>NW_027181678.1:3018750-4515625 GCF_028537555.1 Battus philenor | reverse complement strand
ACTTGGGCTCTAGTTTAGTTTCAAGGTATTTATAAAGGCGCTTTGTAACCCACGACGCGTTGCTTGGTTGGAATCTCCGGGGCGGCTTGTATTTAAAGTCATCTAACATATCTGGTGGCAAATTTTCAAGTTGCTTTGTTTGTTTTGTTCTCGGTTTTGCTTGTGTAAACATTTTGTGTTTAGGATTTAGAGATGTTTTAGGCCTGGTGGGCATTTTGAATAGATTCAAGGAATCTGTTACAGGCGCTCTTAGAGAATTCTTAATCGCTTCTTCCTAAAATGAAAAGTCTTATGTTAATAAATTGTGTCCTATGTACCAAATAAAGTTCGAAATGTTTATTAATTACGGTTGCTATACCAGTAATTATACCCTACAAAATTCTTACTACGATTCTTTTTAATACTAAAAAGCAACCAAAAACATGGAATTCTCAAGATGATAGAGACCTTATATCGATCTGCATATTTGCCTGATGTTGAAGTGTTGGATTATTATAAAAAGCACTTTTGGATCAAGTAAATCTTAAGAATGCGAATGATTGGCATTAGACAGGCAATATAGCCTACAGAATGGATGGTCACTGGGGCTATAAGGTTCTGTAATGGAGACCAGTAAGGCAGATAGGCAATCTTGGAACTAGTTATTCTGAGGTGGTATCACTAGGTCATAATGGAAATTTATGGTGGAGATTTTTATGTAGCAGAATTAATGTAAGGTTATTGCTATATTAAACATATTTCTATGGAGAGTTTGTGACTTTAAAGGTAAGTTAGTAAGAGAGAGACCTTAATCAACTACATCCCCGCCTTTACAAAAGCGATAGCTTAGTAAGATATAAATGTAAACAAGCTTGTAACAATTTTTTTATTTATTTAACATTATAAGGCTATCAGAATAGACCTTACATAATAAAAAAGCATAACAAATAAAAGTTAAGTATAAGTTAGCGAAGGTAGTTGGAAGTAGCTGGATGCGGGCAACGTAAGACCTGTAATTGATGCAATCTTTGGGGGTTGGCCTATGACTCAAGTAGATGTTTATTGGCTGAGATAATTAAGTTATATAGTAGGTAATAAAGAAAGCAAGAGAATATGTGAAAGCCTCCGTTTTAAGTGGAACTAGAAGACATATTCGGATAAGAGACATTGGGCATACCAAATTCGGTCATTGAGTAGTCAATATTAAGATAAATCACTTGTATTTTACAAGTATATCGATAGTCTTTGAGTTAATATAACAAAGACTGAAATACTATCATTACTCACTTAAGTATTTGAAAAAAAAAAATTATTAATCTATACAAAAATTAAATATTTAAAAATCTTTTCAATTAACTTACAGTCTTATGTCTTTTTTCCATGTTCGCTGTTTTCATTTTTAACAAAAACATCTCCAGCGTCGTCTGCCGTTTGGCTCGTTTGACTTCCTGAGCTAATTCACGTGTACTATCAACGTCTAGTGTATCAGATGATTGTTCTGCAAAACCAACATCCGTTGAGTATCTCGGACCTAGGAAAAATTTCATTTTACAAACAAATAGTGAAGATGAATTTTTATATTTATTATACATGGTAATTATGGATAGAAGTAAAATTTAAAAGGGGATGAATAATGCTCATTTGACACTAAAAAGTTTTAAAACTTTAACACCTGTTTACAATTTCTAATAAGATACAAAAATGGAAAAAAATTCTAACCATATGTTACCGGATAAGCCCGAAAAGACCTTTTTGTTACACTTAGATATTTATGAGATTCTGTAATGTAAATAATGTTTAGATATAATACTATAAATAAATAAATAAATCGAATTTTAAAAATGCTGTAAATGGTGCACTATGCATCATTGACAGCAAATAAGACAAATATTAGCACCTTTAAAGCCTTTACATCTACAATCCAACAACTTGTATATTTACTGTTCATTCCCTTTTTAAAAACTTCCTAAGAAAGCGATATTTGAGAAGGTTATACTAGGTGGATGTAACAGTTTGATAATGTCAAAGCTAATTTAAATAAATACTGGGCTACCACCTAGTTACACCACTAATTGATGATAGTATTTCTATTTACAAGTGACCAGATGAAGGCATATTTTCATATACAACAGTTATGTCCACCAATTTGATTGGTTTCTGGATGTGGTTAGGATGACTAACAATGCATTTTGACAAGAAAGTGCTGTGTTTAAGCAACAATAACAGATGTAGAGTAAAACATGACTGTTTACAAAAGAGGTTGTCACTCCCATTAATTTAATCCCCTGTTCGACTGATAGCTTTCTAGTGTCTTTGTTATTGTAGAGTTTTTTTCTGCTTTTCCACAATTGTGCAAAGTAGAATAGAAAATAGTTAATAGTTAATAATTAATAAGAGTTTTTTCAACAGTTCTGCTATTGAATAACTAAATTACAACCATTACTTTTTTTAAAAGACCAAAAGAAAAATACTATAACAACTAGAAACTGATCCGTGGTTAGGAGTAACTTACCATTATTTATAACATGGTCAGGTTCATCAAATTCATGGCTATTTTGCACAAAGGAATAATTTTCTATGTTCTCATCTGTATCGCCTGGACCATCATCATTATCTTCAAAGCTCTCTTCATCATTGTCTTCGCAATTATTTTCTTCATTTTCCAAAATACTTTCTTCCTCATTATCTATAGCATTGGATTCACTCATCTCTTGAGGTTCTCCAAGTTCCGAATTACTGTTTTCCTCATTATCCTCTTCACGATCATCATCACTGTTTTCCAGACACTCTTCATCATTGTCGTTGCAATTACTTTCACCGTTTTCTACAAAACTTTCTTCCTCATTCTCTGTACCATTCAGTTCACTTGTTTGTTGGTGTTCTCCAAGATCCAAATTACGGTTTCTTTCACATTTTTTATAATCATCGACATTATCTTCGAGAAGCTCTTCATTATTAACCTTAGTAGAATTTAGCTCATTCATTTCTTCAAGGTCCAAATTACTGTCTCTCTCATTATCGTCTTCTTTTTCATCATCTTGATTGTCTACAATCTTCTCAGTTTCTTCACTAATTTTTGGATCAATTTCTGTGGCATTCTTTTCATTCTCTTCAAGAGTCTCCTTCGGTTCGTCATTTTTATCATTAGTATCCTCTACAACTACTTTGGTATTTTTGTCTTCAGGTTCACCATCACTATATATTTCCTCATCTATTGAACTGTTACCTTTTCCTAAACCATAACTTTTTTCAACTCCTTTAATACTTTGTCTCTCCTTGCAAACTTCTTTGTCATTACCAATTTCAGGATTTTCGCTAGAAAGGTCTTTAACATTTATTTCATTTCCTCCTTGATTTTCTTTGCTTACTATGTTACTTTGATAAACATTGCTCTTATTGAAATTAGTTTTAATATTTTTGTTCACAATTTCACTTTTGTGCCCTACTTGGTTTTCTATAGGATTGTCTAAATTGGGACTAATTTCCAGTACAACTCTGTTGTTTTGGTTAGCATTATCTATTTCATCAGCTCGTACTTGTTCTGATCTTAAATTTTCTAAGTTTGTTTTATCTTTAATGACAGACAAGTTGTTTTGTTGAACATTTATTGCTGCATTAAACTCTTGTACAACTTCAATTACTTTCAAGGAGGAATTGATATTTTTATCTTTGTTTGATGTTTCACTCAAATTTATCTCATTATTTATTTCACTTTGATATTGTGGTATAGTTTTGTTGTGTATTATTGTTTCTTCTTCTGTGTTGTTTTTTACTTTATCTGTACTTGTGTTCACTGAATGCTTGTTAAAGGAAGTATGTGTAGATTGTTTTTGTGAATTTGATTCTATTGCTGTCTTATTCTTATTGGCAATATTTGTTTTATTACTACTAGTGTTGTCTTCATCTGTTTGGTCAAGAATATCATTCCCTGCGACTGCCGTATTTTCATGCATATTATCTTCATCATTATCATACTGTAATGTGAAGTCATTCTCATCTTCATTATCATTTTCAATCACTTCTGTCGAAGCATTCTTTGAATCTATATCAGATTGACGTTCAGGTGTTTTTGTTACTTCCGATTCTTCTTTTTGTGATATTTGAATGTCCTCTGTTTTATTTAAATAACTTTGTTCACTACTACTTTTTCTAACACTACTTGATATATTTTCAGATCTGCTTTTTTCTGTCAAATTCATTTTTGACTGATTTTGTGCAGTCTGTGATTTTTTTGATTTGTTTAAATCTTCAAGAGTAGAACATTGTGATACAATAAATTCTTCACCATTTTTAAATTTAGACATTAAAGCATTCTTGGTGGTTAAAGATTTATCTAATTGATCTGTTTTATTTACACAATCGTTCTTATCATTTTCTATACTTAGTCTAATTCTTTTTACAGGAGTGTCTGTACTACCAAACTGGTTCTCCATCATGGTAGATGACGGGAGGTGGCTCCAGTCATCTATTTCTAAGTTGGATATTTCAGACATCATTGAAGTATTTGGAGCCCCTTTTAATGTAGATCTTCTATGTTGCTGCTGCTCTTGTTGTAGTGTTTTTTTGGAAAATCCTGTGGTTTTTGGTTCAATATCAGGAATTTCATCTTCACTATCTGATACAATGAATTCGGCAAACATGTTTTTACGTTTAATATTTACTCGGTTTCCAAAAAAATTGCGAACTCTGCCTAGATTTTCAAAGTCTTTTGTTTTATCTACTAAAGTTCTGCTCATAGATATATCAAGAAGATTCGGTGGGATTACAGCTTTTCTTTTTTCTTTTGTATTAAATAGTTCTTTTTTACCAACTGTTATAGTTTTGTCATAGTTAGATTTGCTTTTACGATGAGAAATGTTATCTCTATTGTCAACCAGTTTAGTAAATATTTTCTGTGTTTTACAATTGTCCTTTTCGGCAAAGAACTTCCTTTGTGGAATGACAATGCTTTGTATTGACTCACAATCACTGCTTTCTGGTAGATCAATTGTGTTATTTCTGTTCTCCTGACTAAAACAGTTTTATGATGTATATTAATTGGTGAAGCATATACTAATGTAGCATTAATTTGAATGTGCATTAATAAACTGATACCAAATAGAATAATAGTTGACTAAAAATTGTTAATAACTTTTATTAATTAAATAAAATTAATATGAACATGTTTTTTAACTTCTGATTTAAAATCATAAATATGTATTTTATATTTAAAATCATTTGTATACATTCAAACACATAATTTCTGTGCTAAAAAAAATAGCTTAAATCACTTAACTGCTGTATTTTTTTTACTATGGGAAAATTGTTATTTTAGTTTGAAAATTACCTCAGAATTTCAGCATCAATGTATTCTTCCACATTTTCTATTTGTTCATGTTCTGTACCTTCCACTACCTCCATCGCACTCCTTGAGTTCTCATCAAGCTTTTTCCACCAACTTTGATCTGAATATTTTAATTATTTATTGGTATATTTTTAATGTCACACATTATAAAATGTCAGTTCACACAGTCTTATTGAGACATCAAGATGGCTATGTTATTATAACAATTATAACATATAATGTTTCATGTTCTGTCAATGTTACTTTAACTCTAGGATAGTCTAAATGAATATATGGTAAGACAATAAAATTTTATTTTAAATTATTTTCTAAACATAAAGTGATCTCTGTGAAACTTTACTGTAATGTGGAGGGCAAAAAACATTTGACAATACAAAGTCTATAGGGACTGATAGTAAACAATACTAATAAGTGACACAACATTTACCAAATCATTGATTTTCGGATAGCGTAAATCATACATTAATTGGCAGGAAATGAGTTATGTATTGATCTTTAAAGCACCTGGTATAGAATTATTGTACAACTTCTAGTTGAATTGTAGGTTTATTACTGAATGCACTTTTGTACCAAATATTTCAGTAAGGTAAGGAAAAGAGTGTTCGGCAAAAGTTAACATTATTACAAGGAAGTCCATCTCTCTACAACTCAATCAATATGGTATGTTGTATACATTTATTGATAACAGGATGCAAATAGTAGGGTGAGATTATAAACAACACTTGCTCTTTAGGAAACTACAAAAAAGCCCTTTTTCTTAATTTAAATGTTGGTAATTAATTGAAGAACAATTTCTTACCAAACAAATAAATTAATCTAATGGGGCATCCAACATTACAATCCCTGAATAATGACTAACAATGAACTCAGTGCTTTAAGTTATGTTAGAACCACAGGTTTTAAATGTGAATGTGTAAATAAAGAATATTACCCCATCCACTATGAGTGTTGTCTATAAATAGACTCCACATGTTAACCTATGCATATGAATGTGACCTGTACACAACATATAAAGTTAAGGAAATTACAATCAGCCCCACAATGTATTTATTTTTATACATAATGTTCATTGATCACCTTTCACCTATATCACTCTTATGGGACACACTGCTGTAGCCAAAGAGTTAAAAAATGAAAGAAGATTAGAGAAGGAAAAGTAAACTCACGTCCCGGCTCATCAATATCTGTATTATTAGTTAATACTGACATCCTGTTCTTTAGGGGTGATAGCATAGTGGATCTTATTTGGTGCTGTTCTATCATGTAAGAAAGCTTGGCTGAGGTGATAGAGTGAGCAGGGGATCCCACACTCTGAGATCTTCTAAACTTGTGCCGTCTAGGTGTGCTTCTAGCACCTAGCGAACGGGCTGGAGATGGTATCCTTGAATTAGACATGGTTTTTATCTGAAAAAATCATATGTATTGAATAAGCATTATTATTGACATTTAATGTCATAAATTCCTTACAGGCAGTTCCACATGACAATGTCATGGTATTGGAGTTTTGTCAGCAATATGGAGATGAAAATTTATTTCTTATTTTAGAAAAAGCAACATAAAAAGTAGTTTGTTTTAACTTGAGTAATAGTTTTTGTCATGTAAGTCACCAACATTATTTATAAAACATAATTTGTGTTTATGTTCATGTGTTTTTTATAACAAAGCATTTTAATACATTAACAACTGACTGTATAGTGACTTCTATGCAACAATTATTTATAAAATATAACTCATTTTAAATGGGTTATGTTGTGGTTTAATTTTCTTTGCAACATCATATTATTTCATAATAGAGAACTTTACTAGATTTGTAGAAATCAGAGGAGCGAATAATGAAGACGAAAAATTGTCTATATCTTGTTTTACACATACTTTATGTAAAGCTTGAGGAAAAAAGGAATATTACAGCCTAACAGTCTATGCCGTTTGCAATAAAGCTATTTTGATATTTAAAAACAAAAAAATATAACACACACACACACAGTACACACAATCATAATTAAAATATTCATTTCATATTCAATAATAGAAGCATAATAGAATAAATACAAAAAGGTCTATTACTCTTTACGTTTACTAGTCGTGGCCGTGGACAAAATAAGTTTTAAGTATTTTCTAATGAAAGATTAACTGGTTTCGTTTTATTAGTATTTAATAATAACACTTAGATAACGTAGAATTTGAAAGTTTTACATAGTAATCAATTTTATAAGTCTGTTTACATCTATTTCTTAGCGGCTTTTAAAATTTGTCTTTCAATGTTTACCTGGACGTTTCCGAAGAAGATTAATGTTGATTTATTAGATAAAATATAACTTTAGCAGTGACAATTAAAGTTTTTGAATAAAATCCATTTCATAATATAACATTAAACTATAAAAAATTATGCAAAAGTTTGTTTGTGACAAACCGTTTGTTCAGTTTAAATGATATTACGTTCCGTTTTATAAGAGCGATGCTAATTCTTTTTTCTGTCAAAAACATTTTTATTTTTAAAAGTAAAAATTTTTTTTTCTTCTAGAATATTTCTAAAATCATAAAGTTTTTATGAGTAATTCATATGATTGTGTCTCATGTAAATATTAATGACTATAAGAACTATAATCAAATGAATATTTTTCTGTACAATTTTACCTTACTAATATATCTTAATAATATTTAAAATTTGTGGAGAAACATGCCACAGGTATTAAATCTTAACAATTCATTTCACCGTAACAATATTTGAAAATAAAATCTTTATTATTAGAAAACAGTATATTTTTTAAAAATCGGACCGTTGTTGAATGATATATTACTCAGCCATTCTTTTCAATGTAACACGATATTTCAAAGAGAAATCTAATGAGTAATGATCTCGTGGAAGCGTTTTGTTGGTTTGAGTTTCAATTAAGCATAATTCATTAAAACAATAGTATTTTGCGGTATAATATAATAATATTTGTTTTTAAATTACATAATTTATAAAATAAGTTATGAACGCAGCATAAACACTTCTTAAAATATATTATCCTTTTTCTTCTTCTTTTCAGACGATAGATGCCTACTGCAATGTATAATTCTTCTTTCAAATTACGATATTACTAGAGGCAACAACCATATTGCCACCGGTATTTTTTATTTTTAGTTAACGTGATTTAGTTAATTGTTGATTAATTTTAATTATGTTTATTAATTTAAATTAATGTAAGCACCAAATACCAACGATTAGTTTATGCAGGCAAAATTAAAAATAAGCGGAATTTTTTGTGAAAAAAAAATAAAACAAATTATATGAGGGTTAGGTAACGTAATTATGAGAAATAAATAAAATTCAGGTAACATTATTTCGAGGTAAAGATTGTTATCGCAAGGCGTATTTTCTCATATGATTCAGATTAATAGAACGAACATTATACGTACAAATAAATTGGATACGAGAATAATACTGCGGAAGTTTGTAGGTTAAAGGCCATCTTGATTTAATATATTGTTAAAATGTTTGAGTGGTTATATTCATGCCAATGTTTTTGTGGTTTACAATAGGTAAAAGGTATAAGACATCGCAATAATATTTGTCTACAAATCTACTAATCGCCTACAAGTCTACAAATGTCAATATTTTAACTTACAATACATTATCATATTAGACCATATGATATCTGTTTCTGTGTCTAAGTATTATTCTTGTTGCGGACTTAGCGTTGATGGTTTTTCTCAATTTTAGTAACTCACAGTCCACAGTGGACCTTTCCTGTTTCACTGCAAAAATAACAGTACTACTCGTTGATGGATACGTGGTTTTATAGTTGTTGCTGGTTTGCAGTAAGATTTTTTCTCTAAATATTATAGTAAAGAATTCACATTTTATTTTTAGTAACCAGCATGTCCAAAGTCCGCTCCACGTTGTGTTTAATCAGATATGGTTAACACATTCTTACACGATCTGACATTCTTTTCCGTTAATCCTTGTGAAAATCCAACACTTTGCTATAACATAATAGAGATTTAATTTGACCTCCAACAGTTGTATGATGAATACAAAACTGTTCTGCGAATTTTCAGATGATGTCTAGATGTTTTTTTTTATTTATTACTAAAAATACCCGCCTATTTAAAATACGACAGATTATTTACTCCAATTCAATAGTTAAAAGCACGACCAAAACGCTATGCTGAATATTATATTCAACACGTACGAACAACATTGTAATTCTACGGTGCACGCCGTCATGTTTTCACGTGAAAATAAAGTTATTTGTCTTTGCTTATTGCGTTATATTTTAGAGTCAAAAGTCTGCTATGTTAAAGGTTTCACATAGTATTATTGTTGTGTTATAAAGTTTGTATTAAAATAGATGAAACATGTAATCTCATGTGCTGTTACGTTTTCGATTGATGTCATCTGATCCACATTGAAGAGGCCACCGGAGACAATCGAATTGTCAATATGTAGTAACATGAGAGTTGCATACTGAACGCCCCGGGGAAATAATGCACGCCATTGCATATAAATTGACACATACAAAGATAGATACAAAGATATCCTATATTTGTCTGTGGTCTTCATATCTTGAGGATATATATCTGTTGTGTAAAGATAACAATGTTGCAAATAAAGTAGTAAATGAAATTATAATAAGTTTTAGCGATTCGTAGCAATAGTCGTAGAAGACGACACTGTTCAATTTTTTTTATACTAAGTATCACCGAAATGTCAAATGACTTATGACAAGAGGTACGGAAATTTCGCAAAAAAAAAAATCACCAATTTCGCATTTACATTTTTCAAAATTTAAAAATTTCGCATTAATTTCGCATTTATATTTTTGAAATTATAAAATTTGTGTAAATTAGGTATTTATTAAACAAAAATACTTGTTTAGTAATTATATTACTAAATATGAAAGTAAATTTTAACAAAATACAAAATTTCAAAGTACAAGTCTTAACATTAAACAATTTTAATTAATTAAAAGATAACATTGTAGAAATTTCAACATTTCACTCCTTAAGCGTCGTTCTTCGGTCCGCTACGATAACATTGTATATGCTGAAATAGCGTTCAGCGTCCACGCTGTTGGTTGGACTCCAGATACTCAGTAATGCTGCTTCAGCAAAGGACGGGAAGTTGCATTTGACAGCCAACAATATGCCCCTTACATTGGGGTTTTCATTTATATTAATAGGCCGAAGAATTAACCTGTGAAAGTGCGCATACCCAACAATTAGCTCATTTTGAGGAAATCCTTGGAAAAAAGGAATTTTCGAAAAGCTTTCCAGCAATACGTTTATATTTAATATGGTTGAACTTGCAGCCACAGATGGAGAAAACAATTGGCCAATGTGAAAGAAAGCCTCGTTCGTCTTATTTAATTTCATGTGAAGAGAAAGCTTACTGAAACTTTTGTCGCTTGCTGATTTCAACATAGTTTTCATTGTCTCATCAATTCCTTGATAGTCCTTAAGACATAGTGACGTCTTTTCATCAAAATAAACTTGACGTTGCCGTTCAAGCGATGATTTTAAATTCTCTAATTTGTTGCATAACAGATGTGCAATTGGATAACTTGTCCCTTCTAACTCATCAATCAAATTTATTATTTTGGGGCAGAACTCAGAGATAAAAGTTATTTGAGTTTTTAGTTTTCGCTTAAAAGTTATATCAACGTAACATTTTTTCAAAAATAGAACACTAGATTTTGGATTCTCCACTTCATCAAAAAAGTCAAGTATGTAATCCAAGTAGTTATTAAGATATAAAACTGCAATTGACGCGAGTCGCGACTCGGGCGATACGATAATAATTTAATAATCAATACGAACACTACCATACATTTCGCATTTATTCGCATTTATGTGTAATTTTCGCATCTATTTCGTAAATACGAAATTTCCCTACCCCTACTTATGACTTATGTCGTATATTATTTATCTATATTTGAAATGAACCGAAATGTAATTCTTTTAGTTATAGTAATAAATATTAAGTTTTGACTATGATTAACATGCTATATTTGTTAATTTAATTTTGTTTTTGGTTTTATTTGGATATCTGTTTGTTAATCGTAATCTGTTTGAAGTTTTCATTAACGGTTATTCATAGTCGTTTATATAAAAACTACTAAAGTTTCTGAGGCGTCGGTTTAACAATTTGGACCGAGGCCAGGCTACGAGCGAAGTCAATTCGATCTCGTTTAATGGAAGTTTCAAGTATTTGTGGGGGCGAAATTGAACAAATTAAAACCATAAATTTCACTAAATTTGAAGCTATATTTATGCGTGGTTTTTGATGGGGATTTCAATTATATTTCTATTTGCAAACTTCTTGTTGTTACTGCCATTGAAAACTTGTTATAAGATAGCGTCATCCTCATAGAATATATACAGATTATATATTCATAATTTACTTCAATTTAAATAAATATATAGATAACTTATTTATTTAAATTAAAGGTTCAACAATACATGTTCGAAAAAAACAACATAAATGACAGTTGTCAATAATGGTTGATGTCATCATTATCTTGCAAAACATCCATTTCTGTACATAGGCCTCCCTCCAAAATTTCTGATAGCAACCTCTGGAAGTCCTTTATAGTACTTGCCGGATCGTAGTCTGCATTCCAGAATCTTAAAGCACAAGCAACTATCCGTTCTATGCGCTATGCAACTGGGTGGTATGTAGTGTTTTATTAAGTTATTTAAAAGTCATAGACAGTAATATATAAAAATTTTCTATGCATTTGTTTAAATAAAAATTATTAATATGCGATATGGATTCTATATAATGTTATGCATGGGGAATTAAACTATATCATTAACAATCACATAATAATATTTATTAAAGTTATAGTAAAAAAGATACTTATATTTTTACCAAAAGTTGAAAGCATTAATTTTTTAAATTTGTCTTGTGAAGTTCGATATAAATTTTTAAAAAGTATAAACTGTTTGCGGAGACTGGTCATAGTGTAATAGTTCTAATATCAATATAGCAAACACATTCTTATTTCTTTAGTAATGATTAATTTGTTATTAAAAATCTTATTCTATTTAGTTGGTATCTCTGATTTCCTTAAGATTTTTTTCATTATAAAATGTTTTCACCGCTACTCTAGTCTGTGTGCACCTTAGCAATAATAAGTACGGTCTGAAAGCATGAACAAAGAGTTGTTTTATAACCCACATTGCACGAAGAAAGGAGTAGAAAATTCTCAATAGCATTTCTCGGGAAGAAATATAAATCAGTAAAATAAAAATAGTACACGGCACGATTATGTTTCACTGGACTAAGAGATTACTTAGTCATTCTGTGCAAAAATTAATTACAACGTCAACTATAAAATGGGAATTAAAAAAAATTATGGCATTATATTATGACATATTAAATTATGACAGCCATAACATATTTTTATAACTCTTATTTAAAAAAAAAAGATTATTGACGGTGTGCAAATATGAAAGAATTTTTTACGTGCTTATAAGGAACCAAATTTCATTACATTAAATTATAAAATTCGATTCTATATATATATTAATAATATACAAAACATGTCACCTATAAAAACGTTCTTTATTTAAATTTGTTATTCCGCGACAAAATAAAAAGTCAAAATAAAACATAAAATATGAATAATTTAGAATTAATTCAAAATGATGGTCGACATTTACTCTGCGAAATACAGGTTTAATTACTCTTTGACTATTCAATATAAAGGCGACAAACATCAAGACCGTTGACCGAAAAAGGAACATCAGTCTAGAGACACCACTGAGTAAATTGCAAAATTTCAATGCAGCATTTTGCACGTCCCGGAATATTGATGACTACTTGTCGGAATTTCTGACTAAAATTGAAATTTGACGAACGAAAGTAACCGTTATAGCCCAGCGGATTGGCAATTTGAAACGGCCTAAGGCAGGCCAGCTCAGAAAAAATGTTTGATGGTAATGAACTATACATAGATTGGTTTAGACATGGTATAGCTAACAAAAAAAAAAAGATTTGTTAAAAAAATCTGTCTCTTAAATACCAAAATTTCCTTTCGTTGTTTTTAAAGCATATAGCTATAACTATGGATGTTTCCAAAAGTAAACAAAGTGTGCAATGTAACCGTGTGCTATGTGCTAAAAATTGGCAAAGATTCTTCTACTGTTTTTGTGCAGTGACAGCCCAGGAGTAAGACTGAGACTTGCATTCTTAGGTCGCTGGTTGTATTCCCAGGATATAATTTTACATAATTCAGATTGTGTGTATTAATTATATAGGGCTGCCACTGCTTACAAACAAGTGTCCAGAGGATGAGCAGCACCGTTCTCTATGTACTATTATACCACACTGCGAACGCCAACCCGCCTACCAAGTGTGGCGATTATGGTATATGTCTTTATAGATATCTGGGGGAGGCCTATGCCCAGCACTGGGCGTCATTGGGCTGAAACTTGGCAAAGATAACAAAAGAATTAATATCAATGGCACGGTTTATGGATTTTGGTTCACAAAAAATCAAATACGGACACTACTTTTTGGAAAATAGCATGATGTGTACATCGCAGCATCAAGAAATGGTAGCCTGACGGTAGAGGGCTGAGACTTAGTAAGTAAGTAAATATGAACGATTACTAGTGTTACTTGAACAAATAGAAAAATAAAGCTGTTGTTGATAAATGCCAATGTATATATGTTCTAGCATTATAGGGAGTAAATTTAGTATAAGAAAAAATAACACAGATTTCTATTAACGATAAAATCAATTTCCCAGAAACATAATTTCCGCAAACCACTTAATGACCGAAAATATATTTTTCTTCGCCCAATTTGCGATGTTAATCGATACAGAGCGAGCCAAAGGAACTATTATTGATGAGTATTTAATGTTTCCTAAACATGCTTCACTGACATATTGGCTATATTTTTTAATTTAATTTATGTTTTATTAAAATGGAGCAGACAAAATTAACTGTAACGTAAGGAAAACGACTTGCTTAGTTGATGTTAATTAACTTTTGTAACATTCATTATATAATTTATTATAACTTAATTTTTGTAACACACTAGCAGTGTTAGCCCATCCGTAAAAAAAAAAGATTTAAAGTTTTTTACTGACAATTAACCTATATATTCACATTTCTAAAGCTTTTTTGGGACATAGCTAAGAAGGACTGCCAAAACCTGCAATAACTGATGGTGACTGGAAGAAAGTAAAAGGTTTGAGAGTTTGTAGTCTTTTTAGTTGGTCGAACCAAATAATTTCGACTATTTACACCGATTTTCATGCTGCGTTACACGATGCCAAAAATAGGAACAAGCGAGGAAGTATAATGAAGATGAAGGTTACTTTGTATCCAATGGGTAAGAGAAGGGAAGAGTAACATTAGAGACGAGTCTATGTTCAGACGGTAAAACTCTTTCCGACAACCATATAACAGTAAGTAACAACGTATCTGCGCTTATTAAGCACTGAAATGGTTCGTATATTTTTAGGTCATTGAAAAATGGTGTAGGTGTTGTATACGTTGTCATTTACCGCTTTAGATTTGGAGGTGACAATAGCTGATGGAGCTTTTTCATGATCAAGTTACTATTAGTAAGCTCTGGGAACAGTTGGCGTCGCATAATGAAAATAAGGATTACAGTTTCCAAGACATAAAGACCCTTACCAATAAGAACATCGATGCAAGACGGGAGGAGTAATATAATCGGTTTAATGCATGTTCTGCTATTGTGATATTTGGATTATTCAGTACTCGCGTGATTCTTTTTTAATTGAATAACGCGGTGAGCTGGTAGACATTATTACATTTACAGCTTTAGTGATGTGGCAAGGCGCTGAAAGAGTTTAGCCGAGGTCTTTTACTAGACAAGACAAGGCAAGACTTAAACGAAGTGCAATAAAGATTGAGATTTCAGATTTAGGTGATTAAAACCTTTAGCAATGAGGATAAGGAAGTAGTTAGACTTATAAATTTCCCACTGTTCGAATGCGTGCCTTTTGGAGGTGGAGTACGTGTATAATATGCGCCTGTTTGGAATACCGCGTTTCCCTGCAGACGTACCAAGTGTTTCGACTCAACGTTTCTGATCCGCACAACCCATGTATGGGATGATCTGTTGGTTTCCGTATTTAACCAGAATTAAAGCCAGATCTCATCAGGGGTAAAGAAGTTCTATTGAGTCTGCGTGTTTTATCTTCGATCACGTCGTCGCTTTCTACACTTTGTCTTCTCTTTCACACTATTTAGAAATAACGCTTTTAAACAATAAGACTAAATACACTTTTTTACACGATTTTTTTGTTCTAGCACGAATAATTAAATTTATTTTTAACTATACATGGAGCGTGCATTAAAATTTTTAAATTAAGTTTTGTGTAGCCAAGTTGAATATCAAGAATGATATAAGAAACTTAATAAAAAAACAGCCGCTCGTATCAAAAACGCTTTATAACAAGTAAAAAACCAACAGAGGACTTAAGGAACGTTTTTAAAACCCAACAGTTGATAGACATATCTGACGTATCAATTGATGATGGTATTTTTGTTCCAGTTCATAACTTTACTTCTTTTGCGCAGTTTTATTTGGGTAAATATTTATATCTTATTCTAGTATTAAAAATTTTAGAAAGTTTGTCCAAATTTACCATGTATCACATACATTTTTTACGGGTTTTTTTCGCTTACTTTTCTAAGGACCATATCCTATTTATAATGTAAAAAAAGTTAATTGTATATATTGTACTTACATTTTATTGTTTATTGCAAATGCAACTTTATGGTGCTTTGAATAGATTATAATAATCCTCAAACCCTCTAGGTCCACCCCTACAGAGGATAACGAAGCTTCTCAGAATAAATCCGCAATTATTGCGCGACAGTCATTTCCTTTACGCAATAATTTTTTCAATTTTCTTTTCAAATTGTTTCATTTCCCATGGATTATATCGATTAGGTGACGTATTTAGAAGCAAATCTTGTTTTAAAAAGCGAACACAGCGTAAACGTACGTATCTTTTTTATGCACGTGTAGGGAAAGGCGGCAAAGACACCAGAGCTTCTTTTTTACGTTATTAAAAATGCTTTTTTAACCTAAATTTTTAATTTAAAAAAATTGATTTTTTCTGTTTATGTTTATATACTATCTGAATTATAAGTGAAGTCATTTACAAATAGGTAATAGTTGGTCTGAAATATGTAAAAAACATTTTTAATTCCATTTTTTTTGCGGGAAAATAGCTATTTTATAATGGTAATCTCTTAATAATATATGATCTGATCAGGTATTGCAACTGTGAAGTTTGGTGGAGATTGAAAATTTGAGGCAGCTGCGTTCGTTATGCTAAAGACGTACTGGTGAAAAATAATTCAATTAAGTCATGTACCATTGCTACGGGGTCTTGTTATTAGAACACAATAATATGTAAAAACAATTTGATGGCAAAATAAACCTACTATGATTTAAAAGTTAGCACGTTCTGGTAAATATTAGTGTACATACAAAGTCCATAATTCGCATGATGATGCAACATTTTGAGATATTTTACATTATCTTCTATTTTGTTTCATATTTAATTTTGAAAGGTAATAACGTACACATAAATCAAAATATAAAAATCTGAATGCAATTTAAACTACGCAGTATAAATCATTTTAATGACGACAGAAACTGAACACTGAAACGAATATAAAAGATATTCGGCACTCATTTTAAATTCCTTCACTCTAACTTTATGAGATTTATTCGATCAAAAAAAAACCTCGTAAAAAGGTTTACAATTTGAATTACAAAAGGTGACATTTATTTTCAATCCCTTAGTCTTGGATAAGTAGATGAAACGTTAGTTTTTATAGTTTCAAATGATTTACATTAAATCTTTATAACGGTTGGCAATACAAAAAGTTTAGTGTACCGAACTGTCTTAGCGTAACCTTTCACTAACTTTAGTATAGTACGGAATTTTTAAATCATTGTATAGAAGAGACACGCAAAGAGTTTTAATGTCTTTTAGTTTAACACGCTGCGTTTAGTGATTTATTTGATTATGGAATTTTTTTAATCGGTATACAATAATGTTTGTGCATGAATACTTGACAACGATGTCTGTATAACCTAGGTGGTTTATTGCGAAAGAAATCTACCACTGGCTAATTACTCCAGCGCTGGGATGTTTAGAGTGGAGGTAATGAACAAAGCGCAGTATATGACGGCCCATCCATAAGGTGGACAAACGACCTATTTAAGGTTGTCGGAAGATGCTGGATGCAAACCGCTTCTAGTCGGTCCTATTGGGAATATATAAGGTAGGTTTGTATCCAGAAGTTGGTGTCATACGGTTAAAATGATAATGATGAAATATCTTAGGAAACTTTGACTGGTTGTATTAAATTTTGCAGTACTAATATGCGCTTTTATACACTGACGTTAACACGAGTCTATCTCCTGTCGCGAGGTTATTTTCCTTTGTCATAATTTTTCAACAAAAATACGTCTACGCAGTTACCAGGAAATGAGTTCATCTTTTCTTTTACAAAAGCAATTTCACTGTAAGTTTCGATAGGCGTTTATTTAGTGATTTAATATAAAAACTTACGTTTTATTTTTCCATATAAATGTATTTATACCAAATACGAAGACAATTATTTATTTTAATATACATTACGCTCGTTGAAAGAACTCCGTAACCTGTCTGATGTGTTCTCGTCTAAATAATTACAAAGAAAAATATGAGAACAAAACTTTGTTATAGAAACGGCGAATGGAAAATATTTTCCTCGAATTCTTAAATCATTGCTTTAATAAAGTTATTAGTGTTCATTTAATGCATTAGATAAATTTTTTGCAGTATTCATGCGAAAAAAAGTACCTATAATTCCTTTATTAATTGCTGTTGTCGCTTTAATATTTGATCGCTACGTTTTTATATGTAAATCTATTTCTAAACGTATAGGTAACTTACAAAATTATAAGTAATAAGTGTAAAAGTTTTAAAAGGATATATATACAGGTTATTTCTCAGTAAAAAGTTTCAAAATATTTACATTTATTTCCAACTACCGTAAATAAACTGATCACTTTGAAATATGTTACATTAATTTATTTTTTATACAGGTATACGACATGCCAGTATCTTCCGGCAATGCTAAGTCTGAAGGGATAGGAAGTAAACAATAAATAATTTGATAGGCAAAATATATGTTGTAGGCAAAGTTTTATAAATGCTTTTTTACTATATTATCATTACGTTATTTATTATTTCTGAAACCATTAATTTTATTTCATTCAATCACCCTTTTAAAGCTTTTACATGTATAACCAATCAACCCATATAACGTACAGAGGTAATTTTATTATTAGTGGACTGATATGAGATCGTATTAAAAGTAAAAATATAGATTAATTACAAAACTGGCATAAACTTGCATTACTACTTGACGGATAACACGTTTGGGAAATAGCACAACGTCTACAATAACATACCTTGAAATAATACATAAATAAGAAATAATAAAAATCCTAGTAAAGTATCCTATCAAAAACAATCTAACATTTTCTAAATAAATTCTGATAGCAATATTACCGAACTCTTTGGTGCAATTTAAAATGCTATTTTGTAAAATGTACGACACAAACAAGGCGTAAAGATTTGGCCCGGCTCCAAGTATATCGGATGGGATTTCAGGTAAACTTAACATAGGTACAAGAAAATGTTTACAAGGAAAACATTTTTGAAGAGTTGTCAAATATTTTTTTTAAAGTAATTGATATTGATTTTAAGAAGAGCTGTAACTTTGTGTGGAATTCTTTAGCAAACTCATAAATTCTGACAAAATATATTATTAAGCAAAAAAGTTTTAATATTTAATATTCATTGTAATTAAATGAAGTTGAAATTCCTAGTGACCAGCGTTATAATCGTAGTCATAGTTCTAAATAAGTTAATAAGAGCATAGACAAGTATAGATAAGTATAAGATAAAAGTAAAATACAATATATCTTGATATGGTTGAAAGAGGGATAATATCTGAAAATTAGATTTCACCACTCTGTTTACATATCAACCACTCTTGAACACTGTAATGCTACCATCTAAGTTCTAATTTTGAATTTCATTTTTTAGCAATTTTGTGTTAGTGTTTGTAAAAATTAATAACATTTTTTAAGTTTATTAGTTATCTATATATTTTCAAACATTCATAAGTTTTCGAAGCTCTAAGAATTCTACGTTATCACAACACCCAACAAGCGGCAATTTTAAAGAAAATTTCTAATGCTTTATCGAAGGAATTCGTACCCCACTATAAGAGTTTTTATGAAGAAACGTTTCTTCAGATTTTCAGATCGCACTAAATTTATAATACAACATTAATAATAAAATTCATTATTAACTAAGAATGTATAAAAAATAATAAAACTAGTACCTATTCATTCAAATAAGCTTTGCTAAATAACTTTAAAAATTCAATATATTATAACGTATATATGAATATGTACGTATTTAAATATCGACAACTGTCAGGTTCGGAAAATTGATTATACCGAGAAAAACCTGGCAAAAGTTTCTATACTTACATTTTTTTCGCCTAACGTAAAATTTTTTTAGTTATGAATCGTCTATTTGTCATATGATAATTAACTTGATACTAATCCCAGGCATGTTTATATCCTTTCTTATGTTTAATACAAAAATATGTTTTATTGAACAACCTTGTTTTAACACAAGTTTGCGGATAAAATAAAAACTGCTTTAATTGTATGCAATTCATGATTAAATATTTTGTGCGTAATTTTATTTTTTGTTTTTGTACAGCACATTATCATTATAATCATTCTAGCCGTGGATGTTGGACCGAGTCACTAGACTTAGAACTCTCCCATTAAATTCCGACAGAACCTTCTGGAAGTGTCCGTCTTCCGACAATATTAACAAGATCACCTATCTACCTCATGGATGGACGTCTTATATTGCGTTCGCCGGTCCATGATTTCCACTTTAGTTCAGTTATTAAAGATATATTTTGTAAGACGTTAAAAAGTGTTAACTCTAGTGCAGCTTGCGAAACAAATTTGTTAGTGTGGCAAAATTTTCCTTATAAGAAATTTAATCATAACAGCATTAATAATTTTAGTTAAATTCATCAATCCATCTCCAATCAATCCTTGCAATGATATTTTTGTTATAAAATTGTAATGTGAAGAATTTATAAAAAGTAAATGAAATCTTCCACACAACTATGTAATAAAATGAAAAGAAAAAACTAAGTTTGTTTAGTGGCCGGCTTAATGTGAATTTAGTATGCAAATACTTGCAGTAAAACATTTAGGAAATCTGTTTCATTACTCATGGAAATCGCGTATTCCGAGCTCAACGTACCGATAAAACGATTACGTTCGGTTTGTTTGAATTTTATAACTGATAAAATTGTTTTCCACGCGAATTAGTATTCTTAGAACGCTCTGAACCATTTTATGTAATACCAACACAGAAGAAACAAATGTCCATACGTAATACGTTGCTTTGAGATAGGCTGTGGGTTGCCATATAAGTTAATTTTTTTCAGGAAAACTTACAGCTTTATTAAATAGCAGTCATCATCATCACCACCATTTCAGCCATTAGACACTCTCTACATGCATTCAACGTTTTTCCGGGTTTTCAAGTGGTGACCACGAACGGTAGACGCGACGTAAGTAGGCCCTACCCTAGGTGGCCGATGAAGCCGTAGTCATGATTGAAAGGATCGTCTGATATCATAATGAAATATAATTAATAAATTCTTTTGCTCATCGTACGGTCTCTCACAAGCTGTCCCATTGGAGAATGTTAAAGAATGGGACGACGTCTGCTTGACTTGTAAAATTAAGAAAGCTTAATTTGGACACATATAGACTCTCCACACTCTTATATCTGAGATTCATAATGAAGAGTCTACGAACTAAAAGTAATCATATTACTTTGTATTGTAGTATAAGTATTCATTGAAAGTTTCTTAAAAAAATATACTTTGTAGTGGATGTTTTAAAATGCAAACGAAGCTAGTAAAATTATTTATTTTCATTGGCGAACAAAACTTTGTAGTGTGTGCTACGTTCTGTAAGGTCTCATGGGATGGTGTGTGCACAGATTATAAATAAAAGTTAACGGTTTATTTCTTTTACTTTTGTTTTACTTAAAAGTTGTAAAAAATCAGTTTGGATCAGAGAAATTTTTTGTAGCAACCCATTGTTTTTAACGAGGTTTGGTTTACTCGAGGTAATTTTCTATGTAATAGAAATCAATATAGAAGAATAGCGACGTACACAAATTCTAGAGTGGTGATCAGAGACCGACAATTTTTGCGAACTCTATAAACTTTGTGCAGTGTAGGATTTTCACCTTCTCCTGATCACCTTGTGAAGGTAGTCAGAAAACGCTGGAACCCGTTAGGCCGTTTCCTCCTAGTCTTATTGGAAATCTACGGGGGATGTTTATGTCCAGTAGTGGATGTCCTAAAACTGAAATGATAATGATGGCACAAAGTTACAACAAATAAAGATAAGCTTGTAATAACTTTCTCTAGGCTATTTAATTAGTAATTAATTTGCAGGCAACTGTGTATGCTAGTAGAATAAATGTTTTTGTAATGTCTCAGAATTATCATGTGATATAAAAGTGTGACAACAATACATAACCTATCGAAATAATGTCCGGCCCACTAGAATGCAAAATGACTTTTACTATGAGTGAAAGCTCAAGCGAGGTTCACTCTCTGAAGCCGTTGTGTCTAGCCACTCAAGAGTCCGCCGAAATAGCCCGAAAATCTGTTTGATACCAAAAAAATCATACTTTAATGGTAGTGGACAGATCTCATGATCACACACAGATGTGCGCTGTAGCCTTAAAGTTCTGGACTAGAGACCATAGACTGGCGAACACAGAATTTGACTTTCACCCAGAAAAAAGATAGACAGCCTTGTTAAGGTCAGGAAGACGCTGGATGCAGGCCACTTCTAATTGGTCCTATTGGAAATCAATCGAGGGAGGCTTATATCCAACAGTGGACGTTCTTAATTTTTAAATGATATATCAGATTGGAAATGACTTCTACATTTTAAGACATTTGTGAAAGTGATCACAATAAAACACGACTGTGTTTATGTAGGAGTTTAACCGATCAGAATTCATTTTTATCACTTTAATTTTAAGTAGAAGTATGTTATTAGAGAGACATGAAATTAGATTCTGGTTTTATGAATTTGTACTATTTTCCTTTATATTATATAATATCGAAAAAGCCGTGAATAAATTATTAATTTTCTGCGTTAGTAAAATAAGTGAGACGTCAAACACAGTCCAGCAACCACCCACAAGGTCCACGCTTATTTTGCCAATGTCGTTTAGTCGATAGCTGTGGTCTATATTTATACACTTACTACACAAATATTTGTTCTCTGTACAGATTGTGAACTTGCTAATCGTGATTTTTTACCCTTAGTGCAGGTGTCGAAGAAAGTATATATTTTTTTAATTTTAAAGGAAATTTGTGATATAAAGCAATATATTTTTGTAAATGTATAATAAAATGACAAGTTTAATTTTTTGGGAAGCTCCGAAACGCCTTCTCTTCTGAAATATCGCATCGTCTGAAGACGAAGGTCTGTGATTAATATGTGGTGCTAATGATGACGTACGGATCCGCGACGTGTTCGCTTACGGTGGACTTTATAAGAAGACTCAAGGTCATCTAGAGGGCTATGCTCGAAGTTTCGTTGAAAGATCGGATTAGAAATGAGGAAAGGCACAGACGTTGTTCAAAAAATTTGACGTAAAATGGCTGAGAGCGGGGTTCATCGCTCATGCAGCTGATGGCCGAACTGGGGCCGGAAAGGACCGACGACATAAAATGGCGGGAAGTCGCTGTCATCGTGATGATTTTAGTCATACAGTGGGTGTCTCTCGTGTGAAAAGAAGAAGAGAGATTTTAAAGTTGATTAGGCTAACAGTGAGGCGTGTTTTAGACAAATGTCAAATACATAATTTATTATTAGATTTTTAATGCTAGCTACAAAATTTTAATTTCGTGAAGTAGAATTCAATGGTTAAATTTAATGCGTAGAATGTTCGTAATGACACCTTTTAAATTGAGGGGAATGGTAGATGACAAAAATAATAAAATTTAAATACGTGAAAGCTTTTTTTCTTTGTAAGATTTTCTAATCAGATTTGTTACAACCTTTTCTAGAGATAAATGTTACTTTATATTGAGTCTTTCTTACAAATTTTAATGTAATTACAGTTTACTAAGATGCATAGCCTGAAAAAATAAAAAAAAATATTGATAATATATTAAATCTAGTGCTGAAATAGGTAAAGAGGTTTTTTGAAGTGAGTTAAAATAAATGTTCGTGCGTTACATTTTGTAATTCTTAGTCAGATTATATTAAACTCGGCGCATTGCTCAAATCAAAGAATAATAATTTAACACTTAGATTTGTTTTTGGTAATTATTAAGAACTATGACATCTTTACTACTCGTTTGCTAGAGGCCTTGTGGCATAGATCTCACAGGGAGAGAGTTTTAATTTACCTCAGATAATTCAGTGTTGCATGAAAATATTTGTTGCATTGGACCATAATTATCTGAACTCTGCTTGTTAGTTGTGACAGTATATTTTACATTGTTAAATTAAGATATTATTTTTAAATTACTGACGAGATTTTAATTTTACTGCGTTTTCTTTAAATAATAAGTGAAAAGAGTTAGATCCTTACTAGTTTATTTATTTTTCTCTTTATATACTTCGTGCAAAGGCTTACATACTGCCTTATATATATTCTTTACAAGTTAACCTAGGATAGCGTAGAACTTTTGAAGCAAGTGTTTAAATGTAATATAACAATAATCCAAAACATTAAAAATACTACATAAAAATATATCATATCTATTATCCGCAGTGGTAGTCAAGCAGTAGAGGAAAGAGACTTGCAATTGTATCTCGCGGGTTCGATTCCAAGGAAACAATTTTATATAATTCACACTTTGTGTAATAATTATAAAGGATAGCCACAGCTCACCAACTAGTGTCCAGAGAATGGCCAACATCTTCTGCGTATCATTACATCACACTGCGACCGCCAACCCGCCTGCGAAGCGTGACGATTGTGTTATATATCCCCATCGACATCTTTGAGGGTATGAGGCTTGTGCCTTGCTGTGGGCGTCAATAGGCCGCAACGATTATAATATCCATTATCTCTAATTACCAATAAAGACTTGCTTAAATTTATGAATATATTGTATACTTAAGTTACATATATTGTTAAAGATTTTCTTCTCATCACGATATCTCTAGTCATAACCATAACATTTATTATTAGATTGAAATTTGGAAAGAATATTTTTTTCGCTGAATAAAAGTTAGCTGAGAACCAATTTAACAAAATTCTATCTGCAATGAGGGTTAAGAGGGCGTTCGATTTAAAAATGCATATTTTCAAACTATAGTTTCTATACGGAACGGGAGAGAGACAGATAGTACTACACGATATCCTATTATAGTGAACTTACGTCGTTACTGAAGTTTCTTTTGACACTTCTCTAACGTTCTCCGATATCATTGTGTTGTTAAGGGACCCTTGGGTCTAGTTATTGTGCGGAATGTCTTTCTAAGCGACTGAATAGCTCGGTGACGATTAGCTGTTGAGATAAATTACGAGATACCCAGGCCAAAAGCTACCGAGGGACTCATCATACTCAACTGCTGTAAAGAGATATACCAATTCAAATCCGGAGATGATATGCCTACGGGCAAATAGGATTTATCACAGACAAAACGGTCTAGTGACTACATTATACATCTTACCCTTTTTTATTAATTCTAATTTGCATCACTAGTATTTTTTTTTACAATATTTTTTTTTCGCTTTTACTAAACGCAGACAGTTGGAAGAGAGTTGCCGCTATTTAATACGGATTATAATTTTTTTTTTTACAATTTTTCTTACATCATTTTCTCTTATGGGTAAATACAACTAAAATTTATACATATTAACAGTACAATTTGGAAGTTTTACTATATTATATATTAGTTGGTACATTATTTTATTTGAAGTCGCTGCCCAAGCGCAACAGACCGTTAAATGCCTTGAGATTTAGGACAATCTGCCGGGCTAACGCACCAAAAGATTCTGCAGTAGATTTTGATTTGAGAAGGTCCGGTAAGTTAAACGGAGGTATATTAAGGTTTTCACATAAGGTCACGTGGTTATGTCTTTTGGATTCGAATCGGGAGCAGTGTCTGAGTAAATGATGAAAAGTCTGTACTGTGGAGTCTTCACATGGGCAAGTCTCATTATCAGTTATTTTAAAACGGTGCAGGTACGGCTTGCAGTACCCGTGCCCGCTTATTAGTTGTGTGAAATGGAAAGATGTCTTGATGGTTTTCCCAGTTTGTATTAGTCGGTGAATTTCGAAGGGAGTCCTATGGTATGTCGACCCTGAGCCGAGCTCTCGTATCTAGTATACATCTTACCTATAGATACGTTTTGGTAACACAATACTTTTCGCAACAACACATCAGCTTTGTGTTAGTCTGCGTTGAGAAAGTGATTTAAGATGTTATTGTATATTTTTCTCCTTATTATATTTACATTTTGAAAGACCATTATTTTTAATAGCTGCAAACTAAAGCTACATATAGATAAGCCAAAGCCGTGTTGGCAGCAGATGCTTAAACCGACCTAGTGGATTATTAGCATTAATGTCTAATCGTAAATTGATTTACGATCGAATAAATCGATGATATATAATCGAATTAAAGAATTAAAAGATATTAATATACCGGATCGTCTAAAAATATTAAAAATCTGTACGTCGATATCAATTTTTTGGTTCAATTACTTAAAGTTTAGTAAAAAATGCAGCAAAAAGATAAGAGTTATGCATAGTTAAAATCCATAAACGCAACACTAATTCGTGAGGACAATATTTTCACCATCTATTTCGTTCTAGCCCGGAACACAGTCAACGCTCTTTTGACGGCATATGTGAATACTAGCCTAGTGGATTATTAGCAAAGGATCCATTATTACTGTGTGTGTAATTGTAAGTTTTTTGTGAAAGTCATTGATATAATGTGTATTTAAACATGTATTAGTACAAAGAATTATTGGTTCTAATTTTGTCTTATATACTACTGCTAGGCTAAGAATGTTTTATTTTGTTTTATACTCGAAACATTTGATCTCTGTTTCGCCCGAAGTCTCGCAACGACGAGGTCTACGATCGTAAATGCTTACCTAGAAAAAACTTATTCACTCCTGTCTTAAATATGTTGATTCTATCGAAAAGAATGTCACAAGAAACATGATAGTTATTCTTGTGACGTTAATTTTACAGCTTTTCTAATTTTAAATCTTAATATTTGTCACTTAAAACTTAGCATGATACATCGTCTCAGGCATATTGGTCTCCTATATAATCTTTTATACAATAATAAGCTTTATTGATCAATCAAAAATGTAAATGTTGTACATAAGTATGGTGATTCTGTTAAAAAAATATTACTGTGCGTTCTATTTCGAAATGCCTCCCTGAAAGTAGGCATCAGATCAAGTTACGATGTTATTTTGAGAAAAACTTTTGTGCCGAAAGTTTATTTTATAGGAGCAATATAAATAATACTATTCATACAGCCCGAAGTATTTGCATTTGGTTTGATCATAAATTGTTTGGATGATCTCAAAAAGCTTCGATAGGGTATATCAAAGTTCGATTGTTATTGTTCCTTTTAGTAAAAGCATATATCAGTATACGTTTTTTCGTCACAAATATACGGGCTGTTTGTTCATCTTTCAAATACCGTAATAATAATAATAAAAAAATTGTACACAATGTTTCACAGTGAAACGGTTTACCAATTTTTTTATTTGGCTTATATAACAAGAACTTAAGATCAAAGCAATAAAAGGAAGATTTGAAAAACGTGGTATTTAATTTGATCGGATTTCCTGTATCTCACGTATCCGTGATTGCAATGAAATGCGATACACGTTCTCAATAATAATAAACTTTAAGTATTTTTCTCTGCAAGATGATTGATAACAGGTATAAAAGCCTTAATTGATCGTGTAGCACATGTGCTGGCAATTAATATATGTTACACCGTATTGAAAATCAAAGATTTAACAAATAATGAATAACATAATGATAATAAAGTATGAAAAATCATTTTAATAATTTGAATCAATATATTTTAAAATTAATTATTGTATTAACTTTCTATTCTTGCAGACTTTTATTGCCAGAAGTTCTAGAAGTTTGTCTCATTGGAATAGAGGTTTAGAATGATTATATTATACAAATTTATATAAAAATGGTGCTTAAAATTTCTTTTGCTAATAATATACCCTTACATATATTTTATATATGTATGGTATATATGTTATTCAGTAAATCAGCGTTAATGTGTTGTAACCTAACAATTAAGCATACTTTGTGCCCACTTGCTTCTTCTTATTTTCAGCTGATTAACGCCTACTGCAAGGCATAGGTCTCTCCCAAAAATTGCCAAGATGATCGGTCTTGTGCTGCCAGTATAGAGCGACTCCTCGTGATCTTAACTTAGTCGTCAGTCTAAGTAATGGAGGGTCTGTACACGCCGAGCCTCCCGACTCGCAATGTTTCAAGCTACTTTCGTGATTTAGGTTTTTCTACGGATCTCCTCATTTCTAGTTCGGTCTCGTAGTAAAACTTCGTTCATAGCTCTCATCGTTGCTTTATGGTATCAAGGTTCTTTGGACGCCTTCTTAGGAGGCGACAAGCGCGTAAGTGACTACATCACGGATCCGTATGGCAACTGGCAACACACAATGATCAAAGATCTTTGTCTTCAGAACCTATGCTATTTTAACAGAGAAAATGTTTCGGAATTTCTTAAAAGCTGCCTGGATTCAGCATGTAATTTCTCGAAGTTGAACATACCTATCTGGATAGTTTGGCCCGGGTAAATAAAATCGCGTATCACACGCTCGAAGTTGTATACGATTTAACGCTCCGACATTTACTTCGTCTTGTTCAACATTCATTGTAACCACTTGATTATTAAAAAGTAATTATTAAATTTGAATAAATTGCTTTTTGGTGGATATAACAACGAAACCACAGCACAGATGAAGACAACTGTCTTGTTGCTCTCAGAAAACTTTTTTACGCTGTTATTTAATTATAACATGAATCTCCGAAACTGTGTAGTATTTTTGTTCTGTGTAGCGTTTTTTCATCACCGAAATGTCAGTGATGAGTTCCTGAAATGATGCTTATTAAAAACAACACTGAGGATATTTTTGACTCATATATGTTAGTGCATACATACACATTACTTTACTTTTAGTAAAAAGTAATAGTGATCAAAACTTAAGTGTGACAACGAGCGAAGTATTCGTAGAAGATTTAAAAAGAAACGATTTATTTAAAATAATGTTTTATTAAATCTTAAAAACAATTTATTAGTATTGACATTAATTACAAGTAAAGTGTTTCGACTGGTTTATATTCACGTATTGAGTCACTTTTTGTATTTTTTTTTGTTATTTGCTTGTCCAATGCTCAAACCACTTTAGTGTTCAATCATCGTTACTTCTTCTTCTTTAATTTCTTCTAAAAATTTATAACTCCGACCTTGATAATGAAATATTGCCATTGATACGAACATCATAGCAGCGTAAAGAAAAAATTGAAATTCCTGTGAAAAAATAAATTATTTTGACTTTCAACTATTTGTACAATACTGCTACCAAAACCGCTCTTTAGGTTTGTCCGGCGGGAAAGGAGTACTGGCCGGTCCCTTCCGTCACTAAGAAAAAAAAACTATTGGACTTTCTTACCATGTGTATATTACACCATAAATGTGTAAATATAATGATGAGAGCATTTCCAAACGCTTCAGTCAGTAACCATATAGCTGTGATGACAGCTTTCATACTCTCCGGTGCTTCTTTGAAAGCAAACTCATTTCCAGTCACAGCGAACAGTACCTGAATGAACAATGTTTTCGCTTTTCGTAGTTCTGAACAAAAATACTAAATAAAATTGAAAGATTATGTAACTTGTTTTTCGCGCTAGTGACATAAAAACTTTTACTATCGAACAAGCTAGTATGTTAAAAAGTTCATTACAACTTTTCTTTACAATAGAAAAAGTTTGTACTTATATAAAATAACGGGAGATAGATATTTTAAAAATATTACATATATTTAAATCACTTTAAGTTTATTGTAAAATCTTTCGTTTTAAGAAGATAATAATAATAAGAGAAAACGGTGAGAAAAATTCTTAAGAAGAGAAAATTTATACTCACTTCTGCTATTGAAACAAGCACGAACTGCGGTACAAGAAGAAACATTGTGATTGAATTTGGCTCTGCGATCGTAATAACATTTGCAATCTATAACAATCAAAATAATTTATTAAACGTATTAATGGTTATAGATGTGAAAACTTTGAAGGGGTGATTGTATAGCTCATTTGTCAGCAAAAACTTCCGCAGATTTTTCACCTACACCCAATCACCCTATATAAAGTGATCACTGTAAAATATGTCGTATTTATTTCTGTAGCAATGGGACATACTATTAATTTGCGGCAGTGTTAAGAACAATGTAGGGAGCTATTCATTGAGTTTCGCTGTAAGGAATCAAAGTTGAAAAATGCTCGTCTGATTAAGGTCTGTTAAGGTCGAATGGTTCTCGAATGGTGATCACGAATGTGTGGGCGAGGTGATAGTCTCACCATTAGTTGGATCGATAACATAATAAAGGTTGCGGAAGGTCTTTGGATGCAGACAGCTCAAGACCGACAATCGTGGCGTTCTTTTGAGCAGGCTTATACTTTGCAGTGGGCGTCTATTGATTGATATGATGATGAATAGATGATCGCTATACTTACATAATCTGTATATGACGGTTGCGATATTATAAAAGTATAAATTCCGCCGCTTTCGAGACGTAAATCGGTTCGAATCTCTCGTTCGCCAACGTACAAAGAGTATATTGAACTATAAACCTCTAACTGTTCATTAATATCTCCGTTTGTAATATTCAGTTCAACATTATTTAGTTTTGTGTTAAAAAGTATTACAGGCTTATTAATGCTATCTGTAATAAGAAATCTGAAAATAAATGCACTTTCATTAAAACTCTCCAATAATTATTTTGGGTCATTTCGGTATTGTGCCAAGGTTCTATAGGCAAACAGACGCCTTTGTGAAAAGTTCAAGGCCTTGATCTTGACAAATTTCTAAGTAGTATAAAAACAAGCCTTGCTACTTATTGTTTATTCGCAATTTTAACTAAAATAACTATTATTATTTAATTTCAAACAATTTGAATATTTATAGTTTGATTGGTTATAGGTATAAAACATTGAAATGGGAGAATGTAAAGCTCAATTTCTGTCAATTAATATATGAAATAACCTGTTCAAACTCCAACGGGTTCGAAAATAATAAATACTGTAAAGCGTTTTCAAAATTAAGATTATTACGTTTATTATATAAATTAATCATTGCTAACTATTTGTCTTGAAATAATTAGCAGCGGTTTTATTACAACAGAAAAAAAATTAATATGACATGTTTCAGTTCAATCTTTAAGATTTTTTCTGACAAATTAGTTATGCGTTCATCCCTTGAAAGTCTTGTTTACATATAACCAATCCCCTGATATTTCAATCTACAGTGTTTAATATTTTTCTCTCTTCTATTTGTGTGTGCATAGTATAGTCTCTTATAACTGAGGAATACGACGCAGTGTGAATTGTAATAGAGTTGTATTGTTGGGTGTCCTTATTTAAATGATTGAACTTACATTTTTATTGCATTATAAAATGATTACTACTGTAGAAATGCAACATAACGTGCAAAACAGCTGCTAGGGGTAAATCTGTGAGAGAGGCCTATATCCAGCAGTAGACGGCTTAAGTCATAAATGTTGGTGAACCAATACCTATTAGGCAGGGAGGAGACAATACCCTCCCTGATAGGCGGAAAAGAAACCATGAAAGAATTCCTCAGTTATTGCAAAAGAATTATTCAATATGCAATAGAAAAAAATAAATGTTAGGCATCAACAAACAAAAACAAAAAAGATATGTAAAAATAAATAATATTAAACTGTGATAAAGATAAAGATAAAAATGTGATATAACAAAACTAGAAATTAAGAAAATGTAAAATGAAAAGAGGATGAAAGAATGGAAAAACAGAGCAAAAGGGAAAGAAAGCAGAATTGTGGTATAAAAGAACAGAATGAAAGATTATGTAAAGAATGAAAGAGAGGAGAATGAAAATAAAATAAGTAAATAAATTAAATGCTAATAAAGTCCCTATCCTACCATAAATAGGGGTACGAGAGGCCCGCAATAGCGGGGGTCATAAAAAAAAATACCTATTAGGCTAGTGTAGTATGACCATGTTCAGAATTACTCCACTAAATATTATGTTACTATTTTTGGTAGTTAAATACTTCTTTTCAATGCGTCGTTTACCTAATACTCGATCGTAACCTTTATCAGGTTCCAAAGGAACAGGATTGTAGTGCAGAAGACGTAATTAATCATTAAACGTCAATATTTAACCTTGGGCGCGGTAATAGCCCGACATCTCTGTGGACTATTTCATAGCGGACAATCATTGACCATGGCGAACGAAATAGTTCTTAAAAGAGTAATGTGAAAGTACTCGGGAACCCGTCACCATTTAGCCTCTGAAAAAACCTAATTATGGTTGTTAAATAATGAAAGTTTTATCAAAATGAATATAATTGTACATTTATTAAGTAAATAAAAAGTTCATACCTTACCAAAGGAAAACCAGATTTACTCTTCACTGTATTATCTTCAAATGGATACATTTTGTCGTTTGTTAAATAAAAAGAATTAGCGTAATTCTCTCGCAGCAAAAATTCTTTTCGCTCTGATATAAAACAGGATCCGTTCAAATTAAATGTGACATTTTCACTGCCGGTGACCGGAATGCCTGTATCGGAAACATGTCCCAGCGATGGAATTGTGTACGCAATATTTTTCGTTTCATTTCTAATTGAAATTTCACACGTATTTCCATTAAAGATACGTAATTGTGAAAAACCTGGACGAAGGGGTTCTGGATATGTTGTCTGTAAATTCAATGGAAGTGTTTATCATTATTATTTTTAATTACAGAGTATTTAATTACAGTATGTCGTTAGCGTTGAGGTCGAAAGTTTCTTGAGTGGCTATCATGAGCAGGTAGACGCAAAGTGAGTAGGCTCACCACGAGTTGGATCGATGACATAGTCAAAGTCGCGGGTAGTCCCCGGATGCGGGCAGCGCAATACCGGACACCAGACGATCTTTAGGGGAGGCCTATGCCTTGCAGTGGAAATATATCGGCTGACATAATGATGATGGTGATGATGTAGCTCGTACCTGTACTAAATATAAACTGTGTTACAACTGTCAGTGTCCTTCAATATTTATTTATACATTAATGTGTTTGAGTGTAAGCATCTAAAATAGTTATTATACATGTATGTATACAATCGCTACCTCAATTAGTAATTATTCAGGCGATAAATATACAAGGAAAAAAATTGTTTTATATTTACATAAAACATTTATTACTTTAACGTGTTTTACTTTATACATCAATGTAATAGAGTTATAATTATGAAGTTCATTCGAAATAGTCGTATTAGTTTATTTTTATACATATTTTGTAATGACATGGCGTAATGAATAGACGTGGCGAAGGTGTCGAATAAGGCTTTAGAGTGAAGACCACTGATCCGCAAGCGCAGAATAAGACGTCCATCTACAAGTTGGATAAGGCGACTTTGTTAAAGTCTAAGGAATACGTTGGATACAGGACGCTTCCTACCTGGAAATATATCTATAAATCTATTGGGTAGGCTTACGTATAGTAGTGTACATCCTACGGCTGAAATGACGATGACGATGAACGTTTGTAAAGAATGATAACAAATATAAAGTTAAGGGAAGCTTTGTGATACCTTCAGATACATCTCGACACATCCTGATGCTACGAATGCTAATCCAGCCATTGTCCCTCCTAGTTTTATTTTGCTGAGAGGGTTTGTTAGTAGATTCCACTTTGATAAAAAAGGATAAATATACTGAAAACATCAAAATATATTTAATATGTTACAATAAATTATTAAAATAAATTTAATTTTTTTAGATAAACTGTTGTTAAAGTAATTTTATATGATCAATTAAATAATTAGAAAAATAAAGCAAATAGTATCCATTATAAATTTTTGTTTATTCTTTCAGTTTAGTTTTTCATTACGTGACAGGTTTTGTATAGAAAGACGTTATTAGCCCGTGGCATTGCAATAGTAAGAAACTATTTTACTTTCTTTATTAGTTTAATTAGCAATATATACATATTTTTTCTAATATAAGAAATAAATACTGTCTGATGCAGTTACATACCAATATAAGTTTGCAATGCATGGACTGTCAAATGCATAAAGTTCAATAGTCATTACGGTTTTTACATTTCGTCAAAAAAAACTATTTTAATTTTTTTCCATACAAAGAACTAGAAAAATTATAATATAAAAGTTGATTGAAATCGTCAGTCATGATTAACTTAAGGCGTAAAAAGGAAAATAGAGATTACTTATTTATATGAATTTATTTTATTCACATGTAATACATACCTTTTGTGATAACGCTATGAAGCTTAGCACAGTTATGGGTGAGATAAGGACCATCTGCTCGGGTTTGATGGTGTAGAAACCAATCCTTCCGTCCATTCGTGTTGCTTGTAAAACCCAACTTGAACCCTTGTCCAAATTATAAGAAAAACTTTATTGTCTATCACGACGATAGATGACAAGGGAAATGCGAAAAAGACAGGGGCTGATAAAATGTAATTGATTTTTTTCTTCAAATCATTTATAATATTATAAGGTAAAATAAATCGAATAATATTTTCTTAATATTTTAAGACAGTGAAGAAGATCATACATATGTAGAGCATTGATGACGATAGCTAAATTAGTTATTATAAGTATATTGAATGCACAAAGCGGAATATAAATTTGTACAATTTGTTCAATTCAAAATTTTTAATTAACAAAAAAGGATTATTGTATTATCGAGTTAAAATTGGAATTTAAACTTGTAAATTTTTTCGATTTGATTAAAATTCAACTATCGATGTACTAGAAATTCTTTCTAGTGTCGATATTGCTCGTTTTGATTGACTTTTGTTATTATGATACAATTACGTTTAGAATTGTTTAAAAAATTGGTTTCGAAACATTTGAAGGCTTCGTTGTTTTTGTATGACCGTTAAGAAGCTGTAGACGTCATGTAATATAGCCTTCCGTATGTTTAAAATATATAACATTAATATGTTTTAAAGAACTAGGCAAAAGAATTTTTATCTTTTTTTACCAGTACTTATATGCTATCAAAACATTTGAAACTACCTTGTACAGCTTCGTTTAGAATGTTAACAGGTTAAATAAATAAAGTTTTGCTAAAAAAATATTTAAAATCCTTACCATTTGATCCAGAAGTGACCAAAATATTGGCAGTACAATGAACAATTGAAGTACGGATAGCGTTCTCTTTACATCAGCTATGAACTTTCTGTCGAATTTATCACGCGCGCTGTCCAGCCAATGGGAGTTTACTGTACTATTGCCTGCCGTTAGTTTCTGTTTTAATCCATACTTTAAAATAATAAATAAAACAATCACATATCTTAATAAATATCATGAATATTTATTAAAATAATCTCAAATAAAATTTATGTTACTCATACAATATTAGTTTAATAATTATTTAGGACTTGTTTTAAACATCCATCGAATAGAGGTAACCCTGCGGTAGAGGACTGAGATTTGTGATCCTAGATTGCCGGTTCAAGCAGGCTGTAAATGTTATATTAAGTAGGTTGGTTGTATGTTCGATTATCAGGATACAATTTTATATAATTTACACTTTGTATATTAATTATATAAGGTTGCCACTGCTCATAAACAAGTTTTCGGAAGGCAACAGTGCCCTCTGCGTACCATAATACCATACTTAGATCGCCAATTCGTTTGACAAGCATGGCGATTATGGTATATTTGCCAGTATTTATCTTTGGGGGATAGCCATGGAAGACCACAGGGGGCGCCTATGGGCTGTTATGATGACGAGTTTTTACATATTAACTTTTATTTACATTTTATATTTACTGCTAATTTCCTTTTATTTGTTGCCCGTACGACTGATGCCTAGCTTACATTGTGTCTTTTTATTCTTCCTAGGGTTGCTCATTACTAGTTGTATTATCATTTTATATTATAAAGATATTTAATCAACAAATAACCGGGTAATTTTTAACACGTTTTTTTATTTTTATTACACATCGATTTGTCAACAACTTTTGACAGTAAGAAGTCTTTGTGGGACAACTTGTTATTAAGAAATAAATGTTTATTATTAAGAAACAAATTAAGGTTTACTTACATAAACACATTTAGAAAAAACTAGAACGACATTTCCATTCGGTTTTCTAATAACATAATGACGTTTTCCGCTCACAAATACCACTGCAAAGACATGTTTCATCAATATTTATCGTTTCAATATCACGTAAAATGTTCACGTATCGTATGAAAATGTGCTTCTTCGTTACCGTAAAGTGAGAAGACAAGTAAGGTGTTTTACCTGATATTATATGAAACATATTCCCTGCTACAAAGTTGCAAAATACAAAATCCTGCAAGTCATTCAGTACGTTTCTCGTTTCTTATATATATTTATAAAATTATCAAATAACCATAAACAATTGAAAAAAGGCCTATGGTGCTTATAATTTACAAAAGTATGAATTAAAAATAAAAACATCTCTTTAGATGATAACATGTTATAAAAAATCAATTCACGCACTTTCTGCTTGTGTGATACTAAATTTTTTTAAGTATGTCAACCTCACTGAAATACGAATCTTTAATTAAAATTTGTTTAAGAATAAGATGTGATGAGATATAATGTTTCTTAAATTAGCCTAGTTTTAGCGCAAAATAGTATTTCTGCACCACCGTCTGGCGGCAAAATGGTCGAGAAACACCTTTTTCAATACAGTCTGATACTTTAGACCCCAAAACCATATTAATTTGAAAATGTCATCATTGACCAGCTGGTCTGATCAAGTCAGGTCAATAACTCTATTACTACACCCTAAAGAAAGAAGAGGATCGGATGGTATGGAAAATTGTAATCATCGATTTCGTCAATACTTTTTAAGACCGACATGATCTTTAAAATTGAAGAAATGTCTGAGATGAAGAAGTTAATTGCTATTATCGTATTATTAATACCTTTTGTTTTCCTTGGAAGATTCCGTTTTTGTAACAAAACCTTCTCTCCTACCGAGAGGTTTAAAGTTATTCATTAACATGACTTTGCGCGGTTGATATTTTAATGATGTTTTATTTACCGATTATGATCAGTAGCGATGTAATATGTTTTCTATAATTCTCGCTACGTGCGATTACCACGAAACATGTTTGAGGTATTCGAACGGCGAGTTTGTTGAACCCTTCTCCAACAGACAAGATGCACACGAAACATTGAGAACAGATGACCTTAAGAGGTCATAAACATGCTCTGAGTCTACAGTAATATTTCTAAGTAACTTACCTATTGATATAATAATTACAACCACAGGAGCACCAAATGCCAATGAATAGCAGTCTCTATCCCCGAAGCAGTGAACGTCGGCTCTGAATATGGGAGACAGTGTCTTCGCAATAAAACTGCCAATGCACAAATTGAAATAAAGAATGCTAAAGTACAATGAGAGTTGCTTCTCCTGCTGTGGCAAAACGAATTGTTCGCCTCCAAAGGCGGTTACACATGGCTTTATGCCACCAGTACCCAAAGTAATCATTAACAAACTCAGCAATGTACATAATCTGTAAATAAATTATCGCATTTTATTATAATCTTCACGGGGAATTTAAATTATTACTCCATTTAATTTTTTTTTCTACTCGAAAGTCTATTAAACGTCGCGTTAGCGCCTGAATCTATTAGATACGAAAATAAACTATTGTGAAAATAACTAATTTGTAATTTCATCGGTTGACATTTTTTGCACAGGTATTTTCATATCAATACAATACTGATCTATTTACTGTTTTAGTATTGTTCATGGTGACGGCTCTTGGGGTTATCTTTTTTATTTATTATCGTTATTTCAGCCTAAAGAAGAGGGAGCTTTGCAGAGGGCTTCTCCCAAAGATATCTATCGGGAGATATAGGATAATCGCCATGTATGAGGCGGGTTAGTGATCATACTACTCAGAGGGTACTGCTGACCGTCCCCTGGAAATTTTTTCCTGAATAGTAGCAATCTTATGTAATGATTGCGCAAAGTATGAATTATACAAGATAATATCCTGGGAATCGAACCTACGATCTACGGTCGCAAATCTTAGTCCTCTGCCGCTGGGCTACCACTGTTCTTATTTACCATATCAATTACTAAAGTCTGTGATTATTTATTACTGTAATAACAGCGAAGATAACGTATAAATAAATTGTTCATTTAAAGGTTATCTCATAAAACATTTTAAATCTCCTTAGTAGAAATCTTTCACCTTGTTAACTTTCAACCTGAAAGATTTGTTCTTTTTAATTTTTTAATTCTTTTACATTAGACAATATATAATTCTTCTCCGTGGCCAAATAATTATACAAGACTCGATATAATATAAATAAATTTATTTAAATATTTTGTTAACAAAATGTTGAACTCACCGACCTGGCAGCATTAGTTGAGGTATTGCGGTCAGAGCCACAAATATGTTACCCAATACGTACACAAACATCATATACAAAATAGTCCTGAAACACGCATATAAAACATCTTTGGTTAATATATATATGTGAAATAAATATATATATATATATATATATATATATATATATATATATATATATATGTATATATATATATACAACTTACAGCAATTGGAATATAATTATATATGTGATTAAATCACTATGTAAAAAATAAAGATGCGTTTATTTATGTTATAGATATAATAGCTGTCTCAAAAGATTTTGTATTGCCTAAAGTGACTGGACTATTTAAATCCAATAGAAAAAATTAATTTAAGAATGGGTAAAAAATGGCGCAGAATTGTCCTTTTAACCACAGGAGGTAATCTGTCACGAAATCGTAACAATGTCTGTTTCTCGTACATATTAAAAATACAGATAAATGTTTCTTTATAAGGCAAAAACTGACAAAATCTACCTGTACTTCCCAAGGTAATTATCCGCCAAAATCCCTCCAAAGACTGGGCAGAGGTAAACGAGGCCATTAAATATGTGATAGATCTCCCGCGCTTCATCGTCTGTGTAACCCAACTTGTTGCGTAGGTACAGCGTCAAGAAAACTGAAAAATTGTGTAAGGATTTATTTTTTATTATTATTGACTTAAAAGTTTATTTTACATTTATTGTTAAAAACTTTATCAGTTATATTTTGTTAATAAATAAGTAAAAAAATAAAATGATAGTATACTCTACGTCATATTTCTTTGTGAATTTGACTTTTTGATTGCCTAGAAATAAAACAAGTCATTACCGGTTCGAAAAACTTATGTGATTAACTAAAGTACGATGTCACAAAGTATTTTGTTCATGAAAAACTTTTAATCTTACTTATATAGTATTAAGTATACAGTATAAAGTCTGGTAGGTATTTCTGTTAAAGAATATTTCTTGTTGAACGCATGAAGAATTGAACAAACCTCTCATTCCGGAATAAGACATACGCTCGCAGAACTCGGCCACCAAAATAAACAAAACGATCCTTGGGAAACGTTTGCCCGGCTGTAAAGTATTAGCCGTGGTTAAAGCTAAGGCAACTCAAACATTTTTTTTAATATTATATTACAATTGTAATGGAATAGACGTTTGTCTTCCATCTTACCTGATGGAAAATGTAGATGAAGACGAAGGTGATACACGCCCATCCAAAAGAAACCTGTTCACTCTACTCTTAAAGGCTCCAGAGTTCAACTTGTCAGAAAAATAGACCCAGGAAAGTCGTTCCAAATCTTGGGGCTCTTACCAAAAACGAGCTGCCAAAACCGTTTAGTTCGACTTTTGATATGTTAACAACGTATGGATGAAACTATTGCCTGCGCCTAGTAGTCTGATAAATGAATGTAGATGGCTCAATCAGTTTGAAAAGAGCTTTCAAGTACTTTTAAAAGTGCATCCTATAAAAAACTGATAAGCTGGTAACTCGACGATGATCCTCAAGGTTGTGTAGTATGCTATTTGCGAAATTTTGTCTTTGATTCTTATTGCATTCATCATTATCATTATTTCAGCCGTAAAGCTTACACCGTAAGATATAGGCTTCCGATATAGATTAAAAATAAGATCAGTAAGTCCAGCGGATTGGCAATTTGAAGTAGAGGTGGGCAGGTCACAAAGGTTGTAGACCCGACCCAGGGGTCGTTGAAGTCCGTAGGTTTTGAATTAGCGACCGCGGACCGGCAGGCATAGCGCAGGATATCCACCAACAAGACGGACATAGGACTTTGTCAATCTTGTTAGAAGACACTGGATACAGACTGCTTATATAAGCAAATATGTGCTTTATAATAAGTATTTATTTATTTCATAAATAAACAGTGCACCATACAGGTTACACAAAGAGTCGTTGATTATGTGCCACCCAACATTGACTTTCAATGGTCGCAAATAAAAAGCATAAGTTGATAAAACATTTAACTAAAACAACAGATAAATATGTATATAGAAATATACAAGAGGAAAAAAATGGTGTTGTACCAAAAATAACTTAGATTTTTTACTTTGATTCCTAAATATTTTAAACTAATTTAGATAAGTCTCATATTTTTAACGTCTTACCTAACTTTATACAGATTACACGAATGAATTACTGGCTCTACTCAAATTTTAGCCGTTGCTGGGATTGAAATAGAATTTGAAACGTAATCCAAAACATCTGCCGACTGACACGTGAGAAAATTCACGAACATTTAGGTTTTGTATTTCACAAAAGACATTATTTATTTCTTAAACATGTCAACGAAAAATATAAATTATTATCATTTTAGCTAAATTTACAAACTTATTGTTTATTATTAATCCCTTGTGGAAAAGTATATTTAGTTACATTTAGTAGTTGGTCCGTAGTAACATTCTATATTGTTAGTTTATCCATCGGAACAACATGAACGGCATCACGACATCTATACGATTGAAATCCCTTCAACCTGTATAAAGCATTTTGATAGCACTTTTATGGTACGAACAACCCAGGATCAAATAACCTACTGGCGTCGTTGTTTTCAGTTATAACTTGGGAGTCTTCAAGTTAAGAGTGTGTAGGTAAATTTTAGGCAAGCATGTAGCTTCGTAAACTTCGTCATCACTTAATATCAGGCGAGACAGAGGTCAAATGTTTTGCTTTTAGTCGACAAAAAACAATACTACAATTGTACAACTTTTGACACACAAACGTCGTCTTTCTTTTAGCTTCATTGGCTTGTTGAGATTGTTTTTACACATCCGTAGACGATCGAAACTATCTGATATAGCCTGATTTATAAGCAAGTTGAAGTTGCAGTGTGCAAAATCACTTAGCATGCATAAGAGACGGTAGCGGTATTAATGTTCTGAAGTGGAAGCCATGAATCGGCAAGCGCAACGTACGCCGTTCACCCCTGAGATGGATGGACGACCTGGTTAAGGTCGAAAAAGTAAACGAGTAAAAGGTTTCATCTGCAACTTTTTATTATTCTCCCTTTTATTTATTGGTCCAAAACATAATTTTGCGATTTAAAAAAAAAAGGTTTTTTCCCTTAAAAAATTATTAAAGTTTTTATTTATGTTAGTTCAAATAACGATATTCATACATAATATTTTTCTCTTGCTTTGTTTCATGTATGCAAAAAGTATATAAATAAAAAGCGTAAACCATAAAGTCATCTGAATAAAGTAATCAAGGTTATTTTTTTTAACTAATGGGTTTTAATTAATGGGTTATTGACAGTTAGGGGTTTCCCTGTTCAAAAAAGTGTATGTTCTCTATAAAAAATAAGTAATTTGTACTCACTTCAGTCTCATATTTCTGTTCATAGTTATTTGATTCACACATTTCATGTAACGTTTCGCGCTCTCGCATGTCTGAATGCGTACAGAAGTAACTTTGAAAAAGTCACGACAAACGTGTGCCTTCTGCAATCGCTTACATACTGATTGTTTCAATAAAATATAGATAAAGAATGAAAGACTAAATGAATAAAATTTTTAATAAAGACATGATATTTAGTGATTATTACGGATGTTGGGAGATGCGTAGGTTTTGAGACTTCAGGTAATTTATTTCCTACACAATAAATTTTTAAAACGACCGGCCCGCATACAAAGTCTTCCTAAACGAAAATGTTAGCAAGAAAACTTTTAATGTATTACTAATAATGAAGCAAAAAATGCTTCTCAAAATAATAGAGTTTCTATTATTTGTATTGACACCACTCTACTATGCGAATTAAATTGGCAGTACAGTGTAACTATTTTCATCATATAAGCCACTTTGTCTTAAAGTAATATATATATATATATATATATATATATATATATATATATATATATATGTATATATATATAAATTAATTATAATTCTGACTTATACATATACTTTGTGTCCTCAGCCCACCTCGTGTGGCTCGAACGGCCTTTAAGGTTATAATGTCCATTCAGTCTTCATTATTCTCAACGTTGAAAAAAATATTCCTTATTTTATCCCTTTAAGAGCAATAGTTTGTGTTTTCTTTAATAAATAATTTATAGGTTATTAATGAAGCCATCTTAACTTCCGTTCCGTTCCGTTAGGTAAAATATTGTTAAATTAGTAGTTAGCGGACTACTAGAAGTAAGGAATGTACCGACCAAATTTCAAGTCTCAAGGCCTAAAGGTTCTATATATCGAGATGAGTGAGTACGTATATATCAGAAAAATATTAGCCGCAGTACTGTTTATTACGTTATTGAGTTGAATAAGTCGCTATTTATTCCCACCAAGATTTCATATATTAATATTGCTTCAACTAGCAATTAATTTTTAACAATCAAACAATTTTAATATGTGGTCACGCGTCGGAATTTATATGTATAAATCGTTTAGGTTTGTATTAGGTTGATTTGTTTTTATAACCAATCAACCTGTATATGTATTTAACATAAGTGTAAAAGCTTTAAAGGAGGGAATGTGTGTATAGCTTATTTATCAGTAAAACGCTTTAAAACTTTTACATCTATTTTCTATCGTCACGTTTAAAGTGATCACTCTGAAATAAATATTTATTTATTGGAATGCGGCAACCCTGTAATCTTGGCAGTACAAAGTCTGCAGGGACAGTTAGTAAACAATAATAGATTTTAATACGTTAAATGAATTATAAAAAGTTTTTTTTTTAATTATAATATCATCACGTTATTTATCATTTCTGAACTTAATGATTCTTAGATAGGGTGTACCATTAGTTGAATGACAACAAATAAGCAATCCGTTCAGCATTTTAAAGCTCCAATGATCAATCAACCTGTATATCAAAAGTACATACACCTATACTGTTTAATATCGTTTCACCTTGGATGTTTCTTGCCAATGTCGATTAAGGTTATTATAATAATGGTATAATGTAAACTTGTTTCTTATCTATTTAATTATCAGCGACAATTAATTATTATTGCAAATGACGTGTGATAATATGCGAATATATTCTTACTACCGTTTGAGAGTTATTTTCAGTGTTTTATTTATATAATACTATGTAAGCATTTTGATACTTAAAGTCGTAGACAAGATATTTTATTCTAAATACGGTAACTTTTTCTTCGTATTTGATTTTTTTTTAATTTTAAATAGCGAATTTTGAATATAAGGCTATAAAGGAACATATAACAGAACCGTTATTGATACGGCATATTTTATATATATATGTTTTGCAGGTGTACTCAATATAATAAATAAATGTAGCAGCTGTTTCGTGCTGTCCTCGAAGGCATATGCTCGAATTTCCGGACGACTCTACGATAATAATTTAAGCTACTTACAAATGGGATACCTATTCGAAAACCATCTGAACAAAAATAAATAAATTGTTTTGTTTTATTTACAATAAACAAATAATAATAACAACGTGGTGTAATTAAAGTTCTATTTCCATTAGGAGTCTATTGCTTCGCACTTTAAAGTGTCTGTAACCTGTACTGGCTGCACAAACAACAACAACAACATGTGTAATGTTTACATGTATATTTTTGCTAATCATTTTGTGAGGTAAGCTTACTTAAATTTGTAAAGTAAATTAATAAATAAACCGATATGATCGGGACAATTATTTTCGAAACGATATCGTTCTAATAGCCTATTATGATGATAACACGATAAGAGTAATTAAATTTACGTTTTACAACTTGAACCTTGTAAGGAATATTCGTTCCGAATAGTTTTCAGGTTAATTGACCCCTCTTTTATTTTTTTATTACGGTTCATAGCAACACCATAATTGATATCACACGAATGCGAATGTTTAGTATTATTTTATGCGACATTGGCGTGCTCAAGTTAATTAAATGTTTTTTTTTTATTTTCGCACCCTGGCGAGTACATGTATTTTATTTAATTGATTCCTGGCTGGTTCTTGATCAGTATTTTAACTAAATTACGATACATTTTGCATAACATAATAATGATAAAAAAATTACATATTTATTTCATTACCTGACATATGTTTTATTTATTTCTTTTCATATGCGTCAAGTCAATATCTTTTGGTAGTACAATGTCTGCCGGTACAATTAGTATAACTACTTTAATTACATATAATATTTTTAGCAAATAGAAAAGTTACGAATATGTTTATATATACATAAATATACTTAAAGAAAAGTATATTAAATTGTTACTGATGTGCTCGCGGTAGCTCAGCACTATAGGACTGAGATTTGCGATTGTAGGTCGCGAGTTCGATTCCCTGGATACAATCTTATATTATTCACAATTTGAACATTAATTATCAAGGGTTGCCACTGCTCACAAATAAGTTCTCAGATTATATGTAGCTGCGTCCTCTGCGTACCATAATACCATACTGTAACCGCCAACCCGTATGTCAAGCGATTATAACGACGACGTAATATAAACGCATGTTACTTTGCCTTTTTGATTAAAAAATAATGAAATATATTCACATTTAATAAAAAAAGAAAAATTCACGTTAGTAGCATTATGTTAAAAATTAAAACACCCCTCTAGAAATTACATAGTCACGTATAACCGTGTGGATAAACATCGCTCATGGAACATTATTGAACAACGTACAACCCTAGATAAGTTAAAACGATAACAATTATGTAATTGTAATTTTATAACTCATAACAACGGTGTCTGAGCGGATATTACTATTACTAAATTGTTTCACCCGTTCCAATCTTTATCGCGTAGAGTTTGTCGTAAAATTCATTTAATATTTAATTTTAGAACGCCATTTTCGTTCTTTATTAACGAGCTATTCTAGTAAGGCTTCGTTTATGCAATTATTTTTGTGAATTGCAGTATAATTTTTGTTCTAAATAAGATGACACATTTACTATCTTTTAAGTTCTTAAACCTTACGAAACTACGAAACATTTTATGATACAACTTTTCGGAGTGCCTTAAAACGAAGGCTTGCATCATTATGTTAATTAAATTTACAATTTCACATTTATCACTAGTAAAGACATGTATAAAACATGTCGTCCCTTAATGTCATAAGAATGTCTACTAGGTGTAATGATTGGCCGAGCAGTAACCTTGCATTTCGATCCTCATTTGCAAATTCACAGTTAAAGGGATTTTCCGAGAACCTGTATAGGGTTTTAGATCAAAGAGAGTTCCTCTTGTGTCTGTGACTGGGTCACAACACGGTGGACAAAACCGTGGTGTACGCAATTACTTGCTTTCCCGTATATGAAAGCCTAAAGTGGCTTGCCAAATGAAAATGGGTCGTTTCCCTTATTGGAAGAGAAGGAGAGCCATCACACTTTTTTGCGGCTTTATTGCAGGGTGGTGGATGACATAATTAGGCATAACAAAACCAGAAGTGTGGCATGGAATTGGAGGCGACTCTTAAATGTAATGTGGGTGAATGATATATGTTGAATGTATGCTGAATGATAGAAAATATGAAAGATGAAAGAGGGAATAAAGAGAGAAATTGTGAAGGATGAGCAAGGGAAGGCTTAAGTAGGAGGGTGTATATCACTGTCCCGAAAACAAGATGGGGGATTGAGTAGATAGAGTAGATAGAGTAGAAAGAAAAATTCACAGATGCTTAACAATCAATGGAGAGCTTCCCGTTTAGAATTATGCTCGGGATTTCTCTACGAGACCGGATCAGGAATTATGAAATCCGTTGACAAACAAAACTACCGACGCACAATGTGGCTAGTCCACTGTCACTTTAATTTGCCAATCCTCTAGGTTAAAACAACGTATAGTAACATTATTAGCCAATAATACAACAGTATTATTAATAACTTTTACTAAAAATGTCTAGAAAAATAGTCTTATGCGACAGACTGACTAAATGCTACACTAAAGCGTAGCAAGATGCTACGTCAGTCTACGACAAATTGAATCTGTTTTATTAGAGTTGTTTCTAGTTCAGTTTTCAGTTGCTTGTGTGAATTTTCTATGAAAATGAAAATCCTGTTTTCATTTTAACCACAGTCACCTTTAGTATCAATTCGTTATGTAATTGTAATGATAAAGTCCACCAGTCTATAAGGTTTGTTCTCGATTCAAATCTGCGCTACCATTTATTTAGAAAGAATGTTCACAAAATCGAATTTGACTATCGTCTTTTTTGTTTTTTTTTATCAGTCTCATTTTGTTTTTTGTTTCAAAGATGTCTTAAATATATATCTGATATAGATAATTAAATTCCGTATAAAATAAAAATCTTCCTTAACTATAAATCAAATTAAATTTAACGTGTTCAATGAAAGGGTGAATGTAAGTGTTATATTGAAAAGTTACCATTTACTAACTTATAATACGATCTTATAATTAGATTATCATAATATCATGCAAATGAAAAAGGGACAAATGGTAGGGGACAGAAATTTTTTTTTATGTACAAGGAAAGTAGTGGATGTTGGAGATAAGTTCAATGTTCAATTGTGTTTATTCGTGTGGATAGAAAACAGACAGGCGGGCGTCAGTCTGGCTAGGATGAGTTTTCGATAAACCGTGGGAAGGAAAGCGTTAAGATGTACGATTAGAATCGTCCGACGGTCACGCATTATTTAGTCTATTACTATCTGAAATCATGTTTACGACATATTCTTTATCATCCGAAGAATAGTTTTAACGGCTGTTCACTGATAATATATGAAACGCAGTTCATAGTTGTTCTTGTGATGAAATAATTTTTATTGCATTTGAAACTATTTTTTATTTTTTTAATAAGACATATACCATTCAAAGAAATAGAAAAGGCAGAATTTGTTCGGCCGAAATTTATTGGCTTGCTTCATTTTATTTAAAATTAAAAATAAATTTGACGTTCATGTTAGATTGACGGCTTTATTGATTAATTAAGCGTGAAATAAATAAATTATTTTAGGATCAAAGTATGTGTAAAATGACAAAATAAATTCCAAATTCGTCATTTATGTAATTTTGTAATTTTATTCACTATCATTAATAAATAAGATAATGTTAAAAATATAAACAGTCAAACGCGAGAAGTTCATAGCGAACTGTTAAATGGAAAAACTTTCAATATTCATTATATTTACTGTAATTTGTAAAATTACACAGTAACTACACAGTATTAGAAAGTATATATGAATCAAATTGGTAAAGTCGTTCTCATGTTGTAGCATGACCAAGAAAATCTAAAGTCTAACTTGTGGAGTATCTTCCTATATACCGTATTAATCTGTCGTATTGGTTAAATATAGTTTCTATTTATGTTTACCTTTTAAAAAGAGGCTTTATTTGAAAAAAAAAATTCTGTTTGCTATAATTTTATTTAATAAATATGGTGTAACGTAAGAGTCCACTTCAAAAACTAACGCTCTTTTTTCAGAAAGGACAATTATAATTAAATTTTGGAATGCGGTGGTTACAAAGACAACAGAAATATTTCCACGTTGATTTTATTTAAGGTAAACTTACTATCAGTGATCCATGTATCATAAGAGAAAATTATAAAATAAGGACTACCACGTGTCCATATAGGGAGAAGTAAAAATAAAATTTGATTGTATACATTAAAACATTTGATGTAACATAAAGGCGTGTATCCACTACACAGTTTTTATTATTATTGTAAATAAGCTATAATAAGTATTAAATACTCGGAAATGTTATTTAAAAAAATATTTGTCTATGCAAGTTATCGTATGTGTGAAACATTTTTAAAATATCATATCCCTAGAAATATTTTTAAAAGAATGTCACCACTGCAGACGTCGTGATAGTTATTTTTTTTATTAATTATAATTTGTATCGCTAGTGTTTTACAATACTTTCTTTTTCGCTTTTACTAAACACAGACAGTTGGGAGAGGGTTGCCGCTATTTGATACGGATCTTTCTTCTCCCAGTTGCGAGGCACGACAGCGTTCTACAATTATTTAAAATTTTTCTTACACAATTTTCTCTTATGGGTAAATAAAACTAAAATTTATACATATCAACAGTACAATTTGGAAGTTTTACTCAATTATTCATTATTTTATTTCAGATCGCTGCCCAAGCGCTACACACCGTTAAATGCCTTAAGGTTTAGGACGATGTGCCGGGCCAACTCATCAAAACATTCTGCTGTAGATTTTTTCTTGAGAAGGTCTGGTAATTTGGACGGAGGTATATTAAGGTTTTCACATAAGGTCACGTGGTTACGTCTTTTGGATTCGAATCGGGAGCAGTGTCTGAGTAAGTGGTGAAAAGTCTGTACTGTGGAGCCGTCACATGGGCAAGTCTCGTTATCAATTATTTAAAAACGGTGCAGGTACTGTTTGCAGTACCCGTGCCCGCTTAGTAGTTATGTGGGATGGAAAGATGTCTTGATGAGTTTTCTCAGTTTGTTTATGTCGGAGAGCCGATTGTGAGTCCGTGTGAATAATTGTGTATGAGTTCAGGTGTGTTGAACTGACCCACGAGCAGGCTTTCAAAATGGCGAGGAGCTCGGCTTGAAAGGCCGAGCAAAATGTTTGAAGTCTGTTTTTTTGGAAGCGGTCTTACGGCTCTCCAGGAAAGCAACGAATGCCGCTCCCACGGAGGAGTCCTCCAACTTGCTTCCATCAGTGTAGATATTCAAAGCATGGGGATATGGTGGAGTGTAATTACGATCTCTATAAGGGGAAAGGACTGAAATGTATACTCTGGTAGCGGGGTGTAATATGTATAATATATGGTTTTGAACGTCCGTGTGGTCCTGATGGCAAAGCTTCGTTGCATACTTAATAACCGCCTTATTATCTGTTTTTTAGAGCCGCTTTGGCTCAATAACACTGATGTAGATTGTTCGGATGTTCTCGGGATGTGCCCCTCATGTTGGTCTACAGAGAAGACAAAGTCTGTTGAATCTGCGCGAGGCTTTTTTAATAGTGTGCTGAACATGTTTATTAAACAGTAATTTCTCGTCAATGATGGCTTCCAGAAACTCGTTGAATTGAACTCGTGTATTTACGGAAAGCAGTATAGACAGACCCATTCTAACTGAGCATTTTTTGGTTGTGAGTGTGAATGCCATAACTTTTGTTTTTTCAGAGCCAAAGGTCAGTTTAACACTTTCACCCCACTCAAGAATTTTACCAAGCGCGGAGTTGGTTAAATCTTGGTGGCCATCAGCGCGAGCGTGGTATGTAATGAGTAAGACGTCGTCGGCGAACTCTTGTAAGAGGCACCCATCAACCAGATCCATTTCGAGAAGATTGTTCAGGATAGTGTTCCATATAATTGGGCCACCTGCCGAACCCTGAACGAAGCCCTTGGTTAGCGTCTTGGTGACTCCTTCTTCGGCGTAATCTAAAACCACTTCCCTGTCTTGAACATAGTTTTCGATAATTGAAAAAATGTTTCGAGGGCAGCCGATCTGCCTGAGGCCCTCGAATAGAGCTCGCTACCAGATCGCCATGATTGTGATTTAATAAATTTGTTATTAGCTGTGGGTAAGCCTGTGCATATGTCTGGAGTGAGGCCATCCATGCCTGGTGCCTTATTTGCATTTATAAGTTTTTGTAATTCCAGTACCTCCTCCACAGTGAAAGGAGATTCGTCAGGGGCCTCAGAAGTAACCTGTCTGTGACTGCGAAGAAGTCTATGTCGGGCTGAAGATATAGCATGGGTAGCCAACCTCTTCGATAGTGCGAGCCATTTTTCGAAATTTGAAACTTTTTGCGAGCCGCAATTGAATACGCATTGAAAACACGAAAAAAATGTACATAGATCATATTTATTGAAATCATTTAAACAAAAGTACAAAATATGTGTATTAAAGTTAGCAATAATGGCACACGTAGTTGACAGTACTCCTTATAACCCTTAAGACGCCGGTTAGTTTATTATGATCGGTGTTTATATTTCGCTAATTTAATGGTGGATTAATAATAGTTATTATGTACATCAGTAATTTGTTTCGATTTCCCAGGAGCTGACAAGGGTAATATAAATTTAAAATTAAAATAATTCGTCAATCAATCACAGCCAAAAATAATCTTTCAAAGAGCCGATGTGGCTCGCGAGCCACAGTGTGGCGTCCGGCGTGGAAATTGATTATACCTTGTTTCATTAAAATTAATTACTAACATTATACAAGTTCTGATCTAAGTCGTAAGACATGTAATAGCGTAAAAAGTTTTTTTTCATGATTTATTGGATAACTAAATTTATTGTGGCTGTCTGTACAAATTATTTATTTTTTAAACGAAACCAAGCTCATCTTTGTAGTAAAGATACGCTCGACCAGAGTGTACAAGCGTCCTAACTGTGTCTGGTTTCGAAGTTGTTCTTACCATTCGTGAATATATCGTTTCCGGAGAAGAAATATATGGATGCCATAAACTTTACAAATTCCCTATAAATGTGTTCGTCCTTCGAATTGATGTAAAATCCACCAAATTATTTCAACTCATAAAATTTTATAGCTCCGAGACGAAATGTAAATTGTTCTTTAGAAATTTGCTATTTAGTATTTAGTCTTTTTTGGATAATACTCTTGCTGGATAGAACGACCTCTTTATTGTGAGTGACCTCTTTCAATTAATTCAATGAAAAAAAAAATATTATGCGCGTTGCCAAGATTTGTAAAAGCGAAAATATATCTTCTCGATCTTTACTTGTAAATGCGTAACAAATACTGTGTTTATTTATTAATAAAAAATGAACTATAATTACATAAAAAGTTTAATAAGGTGAATGTATAGTTCATTCACTGTCAATTAATATATGGTATACTCTATTAAAGAATCAATTATTTCTGAACATAACATTTTCAAAATTCGGATTATTACATACCAACATAAAATTAATTATTTTTTACACTCTGTCCCCGCAGACATTGCATTGCCTGAAGTTATTGCTCGCTTTCGAGTAGTATTTATACATATATATATATATATATATATATATATATATATATATATACATACATATATATATATACGTATATATATATATATATACACGTTATTTTAATACTTACATCATTATTATAGTCATCGTATTTAATTATAAAGTTTTGTTACTGCTCACAAACAAGTTTCCAGAAATTAGGCAACAGCATCCTCTGTGTACCATTATACTATATTGCAATCGCTAATCCGCCTACCAAGCGTGGCAATTATGACATATCCCCTAATATATTCTTGGGGAGAGGCCTATGCTTTGCAGTGGGCATCTACGAGCTGAAACGACGAATCCGAATTTTATAATCGATTATCTCTTACTATATTACAATTACATTATTTATGATTTTAAAACCATTGACTTTTGGATACGGTGTACCATATATTAATTGACAGCAAATGGGGTATACATTAACCCTTAAAGTTTCAAGCCTATAACCAATCTATACAAAGTAAGAAAAAGACTAATATTTAGCCATTCCGCACATGTAGTGGTAGTCGTGCAATAAAGTGCACCGCCCGCCAGCTCGCTGATAAATGCGTATGCGGCAAACAATGGGAATCACACAACCGCCACCGCCAAATTACTCAACACGTGTTTCACCCCTCCACGGGTCATCTTCAGGAGTTATGTTACACCGATTAGTGCTAAACACAGAGACTCTGTGTTTGGCACTAATATAAAGCGGTGGACTTTGTCTCACAACTACCACTGCATGTGCGGAAGCGGCTAAATATTGGTTCTTTTCTTACTTAGGATGGACTTCCGCAAGGTAACGCCTGATTCCATTAAACAATCTATACACGCTGCTTACTGACCTTTTACCACTTAAAATATGACATCGACGATTACATTTCAGATACGAAAGCTTTTCGTTAAATTAACGTGAGCTGGTATTGCAATTATATGATACCCGAAAGCCTTTGTTAACTCGGTTTCGGCATTCGTACCGCTCTGTTATGTCCCATCCATAAAATATTCGGACAAAGATATACCTTTTGAAAGGTCTCAAAGGACCACTGCCGGGGTTCTCAAATTACCTACATTCAGTAACCTTTTATAATAACTAACATTATTATAGTTGCGGACAGCAGGCTTCATCTAAAATTTGATCCGGGTTTCAATATTTAACATTAATTTTTCTGATTTACAACATAGATTTTGTTTGAGATTTTCAACAAATAATTGACGAGTATGTTCATTGGCAGCTTCTGACACATTCATAGCATGACACATAACAATTATTAATTACTTTGGGTCACTAATTTCATCATATAGCCTTACGCATGTATTCTCTCACATACATAGGTATATAATGGTTTAATAATATCGCTGACCCCTTTTTACTTTGGCGCGTATTGCAAAATTATCATCATCGTGACACCCACTGCAAGGACAAAGGCCTCCCACAAAGATAGGTAGTGTAAGAAATTATTTGTCATTTTTACTTATTTAATCAAACTTAATATAGAACATTTTAAACGTCACACTTTTCTTAAACAGAAAATGTAATAATAAATACTTAACAAATTCAAGATATTATACTAAAGTATGGAAACATGAAGTAAGGAAAAGTATGTTCTGTATCAAAGCACTTCAAGATTTTGTGTTATAAAAATTTAATTTATTTGTAATTTGAAAAAATCACTTTTTGATATTAAAAAAATAAAAACTCCAGTTTAAATTACAGTGTTGTTGTCCGTACCAGCTTGCTTGATTAAATTACTTGTAGCTTTGTATTCGGTTGATATAGTTTGTTCCGACTACACTGTTCTATTGTAACAATATAATTGATAAGATTTAACTTCAAACATCAGACATGAGATGATTAGACAAACTCAATCACTGCGGTTGCCTTTTGTTTAATGTATTTTATGCAAATTCTAATATTGTTGCGTATTGAGTGCTCAACGAAATAAAATATTTTTAACATAAAACAACAAGAAGACATGTCTTAACTTGCTTTCACAATTATTTTCATGTACGTAATCTGAATACAACTTTTAGCGTTTTGTCGTTTTCCTAACATAGCTTAAGATAACTTCAATTTATTTCAGTATAAAGCAGAATGAGCTTCTACAATTCTATTTTTATGTATAAAGTTGTGATAATTTATGCTCAGTAATATTCGTTTAAGTTAATTTGTAAATACTATGGTTTTTTTCTTACTAAAATCAAAAGATTTCCATCTCTACTACATTTGCCATTGCAAATGTTTTGATAATGATTTTAATTTAAGAACTAAAGATACTCTCTACTAAACTAAACTAAAGATCTCTCTCAAGTAAAGATAATAAACACGAGAAAAATCGCGACGTACAGTTATCGCTAGAAATAAAAAAATTGGCTTGTTGTACCTTCTTCTATGCTGACATGACTCTTTCCTACCATTTCAGTAAGCACCTGGGTACTCGTTTATTGAATTGAATTTAAATATTTATTAAATAAAACATGAAATAAGCGTAGAAAATCATCTAAAATTGCTATTTTGTAATTTTAATAATTACTAACCACGCTCTTGTCACGCTTGAAATATGTCATTAGTTTTCAATTAATTTACAAATATTGTCAAACGCAGTATAACTCGAAACGTTACATATCATTTACGGCTTGTAATTAATTTTAAATAACCTTCTGTTTAATTTAAATAACATTTACTGGATTGTTTTGGTGCTAGACATAACACAATTATAATTGAGAATGTAGTAAATTACGTATTCTAATGGACTGGGTATACAAAAATTTAAATACAATATTCATGTATATATACGCCTTTTAAATAAGAATTGGTTTTTTCACGGCAAGTTAAAATAAATTAAAAAGTTGCATTTATTCAATATTATAATATGATTAAAGGAATTGTTTTTATTACTTTTTTAATGATGGTAGTTAACGAGAGAACACAACGACGAGACATTGATATACTCTGGGTTCCTCAATACGCTGTGCCGTTGGTCTGCATAGCTCTTTAAAGGCATACCTTAAGTCGTTTGCATTAAGAACGCATAGATATGTCACATTACGTGAGCCTAGCCACACCTCGATAGTAATCAAATACAGTTACTATAAATTAGAACCAATGATAATCGGTAAGATAGTAAGAGGTAACTTCGTTCGAATCCTCTTCACAAGGATTGGAGGCGTCACCAGCCGTTACGAGTCACGTAGTTAACTCTGAGTTATATTTGAGTGTCATATGCGTCTAATAGAAGTAGACATGAACAACCTTGTAAAACAGCAATGGACAAAAGGTCACAGCGGCTCCAGAGGCGACGATTCTGCGTACGAATTGGCCAGGAGATGCTCCAGCAAGGCAGTTTACAGCTCGGAACCCATCATCACATTCGGTAATGCCAGATTTCCCATATCGGGGCGCACTAGAAGTCAACATCTTGATCATTGGATCATCAACGACAAATATCGTCAAGCCAAATGGCAATACGTACTATAAGCTGCCGGCTATTCGAAATTCTGCTTCGTCTGTTGCAATCCCTACTGTGTCTAGTGGCAGAGATTTTAGTTGGTCATGTTTTTTTTTAAAAAAAAATTTAATAATAAATTTAGGTTACTGACAGTCGTCGCTGCAGGGCATGTCGGTAAGAAGAGACAACTGCCCAAGTAATTCTCTAGTTTACGGGGTAGCATTTTATACATACTCGATTAATCTTAAGGTTTGCTTGGATTTGTAGGGGAGAGTTGAGTTGGTCATATTAATGCAACTTCAATAAAGATGTTCACAGTGTTGCTTTGTTGTGACAAGACAAGACAATAGCGATTTCATAATCATTCTCGTGTGAAAAATTGTTATTAATAGCAATTAAATAGAGGAAGAAATTTGTACTATTGCATATCTGTAATCTTTTATTTGTTATCGTAACGAATATATAAATAAATAAACAAACTTGGTACTCAACTATGGTAAGAATTATATCTCATTTCCAATTATAGCTTTGGGATAATAATGGTCAAAGATTTACGCTACTGTTATGAAATACATTGACAATGCGGCAATTTCAACTTATCCAATTGAAAACACTATCAAACTCGGGGTTAAATCGACCGCTATTGTTAATTTAACGGCCTTTGTTGTACTACGATACAATAAGCTTACACAAGCTCTTATCTTATACAGTTATCTGTAATTCGTATTAGCATTTATTCCAGCGTACAATATTATTCATAAACTTTGAATATTAGGACTTGTTACATGTTATTAAGATATAAAATTATGTTGTTATTTTTAGCCTTGTAATGTCTCTAGGATTATTAGGATATATCAATCATTTAGCGCGTAGTTTGGCTCTTCACTAGTTGCTTTCAAAAAAGTTCAAGACTGATTAATGCGAAAATTAAATAAGGAAACTAAAATCTTTCTGGTACACAACCTCCATCAATGAAAAGTGCCAGTATGAGATAGATTATACTTTATATTTATTCAGTGAAAGTATGAAAAAAAAAACAAATGAATTTTACGCAGGATGTTAAGAGTACATAGGCATTTAAGAAGTAAATAACAGATAGTGGTAATTGAACATTTTCCAACGAGTAACCCCATACCATAATTGATAACATGCCATTTATTATATATTATTAGTACAGATACACATGTCACCGATTATAATCTGTATAAAAGATAAAAGACACCATGACTTTATGATATGCGATACAAACCTTTTATAATGTCGCCTCTATGTGTATCTTATCTAATATCGCGTTTAGTCAAACCACCAAGAAAAAAACCCCTTTTCAACTCATATAATATGACATGATTTATTTTTTGCTGTTCTATTATTTAGATTTAAGTAAGAGTAACCTATGATACAAAAATGGTACGTTAATTTAGACCTACCTAGCTTTCTTCTTAATTTACTTGGAGTAAAAAAAAATTGAGGTGAAGACTTATTATTTTAAAAAAACACTTATTATTTATAAAAATAATTTTAAATATTATTAGTTATATTTATACTTAATGTTGAATCTCGATTATGACAGCGATATAGACAGCGATATCGAAAATGTCATCAAAATTTCAATTCAGATCTGCAAACAAAATAAAATGCAAATTTCTTTTCAGTGCAGTCAGTTGATTGGATTCCGTGTTTTTCTGTTTTGCATTTTATTTATTAAATATATTCAAAAACTTGTTTGCTATGTTAGCTTCTGTTTTTATTATTTTTAAGAATCAATGGACATCAGTTGATTGAAAATTTATTGTTTTGAATTTCATGTAGTTCTCTTTGTGTACGGATAAAAGAATTATAAACAAATGAATTTGTGTTTGTTTATTTTATTCTATTGATTTTGAAGCGATTTGAGTGTGACATAAACATTACATCTCATAATATAATATTAATATCTGTGTTCATTTTAAGATTTAAATTAAAAAAAAAACTTTTTTAGTGCAACTATTTAAGGGTTGTGGCGTACTTTTATATAAGCTCTTTTTAGATTTATTTTCTGTAGCTTCCATAAGAGACTTAATAATATTGTTACAATGGTAGATTATGTGTTCGATTCCAGTTAGTGTGTACTTACATCTTGTATTAATTATGGAATAGCACCTTTAAGCATTTGTTATAACTATATAACATTGCAGCTTTGTGTCAAAAAGGTTTGTTTCGGTTGGTTAGCCCTTGTTGCCTTACACTGGTATTTACAGATTCCGCTGAGAGGCAGATACATCTATAAATATATATAAATGTATGAATACCCATAATCTAATATATAAAATTCTCGTGTCACGGTGTTCGAACTTGAACTCCTCTGAAACGGCTTGACTGATTTTTACCAAATTTAATATGCGTATTCAGTAGGTCTGAGAATCGGCTACTATCTATTTTCTATACCCCTAAGTGATAAAGGTTGTTCACACTTAAAATTTTTTTTTATTTTTTAACGAAATTTTTTGTTTTTATTTTTTTATGATACAGCATACAAGAATACATACAACCATAAATTTTCACCCCTCTACGATCAACCCTTATTTTTTATTTGTAAATTAAAATATCAATTTTTTTTGCAAAACAACGTTTGCGGGATCAGCTAGTCTAATATATAAAATTCTCGTGTCACGGTGTTCGAACTTGAACTCCTCTGAAACGGCTTGACCGATTTTTACCAAATTTTATATGCGTATTTAGTAGGTCTGAGAATCGGCTACTATCTATTTTTCATACCCCTAAGTGATAAGGGTTGTTCACCCTTAAAATTTATTTTTCATTTTTATGACGAAATTTTTTGTTTTTATTTTTTTATGATACAATATGCAAAAATACATACAACTTAAATTTTCACCCCTCTACGATCAACCCTTATTTTTAAATTGAAAATTAAAAATATTTTTTTTGCAAAACAACGTTTGCGGGATCAGCTAGTAATATATATAATTCAAAATAATAAAGAAGTCTACTTAAGCAGCAGTAAAAAAATATGTTTTAAAATAAAACGATTTGTATCTCTTCATAAGAAAAAAAATCAAAAATAAATCGCCTGAAAGCTTTTATTTTATAAAATATGTATTGTAGTTACTTTACATATTTTGTTATTCATAGGAAACTATCTTCTCGGTGAGAGCTGTTCGTTTGATAAACAACTGTAAAATACTAGACCCGTGGAAATAAATTTACAATAGTAAACGAATAAACGAAGAAATTGATGTCTTGTATTACAATTGTAAGTACGAATCCTTCTAGTAAAACACGATTTCCATCATCATTTCTTAGTATATGTTTGTAATCTATTATATTTGTACGTATGCAAATATCTGTTCTCACTATAGGCAATATTAAACCCAAATAGTGGCTATATATTTCGGATTTAGAAATAAATTTAATATGACTATTAAAATTCAAACATAGTATAACAATAAATCTGCGGGACAGCTAGTTTGGATGTAGATAACTGTTTTTTTTCGTATGTTTTACCCTGAAATCACGTAATAAAGAAAACCTTTGCATAGGTAACCATAAAGATAGTAACTTCAGCTGAGGTCAATAAAATAGAAATGTGTACATGATTTTAAATGGCGGACTGACGTAATGTAGTGGCCGAGACCCCCCCATCTCGGTAGCCCTATAGATAGATATTTCAGACACTATTTATCGACAGTAAAAATAGCTCTATTGATAGCAGAATATAAGAATCATTTTTAGAGCTTTTTGCTATAACCAGAATATCATTCCGTACAGACCGAAAGTAAGGTGCTTATTTATTTCAAAATAAAATAAAACAACAGTGAATCTCCTTTTACGAAGCCGTCTTGTCGGACATTGGCAATCATTGTCAAACCATAATCTTTGATATTGCAGCTTGGAATGGTCATCTGGTGTTAAATTAAATCCTTAGGTATTTCAGCTATAAAAAGCGACTTCCTGGTTTTTGATTAGCATGTAATCGCAGAAGATGATAGTTTTTATAATGCTCTTTATGACCAAAGTACTCCAGAATAGCGGTTATTTTTGGGGTACAATATCCAATTTCTCTTATTGTTTACATTATGTCATTATAAACTGTAACCGTCCTCGATACTCTTAGCTTTGGTGAATATTATCGCCATTTTAGCCGTGGGACGTTCACAGTTGGACATACTTTTCCCACTTTTCATTAGAACAGTTTCAAAGCAGCATACACCCAGCGTTTTTCGACGGCCTTAAGAAGGTCGTCTATTCATCATATGAGTTGACGATCTACTCTGCGCTTGTCAGTCCGTATCTACTCCAGAAACTAAAGTCCCCAGTTAATAGACTCTCTGAATGTCTATAACTCCGAGAAGCTGAAAGTTTATATTGCCATACCAAACTCAGGGTGAGTGTTTGTGAGCGGTTACAGAGAAGGTTGTTTATCTTATGGAATACGTGACTTTGTAAGATGATCTATTAGTTATGTTATATTCATACAAACAATTATTGAAACATAAATCTCTAACGTGAGCATAGTATAATATAAGAATGTTTATTCTCAAAGCAGAGCGGACATGTCTGTCTGTTTACGGTTCACTTGAATAAACATTGGGTTCACGATATTTTCATTAAATGTATTATTTGTTTATATGTTTTCCGCTGGAGAATAAATTTGTGATTTTTTTTTGCCAGAGACTATTTTTATTTAAATATAATTCTATAGATATAACAATAAACAATTAAATTACGGATGCATTGTTACTGTTTAGCCCTACTGATATCTTTCAACCAATAAGTCGATAACGAAGTATGATGACGACGATGAAGATGTTTGGTCAAGCTTGTGTGTTGTAAGCAATTTAAATATAACTGAAATATACAAAGCTTATGTTCAGGTAACACTATTCAATAAACCACGTTAATATAAGCTTAGGAGGTAAACATGTCCGGAATTAATAAGATGTCATCACGTGACCAACAGACTATTCATGACAGGAAAAGAAATTGTAAAACTAGCGCTTAAAGAGGAAAAATCGAGTTTCTTGCTAGGTCCTTCTGAATAGAATTAAGGTTTCGAAACTGACAGTAATTAGTATAAATATATATTTAAATTTACATTATATATAATGTCTTTTTGATAGGAAAAATAATTGTTTCATTGTTTTATGGCCTTTAGGAACAATGTAGGGGGCATTCGAAGATAAAGCCCCTTATATGATTTTTTCTTACTTTTATGGCTCCGTTTTTAGGGCCTCCTGTTTAATACAACAATTGTGTGAAAAAATAAGTAATAATTTCCATACCTATACTCATCTTTTTTTTAGTCTTTTCTCTAATTTTTCTCACAGTTTCTCTTATTCACACTTTTTTCATATTTCGCACTTTCTTCGCCTTTCTCCAGAGTTCTACAATTTCACAATAATTATTTTTCATAATTTGTTGAAAATATTTATTTATTTTTAATTCTTATTTTCTTACTATTTTAACCGGACTTAATTTATATTTCCAATATCACAGCTAGATTATCATTCTTGTTTATTATTTTCATTAATCTGGTTAAATTTTATTAACTCATTGCTTTTTGTTGTTTTTCCTATTACCTTTTTGCAGAACTCCAATATATTATATACATTTGTATGTATATCGTATTTTTATGTATACATGTTTGTATATATGTATGTTTTGTACACGTTAACTACCCGTTACTTATACTTTAACCTTTTCCATACTATGGTTATCTGTAAGAGATTGTCTTGTGTAATAAGACCGCCCATTATACTTTTTCGTTTATTATTATGAAACTATTTAAGTGTATCCTAGCGTGTTTAATAAAGGATATTAAAAAAGGCCAGGCGATACTCCTCTTTGCTTACAAGTGAGGTGATGTTCTCTTTCTCTCTATTCTCTCTGTTAACCGAGAGTGCTATTCTGCCCTTATATGGTTCGACAGTGAGCGGAAAAAATGATAAATCGTGGATGCAAGATTTGGAGAATATGTATATAGCTGAGGTTGAAGGAATTCCGATTTGAGTTCTCGGAGTGCAGCTTTGATGATCTGTGCATAAAACTGGTGTTGTCATGCAGGAGATTTGTTGATGTTCTTTTTGTTGTGGTATCGCTTATGGTACCATGTTCGTATATATTTTAAAAAACCTGAGCTGATTTACTAATTGATCAATTCGAAATGGGTGTCGAAAATATCACATTATACCCAGGATTTTTCATTTATATGTCTAGAAGTAATAAAAAATATGTCTTATGCAAAAACGGTTTTTATTATGTTATAGGCTAGCACAGTTTTGTAAAGCAGAAGGAGGTTTGTTAAATACATATTATGTTATTACTTAGTCAAACTTGAAAACATTTTAATTAATTTAGACAAAACATTGAAACACTACAATCTTATTTCCATATCTATTATATTATTATATAATTTGAAATATAGGAAATTAAAGTATAAATAACATTTTATAGAAGTATTTATTCCCTAGTAATCGTCGTCGTCATTTCTAATTACGGTTCATTGCATTTACTAGTGTAGCGGAGCAGTGGTGGTCTGAAAATAGAGGTCTAAAACTTACGATCGAAGGTCGCGAGTTCGATTTCTGGGACACGCTTTTAGATGTAATTATCATATGTTCATTAATTATATAGGATTACCGCGGTTCACAAAAAAGCTTGGGCAGCAGCTTCCTGTGCATAGCATAATATCACACGACCGTCAACCCACCTGTCCAGCGTGGCGATTATCCCCCCTATTTATTTAATTATCCCTTCTAGATATCTGTGGGGGAGGCCTATATCTTGTAATTTGCATCTAGGGGCTGGAACACCGTACATATAATATCCGAAAGAAAAAACCTAGAATAACATATAGAAAAGTATAATGGGAGGTGTACTACATAATGTATTTTAAATTACAACAGTTAATAAAAAATTAAGACATCCTGTATGAAGTTCGCACTTGCTTGTGAAAGAAAAGAAGATTATTTTTCAGTTTTTAATAATTTCATGGTCACCGGTACCATATTTCAAAAGAAAAGCCTTTGGAAAAAATTTTGGTCATTTACGTTGAAATGCGTTGGTTTTTTTAATTTCAGATTATTTATAATGTTCATGATATTAACTTCGATTCATGTATATTATATTGTATAAGAATTCTTTTTGAACACATCTCTGAACAAAGGTCTATGTTTAGTCAGAACCTTTTATCTAATCACAGTCATTCCCCTCATGGCTTCTTTTGATCTGCTCACGATAATCTGATATCAAGATAAATAGAGTACAAAGCGAACATATTGCTTTGTGCTCTTATACTCCGAGACGTTTTGTGTTAACTTATGTATTATTTGCCAGTAGCTATCGTAAGTGATGTATTTCTGGATAATCCTTTAAAGATATCTATTCTTGTATATTAATAGATTTTTTAAAAACAAATTTCGAAATTGTTATTGATGCTTTTTTAATTTTTATACGAATAATTATAACCTTTCAGGACTGATGACCGGTAGGTACGAAATATTGTAGAGTGGCGACCACAAGCCGGTAGACGTGGCCTTCTACTTGGTTGACCGACGACACAGTTATGGTCACGTGAAATTAATGTGTGCAGGCAGTGCAAGGCCATTGTAGTGATCCGTGAAGGAGGCCTATGCCTGTGTAGTAACTTATCTCAAGTTGCGTAATATTAGAACTCTATTAATAAAACAATGTTTTCTTCTAAAAAAATGGAAAAATAAGTGGTAGTAATGAAACAGTACATGTTTTGTGCAAGACAGCGAAATAATTAAAGCAGAATAGAATTCAAAATAAATAAAGCAAAACAACAAAGCCCGCTGCCGTTACGTTGTGCACATTTGTTGTGGGTAAGTAATACAATGCAATTTTGCATTCGCTTCGCTTCTCAGACTCAATTGGCTTTATACAATGCGGTAAAATATTCGTAGAATAAGATTCTCTTCCGTACCTTTAACGTACGAAATAACATGGTAATATAACTATTTTTTTAATAATTTCATTTATAAAGGATAACTAGTCGTTCGTTTCAACAGTCAATTGACGGTGATATTTTTTTTTCAATTAATAAAATTTCAAATAATTTTTAAACCTTTATAGAGTTTCAAAATTTGTTTTCCTATATTGTCACAGGATCTTCTCAAATCAACGGGTCGTACCTTAGGTGTACACATGCTAACGTATTATTTATTCTGTTCAAAATTCTAAATTCTAATTTATGCATAATAAAAGTAATTATTTTTTACCCTTTGTCCCTATACTGTACACTGTACTGCTAGAAGCTATTGGTTTCTTGTATTCCAACGGAGCTTCAGACTTATTACTTTACACAGAATGATGGGAAACCGGTATGAAAGACTTAAAATTTTTTGCTGACTATTGAGCTATAGATTCACCCTTTATAAACTTTTACACATTAAACCTATAAACAAGTATATTTTTTCCACGCCAAATTTAGTTAGCGATATTACCTGTTTGCATGAATTTTGGTTTATACGTATTTGTAATTTAATTTTGTTTTGTTTTCTGTAACTAAGTCCATTGCGGTTTGTATTAGCAACGAACTAGCATAATGACGCGCCGTGCCAATCTCATGCCAATTCGTGATTCGGAATTACGCTTGAAACCACAGTAATAGCGAATTTATTCCCTGATGTATTCATAACAAGGATATATGATTGACATCAACACTGTTCGAGCATTCGTGAAACAAAATAGTAAAGTCAGTGGTCTTTAATATAGTGATGGTTTATCTAAACCAGATAGTTTGTGTTTATGTTTGTGATTATTTATTGTCTACAAATGATAAAGCAATCAAGGTTTCATATTACACATACGGTAGTATGATACGTATTTCAGTTTTTATTATACAACATAATAAAAACATATATAAAGGAACACTACTCCAATTTTTGGTGGAAAAAATTGATATCAAAATGGTCGCCAACATAAATTATTTACTGCCATTATATAAACTAACATTATATAAACTAAATTATTCATCGTCTAGTGATATTCAATACAATGCACCTTTTGCAAAGTTCTTTAGTTAAAAAATTACGGAAGTTTCCATGTAAAAACAAAACTTTAAAATTAAATAGAAGCCACCCCATGTTCGAGGGTCTATTGAATTCGAGTATTAAAAAAGCGATTATAAAGTAGTTTGTAGAATATAAGTTTTTAATTATCCATGTGATTCAATTTTCACATACTTTTTGTATATAAGCCATATAAAAAAATTGTAGAAGTAAAATTGAAAAATATTTTTTTGAAAGACGGTTTTAAATTTTTCTCATACTTTTTGATTTTCATAATTAATATTAAATGGGATAAATATGTAAAATCAATTATTACTTATTTATTTAAGAAGTTTAGTAAAATTAAAAGCTAACATTCTTTACTGCCTTTAGCTTAAGGCGATGAGATTTAATAAGTAATCATGTTATTATTCCTTCTTGCTTAGGCCCAGACCTCATCAGAGAAATAAAATTTTAAAAGAAGAGTTACCTTCTATCTTTATTTTGAACGAATACTTTTAATCTGGAGTGGATATCACTGAGTGGCAAGCGCAGCGTGGAATGACCTCCCACAAAGTAGACAGACATCCTTGTTAAGATTGTTGGAAAACGCAGGATGCAGGCTGCATCTGACAGGTCTAATTGGAAATTTATGGGAGAGGTCTATGTTCAGCAGTGGACATCCTGTAACTGAAATAATGATCACGATGGTGATAACTATGATTGAAGTACTACTTATTTGATTTTATATTTTTTCTTGAAGTAATAGTTTTATTAAAACCAATATTTATCATTGCCGAAGTAAAAGGTTGTAAAAGAAGTAAAACTTACTATAAAATGGTTATCGCTTCAAAAAATGTGTTCTAAAATTCTATTCACATAAGATCGCACCCCCATACACAATGTGAGGTATCTTGTCGTGACATTGCATATATTACATTTTAGAAATATTCTATCGCCTGTGTTGGAACGGCGTTGTACTTTACAGGCGTGTGGGTGCCTGATCGAAAAACCTTGTAGGGGAAGCGTGTCACGTATTAAGTATGCAATAAACCTACCCTCATTAAACTACGTGTAAGATTTATAAACAGTCGAATTACTGTTGCGTTCTTTTCCGTATAAGATATTTTTTATTAAGAAAATTGTTTCTTAAGAAGGGAAATAAAATAAAGATTCCTCATAAAGACAATTAATTTTTACAGTATTAAGACTAATGTTTTGTGGCTGGGTTGACAGTAATTTTATTTTTTATCGTAATTTAACTCAATGTGACAATAAACCAAGTGTTACGTGTACTTATCATTGTAGGAATTTTCGTCTTTGTATATATTACAGTTATATCTACAGGAAGCAATAATTGTGTTTATATATATGGATTAAATATAAAACCAGAAAGATTTTTAATTTACTGTTAAAAAAAAACCGGCAAGCGCAACGCCATGCCCACGCCGGATGTCCACGCACAAGGTGAACTGACGAGATTGTTTAGACGCCATTTCCAGTTTCAAATTTTAATGTTACAGCAACGGACATCGAAAATAATAATGATAAACGTAATACTAATATAAATTTGAACTATAGACATTTTTATGAGACAGTTCACCACAATTACACATACAGATGTTTAAAGGATCTCTTTTCTTAAAAATTTCTATTATATTTTTAACAATACATCTTTTACTATCTAAAAACTACATACAACGTGTGCTTCAATATTTATACATCATACCTAAAATGAGTTTTCTTCTATCTCTCTTCATTTATAATAAACCGAATCAGATTTTTCAATAATATTCCGCAAAACATTATCGGACTATAGTTATAAAATTCAAAACGCATATTAAAAGTAAATCGTCGTAAAAGGTATATAATTCAATGAGCGAATATTTAAATTACTAGAATCCTTGGTAACGTTGTTGATTGTTTATTTTGTTGTCATTTAGACTATATCTGATTAAGATATGTTGTTGTGGAGTATCTTCCTGTTTCTTTTTCATAACTATAAGCTTGCGAAGTAGAGCTAAAAAAAGTTGACGATCAATAAGTCCTGTTAAAAGTTCCAATTTTGAATAAATGAATTTTATCGTTATCTTTACCTATGAAGTCCTTCATATACTGAATCTATATCAATAGGAATTCTTATCTTACCATTACGTTATTCCTATTATAAAAACATATATATTGCCCATAAAAATTACCAACTGTCATACGGTACAGAAAATTTATTTTTGTTCAAGATATTTGCAACATGTATATCATGCTTCCTAAAAAAAATTGGTAATGTGTTTGCGTATTTATAACACATTTATATATTTGTATTTCCTCAACAGGGTCCTTGACAGAAACAACATAGTCCAGTAAGAGGCAAGTTGTAGTATGTAGTCTGCAGGGACTTTAAGGTCTTGGACCGGTAAGTAGTGTAGGGTGTCCACCCACCAGGTGGATGGGTATACAAGCCTATAAAGATAGTCGGAAGATACTGCAAACAGGTCCGTTACCAACCGGCCCTTTTGGATCTATGGAGGAGGCTTATCTTCTGTGGACATCATACTGCTGATGTAATAATAATCAATGATTATTCATAAGCGCTGAAAATATGTATCAAATTGGTTTTTTCGTATTATTTATTATCAAATACTCAAGAATATTCAGTAACTCTCTTTAGCATGCCAATTAAATAGAGAAAAAACAAATTAGTAAATATAACGAAGTGAAAGTTGGGTCTGCGGTGTGGCGACGTCAAAGGCGACATAAAAACTCTTCCTTTTTAATAAAACCGCTTGCCGTCTAGACTGGAAATTGGAGCCGACACTGAATACATTTATTTTAACCATTTCGCTCAGTACCACGATTTATTATTACTTTCAATTATCGTTTTTATTATTGAAACCAAATTCAATAATGTTATTAAGAATTGTTTTAGATATTTCCATCCAAGTATCGTGATTTTTTGATAAAGATTGTTTAAAATATTGCTTTCTCAGATATATTTAGAGTGTTCCAATGTGATTGAATTATTTCATTCTTTTTAACATGACGAAAGTGCTGTTATTTGTTACGTAATCTTTAAAACATTATCATCATTTCACCCTTAGGACATTCACAATCTAGACGTAGGCCTCCCCCATAGATTTAAAAAAAGGAGCGGCTTGAATCCAACGTCTTCCGATAATTTTAAGGGTCATTTGTCCACCCTGTGCGTGGTCGTTTTATGCAGCGCTTGACTGTCCGTGGTCTTCACTCCAGAATTTCAACGGCTATCTTTTCTGCACATGTAGCCAATTGCCGCTTCAATTTGTAAATCTTCTGGACTATATACGGTTACTTTACGGATCTCCACATTCCGGTTTCGAACTCGTATAGAAATCTGACCTTGTAGAAGATTATAAAAAAGTTTTTTCAGTGCAGTGATTTACTTTGTTAGCAAGCATTATATAAATGCAAGTGTAAACTTCACTTCTATTTAGCATTTGAAATCGTGGTCGAAATGTGAACCACTTATATTTTCTTCTTCAAAAGAGATTTAAATCCACAAATCTTAACATTCAAAAATTTCCTTTTGTCTTAAAATTTCGATGCGAAAATATTAGTCTATTTAAAGTGAAGATATAGTGCGAACATCCATTTATTTGAATTTATCTCGCAGTATATAACTCGTTTCTCTGAAACCAACGTATCCCTCTAAAATTTAAGAGCTACGCTCCAGTCGGAGGAACATTTCTCTTGTTTCTCTACATTTGCCTAAAACATGGCTCTTTAAATTTTGTCTCTTACAATAAACGACTTTTCTTTGACTTTATATAACAATATATTAACTAATTTAATAATAAAATATAATATAATGTTATTTAAACTTTAGTTTTCTTATTCACGCATGGAGCATTTTTTTTTAAATAAAAATGTTTACGAGAAAACTTTCGGCAGACGTATTAATATTAATTACCTTGAGGTGAACAGGCAAGCATGTTAAGGTCGTTGGAAGACACTAGAATACAGGTCGCTCTCAACCGGTCCTATTGGAAAGCCTCTATAGAAGCCTATGCCTAACAATGGACGTCCTGTGACTGAAATAATGATGATGAACTGTCTCATAGATAACACAGTGCTACCAAAACCATTTTACCACGCCTTAAGAATGCTTACGAATGAAAAATATTACTTGACTAACATCTTTGTAAATATTACGGTTTTTAGCTACATTTACTCATGCTTATTTCTATTGACTGTGTAATCGATTGACAATCTAATCCGAAGGGACGTAGGGCTATTAACATACAGTGTTCGATATCTGCTGTGGCCGAAATATTCTTGTATGGCAACCACGAATCGGTAGACGAGGTGTGGGTAAGCTCCTCTTTTGATGGATCGATGAAATGGTTAAAGTGGATGCGGTCAATGCTAGACCGGTCATCGAGGCGATCTTTGAAGAAAGCCTTTGCTTTTTAGATGGCGTCTATCGGCTGAAAAGAAGAAAAAGAAACAGCATTTTGTGATACCAGTCAATTGATTGAGAAGGTTTATTAGCGCATTAATTATTTAAGGCGTCTTTAAAACAAAACATGTTAATAGAAAAACTCTTGTTTGGCGCCAAAGGTTGTCGCCGCGTGTCTATGACCATGAAAGAAATTTATTTCCACTGACCTAAATCGTATTATTTATTGACTTTCTGCCCTAACAGATTTCAAAATGTCAAAAGTTACTGACACGCCGCAGTCCAATAGAATATATTAGTTACGTTTTTCATATTATTAATCTCAATAATTGGTTTAATGTTTTAGTAACCTACTGTAATTAAAAAGGAAATATTTCTTTTTACGTACTTGGAGTGTTAGTATATATGTAGTGTATATGTCGTTAGTATATATAGTATGCCCTGTTTTATGGGATACTTAAGTATTAAAATGTATAGGTATTTTAATGTACTTCTTGATTAGTATAAGAATAGATAAGTTTAGTTTTGCTATTTTTCTTTTAATTTTGCAATTTATTTCTCTTTATAAAAATCATTTTTGTGTCTTATTGAAAATATCTCAAAATAGTTAGTTTCGTTCTCAGCCAAATATCTGGCGATTAAATTTTATTTATGTAAATACATATCATTTATGTATATAACTTTTACATGTTCTCTCGCAAACGGTTTTTTGCCATGTATGTTATTTCTAGGAAACTTTAAAAAACTAATAAAAATTAAGGGTTGCTCGAAGAGGGATGAAAATTTAGGGTTGTATGTATTTTTGTACACTGTATCATAAAAAAATAAAAATAAAAAAGTTTGTCTAGAAAATAAAAAAAATTATGGGTGGACCATCCTTAACATTTAGGGGGATGTAAAATAGATGTTGTCCGATTTTACACCCTAGCTGATATGCACGCTAAGATTTACGAAAATCGTTCGAGCCGTTTCAGTCACGCACACCGTGACATGAGAATTTTAGATATTGGATGGAGATAGTTTCCTTATGTGTTTTTCCTATTTGGAATGAAATTAAAGATCTCCACAAACAATATACACGTTTTGTTAATCGTGTCAATTAAATACAGAGAAATGCAATCGAAAATTATTAGAGTCGTGACGCGAGCGACATGCGCCTAACGCTGGGATGTTTGGCCGATTGGGCACGCGAGCGCGCACAAAACCGGCTGAGTTGCGCGTGAGTTGGTCGCAGGGCAGGGCCGCATACGACAAAAGGCACTTAGCAGTTCTCACATGTTTATGAACATAAAAAAAGTATTAAAATTTCACCATTCCAAAAAATTTGTAATGATGTGATTATAGTTCTTTTTTGTTTTTTTTGAATGCTCATATTTTTGGTTTTTAGTAACGTCCAATGTTGGACAGCTACTGACTGGTGTTTTAATTTACCTTAAGGTTTTACAGGAATAAAAAAGGTGTGAATTTTTCTATCTATAAGAATCACTACCGAGGCTAAAACAAAAAAAAATACCTGAACAGGTTGAGTCATTATCGAGTTTTCCGTTTAGAAAAACATTGGGCGATCAATTTTTATTTATATTCATTGATATCTATCTATGCGTGTGACATATCTATGTGTATAACATGTGAGTAAACATGGATCTTACAAAGAATAGAAACTCCAAGTGTTTTTTAATTTAAAAAATTGTGCATAGTAATAGTTCTTCTCAAGTGCTCATATATAATTTTAGCTGTCCCCGCTTGCTTTGTGTCGCTCGCTCATTACCTGCAATGTAATTTAATAAAATCTACTTTTTGATAATAATTTAACATACCAAAAAATATTCTGGCCAAGTTATATAGCCAAAGCTATAGCTTTAAAATATATATTTAGTATAAAGAACGGCCGTGGAATTTCGCTAAAAATATTTTAGCTGAACTTTTGGCGAAAGTAATATTACTACATACGAAGTAATTTCCTAAATTTCGAGTCTTATGGTCCTTGACACACGGTGACGAGTCAGTAGATAGTTGAAAAACTCTTATATATCATTCATTATTCATTAATTATATAATTAATAAGTTTTTAAATATTATTTTTATAACAGTTTTTTTTCAAATATCTTCAAGAAATATAAATATACATTTTGCAGGCTTCTTTATAAATGGACTCCGACACTTCAAAAACGAAATATCAAGATGGAATGTATATGACAGTGCTTTATAAGATTTATGAACCATAAAGTGTTTTAGTCTGGAGACTACCGTAGGGAGATTTACGGTAAGAGGCAATCTATTTCGCAAGAATAAAAATATAAAATAGTATTATTAGTTATTTATCATAAATATCGGGCGAGAAAATTGAACAAAATGGATTATAAGCTGAAGGAAAATTTACTACTAACTTCCTACAGATCAAAAACAAATATTAAAAAGATACGATTTTAAGATTGCTTGCAACTAACATAAAGCCAATTGTTAATGACTTTTATTTTTTATTTTTTATGATTAAAATGGGCCGAGAACATTGTTGTCAGGGCGCAAATTTGATGTTGGTATGATTACACCGTATTTTATATAAATTTTATAGTAAAGACATGGATTGATAAGTGTTTTAAGTCTGCCGCTTTGCATGTAATTAAAAATAGTCACTGATATTATTTTTAAACATATTTTATTTCAAAAAGTCATCGTAGTCTCCTTAAACATAAGTTACGTAATATAATATAACTTCTACGGTGCGTTGCTTCACACATCTCTTTCTTAAATAATCAGCTTGACTTAAATTGGTTATCACATAAAAATAATACAATTTTTTTAATACTATTATAAATATTTATTATTATAAAACATTGAAGTAAACATCTATGAATGGGCTACTTATTTATGTTTTGTTTATTATTAAGATTTAAGTTAGTTCGTTTTCCAATAATTAAATAAAAATAGTCATAATGAATTACATGTTACGTAATACACTATTAATATGTATTATTACACGTGGTTACGTAACCCACTACCTAGTACTAAGTCAACCGATCACATAGTCAAAGTTTTTTTTTAATTCTTTATTTTATTATTTACATATTATTTTTTTAAATCACAGTTTTCTTTGGGTTGTGCTTTCTTAATACATTACTACACTTTTCTTATTCTATTCTTCCTATTATTAATTGACTAGTTATTTTATGTGCAGTTTATTAGGTACCTACTTATCTATACTGTTTTGTTTCTATTAACAGTGTCACTCACCACCCTACGAGCAAACCATAGGAATGATGGGTGAAGCAGCATAGTCAAGGTTGTGAGAAGTCGTAGGGGTAGCGTAACATCATTGTGGTGATCTTTGAGGAAGGCCTAAGCCGTGCAGTGGGCGTCTATCGGCAGACGCGGATGATGATCAAAATTTATAGAGTTAAACTTTTTTTAATTATTTAACAAATTATAATTTTTTGTTTCAACGCAATGAATTGAAATGTATATTAATATCTGTAATTAGTAACTTTTATTATATGTTATTCAGGTTGGGTTTTGAATCGGTTGACTTTAAAACATAGCTTCTATTTGAAATCTCAGTTTCTGAGAATATTAAAATCTTGTCTGCAAAATGTTCTCTAAATCACTCCGTTGGCTTTACTTCAATTCTAAATTTTAATATTGTTTATGTTAACGTCGATCTTTGTCTTCATTTATTTAATTTAAAGTTTAACGATTTTCTTATATTAAGTTTTTTACCGCCAACTTGACAAATGACTATATGGTGTAACTATGTAATTAATATGTCTCCATTGTCGAGATACAAGCTTCCTTGTTAGAAATAATAAAAAGTCACAGACCATAATTTATCATCAGACAAATTTTTAACAAATGTTCTAGAATGTGTATTTTCCGTCAAAATTTTTTTATTTACAAGACACGTTAACAACGTAAAAACTTTGATTTTATTATCAATGATTATATGTTGTATATTCGCTTACATGAACAACTCTATTATCAATAAAAACGTATATTAAAACTGTAATTATAATTTCATTTATAGTTAAAAAAATAATACATTATAAAAACATTATAATTATAATCACACTCTAAGATATTAAAAAAAATATTAACAAAATTTAATTTATCATTAAGAATACAAAGATTATTGTAATGTTAAAAGTATTCCGACTGTAAAGCTATAGTGGTATTTGTTTGAGTCTTGACTTTTATGTCAGGTATAGTACATAGGTAAATGGAAAGATCGTACAATTCCGTAAACAAAACATATTCGCTAAAGAAAACGTGGGCGGTAAGAGAGATAAACCCGATAAAATTTTAGCAGTTTGGGTGTGGAGATATATGTTGTGATTTTTTATTTATTCATGTTATAATCTATTTTAAATTATTAACAGCAACATTCTCTGTACGTTATGAAACGAAAGCTAGAGGAACCTAATTTTATATAAACTAGACTTGCATTAGCTAGGTAACACAGTCAAAGAAAATCATTCCCAAAATCTGAGAAATAGTTTCTGCTTACACTGAATAATTTTAGGATAAGTTTCGTCTTCTTTCAGTACCGTTTAATAAAATCTTTTTTTAGCACGCAAGCAGTAAGTTTTAGCACAAATCTTTATTATTTTACAGTCTGTTAGAGCTGTCAAGATGCGTAATGAGTGCGTGACAGGTATTGAACTATGCCAGAGAAACTATACTTATCTTTCCTTAGCCATAGGCAACAACTATTATTGATTATGGAATAACAGAATTCTTACTTCCTGTAAAATTTTAAATTCATGATTAAATAAATGCAAAATAATAATATTTATTACACAAATATTCTGAAAATAATATGCTCAGCGGTTGATAATTCCTGTAATCTCCTCAAAGAATTCTCTTTGAGGAGGGAAATTGGTATCGAAATTAAATTTTATACGTGCGGCTTCTCCCCTACCTCAAAAGAGTGATTACATAAAATATCTAAAGTTATCACGTGTTATGTATTATATGAAATAATATATTCGTAGAAATTATAACTTGAATCAGAAAAGGACACTCTTCAGGTTTCTTTGAATCGTAATTTATATTCTATACGAAAAATGTTTTTTTTTAGCTCAGATATTAAATATCATATATAAGATGGAGTCATACTTCACAGATAGGCTTTTTCATTTGAGAGAGGATGGAGAGCCGTCCGATATTTAAGGCTTGTAGAGAGTGTCTCACAAGAGTCAGTTCTTAGCTCTGTCTTATATTGCACCTTTATAGCTGACCTCTCAGATTCAGAGGAACATAATGAGTAAGTACAACTACAATTGTTTACGACAATGCAATACTTGCAAGCAACAAGGTCCCGATCATTGCATACACAAATTTTGCAACGAGGCCTTGATTATTATCAAGGCTTCGTTGCAAAATTGATCAATGAATGGACCCTGAAATGGAAAAACAAATCAAACGCAAATTAATCTTGTAAAAATGTTTAATTTACTTTGAGGAGAGGAAGTTGTACTCAAGTAAAAATCTCTGTTCGATACCTCGGTATAAGAAAGGAAGCGATTTTGACTAGCTTTTCTCCATTATTTACAACTAATTAAGCAATTCATATGTAGTTGTCTTTCTCAAGGCATGTTGTATGGATTCGACAAAGCTTCGAATCCAGCACAAAAACTCAAATAGATGTACTATATTTTAAAATTACTAGGTCATCTCTTTAGAGCCGTTCACTTAAAAGAAAATATATATAAACAAAAGGGTGCACGCTTTTGCTTCAGAGCTTGATCCTGCAATTTTGATTTTAAGTCAGGATACAGTGTCCTTCAAGCCTTAGGCGTCCAGAAATCAGAAGGTCTCTCTTACTGATAGTAACGAGCTTTCTCTAGTAGTCGCTATGCTGAAAACGAAAATTTTAACGCACTTATAGCAAAACACCGGATATGATCCTTCGATTGACATTATTGATAATTATCAAATTTACTTAAATATCGACAACAAAATTTAAGAAAGTCGTTTTCTTAACGTCAATAATTTCACACTCAAGTACTTTCGTATACAGGCTTTCCCATAAATCAACAACAAGATGATACAGTGAAAGCGCAGGTAGTGAGTAAGCCATTAAATGTAGAATAGAATTTTATTTATCATGTTATGTTCTTTGTTTTAATGATGTAACATATAATTTACAAAAAATGTAGATGGAGTTTGCTTTGAGACACATTTTTTATTTATTTACTTACTCTATTTTTCGCGGATAAATATACGAATATTATATTCGTATATTTATATATATACGAAATTGTATTCGTATCATCGTTATATGTAAAGCGATATGAATGTGGTGTTGTTTTTTTTCCTTTTCCCAATCTTATAATAGAGATATAATAAAGCTTCCTATTTTCACCCTCTCTCTCTCACCCTTCACTATTTCTACTTTTCTTTCCTCTTTCATCCTTCATATTTTCTATCAGTCTCACAGTGTTCATTTACATTACATTTACGCATTGCCTCCCACCCCTCGCCACATTTCTTGTTGCGTGGTTTTGTTACGTTTAATTAAATCACTTATTACCTTGCAACAAAACCGTAAGAAAGTCTGGCGGCTCTCGTCCTCCTCCAGAAGGGAAGCGATGCTGCCGCATGTGGTGTTATCGATTTTGGGTTACAACAACGACGGACACGACGATATCGGAAGACGCTTAATGCAGGTCTGACGAAACTGGTTCTTTTGGAAATCTGGGGAGTGGCTCTTTGGCTATAATGATGATGATCACGCTGTTATGGGTGTTTTTTACAGGGCAATATGCATGTCTCGTCACATTACAGTTCTTAACCAAAATTGTATTACTTGAATTTCTATGATATGAATGGTCAGGGATATTTCATAATGCGACATTTCTTTGAAGATTTAAAGGTTAACATACATAATTTCCCCGGGGAAATAATCACTGGACGGCTTTCAGAGTTCTATTGTATTTTATGAATTCATAATGGTATATGTTTGAGAATTTAAATATAAGTTGTAACATAAATGCTTTGGATTACTAGTATACTGTTAATATAAGTATTTTTACGAGCTTTGCAGAGTGTCGCCGGAGTTTATTTTTAATAGTCTTACAGACAATACTAAGGTTTAACGTAAAGAAAATTAATTTAGTAATAATGACTAGTTCATTTTTTGATTTACTGCGATTTTTCTGAAAAACCAAACATTCCCGTGATTCACGAAAAAGCACCCACTGCACGTATTGCACCGACGAATTATACCCGCTTACCAAGTATTCATATTTCTGCTGCTATCAAAAGTTGGTTCATTGATATTAATTGCCATTATGTAGGATAGAAGCGGTTAGTATTCAAGCTACACACTTAAAAAAAGTTTGATTTACTTTAAATAAACGATAAATTTTAGAAAAATATTTTCAGTTGTAGATCTTTAATAAATTGAATGAAGAATGTAGAATAATACATCAACAGAATTTGTATAATTTCTTAAGACTATGAAAACTTAAATGGCCTAGCTATATTTATGTTTTTATATTAATATTTGTTCTAGGCAGACATCGTACTGCTAAGAGTTTTTGACGAAAATATTAATAGTCGAAAATGAACTAATTTTGACTTTTTATTGATATTTGTTCATAAATTTTCATTCATATTTTTCATCGAGAGAAACTTTTTCAAAAGTATAAAAAAATTATATGGAAAACGTGAATGGAATTATTCTCTAGTTATGACCTGATCAAGAGAAATAGGGATAAATTTAAATGTACTATACATGCTGATAATATTACAAACGCATACATATTACATGTAATAAAAAAACAAATCCTTAGCCATGGTTACTCAAATTCTGTACTATTTTTACATTCTACTATTTGTATTATTCTTGTAGTATTCCAACTGTTTTTCTTTTCTTCTTTTTTCTTCTTAATACTCTGGTTTCCTATTATAAGACACGTGTAATAATTATAGTACTTTTAATGTTTTTGTTCAATGTTGTTACATATTTATTACTTAAACATTTTTTTTATCAAGCAACAGGAGCTTTGTGAACATTATCTAAAAATATGTTAAATGTAAACATGTTAAATCATATACATTGCCAATAAAGAGATTAACGATCTCGGTCATGTTAAGTTAGTGGAATACAAAATTATTAACATTTATTCTTTTATTTGAACGAGGTACAGGAACAAACATTTGTTGTTTCACCCGAAAGACGCCCATTGCACGGCATATACCTCCCCCAAGGGTTTCTATGCGAGGGTATATCATAATCGCCACGCTTGGGAACCGGGTCGGCAATCCTTTATAATCAATGCACAAAGTTTGAATTAAACTAGAATGTATCCCAGGAATCGATCCCGCAAGTTCGTAATCACATTTCTTTAACACAGCGGGTTTTACCACTGAACAAAACAATAACATAAAATAATTGTACACAAAATTTTCAACCGTAATACTAACGAAGATTACGACATTTCAATGAAAACAGTTATAAATTTAGTCGACAGCACGGCTGTACCTTTTATATAAAAACACCAATTGTTATTATATATTACCATAAATAACTTGAAGTATACAATGAACATTAAAAACAAAAACAAACTGTTTGCATCAGCAACTAAAGTTTTAGAAGTTTATTGAAATTAAACGCGATAACAAATTAGTTTCACTTCGTGTTTGTGTCGAAAATTGGGAGAAGTTAAAGAGCTAACGTCATCGTTCCATTAGGAAACATTTTATGGTTCTCCTGTTTTACAAAAACTCATTCCTGTCACTCCAGGGGGCGAGTAGAAATTAACAATTTGTGTTTTTTTCACTTCGTATAAATTGTAAAAGATATTTTTGTTTTGCGATAACGTAGCTTGTTATAAAATATACGGGTGATTAATTAAAGAAGTAAATGCTTTAACGGGTTAAATGTAAAGTTTTATTTTATGCCAATAAAAAATATATAACTTAAGTTAATATAGTGATAAAAAGTGTTTTAAAAATTCGGCTTACTATTTATTAAAATTATTTATTACCACTATATACTACATACCACTACACACTGTACTACCATAAGTCATTTGCTAGTCGCATTCTAATACAGAAAATTCTATATTTCTGAGTTATCTCTGTATAGGGTGATGGAAACTATTTCCTGTCACACTTGTGAAAGCTTTTTTCTTCTTCACTTCTCTAAAGGTTTTATACCTATAACTAATCCCCCTGTATATAAAAACAATTTGTCACTTTGTATTATTTAATCAGACTCAAGTAAAACCTTATAACATGTATGGATTGAGATTTTATGAATCCTCTGACAAAGAGACCAATAAGCTTTCAAGCTATGAAGGCTCCGGCGAAAACACTATTATAATGTAAAGGACCTAACTTAGGTTTTCAAAGGAGACCTTGTTGTAAAGTTTTGTTGGTGAAAGGTTTAGGTTATGAGCTCGCTTGGCCATCCCCGTGATACTTTTAATGTCTGTGGTCAAACATTTATCAGGGAAAATAAAGAATTAGATAAATTATCTTTTCTTTGAAGTAAATAAATTAGATGTAAATTTACCGACTAGCTGTAAACGACAATAGCAAATATCATCAATTCATTACAAAAACTATAGAAATGATGTATATCATATTAGCCAGGTACATTTATGAACCGTGGAGTCATTTTAATTGTAATTTAGCTTAATCAAACATTATTAATATTAGCAAAATTTTAACTGACTACGTACACAAAACACAAACAAACAAACGACCTTTGCTGCCCAGGTAGTTCGTAACCCGTATAATAGTGGATGGTATGTTTTGCTAAACACAATAAAACAACACAACTTTATTACACATGAATTATGTAAAAACATTAAATATTTTAATATAACGTCGAAAACAAAACAATTTTCTCTATATTATTAATAAGGGCTATGAATAATTAAGTTAGGAAATACAGAATACAATATTAATAGAATAAAACATAAGCACGAGGCTTGACGAGGCATAAGATATCCCAATCCATCTTGTAGGTGACACGATGCTGTTGCTCACTCAATATGGGTAGGGTAGGGTTCCGCGTAACATGATGAAATACAAAATCCCTTCTATTAAGGAATTTTGCTCGTTTTTTTCTCGAATCCTTTCTTTGATCGCATCGGCTGTTGTTAGTAGAGATTCGATCTGATGGTTCTGTCCGGTTGCAAAATCGCAGGAATAAAGGTGAAAATATATCGGTCGAGTAAGAAATTAAAGGAATGGGTAAAAAAAAAACACTAATTTGAAACAAATAAAGCTAATATAAACAAAACAGAAACCTGTATAAATATGCAAATGTTTAATTGTGAAAGTAAATAAGTATTTTAAGGATGTTAATGTAATTAAGGATGTTATATATTATAATTAGATTGTAATGCCCTGCCCCATAAATATGACAGAGTAGAGCGAGAGGCCAACAATAGCGGAGGCAATTTGAAATAAAACAATCGCATAATAAACAATGTCATTGATATTTAAACTGTTTTACCGCAATCTGTAAAGTCTGGTCGATCTTCGAAAACAATTTTGTTCCACGTTCATGTCGTACATAATCCATTGTTAATCACTAACTATAATCTCTTCAAAAATGTTTCATTTCCATTACGTTTCAATACAAAATTAAAAACCAAAAAAGGGTTTATTAGATTTATGAGCTTGTGTAACGCCCAACTATCGAATATTTTTATATATTCAGCTCATTTTAAATTGTATCGAGATTCCTGGATTGAAAATGCTTAAAACAACTCTTAATGACTGTACATAGTCATTATCCCTAAACGTTACAAATATTTTTCGCGGCCAGCATTAATTTTTTTATTTTTTGAAGTAACATTTTAAAATTTGTAGATTTTCTTCATTACTTTCACGTATTTTGATCCGAAAAAACTAATGAAAAATAGTCCAATGAACAATTTTACTGACTCGTTTCTTTTTATATGTAACCTTTTTAATGTCACCAAAACCAGCTAGACAAATAGTAAAATTAAATATAATAATAAATAAAATTTATAACAAGTTTATACAACTATTAGAAAAAAATCTTTTTCCTCGTCTTTATTTGTTAATTTCACAAGGAAAATAATATAGGCGGATATTCATTGTTTCTTTGCATTCAATGAATTAAAAAGCAGCTATGTAAAGAAAAGAATTATCCTGGTATGCAAATTCATCTCATTAACTTTTAAACGCTACGAATGTCGCGCCAGTTTTATGGGCATAAAGTGTTTTTTAAGCGTTCTGTGATGTCTTCAAGTGTAATGTTCTGAAACGTTTGCGAAGAACTGTCATAGTCATATTTCCAGGGCGCTTGTTTTTAAAGTCTTTTCTATTGAATTTTATTAACAGTAAAAACTATTGGTCTATAAGTCCCCTCATTTCTGACTCGATTTCGCACTCAGACTGTAGCCCTTATCACCCTTTGGGTGACCTTCAGTCTGTCTATGAGGCCGAACGTAAGGAAACATGTCTCGGGTCCGGGTCTCATCACTGGAAACACATTAGTCAAAGAATTTCGTCTTTAGACATGGCGGTATTTGGTAAAAAAAATTATGTATAGTTGCATGTACACTTTTTTGAAGTATTAATAAAGCTTGGGAATGAGTTTACAATTCTGTTAGGTATAATAGTGAAAGTGACCACAAATTTAGGCTAGTATTATTTTCTGTAACTTCGTGTTTTTAGTTTATGATGAAGGGTGTCAGTATAAAGGGGTTCACTTGCATCCGATCAGGTTCTTTAGGAATATTACTCAAAAAAATATTTTACAGATTACGGGTGAATATCTATACACAAGTAATATCTCTGATCAATTTAAAGCAGAAGATAAATAAAATGAAAATGATTTTAAAACTATGTTTCCGTAATACTACGTATTCTAAAATTTTTAACAAGTATATTTTATTCAGTATTCTACGAGTAAAATACGTATCTTAAATAGAGATTAAGTAAAGAAAAATTCGAAAAACGATAGAAAATGCATATATAATACTATTGTACTATGCGACAAAGCAATATTCCTTCGGGATATTGTTTTGTCGCTGCTACTTCCGATGATTCTCTAGGGCTGTCACAAAGTGATAGTTTATTTAGAAATTCCATAAATTGTTTAGAAATTTTCAATTTAAATAAACTTTACAATATTTTAATTACGAAAATGTTGTATTCATAAGATTCACTTAACTTTATTCTATACTAGATTCCTCATTTTCTAATAAACTCAATTTTTGATATTGTGTGTGGTGTATTTAAATTTTTCTATTAGATTTTTCTTTTTTAATCAAGAAAAGAAACTCCACTTAACAATCTAAATCAAAGCTGATTCTGAGCAAATAGAGTTTTTAATAAAGGTACACCTGTATCAGAGTATATTATAACTGTTGACAACATAAACTGACCTACATAATATATCTCTTATAATAAAACTTATAAAATGTTCTTTACAACTTTTACATTATCTTCGGAGGTCACTCTGATAGCATAATATATTTTATTGCAGTAAACTTTCAAGATTTATTGAAAGTTGTCGTTAAAATCGATAATATGGAAGTCATCTGATATTTAATAGGGAAAACACTTTATTTTAAAAGCAGATATTTTTAAATAACCTTTTTAAATATATGTGGCCCAGTGACTTGAAAACAGAAAAGTTTATGTAGGCGTAACCGCTTGCAGGGAAGACACATATTTCTATGCACTTGTTTGTTGAAGAGTAATATAGTATTGTAAGGGTAAGAGTATTGAGGTAGTAAGTTGTTTGTTGGTGGGTATATACAATGACACACCGATCATAGGACAAAAAAAGAATTGTTTCGTTCTAAAGATATCCATTTTTGCTATGTTGTCGTTTCAGCGCATAAAAGCCCACAGCTGGACATAGGCCTCTCCGAAAGATATCTATGGTGTTAATTTACCATAATCACCATGCTTGGCAGGTGCTTAGGCGATCGCAGTGCGGTATTATGCTACGCAGAAGAAACCGTGACCTACGATCGCAAATCTCAGTCCTCTACAGGTGGGCAACTACTGCTCTGCACTGTTATGTTATCATCTAAAATCAGTTGTTTTTTTTGTCAAATTAGTCATATATGTTATATAGACGTAGGTTTAAAAAAAGCAGGATATAAGTGTCTCAAAATCTAATTAAAGGAAGTTATTCCTAATTAATCTTTTAGCCAAATTGGCATTGTTATACAATACAGAAGCAAGCCGGTTGGGTTGATAAGTAAGGCACTAAGTGTATCTTATTTCGTGCCAAAAGATACAATCAAAATATATTTTATAGAGGAACTCGACGACATAGCGGCTGCAAAGAAAAACATACAAATAAGCATTTGAATAAAACAAATTCAATTAAAATAAATTCCAAAGTATTCTTCAGTTAATGCGTATATCTATGTCATTATTTTTATATAAATATTAAATTATGCGCAAAAATAATACGATATTAAAAAGATATTGAGAAGCAACCGTCTGAATACTAATTTCTTTAAAAATATCTCTCAGGGAATCTCTACAAAATTGAAAAGATAATGCTGTTTTTATTAAAGTTTTAAGTAATGTCAAAGCTAGCCCTGAAACAGCGATATAAGAATACAGCTGTCGGATATTCGACAAAAGCTCTTACCTGTGAATCTCCGGGTTAGATTTGCGCATGCCCGACTACAGGTCGCGCATGCCAACCAGAGACGACACTATCGTGTCTCTGATAATAAATAAAAATCATCATTTTTTCCCACCTAAACCATGTGATTTAGTTTAATTTTACCTCATTTCTTAGTGTGTGATAGTTTATTGCTATATATAATGTAGGTAAGTAATCATATACTAGTTTTTTTTACTTACGATTTCGTATAACCTAAAAGAAATTTGATTAACCTTTATTTGCTTTCCCATGTGAATTGTCGTAGTAAAGGATACTATAATAATAATTTTGAATGTCAATATGCTTTCAAGGTGTTTTACTGCACGATTTTAAATCATGGGATTTTTCGTTCGAATGTATAATACAACTATTTACAAATTTGTTAGTTGAGGTTATTTTAGCAAAGAGCACGAGGTGGCACCCGCTTGATTAAATGTAGTTTCTTAAAGAACGTAATTCATAATAATATTATCATTATTAATATTATATTTTTTTACTTACTTATAATTGACTTTATTGTTTTAATTACGTAAATCAAATTAAACGTAAAGTAAATTATTTAGTTTTTGTTTTAACAAATGTGTTTTAAGAAAATATATTATAAATGCATATAATATGCATTCCACAAATATAAATTACAATTGGATTTTTGATAACTTGTTGTTGCGCTGACACAAAACTATTTTGTTTTTTGTTTAGTGAATTAGGATTTTATTCATAAAAATTTTATCCTCCAATTTAATTTGGTCAGTAATATTCATAAAATTAATTAGATCAGTGTTAAATTATCTTCCATTAAAATATGATTGTATTAAAGAATGTATTTGTGTTTTAATATAAAAAGTTATAGGCGCAAAAGCTAAGATATCTTTTTTTATATTTATCATAGGCAGTTATTGCGCTACCAACTATAGCGATCTATTGTCGATATGAAGCGAACATCAAAGCATCTGTAGTTACCGAGCCACCTATGTCACTTGTCGTTGCTGTATCTGAACTTGTTATTATTGCAAATACTTTATATTTTAAAAACATAACTTGTTTTAAATATAACGTTTATAACAAGTTTTATTTTTCATTCAAAGGTCAAGCATACAATCTAATATAAAAGTTACCTAATTATATTTTTTGGCATGTTCGGCAGATAGTTGTTGATATTAATCTTTTCTTAGTATACCAGCGCCTCTCATTTCATAATGGCAACGCTTTTTCAAAAACCGTTATATGACATATTTGGAAGTTTATCCTGAAATTAAAGAGTTATTAAGTACAGTGTTCGATTTTAGAATACTGCAGCATAAATATAATTAACTCCCGTCTTTAAAATGTATTTTATTGAAATTTTTAATTATTGACTTATTGTACTCAACAGTCTGTTTATGTTAACCTTCCTAAGGTTGTGGTTTCTATTCTCGGGATACAATGTTATATAATTTACTCCTTTTGCATTAGGCTGGGCAGCAGCGTCTTCTGACTGCTGTGATGGTTATGGTACATCCCCCCATATTTATCTTTGGGGGGAGGCTTATGCCTTGCAGTGGGCGTCTATGGGCCAAAACTGTAACGGTTTATTTCCATTCTAAAGATGACCGACCGCAGAATTAGTAGTAAAATTAAATTAAAATAAGAAGTAGTTTCAAATTTGGAACACCAAGAACATACGTTACTATTAGTATTTAAAAGAAGTTACTAACTTATTTATATTCTATGGACTCGATGACTCTTAAATAAATTTTATTATTGCTGTTTCATATTTTTGTTCGACAAAAACATCTCATAAAGTCAAACATTGTGTGCTTTATAATGATAGGAACTGTTTAAATATATTTATCGTCTTTGACATATGATATGGGTCGTAAAAGGCGAGGCTTGGGTAAATTGATGCATGTTTAAATTACAGTTTGTGCTAAAACATGTCAATTTATTTCCTTGCAAATTCATTTAAAGTATTTATTTGATGGGTCTGCGATCCGCGATAAGCTATAGTAAAATAAAACTAATTTTTAACAGATTACATTGCGGTTTATTGTTTGTATTTATTTTGTAGCACCAACCTTCAGGACTGACATTTTGGACGTCCATATACTCGTATCATAGTTAATTCAAGATATTTTTAAACCTATTAATAATTGTTATAGGGCTGACCTTAAGTCCTTGCAGGGTCGAATTCCATTAATCATTGGTGCTCAAGTCGACAGCAGCTCGCAGTTACCTTTTTTAAAATATTTACACATTTTTTTTTACAAAATTTTGGATATTTTAGAAAAAATATAACGACTATTAACGACGACTAAATCAAGGACGGCAGCTCGTGATAGAGAAGATGGCTTCATGCTTCCCGATACAATAAAAAATTGAATATAAAAATCATAAATACATGTTTTTATTAATTATTGTAGTATATATGTAATGACGTAGGTATAGGTTTTCGTGTCAAAGTTAAAAGAGAGAGAGAGAGAAATAATATTATAAACAAACTACTACACAATAAAAAATGTAATATTATTAATATATTATGATGAAAATACTTTTATTTATGCGAAAATTTAAGTGGTCATTAAATAAATTGTTTATCTACTATTGTAGATTAAAAAAAAATAGCAAAGAGAAAACGGAAACAAATCGCAGCAATTGCAATTAATTTGGAAATGATTTTGTAAAATCACATAATGACGCCGTTACATTGTTATTTATATTTGTTACAGGCTCGTCATTAAATCTCACCGTCGGAGCTCGTAAAACTGACAGTCTAAGAAGTTATTGTTCGCTATTACGACTCGGGCATACGCCTCAATTGAGAACGATGAACGACACCATTTTAAGTTTTACTGCGAGAAACAGCACGGAACAACTTAATAACGCGACGTCACAAAATATTTCCTCCGCACTGGATGTAAACAGCTACGAGAACATTATAGACAACAAATGGATACAAGGCGTATTCTGTGTTGTATATACTATCATTTTCGTCCTGGGCCTTTTGGGAAATCTCTTAGTTTGTTTTGTTGTTATAAGGAACAAAGCGATGCAGACGGTCACAAATCTATTCATCACTAATTTGGCTTTATCAGACATTTTACTCTGTATATTCGCGGTTCCTTTCACTCCCCTTTACTCTTTCAGAGGTTCATGGAATTGGGGGTCCCTTTTATGCCACGTAATGCCTTTTGCACAAGGGTGCAGCGTATACATATCCACATTGACATTGATGTCTATTGCAATCGACAGATTTTTTGTAATCATTTATCCATTTAGACCTAGAATGAAAGTTGAGACCTGTATGACTGTAATTATTATGATATGGACCTTTGCTATTACTGTTACAATGCCTTACGCTATATACATGACGTATTATGATTTGGATATTGGAAGGTTTTGTGAAGAAACTTGGCCGACTGAGAAGTTGAGACGTGTCTTTGGTTCGGTTACCTCGGTACTGCAATTTGTGCTGCCATTCATAGTGATTGCCTTCTGTTATACGTGCGTGAGTTTCAAATTAAACGATAGAGCAAAGGCGAAAGCTGTCAGTAAGAACTCACGGAAAGAGGAATTCGATAAGAACAGGAAACGTAGAACAAATCAGATGTTGATTGCTATGGTGACGATTTTTGGCCTTTCATGGCTTCCGTTGAATATGATTAATCTTTGCAATGATTACTACACGCATGCGATACATCTGAAATATTATTTTCTTATATTTTTCATTGGTCACGTGATCGCAATGTCATCCACCTGCTACAATCCGTTTATTTACGCTTGGATGAACGAGAACTTCCGTAAAGAGTTCAAGCAACTGATACCTTGCATCGATACATCTGCTCAGTTTAGAGGGAACATTCAAATGGAACAGCTTGGAGTTGGTCCTACCGAAAAAACCTTAAATGGTAATACTACTACTGACAGCTATTTGTCTAGCTCGAATCGAGCCGCATCATTCAGGCATAAGAGGAAGCCTAGTGCGGCTGCAGACGTGGAGAAGAGTGGAGTTGAGTTGAACGAAGATCTGCTCACGGTAGACGTAAAACACTGTCATATCTCTACAAGTTACAACTTAAGAAGGGAATCAGTCAAGTTGCGACTTATTAACGAAGAGTCTTTTGATGGAAATTCGTCGCAGAGTCAGTTCTAACAGTTGATGTCATGGGTAAGAACGTATGTACTAGTTTTTACTTGATTTATTCACATAATCCTATTTATTTAAAAATGTTTTTTTTTTTAATTCAAGTATAAAAAACGTTTTACTATTTAGAGTGTTTAGTGACTAATACACTTCAACAAAATTGCGATTTAAGTAATTTATTTAAAAATAATAGTACTTATTAATAAAACCAATACATTCTAGAATAAAATTAAAACATTATTCAAAGTATGATCGACGAGGTATTCAATAAACTCAATGACGATATAAATCTTATTAAAGAAAAGTTTAAATTGGTCTGAGGTTTTAAAAGATAATTAATAATTCCTTAATTACAGTCAATAAAGAGAAAGTTCATTGATTAATATTAATTTATTACAGGTACGACGCTAAAGACGTTCCCAATTTTCAAATACAGGATGTTTGAAGAGTGTCCGAATATTTTTGGATCTTATATTTTTTATAGACGGTAAACGATTTGCTACTAAAAGTTTACTACGAATGAATTTTTCAATACGCTTATGAATTTTAATTACTTCTAGATATACTGGACTTAAATTTATCGTTAGATGTTTAATGCACAAATTAATTATTAGAATTCCTTTAGTGACACTGCCACCGACCTTGGTCTTTGTCCTTGAAACAAATTGCAAAGTGAGATTTTATATCTTTATTCCTAACGAATATAATAAGCAATCCTAAGAGGTTATACATTTTTAAGTATGTTACAAATGCTTCGTGTTAAATTACCTTTTTGAAACAGTAGAGGTAGCCTTACTTATTTGGTCAGACAGTTCCACGATTTGTTACCGACACATTTTGATTTCCGTTTCTTATATAAATAAAAGACATTTATAATATTTAACTTACTCTAATTAAAATGGCTATTTTAGCTATGTAAACAATAATGTAACAGAGGCCGTTGAAAAGTTTTCTAAAAAGTTTTTTTACTTGAACATTTAATGTCAAGAAATATATGCAAAAGTATTTATTTAGATTTGAATTCTATAAATTATTAAAAAAATGTTATTAAATATAATATAAATCAAAAAACATATATTTATTATCTTAGCTTATTATTTGGATTTTTACAGTAAAAAAGAATGCACGTAGAAGAGCCCAATTTGATAAAAATTTAAATCAAATTGAGTTTTCCTATAATGACGTTTTCTTAAAATAGACATTTATTATTATATTTTGTAACAAATGTATATTTTATTTTAGTGTTAGATTTAAGTGAATTATAAGCAATGATTTAAAAAACACCTATGTAATTCTTAACCAAAACGACTCCAAAATTAAACTTAAGTCTTATGAATTTTCTCTTAGAGCGTTCTTAATGTTAAGTGGGTAGAGTAGAGATAGAGAACTATACATTTATTATTATTCAAGCAATATCTTATGACTAAATCAAATATGAGTGTGATAGATTTTATGTAACTCCTCAACATAATATCAAATTAATGTTATATCCTAAGATTTAGATGTAAGAATAATTAACGTATCATAATTTTTTTACTTTCTAAACACAGTTTAAAATTATTGTCTTAAAAATTTAAATATTATTATGAAATAACATGACAACTTTTTTAAATTATAATTATAAATATGTGTAAATAAAAAAATTAAAGTTACCACTTCTGGTTAATTAATATAAATTGAGTATACTTGGATGTGAGCTTTTGCCATACAACAATGATGCCCCATATTTAATGGGTTCAGATAAAAGGTTCCTTCGCATTTAATGTAAACAATAAAGACAAGTTGTTTCAAAGTTTATAGATAACTATAGTACATAGATGCCATTTGGTTCGATGACTTTTTGCCATCGTGGCGTTCCTGTACAAAATTTTACATCTTCTGATAAAAAAAGGTATTTTTAATACACCTTTGATGTTTAATTGACGCTGTCTTAAAATTAATAATGGTTTTCTTTGTGAAATGCCTTTTTCACCAACCTAATATTAAATTTTGGTGTAAATTTCAAGAAAGTCATGCCTCCAATTAATATACAGGCCAAGTTTCTTATGAAAATATGTTTAGTTTAAAACATTTAAATATTCTATGTGGTCATAGAATTTTAATTAGAGAGAGATGCAGTGTGATGTAAATAGAGAATAACAAACTAAATGTCTTTATTTTCAATTACCGATTTATTTTTAAAGTTCAAAATTATTATATTGTTAGACTATTATATATATTATTACGATTTTTATCACTAAGTATGAATAGTTATAGGACATTGTATTTTTTCAAACTATTTTTTTACATTTTGTGTGAGAAAAATAATATTCATTAATAAATTTATGAATAACTTTAAACCATAAAGTATTCGTGTATTTATTCTTTCATGTTTCAAGATCGATCGATCCGGTTTACTTGAAACTAAATTTTGGAATATTAAACATTCAGTATTTTGTTTAATTGATTACATAAATCATTTTCGATGTAGTCAGAAAAGTTTAAAGTTTTTTTATTGCATACTAAAATTAAAAAAAGACTTTTTATTACTTTTTATGGATGTCCAAAAATGTCCGAAAATAAATATGAATATTATTATAGATACGTAGTAATTTGTAATTGCTAGTGAGTAGAGCGCTTTTAAATATTATATTAAATACTCACATTTTGAATTTTCGTGTATTTAAGCGTTAACTTTTGCACACAGGTTTGATGTATTTTTTTAATTATAAATTTTAAAAAGAGTATTATTCTTATTTAAGTGAACGTTAAGCAATAAAATTATGTATTTGTGCAAGTTATAGAAGTAGTGGATTTAATATACCCTGTAGTTTTGTAATTTATTAGTGTGTTACTTAAAAAAATGTTTATCGAGTTATTTCTCCATTTTTTAATTTTTATTAAATTTTCAAAAATAAATTTTTATGTAATATGTTATTATCGATTACATTAGTTATGAAATATTGACTTTTATTTGTGTCCTGTTGTCTCTGGAAGTGGAATTTTATAAATAAAACACCAGGAAGACAATCTAAAGGTAACTTTAAACTAAGGTACTAGACCAAAACTATACTCTGATACGTAGTGTTTAAATTGGGTAGAGTTCGTAATATGCGGGAATGAGTTAGTAGGGGAAGTACGGGGTTGTCTTTCTGAGCGATCGCTAAACTCTCATTATATAACATATAAAAAAATTAAGGTTTTTAACACCGATATTTATTATTGTGCCTTTATGAAATATAAATATAATGGAATATAACGAATACAACCTTCGTTCCTTTGAAAGACGTTTTATTTTTACAGTGTTGTTTTACGTTGCAGGAACGGGGCCGTTATAAATGGGAAAATGAAAATAAATCTTTTAGTATATTTAGTGCTGGAGAAAAACACTGCGGATTCTCGTATTTTGTAAAACCCACTTTAACCCTTTCAGGACCATAAGGTTACGGTACCTTATTTAATCAATTTAGCTAGATGTAATGAATTAATAGGCATCCTAAAAACATAATTTATACTAAAAATTCAAAAAAGTTTTACATTTTTTTTGGAAATTTATGGGACAAATATGTCCCTATGGTCGCTAAGGGTTACTTTCTACTTAAACATCAAAATTTTGGTTTACTTGTTGGTAAGTCTGTTTTGTTGTAAATAATGTACATTTGTTACTTATTGTCCTTTTTTACTTGTTTATGAATAATATAAATATAATAGGGCAAGTTATTTGTGGTACTCGGCGAAACAATTCCTGTTGTTAGATGATTGGTTAATGATTAGATGGATTGTTTTTTTGAGATGTTGAAGGTTCAGGTGATTCTTGCCGTTGAAGAGTCGTCGTTTCTTCAACCTCGACATCAAATACCCCTTGGTCATCATCCTGTACTAGAAGTCTTTGGTCTTCGTCATCAAGCACTAAGTCATCTTCCACATCGCTATTGTCACCCACAAAAATTTGAAGAATTTTATTTTTTCGAAGTTCAAAAACTTCACGTCCCTTACGAAACATATTCTGCGAAGAATATGAATAAGAAAATGATAGCATTTTGGTATATCACCAGGCCAAAAGTTAAGAAATTCGGTATAAAAAGTATCCCTTTATGCCGACAGGGACATCCGTGTCCCATAATCTTTATAACGATTTATCACAGAATACAACATAAATACATTACTACTGAATATTTAGAATAACAATTTACTTACCAGGTAATGATAATTTGACACTGTAAAAACTTGAAAAGCGCTTTTACAATATTAATTATTTATTCTAAACAGCAGATCATTCGCGCCAAAAGAACTCTAACGTTCCGGTGACGATAGAAAATAAACGGTGTTGGTTATCATGTATTTCCAGTAAAAAATAATAAAAAGGTACTTTCCGAAATGTTAAAACAAAAAAATAATTTACAATTGTTACGTAAATATTTAATTAATCCATGATTTTTGCTTGGGACACCGGCGTCACCGTGGTCGTGAAAGGGTTAAGTGAAAGTAAGGCAACCTCTACAGGATAGACAATAATGGCACAATTGCTTTGGCTGTTATAGATTCAAAACATAAAAAAACAGTACTAACACAGTCTATATGCAGATAATGCTTTTTCCAAACTTTTGTTTTGTTCATACGAAATAAATAACCATTTATTTCCATGTAAATGAAAGTATAAGTATAAGTATGAGTATGACGTCACTCACATCAGTTTCGAGATAAAATAGCTATTCTGCAAGATAAAAGCTGCTTTGGCTCTGCGAACCTGGTCTCAATTATTCGGGTCAGTGCCTTTTAACCGCTTTATATAGAGACCAGTAGCTAGTAATATTTGATAGGTATTTTTTAATATAAATTGACGAGATAGGCAAAGTGTATATAGATTTCAAGTTTAAATAAAAGCAAACTATTTAAAGATATAACAAAGCAAGCTAGATTGTAGTCTATGATTTACGACTATATGTTTTATCTCAGACTGGCGCACACTTTCTGTTAATTAACACCTTTGAAAAATTTTATAATTTGTAAAGAAACACGTAGCAGGTTAAGGAAGGTCACATCTATCTATCTATCGTCTGTTCCAATATTGAGAAAGCTACATCAATTTATCTCCTCTGGTCATAAGTTCTTACATGTCGAAAACTTATGAATTATAAATACTGACCACAAAAAATAAATAAATTCGAATTTCGAATATTGTATTTATATAACTAAAATAATTTATTTTTAAATATGGAATTGACGATTTTTGGAATTACGTCTTGTTATTTGTGTTGCATTGATGTAGTTACGGGCCAAATTAAATTTTCAAACTATATTTAAATATAAATAAATTCGTGTACCATTCTATGAATAAATAAAATTAAAATTCAATTGTAGAAGAAAGAAAACAGAGTCGGTCTCGCTCTGTTAGATTTTAAGTAGTGTTTAAAGTTCAGAAGGTGCGAATCAAGACAAATACCACGACGAAGCGAAACTGCTAGCTCTACAAATGTCGTTAAACAGAACTACGCACGCAAGTTACATGAAGAAAAGTATACATAACATGGAGAAGGTTTACAAAGAAAAACATAATTTGACATTAGATATAGTTGAGATGGGCATTTGAAAGATTTGTAATTATTTTTTTTGGATAAAAAAAAATAATCTTAAGGAGAGTTACAGTAAAAAAGTAACAGTAATATGGGAGAAAAAAATTACAACGGAGAAGAGCAACAATGAAGAAGGTGTATATAGTATATATATAGTATTGAAAAACCGAGCAACCAAATGATGTCCACTGCTAAACACATAGGTAACTCCTTGACTTCCAATAGGAAAGTTATTTTTCCATTATATATATTTATATTTACCCATTTATTTAGTCAATGTCGATTATTTTCGTTCTAACAACGAATCACCTCTTTTTTAATTTGTTTTTTTAATCCCAGGTATTTTTTTTAAAATGGCAGAAAAATGAATACAGAAATGCATTAAATTACTGTCACAAATTTTGTGAAACATCTTTTCCAAACAGTGTCCAATGAACGAAGTTCATAGATCAAAAAGCTTGCAAAACTGGTTGGTGGTCCGTGAAATTGCCTGAAACCTACACTAAGACTGGCTTTCCCGGTTTTTGATTGGTTATAGGTGTAAAGGCTAAAAGGGAGAATGTTTACATATATCATTAGCTATCAACTAATGTATGGTGTACCTATCTAAAAATAATGTTTTAAAAATAATCAAAAACGTAGTGATAATATATCACTATTATTATACTACATTATTGAACGAACTATTATTATACTACTTTTATTACTATACTACACTATTGAACGCTTTTCCTTACTATATAATAAGGAAGAGCGTTCCCAAAACTCGGATAGTTAAATATGGAAATCAATTTATGTTTACTGTCTGTCCCTGTACACTTTGTACTTCCAGAAGTTATTGTCTTGTCACATTCCAATAAAATAAATTAATTAATCTTATTGTTAACCTCAACTTTATTATATTTTAAAGTAATTACTTTATACAGGGTAATTAAAATAGATGTGAAAGCTTTAAAGCTTCTAGCTGGGAAATGAGCTACATATTCACTCTTTTAAAACTTATATGTCTATAATCGAAAACTCTGTATACCTTCTGCATGAGAATGAACATATCCATCTATTAACAACGATGATTGGATCTCGACAAAATCTTGTAAAACAAAGTCTCCGATTTTGTTATATAATACGTAGAAAACAAAATAAACCTCAAACGTGTATTTAATTCTGCTATTGCTCTTTTCAGCCGACAAACGGTAAGCGATCGCAGTTTGGTATTATGGTGCGCAAAGGGTGTTGTTGCCCATCCTCTGAAAATTTTAGAGCAGTGTCAATTCTATAAAATTGATGCACAAAGCATGAACTATACAAGTTTACATTCCGGAATGGAACCCGCAATCTACCATCATGCGATCTGCGTCTTAGTCCTCTACTGCTGCACTACCGCTGTAAGGCTTCCACTGCATTCAGTAATTTTTTTAAGTAAAACATGTTATCAAAACCTAATTATTGAGTTTATTGTAGGTAAAGAATAAACATACGTAAAAAAATTAAAGAAACTATATATGCAATTACTTTATTTGCTTTCATCACTTTCAGGAACTATTATTTTATTTCCTGATTGGTATGATACCAATAAAAAATTAATCGTTCTTCCACTTGACTATTCTTGATGCAGTTCTAGCTTAACAGTTGACGATTTTGGAAAGCTTTAATATTAAGAGGACTCTGTAATAAAACCTGTTATCAACTTTTGCCTAGGCCTTTTTACTAAATCTTTATAAACCTTATAATGACTACAGCATCTTTTAATATCGCACTGGAAAAAAGTTGCTCGTTCAAAATTACTGATACATTCTAGAAAAGGATTTCGGTAAATGTATTTTGTATATCATATAACGGGAATAAATTATGTATTATAAAGCTGAGATATAATATCTCAGTTGCCATAATGTTATGTATATAGAAATAAGCAACTATATACATTATCTACCTATAACTATATCATTATTTTTTTCAGCCGTTTGCCCGTGCCGAGTTTACCGGCAGGTGTAGCCACAACGACTTGAGTAGACACGATATTGACATTAAACACCAACTTCGTCTTGACCTTGTGCCCAGGTCTTCCATAGTCCCAGCCCTCATGACTATATCATCGGTAAACCCATGGTGGGTAATGTACTCGCCGCTTATGTTGATGCTGAGCTCGCTTCTGTCCATGAATTATATATATATCAGGTTGTGAAAAAAGTTTCTTCGCATTTTGTATGAACATTCGAGACATGTTTTTTCATAGTCTATTTACTTACAGCATTTTGGTTGATGACTTTTTGCCATTTTGTGATAATATTCCGTTGATGTAAAAATTATGGAACTTCTAATAAAAAAAATGCGGCGAGTAGTTTTGGCAGTCTTCATTACATGTAAGAATTCTTAAAAGACTGAAAAAGAGGTTTAATAAGTTTTTCAATATTCGTAAATATTTTTACTGTGTAAAAGCGAAATCCTGTAAAACATGTATTATGTTAATATTATAATATATATACTACAACTATTCGGTAATAATTATTATTTATAATATTGCTCAGATGCTAACATAATAAAATAAAATATCAAAAGGCGTTATTAATTCTGTTTTGAATTGCGAAATTATCGTTCTGTTTTCTAACTTAAAACAGAATGAATTGGTTTCGCGCTAATTAAACTACTGAATTTGAAATACGAATGCATAAAGGGAACGATACGGAACTGGTTTTGCTGTTTGTAAAACTTTTTAATCATTTGTTCGATGACTTTTTGTGACTAGTGTAAAATTGTTTTTAAATAGTACGTTTTAAAATTTACTAATTAAAAGACAAAATACGGAACGTAACGTATACGTAATGAAAGCGATTCGAATAAACAAGTATTTTATTTAATAATAATTTTTTTTGCAGAATTTAAAGATCGAATTTGGAATGAGGAGATCCATAGACGAAAAAAAATAATCGACATAGCAACAGGGAGGCCACATAAGAGTTTTGTGCAGAACAGATTAAGATTCTGGAGGGGCGACCACGGATCGATAGGCACCGTAGGATGTCCACCCATAAGTTGGAGATATCTGGTTAAGGTCTGGACCACTTCCAACTGGACCTATAGGAAACCTATAGGTGAGGCAGCAGTATATATCCAGCAATGAATGACATCGGCTGAATTACGATGATGATGATGAATGAATACAGAATTTCTTCTGGTTGAATAGAGAGGGGAATGCTTAGAGATGACTTTGTGTATTACCTTAATAATAAAAAATTCTATCTCTTTTAACGTCACTGTCTCGAGGTTTATAATCATTATGCATAGATATGGGCAAAAGCACAGATGTGTCGCAAAAAACTGGGAAACGACCAGCTATTACATCAATAAAATTGTGATTACTTTTTTATTTATATATTTTGTACGCCGGCAGCAATAATTGGTAATTTTTATTCCTTTTTTAAAAGCTAGTGTCGTAGCCCCAGAACAAATGACATTGTTTATTTTAATAAAGCTTTAAGGTTACATTCGCTTTTTTATTGTATATTCTGTATATGATTAGTGAGGAGATTAGTTAGTTGCTACACTCGTAACCTAAAAATACGAGGTTTTTCGGTAATCAAAATTGTCATGAATCGGCTTAGTATTTATACGAAAATTATTGATACATTAATGAAGCTGCTGGGGCCGAAAGATTCTCAGGTGGCAACGAAGGCCACCATATTGATGACCGATGACATAGTTAAAGTTCCGGGAAGTCGGGTCTAGACGGGTAGCGCAAGATTGATCATCGTGGCTGCCTTTGAAGGAGGAACTTGCCTTGTAGTGAGCGTCAAATGAGAAGAATGGTTTTGATATCTCTTTTACTGGAATTTTTCCTATTTTTAACTACATTTAAACGTTTATTAGTAATAGATTTTTTATTGTTTCCGCGGAAAAAGATATTTGTTGTAGTTATTGACACAACTAAGTTGAACAAGTACTATGATTTCGACATCGAAAATACTAGGAATAATTTCAGAGAGAATTTCTATGTTAATAATATCTATCTAGCCTTGTAAATAATATCTATCTGTGTTGTTCTGCCTTTTTAGTTTCGTTATTTATTTAAAACGTATTTTAAATAAAATTTTATAAATTAAACATTTTCTATGTACGTAAAAAGCAAAAAGCTTTAAGAATGAAAGTAGTATCAAAATATTTATATTATTTTTTATTTATTATTCATTTTATTTTATCTCTAGCTTTTTTAATGACAAGAATTGTCAATGTCATAAAATAAAACTATTCTCCACGCAGAAAACGAGAATCAAAGTTAAATTGTTAGAAAAGATGCTTAATTTCGCTGTCGACGAAAATACTTCTATCATAAAGAACAGAAAAACGAGAATGTGTTTCGCGATCGGAATGCATTCCCACCATATTAAAACTGTGGTGTATTTTATGAAATGAAGAAATGAAAAATCTAGAGCGAGAGATGTAACAGGAAAGTGTTTATAGTCTGCTAAAAGATTTTGGCCTGCCAAGGGCGAATATTAGCTTATTTCTGATACGTATTTCTAAAGCAGCTTCGGTAGCATCGTTTCAAATTTAATTTAGTGATGAGAGTGAGTCTTGTCAGTGAAGTAAAATGCTATTGCATTACATTAAAACTGATACGCAGGTCTTTAACCCCGAGAACCGTTCCCGACTCCTTTCTCCCGAAAATAACACACCCAGCACCCGTAACGTGAATCCATGGAATACTGGGAAGTTATATTTCCAAAAAAAAGCGTACTTGTTACTTATTTTTCCCTGTACATGTAATATTCAAATAACATTATCTTCTAAGAAAACACACTCTGTACATTAGCTTTTAGATTTATAAGAGATCATCTGCAAACCTCTTTTATTAAAATCTGTACAAAGATTCTCGTTGTCTAATCTACTCGCAAAGATTTAATTTCATTCCTTTTATGGTATTAGCAAACAAAATTTATTCTGTAAGCTTTCTTCTTTACTCTAGCTAGATAAGAAATATATTAAAGTTATTATTAATTTCTTAAGTAATTATGTTTCTTACTTAAAAATAACTGTATTACCGTTGGTAACATAACTAATCGGTTCAAATAAATATTTGCTCTAAGAAAACCTTATAAAATTTTGTATAAATTGATATTACGACACAACCATTTAAGAAGTATTATTGAATTGTATGTAGTATTTTAAATTATCACAAGAAATATTTATTAAGAATATTTTCCTTGGATGTTGGGTCAAATGTATTGTAAGATCTGAATTCAGAATATTTACAATAATTTTTTTTTAATCAGTTATATTAAGGGGACCGAAAAGTAATATCGTTTCCTTAAGTTAAATTCATCAACTACGCTTCTAAAAAGTTTTTATTCCTTATCAACTATATATTAACCTTCGTTATCAAGAACCTTATGCCATCTAGTATATAAATTTTCAATGCCGAAACAGTAAAAATCAATCGGTTTTTCTGTAAAAAATATGTCAACAGAAACGACATTACTTTCAGGTCCCCCTAAATGAAAATGAAAAGTTATTTAAGATTTAAAAAAATGTCAATATTTTCATAAGTCGTTATGGTGGCTTTCATTTTTGGCTTTATTGCTATGACTTCCATATGTGTCAATCATCGGTAAGATAAAGTCACAAACCCGCCAAGTTGCCGGGTAAATAAAAAAAAAATACGATAATCATAATTTCAGCCTTACGACTTCCAATATTGGAATTGTGCCTTTCCCATACACTTTCATTAGGATCATGCAGGCGACTTTAATATGGTCGTTTATCCACCTTGTGGGTGGACGTACTATCTCGCGCTTGCCTCTCTGTAGTCTCCACTTCAGAACCTTCAATCTTCAGCGGTCCATTGCCAATTTAACTTGCTACACCGCAGTATATCGAATACATTTATTCCTCTTTGCCTTTCATTCTTGTTCGTTTCATAGAGAAATCACGAGGGTTCATGCCTCGGTAAACAATTGTGTGCGTGTCAATGAGGGTCGAAGTGAGAGACCACGTTACAGTGTCGTAAGTCATCACCGTAACACACATAGGTCGTAGACTTTCAGTGCTCTAAAGTCATCACCAGTAACACATGATTCGTAGATTATCAGATTTTAGTCATCATCATCCGTCGATTGAAGTCCACTGCAAAGTGTCCTCTCTAAAATTCACAAGATAACTTCCCGCAATCTTTACTATGTCATTAGTACTGGCCACACACCTTTCGGCCCCAACGACCGTCTACTACACGAGTGATTTGCTCCGCCTACTTCCACTTTTTAAAATGACTGCAGTCATACTAGACAGCCAATCAAAAAGCTCTAAAATTTATGACGTTTAGAAATAATCTTCACTTGAAAATAATTCGCTAGTAACGCAGTATAAATGAATACAATAAAACTTTACACATTAGTATTCTCCGTGAATACAAAGTAAAAGGCATAAAATAACAAATGTACTCGAAGTAATGAATCTGATGCTCGTAAAAACTTGCAAATGGCTGATGGACGACTACACTCAACGTGAATTTTTAATATTCGTAGCGTTTATTTTTCTTTCTTCTTTATAACTCCTAAGTTTTCCTATAATTTTTAAGATACACCTTTATGTAAAATTTTTCTGTGTATTTTATTACTACTAAAATGTTATGCATAAATTATTTACTTTGTTTCAATTTCTGTATCAAAAATCTTTTTCAAAAACCATCCGTGATAAAAAGTTCCATTTTGAAAAGAAAAATTGAGGTAATGGGTTAGAGTTTTTTTTAATTAAAATAGAGAAGAGAGAGACGAAAGCCTGACACTTTCGTATGGTGAGATCATTGACTTACATTATTCTTCTTCGGACTGGACATTTTGGCGGTCTTTGGGGCAGACCGCAGACCTATGCCTTTCAGTGAGCGTCAATGAGCGGAAACGAAGATGATAAACAAATAAACAAAATTAAATTTGAATTAAGTGTATAAAAATAAAAAATGTAATTTTAACTGTTGCCCATCGCTCCAAAATTTTCCCCATCTTTCCGACAACTCTCCAATATAGTTACAACAAAATTATTTTTTAACGTTTAGTCTAAGTTTAGTTGTACTAACAAAAATCTATGAACATTTATTTTTAAAATTATATATTAATAAACAGCGGGAATTTAGTTGCGCACTAATTTTTTGATGCGATAGTTGTTATATATAGTTTAAGATTACAACAGTATCGATCTAAAATATCTACAAAGGCATATATACTTTGTAGTCATTACCATTGAAATACCGTCCGTGCTGGCAGCGATTTATCAAATATGAGATACTTAACCAATCGAAACGTTTCTAATGGCACGGGCAAAGCTAAGCATCTACTTAAATCAACAGCTTTATGTTCCCTGGCAAAAATCCAAGTAGCCACTTGTAACGTCACTCAGGATGTTAAGTCTCGGCCAATGTAAATAAACTTTTTCCTATTGTCAGTATTTTCCGGAAAACCACTGGTCTTAACAGTAACATTTCATATTATTCTTTTATTTTCTATCTTCTCCAATTGTTCTACTCAAGTACCATTTAAGTTGTGTACCAACGGTTACTATTGATTGTGGCAAGCCTTTGATAATGAAGCCTACTATCGTGCTATTTTTTAAAACTAGTTTAATAAGTTCAAACGTGGGCATAATAATCTTAGTGATGATCGCTTTGAGGGAAGGCATTCACCAGCCAAAAGTGGTACTAACATCCAAGTTATGCGGCTTATGATAGAATATTATATTATATGTAACTAAAGAGTTTTGTAATACAAATTTAATGAATATATACGAGTATTAAAAGTAGTTTTGGATTCATTATCTGTAAAGAATTGTTGTGTTAAAACTAGCTAGTAATAGCAATAACAGGGCTTATACGAAAATGTAAAAGTAATGTAAAAACGACAATCGTGTTAAAATTTAAAATCAATAAAACATTAACTTTTTAGTCACGAAATATTGTATTTTTCTAAAAGCTGTAGAGCATCGCACTTCTAGATTGACCTAGAGAATGATTTCAGAATAGAAGAGTATCAGAAGAAGAGAAGATAATTGCAGTAAATGAATGTTAGCTTATCAGAATTTATAATTGGCGATAGAACAGTATCAATCAGGTCTCTAGACCGATATGGACTTTGTACACGCCAGTTGAACTAACAGGCTCAGTTTGTATATTACTTTATAGACAAGTTTGCTTTCAATTACCTAGCTCACAAACCTATTGTGTACATACCCTGATGTTACCTTTACTTATTGCTCGAAGTTTCGATCAACTTTTAAGTAATGAACAGAAATCAATTTTAACTAAAAGGGATGTTTGCTTTGAAAAAGTTATTTTCATATAATTTAATTATGAATATTACTGTACGGTCCGAATTAATTAAGTTTGATCTTCTGTTTTTTAAAGAGAATTTACAGTTAGATTTCTAATGGATTCAGGCGTTATTTTGTGTAAGTCCATCCTAAGTAAGAAAAGGACTAATGTATAGCTACTTCCGCTATGTACTCGGTGTTTGGTACGAATCGGTGTACCATTACTCCTGAGGATAACCCGTGGAGGGGTGAAACACGTGTTGAGTGATTTAACGGTGGTAGTTGTGTAATTTGCATTGTTTGCCGCATGCGTATTTTTCAGCGGGCTAGCGGACGGTGCACTTAATGGTACAACTACTGATTTATGTTGGAAGTAGTTATATATTAGTCTTTTTCTTACTAACAGTTAGATTTTCTATACCGTAAACTAATGCTACAAAGTTCTATTTGTCTTTGCATTGCTTTACGCTGCTTTTGTGTATAAATAGTTGCTACTGGAAGCGGCGTAAGACGCTTGTCCTCCTTATATATGGACTTTCTACATTGCGTTTCTTAGTCCATCCTCTTCTCTAGATCCTAAAGACTCAAGTAGCCATTGGTTCTTCATGCTCTGTTGCCAGCCTACAGCCAGTTCAACTTGATAATACGACGGGCTATAATGGTTATTTTGTTTGTCAACAAATCTCCTTAATCCTATCTTTAGCCTTAGCAATCGATTGTGTAAGACTAATTTTTAGATTTCTTCTTTCTTATTATTCTTTTGCGTTGTTTTTCATAATGTGAACGAAAGAAATTAGTAAAAGCATCGTTAACTCAATCCTTTTATTACTTCTTTCTAATCGTTTGTTGATTATTTAAAAAAATAGCAAAATAAACATTTTTTAGCGATATTGAATAAAATATGAATGAAATGTTTGATAAAATTATTCAAAGTTGGTAAGAAAGTTAATCAGACCCTTTTATTATTGTTTTAAACTAACTGCCAAGGACCCGATGAACAATTTTACCTTATCAAAACGAAGGAAATTGTACGTTTTTTTTAATTAAATATAGCTTAAAAAAGTTAACATTTTAAAAGCATTTTCCCCTGGAGATTACTACCCACGTTCAAAATATTCCTTTATATAAAGCTCTTGTCGGTTGGTCGATCTTCCTTTTGTTCTTGATTTTGTCCATAATTATTTTTTTTAAATGTGTAGGTTTCAGTTTACAAATGCCCGTGGAAAACCACAAACAATAAATGTTGTGTTAACAGTATATTATGAATAGGTAATACTTTTTTTTATAAATACACTATAACGATTTTTTAATTTCTCCTAATCTATTTCTTCTTTATTTGAAAGACTGACAGTAGTTAATTATATAAGATGATTGGTTGTCGGAATAAAACCTTTAAAAGGATGTCGAAAAAAAGCTTTATTGGTTTTACAATTCTTTCCAGTCATCCTGTATAAAGTGATCACTCTGAAATATGTTACATTAATTTTTTTTTTTTTATGACAATGCGACAGAACAATTACTTACTTCTGGTAATATAAAGCTTGCAGGGATAGGTAGTGAAATTAATAAATTTTAATACGAAGTATTTTAAAAACACTTTATTAAAATATTATCAAAACAATATTTATGATTTACAGAACTATTTTTAAATAGCTTGTATTGTGCATTAATTTAAAACAAGTGAGCATTACATTAATCCCTTTAACGCTATTATATCTAAAACTAGTCACCGTGTACATTTGGGAGATGTTACTTCACATCGTTTGTGAATTATAATACTATTTTTGCCTAAGACGGCTTCTACGGCAACCACAAAAATGGGGCTGAGAGTGTTTTGATGTTCTGAAGTCTCCTATTTTTAAATAAAAATACATGTATACACATACATGTATATGTAAGTATTCTTGTGTGTATATGTGTATAGTAATGTATGTATTTGTACGTACACCTTAAACTGCCCTCTTTTTAGGTCTTTCATCTCCATCCAAAGGTTGTCTGGTAGAGATCGCCTCGAGCTCTAAGACCGACTCTTGTATCATATGAATTGTTTCTTTTTACCTACGCCCCAAACAAAATTAAATATTACGAAATGATATTAAGTAATTTTTCATTATTATAAAAATAAAGTGTATGTAGGATTTGGCAATTACAGTAGGAGATAAGCAATCATAGGTATGATATACACAAACACATGTGCTTTTCTCAAGTTAATGCGCATTTAGAATTATAGAAAATAAAGATGAAATCTACAACATAAACAAAAATAAGAAATCTTTTTATAAAATGGAAATAAGTTGAGTATATGTTCTTTAAAAAACATGTATTATGTAGATCATATTTAGAAAATTTACTTAAAAAAATAGCTTTTGAACGAGAATTTTGTTTGAGGATTTCAATTTCAAGCATCAGTGGCTGTAATGGAAAATTTTGCCTTATATAAATTGGGACATGGGTGCAATGTACTATGATGCGACTCAATATGCATAGTAAACAAGGTGCAAGATACTCGTACATGACAAGCAATCAGCGATGCAGAATGCAAACCTGTCAGCTAAATATAAACATTTTTTTAGATATTTTTTACGAAATCTGTAAAATAAATTTTATTTATTTAGTTTAAAACTATATTGGTTTTACATGAACTCTATTTATTTGATTAATTTACACATAATATTATCAACATAGTATCAAAGCCTAATTTGATAGAAAGTAGAATCAGATTGTACTCCCATGTCAGGCTTTCTTTAACTTAAAGCTGTGAGGGTTCCGAACTCACCGGGATCTAAAAGGGCCCATGACAGACTCAGGCGACTTTTTTTGTCGTATTTATGTTATCTTTTATATAGTTATGGAGCACTTAATTTCCAATGTTAATTTTACTGAAGTATATATTTAACTAACTTCTAAAATTTATTACAAGATTATTTAAAGTGTATTGTAATACTGTATACAGTTACAGCCCTCAAAAGAGTTACTAATACTTTATATTTAAATATTCTATGAAAATAGTATTGGACAACACAAACAAAATCAATGAACAATTTCAGTACATTATTTTCGCTATTACAAGAAAAATATTCAGCTTAAAGAAAGACTTCATACATACAAGTTGAATCTGATAAAACCCGCCAACCGCATAAACATTTGTTTTACTTTCCTTTTTGCTAAACCTGTTCAATAAATTTAACTGACGAGTCTTTTCCGTCATCATTTTAGATAGGAATTTATGGGATATCAATAACGCTAAATAACATATTTTCATTTATTTATCTGTACACTTCTAATAAACTATGTAAGTATCAGTTTTTTTTATTTAGTATGACAAGGATAATATTTTTCTTATCCTAATCTAAGCTTTATCTATGGGATAGCGGTGCAAAACTTTGCCTCTTACTTTATACTTGAGAATAAATTCCTGAGTTATGAATATCTAATGTGTGTGTTGATCGGCACGATATTGAAATTAATCTTGTTTCTTTTAAACTTCACGTCATGCCTTGTACAAAAATGTTAAGACATATTTCATACTTCCTGGAAGATTTTGTTAACAGTTTGATATCATTATTGATTGATTTGATGATTAACAACGTCGCCGACGTAGTTCCTCTGAATTAGAAGTGGGCGGGGCACTTCGTTCGAACCGACAGCCGTTAGGGCTTAAAGGATTTCGAATGATAAGAGCTGGTAGAAGCAGCGGGTGTAAGCTCCACGGTTGGTAAACCGACGACATATTCTAGGTCGCGGGAAGATGCTGCGATCGAGCAGTTATTATGGCGATGACTTATGATGATGATAATAAATATTTGATATTTTGAATGATATAACAAGCAACGTATAAATTATACAACTGCACATGTAAATATCAACCGGGCGTGTAACGTAAGTATAAGACACGTTTTGCTTTCGATAGTGCATTGATGCATGCAGTATACCACGACAAACAAACGATGCCTGCACATCTCTATGCGGTTATGATATTGAAACATGATTTCAGTTCAATAATTTCAATAGCTGCATCGTCCTTAAATTGAAACGCAGCAATTCTTTATTAATTCGGAGCCACAAAGGTTTATTAAATAAAAAGAACAAATGTTTATAGCGTTACTTTATGTTCTTGTACAAATTCATCAGGAATCAAGTCAACGTATTTAATTAAGAAGATATAGCTTCTTAGAAAAACATGTTTGTGTGTAAGAATGTAGTATGTAAGAATCTAGTGTAATGTGTTTTGTGCGTGTAAGAAGTTTTTGCTTCATTTGCTTTATATTTCATTAACTAATAAATTAAGTAATATCAGTTTATTTAATACTAGAGCTTGTAGATTATACATTATTATATATTGCATATCCGTCTATTTTTTTTAATTTTTTCATTCAAGTACATAAAAAAAATAAAATAAGTATTTTTTATTAATTTTATCTACATATATCGCGTACAGTTGCGGAGTAAAAGCTCGTGCAGGGCTTGGTTTTCTCCGTCTTCTTCTATAGGGACAAGACATGGACGCTGAAATGTAATTCTATATGCGGTGCTGGAGGAGAATGTTGCATTCTCTAGGTCAGGAACTTTTTAATCAACAGGCCAATTAATTTTTTTTAGCAGCCCGTTTATAATTTAAAACTTATTAATAATTTACAAAGCTTTGTTTTTAATAAACATTATAATAAGGAATTATACCAATTTTAATGCAAAATCAAAATAAACAAGATAAGAACGGAATAAACACATTTAAAAAACTTTTAAGTTATACGGTTTTTTGATATCCATATTGTGGTGGTTGTGGAAAAATATGTATCTAGTCCGCCATATTGGAACGGCGTCCATCTTGAATTTTAAATTTTGACATAATCATAGTGTTTTACTAGTGTAGCCCTTTCATTTGATACCCATATTGAGGGGGTTAAGGAAAAATATGTAATCCGCCATTTTGTATCGGCGGCCATCTTAGATTTATAATGTTATTGATTTTATTATATTGTTTTGTCATCTAAATTAAATGTGTGTACCAAATTTCAGATCAATCTGACAACGGAAAGGTGCTTAAATTTCAATTTCTAATTTTGACCCAAATAAATAAAAAAATAAATTCCGTACGGATCGAACTAAATAAAACCGTTTAAAAACGAATATACTTGAAGATTTTAATGAGAAATTTGGTATCGTTTTTTGATATTACCGTAAATATAATACATACTTTCCATTCGTAAATTAGTAATATTATTAATTAATTGTTCGGGTTTTGCATGTAACATCATTTTATTATAATTAATTTCATAACAATATATTGATAAAAGAAAGTCAATAAAATGAATTTTAGAATACCCGCAAGCGGCCCTCGAGCCGCATGTTGTATGTACATCCCTGCTTCACATCCTTGTTCACTTTGTGAGTGGAACTCTTATTCTGCGCTTGCCAAACGGTTTATCCTTCCTCAAAACATTAATTAAACATATATCTAGAACGAGTACAACATAAAATACAAGCTCTCACCGCGTCCCCATAGTCATCTTCCCTAAAAAAAAACTATTGACATTAAAGAAGGAAGTTAAAACCAAAAATACGTTTTCATGCACTGAATTTTTTTTAACCGGAAGTTGTTTAAATAATTAAGCAAAGAAATTTTACTAAAGTACGTAGCGTTTGTGTAATTATCTGATTAGGTAATTGGTAGGACGATTGCGATTAAGGTAAATCACCCAATTTTACTCTTAAATTTATCTCTACCCTGATTAATATTCTTATCTTAATTAAACAGCGGCGGAAGATAATTACGTCACAATTATGAAAACAGAAATTATTTATTTATTCTCCTTTTAGGATTATTTACAGTTATTACTCATAACCGTCATGATGCCAGAAGAGTCCAATTAGGGACTAGGATAAAATTGAGGTCCTCTGTAATAATACTTTCCAATTTAAAGTTACAAGAGCTACAGAAGCGCTCAGGTTTGAGAAGAGCCCACAATAAACTCACGCGGGGGTTTTATGTGGTCATTTTCGTAATTATCTTTAATACAAGTAGAGCAAACTTAAAGTTTATTATCACCTAATACTTTATTCAAGTTTTGTTTAATAAACTTTTTAAATTGATTAGAAAATATAAAGAGACATTATAGGCGCGTGTTTTATAATAATAAGAGTCTAACAATTTATTTTTTTCTATATGTAGTTCCAATATTTTATCAGCAATAACTATTTTCAGAGACACGAATTTGATATAGAAGTATTTCATGAATATGACATGTTCATTATTTTATTTTAGTCGAATTGCCTTGAAGGTTTTCTTACCTCCCACGGGTAAAACTTTTTGAGGTAATCCGGAAACTTTTCACGAATTTATTGTTTGATTATTTAATCCAAGAAGTAACTTCAAGTCAGACATAATTGCCCTCGTCTAGATGATATTTCAGTTGAAAACATGCCAAACTTTAGCCATTTGCGTACTGAATCATTAGTCATTTTATTTTTAATGTACAGTAAAAATACTGGCTTTATACAAAAGTCTGACGATCGTTAGCTGCTGACATAGGACCGTGTCATTAGAATAATTAATTCAGTTTCTAAACAGAGAACTGTCAATGCCATAATAATGAGTATCCACTACTTTTTTTGGCAGATTTTTTATGGCTCCTGTTATTGGGGACCTTTTGTTCACTCGGAACTTGGGAGAGACAGGGTTTTTATACAATTCAACAATTTTTTAAATTCTATTTTTATTTTTTTATTCTATTTTTTTTCGGTCACAATCTCAGTCATACATTCCTCTATTCTTCACAGTATCTCACATTCCCCTGGCTTACTAGTTTTCTTCTATACATAACCTTTCTAGCTTTTCCTTCGCTCCTAAAATATAATAAGTTTTCGTTTATATCACAGTACAATTTTATTCTTGTCTTTGATTATATACCTACTATTTGTCTATCTAATTACATTTTTAAATAATTGTTATAATTTTCTAGTTATAATGTAATACCTATATCCGTATTTTATAAATTTATTATTCTAACCGAATCTTTCTGCTTTGTTTTATTTCTCTCTATTACAACTTGTACGATCTCTTTGCTAAATTTTAGGAACGAAGGGCGACGCTTATCGTCATTAACTAAAGTAGCGATATCTTATCACAATCCACTTTTTTTGGCAGATTAGATCTCTAAGGAAGGATGGAAGTAAGAAAAAGGTTCCTTGTAATTTGGGCGCTGTTAGTTTTTGGCTTGTAAAGCTTCGTCCGAATGAAGGATTCCAGACTCTAACACTAACAAAAATTTTTGGATGGGAGTGCGAAGTCGAGCTGAAGATAAGGATAGAAAGTGGCACCATCGTTTCCATAGTAGAAAATAAAGAACGCTGCTACAATTTTTTTAATTTTTATTATAACATAAAATAATTAAGAAAGTAATGGATAAAAATCTAAATAAAAAAAACTTAAAGTAGATATAAGATTGAGAAACAAAAAGATTTTAGAAATTAGAAACAATTATAATAGAAACAAGGACGAATTTGTGAACTAAATTGTGATACAAAAAGAATTCGGCGAAGAAAGAGAAGCGATGTTTGTAAGGATTGTAAATAAAAAGAAAAGAGTATACATTAAAATGTAAAGAATGAAAGAAGATATAGTTAAAGAACTTGTGAAGGTTGACAGGAGAGAACGCTGATAAAAATGTACTTAATAATTATTTGAAACAAAAGTCTCCGTCATAGATTTAAGATATAGGAATTATGAGTTAAAAAAAAACTAAAATTTCTAAGATTCATCCAATTACAATAACAAATTTTTAACAATCAGGTGTTTTAAACATATGTGTTTACTATACATTAATCAATTTACAGCATATATGTGATTTAACCTCGTCACAACCACATATAATATCCTCTTAGCCTTCTGAACATTCACTTTTTTTTTCATAGTGTTATTAACATGTTTACAAACATATGTACATGTTGAAAATCATATAGCCCGAACTTTAGTTATGTATTTCTATTTTGGTTTTATTTTATATTTGAAAGGTGTTTCTGAACCTGACAATAACAAGGCATTGGCGACATACCGTATTTTGAAATTATTTATATATCGACTAATTTTTGCGACAGGATTTGAAGAAATGTATGCAACTGTACGGATTAAATTATTCCTATATTTTTTTATTAATTATGTTATGTTTTTAATATTGTTGTTTCGGCCTATACGTTTCGTCCATTGCAAGACATAGGCCTCCTCCACAGATATCTATGGGAGGATATTTGATAATCACCATACTTGGAAGGCAGGCTGGCATCACATATTATGATATTCAGAAGGCGCCGCAGTCCATCTTTTGTAAATTTGTTTTGTGTGCTGTGGAAACACGATATAATTAATTCACAAAGTGTGAATTACTCAAGGTTTTTTGCTTGGATCCGAACCCGCTTATGATCTTAAGTCTCAGTCCTTCACTGCTGTAGCACAGCAGTGCTCAAATTACATGTAAGAAAAGGACTAATATATAGCTACTTCTGCTATGTAGCAGTAGTCATGCAATAAAGTGCACCGCCTGCCAGCCTGATGATAAATGTGCATGCGGCAAACAATGCGAATTACACAACTACCACAGTTAAATCACTCAACACGTGTTTCACCCCTCCACGGGGCATCCTTTGGAGTAATGTTACACCGATTAGTGCCAAACACTGAGTTTTTTACCGAGTTTTAGTGTAAAACTCGGTGTTTGCTACATAGCAGAAGTAGATATATATTAGTCCTTTTCTTACTTAGGATGGACTTTCGCAAAGTAACGCCTGAATGTGTAAGATACTCAAATTATATGTTCAATCAAGAATATTATTTTTTTAAAGAGTGTTTTAATTTTAGAAAGACTTTACGAAAGGTATTTCCGGTGTATAGTGTTACATTTTACAGTCGTAGGTAGCTTATTAGGGTCTCCAGTGCACAAAAATAGGTAAGATGACTTTCAAAACATGTTTTATTGGTGATTAAAATGAAATGGAATCGGTGTAATCTCCGAACCAGATCCTCGAATTGTTTTACCATAAGAAATACCACTATGATTTACAATTGCTACATTTTCGGTATAACCCATAAATTCTTGGATTTTCGCGACATCTTCTATCGTTGTAAATCCTGCTCGCGATCTAAATAATGATATATTACCCGCCGTTACACCTTTAACTACATTTTAGTTTAAAATAATAATGTTGTACTTTCTATTATTTTTTTTATTAACAAAAACAAACTTATAAAAGACACAGATGGGTAGGCACATTGTAACAGAAAAACAATTTACATTTTATTAAATAAAAAACCAAAATGTCACGGATTACAGCGAGACTAAAACCAGGCAAAAGGATTGTATTTTTAGACACATGACTGTAGAATTTCAGAAAACTGAAACTATTTGCTTCGTGTGTATGTTGTGTATTTATGCGAGTAAGAATACTTCTGTGTGAAACTGTTGGTTTTATTCTAGAAACGTTTGCCTGATGAGCAGTTTCTCCGCTAATTATTAATAAAATAAAGAATTTACTGGAAAATGCTTTGATGACGTTGAAAATATTTTGATCTTAAAGATTCTTGACGATCTTCATTAGGTTCGATGGAGCGTTAATTTAATTTCTCTCAAAAGGAAATTACGAGCGTCTAAAGGAACAAACAAAACGGAGATGTGCAAAAAATAAATATGCCGAATATACCTCACTTAAACTTTTATTCTGTTCATTTTCCTAGCGTATTTATCACGTAGTTATAACTATGTTTACTATGACGTATATCATTGTATGAGATCAAAATAGAAATGAGGAGATCCGTGGACGAATGGAAGTTACCGAGATAGCCACAAAGCAAAGTAGCTCAAGGCAAATTGAGGGAAGGCTGTAAAGGACGCAGAACATATAGCTGATGAGCCTTTACGGTTCTAGAGAGGAGGTTGGTAAACGCAGCATAGAACGTCCATCAACAAACTAGCTTTGTTAAGGTATTCGGAAAAAGTGGGCTACAGAGGGTTTCTTATTAAAAATCTTTGGGACAGGACAATATACAGGAGGGAGCGTCCGACGTCTAAAGTGTTATTGATGATGATGAAATAATTGTGTGAAATCCCGTCTTGACTGTGTCGGACTTTGAATCAAAAATGTAAGAAAATTAAAAACAAAACACAAATTAATATACAGATGTTTAAATATAATTACGAAAAGAAATGATTAATATGTTTTCATTAGGAGAAATGTGGATTTCTGTCTAAGTCAAATATATATAAAGTAAGTAGCTATGACGTGCGACACCGTCCGCTTGGAATTTCTTGCAGAACACAACTGTGTTCATTGCTATTGGTTATATAGTGTCTCCGACATTCTTTACTTGTGACGTCATAGTATAAAGATGTGTTCACATTAACAGTAAAAAGTAAGTCCTTCAAAAAATACGAAGGTCTTTAGTCAATTTTTATAGTAAAACTAGTTATGCCCGCAATTTCGTCCGCGTAGAATTTAACATAAAAATATTTAGTTTTTTAGTTTTTATTTTAATAATGTGAGCCGGAGGTGAATTTTACAATTTATACGAATTCTTATGTCACCTACAACTCGAAACGTCATCATAAGTTCGCTGTTTTCGTTACAAATAAAATCAGCATGGACTGTCACGGCAATAAATTAAATTTATTGGAATGGCAGTGGTGCAGTCTGTAAAAAATTTATCATACTAATTTAAAAACCTTCGTTTACTCATGTAAAACAACTTTGCCAAAGGTCATCATATGATCAAATGTATAGTTTACGATTTTATCAAGGACATATAGACAATTATTCAATTTTATATATACATTACAGCTCCCGTAAAGATACATAGAATTGTACCATTTTTATCCTAATACACTTCTTGACTTCTCTCAACTAAGACTTTTTTTCGGCCAACGTGCCGTTTTTTATTTCTGCTTATTCTCTATTTTTACAAGATGCTTTTTGCTTCTATCTGTTATCAAAGTGTGTCTTCATGATATACAATTATTAATAAAGAGATCTGAAGAAACATCGACATTTATATTATTATGAGTAATAACTTGAGGCTCGAGTTCATCCAGTACAGTCATCAAGTGATTTGTGTTCCGTAATAAAAGAAATAACCTGGATATTGTGAATATGACAGCGTGTATTCGTCAGAAGAAACTTTACTGTTTTTCACGAGACCCTTTTTGTATCCATTGGTAAAGTATTTTAGAAATAATTTATCAATTTTATGGGAAAGAATTGAGAGTTCATTGGTCTGGAGAAAAAATATATTGAAAGGTTCAGGTAAGAAAAACGTTAAAGGAGAATCGTTATTCAAATTCAAACCTTAATCGCAATTGTTTCTTTTCGACTGGGCAGTCTGTATTTTACTACAAATTAAAATAAGGTTACAAGATTATTATAGAGCACCGGAAAATTGATATAACTTTTAACCGTAGTAAAAGGTCGATTATTATATAGATTTTATTATAAAGTTCATATTAATTATTGTAGGTAATGAGATTATGATGACCGAGCAGAAGGGAACTGAAGCTTGCGATCGGCGCGGGAATCGAACCCGCAACCCGCAATACAAACATAATTCACACTTTGTGCATTATATATATTTATGATTATTACTGTTCACAAACCAGTTTCTGCGTCATCTGCGTACCATAATACCATACTGCGATAGCCAACCTGCCTGCCAGGCGTTGAGATTATGGCGTATCTTCAATAGACATCTTCGGGATAGGCCTAAACTAGAGGTGTGGGTCTATGGTCTGACGACAGTTTGTTTCCTGTACCTCATTAAAATAAATCGGTCGCTAAATAGCTGTAAACAGGTATACCTATTTCCGATAACGGAATTTCTAGGTTAATGAGATATAATACGCTAGAATAAGAGAACTTAAGGCGTTGAGAGGTTTTCTATTCTAAATCAAATGAAACACAATTAAATAGCTAGGAAAGGGACTAACATATAGCCACTTCCGCTATGCAGCAGTAGTCGTGCAATGAAGTGCACTTCTAACAACACTACATTAAATATACTTACTGTTCTATTAAATGAGTTTATGAATGTAATTCAGATTTAGTTATTTTTTAAAAGTAAGTTTCTTAATTTGAAAGACGAATAAGTTTTTTAATCTGATCAACGAATATAAACTTAACTAAACGAGCTAGGCTGATACTTTTTTCAGTTTATCAATCATGATATAAAAGCAGTATATATATATCGAAATATCTTTTTATGTATACAATCCGGGGTAATCTTAACAGACTCAGTTTTTATTGACTTATCTCTTCTATTATACGAGAGTGGCAAAGAATTTTATATGTCGAAGACACTGAGACGTGACATATATCTCGCGTATAATTCTTTTACAAATGCCCTCAAAGAGCGGCGCTGCTACTGATCCGGCAATTCATTTTCATTTTTCTCAATTTTCTCGCCCTCTCGAAATTTACCTCAACACAATTTATTCGTAGAATTTTTTTTCTTAAGTACCCCTCTTAACAGCACGTTTTTGGAATAGTTAATAAAGAGTATGTTACAGATAAAAGCACGCTTTATATTTCTTTAATTAAAATTTACTTTTTAGTTAACAGTAAAAAAAGAATCGCATTTGTAACCACCACCACTGTTTGTGGTTACTGTATTATTCAAATATTGTCATAATTTTCCTTAAAACACTTTGTAATTAGTAAAATTACTAGGCCAATCATTATCACCACGATTTCAGCCATGGAAAATCCACTGCCGGATATAGGCCTGTCCCAAAGATTTCCAATAAGACTGGCTGGAAGACGCTTGGATGCAATATTCATCCAACGACGTTAACAAGATCTTTTGCTTAGTAATAACTAGTCTAATATAATACACTTAATAGAATGTCTTGACGAAATAAATTTTATTAAAAATTTAATCATTTCATGTGTACAAAAATCTTTAAATATGAGTTTATTTCCAACCTATTAGTTTGTATCGAGAAGAAAAATTATTGTTCACCAACTAAAATTTCTAAAGATCTGTTTTTTATTTTGTTTCAGTAAAATATGGTAATACTCATAGTGACAAATGGGAGCCGTCTATTTCGGGAACCAGTCCATTAAATAAACAGTAAACAGCAGTGGAACGAATTATTTTCTCTTAAAGTACGAGTGGCAGGAAAGAAAATTGTACTAAGTAGTAAAACTGAAGAATAATGAAGATAAAGTGAAGGCTGAATTTTGTGTGAATTCTTTTGATGATATATAAAAATATACTGTATTAAATTTGTTTTATTTGAATAATATTTCTTAAATTCAAATTTAAATTAAAAATATTTTTATACAAATTGGCATTAACGAACCCACTTTTGAAACGTCGATTATTTTATGTTTAATATAAGTGCTGATCTATTGAGAAGAAACGTTCCTAAACTCAATAATTGCTCTTTTTTGATGAAAGTTAACATTGTTTGATATTTATATTATAATACCAGTCATATAAAGGAGTCAATAAACAAAGCATCGCATGTTTAGATCAACTAAAAGCTTTTGAATCCTATAACAAGAGATATTTAATATATATAGTATTTATAATATTTATCAGGTTACTTTTTTAATTAAAGAAGCAACTGTCATAATATCGTTTTCTTTAAAACATATCCAGCTTTTAACTTATAAATAGCCCTCACGGCTGTTTTTTTGCAAATTAAAAATAGAATTAATTCTTGCGGCACTGCCCGATAATAAAATACCGAAACAGTTACCACATGATGATGATTTTCTTTTAAGATAAAAATGTACTAAAGCAGCCAGTATCAAGGATAATATAAGCACTTAATATTAGGTGTTAAAAGATACAAGTTATTTTTTTTAACACAAGAAAAAAACAATTTTCGTAGACTTTGCGCTATGTAAACACATGTGTCATCCAATTCAAATAAAATATATAAAAAAAATCGTAATTTTATTTTAATAACTAGCAAAATTACAACTATAATAGAACGATGATAATATTGATTATACCTGAAATATTATGTTACAGTAGATATTAAGCAGATTAATTTTTGTGTAACGTTTATATAGATAGTTATACATTTGAGAATGAGAATAGAGTTTAAATGGAAATTAAAAGAAAATGAAAATTAGTTCTGCTACATATCTTCGTGTAATTATTTAGCTTTGCCATACATATTTATATTTAACTTAAATTAATTTCTTATACCATTTAATAGGGAAGGTAATAACATACACTCAACATTCTCTATCAGTTAATCCAAGATGGTCAGTTTTATTCTTATTATATAACTACATATAAGCCCATAGACGCCCATTGCAAGGCATAGGCTTCCCCCAAAGATATCTATGGAGAAATATACCATAATCGTCACACTCGGTAGTAGGGTTCGTGATCACAGTGTGATATTATGTATGATATACGATGATGCTGCCCATCCTCTGGAAATTTATTTGTGACCATTAGCAGTTCTATTTAATTACAAAGTGTAAATTATATATGATTGTATTCTGGGAATCAAACTCCCGACCTACGATCGCAAGTCACAGTCATCTACCACTGGATTTTTACTGATTAATGTATACATATATTTTAAACACAATTTGTAATTCGAGATATTATTCTGCGAATAGGCCTCGAACATTTTTTTTAACATAGAACGGTTTGATGACTCTAATTCTCAATAATATGTTAGAGTATTTAAAAAAACTTTTTGAATTTTTTTGTTTGATTTTTAAAATATTTTTGCTTATAATTGGATTTATTAAACTTGTCTGAAGTTTACATAACAGGTTGTCAAATATCTCCCTTCCGCTTTTTTGCTCTTTATTCAATGCTTTATAAAAAGTGTTACAGTGATCGAATTTAGTTCAAATATGCGCCGTTTTGTTCGATAATCTGTTTCCATCTAGACGGCAACTTCATAATACCTCCCTCGTAGAAGCCCCCCTCCTTATTTGCGAAGAACTCGGACAGCCACTTTTCACAGACCTCTTTTGAGTTCAACTTTACACCACTAAGGGCGTTCGCCATGGACAAGAACAGGTGGTAATCACTTGGCGCTATGTCTGGGCTATATGGTGGATGTGATAAAACCTCCCATCCGAGCTCCCGTAGCTTCTGACGAGTCATCAACGAAGTGTGTGGTCTGGCGTTGTCCTGGTGGAACACTACACCCTTCCTGTTGGCCAATCCTGGACGCTTCTGGTCGATCGCCTGCTTCAAGCGGTCCAGTTGTTCGCAGTAGATGGTAGAATTAAGCGTCTGGCCATATGGGAGCAGCTCATAGTGGATGATTCCCTTCCAATCCCACCAAACACACAGCAAAACCTTCCTGGCCGTCAATCCCGGCTTGGCCACTGTTTGGGACGATTCACCGGCCTTCGACCACGACCGTTTTCGCTTGATATTGTCGTATGTGATCCATTTTTCGTCGCCAGTCATCATCCGCTTCAAGAATGGGTCGAGTTCGTTCCGTTTCAGCAGCATATCGCAGGCGTTGATTCGGTCCAGAAGTTTTTTTGCGTCAAATCATGCGGCACCCAAACATCAAGCTTTTTTTTGTATTCAGCCTTCTGCAGATGGTTTAAAATGGTTTGGTGACTAACTCCCATCTCCTGGGCGATGTCACGAGTTGCCACATGCCGGTCTAACTCGATGTAGTCCATGATTTGATCGGTATTTGTCGTCACAGGTCTTCCGCCGGCTGGCTTATCCATGGTGTCGTTTTCGCCGGCTCTGAATCGTCGAAACCATTCCTCCGCGATCCGAAGTGATAGAGTACCATCCCCCAAAACACCATTAATCTCACGGAACGTTTCTCTAGCGGATTTGCCTTTAACGAAGGAAAACTTTAAAATAGCGCGAATTTCGGCGTTAGTGAACTCCATGTTTACACGTCTATAACTGTTGAACGCAATATCCAAACTAATCATGCATAGCGTTGTTTTGTAGGTTATGTCAAGACCTTTCAAATTATGTATAGTATTGCCAGATACGAGCTCTGTAGCGCTTTGTACATAGCCGCGAAATTCAAAAGACAAAAAGGCGGAAGGGAGATGTTTGACAACATATTATTATGTAAAGAGATGTTTTAAACATAAGCCCCCTTGCTAATGATATGCACAGGGGAGAAAAAGAATTTTACAAGCAAAGCTCTTAACTCTCAAGGCAAATAGTATGCACCGTCAATTCTCTTAAGATGTTATGCGAAATCGTAACCCAAAATCATGAGTAGCACCGCAATTTAGGTTTGACATACACTTACATACGGTTGAACGAAGTATTCCAATCACAAAAGTGTCAGTCATCGGTGACTGACACAATTAGTGATTATTATTATGTTTATATTTAACGCGTATTTTGTCAGTAGAAATCATTAGTACATCAACTTTGTTCAAAACAAGGCTACTCTTCATCTTTCGGTGGCCTTAACATGATCGATGTCTACATTGTGGATGGACGTCACACGCTGTGTTTGCGTTAAGGCTAAAAGTTCTGCGCGCTATGTGGTCTATATGTTACAATTTATATTAGGTATGTTGCTACTAAGACAATTTAATGCGATATACCTTTATAGGAATAGGTAGGATGACAACATATAATAAAAAATAAACAATATTCTTTATAGTGTCTCTTAAAGATTCAAAGGATACAAAGGATATACTTAAATATTTTATTTTGAAGGATGGGAACGAAATTAAAACCCTTTCTATATTAGTACGGGGACGATCGTAAAATAAACCTTCAAGCAATAAATTTTACAAGTATAACATAACGTTTGACGGAACACTTACAGAAAACATTTCGATATTAAAATGGTAAATTTGATGTAGGTTTACTATCTCATCTTTTAAATTGATCTTGGTAATCCAATGATGTAAGAAATAAGCACTTAATGTTCATTCGAAGGTCTTTAAAATAAATTATGTATGAATATGAGTTCTTGACGTATCTTAATTGAATCTTAAGTGAAACTGTCGTTGTGTGAAGTAAACCGCATGTCTATATTATACATAATGCTTGTTTTGACTAAAGAACATGGTTATTTATATAAATATGTTGACGTTTCATTTATGTATACAAAGGGTAAAGACTGTTGCGCGGCATATCAAATGTTTGTTGTAACGTGTTTGTCAAAGTACGGTGTACTGTTGCGGCAGAGTTCCTAGAAATGTATCATACGTTGCGGTAGAGTTCTTGAAAGCGCGTTACACAGCCGGACGGGGCCCGCGGCTTAAAAGTGGTGCGATAGGTGATAACTTTTAGTGTGGCAGTAATTGCATAAAGGGATTCTTTTTAATCAACCCTGAGAGGCGAGCTGGGTAGAAAAATTATCTAAAAAAAATGTACCATAATATCAATAAAAACATCAAAATACTCATTATATTCTTCTTAGCTTCGCGTCAATTACTGTTTCAAAGTAGTCATTATATTCGTAGCGTCGCGTCAATAACTATTTCGAAGTACTCATTAAATTTTTCTTAGTGTCAGCTTTATAACTATTTCAAAATACTCATTATATTCTTCTTAGCGTCAAACTTGTTAGTGTATGTATGTATAATAAAAATATAATAATTAGATCGCTGTATTGCTGTTGTATCGCTGATGTTATATCTTGGTAAAAATTATATTTGCTACCTCATTGAAATATGATTTGCTGTAACTCGTTATTATTACTGTCTCTTTTGCAGAATGCTGCATTATTGATCTATGTTTGGTAATTTTTTTGTTTTGTTTTATTATTGTTTGACTTTGATTTATTAAATGTCCTTAGTGAGACGGTTTTAAGGTAACAATTGTAACTAATTTTATTTTTCTTAGTTTGTAATTTCTTACTGCCTTACGTTGCTGTTTATCTCCAATAAAGTGAAATAAAATAAAATATTATTGGGTTATAGATTTTTATTTTGTAAAATTTGGAATTGAATTAAAAAAAATATTTTTGCTGTGATCTGTAAGTGTCTATTTACATAATTCTTCAATAATAGTATTTATCAATTGAATACATAAAGTTAACAAGTCTTACTAGTGTAAATATGCCTTTTACTAACAATATAGTCGTTTACATAGTTTTGATAAAAAGTTTGATAAAATAATTTACGATTAAAACATAAAGAAAAATCTTCACTAATTACATTCTAAGACGGGGATTATTTTGTTTGCTTAGAAATTAATGTACCGGTGAGCTTAATGAAAACCTTTTGGAATCTTTTGTAAGGAAATATTCAAAAGGTATTTCACGATGACAACAATAAATAGCGTTTCAGTCGAGCTATTTTTGGTAATAATGAAAACCGTAACTTGATGCTATTTAATGAATATAATAATTCAATTGTTTTAATTTATTTATGTCAGCACGATTTAAAATATTATTCGTAGAAGTAGAGTGCACAGTGATACTTAAAACTATATATATTAAGAAGTACAGTTAAAATTCATATCTCATTTTATTATAACGGTCTCAAGGGATAGTTTTAAAGTCCCATTTAGTGGCGAAATTTCTCGCGAAAATGTAGAGCTTTTTCAGTACTCGCTACGTACAAATTAAAATTAAAATTCGAAAAATCTTTATTTAAAAAGCGTTTAATGAACTCTTAAAGCGTCATTTTTTTTGAGATTATAAGCAATAAGCTAGGACCGGCTAGGAATGCTGATCTGCTGAGAAAAACTGGCCAGGAATTGAACAAATACTCTTGAGTGTAATTTAATTATGTTTGATATATAATACTTTATAATATAAACCATGTAAATGAGGCAATAAACCAAGTTCCACACATTTTGGTCAACTAATAACTGTTAAACGTTTAATGGAATCAAGCGTTACCTCGCGGAAGTCCATCCTAAGTAAGAAAAGGACCAATATTTAGCCACTTCCGCACATGCAGTGGTAGTCGTGCAATGAAATGCACCGCCCGCCAGCCCGCTGATAAATGCGTATGCGGCAAACAATGCGTATCACATAACCGCTACCGCCAAATTACTCATCACGTTGTGTTACTCAACACGTGTTTCACCCCTCCACGGGGCATCTTCAGGAGTTATGTTACACCGATTAGTGCCAAACACAGAGACTCTGTACCACTGCATGTACGGAAGTGGCTAAATATTGGTCCTTTTCTTACTTAACTGTTAAATGCTATAAAAAATTATTTAACAACAAACTTTTAACTTTAAATTCAAGACAGAAAAGAATGGTCTATGATATGTTATAGAACTTTATTATGTATATGTCCAATAAGGCTCATGTGGGATTTGTTAACTTTTTCGAGACGAATTTTATGCGCTAAGAATTTATTTTCGTTTCTAGTATTTATCATGATGTGTCTGTCACTATTTTTATATGTGTATTTTAATTTAAGCGCAAAACAAAATGTTATTAGATAATGCTTTGGTTTTTGTGTTGAAGACATGAATATTATTCATCGAATGGAGAAATTTCATCAATGTTAATGATCATAATTTCATCCGTAGGACTAGAGAAGAAGAAGCCTAGAAGTATGGTGTGCGTCTTTTTTAAGGGAGAGAGGAGAAATTACCTCCGAACATACCTAGCCGGACGTAACTTGTAGTAAATGACAATCTACCCTGCCATTAGTGATGAAAATGAAACGTCGAAGGCGATTTTTATGCGAATCCGACATCATCCGTCTTCAACCCCGCAAGAGCGATTATGTGAAGATATTTCAGTCAGATTAAACAGAAAAATAATACATTTTTAATCGTAATTTTTAAAGTAATCCCCCCAGGAATAATGATGCCGTTTAAAGGAGAAACTCGGATGTAGATAAATCTCTAATCACACAATTTACGTGCAAGCCGCTGCCAAATTCCTGGAACAAATGACCGTGCACTTCATTTACTTGCTTCGTTGATAAATTTATGAGTATCAGTGATACTTACTTTACATTTCGAATTGAAAATAAAATATCATTGACTTATCTATTTATTTTAATACTATAAAATGACGATGGCGTTTAGCTAACTTAGAAATACGCTATAAGAATGCTGTAGTACAAGTACACTAACTTTGAACAGAAAAATGTTGTTTAGTTTTTGTTGTTACAGTGGTCAATTTATCAATAATGGTGAACTTATCAATAAAAATAAATGTTCATCGGTGAATGTTTTACCAACTGTTATTGGTGTCAATAACTTTTTATGTGGAATTAATTATTGATAATGAAGAGAAAAATATGTAGGTCAATATTTATTCGTTCATTCTTTCAGTTTATTTATTTATCGAATGAAAAATGTGTATGATTTAATATAAAATACATAGTAATTGTTAAATCAAATCGTCATAGTAATTACAGAAGAAATTTTTGTCAATGTTTTCATTCGGATAGGTTACAACAAGCTATTCTTAAAAATACAGTCAAGGAGTAGCGAACAATCAATTGTAAGTCCGCCATCATGAAAAAATATATGATCTCTACAATATTTATTTAACCTATGTATACGTACTATACATACATAACCTATGTATTCTATATTTCCAACATAATCATTATTTTATCCGTAACACGTGCTGTCTTGATCATAGGCCCCTGGCGATGCCCTCAATAAGGCCATCAATCCTCCTTGTGGGGGTACATCTCTGCTATTACTGGTCTATGGTCTCCACCCGTTATCTCCTTAGTGTAATGCAAAACATAGATTTTTCTATTTAATTTTAAATCTACAACTGTTTAAAGCGTGAACTGTTTGTTCACACAATTTTCACGACGTTTTCTGCATCTGACATTTGATTTGAAAGTAAAGACGCTTAATTTGAAAACTTCCATTTTGAGGAATAAATTTGAAAGCGTCAAGCGTCGAAACAAACTTTATCTTCGCAAATAAAATCTTAGTAGGTCCAACGGGATTACTTACAAATTCCTCTTAGTCTTAATAGGCATATAAAAGTTTCTTTCGTTGGTATAAAGAGATCGAAAAAGATTAGAGTATTATATGACGATTTTTTTTTTCACCTGCACCGTTTTTTTACCTAATTTAATTTTTTTTTATTTCTCTAGCGTGTATATTATACGCAAAGTTTAAAGTATACAAATATCGTAAAAAAATCCCCGATCAAATAGCGGGGATGTGTCCTCGTACATACTCATTTTTATTCATTAGAACATTGAAACATGTAGTACTATAGAAATAAAAGTTTTCTCGGAAACAAATATGCCTAAACCCCACACAATTAATGTATATAAGTACTACGAACTATTCAACGTTACGAGTATAACTAGGAATTAAAAATGGTGAATCTGTATACGGTGGAGGCAGGAGCGAGGAGTAATCATTATCACTCATCATTTCGGCCACTTGGCGTCCACAGCAGGACCCAGGTCTCCTCTAAAGTTTTCTAATAGGACTGATTGGTGGTGATCTGTATACAACATCTCCTGACATAAGATAGTTATAGTTATATTGTGTACGTAACCTACTTATAGATTTAAGCTTTTCATGCGTGAACATCAGCACATTTCTGGAGGGGCTTATAAAGCAACATTGATCATTCAAGATCCTTTAAGAATTGTTTAGATAATGAGGGAGTCTGGTCGGTAAACATATACGTATTTTGTAATTTGAAATTTGAAATTTGAAATTTGAAATTGTGACTTTGTGTTTGGCACTGATCGGTGTAACATAACTCCTGAAGATGCCTCGTGGATGGGTGAAACACGTGTTAGGTGATTTGGCAGTGGCAGTTGTGTGATTCGCATTGTTTGCCGCATACGCACTTATCAGCGGACTGGCGGGCGGTGCACTTTGTTGCACGACTACCACTGCATGTGCGGAAGTGGTTAAATATTGCTCCTTTTCTTATTAGGATGGACTTCCGCAAGGTAACGCCTGATTCCGTTAAATAAATGTATTGCCACGCGGGTTGTCAAATTTGCACATCACATTCAACCTCTCTCTCTACAATGTGGCGGATTGTGCACCCGCATTGTTAATCCTTGGAATACCTCGACTTTTTCTTATTCTTTTCAAGACAACAACATGTACATCACTCTGTAGCATAAATGAACGCTATTATTGCAATCAAATCAATTCAATCGCGTAATATTTTTTTTGTCTATAATGATTATTTTATAAATTAGTTGTGCGGGTTCTTAATATAAAAATTTAAATATAAAATATTAGCATAGTTATTTTCGAACTAAATGCTAACTGTAACACGTTCCTTATTTATATCCTTGCTTAACTACACAAATAAATTTTATCGATATTGATCGATTATCGTAAAAGAGATGTTCTTTTTGAATTTAAATTTAACAATTTTGTTCGCGCTATCCTAAAAGGTTTGTTCAGCAATACATAGATACGGGGATGAGAATCCTTTTAACCTATTATTGACTAGAATTATGAAAAAAACAGTAGTTTTATAGGATTAAAGTGTCGTATTACATGTTAAAAGTTATCAAACTTCATAGTTTCCCTTTTTCGAAGCTTGCAATATACAGGTTGTTCCATAAAGTCAAGTTGATCTGGTGAAAGGCCTGTAGGTGGCTAACTACATAAAATAAAATAAATATCTCTGTCACGTATTGTTAAAATTATTTCCTTTCAAAAATTTTAAATTTTTCAACCTTGTTGTACTCTTTGCTATTATATTTTATATGTACTACTAGGATTACGTTTTGTTATTTACATGTAATTATTAAAAACCGCAGAACTAAATTTGTACTGATAAGTTCTTCGTCCTTTTTTTTTCTTTAAAATTAACTTCGTTTCAAATATAAATAATATTATAATAGTTGTAATAAAATTCCAGAAGAAAAAAGTACATTATTCACATCGTTTATATATAAAATTAGCATGAACTTCTTATACTTAGTTTTCAAAGCCCCGCTCTGGCTTCCTTTTTAATTAAGTCTCATTCCTCAATTATAACTGGCTGCACTTCTTAATTTTTAATGAGAACTCTTATTACGTTAATTATATTTAAAACCTTATAACGCAAAAGCAGATTAATGACTTACGTAAAAGAGTTTTTTTTTCGTTTTTTGTTATAGTTTCTTACGCAAAAAACAAGATTACGTGAATAGATATGGACGTTAAAAACAGATTGTTTAGTGTTGTAATTACTTTGCAAAGCATAATAGTTCAATCTATCGAGGTTCAAAATAATTATTAAAAATTAAACCGATAGCCCAAAGGATGGTCTGTATAGCGGTACCTATATTATCACTTCATTCTCATAAATGTATTATAAGTGATAATCAAGCTCGAGGATAAATTTCAGTAACTTCGAGGTTATATAGTATTGTTTACAATACCATATAATCACGTTTACGTGATCCCAAAAAATAATTTAAAGCATAACCTAAAAAAGGACTCTTCTATCTTTCTTTCATTACTTACGAGTTATCATTATAAATTATATTGAGAATTTCAAACGTATAATAAAAACTTCAACACTAAAATCGATTTAAAAATTATAATGCTCGATGTAAGTCAATTTTAAATTAAAGTGTAAATTTACACTTTTTTAACACAAATTTAAAAAGAACTCGGTTTTATAAACCTCACGCCATATTACAGAAATAAGATTAATTTCAGCCTCGCGCCGACCAAAAAAGCTTATTAAATATTTATTAGTTAAGAACTTTCTTTGAAGTAACAATAAGCTGAACCTTAGAGCGGTGAAATTAAAAAGATGTGACGTCAAAATAGACTTAGTCTTTATTAGGAATTTTATTTGAACCTTTATAGCTATATAATAACTGCGATTAAATTTGATGCTTGTGTAGTGCTAAAGATTTAGTTTAAAAAAAAACATTACAATGGGTAAAATATAGCAAGAAAGGTGAGATTGAAAGTTCTAAGAATACCAAAATTTAATCGAAGTCATCAAAGTCATCATTTCGTATGACGTCCACTGAGCATATAGGCTTTCCCTGTTGATCTTCAAAAGATCGGTTGAAAGAGCCAGCAACAAAAAAAGGGTCATCGGAAGACGTTGCATGCAGGCCGCTCCTATTGGATATCTAAAGGGCAGCCCTCAGGTCGGCAGAGAAAATGATGTTGATGATGATGATTTAAATAGCTTCACAAGCACAGAATTAGAAGGAACGAACTGCTTGCACAACTGTAGATATCCGAAACCGATAGGAGGTACAGGTCAGTTTTTAATAAATCGTTTATTAACCTTAACGTATCCAATACTCGTTTGATATATTTTAATTAAAATTTTCCAATAATTTACTATACTCGTTTAAACAATAAAGGTCGTACCGTCTATACAGTATCTATTTGTAGAGACAGTTTGACACGGGTCAGAGTAACCCCTAACTTTCAGGTATTACACATGAGTGAACTTAGTAAACATAAAGCAATCAATTTTAAAATTTAATTCACTTTCGTAATTTAGACACAACACATCGATACTCATTGAAATTAGATTGTACACTTTACACCATATGCGCTAAGAGATTTATTTTTTATTTTTATGTTTTATATCCACGAAAACAGTGATATTTTAGAAAAAAAAAAGAAACTAACTTGATCTATTGTGAATATTTCATACATTCCATTATAATTATCTATCAGAACAGTACAATGATATAACATTTAATCATCTTTTGTTTCAATTATGAATTCAATTAAAACGGACACGTTGTTATTAAGGCTTTCGTTATCTATTAACAGTTGATACAAATTGATTATTTCAAACTTGTACCTCCTATTGAAATTTCTGTACTAAACTGTGTAATCCTAATTAAGGGGTTCTTTGAAGGCTTTGAGCGTTATTTATGTTTTCCTCACGGATTTGTTTATTTTAATCACAAAGCTTATAGCTTTGATTAAATTTAAAATACAATTAATAGATATTTAAAATTGATTATTAACATCGGGAATCACTTTAGAATATGACAGTTATTTGTTCGCAATTACAAAACTTTCTTAAATAAAACAATTAAAATTATCGCTGTATCACGCTTATGTACAAAGCAAAAGTGCGGTATATAATCCATAGATATTTCTCCGTTACAGCGCCTCTGTAAGTACAAAATATCAAAAGAGAAAAAGCGGGTGCTGTATTAGCCTAGTTCTTGGCATAAATCTCTTTGACTACTCGCGTTATGAACAGTTCCGACGTCCGCTATTGTTTAACTTTTACAACTAGTCGTTGATCTTTACATTATACCTTCGATTCTTTCCCAGGATTATTTTTAGATGGTATTACTAACATTTTTTTTATTTTATTTTGTAATTGACAAATGGTATTTGTCCTTTGACATTAAATCCTTCGCCGGGTTTGTTGCAGAGATCCCAAGGTGCTTAGCTTAGTTTCCTTCACAGAGTCTGAACTTGAAACTCTTCTGGACTCGAAAACCTTCATGACATAATTCATTTCGCCGAATTAGTAGTTCGCCATGCTTAAATCAGAGTTTTTAGAAATTTTGGAAAATTATCTAAAGTGAAACTAATCTTTATTTTTGCACGCGTACGAAATCTAGGCACTAAAATATCCTACATGCTAAAGTATAGACACATTCGAGATGTGTTAGTGTCAAATTTTATGAATCCCGTAAATAGTACACCGCACTACTTCTGTTTATTTTGAACACCTCTTCCAACTCTTCTTCGTCCTTTTCAAAGTCTTCTTCGTCGTCTAATTCACTTAATTTGATGTCACTATAGCCTTGTTATTCGATCAAAAACAAACGTGTCCTAGAAACATTAATGTAGAAATCAATAAGTAGGCGTAAATACTTCGAATACATATACTATTTAATTTTTTTTATCAGTCCATTTAAAGGTTATAAATGAGGATTGATAGCTGACTTTTGTTTGTTTATTATCCCGTACAATTATCATTATTTGTGCATTAATTCTTATTTTAGTGAAAAGCTCACCGCTTCCATTTAATTGTACCAGATAATAAGATTTTAATAAAGGATTTAACGACGCTAATTTGTTCGAGAACTTTCTGTAAGTTCAGAATATAATTTCCAGAACAAAATGGCTTTTTGAAATCTTTGTAGAGATTTTAAAGATGTTGAAATTTATTAAATCTTTAAGAAATACACTGACAGTCGTCATTGTATTTTTATATTATAAACACACTATTACATGTCACACTAGTACATGTTACATTAGTACATATTAGTTTTGTAATTCTCAGCCTTATTATGGTTGTGGTTGGAACTTAGTAGGCGTTTCTCATGTACATGAAATTTGACAGAGTTTTGCGAATTAATGAATTTACGAGTAGAACGCGAGTGTTGATCTCATGATCTGGCGTTCGTGGTTACGGATTTTATCTAGAAATCCCGGCTTTAGCTACGGATTTAGTTGCAATCTTGGGAAAATTAACTGGCTTTATACGGTATCATGTGTTTGTCGACTGCCTAATCCTATTAAGAGATTGATTAGACCGTCGAGTAATATATACGTTGACGTATCGTTCAGTGACTTTCAGAAAAAAAAGACATTATTTATATCTGTGAATGGAGAATGGAGATGGTTTAATCGAATGATTAATCCAATTTTTATGAAAGGAAATGTCAGTGAAAATAAATAAATACTAAGAACTTTAAACATTTAATTTAAAGGAACACATAACGAGAAAGATATTATATATTCATATATATATATATATATATATATATATATATATATATATATGTGTATATATATATATATATAATAAAATATGAATGATGGATTATAAGTGGCTCAGGGGTGAGTTTACTTTAATAACACCAATTTTCAATGGCTCAGCTAACCGGTTTTTTTTTTTAAATATTCCATTATTTAATGACACAATGCCACTGTTACTCATGAGTTTTTATCGCAACTAGCTGAATTGCATTCTGTATATAGAATAAAAAAAACACATAACATATTTTTTTCAAATGAAATAGTCTCTGAAAAACTTAATTTAGCTGGCAATACTACAGTATATTAAAAATGTAATTGTGTGAAGAAACAGCAAATCCTGAGGCTGAAACTTACAAGCGTAGGTGTAATAGTTACATTTTATCTCTAAGACATCTGAAGAAATTATTTTTTCGAACAATCAAAAATTGTCAAATATCAATTGAACCAAAATTGCTGGACATATATGGCGCTGAAATAGATATGCATAGAGGTACCCCATTCTAGGGCCACGTTTGATCCATCGGTCGTGTTACATTTTCTATTAGAAAGGTTAATTATAATGTACCTAAGTATGTTTATACTAACATTTAAAAGGTAAATTAGCATCATTTTGTTACAAATTCTCTACCTAAAACCATCAAGTCATTTTTGACATCTATCAAGACTTAAGAGACAAGATTCAATGAAGTTTCCCGAGAAGCCGCAGCGTCTAAGTTAATAAGTTTGGCTAGTCATGGCAGTGAAGGAATTAGGCAATCTCCTCTGTCGCTGTTGACAGATTAACGAGGGTAGGCCCGTAATTCGTCACGCAGCGACACGGTCTCAAAAATACAAGACCAAAACAATATATGAATATTGGACCGAAAATCAATCACTCTGTTTGCATTAATCTAGGAAGTTAGTCAATCATGATATTAAGTTTTTTGGACGTTTATGTAATACATATATAAATTTATATGTTGGTCTAAATAAAACAAAATAAAATCACACACTATTTTATGGTATCTCAATAAGGTTTCTCCCAAAAGTCTATGCTTGGCAATATAGTTCAGTAAATCGGCAATTCATATTAGTAGTGAGTAGGACACAGACAAGATGACAGGTGTTTTAAGTTTTCATTGTAGATACTGCGGCGCGATGAAGGCAGATAGAAGCAAGATAACTATCCACAAGGTGAACAAACGTACTTGTTAATTTCTACAGAAAACTCTGAACGCGTGCAGTCTTCGACCGGTCCTATTGGAAGTCTTTGGAGGAGGCCTTAGTCCCGCAGTGGACTATGGCTTTCTTAGACTGAAATAATGATGATGAAGAAAATGAATTTATGTTCATCGGAATAGTCGATTCCTTTCAAATACTCTACTAGTGTTCCGCAGAGCAAATTAATTTTTTTTATTAACGATTAAATATATTATGATCTATGTAAAAATTATTAAGCATTGTTACAAAGATCATAACAACCATGATTCGCACGAATTATCTATATGCCGTAAATACACACTCAGGTGTAGGTAACATAAGATATTGTGACGTTATTTGGTTGTCTCTTTAAATTCGTATTAATTTCGTTGTAATATTTGTACATATAGAGGTACGAATAATGTATGTCAGAGAAACCTTCATGGCAAAACAATATTGTACAAGTTTTCAAGCAACAATTCTTTATTTTTCTCCCTGGTTGCCGTTAAATATACCCGTCAATAATATTTACAAATATTCTGCCTTCGCCGTATATTTTTATGTATAAGGTAATTACAAAATATGTGTTTATTTATTTATTATAGACTCCACATTACTTTCTTTATTATATACTCCAATATAATTACACGACAGTCCCGGCCAATCAACTAATAGCGCCAGCTATCGACGCTGTCCGAAGACGACGATGATAGCGTTTCGGTATATATAAAAATAATGCTATTAATCCTCAAAAGCAAAAACTAATATTAGTGTTTAAATGCGCTGTATAATATTTCGGAACCTTCACAACATAAATGTCAATAGAAAGATTGATACACACATCGGGATATAGATGTTATTAATGATCAGGGAATGGGTGTTCGATTCCTAATCTATTTACATGTCCTAATGTAATATTTGGGTGTCGTGTCATTTGTCAACTACACCTAATAAGTGTTATAACGGATCAGTCTTTCTATGCAGTTATTTGATATTTGTTGTTATATGAAAGTTTTGGTGATTAATTAGCTATTTCACATAATTTTAATGGTAGATATATTACCAGGATGTTTTTTGCTGTCGAGTAGTAATTTAGCTGATTTTGTAGGTTATATTTGTCCGAAAATATACAACACTGCATACGTGCCGTTTTATATATTAAAGGATGATTACAAGTAGTGTACTGCCGCCTACGCCGCCTACGACTTTACATGCAAATGCCCACTGCTGGGTAAAGGCCTTCTCCATACATTTTCATACGTTCTCTTACAACTTGACAATTTCATCTGTCCATGTTGTCATGATGTCAACTCCAGTATTTTAAAGTTCCACCAACTGTTCATCCCGTTATGTCACCTGCCTATTGCCACTTCAATTTGCTAATTAGCCGGGCTATGTTTGTTGCTTTATCTCGTTCATAGATTTCCTGCTCCCTGATCCGATCTAGAAGAGAAATACCGCAAAAATCAGCTCCATTACTAGCATTGTAATTTTTTTTATTATCAATCGTAGCAGCGCATAATTATAATGGACAGGACGTAAACAATTTCTTAAAGTATTGGCTTATGGCGTCACTTGATATAAAAGTTAAATCATTATAGTGTTGAAATAGTTAATTTTTTTGCAAAAAGCTCGTAATGGATTCGTTAGTTGCACTGATCAGACGTTAGATAAATTATATTAGCCCAATTTGAAAAAAATATTGAATCCAAATAAGCTTCCTTATAATGTCACTCCTCTACTAAAAATAATGCTTCGTTCCTAACACGCCTTGGTCTAGAATATGCCTGTAGTAAAATATATCTAGTTTTAATTACTTTTTTTGTATTTACCGAAATATAATAAATTTCGATGAGCCTATATTTCCCTATATCTAGTTTTAGTTACTTTTGTTTTATTTACTAAAATATAATAATAAGCATCGGACACTGATCTTAATGACCATGTTCATTTAAAGACGCTAAAGGCGGACCGCTTTCGACCTGGCCCATTGGAAATCTATGGGAAGGTCATCGAGCAATGTTAGGCCAGAGGTAAAGGACTGAGACTTACATTCGTCAGTCGCGGGTTCGATACCCGAGGTACAATCTTATACGTTTTTTTATGTATAATTATACAGAATTTCCACTGGTCAGAAACAAATTTCCCGAGGATGACCAGCAGTGTCCTGTGCATACCATAATCACACTGCAATCGCTAACCTGCCTGCCTAGTATGGCGATTTTTGTATATTTACTCATAGATATCTTTGGTGAAGGCCTATTCCTTGCAGTGGGCGTCTATGGACTTAAACGATGATAATCATTATATATCTTCCGTTTTTATATATGTTATTAATCATGATTAATAACATGTATTAGTAAGTAATTAAACATTAACTGTATTAATATATACATAAATTTAAAACCGACATCGACAATTATTTGTGTTAAAACAATATTGTTGATAAACAAATAAGAGAGAAATATGTTTTCCTACTGATAAAGAAGGCAATTATTGAAACGATTTTATTTTATGTCGAATATTGATATGAGCACTGTGTTCTCGTTTTAATTAATACAGCCTTAAATAACATGACGATAAACTGCATATAGCCTGAAAGACCATTAATCATATTTGCAACATCGCTGTGATTAGTACGAAACATTAGTACGGGTCATTTACTCATAATTTCACTACTCACAGCCTCCCGGAACACGCTGAAGTACGAATGTTGGATGATATACAGGGTGATTGGTAGCTCGATGTATTCCTGGTAGGAAATTACGGAGTAATTAAAAAGCAACAAATTTATATGGATATTTGTGATTTAAAATTATCTATTATTTACTCGGAATTGAGCTTATGGGTTCATATAAGAAACTACTTCTTTAGTGGTGAGTTATAGAAAAAAATAAAACTACATTTATTGTGTGCGTCCAAAGGTGTTAGTTGTATTTGAAATATTACCATGACATAAGGCTTACAAATAAAATCTTTATAGTGATAAAAATAGACCATTTAATCGACTTTCTGAAAAAAAACATTGTTAATATAAAAACATGTTCTTTTTATCAAAAGGGGCTTTTGATTCATTTTGAAATCTGTTTGATATTGATACCACAGAGGAGATAGCATTTTAAAATATAAAAATACGTACCCATTAGTGTTTTGTAATATGTATCTGCGTTCAATTCCAAAACCTTTTACCGCTCTATTATTTTCTTGCTAACCAATTCCATCTAATGTTTGTCTGGAAGAACTACTCGTAACCTTTTGCGGTAACACCGCTCTTCGTGTATAATTTTTTTCATGTGATTTTTTTTTGTGTCATGTTAATTTACAATAATTAGTAAAATTCATTTAAAATTATGAACTAATTAGAAGTTACAGACGTACATCTGCGGTATACGTGTCAATGCAGAGTCACTGAAAATAATATTTCTGAGAAGCTTTCATATTCCTTTTCTAAATACTTTCCCAGTTGCGGAGCGACCGGTGTATTTGCGTAACCGATACTCTCAATTCCCTCTCCCGTGATCAATCATTTGCCCGCACAGTGAATAATGCGAATCGAATGATTCATGGTATTTGCGATGGGATCTGTATACCGTTCGCCATCGCGACCGGTCCTGTGGTATTCTATTTTTACGTGCCCTTATTTTGATTTGGATATAAATCTGTGATTGTGTACTTGGAACGAAGTGATAGCTTTTATATTTTGAGCACTAAGCACTAAAAATTCATCACTTGTAGATGATGGTAGACTGCTTATCATAGTTTAGAAAGACAGAAACTCTATCTTTGGAATACATAATTATTTGTGTATCTTCATGTGGTTTTAAAGAGAGCAAAATGTTGATAAGTCAGCACTACGTCCAAGAGGCTTCTTGACTAGCATCATCTAGTAGGTTTATAGAGTAAATGTAATCAAACGATTCTATGGTTTTACCAATCGTAATTTCATTTACCAATCATAGGATATCCACTGCTCTTCACAGGCCTCATCTGTCAACTCTGAGTATAGACATTCTTTGATGCGTTTGTCAGTCTGTCGTCTCTTTTAAAGCATTTTAATCTATGCCGCCCGGCGACACCACAGTGGTGTCGTGCGCAAATAACTGGCCTACGGCCGGCGACACCACAGTAGCGTCATGCACAAAAAATCGGCCCGTGGCCGGCGACATCACAGTAGTGTCGCGCGCGAAGTAGTATAAATAGTATCGCTGAGTTCTGTTGCTGTTGAATTCTGTTGGTGTTTTGTTTAGGTAACAATAAATTACACGCGTCAAAAAGTTTTTTGTTTTTATAAGTGCTTGTGCCCTTTAATCATGACAGACGAAATAGACCACACGATTATTTATGATGAATGCGCGGACGTCTTGTCTGGTGTTCCGGATGATTTGGCCGATTCTGAAGAAGACGTTGGAGATGAAAAAAGTAAAAGTGGAGCATAATCGTCGGAAGATAGTGAAATATTTACAAGGCGAATTTGACGTTGCAACTTGGAGACTGTTTTGCTTCATACCATACGAAAGAAAAACACTAAAGAGAATGGAAATAAACAAATATATAAAACAAACAAATTTTGTATTTATTCACGTATATTAATGTTCGAAATTTCATGAAAGTAAGGGAACCGGGTTGAGAACGCATGAGAACTAGCGATGAGTTGATTAAAACTTTAAAATTCGTAATTTACCGATAATGTCAAAAACGGTCGGCGACAAGCCAAGTTATCCGAATTAGCGCTACCGGCGCCAAGCGAATAAATTTTTACGAAACGTGCGGACGGCAAATTGTTAAGGTCTTGGCGGCCATCTTATTCATAAGATATCATTCATAGATGCTAATGTTCACATTAAGAACTAATTATCTTTAAAAATAGTGCAGTTACATTTTTGCCTATTTTCAAACATAGCTTCACGATTTGTAATTGCTATGAAAACGTCAAAACTAAAATGTAAAACTATAGATAAATATTTATTATATTAATGTAATATTTTGAAACATGTAGGATAAATTACAAATAACGGCTTGAATACTCTGCATATGTATTACAAGATTTAAAGATGTTTTCTTGATGATCTTCTTAGCATTCCATCAATTTATCGCGCGAATACAGGGTTCATCGCTTTGTAGGGAGACGAGCGGGGCACTGTACTTGAAGCTAACCACCCATGTATAAGGTTTAAGGAAGCCTCTTTTCAGTGTATTTGCTTTCAATTTTACCGATCATCCTCTCGTCTCGAACTAACCAAATTTGATCTATCCTAGCATCTTTTAGAATCCCGTATCAGAAGTTTAATCTTGACAGGTCTAAAATCTTCCCCAGTTCCACGAAGAATTGATTTTCAATGTTATTTGTGTTATTATGTAATTTATGTTTTGTGGGAAAGTCAATAACAAATTTACATCCACGTTTAAAATTTTACATTAATTAAAGAGTAAAGAAAATTTAAACATGAAGTAAAGATCGATGAAGGGCATTTTTGTGGACCTCCTTATCTCTCTATTGGGTACATAATCCAAAATAGAGAAATAAATTGGTTTAAATAGCTTCAAAATTTGCAAATTAGAGTGGCAGCACTTCGACCATTTGTTGTTTCGGTTGAAGTGATGCAGTGAAGAGAAGAGAATCATATCAACCTCATCTAACTGCGCTAACGCTTCCAAGTAATAGTAGTAATGTTCTGCCCTCTCGAGCGCTCTTGAGTCGAAATGTTAATCAGGTATTTTCGACGAGTGATATCACAAGTCTAGGATGCACTAAAGCCTAGCCTGTGTATGAGTATTTGGCGTGTCGTGGGTAGAAAGTCTCGGTTGCAGGATAGGTTCAGTGAAGACACCATTGCCTCCTCGGTGAATAGTCAAGACAGGCTTCGGACTTTCCTGGAGTATTGCAGGAAGGTCACAGGAGAGTGTATATAGAGGAACAAATAAAAAGGAATGAAAGAAAATGTGAGGAATGCAGAGGATTAAAAATAAGGAGTTTCGGGAAAGAATAAAGTAACACATATAACAGTAGGAAATAAGATGGTAAAACATTAAATAAAAAAATGTTCTTTAGAGTTTATTTTTATTAACCGTACATTATCTAAAGTTTTAATTTTGATAAACAATCCCAGTGGCATCTTAAATACCTAAGGCACTGCAAGTACCGGACTCTTGTGGTAGAAACAGTCCATAGTTTCAAATACCGTATCATATTTCGATTCTCTCTTACCTGAGTTGCAGCTCTCCAAAACTCTTTGCGCCTCGTTCTTAAGGTTGCTCGCGTCAAACAGAGCTAAGAAATCCTCATTGAGAAGGCCGTCTTCGTCGCAGAAATTAGTTTTGCGTCCGAGACAGTACAAGAATTTCTTTGTTTCTAAATCGGGGTTAATTTGAGTATTAAAAAAATTATCGGAAATAGACTGACTAACTTCAGTTTCCTTTAGACAATGGACTGCGGCTTGTTTCATTACGTCTATTATGACTGGAGGCAAGTGTATGATCGTTTTCTGAAAAAAAAAAGAAATTATGTATAAACATAAACATTTCAATAATCATTTTATTTAAAAGTTGTTTATTATTAAAGTTTTCACACTAATGTAATATGACACATTCATTGCAATCTATTTTTGTACGCCGTCCGCCAAGCGTAAAGGTTACAATTAACTTCTTTAGAATTAATCGTGAATTATAGACTATTTTGTTATATAAATTATTCAGAGTGATTAGTTATAAGTGTAAAAACATAGGCTATTAATAGTTAGGGCTAGTTATATTAGTATTTTTTTTAGAAAATAAATAAAGCAATGATAATGAAAAAAAGGCCTTTACGAATTTCGGATTGGTGCATTTTTAAATTTTTCCAAAAAATAACCTATGACAGTATCTTATAATATATATATATATATATATATATATATATATATATATATATATGTATATAAATGTAATGTAACGTATTTGAGCTTTAAATAATTTTTCTGACAAATGAGCTCTTATGATACCCTTTCAAAAGTTTTACACCTATAACTAATCATTTTGTATATAAGACCAAAAAAACTTTTTCATACAATATTCGTATCACTTCGATTTTTATGAAATTCGTAAGCATACATCATTATTTTTTCTATAAACATAAGTATAGACGTAGATTAGACCAACTCAAAACTTCATGTTAAAATTGCAATGTGAATTGATTAAGTCGCATTTATGATTTAAATCTAATAAAAAACAGTTATTAACTAAACTTAAACTTGTAGCCGACAGCCTTAACTTGAAATAATATGTATTAATTGTTGTATAATAAACATACATATAGACGTATTATATATGTTAGAAAAACTGACTCAAATTGTTTAAAAATGTACGGTAAAATTATTAAGTCTCGGTATTTATGATTTAAGTTTAATAAAAAAATCAAATCATCTCACTTATTTTATTTAATATCATTAAAAACTCCTTAAGGCTGTGGGGTAAGTTTTTAATTCATATTTAATTACATATATTACGATAACATAAATAATATACATAATACAAGGCTTGATATTATTATATTCTTCATATATCGATTTCACAGATTACATTTATCTATTTTAATGAATGTTTTAATACTTTGTTATAGGGAAGAAATTATGCGAAAAGTTGAAAATCTTCTGACCTGAGCATTTGACAGTCGCTTTGAACTTCGCGCGTTTATCACTACATCCCTTCAAATTTATGTTGTCTAAACCATTATCATAGCTCCGACGATCAGTATTTATTAGTTACGATATTATTATTTTTTTAAGTAATCACGTTAAAATTTGTTACATTAATTCATTTACTAGTAAATGAATATATGACAACTTTGGGATATCATTCAATGGAGAGTATTTTTCAATTGTTTGACTTATTTGTCATCGAACGATAGAGGAACTACTGTGTAATGATATTAATCACAATGAATAAATTGAATAGGTCATCAAATTTGCGAGCATATGAAATGAAATATTTAAAACACCAACCGTTTATTAAATTACGTTACATTTACTTACCCCGTATGTTACGTTATCACTTTGGCCGTACACTGCTGTAAACAATGTCAAAAAGAAAATGAACACAAAGTTCTTAGCATATAACTGCTCCATTGCGTTAGTTTTAAATGCGCATTTAACATTAATAACTTTATATTTATACACTAAAGCATATCGTTTACAAAAAAAGTGCCAGTACATTTTCTTAGGTCATAACTCCACTAATTAGTCAATGAAAAAACGTCAAAGAACGTTTTAACATCAAATATAAGAATTTAAATACCAAGTGTGATAAATTTTCAAATAGTATTTTATAAAGATGTTTCATAACAGTGGCTAATTCTGTGACTGGAACGAATAATTAAGATAAGGATCAGCTAATAAAAAAGGTCATTATCCATACGATGTATCCTTGTGAAAACGTTTTTAAAGATTATATTTATGTTAAATGAAGGTTGAGTGAGTATCAAGTAGTAGATATTTTTAACGCTATAAAGTAATGTAACAAATTTGGTGGTAACTAAACATTTTATAAACGTTAATGTGTGTATAAAGTGGAAAACAAGATGACACTTCTGAAAGGTGGTGCAAAAGTAATGTCATAATGTGACTGTGTCTTAATTTCTTCAAATGACGCTATATATCATTGTACTTTGACATTTATAAAATAAATATGTAGAGAATTAATTGCAAAGGAGTATACTTTCATATAAAGTACTCGTTATAGCATTGATTTTGCACCACTTTTTAGGTAAATAGTTCTTTAGGCTATTTATATTCATTGAATGGATTATATTCTTTTATAGAAATCGAATTTTGTTAAGTAAAAATGTTGATATCTACTGAGCCTTGCCGTAAATATTGTTAAAAAAAAACAATTTTATATTGTATGTAACTTTTATTACTTGTAAAATGACATGTAAAAACATTATAAATATATAAAGCTTGTTCGAAGTGGTTTCCGTTGGCAGTAATACAGTCCTTTAAACGTTGAGAGAATCAATATCATAATAAGCATAATCTTTTAATTATATTTATTAAATAATTAATTAACCGTTGGCAATAGGACAACAGGCGCGTTTTTGTAAAAGCAAGTAGCGGTTTCATACATTGTGTCTATAGCAGATTCTTTCTTAAATTTATTGCATTCGTCTATAATCTTTTGTAGTTCATTTTTTAAAGATCTGTCTTCTTCCGATTGGTTTTGAAAAAAGGCATTGAGGAAGTTTTCGTTAAAATGTCCATCTTTATCGGCGAAATTGGTTATTTGATTAAGGCAATACAATAACGTTTTCATGTCCATGTCGTCAGTAAAATGAAGTTTCTGAAATTGCGCATAAGTCTCTTCACTGACACCGGTTTTATTGATGCATTGTGTATTAGCTTGATTTATTAAATCAAAACCACTTTCAGATATATTTATAATGGGTTTCTGAAAACAATAATATTATTAGTTATAAACATTGGAGAAGATTAGTAAGATTTTGTAAGCCCATCGTGATAGGTACAGGTGGAGCCAGTATTTCTGACGCTAAGATATAGTGCACAGGCATTACTCTTTAATTTTTTTCTGTAATAAGGTTTCCGTAGCTGCTTAAACTACAGAACTTTCTGAAAGTTCTGGGTTTATTCATTTTAAATATAGAACATCGATATACCTGTTAACAGGATTGCGATTTTTTTTGCGGCATTGATTTTTGCATAAAGATTTTTTTGGGTTAATTCTGTGTATGTAGTGAGTGAAGATATTTTTAGTTTTATGCTTTAATACTCGTGATTGGGATAAAAGTTTTGTTAATAGTGCAGAAGGTAGCGAGGGAAAAAAGAATAAAAGTTGATTGAAGTGTTAATATAAAAAGTCAGCCAGTTTTAATCGATTCTCGAACCCGATAGTTTACTTGTACCCTGAGCTAGTGATAACTGTGGTATGGTTATATAAGTCAGATTAAACAATGGGATTGATGACTGCCTACCTGCTAGTATGAACAAGTCAAATTCATAACTAGACTCTTAATTATTACTGCCCTGAAGAAAGCAGAGTATCTAATCCTTTGGGACAATGCCGCAGACGTATATTCCTTTTTTGTGCTCCGAGAATGGACATTTCAAGCCATCTATATGATCTGTCTATATTCAAACTACACCCACATTATATTTACGATAACCTATTATATGTGCATAAAAATCCTAGTAAATTAAAAACAAACAGTGATCATGATATGAACGTAATATAAGGAATAGAAATAAACTTGCTGTACCTGCTAATAGGCTCCATAAAGTGTCTCACTCATTTGTAGATACGATTTTATAATAAATTACCTAGTGAGGCGGTAAATTTATCTCTAAGTAAATTCAAGAAACGTGTTAAATAAAGGCTCTGTCGAAAGGCATATTGATTTTTATCTATAATTTGTAAATCATCCAAATTTTAAGGATTTTTTTTGTCAATAAAATCATCAAAATAAATAACGAACCCCTATGGGTTAATTGTTAGTTCTTCTCAGTAGGTGTCGCGTTACGATCTAACTTAAACTTAATTTTAAGTTGTCGATAGTGATCCTATAAAAAAGTTATTTTGACGAAAAGAATAATAGTGAGTAGCAATCGCATTTTGCTTAAAATGTAAAGGGTGGAAAAAACTTACCCCATCATGATGGCCGTGTGTTATTGCCAATATTAAAAGTATTGCTGCTACGTAAAACATTTTTAATTTTTAGTATAGTATTTATTACATCCAGTTGGTACCAATTATTGACTCTGAATGACCGTCATTTTGAAGAAAAATTATTTATAGCAAGTTTTTACTTTAATTACGATTTAATTGTTTTATTAAAGTTAGAATAAAAACGAAATATTATAATAACGTATAAAAAAATCAGCAGACTGATTTTTAACTGACCTTCTTGACTTGACTGCACTTTGAAATTGTTTTTGTTAAATTTATGTACGTTAATTATTATATATTCAATTATAAGAAACCCGTTTTTGTACAAAATAAATTTTCGTGAACATTATTATTAGTCAAGGTAATTCAGAAATTTTAATCAAAATTCACATTTTGAATTATCATCTTATCGATGCGAGCATATGTCTAAAAACCGATGTCCAATATTATTTAGAAATTGAATTTTTTTCTGTTTATTAAGTTTTTTCATATAACATTACAAAAAAAAAAAAACAATTAATATAAAAATTAAGGTACAAAACCATGTGTTACTTAAATCTAAGCAGACATGTTACCTAAAAAGTAACAAATTAATGTTGTTTAGGTTTCCAATATAGTTTTTAAACCTTTAAATAAATATAATATAAATGACTAAAAATTATAATAAATAATTTTTTGAAACTAAAATAAAAATCAGAAAATAACATTTGGTACACTGTTGCATTCTTTACGATCCGCAACTTTTCATAATGAGGTGTTAAAATTTTAATAATGAATCCTGAGAATATTAATTTTTGATGTGACGGTGTGAGTTCATTGTATTCGTACGTAATAAAGGTATATCTTTTATTACATGTGTTGTAAATAACAGAAATAAGAATGAACTCGTTATACCTTTTTTTTAAAAATATGGACGGTGTTCTATTACACCCCTGTGTAGTTTCTTTGAAGATGTATGATGTATTTAAATGGTTTACAAAATAAAAAAATTTCAAAAACCGTTTTAAAGGTTCTAAGTGTATATAACGAATAAACATCATTGCTTTTATATTAAGGAAATTGTTAAAGTGAATACAAAAATCCATGTTCAAATTTGTTGCGGGCTCTACTCAAACCAGGGCGCGTTTGAAGACATCGTCCCTTTCAGTTTAAGGATATCATTATTAATTTTGCTGAAACCTATATACTAATTTCCATTAAATTGGAGTCTTTTGGTATTGTTTTCATGACACACTAGTTCTCATAAAACACGATTTATAAATGATGCTAAATGTAAATAAATCATTGAATAAGTATTATATTAGACTTGTATCGTTCTTAGCAGTATTTGCTGTCAAATAATGTATGGTAAACCCTATAAAAACGGTTTCATAGATAATAGATAACGTAATGGTTATATAGTAAGAAAATACATTTTGAAATTTCGGATTAATACATGATGAAATGGATTTTTGTTTAATATCAGTACCTACGGACTTGAACTGAACAGCCAGACGTTGCAGTTGCAGTTAGCTAATCGCATTCCAAGAGAAAAAAAAATTTATTTAACACATTGTCACGAAGGTAGGAAACGTCAATATAGCTGGCATCTACAAATTGGTATGACTAAAATCCATTACAACGAGTGTTCAAATTATAGTTTTGTAACGACTGCAGAAGTTTTATAATTATTTGGCTTGCAAGAAATTTGACAATCTCATTATTTTAAACTTTCAAATATTAAAATTACTACTTACTAGAATGCCGTTAACAATTATAAAAGCCGATACTGAGGGCATTCTATGGCAGTATATATTCTGAAGAGAAGTGAAAAACAAGAAGACTCATAATAATAAGAACAGTAGAGAAAGTGCTGATTGCGAACTGTAGAGAAAGAGCTGCTGTGGGCAAAATAGTAGCCAGTTTCGATGCCCGAACTCTAGAACATTAAAAGAACATTAAAAATAAAATTTAAATTAAATTCTCCAATTATGTAAAACATAATGTTTAGAATATCATTAGAATTTATTGATGGGAACTTATTGTTAAAATGATAATTTTATTTATTTATCGGTATTACGAAAAAGCAAATTAACATATTTATTTAACCTGTTATGTTTTAGGAGTATAGAGTTTAGGTTGCAGAGTCTGTACTGGCTAAAATGAAACTATGTAAATATAAAGTAAACTGCATAGTTGTTTCATACGAAATGTTTTGACGAAGTGCTGATATTGACAGAACTAGATAGACATTTAAATACCAGAGTTATATCATGAAGGCTTCCCACGGGCACGCGGCTTATGAGTGGCTCGTTGTGGCGACGAGTGTGTTTTTATGGCGTCCGTTTTAGAATAATTCTCATTTTCTCTTTATGTGACAGATACTTTATTTACTTAAATGTTTCTTTATTTTATTTTTTGTTTTACTTTCTTCTTTCATACTTCTTTAGCTCTTTGATTATTCCTTTATTTTCCCACTCAATACCTTACATTCTTATCATTCTCAGCATTCCTTTAAAACATCGCCTTTCATTTTTCATCTCCATTCCTAAGTTATGATTATTTAATGTATTTTATTATCACCATACATGAACACTTTATTTATTTTATAGTTTAATTTATTTGTCTTATAATTTTACGGCCCTTTATATATAAAATTCTTATTCTTAATTTCTTTTACGACCTGGTACTTTACTTTAGAAGTAACTAGAAGTACGTTGTCTGCAAAGAAGACGATTGTTATCTATTCGCCTAAAGCGTGATGTCGTTAGTAACTTGCGGATTAGCATATGAGCGAGTATATACTAAAATATTAAATACTCAAGCGTGGCATTTACAACATTATAAATTATATGAAGTTTTTCTGTACACCTTTAAAAGTCCTTTATCATCCATTTCTGTTAGAAATCAATGTCATTTATCTGTTAGGATCATTTAGTAAATATTATTGTTAATTGTACGGGGTAGGCCCTGCCACCGAACCGATGAGATAGTTTAAGTCAGGGGAACTGGTTGGATACGAGCAGCGCAGGATCCGTCTTTGTGCGATATTTGGGTAGGTCTATCAGCGTCGGACAGCAGACATGATGGTGATAATTAGTATACATCGTATCGTATCTTTTTTATTCTACATATAAAATTTAATTTAACATTAATTTAAGGTTTGTATCATCCGATAACTGGTTTATTTTTATTATTTATAGTACTATTTCTTTCTAAGTTATTGTAATGATATTCAAAATCGAAATTCAAAATACCTTTATTCAAACATGCATTTTAGAAAAGTTAATCATTTTTAATATTTTAAAAAGTTCAATGTAGTCAGTCCATGAGTAATCTACCACCGATTTTCCCGCTGATCTGCTAAAAGAGCCGGTAAAAAATTCAACAGTTGCTCTTTTTAAATGATATTTAACAATGATGTAAACATAACGTCAACCCTGATAATGAGACAATAAAAACAAATAACAAACCTACAGATTCTACGGATTTCATTTTTTCAACTAAAACATTTTAATACTGTAATATGATTAATTGCATAACATGCTCAGAATTTTAAAATTAAGGCTCATTAGGAAGGTCTATGGTATATGCGTACAACTCAAACCATTTGTTAATTTTTTCAAGACGAAATCCAGGCAATACGAGTTTATTTTTATTTCTTGTATTAATGGTTTATCTGTCATTAGCTCTAAATAAGTATTTAAATTTTGGTATAACGTATAAAGAAGCAATCGTTACAATACCATTTTATTTTATAACTTCTCGGGGCAATTTTTAGCTTTTTAGTTATAAATATCCCGTAAAGCTAATTTTTGTACAATAATTATAGTCAACTTCAACGGCACTGCCCTTCATAAAATACTGTGAGACAAAATACTACGAAAACATCTAAAATAAATGAGCCATAATAACGTCTGTTAATTATTTTACTTTTTAAAGAGCAAAGACGTCGAACGGAGAATTTGCTTGTGAGTGTTGAGAAATAGGGGTTCAACTGGAGTTTTTCTAAAGTTACACCAAAGAAGGTTGTTGTATCAATCAGTCCATACAACTCATTGTTAATAAACAAGTTACAATTTTGATTTTTAAATTCGGAAGTGCTAACTAAATGTGTTTACTTTTTTAGCATTTAAATTTAAATTATTAACTTCGAATTAATAAGGAAAACACAACAGAGGACTACTTCGTCATAATGACTACTATTAAGCTCAATTTTTATAATTTGAAAAGTAGTTTTTATAGTTAATCGTGTAATTTTATTACTAAGATTCAATGTAATATTTACTTCTGTCACAATAATAACATCAATATGTCGTATAGGAGAAAAAATAATTTAGTTAAGAATAGCAGGAACCGCCACGCATTAATCCAAAATGTGTATACATAATGATTATTAGTGAGAAAAACGGATGTTCTTTTCGCGTTGAACTTCTCATATTAGAAATTAAGATGACACCTCTGACTAGATAAATAATTTAACTTTATTCAATTCAATACGACTATATTTTTAAAATTTGATAATTTAATAGGAACTGCATTTAATGACATTTTATAATATCAGTGCTACTACAAATTTATTTACAACATGTGTAAAAGATTATCTTCTCCTTGTCCTGGGACTGTGTCTTTGAATAGGGAGGGCGATCATCGCCTATTAATAATCGACTTTAAAGAAGATAGTAAAAAAAATCTATTTATTTAGTTCTTATGTAATTACATAATAAGAAGACTAAGAGATTCGTAGAGAAACAAAAGTAACCAACATGGCCCAGTGGATTAGCAAGTTGAAGTGACAGAGGGTAGATCATAGTCCGCAGAATAGATAGTGCTGGGACCACAAGGTTCTGGAGTATACGCCACGGACCATCGGAATGGACGGCCATCAGAAAATGTTGTAGACTGCCTTCTACTAGTCGTATTGGAAATCAACGTAGAAGACATTCATAAAATGTTCAGCAGTGGACATTTTATGACTAGAATGATAAAGATTGCAATAATAATGAGCAATATTTTAATATTTATTTGTAGATTTGTACAGCAATTATTTGATGTGAAGGTTGTTGATTGTAGTTTAAAATAAGAATTTATGCTAATTTAACTAATTCAATTAATAGATGTTTATAAATAAAAAGATATTGTTATTCGTATAATCAATTAATGTTTATATTTAAAATCCCACAAACAGGTTTTAACTAATCAAGTAAACCATACCTTGTAATATTCTATGATATATGTAATTACATTATTTCGTTATGGTTTTTAACAACATTACTTAATATTTTAAACAAAGATTTTATTTAACAGATGGCATTAAGATAACGGGTGTTTTATGGTAGAAGCACTTAACGGTTTCGTACGTCGTATCTATGACAGTATCTTTCTTTATTTCGTTGCATTCTCTCAAAACTTTTAATAGTTCTTTTCTTATAGATGGTTCTTCTTTGAAATCGTTTTGGAAAAATAGATCTAAAAAGTTTTCAGTGAAATGACCATCTTCGTCGCCGTAATCGGTGTTAAGGTTGAGGCAGTACAACAACGTACTCATTTCCGGATCGGGTGTCAAACGAAGATGGAAAAAATCTTCTGCAATCTTTTCACTGATATCTTTTTCTTTGACGCAGTTGGAAACGGTTAGCTTCAGAAAGTCAAAAGCTTTTTGTGACATATGTGCAACTGGTTTCTGAAAGGAATAATATTAATTATGAACTTTTGCAAGGCCGTTTCGATATCTTCTAACTTAGCGAATATTTTAGCAATTAAGAATAGATTAATCAAGCATTACTTTGCATTTTTAAAATTTCGGACTGCCGTGACTGATAAAAATAGAAAACTAGTCTAACGTCATCCTGGATTTGTCATGAATTAAAAATAAATTTTGGAACAGAAGCGAGGTGATCTTGTTCTTCAAGGAAGTTGATAACACTTTATTGAGGAATTATAGACCCATCCTTCTCTCATCATGTACTGTTTACAAGGGTCATCATTAATCATCAAGAGTGGCAACTTTGTTAACATCTAGCACCTCTGAATAACCTGGTTTTCGAAAAGGCTATAGCACCATAGACTACATCCATACGCTTCGGTAGGTAAGATATGTTATTGGACTATTAGAAAGTTTTTGATATGATCGAAACACGGCCGGCACTGGCCAGCGATTAGAAATTGATTATCGACGTATTGAAGTGTTTGTATAATAATTCCATCATGTCGGTCCAAGTACAGGGCGGGCTACGTAGGTATCCTACTGAAAAAAGGCGTGAATCAGTGATACCCTATCCCTATCTTTTCTAAATTATTCACTTATTCCAAATGCCACTAATTTTATTCATCTCATTGTGCTGGATTGGACATTGGACAACATACTTGATATTTTTAGTTGTGCATAATTATGTATTATAATGTATTTATTATTAGTAAATAAAAATAAAAGTAAATAGATATGTTCGTATGCGCACGTTGACTACTCGTTGTTTGCCCTTGTTCTATTTTCGAACTGTGGTTGTCTAAGAAATCTCCTTGAGTAATAAGATCGTGGATTGTACTTTTTTCTTTGTTATTATGCATCTATGTATTTCTTTTCTAACTTACGAGTACGAGAAAGATTATTAAAAAATAAATAAATAATCGTTATACACTTCTTTCGCACGTTTATGTTATTATCTTTATTTATATTTATAATATATTCACCATATGTAAGTAATGTAATATAATTGAGTAGTAATGTGAAATAAATAATGAGTGTTAGTCAACGAAAATTGATTTCGTATCGTCAATGGTAAAAGTTTACTATTAACTACCCAATTAAAACTTTTACCAGACATCTTAAATGTCCATATGATATTATTTAATATTTCTTAAATATCAAAAGAGGTACACTGTTAATTAGTTAAGGATGTTTAAATGCTTACTTAGTTTATTTTATAACATATTGCTAAGGATATAAATAGTTGAAAAAACTTACCCCATCGTAAAGGCCTTGTGTTATAGCAAATACGGAAATTACAACAGCAGTGAACAACATGATGGACAAAAATATTCGCTTCTCTATCTAGCTGTTGTGAATTGTTGATATCGAATGGCAGACAGTTTGTAAAAAATTTAATATATACCCATTTTTTTTCGGTTATTATATGAAAAAAATTGAGGTATTAGTAGAACCGGATTTGGAAAGGCCACAAAAATATATAAATGCGAAAAAGTGAGCGACTTAGATCTACTTTAAAATTTGTTTACGATTTTACATTGCACATTAACATAGGCTTCCCATAAATCTTCAATTTTTGTGTGATTTTTAATTATGTATGTTTGATGTGTTCGCTAACAATTATTTTTTTTTAATTTCAATGATTATCTTGTTTTTCATTTCCTAAAATTGTTAAGCTCAATTTTTGAAGTTTTATAAGTCCGAGTAATATTTGGGCAACAGATTTAACATCTGCTCTAATATCCAATGTTCGATTATTTAATATTGGGTGCTGAATTAAAATTTGAACGCCTATTTAAATTCGGATGCGATCTCTGTTATGGTTATTGTCACTCTGTTTAGGTTGAAATTTACAAACACTCTAAAGATGTAAATACACCACCTCACTCGCTCACACCTCACTACTGACTTTCTCGGAGATAGCTGCACCAGTTTTTATTTATGGCCCCCGCTATTGGGAGCCTCTCGTATCCCCTATCTTGTGTGGGATAGGGACTATTTAACATTGGTAGCTCCACCAGTTAATCGTGTATATTTGTGACATCACCTTCGAACAAGCCATATATTCATGCTTGGGTGTTATCACGTGACTACCTGCTTATAGCGTATACCTAGGTCAGCCATAGTTTCTGTTACAAAGAAAATATTCGATAATTTCTGAGAAAAATAATTTTATTCAAAAGTTTTATACGTGATTATGAAGAGTGAAAAAAAATGTTAAAGTACTAAATTAGTTATTCAAAGTGTCTACCCTTAGCTTCAACGCACGCTTTTAAAAGATCAGGCTATTCTTCGATGGATCAACAAACGGTTTCCATGGGAAATTTGTTCACTGCTGCCTCCAAAGATTTCTTGAGCGACTCAATATTTGGTTGACGCTTAGAGTAGGCCATGTCCTCTAGCACAGACACAATTTATAGTTCAAAGGCCTAAGTTCGGACTAGCCAAAGGCCAATCATCAGCCTTTATGAAGTCTGGAAATTTTTTCATCGTTTAAGAGAATTTTTCTGTGTTTTTCGTCCGCGTATCGTAGTAACAGCTGTTTTGATCTTTCGACTCTCTTTCGTGTTAGTACCTGATTTAAGGTATATATTCTCTATCTCCGGTAAGCCCCTAGACTTAAGTCTTGTTTGATAATCCGAGAAAGTGACCTCGGTGGGATTCTCGTTTCTCTGGAAAGGATTTTCTGCTTCCTTATGGGATTTCAATGAATTTTGGCCTTGATTGCATCAACAGCCTGGTTTGTTCGAATAAATCGCGGACGGCCGGATCTCTCACGATCATCAACAGACATGGTTTCAGTGTAAACACACAGTGTAAAATACATACAATAATGGCGAGAAAGAAGTATATTTTTTCAACGTGGTAGGTAATGTACGAAATACAAATTCATATATTTTTTTAATTCATGTACACAGCCAGTAACAGAATTTATGGCTAGACTAGGTATTAGTAACCATGTCATCGAACGTCAACACATGCGTGCTCAGGTATAGTTCACCTTCACCCGCTAATCGCGTAAAATTTCGCTTAGAGTCGAAAATATGAAAGGAATGTTTATTGTATTCTATAGTATTTTAATAAGCACGTAACGATCGAATATCGTAACATCAAGAAAGATAAAGACAGTGAAGGACAGATGGATATTTTTTTTTCTAATCTATTTATTTATTCTAATTTGTATCGCGAGTGTTTTTTTTTTTACAATATTTATATTTCGCTTAAACTAAACGCAGACAGTTGGGAGGGGGTTGCCGCTATTTGATACCGATCTTTCTTCTCCTAGTTGCGAGGCACGACAGCATTTCATGATTTTTACAATTTTTCTTACCTAATTTTCTCTTATGAATAAAGATTACCAGCTAAAATTGATATATATTAACAATACAATTTGGAATACTCAATTATATATTAGTTGCTACATTATTTTATTTCAAGTCGCTGTCCAAGCGCCACATACCGTTAAATGCCTTGAGATTTAGGACAACTCATCAAAAGATTCTGCTGTAGATTTTTTCTTGATATTTTATTTTAAGTCGCTGTCCAAGCGCCACAGACCGTTAAATGCCTTGAGATTTAGGACAACTCATCAAAAGATTCTGCTGTAGATTTTTTTTTTAGAAGGTCCGGTAAGCTGAACGGAGGTATATTAAGATTTTCACATAAGGTTACGTGGTTACGTCTTTTGAATGCGAATCGGGAGCAGTGTCTGAGTAAGTGATCAAAAGTCTGTACTGTAGTCGTCTCATAGGCAAGGTAATGCAAGAGATTGTGAAGGATGAAAGGAGTAAGTGAAATAAAATTATAAATTGAAAAAATATTCACACGAGTTGTAACGTCCCTGCCTCACATAAGGCAGGAACTAGTCTCTTCACAGCTATACGTGTGGATTGGAATGAACACAGATTGATTAGTTCCAACCATCCCATATAAAGTGATAACTGTATACGTCACAATATTTTTTCTAATGTAATGCGACGGGCTAAAAAATTTCTGACTATAGAAATTCAGCAAGGTTTGATGAAGTTAACGATAATAAGTTTTAATATGTAGTAATTAAAGTTTTGAGAACGTTTTTTCTTATTATATCATTAGATTAGTTATTATTTCTGAACCATTCATTTCATCCCTTTTAAGTTTTTACACCTATAAATAATCATTCTGTATTGTATGCGCATTTCGTCATAATTCTATACGTCACAATTTACACTATAAAAAGATGATTTGCGAATTTGGTTAATATGTACAAAACTGATTCGTATTCATTTAATTATTAATTTAAATCGTTATCTATATAAGATTATTTACAGTGATCTCTTGTGTTCAACAAGAGTCTTATGTTAGCATAATTTTAAAGAAATTCATTTCAGTTTGATCTCCCTTATCTATTCGTATCCTTCAAGGTACTAAGATTCTAAACGTCCTAAATTGAGAAGACAATACAACAAATTTGGTATAGTTCGAAACCTGTTTAATCTCTACATTTTTTAGGGTTATATAGTTTATTTTTTTATTGTAAATGCTAGAAAATATATGCATTATTTCATAACGTCAAAGAAAAAAGAGGCAATTTCTACCAGACAATCATAGTATATTATATATATAAATAAAAATATCAATATGACTTGGATCGCACTAGCCTCAGAAATAATTAAGAAACAGAGAAGGAAAAAAAAGAATGAAGCGAGAAATAACCATTGGTCTGGTAAATATTTCTTAACCATTTTTTTTAAATAGGTAGTGATTTAGCTAATGTTATATTCAGCGGTACTTCACTACAGTCGAACGGTCTGTGTGGTAAAATCTTTGGTCATGAACGAAGAAGATTGCGCCGGCATTTTTCATTTTAAGTTCACAAAGACCTGTCATGTGTATCATGAAGAAATTGAAATTTTGATTTGAGATAAGAGGGAGTCAGCGAATTGAAAGGAATATTATAGAGTAGATGAAGGACGTGAGCATTCCGAAGCCATTTTGGTAACCAATTGAACTTAACGCGAAATTCGGAAACATCATCATATTTTCGGGTCTGTTACTTTAAACGATAAGTCTTTATAATTGTTGTAAATATTAATATTAATTACATATAGTTGTTTACCATTTTGATTGCTTGCGTGGTTTTCTTGTTCTCGTAATGACCAACTCCACAGAAAAGCCGAATTATCGAGTTGGTAATAATTCCAACAAGTAGACACAGACAGACACGGGGTGGACAGACAAACTTGGTCGTCGTGAGACACGGGATGCGGGCTGCTTCCAACCGATCTTATTTGAAATCTCTGAAAGAAGCTAAACTGTAGTTTCACTTAGCATTAATTAATTTATGCTAATAAATTCATACATTTTCCACTTTTTAATTAATTATTAGTATATAATTTTTTTATAGTTATTTTTATATAATATTTATCATGCACACATTTTTATACTATTGCTTACAATATTAATTTATTATTGACAATAGATGTACAACTCATTATTTAATAGAATTAATTGATTTCTATTAATGAATTTAATAAAAAAAGGTTTGATTACACAAGTAATCGTTTTTATGTCTACCTGAAAAAAGGTGGATGCAGTTATGTAATGTGTTTTAGAAGTATTGATATTATTTGTTTTATTGTAAGAAATTACACAAATTGTTAAAACGGTGTCTCAAAAGAAAGGTAAAATTTTCCCATAATTACATGTGTATTTAGATTTTACATCGTGTAGGGTGTTGGTGGCGGAACTTGATTTTAATTTCATGTAAATGAAAATACTGTAATTAAACTATTAATTTTTTTCATTAAATATCAAACAACGATTAGGCGTATACGATTTCCTAAAAATTATGATGTTTAAATGTTGACCGTCCTTCTGGGACCACTCTTGAAATCTGGCCACGGCATTTCGTGCCTCTCGCTGCAGAAGTCTCGTGAATGATATTTTATTTAAGCACTGAAAAGTTCACTGAGTTCATTGCGTAGACTTTACTCTTGAGATACCCCACAAAAAAAAACGCAAGGGGTGAGACCCGGAGACTTGGGTGGCCAGGAAATGTCATCATAACAACCATTCGAATTTCCAAGGAAAAATAACGAAAAAGCGCCATAGTTTCTCTAGCAAAGTGTTTTGGTACCATATTGTTGAAATCACGTCTGGAATTGTTGGCGTATATGCAGGAAGTTCTCTTTTTGTCAACATGAAACACAGGTCACATTTATTAACCCTCGTCGATTATCGATTAAATTTGGTGCCCTGGTTCCATTGCGATATAAAAGGACCTAGACGGTCGCCTTGGGACAGTAAAGAGACCGCTGATGCTTCAATCGTAGGTTCTGTCCTTTGGGCGACCAATAACGGCAATTTTATTTGTTCACGCTTCCATTTATATGAAAATAAACTACTTCTCTCAAAAAGATAGTGTACTGTACAATATCGTTGTAATATTGTCTCACAGACATTTTTATCCAAAGCTAAACTTAATAAAGCAAATCACATCATTTGTTAATTTATTTATTCATGTTATTTTTCACTAAGGATCATAGGCAGTGATCACTTGTGTACGTCATGAGCAATATCCAGAAATGCACAATTTAAGAAAAAAGACGGGTTTAAACGCACCACGATTTAAAAAGTGCCCACCACAAAACTCAAATATCGGATATGGGTTGCTTTTAATCTAAATACGAGTATATATTATTCTGAAACGGGTCTTCAGCAAAGGAATACTTGCAGTTTAATGATAGTGAATAATAATTAACATATGAAGAAAATTATCCGTTGCATAAAATTAAATAATTTTTTTGAATTGTTATTAATTGTGATATGAGACTTTTTAATTTCGTGTATAATTATAAGATTCATTATTTTTTATTATAATTTTAATTTAATATAATATTGAAATTTATAAAAAAAAATCTTTATATTTAAAACATGATAAATTTATCTTAAAGAACAAAAAGAAAATTGTTGCAAAATTTAAACCTCTTTATTTACTTTTTTATACAATATTTTTGTATCAATATACAGTAATCACAACAAACATATAAAACTTCAATTTTGAAAATTATTTAAGGTACCACAAGTACAGGGGAGTCCTTGAAAAAGCATACAATTACATCAAAGAAGGTGTCCATAGATGTGTCTTTCTTTATCTTGTTGCACTTATCTATGACGTTTTGGATTTCATCTTTTGATTTATGATCACCGAAGAGTGTTATTAAGTTTTCGCTGAAATGTCCGTCATCGTCGCAATAATTTGTTTTGCGCGCGAGACAGTACGCGAAGGTTTTCATGTCAGCATCTGGTGTGAATTCTAGTTTGAAAAATTTCTCGCCGATTTCATTACTTAAACCCTTTTCTTTGAGGCAATCTAATTTTGCTTGGTTTACAACATCTAAAACGGCCTTCGGCAAATGTATTTTGGGTCTCTGAAAATATAAATATAATGTTATAAATTAATTCAATTATGTAAATAGTCGCTTAGCTTCCTAATCTACATGACTCTAGATCACTTGACGACGCCAATGTCTTAAAAAGCTATGTCCGTTGATTTGCCAGCGAAGCATTGGTTTTCTGCTCTGTCAAAGCTTACGTCTACATAACACATTCGATACCATTTTGCAAAAAGTAATTGAGTTGAGTCCCCAATTAAAACCTAATAAAGACAAGATGAGGCCATTTCGAATGACATTGATAGCACAGCGTTTATACCCCGTCTTATCAGCAAGCTGATAATATCTAGTGATTTTATTCGCTAGAAACGTGAATACACTCAGGTGTTACCCTGTGAATTAAAGGATAGGTTTTTCAAATAACTTTTAATTCATAAATAGGTGGTAATCTTCTACTTCTTCCATAGTTTTCTGTTGTTAAAAGTTTTTAATCAAATTTACAATTACAAAAATTTTAATAGAAACCAATAGTGCTAACCTTTATGGATAGAGAATAATAGAAGTGGAGTGGTTCTCTACCCTAACTGAAATGATACACTCGTGTCAAGTTCACCACATAGGTGTTCCATACTGAATGTTTTTATAGAATACTTTTATTAACAATATTACATAGCTGTTTATACATCTGTAGTAGTAGTAACGCGGCGTATGAATGGCTCGTTATGGCGACGTTTGCTAATGCAGTGTCTTGTTGCATTCCAGGAGTAGAATACTTATCAGAAGTACGCCATCTGGCAACAAGACGATTGTTCTCCCTCCGTTTATGATGTGGTGTGGTCGGGATTTGCGACATTTAACAATTGAGCTTTTGTATGTACCTTCTAGTGTAGCACATATGAGTCATTTGAAGAAATAATTTATTGTATAACAATTTACTTTAACTTCTAGTTAAGTTGTGCCGTAAGATTCGTTCCTGTTACTGTTGGACAAGGATAAGCGGCATGTTCTATATGGGAGAGAATAGACCGGAAAGTGCATCGTAAGACGTCCTTTCTATCTACAAGGCGGACAGATGACCTTGTACGACAAAGAAGCTTGCTGCTTACAACTGATCCTATTGAAAGTCTTAGGAGAGGTCTATGATGATAATGAAGTCTGAGAGAGACGACATTAGCCGTGAGACCTTCACGAGCTCGGGTACGTGGATGTCACATCTTTTCGATTATCCTAGATCGTGGACACGTTAATAAGCAATGGTGAATTTATAATATAATATGTACGTAGCTCGGGCATCGACTTTTCTACAGCATAAATTGCGCGGTCGTTTTAATTAGATTATAGGAACTTACCCCATCCGTCCCGCCGTATGCCACAGCTATCATAGATAAAAGCACTACTAAGTACAACATTTTGAAATCCAATTATTACTAGATCCTTTTAGAGCTGACTATTACTAACGAATGAATATCTTTAAACTAAGGACTTATTTATATCAAGAAATATTTATTCAAGGCTGCGGTAATTGTTTGTTTTACAATAATAATAAGTTATTTATTTCTCATGAAACAAAAAAAGTAAGACAACAAGGCAGTGGTTAAACGCAAAAAAATATATATCAGATAATGAGACACATGCGTCAGTTATGCTAGCAACGATCTATAAAGTGGGTCGCTAATATTAGAGATCGCAAAAAGGCGTCACTGTTTCTTAAATGTGTAAAATTAATTTATAAACTGTAGGATATTGTGTATGTGACATGTGATAATCAATGACATCATATATACGAGTACATGCACTGTTTTTGGGTATACTGGGACATTATTTATTCATTCATTATTATCTTTCTTAATAACTTTTTCACTTAATGATTTTTTTTCGTCCCCATCTTTTGTCCTTCCTAATATCTTTTACACATTTTTATTTTATTCGTCACATAATCTATCATTCCTTTCCATATTTTATTTCTTTCTTACATCGCTTTCATTTTTTTGCCTTCACCTCCGGAATACTACTTTTTAAATTTTGATTTTAGTTTTTTATTTACTTTTGTTTATTTTTGAATTTCAATTTTTATTTCATATATTTCCAGTTTTATTTTGTTTAATTCTATATTCCATAGTCTCACAATTTGTATCTCATTCTACTCTTACTTGATTAGGATTTTTTTTAATTACTCACATATAACATTTTTACAATACTCTAAGAAGTTGTGGCGTCTTTCTTCATCTTCTATATATGCTGATGCATGGTGAAGTTGCTCTCTTCTGTTCTTTCCTGCAACCGAAATTAGCAATCATGTTACATCTTGAGCAGCGCAGGACAGGTTCTTGTGGCGTTCTTGTTGATACAGTTTTCCTATACAGTTGCCAATATTTTTTATATTTGTCGTTCCTTTACATAAATATATAATAAAGACTTATCAAAAACATAACAACAAAAATCAGCTTTTCTGATCTTCCAATATTTATGCCGATTTCCCCAAATGGATCAAAATATTATATTCACAATTATTTAAATGCATACGTTATTTATTAATTTATATAATTACTAATTTACCTCGATCGTACTATTAAGAAAACTATTTTATCTAAACATTCAATACATTAATAATAAATGTCTTGAATGTTTAGATAAAATATAATAAATATAAATATAATAATAATAAGATCTGTTTTTTTTTTAATCTGTGAGGAAAACAAGAAAAAATTAAATACAAGTTTTTTTATTCATTTGTTGTACATTTCGTCATGCGCTTCGCAGTAAAAAAAATGTTCTGAGCGAAATGATATCCAAAAGGCAGCTGTATTTACACAAAGCTGAAGATCTTTATTTAAAACATTTAAATACCACGCCCATATCAAACTTTTAATAATATAGTTATGTTACTATGGTATAGGTGTCCGATATATCAAATCGTTTATTAACAAAATATGACTACATTTTGCAATTTACCGTATTTATTTTTAAAGTAGAGTTGATGACTGTACTGTGCTGTGTAGAGTATTTTGAATAAGTTAGTAAGAAGTATTTTTTTTTATAGCACAGGTGAAGTTTTTGTAGTGTATAACACAACTAAAAGGATAAACTGCACAATGTTACAAATGCATTAAAATTCAGTCCATTAATTGGTATTTCCTCTTCTTTGAATGATATATCAAAATAAGAACACTTTGTCTCGAATTTTTTGTTTCGTTACAATTTTTATCAAGATCATCTTCATCATTCCAGCCGTAAAACGTCCATTGCTGAATGTAGATCGACCCCAGGGACTATCTGCAGGAGCGGAGGGAAGCGATTGGCTTCACTTTTGCTCTTCAAATAACTTTAATACTATAATACTAATGCCAGTATAGAAAATTCTAAAATAAAAAAAATATTGAAGACAAGTGACGGAGTGGAAATGCGCATTTTTGTCTTGTGATTTTTATGGGAATTTTTTAAAGTAGAAACTCGCTGAATTAAATAAAAAATAGAGAAGAAATGGCGGCGGTTTTAATTGCTTAAACTTGCAAGCGTATTTTCAAAATTCTATGTCGTTTTGAAGAATGTTACCGATTTTCTGAACGATAGCATAACTTATATACGATATTTAAAAAAGAATGTATTATATTCCTTCATTTGTTTAATAAAAAATATATATTTATGAAAAGAATTATATATTATTTTCTGTTCTTATGTATTATTTTCAAAGTGAACGTTATTTTGGCCGGTCCTTTTTTCTTTTTAATGCCAACTCTGGACGAATTATATGAAGGCTTCGTACAACGTACTTCGAGTACATTCTAATGACGCTTTTCGTATAGTTATGAAAAAAATCCGGTTCTGCAGCGCCAACGGCATGTTTGTGGAAGCCAAGGTTCCCGATTACTGCGCAACATTAAGATGACGAGCAACTAGCGCATGGGACAGGCTACGTAATAGTAGGAATGAAATTTTAACTGTGGTCGTAATATATACACCAGTGGTTTCTATCTCCACTGGATACACACAAAAGTGAATGGCCAAATAAACTACTATTAAAAAATATTTTAGGTAAGTTTTTTTAATTAAAATTTTGTTTGAAATTAGTGTCATAGTTAAATTGTATGACATACCAATCCATAACTAAAATAGCCTTTATGATAATTAAGTTCTCAGAAAGCTTTAGGTTTTTCAGAACCTTTGTTAGCACTTAGCAGCCATTTGTTCTGTTCTCTACGTATATTATCGCAAAATTATGTAACCATACAATAAAAAGACCTGGGTTCATGGAGGTCAGGTTAGAAATAATAGTACAACGTTAAAAAAAAGAACTATTCTGATGACCGGGTCATTTGCACCAGAATCCAGTAATCAATTTACAAGGTCGTTAAACCCTATGGACCGTACACGTATGTTTAGCTAATCTCATTCTATCCCCAATAATTCAATCCACCAAAATTACGTCAGGTTTTCTAACTTTCTTCTTCAAAGCTTCGGCCAATAATCTAATATCGATTGCGAAGATTTGTAAGTAAAAATGTCATTTCGTTTTAATATTAATTTTTTGAAGAATTTGTGGTTGAAAATACATTGCAAATTTTGTTTATCAAACTATAAATAACGTCATTGAAAGGATTAAAATAAATATCGCTGTCATGTGTTACTTTGATTTGAGGTCAGTTTTGATATTTTGTCTTATTTAGCCATGCAGACGTAAAATAAATTTTCATTAATTCATGTAACATTGCACATATATGCAAGTAAATAAAATTGGAGTGTTTACTTGTAATATTAAAATAACCAGTTTTTTCTACTTCCATATAAATATATCAAAAGTACATATACCAAAATCATATTTTTTTCTGTTTATTTTTTCTCTTTTTCTGTCTAACTTTTTTTTGGCTAACTTCTGAAATGGTTGGATCGATATTTATGATACTTATACTGGCAGGTAGCTGATGTACTTTATTTTAGAGAAATCCTTATATAAAAACTAAGTAAAGTAATTCTTTTTTTTTATTAAATTCAACCCGAACAAAGTCGCAGGCACAGCTAGTTTTTTAATATATTTTTTTATTGTCGGTATACAAATCTCTGGATATAATATACTTAAAGCCTTTGGCTAAAAGTTATGAAATTAATTGAGCTTACTAGATAGTAATACAATAAGATAAAAAAAATCAAGTCAAAGACACAATGATAGGTTTGTTTTAACGTAGGAGCGATGTTTTCTAACACAAGGATTTGTTTTAAAAGATGACTTCATACCTCTAGGTAAATTGTAAGTAAACTTGGTATTAAATAACCTGTTCTCATTTTTAATATTTTCGTCTTTGTACATTTCAATTTAAACAGTACTCGTTAAAATAATCATAGTCAAATGCCGCCAAATCGTAATTTACCGAAAAAAAATCGCTGTAATTAACTAAACTATGTATGTATGTATGTATGTTTATGTTCATTTGTTTGTGAATACGTATTTTTTGTACACGTAAACAACCCTTTTTAAGTACTTTTATCTTTTTCATACTATGGTTGTCTGTAAGAGATTGCCTTGTGTGATAAGACCGCCCATTGTACTTTTTTGTAAAACTTATTAAATGTATCTTATCGCGTACAATAAAGAATATTAAATAAATAAACTAATTTCGAACCTTTTAACTTGAAACTTTGACTAAAAAAGAACGTCTTGTACATATGTATGGATGTCTTGAATTATAATCTACTACGCTTCACATGACGTAGTAATTAAAATTATAATTCTAGAAATGATTAACGATACTTAATTACCATTTTTTTCTGTGTTTAATAACATGTAAATTTTTATATACTTATAAAAAGTTTAAAACGATAAATAGCTCAACTGACCTCTAAGCATTTGTAATGTCGGAACGTTATCTACACTTCCGCATATAACAAAACATTATCAATGCTGTATTGTTTGTATCGTTTGATATAAAAATCTACGATACATTATCTTGGCATTTGTTGTTATAAAACAAAATTAAATTAAGTCTTTTATAGTAAACAAATAAAAAGCGAACCGATGTATAAGTTATCTTATTTACATAATTTTAGAATACAAAAAATAGCAAAAAGTTATTCTAAATAACTTTCACATGTATTTAATAATTTATCCATCAAATACATTTTACAAATAGGAAGCTTATATCCATATGTACTTATTAATTTTTAATATAGAGTATGATTGATTTTACTCACAAAGAAAATTTTCATTATTATTACTATTGATCAATTCCATTAAAAATATTAAGTAGTATTGTAGAAATTGACACTACGGACTATTGCGTATTTTTTGCAGAATACGTAAACTAGATACCAAGACGCGTGCCGTAAGACTGTGCTAAGAAATACTTTGTAAACAATATTTTGTTAGTAATTATATGGAGGGTGCCTTAGTTAGTATAAACACTATACCGTAACTACTAAAATGACTGAGTCGAACCTATTATTACTACGGGCCCGTATCGAGTTCAGCTATGTTATAATTAGTACAAATACTAGACAGTAGCTTACAATTATTGTGTTATATAACGTAAAACTACTGGGCTGTAGCTAATGTAATTATTCAACCGTAGCCAGTACAATTACTGGGCCGTAGCAAGGAAAACTACATAATTTACGAGTGTAGAAACAAATGTCTTGTGTTGTTTCGGATGTGGTCCATAGCCAATTAAATTTCTAGGAGGTAGCGAGTACAATTAATAGATCGTAGTAAGTATAACTACTGGTTTGTAAGTAGTATAATAACTGGACCGTAGTTATTACAATATGTGTGTCGTAGCGAGTAAGACTACTGAGCCGTAACAAATAAAAACTAATAAAAAAAAACAACTGTAATAAAAAAAACTGGGCTGTAAAAAACTAATATAATAACAGGATTTGAATTAGTTTAACTACTGAGCTGTAGCTAGTATGATTGCTTGTTTATTAAGATGCTCTGTACATAATTGTATGTCAAAAGCATGTAAAACTTTGCTGTTGCAGATATACGGTACATCGAAACTGTAAGGTAAACAAATCTGCTTCCGATAGTAATATATAGATATAATTTTAAAATTTTTTTGATTGTTGTTTTATAGTGAAATTTAACTATTCGAGCCATTTTTGCATAATGTTTTGGTAGAATTTACATATTTTTTCTTATAATGCTCGCAACGAGATGAGATTGAAACACTTTTCGGCTAGTGAGAATATTTATTTTAAACATGGCTCCCGTTTTTGATAACCAGAGCAATATTAAAAATGAAATTTCGCTGACAGACCGTTAGTAACTAATCCGTGTAATAATACCAGAGCATTTCACGAGACCGCCAGATGAAATTGCACATTTTGCAACACTCATAACTTGTAGCACAAAGGAACAATGTACATAGAAATAGCGTCACTCATTAATAAAGATGTTGCGATCTTAATTAAGTTTTGTCCCGACGATGTACTATATTGTAGCTTAGCTTCATAATGCAACATAAATATGGAATACTTTTGATTCTCAGAAATGATATTTTGACGTTTTGTTTTTGAACACAAAAGTCTGAAATTAAACCTTCAAAAAATTGCGAATAACTACAAAAAAAAAAAGAATTTTTTGACGCCGATACTTTTTTATTTATTTTAACATCTTCATTTGATCAACAAAACAGTTATGAGTCTTATAATAATGGTAGGTACATGTAACCGAGTAATAAATTAAACTAGAAGACATCGGACTTGTTGCGTAGTGTACGTTATATAAAATATATAGTTTGCTGCATATATAATGATGTTTATATGTTTAAATGCGAGAAAATGAGAAATAAAAAATAAGTTCTTAAAGATAAAACATACGATATTTGTTTCAATCCTTTCAATGACGTTGATTATTCATACTTTGTTTAGTAAAATTAACAATGTATTTTTAACCACAAATCCTTCAAAAGATTAATATTTCAAGGCAATATACGTTGTAACTAATAAAAACTCGCTATCGATATTAAATTATTGGCCGAAGCTTTGACGAAGAAAGCTGGAAAGCCTGACGTAATTATGGTGGATTGAATTATTGGAAATAGAATGTGCTTAACTTAACATATGTATAAGATCCATAGAGTTTAACGACCTTGATACTTTTTTGATTCTGGTGCAAAAAACCTCATCAGCTGGTTAAAAAATATTTACGACGTTTTGCTCTAACTTCTGACCTGTCTGTATCACCGGAAAACGAAGTGAAAATAATTGATCTCCACAAAGTCCAGGTCTTTTCATTGTATGGTTACGAAATTGTGCGTTAATATACATAGAGCACAGAATAATGGCAGCTGGGGCCTTAAGGTATTAGAGTATTAGTAATTAGATAACAGGTTAGGTACTAGAATATAGGCCACGGACCCTCAAGGTGGACAGACATCCTTGTCAAGGTCGATGGAAGACACTGGATGCTAGCCACTTCCAAAAGGTCCTATTGGAAATCTCTGAAGGAAACCATGTCTAGTAGTGGATGTCTTATAGCTGAAATAATGATAATGATGAAACAAATTTTCCGAAAACATTTATGTTCACGGCATATACTACAGATTACTTTTATGAAGTTATTCTGATATAGATACTGTTTGTTAATCTGTTCGTGCATTCCGTAACACAAGAGCTACAGAATCTTAATGCAAATATTTCCTTTTTGTTTACTATCATCAAAGCCAAGATAACGTCACATATGTTTTCTTTAATTCGTAGCTGTCTTTCTTTATCATTATCACAGAAAAGTCCAGACAGACAATCCAAAAAGACCAAAACAAAATGTTTACGCAAAATTTTCTTTTAAGCTAAGTTAATAAGTTTAAATTATCACGTCTTAGTGGATTTTCCCATATGTATTGTATGATTGTAATTATCCTCACTGACTACACACGATTTGAATATTATTCTTGTGGCAAATAAATAATATTTTTAACGTGTTTTCTTCGAGCATTTTTTTCTGTACATACATGTATTTCTAGTTTTTTAGAATAATATTGGACATCCGTTTCTAGATTCGTAAATTAAGATTTTTGATTGTTTAACTACCGTAGATAACGAATCAAGTTTGTAAGCTAGTAGCTATTTAAGTAGCTATAAATTTAAAATATAGTCTAGCAGCTTTTCGCCACCTGATCTCTATCGATCCCTTGGTTTCAATTTTAGCCGGCGCCTATACCACTAATCTTGCTTTCCTTTAATGTGGCAAACTATTCCCATTTGGGCCTTACCAGCTTTGATTCCTGCAACTTTGCTTTGATTTTTGAACCACTTGTTTGATTCAACACCCACCAGTTTTTTTTCCCATTGCTCTTTAAGTCACCCTCAGTTTATTTATAATTTTCTTGTTAACTGTTACTGGTAACAAAATGCAGAAAAATCAGTTGGCCGTAAACCTCACTCTTTATGTAAAATGTCAAACTCTTCTAAAACTACAACGTAACGTGTGTTACATGCTTGAGCAAATAAGTAGTTTTTTCAAGAACCGGCATTTTTTATTTAAATTAACACGTATTGAAATGTACAGTAGCCAAATTTCTGTTCCATCTATTAAGACATGACGAACATATTGGTTAAATTCAAAATCAACTAATTTAGCCCAAATACGAAATAATTGTTATACATTAGTATAGTTTGAAAATATTTTAAAAGTATGTTTGTGTTCTCACTTGCTAATTTTTTTTAATAAACCATGAATTGTTATACTGTTTTTTTTATTTTACTTATTTACAATCTGCTATTCTTGTCTTAAATACTTTGCATGCGGACAAACTGTGATACACGATCCTACTCTTAACAATCATAGTTGCAACTATCATTGCTTACGAGTTACAGGATATTGCGTGCTTTTTCCAGAAGACACTGAATAGTTGTGTTATAAAACGGCGAGTTTATTGCCTTGCAGATATTTCTGTACAAGCAACATAAAGAGATAACCAAGGCAGTAGATATCAAGAATCAATTGTACGAACTATACTAAAGTTATTACCTTATTTTCCATCACCGTTACATCCGTAAGAAGTTCATTGTTGGCAAATTCAGTTTCTAGTAGAACTGTTTGGAAATCCAGGGTCTTCCAACATCCTAAACTTCTGCGAACCCGGGGCGGATCAGACCGAGCTACATCTGGTCACCGGCTGTCCTCCATTTTCGAAGCAGAGAACGGAACTAAAAATGGAGGTAGGAAAGAAGATGGAGTCTAGTAATACTGCCTCCTGGATGGACGACGAAAATAGTCTGTTGCCCTCCGTTCCTAAAGTATAGCAGTGAAGTAATTAAAAAAGTCATAAATAAAAATAAAACTAATTAGAAAGGATCGGGTGAGAATGTAAATTTTTTTATTGCATCTTTATTTTATAAGTATAATAAAATATAATATACTTTACATTAAAAATCCAGAGAGAAATGAAAAATAATGTAAAATAAATGAATAGAACATGAGTATTCTAGTGTATAATAACTACTTAGTGCGAGTTTATTCCCTAACAGGTCATTATAAACAGGAAAAGAAGAATAAACGAAGACGAGGCTGTGGAAAACACCAAGCATCAAAAGATTATCCTATGACCTTATGGATATCTAACGGTTTACATTAAGAAACAACATAATTTAAGAAACGGGCAGCAGCTTTCAAAATTATTTTCCAAATGTATGATGTCCATTAATTTAACAGACATATAAATTCGAGTACGTATTTTCCTAAAAATCATTGTAATAAATTTAATTTTTAAAATAACTAATAATTATATTTACGTTCCTTAGTACTTACCCTTAGTCGTTGCTTCTATTTTGAAAAAAAAAATTAAAATTACATGGCGATACGATTCATATTCATTACATGATTTTTTTTTAATTTCTATCAAACGAGACAAGCACGTCGCTTACCTCGTATAAATGGCACTTTTTGCCCATACAAAGGCATATATACATGTCACCTTGAGATAAATGATATCTCGTTAAAAATAATAGTGTTTTGTATATGCTTATGCCTGGTGTTGCCTTACAATCATTTAAGAGTTATGAAATAAAGAATTTGTTTGAATCAAGTCAAAAAAATAACAACGTTTACTTTTGAAAATAATATATAAGGAATTCATGTATTCTTTTCAAGAATATGTATTTTTAATTAAAGAAATGAACGAGTATAATACATTTTTGAATATCGTTATGTTATCATTCAGAAATTCGGTAACATTCTTTGAAACGATACAGAAGGTTTTTGAAATTACGCTGCAAGTTTAAGCAATTAAAACCGCTGCGATTTCTTCTCATATGTTTTATTTAACTTAGCGAGCGTCTGTTTTGAGACATCCCCATAAAAAGAACTAGGCAAAAAGCAGCTCTTCGTCACCACTCGATCTTACCTCTCTTCATTATGAATTTTTTTGGGAAACATATTTCGAACAACCTCTATGCTGACATTTGTCGGGGCCAATTGTCATAAATCTATTATGACAATTGGCCCCGTCTTACTCGGACCAAGCCATGGCGGTGTACTCATACAGTTATTTGAAGATCAAAAGTGAATTTTCTTCCCTCCTAATGGAAGTCTCTGGGTTCGACTCACATGCAGAAGGACGTCTTACAACTGAAATGATGTCGATGATTCTGATAAAAATTGTAACGAAATAAAAAAAGAAGAAGAAAAGAATTTGCTAATAAAAAACGAAAATTGTTTTAGCAATTGTAACATACTATAGTTTTTCCTTCTAGATGTATACACTACGGAAACTTCTTATTGTAACTGCACCCGCGCTCAATTTTCCTATTTTTCCTTCAAAAATAAGATCTATAAGAAGTTATTCTAAATACTTCACTCTCTCTTCTTGTCTAATACCTTAACATGTCTTCTCATGGACAGTACTATAAACCATATATATGAAAATAATCATCAGCTTTGCTTCAATTAAAATACGATAAATTACGGAATACACATATTTTATTAATAATTAAACGAATTAGTAAATCGGACACCAATGTCATATTATAACTATGTTATTGAAAGGTTTTTTAGGGTATTTACATTTTTTAGTATATTTCTTCGGCTTTGTGTGAATATAGTTTTTTTAGATATCATTTCTCTCAAAAGATTTTTTTACAGTGAAGCGCACAACAAACATACAACACATAAATGTAAAACATATATATATATATACACATATATATATATATACACATATATATATATATACATATATGTTTGTATGTGTTTATAAATTTTATTTTAACATTAAATTATTTTATTTATTATTTTACGTATACAGTGGTTATACAGAAATAACGGGTCATGCAACAAAATTCCAATGTCTCGAACGTTTAAATAAATTGATTTATAAAAAAATAATATAATCCCTAATTTACTATTAAGCTAATAGTAAATTAGGGATTATATTATTTTTTTATAATATTTATAATTTATTATAATTGATAAACAGTGAAAAAATAAATTCCAAAAAACTATGACATTTTGATTTCGAATTTTGACAAATCATTAAAAACATTAGAAGATAAGAAAAGTTGAATTCTGTTCTTATGTTTCGCATGTGAAATTAAACAAAGAGTAAATAAAAAAAATAATAAAAATGTAAAAAGTAATATTCTGGAGGTAAAGGCAATGTCAGGAAGACGATGCAAGAAAGAAAAATAAAATATAGACAGCAGTGATAGATTATGTGACGAAGAATAGAAAGATTTGTGGATCTTCCACACATTTTGGAATGGATAAAAGATGAAGATAAAAAAAAGTAAGTGAAAAGTAATTAAGAAAAATAATGTCTCCATGTACCCAAAACAGAAGCTGTACGGAAGGCCCTCAAAAACCAGGGCCATAAAAATATGTTTATTATGTAATTGATTATCACATGTATCTATTTACGGTTTGTTTTAGTTTTATAAAATAATTTTATAAATTTATTGAACAGTGGTGCCTTTTACCGATCTCTAATATTAGCGACCCACTCTATATCTATAGATATATCCCTCTCTATAAATAGATCGTTGCATGCATAGGTGACGCATGTGTCTCATTATATGAAATACGTTAATTACTGCCATGTCACTTTTTTTAATTTTATAATAAAAAAATGACTTATTATTGTTGTGAAATAAATAATTTCCACAGCCTTGAATAAATATTTCTTGATATAAATAAGTCCTTAGTTTAAAGATATTCATTCATTAGTAATAGTCGGCTCTAAAAGGATCTAATAATAATTGGCTTTCAAAATGTTGTACTTCGTAGTGCTTTTATCTATGATAGCTGTGGCATACGGCGGGACGGATGGGGTAAGTTTCTATAATCTAATTAAAACGACCGCGCAATTTATGCTGTAGGAGATTCGATGCCCGAGCTACGTACATATTATATTATAACTTTACCATTGCTGGTTAACGTATCCATGATCTAGGATGATCTAAAAGATGTGACATCCACGTACCCGAGCTCGTGAAGGTCTCACGGCTAATGTCGTCTCTCTCACACTTCATTATCATCATAGACCTCTCCTAAGACTTTCAATAGGATCAGTTGTAAGCAGCAAGCTTCTTTGTCTTTCAAGATTATCTATCCTCCTTGTAGATAGAAAGGACATCTTACGATGCACTTTCCGGTTTATTCTCTCCCATACAGAACATGCCGCTTATCCTTGTCCAACAGTAACAGGAACGAGTCTTACTATAATGAATTATTTCTTCTAATGACTTATATGTGCCACACTAGAAGGTACATACAAACGCTCAATTGTTAAATGTCGCAAATCACGACCACACCACATCATAAACGGAGGGAGAACAATCGTCTTGTTGCCAGACGGCGTACTTCTGATAAGTATTCTACTCCTGGAATGCAACAAGACACTGCGTTGACAAACGTCACCACAACGAGCCATTCATACGCCTCGTGACTGCGGAAAACCCCTAATTACTACAAAAAGAAAATTATTCGTTAAAAACAATCTGTTTGAAGCAGCTATGTGGTGCACTTGACACAAGTGTATCATTTCATTTAGGCTAGAGAACCACTATACTTCTATTATTCTCTATTCATAATGATTAACACTACACTTTAGTTAAAATTTTTATAGCGAAAGACTATGATAGATACTTCTTCCATCGTTTTATATGTAGATTTGCTACTTATGCTTTGAAAGTTTTGGAAAATATATCCTTGAATCTACAAGGTGCTGTCACCGTCATTCGAAATAGCCTCATTTTGTCATTATTAGGTTTTAATTGGGGACTGAGCTCAATTACTTGGCTGGGCTTTACCACAGAAAACCAATGTTTGCCAAATCAACGCACGTAGTCGCTCTTCAAACTGTTATTATCATTGACGTCGTCAGGTAATCTAAAATCATGCGGATAAGGATGGTGAGTGACTAATCACACAATTGACTTATAACATTATATTTATATTTTCAGAGGCCTGTGGTACATTTGCCGAAGGCCGTTTTTGAAGTTATAAACCAAGCAAAAGTGGATTGCCTCAAAGAAAAGGGTTTAAGTGATGAAATTGGCGAGAAATTCTTAAAACTAGACTTCACACCAGATGCGGGCATGAAAACCTTCTCTTACTGTCTCGCGCGCAAAACTAACTATTGCGACGATGACGGACATTTCAGCGATAGCTTCATAACACTCTTCGGAGATCATAAATCAAAAGATGAAATCCAAAAGGTCGTAGACAAGTGCAACAAGATAAAGAAAGACACAACTACGAACACCTTCTTTGATGTAATGGTATGCTTTTTCAAGGATACCCCTGTACTTGTGCTACCTTAAATTATTTTTAAAATCAAATTTATATTTTTATGCTGCTGCTGTACTGTAAAGAATGTATTAAAAGGTAAATAAAGAGGTTTCAATTTTGCAACGATTTTTTTAGTTCTTTATGATAAAATTTATCATGTTCATAATGTAAAGATTGTATTTATAATACTACCATAAAATTATAGTGAGAAATAATGAATCTTATTATTATACATGAAATAAAATAGTGTCATACATCACAATTTTATCAATATTATCCATTAAAAAAAGTCATTAAATTTTATGCAATGGATAACTTTTTTTTGTGACTAAACGTATTCACTTTATAGTATTTTTGACTATCAATTAACGTCAAGTGTCCCTTTGCTGAAGACTCGTTTCAGAAAAATATATACTCGTATTTAGAAAAAATAGTAATCCATTCCTTTTTTGTTTTATTGTGGGCATTTTTCAAATCACGGTGCGTTTGAAACCATCTTTTTTCTTAAAATGGGTATTTTTTAATATAATTCATGACGTACACAAATGATCACTGTAACATAAATAAATAAATGATGTAAATTGCTCTATTAAGTTTAAAGTGAGCTTTTGATAAAAAAATCTGTGAGGCAATATTAAAGCGATATCGTACAGTAAACTTTTTAATTTACCAATTTTTACAAATTTTAATCTTTATTTTAATTTACAACTTTTAATCGTCCTATTACAGTTCCAAAGTGACTGTCTGGTGCGCTTTATCATAGCAATGAAATCACCAGGCATTATATTTTCGATAATCGACGAGAACTAACAATGATTGTGACCAGTCTTTCATGTCGACAAAAAGATTTTTCAATTAGTTTATATGCAAACAGGATGTCCTGTTTGCATATAAACTAATTGAAAAATCGGTTCAATTTTCTTTATTTTTTGATAAGGGTAACATATTACAACTAATAAACGTTTCTATTTTAATTTTCGAATTGAATATGGAAAACTTTGTACCAGTTTGTTTGTTTCTAGCATCGGATCCACGTGTAACGTACTTGGTTAGACGCATGGAAACGCCAAATCGCTTATAAACTAAGTACGAATACATTGTTTTCTATGAAAATAATTACACATATATTAGAATACAACCTTATATTTTATAACAAACATCCGTTTATTTTTTAAGCCATTTTATTAATTTTGTTTATTTTTGTATATACAGGGTAAGTAGTTATAGGTGTAAAAGTTTTAAAGGTATGAATGTATAGCTTGTTTGCAGTCAATTCGTTAAATAAAATAAAATCAATCGTTTCAGAAATTACTATAATAATAATAAAGTAATGATTAAAAAGTTAGAAAAATCGTTTTAAATAAATTCGGGCTATTCCTAATTAAAATTCACCATTGTTTATATTGACTCGCTGAACTTTATTGTTTTCACGATTCCGCACTATAATTATTTCGTTTCTGAAGTAATCGAAATTTTGAAAATGATGTTCATATTATAAAAATTACCTTAGTAACTATTTTCAAACCATTATTTTTTGGATAGAGGTTTGTTAACATCGCCGTTATATCAGCTCATAGACGTCCAATACAAGACAAAGACCTCCACCAAAGATGTCTGTGGGGTATATAATATACCATAATAGCCACGCATGTGCGGGGATTGGAGATAGCAGTGTGGTATTATGATACGAAGAAGACGCTGCTGCCCATCCTCTGTAAACTTATCTTTGAGCAGTGGCAATCCTATATAATTAATGCATAAAGTTTAAGAAGAGAGAAGTGTATTAGATTATATGTCTGGAATCTAACCAGTGATCTATGATCGAAGTCTCAATCTTTACCGCTGTACTACCAATGCTCAACAGAACAGAGTGTACCATATACTAATTGTCAGCATATGTGCTATAGATAGTTTTAAACGGGCGAATATATATTCACAAATTTAAAACTGTTATATTTATTATCAATCACCCTCTATAACCTGATTGTACACTAAAATATTGTAAATTGAAAACTCGAAGCAATATTGACTGCAAAGCTTCTGTTTTCTCTGAATCATTACGCTGAACAAGAAAGCCTCGTGGAATTTTAATAAAACATTTCATAAGCAATTTTGATAAATTTATAAAATCAAATTGTAAAGTTTAACATCCAAAACAAATTATCCGGAACCTCTATAAACGCAATAATTATTTTCGAAAGGGATTTTCCAAGCTAACCTTGTTGGTTGTATAATTTGTAAATTATAATTTCTGTAGCTTCAGTTGCGTTAAATTCATATTTAAGTTTATTATTCGATGACGGTTCGTAACGGTTAATATTTTCTATATTAAAGCAAAGCTTTTGTCGAAATTTTAATAAAATTTAGGTTCTATTGAAAATTTCTTAAATTTTTATTATAAAACTGGGAATGTTCAGATAAGCACTGCCATATGCCTTTTATTGCATTTGCGTTTAATCATAGCCTTCATAGTTAAACAACAAATAACGTTAGGAACATTAATATACTTGTAATTTTATTTATGAGATAATTATTATATGTAAATCTTTAAAAGGGTAATCCATTTTTGACAGCAACAAGCTTTAAAGTTTTTATACTAATCAAAAATCATTCGCTATAAAGCATTCACTCTGATATATGTTAAATTAATCTATTTTTATCATTAGAATGTGACAAGTTAAAAACTTTTGACAGTACAAGGTCGGCAGTGACAGATAGTACATATTATATCTATATACATATATTTATTTATGTATATATTATGTACTATCTGTAAATATATATTTATATATACATATATACGTTTCTAGCGACATATTTTACAGAAAAAACTGATTGATTTTTACCGCTTTGGCATTGAAAACTTATATACTAGGTGGCAAAAAGTTGTTAGTAACAAAGGTTGTTGTCGTGGGAATTTAATATAATTGCGACATTACTTTCCGGTCCCCCTATCACATTTATCAAACTACAACTGCTCTATAGATACCGCACGTCATACTGTTGCCTTTGCAAATAATGTCCCATCTATTAATCCTTTGTCGCTTTCACATTCAGTAATTAATTTTGTTTTGTGTACAGTTAGAGAATTGCGAATTAATGAATTAGATGGGCTCTTATAGTTACACTAAACAGTTTTTAGTTGTTCACGTCAAAAACTGATGAGATGTATCAGATGATAACCTGATAATGATTCGTGACACCCATTAACAGTTTTTAAAATAAAATATTGGGATATAAAATTCTGTGCAGCACTATGTCTATGTTCATTATTTTAAACGACTTCAATTTAAATCTTAACACGTAACAATGAATATATCAGTGAAATAGCCTTGGAATGTGTTTATAAAGCGTGATATCATTAACTATGGTATAACTAAAGTTAATTTGGTGTTTAAAGTATAAAGAAGTATCAGAATTATTCACTAATATGTACAACATAAGTTTAAAAGGCATAAATATATATTTTTATATAAAGTTTTTTTGATCAAAACTGTATAATATTTATAATTTATTAATAAAACTAAATATTAAGAGATCTATGACTTGCCTATTCATTATCAATACCTTATTTAAAATTTCTATTCTAAAAGAAAACTTACAGTATTAGGTCAAGACAAGACCTTTTCATTGAGCAGACGAAACTTTCTTGTATAACAAATTAAAAAATGTGAGTTGGCCTCTTCGGCGACAATGACATTTATTTTTTTACTTCTATTACCATTTTTTCTCCGGGTTTCAATTCATCCTGACAGCAATGACAGATTCGTTCCCGTCAACCACAGATCCATTGTTAAATACAATTAGAAAGTCGGTTTGTTCGAGTGTCATTCAAATTAATGGAAGTAACTTAAATAATAATCATTTTTTAGCTTCTTACTTACAGAAAATATCACGTGCAAAATATTAGGTAACATATCAGTTCTATTTATTCATTTATCTTTGCGTAGTTTATCGTTTCGGTTAGTTATTATTATTATGGGAAATATCATCGGTGCAGAACTTGTATGAGATGCAAAATAAAAATCCCAAAAAAAAACAAATCACCATCTTCATCACATTTCAGTCGCAAGACTTCCACTGTATAGGGCATATTGTGAGCAGCAGCAATCCTATACAATCAATTCACAAAGTATTCATACTTTGTGAATTGATTGTATAGGATATAATTCATTATATAAGATTGTATCCCGGGAATCTTACTCGCGACCTACAAGCTTTAGTCTCAGTTCTCTACCATTAGGCTATCACTGATAGCTTCTTATACTCGTCTATTATATATTATAATGACCATATTAGCTTCGTTTTTTTACCTAATTTATTATTATGTACACTGCGCAATACATTTCAAATTTTTTTGTACTGGTATTTGTTTTTTTTATTTTAATAATTTATTGTGTTATGGTATTTTTAATTTTTCTTTATCTATAATTAAATCGTTGATTGCATTAATTGAAATTTAATATTTATTTAAAATATATTACTGTTACGTTATATAACTGTTACGTTAAATATTATATTACGTCATTGGTGAATACGTAAATAGGACCTTCCGTTACGTTTGACTACTGGTTGCAGAAGGTAATTGGAGAGGGCATATTTTTATATTTTGGTATTTCCACTAACTTCCGTTGCGGAACCAATTAAAAATTTACGCTTATATTGGCACTTTAAACATATTTATAATTTGGATGATTTACGACCATTTTTATTTTTTTTATCATAATGGAAGCTTATCAGTCTTTGTTCTACATTCAAAATTAAAACAATTAGAAAAATTGGCTAGTATATTACAGAAAAAGACTTTAGTTGGATTCCAAAGCTTTCCGCGGCACATATTCAATTTATATATAGCACAATTAAAATATATGTAAAATATAAAGAAACAAAAATAAAAATAAGTGTGGCAATAACATAGATATACCTTTGCCTAGTAAAGTTCAATTTACGCCCCCACAGATTACTTTTATCTTTCGCAGTAAATATTTGTTAAAACAGTCCATTTATATTCTCAATGACTCGTTTAAATACAACCACAATAAACCAACCCTGTTTGGAAATATGGGACTTACCAGTAGATATCTTGTGACTGGAATTATTATGATGATAATTTATGATTTTCGATATATAAAGCTAAAATTAAGATTTTTAAGTTGTTTTTCATATAGCTGTAACACGTTATTTGGGACCAAAGACTTGTTTAAATACAAACACAACAATAAACTTTTACACTATACGTATGTTCAGTGGACATTTTACGGCTGAAATAATGATGATGATTAAATCTTCAATACATAAATCTAAGCCGTAGTTTTTTTATGAAATTAGCTTTAATTTTCATATAGCTACTATGTATTATTTGCATGACATGACCGCCAAATGGTTCTTCTGTGTTTCTGTCGTGTTTTTCTTATTTTTTGTTTGTTACATATGATTTAGTAGACGTGAGATAGTGTATTAAAATTAGGTATATTATATATATAATATATATTAGGTACTATAATATTAGGTAAATCATAGTGTACTGTAATAATTTTACGAATTACTGCCTAGATAAACAGTTGATAATGAGTAAAAAAAGACTCGTGTCTCCTAAAACAAGTATTATTCTTTTTCTTCTTTTTCAGCCGAATGAATTTTAGCACATTTGTCAGTCATTACCTTATTTGTATGTACGTGTAAAAAGTAATGTATGTAATTGTATGTATGTTTATATGTATATATATATTTGTATTCGTATTTGTATATATGTATCAATTTGTATGTACGTAAAGCCTAAACTACCTGCCTAAACCTCTCTTTTATGTCCTCCAAAGTTTGTCTGGTAGAGATCGCTTCCAGCGATAAGATCGCCTCTTGTACCATATGAATTGTTTCTATTTTTTCTTGTATTTATAATCTATGGTTTACAAAACAGTTTTAATAAATAAATATAATAAAAGCTTTAAACTTTTAATACCAATTTTCAACCTGTATGAAATAATCACTCTGAAATATGATACATTAATTTATTTTTTTCTATAGGAATGCGTCAGGCCTCCTAGCAGTACCAAGTTTACAAGGAAAGAGTAAAACACAAATAATTTTAAAATCCGAATTTTGAAAACGGCTCTTCTTACCATATATTTTTATTACGTTATTTATTCTTAGTGAAACTTAATTTTTGGATTAATCTTTGGCTCAACCAGACATTAATACACGGAAAAAGTGCTATACATTGACCCCTTTTAAGCTTTTACACCGATCGTTCAATTCGTTCAACCCTTATTCTATTGTTAAATCTAAAATAAGTTTTCACAAACTAAAATTTAATTAATGAATCAAAATTTGAACCGCTGCGTCGCGCTAACATTAACCTTAACCAGTAAACAACTTTAATTAAAGCAAAGTATTACGTACATTTCAGAATATTATGACAAAGTTAATTAAACGCAATATTTGGACATTTTTGGTTACAAGAAAATTATATTTTCAAAGTAGGAAAATGTTTGTTGTCTGTTATCTGTAGTTGAATCTGTTTTGGACTCCGCACATCATCTCGCTTCATATTTTGCCTAAATGTTACACTGCTTCCAGTATTATGTGCCGTTACTTTTGCTTTGGATGACATCGTTTATTCTTATCTTGTGGGCACCAATTCTTAGCTCGGTTTAGTACATGGCTTAGATCCACAGGTAACATGTGGCCAATTTAATTACAAATGCGCCGTTACTTTCCTAGGAGAGTTCAAAATCAAGACAGAATATTCCAAGATTTCTATGACGGCATCGTTTAATGAAGGCTTGGACCCATTACTAGATCATTTTACGCTTAGTGTCGCTATTAACATTTGATTCAAGATATTATGTCAACATAACTAGACAGGGATTCCGCGAAGTTTTGTGTTCGAGTCCATGAAGTTCTGAACAAGATGTAAATTTACTTCGAGATGAACGTTCTATTCATTTATTCGATTATTGATGCTAAAATATTTAAAAAGAAAAAATAGTTGCAATAACTGTAAGTAACAATGAGAGAGAGAGAGAGTAATGGAGGGGGCTATGCTCTAAGCTTCGCTGCGAATTCGAATCTAAAAGAAGGTGATTCGCAGAATAATCAAGATTACCAAAAAATAATAAAGAACTGCTCCCCTGAAGTGGCTGTGGTCGGAGCAAATCACTCGTGTAATCATTTGCTGTTGGGCCTAAAAGGTTCTCAAGTGGCGACCTTGAGCCAGTAGATGCGGCGTGGGTAGGCCCACTAGGTGGAACGACGCGGGTAGTCCCTGGATGCGGGCAACGAAAGCCTTTCATTTTATTGTTACGTCGTTCCTTTAGTATTACGTTCTACGAGGAAGGCCTATCTCTTACATTAGGCATATATTGGTTGACATGATGATAATTGTAAAGAGAGCCTTGTTAGTCGTTAGAATATTAATTTAGACGTAGCAAGTTGGCCTCTGCATAGTCTTCGACATTGAATACGATTTTTTGTTAATAGTGAATGATGTTGTGAAAAACCAACCAAAAGGAACAGTCATGAATACATATAAATTCATTAATTTCTCAAGGTTAAATATTTAGATAATATTTTCTGTTTAACACAGTTTTAATTGAGTTGCTTATCTATAATTTATATATAATGTATACGTTATACATTGACTTTTGTTTGATATTGTTGAAAACGGAATATTATTTTACTAATATTACTTGTAATCTTGTTATTTACATGTTTCTTTATAAAAAAAATTAGTTGAGAGATTACTCGCTGTTTTTAATGAAGTAAGATTATTTGAAATTTTTAACCCAAAGTTTTAATAAATAAACTAATTGTTTACAAAACATAACAAGGTATGTTATTTTTTTTCCTTCAAAATTATTTATGTAAATTAAAAATATTTAATTTACAATTATTAAAACGAATTCATAGTTTTAAATAACGCATAATATGTTATAATTTTATTACATACTTATTATTTAAGTTACATACTATATTCTAAATTTTAATTACATATTGATGATAATGTTAAAAAATCAATATTTGAGATTAAGATATTCATATCATTTATTTATTTTTATAACACTTATATAAATTTTGTAGCTATTATACAGACTGTCTAATAATATTGTTTATTAGGTTTATATCCGTGAATAAATAAACATTAGACGTTGTTTTGATACTTTAAAATTTTCTTCATGTATACAAATAAATAAATTTACTGTGCGGTTGTTATATTAAAATAACCGCTTTTTACAACATGCATACATATATATATAATATGCGGTATATACACCACATCCTGTTTTTTTTTTAATTTTTGTCTATCTGTCTTTCTGTTTATTCGGGTAACCTTTGAAATGATTGGACTGATTTTGACAGGACTTATACTGGCTGGTAACTGATGTGATAAGTACATAGTAACTTAAGCTATATTTATTCTAGATAAATTATTATACTATAATAGTATAATAACACTCACAAATCAGTGTGATCGAGGCGGAGTGAAACTAACTAACTTTTTAAAATAGTTTATATGTCGGTAAATCAATTTATTGTTGGTCTATATTTATTTCCCAAAAATTCTCATCTCTTTGCTAACCTAACGCATGTTGTGGCCATTAAAGTTGCAATTAGTCCTATGTTTTTTAAACAGATTGTATTACAAATTGTCATTTGTAATAAATTAAAAATATACAATTACTTGCTACGGTATTTATATTTTCACATACCTTTAAGTACATATATAAAAATGAATTCGACCTTTAAACTATTGCAGACTTCTTAGAACCCTTTTAATTTCACTAATTATAATACAATTGTTTAAATATTCCTTTCAAATATCATTTTTCAATTATTCATATACAAGAATTAAAAGGTCTTTACATTTCTATAATTCATTAGTTTTTCATAAAAGCGATAAAATTACGCCCTTTTTTAAGAAAATCAGGTCGAATAGCTATTGTTTTAATGATTTCTCATTCTAGTTAGCTTGAATGTCAAGTAATAAGTTAGCTTGTTTCACTAAACTGAAACAATTCAATTAGGTTAATGGGAAGGCACAGAAAGGTGGCACCTCTAATATTTTTTTTCCGGTTAAATTAAAGTCATTTTCCTCGGCGATTATGACCTCTGTTATTTCATTATAATTATGTCTAATTTATTTTCAGCATTTTGCGCCATAATTTATAATAAAAACGACCTTGAGTTTTCTCACAGGTGGAGTTGGCTTACTAAATTTTACGTATTGAGTTTCATAAACTTTTCAAACTATGTTTTACTGTCCCATTAATATTTTTCGACTTGCTTGGATGAGTATTGGCTGCACAGCTACAGGACTAAGACTTGCGATCATAGGTTGCGCATTCGATTCCCGGGATACGTTTTTACATAATTCACACTTTATGTATTGATTATATAGAATTGCCACTACTCAAAAATAAGTTTCCAGAGGATTGCCATCAGCGTCTTTTGCGTACCATAAATCCATACTGTGTTTGCCAACCCGCCTGCCAAGCGTGGCAATTATGGTATATCTGCTCATAGATATCTTCGGGGTTGGCCTGTGCCTTATGGTGGATGTCTATGGACTGAAACAAAAACTTCGACGAAAATTGCTTTACGTACGTTTTGCCTACTTTATTGTAATTGTTGAGATCCAACAGCGACAGAAAAAAAGATCTTTAATAATCATAAAATATGGTATAAAGCCAAGGTCCATGAATATATATACAGCTATATAATATATATTTTTTATTTTTTGGAATAAAATATTAATGGAGCTTCATCACAAATTCAGCAGGACGTCCACTGCAGGATATGAGCCGACCCCGTAGATTTCTAATAGGACCGGTTTGAAGTGGCCAGTATCCAGCGTCATATGCTCGTGTAACTAGGTCCATCTTGTGCCTTTGTCGGTTCGTGGTATCCGATCCAGATCCTAAAGGTATCAGCGGCCATGAGTCATACCTATTGCAACTTCATCTTGTTAATCCTCTGGACGATGTTCGTCTACGAATCTTTTCATTCCTTCTCATTTGATTTTTCTCGTAGTGAAACAAGAAGAATCCCCCTCCATAACTAGTAATGTCTGTAAACTTGCCAATGAGAGACGACATTTCAGTGTGGTAAATTACTGATTTACCTCTTTTTTTTTAATAATGGCCTCCGCTATTGGGGGCCTCTCGTACCCCAAACTTTTTGGGATCAGGGACTTTATAATTTTTTATCAGTCTTTTCTTTATTTATCACTCTCTTTCACGCGTCACAATATCTTTCATTCTTTACTTTTGTCCTTCACAATATCTTTCGTTTTGCTCTTTTATACCTTCTTTCTTTCCTCACCTTTCTTTCATCATCTTTCTCTAATCTCTTACTCTAAGGTGGCTAGGTACATTTTATTTAATTTTATCTTACATTAATTTTATCTTTATTTACACATTTATTTTACTTTCTTAATTAATGATTTACCTCTTAGGATGCAGAGGTAAGAGATGTTTCGTGGTTCCCAGTTCAATAAAGTATATTTGCAGTCTATCCACTTCAGTATCTTGGGTAATATTAAACTAATGATTGAGTTAACTATCGTTAATTGTAATTATAGATTGATCTTTAGGCAGTGTAATTAGATTTCTCTAATTATTCTATCGCTATCGATGACGTGACTATTGAATTATGTATGTTGGTGTTTGTACATGATTGAACGAAGGATACGTAATTATGTTAATTATCGTAATAATTCCGTTCAACCGAATTCATGGCAAATTAGACGTGAAAGTCTCTCGAGCGTTAAAACACAACAAACTAGCTACCAGAGTCAATAAAAAATATCATATAAGTCTGTTTATTTAAGTCGAAAACCTTATGGGATAGATAATGATAGTATGCTACTTTATATACGAAAGATAAAAGGATGTGCTATCAAAATGGATGAAAAATCAGTAGGCTAGTAAGACTATTTCCAAAAATAATAAAGGAAATCTTTCGATCGTTTGTGGCGTCGGTTGAATACGATAATTGCTTGCCTTTTTTGATCATCATCATAAACACGCTCCGTTTATTTTTAAATCTTTGTATTAGTGAATATTCAACTTTATAAAAAAAATTAAAAACAGGCCAGTAAAGAAATTCATGCATTTATAGTCAAATTCTGCCTGATTTCATTGTAAATGGTTAAGTATTTTATACTTACATTACATTAAAGATAACCTATGTTATTATAATAATATATTTTTAAATTTTGAAAATAACTTGATACTTAAACTGTTTTTTTTTTACACAATGGCACAAAAATGAGGTTTACGTCGGCCGGTAATCATCTTTAGAATTCGATTGGAAGAAGCCCTGAATAATCCAATTTATTGTCACAAATTTTTCACTTGTGCTTAATTATCAAACAAATAAGATACCAACTAATTCGCGTGAAATATTATCATATATTAACGTGTTTTTTTTCTACCTCTGTCACTTCCCGTTTACCTCCTTACCGAAGATCATGTCTCAATACTCCGTCGATCAGCTGTCTTCATTTGCGTTTCGTTGCTATAGATATAGATTAGTAACTCCAGCTTCTGTTATATATGGTGTGACATACATTTAGGTTCTCCCTCTGGGCCTAAATTTTTATTTTACTTTATGTATATACTTACTAGTAAACATACTAGGTTATATTTTATTTAATGAAAGATTTTAACACGATTTTTTATCAAATCAGCAAAGTAGTCGATATTTAATAAACCTTTGTAGCGCCGCTTGTGTGCAAACAACCTTAAAAAATAGGTAAGATTCAATCCACAAATTTCACTAGCTACGATATTTTATCATCATTATTTTTTCAGCTGTGCGACGTCCACTGAACATTGAATATATGCTTTCTCCATAGATTTCTAATACGGAACTAGTTGGAAGCGATTCATATCAAGCGTCTTTCAACGACCTTCTTTCACCTGTCCACCCTGTGGACTTCTTAAACTACGCTTGTCAGTTAATGGTGTAAATATCAGAATCTTTAGGTTCCAGCGGCCATGCGTTTTGTTTGCTATATATACTTGCACACAGCCGCTTGAAGTTGCCTACTTAATAGGTCAAGTAGGTTCTACTCGTTCTTAAATTAAATTTAATTATTGTCAATGAAACTTCAAACTTTTTACATTTTCCTGTGGACTACGAAGAATAAATAATTAAATATTTATATATATAACAACCATGGGAATTAAAAATTGTCAAAACACCAGAGTAATAAACATTATACGCTATTGCTATGTAATCTCATTGTAATGCTATTAACAAAGACTGAATTAATATTGCTTTGTCATGACCACAAAGGATCTGGAATAACTTTGCTAAACATAACTAAGTGTCCGGTGCAATGAACTTAAGTAACTATAAGCATTTTTTTTAAATTTGGTTAATTCAACCGAATCCAAATGAAAAAAAATTTTTTATTGGCCCCCACTAGTGGAGGCCTCTCCTACCCCTATCTTTAGGAAGACAGGGTCGTTTCGGTCTTATCATTTTCATTCTTTACTATCATTCTTCACATAATCTATCGTTCCATTCTTTCTTTCCACAATTCATTCTGTCTTTCTCTTTCGTTCTAATTCCCATTCACAAGGCAAGTTGAAGTGGCAGTGGGCAAGCCATACAACGTAAACTGAAGGCCATTGAAGTCTTAAGATGCCGGAGTGGAGACCACGGATGGGCAAATGCAGCGAAGGACGTTCACCCACATATCGAAAATTAACCTTTTTATGTTTGTTGGGGGATTTAAAATTTAAGCTGCTTCTTATCGATTGTGTTGGAAATCTATGAAAAGTTCTATACCTATAATCGAATGTCATTTATGTGTAGAAATTTTAATTGAAATTCGTCCCCAAAAATTAAGAAATTCAATGTTTTTTTAATTAAGCGTTACATTAATATATTTGATTAAATAGGTAAATGATCAAAGGCGATTAAGCTATTTAGATTAAAACATTTTATTTCTATTATTCATATTGATAAGTTGAAGTAGTAGTGGACAGGCCATAAAGCGCGTAGAACATTAGGCCATTTTAGGGTTTTAAGGTTCTGAAGTTGAGACCATGCACCGGCTAACACAGCGTATGTCGTTCAGATAGAAGTTGGGACAAAACCTTGTTAGAGTCCTTGGAATCGCTGGATGCATTCCTACCTGTTCTATTGGAAGTCTCTGAGAGAGTCTTATGTCCAGCAGCACCAGAACGTAATGTTTATCCATTAAATTAAGTAAGAAAAGGACCAATATTTGGCCACTTTCACACATGCAGTGGTAGTCGTGTAACAAAGTGCACCGCCCGCCAGCCCGCTGATAAATGCCCATGTGGCAAACAATGCGAATTACACAACTGCCACCGTTAAATCACTCAACACGTGTTTCACCCCTCCACGGGGCATCTTCAGGAGTTATTTTACACCGATTAGTGCCAAAGACAGAGTGTGACTAAACTCTGACTCTCACTTTGTTGCACGACTGCATGTGCGAAAGTGGCTAAATATTGGTCCTTTTCTTACTTAAAATGGACTTCCGCAAAATAACGCCTGATTCCATTAAATCAATTAAATTAGTTACTATTTAGCTTTTGTTTGCTCATTTTATTGGTCATTGTAGTAGAGTCGTCAGGTACAAACCGATTTTCATAAACGTTCTATATTTGATCACTTAAGAGCTTGTTAGGGTGCTGTTAAAGCTTGTAGAAATAAGGGCCCTCAATTTATTTGAATCCGTGATTCAATTTAGAATTATTATGAAACACTTCAAGCGTCTCTACGTGATTTACTTAGATTTTGTAATAAACGAGATTAACGAGACTGTAAAAAAAGTTCTCGGAGAAAAAATAGTCGTTTAACCTTTAAAAATTGTTTCTATGCTTGAAGATTTATGAAAAGCACGTCGTTAGTGTAACTAACTTTCTCGTTAGATTCTACCTTCTGTCTCAAATCTAGGTATGAAGTAACAATGTTCATATATATGCATTTTCCGTTTTACTCGTGTCGTCTATTTATAAAACTGAATGAAATACTGGTTCACCTAATATATGAGACACAAAACATACTTCAAGATGATATTATAATTTTTGTCAAACAGACGCTTGGAAAATGTTATACACTGTTTTACCCACTTAGGAAAAAATGCTTGTGGGTATGAAATGACAATTTCACCTTACTTTTTGATCATAGTATTATAATTATAGAAAAGGTAATAAGAGCTTATAATAGTGTTAATACATAACTATAGGTCTCTACAATGGCATTATCATCACTATTTCAGCAATAGGACATCCACTGCTGAACACAGAACTCCTCCTTAGATTTTCAATAAGAAACGGTTGAACAAAGGCGTTCCCTATAGATTTTTAATACGGTCGATTAAAAGCGACTTACATCCATTATTGCTTAACGATATTTACAACGTTGTCTGTACACGCTATGGATGGAATACTTACGCTACGCTAGCTGTCACGTGATTTCCAGTCTAGAGCTATAAGGCCCTTGCTATTATTATTTCTGTGCGCAATGACGCCTGCACACTCCTGTTTCAACTTCCCACTCTGCTGTATATAGTTTCGTTTGTCTTCGGATCTCGATTCGATTTCGTTTCGGCTCGTTGAGCGACTGTAAGCTTGCCAATAAGATCAGAAATGAGAGTTCACTTAGTATAAACAAATGCATTCTACATAGTACACAATTAATTAAACTCTTTCTTTAATAAATGGGAAAGTACCTATATATAAGCTTATTGTTTAAAAAAAGGACAGCTGCTATCAACTATAATTTGAAATTAGGAGTTGTAATGTTCTTAAATTAATTTCGTATTTTTTCTTTGTTGTACGAGTATGACGTTGTCCTGCATAAATTGTTTTTATTGTCACAATGTTATGTTATAAATAATAGTAACCTACTTTAAGGAAATGCAATCGATTGTTATCATTACATTCATAAATAATTACCACACAATGTTGCAAAACGAAACATTTAATTACTTCGCGTTAAAAAATAACACCGGCGATCATTAAATCAAAAGCTTATCGTTTAAAACCATCGGCTATTAAAATATCGTTATAACAGTGTTTTATAAGGTAAGGTTAAATTTTGTATCCTGTAATGGAATATTGAGTGAGTGCTCACGTGAGAATGTTTCTTTTTTATGTTCAGTACAATTAATAAATGCTCAGTTTAATTTAATTAAAAGTTAGAAAGCGAAATGAAGAAAGGAAAGTCGAATTCCAAAAGGAAAATAAATTAATGTAACATATTTCAGAGCGAAAACTTTCAGAAAAGTTTGGAAATAAGACTAAAAGATTTAAATATTTTTGCTAACTAATGAGCTTATACATTCAAACCTTTCAAAGCTTATCTATTACCAAACATCCTGTATAACTTTCGTGAAACGTACACTGAACGTACGTGCTCGTCACGAGTAAAACCAAGGACTTATGGCCGTAAGGTTATGTCCTCTACGACTATTCTCAACACTTAACAGAGATTGGGAACTTTTCCTACATGGATGGGTAAGCAGATGACCGTAAAATTGGATCTCGTTCGCTCAACATTTTGCTGTACGATACTATTACGCTAAATAAAATGAAACTACATTTTCAACCTAACATTCGTTTTTATTTTACAATTTTTTCCGCTCTGATATTTGACTTGATCTAATTTTTTTAATAATATGGAATTATAAAGCATATAACACACTGCATAATCTATATGGCTACTAGATGAAATAATAACAATAAGCTGTTTGTTATTAATTTTTTTTTAATATCTTTAATAAAACTGGGTCAAGGTGATCGTAATAAATTATAATAAATGCAATAATGATGTCAGTCTCATTCTGAATTCAAAATGGTTATTCTAACATTTGCATAAATATTTAAAATAACGCTATACCGAAGAGGATAACAACTTCTTTAAAGAGGTTGCTACTGTCTCTAATTTCAACAAGTTGTATAAGCAGAGGCTGTGACATTAGCCTTTTTCAGTGTTAACATTTTACACTTATAGAACTATGTAACATATATGAATTTTGCTTTTGTGAGGTATGTTTTTTACATCAATTTTGTATTTCAATATTATCCTTTATTACTACATTTGAAACAGCTCATTATGAAAAGTATTGGTACTTAAACGTTGCGGAGTAGTGCTAATTGTATGCTATTTTATAGTTTGTATTATTTTTTTTTCAAACGATTACTTTTAATTTTTGTTTAAATAGTTTTTGCATACTTTTTGATAAACAAAGATCATTTATTTAACCGACTATTTTTTAACACTATTCGTGCTGTGCTGTTTCCTTAGATTTTTGGTACACATAGTTTTATAATGTTTTTTAATGTGAGCTTATAATTACTTCTTGTCTTCTTTTTTGCAGTCTTTCTTTTTCCATACTTTTCTTGCCTGGACTTTAATTCTTCCCATGTTTTTGATGTTATATTATTAGCCTTTTAAAGTGAACTTCTTTTATTGGTGTATAGTTTAACTATTTATTCATTAAAACACTCAAGAAGCGTACAAATATATTTTAATTCAATTGAAAATTTTATACAAAAGTATAGGCTATGAATACTATCACTATAGGTAGATCAAAAGAATATATGTGCAAATAATACATTTAAATAACAGTAATAAAACTCAAAATTAAAATAATTTTGAGTTTTATTACTGTTATTTTTTGTTTATAATAATTTATAATTATGTGATTGAGAATAATTACACGTTTCATGATCATATTACATATAACATAGAAAAACAATGAACAAGAAATATCTAACATAAAAATTATTTCAAAATAAAATATATCTATTGTCTATCAACCTTGAGAGATGACTTGCGTATCATTACAGACGTAATATGTACATATATATGTATATGACTTGCACCCAGCGTCATCTGGCGACCTCTACGAGGGCGTCTTTCCACCTTGGGATGCCCAATGCTGCGCTTTTCGTTTTATGAACTCCGCGGCAGAACCCTGAGGCCCCAGTGGTCATCTGCTGTGCGCGATACGTGGCTCCCCCACTGCCATTTTTATTACAGAGTGACTTCATATACATGGTTATTAGGAAATGACAGGGTACATGGTACTTTAAAGTTTTTGCTGACACTGGATGATAAAAATTTTACATCTATAACCAATATCGTTGTTTATCATTTTTAAGATTGTTATATAACAAGATGATGTAAGAAGCAATAAATAATTATACTAGCAGTTAGAGTGATAAAAACGTGTGATTTAAAAAAAATACATAATAAATTAAATCATTGCTAGTATATTTTGCTAGGCTGCATGTCGTATAAAACGTAATTATTAAATCATACGTTTTAGTTGAAGCAGATATTCTTAGAGGGTTTATAATGCGTGATACCAGCATCTCTAACATCATCATCATTTCAGCTGTAGAATATTCACTGTTGGATACCGAGCTCTATTTAGATTTCCAATAGGACCTGTTGGTAGCGGCCTGCTTTGGGTGTTTTTCGTGGACCTTAAAAAAGTCGTATTTTCACTCGTACCTTCATACGTTGCTATTGTTGATCCGTGGTCTCCTCTACAACGTTAAACTCACAAGAGCCATCTGTTCTGTGCGCTAAGAGGGCTGTCCACTGTCACTTCGACTTGCCAATCCGCTGGTGACGACTGTGTGACTTACGTCTGTTCATTTACAGCTGTCTTCATTCGTGATTCGATATCGAAGAAACAATCTTCTTTTGTCTCATCGAGCGCCGGTGAGCTTGTTAATAAGTCCCAGACTGAATATTCACGACATCGCTAAATTTATTTTGAAACTTACTAATCTTTCATTAAAATGCAGTTCTGTAGAACTTAACATCGTGTTGAGAAATGTTGCCACAACGAACCAGCATACACCTCGCGACCGTACGAAGCCTTCCTTGTATTATTCCTGTAAAAGGAATCCATATGAAATAGCTCCATGTTTTATTTATCTTGAAATGAGCAACCTCTCTACCCTTAATATTTTATTCCTAAAAAAGAAGTGGACGTTACAAGACGATAGTTTAACTGCTTCCCCTTTACACTCATTTTACTATTTAAATAAAAATAATAATTATATTTCTCTTACATTTATCATCATTACGAACCTCGCCAATAGTTCCAACAGTAATTATCCAATACTAAGCGATTGAATTCAACACAAATAATAAACTTTGATTTGAGTTCGAAAATTCAAAGCAGCTGCCACTAACAAATCATAACTGTTTTAGAAATTAGTACACGAGGAACAAAGATAAACTTTCGTAAATTAAAATTAACAGAATTTCTTAATTCAATGTAATATGTAATTTCAATTATGTATTCTTGATTATGAGTGGATTTTTTTATTAAATATGTTATATTTATATATGTATAATGTGGTAAAGCAGAATAATATTTTATAAAAGAGATATTATTTAAGATTGTATTCGCGTGAAAAGTTTCGCGTCTAATTTTTGGTATCTCCACTCCACCCTTCACCGTTGTGTTTTCAAGAAAAAATTGAAGTAATATAATGTGTTTTTTTTGAATTTAATGCACTGATAGTTTATAATTTTTTAAGGCAACTTTTGATTTTTTAGGAATTTACTTCGGAGAAGTTTCACATTTCTAAGCAGTAAGAATTTCGTCCGTTTCTATTTCCATTTAGATACTCTTTACTACATTCTTACGAGATTCCTATTTTTCTCACAGCAAAAGCAGACTATGAATATAATTTGCTATCAAGATTAAACAAATTATAAACATCTTTTAAGCTTTTCTTCTAATAAACCTTAACATATCAAAATACAGCAATTGCTACGTTTCCTCCAAAAATTCGACCATACAATATACCATCAGTTTTTTTCGAAACAATTTTTTAAATAAAAGGACAAACACATTATTTTTTTAAATTTAATTTGAATACGTACTACCAATAAAGAGAGCAAACTGCGCTGATTAACAGATTTTAATTTATTGAGAGAGCGCCAATAAATGCATTTAATTTCGATCCGATTTCCATGAACTTCTGTGACTATTTACATTGAATGATTAATTTTGAAATCCGGGCAATTCAATTGTGTTGTGGTATAGGTATTAAAATTTGATGTTTGTGATGTGTTTGGTCATTTTGATGTTTTAATTTCATAATAAGAATTGGATGCGGAGTGCCTGGCATTGACAACTATACTTGTGTGTAAATGAGCCAACTATGTATATTTAATAGTAACTCATTAAATGGCTGTAAAATATTGTTTAAAATTAAAAAGGCTTACTTAAAGATTTATGTATATATACGCATTTATATTAGCATAGTTTCCGAAAAAAATCATTATTCTTTGATCGTAATGGATTAAGAGAATGGTAACCAACAAAATTTTGAGATTAATATGAACCACCATCATCGACATTAGCAAGATATTAGAATTCTCTGTACAGTGCAGTTTTAGACAGTTCATTTATTTACAAGCAAGAGACGTAGTAGTGTACTTAATAAAATATGACGTAAGTTTTCTATGGAGATACCACGTACAAGTGTAGTAGTATAATTTAAATGGAAGTTTATTATTACGTTATGTTTGGAGTTCTGTTTTATGACATAAACTTTTCCACTCATAAAATAACAAAGTCCAATTAGTATTATTCAACCATTATGAAACGAATCCAGTTGCTGCAGCGACGCAAATTATAGTTTAACTCGTGCTACAGTCTCTATAATTTTGAGTTTAGATACTAAATGATGTTTTTAAAGCTTGATATAAGGTGTTTTAAATATAGAATGTTATATTCTTCTAGTGGCGAAAAATAGAAAAAAGAGGTTCTAAACACCACTTACCATTTTCAACCGTATGACGTCCAATGCTGTGCACTGGCTTCTTCCATAGAATTCTAAAGGAGTTTGAGATTTTCTTATACTTTAAATATATTGCTTATAACTCCTGTAAATGAATTTCTGTACGTATATATATTAAGAATATTATAAATATGATCATACTAAAAACCCGCATGAGTTTGTCGTGAGCTTTTTTCAAATCGTTGCGCGTTAGAAAACCTCGTAGCATTAAATCGAAAGATGCCGTTACAGTGGAGCTGAATCTGATCCTAGTTTCTATTAAATTGGGATCTTTTGCCTCTCTTCTCCTGGTGTATACAAGTGATCACTCTAAATTATGGGTATGGGTATGGTATGGGTCGTAAAATGAATAAATTAATAAATAGATATACGAGTATTGGAGATACAGTCCTCCTCGTCCTTGCGTTGTTTAACCAATTCTAGAGGTCGTGATCTCAATGATATAGTGGCCTTATGTCTTACAATGTTCCGGTTCTCTGTACGTATACGGCCTCAAAAACATTCATGTTGATCAGACCAGTACATAGGCCTAGGTTCCCTTTGTCCATTTATTTTTACCGTCGCTTTTTTTGGTGACAATGAATAGGCAACAAAAATCCGAAAGAATTATCACGATCATCACTCGATTAATTTTTGGTCATTGAAAGATGGTGTTTCCTTTTTGACATTGACAACTTCACCAGCTGAGGTAGAACGCTGAAGACACTTAGTCTTAATCTTTTTATGGAACCTGACCTCAAAGGTACTTGGAAACTTCGGCTCAGGCCTTTAAATAATCGCTGGTTTGAACCAGTACTGGACTGGTTACGGCCTTACACCCTTTATAAGAGAAGGCTTGAGTAGTCATATTTATTTACTTATGAAAACGAATTTTGATAAAATAAAAAACAAAATTTAATGCTTTACATTATAAAAGTGTTTTCATGGATAGAGACAAAAGTACAGAAGAGTCTTAGTTTAATAAGTAAAATAAAAAATAAAATGATTTTAGTTTTTTTTATATGAGTAAAACACAAATGAAATTAGTTGAGAGTATATATTACATAATGATGTATACACAATGAAATATTATAATAGTTAGCTCTTTCACTACTCTGTTGAAAAATATGCAATCTCCGGAATTTGTCATGCTTTGAGGTATAAGCAAATAGGTCGCCTAACAACCTTGTTAGGACCCTCGCAATTTTTTTACTATTGTTGTAGAGAGTGTATTATGGTTTCATTTATTTTAACTAAAAACAATATCTGCAATTTTTTTCTCTCAGCAAGCGGAAGAAATTGTTGTCTTCAAAATCATAGCGACGTAGTTGGGACATTTTAATGGAATTTATCTTATTGATGTGCTGAATTGACTCAATTCTGTTGATACGGTAGTCATATTTATTATTCTATATCAGTGAATAATATTCTTGTACACTACGCAACAATGAACATGTTGAATTTTTGCACCTTTTATTTTAGTAAATTGGAAGAATCTTATCTCAAAACCTGATTGTGTGTGTTTTACATATGTTACCTAAAAATCATATAGGAGGCAAATCAATTTTGTCATCTCAAATTTGTCATCTTGTCATCAATCAAATTAATAACTGTCATTAAGGGCAATATTATTGCATTATCGCTTATTGCTCGTGCCTTTAAAGGAAATGTCAGACAAGAAATTACTAGAGGAAAAAAAAAACCAAAGTCGCATATATTTTAACCCCCGACATCTTGAAACGACAAAAATATTGATGACAGAGATAGGTTTTAAATCGAACCGCCAAACGAAAAAGTTTGGGAGAAAATCAATGTTATAGCAAGCAGTATTTTTCAATAAGGAAAATATCGAGGTCGTCATCTAGAAGTTTTCACAGGTAAATTATTTCTTTATTGAAATCACAATGAACGATTTATTGCATTGTTGACGAATACTTGGACGAATATTTGTGCTATAAATCATTTTCGTCATCGTCATCATTGTCACAGGACGTCCACTTTATATAAGCCACCCCATAGGTTTCCTGTAGAACCGGTTGGTATCCAGATACTTTCGACAAGTTTTACCAGGTTGTTTTCCACCTGTTGGTTAAATTCCTTCAATACGCTTACAGGTTCGTGGTTTTCACTCCAACATTAGGTTCCCAGCGGCCATCTGTTTTACAGGCTCTATCAACTTGCTGACCTATGCCCGTTACACAAATAGATAAAAAATCCTGTATAATATTTATTAAAATAATAAAACGATATATGCAACGAGTCGAACAAACAGTTCGCATAATGAATGATTGATTAAGCCAATATCGGGGGCCTTTACACTAGGGAAAATCGAAGAGTTTGGTCACTTCGCATCCAAAGAATGTAACGGCTCGTGCCGAGGCTTTCAAGGAAGTTTTCGATCTTAATTATCAAGATTGTGATTCGGGCTAAGCGTCTTCAGTGCTGTAAGGAAACCATTTTCAATCCATGACACAGGCCTTTTTAGTCACTTAAATTTTGACGACATGTGAATTATCGAAAGTTATGAGTTTATAATTTTTTAGTCTTTGTATTTTTAGGAAAAACTGAAGCAAAATACTATTCTTTAAAATCATAATAGCGAAAAAAACGTTGTAAAATAACTCTCATTGGAAATTTTCTTAGCCAAAAAAACTTACATAAAATTTTAAAGTATTCTCCAAACTTTTGACCAAATTTTGTTCAAAAATTATATTGCAGGATGACAAACAAGTTGCATCTTGTTATTGAAATCTCATATGAACCTACTTAACTTTTCGAAAGGAAAGATTTGATTTTGAAATTTGGATAGTTGTGGCATTTCAAAATATAAAAGGTTGCCAAAGTTGATTTTTTCTTCAAATTAATCAATGTTTTTAAATGGCCTTATTTCATTGTTTTTAAAATTCCGTTACCCCATCAAAAAAAGTTCCGCCGTAACATACATATACACAATATATATAACTTTGAAGTTCAATCTTTTATTTTAGTATGTAAAAAATCTAAAGAGAAATAGATAAAACAAACTGCAGTTGATTATAAAGTTTGCAATTACAGTACGCGCCAATAAACTATGTCATTTTTCAGTTCGGTTTTGATTGAGGTTTTACGTTCAATAATTGTAGTTATTTCGTAAAGCTTCATATATACGTTTTTTTATTAATTTTTTAAACAACTTAAACATTTTTTATCGGAAAAATAGAACCTTATGTATATATATATATATATACTTATAACTACACACACAAGCTTAGTACACACGACTAAGCCACAATAGGCAATGTTGTTAAAACAGCTTTTTAGAAATGATCCTAGCAGATTTGGTTTTTATAAGAAGAGCACGGAGTTTTTGAGCTACATAGTCTACACTATGTTACTTGATTTTAATGAGTGTACGTCGTCTATATTAAATAATTTTTAGCGCTTTACCTTTATATCAAAATTTTTACGTGTGTACGTGACAAAACTGTAAATTTATAGAAGAAATACTATTATAAATTTTTCATAACAAACGTAGCGTAATACGTCTGCCGACAAGATGGACAAACGACTTTATTAAGGACATCGGAAGACGTTAGATGTAGATCGTTTCCAAGCAGTTCTATCGGAAATTTATAAAGAAGGTCTATATTACTTAACGGACTGGTTCCCGAATGAGACGGCACTCGTTTGTCACTAAGAGAATTAGCATATTTTACTGAAGCAGAAGAACTATTTTTCCCGATGATGATTTCCCGAACACAATATTTTAATGGTTCGAGAAGAATCTTTTTTCTTTCAGCCATAGCTAATTTTTATTTTTAAAGGCCTCAGTTATTGGATGACTCTAATTCCGCCATGTTATGTTTGAGATAGGGATATAAACCTCCCTATTTTCACCCTCTCTCTCATCCTTCACAATTTCTCCTTTTCTTACCTCTTTCATCCTTCATATTTTTTATCATTTTCACAGCGTTCATTTACATTACATCCAAACATCGCTTCCCATACCTCGCCACATTTGTTGTTACAAGGTTTTGCTACACTTAATTACATAACTTAATAACTTGTAACAAAACCGCAAGAAACTGTGGAAACTCTCATCCTCCTCCAAAAGGAAAGCAATGCTGCCGTAAGTAATGCTCTAATCATTTCCATTCCATAAGCCACTATAAACCCTCAAAAGTATTAGTTTATTAATTATTATTATTAAGGAACAAAAGCGTAGCGTAAGACGACCACCCTCAAGATGAACAGACGATCATGTTAAAGTCGTTGGAAGACGATGGTTGCAGGCCTCTTCCAGCTAGCCTTTTTGGAAATCTACGGCTCAGGTTTATGAGAACCAATGGACATCTTGATGCTGAAAAGATTATGACGAAATTTTAAAGTAACTAAATTATAAATCACAGAGCCATAAATGTATTACATTTTATCTATATCTGAAAAATGACGAAATAGATCGAAGAAACAATAAAGACAAAAGTGGACACAATTATGACATTGATACTAAACCAACTGTTAGTATTTGAAGACGCGCCCGCCTAATGTGTCTCCGTACTTTTGGTTTGTTTGGAAAATTCGTATGGCCCATTATATTGAAACTCTATCTCGTGAGTGTAGTCGTTATTGTCATTGACGCAGTGGTAAAGTATCATTCTTTATGTTTAGCTTAGTAGGTTCAAGGCCTGATACCACTATCAGTGTACTTACTTACACTATGCAACAATTAACATGCATATATATAACTTACATAAAAAATCAAGTTTACCTTTTTTAATAAGACAAATAACCTTAAATCTGTAAACATTTGTCTAAAACCGATATTATTACTTTATCTTATATCATTAATGTGAAACATCCTTTAGGAGTGTATACCGAGTGAGTTTCTGGGATCAAATATAATTTTAGAATTGGTATGAGATTTAGGTAACTGTACATACACATAACATATGTATAAAATAAATAAAAAAATAAATACTCGAAGATGTTTTTAGAGAAACTCAAAAAACAAACAATACACTTTTAATTTTTTAATATTATTGTTTTTAGCTTTGTTCGGAATGTTTTTTGTTTAATATTTTTTTCAAAATGATATTTATCATAAATTTGTCTTTAGAAAGTGATGAAAAGTTTTTTATTAAGTTTGAGTGCTAGTGAATCACACCTTTATTAAGATATTTAAAGCAGGAACTTAGTTATAATTAAAAAAAAAGATTTGTATTATTATGTTGATAATATATAGTGTATATTATTTCTGGCGACCCACGCGAGTCACAAAGTCACATTGTGACCATTGAATAAAAATTAAAAAAAAACAGCGGCAAGGTTGCCGGAGATCTAGCTTACCAACGCAAATTGCAGCATCAGTGCCTTCAATAGATGCTGGTATCTCTCTAAAGGTACTGAGGACGACTATCAATGGGGTTTTAGTGGGCTGGATATATATCGCACATAACTTTGTTCTTGGTTTTCTGATTGACTTTGAGGAGATTTCCCCAAGTAAACTATAAAAAATTCGCTAAAAATTCGTCCAGAGGTTAGGCAATGGCAAGTATTACTTATACAGTGTAATTAGAAATATTTGAAACATCGGAACACCCTACCTGAATTCTAAAGTTTATGAAATAATAAATTACGTAATAATAATATGCTAATGAATCATAATGTTACTAAATTAAGAATAAGAAAAAATATAGATTCTCTATTACCTGAAAATAATAGCATTTCACATTTCACGAGAAAAAAATCGTGCATCATATTTCAAAGAAATGCTTTGTGAAATATATTTGGAACATATGCAAAAGTACAGTATATATGGAATTAGGTTCAAAAACTTATACTTGATGACAAATGCTATACATTCACCCCTTTTGTTACCCATTTCCAATTATTCTGTTCACTCGTTTGAAGGAATGTTTTAAATAGTAAAATCATTATGTTGTCTTGACATGTTTAAATACTATCTTTAGTATAAAGTTTATGACCGCTGGTGTGCTTCAATCGGATTTAATTTTCAAACAATTACATTACACTCTCTTATATGTCTATCACTATCATAGCCGTCATTTCAGCCGCAGGATGTCTACTACTCAACATAGGCCTTACAACAGGAAACGTCGTGTACCTAGAATCTAGGTCAACTGTCCACCTTGTCGGTAGATGTTCTACACTACACTTCAGAACCTGAAGGCCTTAGTGGCTTTCTAATTTGTACGCTATGTATGTCCTTAGAGAGACATTACTTGTCATTACGTTAGAAAAAACGTATCTCGTCTGTTACGATCAAATAAATAAAATAAATACCCTTTATTGCTGCTTATATTAATGTGCATGTAGACTAACTACAAATTATATCACTTTATAATTATGATTTTTAATTTAAATTTGATGATATTAATATCGATAAATGGTGGATAGTTTGGTTCAGCTTGGCTTCTAATTAAGGTCACCTAGTTTTCCCTTCAGTTCATGATAAAGGTAAAGATAAAATTAATTTATTCAACATTGGAACTTTTAAAGGATTTTTATTGATCGTCAATTTGTTTTTGTTTTTAATCTTTTTTATTTTTGGTTCTACTCTGCTTTTCAAGGTGGTATAGTAGCATAGAAGAAGCAGGTATAAACTCCGTAACAACACATCTTTTAATAAAGTTTAGTACTTATTTATATATATAGATATAGCCTAAATGTAATCAAAACAATCAAAATGTTACTACCAAGGATTCTTGTTATTTAAATATTACTTTATTGAATAATAAGCCTTTTCCGTCAATTTACTTGTAATATGCATTTTTGTAATTGGTAGTCCAATACTATTTTGGGGAATTGGATGGATCATGTTGAATCCGCTATTTTTCTAAAGTCAATATCCAATCTCCTATTCCATCTGACTTTTCTTCTTTTGCTGTCCCGTGGATACAAGTCTGTTATATTGTGTCCGTTTATCCTAATCTTTCTTTTTACCTGTCACTCGTACGATTAATATACTTCTTAATACATATGTATTAGACAGTATAATGATAATCCTAACTGTATGCAAATTGGTTGAAAACTTTTGTCCGTAACTTCGAGGAAATTTGCATGAGCCCGTACTTAATCGGCATTAAAATCATAACGTTTCAATATGAGAGCGTATCATAAAACTTAACGTCATAACATCTGTCGCTCGTGAGAGCTGCGCGGTTTATTGCTTTCAGGCTAAATTTAAATTCTTTTATAGGCGTTTAATGGCGTCGGCAATGCTGTTACGTTTCGTAATATTAGGTCAAGGGTGAAAAGTGAGAAAAAAATTCTACTTTTTCATCTGGCCCGTAAAAGGATTTTTGTACGAAGATGACTGGCGGAATCGTAAATTGGTTTGGTAGTTAGTTGAATCTTGTTTCCTTACGTATGATATTTCAACTTAAAATTTTTTACCGACTATTTAATGAAATATTTTTAAATTTAAAGCACAGTTCCTTAATTTTGATGTTACTTCTTTGCGAACTCCATATGCGTGATAGCATTAGAAATGAGGATATCCTCAGAAGAATCAATATCACCGACGTAGCTCGAAGTATTGCTCATTTGAAGTAGTAGTGGGTGGGGCACATCGCTCGTGCAACCGATTGCCCTCGGAGCCGAAAGGTTCAGGGCGACCAGGAGCCGGTAGACATGGCGTTGGTAGACCCCATAGTAGGTGGATCGATGACATCGCTTAGGTCATGGGAGGCGACCGTTGAGGGAGGCGTATGCCTTGCAGTGGGCGTCTATGGGCTGAAAAGAAGAAGGACCCTGTATAATTATAATCGAAAATATTATCAGTTTAACCCGAAAAGAACATTTTCCGAAATTATTTGAAGTTTGTTGCATTAATTATGTTGGTAATGTGCGCAGAGCATACTTTCACGCTATTGTGATTTTTACGACTTATTGATTGAAGATAGAAAATGTATGTTTGTTGACATAAGTTATACTATATAAGAACAAAGTATATTTTGTAAATTTTGTAGGTGGCGGTGAGAAACCACCACATATTTGTTTCTATTTTGGTAGCAAGGAAAATGAAAGACATGTGATCGATGTGATCTACGTCATATATATAGGGGGAATATTTATAATAGTGACTACAGATAATAAAAAACAATTATTACTTTATTATCATTATTAGCTTTTATACTATAACTATAACCAATCACCTGTATATACTTGCTTATGTAAATTGTTAAAGAAGAAACGATTTCCATTGTTTCTAAGAAATTAATGATAAGATTACAACATACATGGGTAAAGATTTATTTTCGTTGTTAATAATTATTCCTTCGTTATTTTTATTTGTAATACGAATTAATAATACAAGTGAATAAGAGTAAATTTAATTGTGGTTAATTATAAATTAAAATAAAGAGATATTTTTAATTTTTGTTTGATTACTATTATTCTTTTTATGTCTAAGAAAACTCGTGTCTCATCAACGGATATAAAATGATAATTGGCCGATAAATTCTGAGTAATTACAATAAAAAACTCAAAATTCTTTTAAATTTTCCTCTGTATTCTAAAGCCTAGACACGAAATATCTTTCAAGGAGAGATTTCTAAAATATTATTCTGCGACCCAATGTCATTTCTATTGAATTGTTCTGTTGGTTAATATTTTAAATAGCCAAATTTTATTATTCATCGAAAAACTTCGTGTCACAATACATTATCGTGTCCGAACAAACTTTATCGGTTTCTTTTTTCTTTAAAAGCTTTTTGCTGCGACCTCTATCGTTGTTAATAAAATTCAAATAGTTTTATAGATTCTAATTCTATTACTTGCTTTAGTTGAGCGTATTGAATACGTATTAGTTGTATATTGATTCTAATAATTATGACTATGCTTGTGATAGCAGATACATTATTTAACTAAGCTTTTATAGGTTTTGTGCAACTGATGACCGTTGGGGTCGAACGGTTTTTGAATGGCGTTCACTACATGGACTAAGCACATTTGCGTTAATAATGGCGATCTTCAAGGGAGTTCTATGCCTTACAATGGGCAGGCGTTCATTGGCTGAAAAGAAGAAGAAGGAGAAAAAGGCTTTTAATAGTTAATACCGCAAACGATGTTCTGCAAAAAATTAAAGTTTTTAATTAAAAAATAAAAAATAAGGGTTGATCATAGAGGGGTGAAAATTTAGAGTTGTATGTATTATATATGCTGTATTATATAAAAATAAAAACAAAAAAAATTGTCTAAAAAAATTAGGGGTGGACCACTCTTAACATGTAGGGGATGAAAAATAGATGTCTGATTCTTCACCCTGGCCGATATGCACGCCATTCACGAAAATCAGTCGAGCCGTTTCGGAGTTCAATCACGCAAACCGTGACACGAGAATTTTGTATATTAGATTTTGTGTTTTATATTTCAGATTAACTACTCCAAAACAAACGAATAATACTAGACCGAAAGAATCAAAAGCAACTATCAGGAATGCTTTAGCACGAAACGATGGAAGATTTAATTACCTGGACTCTCTCATGAGTGGCACAAATTCTTGTTAATAATATAAAGCCTTATATTATGACTATAAGTGAGAAGTCGCCGTTCTACAAAATTTGAAGAAATCGAAACATTACGTGAAATACCAAAATAAAAATCATAAATTCCATTTATTTCATTGTCATTTTTATACGAGCTACCGCGGGAAACGATTAATATAGATCACGTGAATGCCTTTGAGATGTGGTGCTGGAGGAAGATGCAATAAATTTCGTGGACTTCATTTTGCACTAATAAGACCATTCTGCGTGATCTCAATATCAACACCATACCACCCACCTGCGTCGAGTACCGAAATTTTTCGATACATATAACCAGGAACAGTCAGAATCTTACACAACTGATGGTAATAAGAATATTCGAGGGAAATCGTCCAACAGGTCATAGTCCTTTATGATGATAGTTACTTTATGCTCAGGGTATCACGCCTCTCAGCAATGAAATCAAAGATGTGAGGAACATAATGTTTTTTATTGTTATCAGTACGGATCTTTCTAGATCATCTATCATGCTATAATATTATTAATTTTTATCATCACATTTTGTGTTTTCTTACTTTTGGAATCACCCCAACTTCATAAAGGAAGGCTGTATGCTTCATCGTCATCATGTCAGCTGATAGACATTCACTGCAAGGCATACGCTTCGATCACCGAGGTGAGGATTTTGCGCTAACCGCATCCAGCGTTTTCTTGCTACTTCGGTAACCTCGATTCTTCTCGCAACAGAGCATAGTGTATTATAGCTTGTTTATAAACTTGCAGTTATCGTTAAGACGGACAAAATTTATATATACAAAGAGATGATCCAATTCTCAGCACAGTAAACACGTTTATTGCACTTTTAATACTCATATAGGCTAACTAGCATAGTCACTAGACAACATATCACTTCGATGGTTATCGAACGAGTGACCGAGCTCCCGACTCGAAAATCAAAACGCTGCTTCAACCCCACCACTCTCAATCCTTTTATCGGAAGTTGACAAAAGAGTGACGGAGTCGAGAAACGTTGCCATTTAAGAAAAATAAAACTACCTTTTATAAATTAATACATACATAGTGAGAGTTTTTTGTGCGATCGGGGTGCTGTCATTATTTATTAAACACAAAAGTAATTTTTTCGCATTAAAAGTGATCACTCAAATATACAATCATTTAATTATACTGGAATGCGACAGCTCAATAAAGTTTCTCGGGATAGTCGGTAACATAAAAAAAATAAAATTGAGAAATTTTGTCGTACTGGCAACTTAAATTTTTTTTTTAACCTAAATTGATTTAGAAGCTAAGTTACTAAACTCCTGCGCCTTGGGATGTTTGCTGTGTATACGAAAAAGGTTTTTCGTCCTGTCCGGGTCACACAATATCACTTAAATTGTTCTTAGTTTTTCCCTTTTCCCTTCTATTCTGTATAAAAAGTTTTATTTACTTGGGATACCAGATGCGTTTCTTTGAAGATTTTGTCTTGAATATATATCATAAAATATATTCTTTATTATTATTATCTTGAATATATTCAGATTTACGTGAATATCGCTAATCCTTTCTATTACTCAAAATTTTCCATACATTACATAACTTTTGGAAATAAAACTGGCAAAACAATATATTCAGAGGTTTATTATAACTTTTATTTAACTTTATTAATTTAAACCAATGTTAATAATAATGTTGAGAAAAATAATAATTGATTTAAATAAAAATGGCAATTTTTTTTTGTTTTGGTTTAAATAACGATAAAATTAAAGTTGTGCTTCTCTCAATAAAGATAATTATGCAGATGTAGGTCGATAAAGACGAAGATCGAAGACAAGTGCTCCACGTCCCTTTTTGGTTTTCCCTGCACATGTTTCGAAACAATTGGAAAAACTATGCTAAATACATCACAGTTAGTATTTTTTAGGCGAAGAAATAACACTAGTTCAATTATTTTCGTAAAATATGCACTGATATTTTGACTCCAACGTATATGTACTTTTTGTTTCTTAGGGCTATTTTACGTTTAATGATGTATACTGTATCTAGACAATAAGCTCTTGCTATTCAAAATTGTCTTTTAATTGATTTTGGTGTACGGTATATAGCTTTGGAGATGAACAAGTGACTCAAATAATATTAATAAGAGACAGCAGAATAGAATTATGTGAGCCATAACAGACGTGTCCTAATATGCCACGAATAATGATTATCACAATGTCGTTTCCACAGCCAAGCAAAAAGATCAGGCCGATTAAAATAATAAAACAGGAAAAAGCAAGCTAAATACTCACTCAAACAAATTGGCTCTTCAGCATCAGCTGTATAATAACTGATTGAAAATTAAATAAACATGGAATCTAATTGACCTATGAGCGGAATCCACGGAGGAGAGTTCGCTTAGCTCTTATAATCCTGGGACGAACACAGATTCAAATAATAAATAAAATGTGGTAATATTTCTCCTCCAGTGTAAACGCATCTTTGAGTTGGTATGAACTGTGAGGTAAATCGTGCGCGGTCTGATATTATCCGGTGAAACATAGATAACAGTTAAAAAGAACATTTCTGGGAAGCATTGTTATAAACAGAACTCACCCTTGTAATCATGATTAACATGAATCTCCACATATGACCGAAACAAATATATCTTAATATTAAAACAAATTGTCTCTACATTATAAAAGTCAGTTTTACTTCATTTATTACCAACATTATAGCTTTATCATGGTATTTATTTTAGGGTTTCTGTACGTGTAGTGTGTACGTACTTGTATAAAATGAAACTAATGTATAAGTTATAACAATAGTATGCGAAGTCGTTTCCGTAGTTTTAATAAAAGACCTACAAACCGACTATGGGCTTTTAGCTGGTAGAAGTCCGGTATAGCCCGAGGAGGTCCCCAATGTAGGATTTTCTCCGACAAAAAAAGGGATCAATTATCAGGGGTATGTAAAAATAGTCACGTGTCAACAAGCGTGTTGACTGTAGAACGTGTGAACTGAGCGTGTTTCAGATAGAATGATTGTATTTAGAAAATAAAAACATTTCTATCTATACAAGAATAAGGGGAGTAATGTTATAAAGAGTTCAAATAGTCGCATGACGAATTAAAAGATATGTGTTCGACCTAAGAAGTATGCGATTAATAATATAGATGATGTTACATTCAATTTACAGATAAGAAACATAACTGTTTTACATTTCATATCTTTTGTTTCGAAATAACTTATTCTTACGATAATAAAACTTATGAATTCCAATTTATAATTAGATAGCTTTAGTTATTGTAGTAAGAACAGACGCTACCTAGCGAATAATACAAATATTATTAATGATTTTTTTCCGTTAAAAATGAACGCTTTCGTCAATATGTCACTTTGAGAATGATTCGAGTCGAGTTGAGTCTTTCGATATTATCCGGATACTCATCAACGATCTCTTTGTGCCTGTCCCCAGAAGTCGATGTTAATTAGAGCCTTACTGAATGCTTCAACGTTTTGCTCGCTACGTTTTTTCTCACTACGAGAATACAATTTCATCGGTTTTGTACTCGTAATTTTGGTTGTATTATAGGTGTACAAACTTTAAAGGTAAATGTCATGTATAACTCATTTGCTTTTAAATAGTGTATGGTCCACCCTGTTCATAATTCAATAGTTTCGGAAATAAAAAATTGTGTATTAGTAAAGGAAACTGTTTCAAAATTCAATTTACTACATATTAAAATTATTTTTCTGTACTCTCTGTCCATGCAGACTTTGCACTACAAAAGTGTACTGTCTGTTCCTGCAGACTTTGCAATACAAAAAGTGTACTGTCTGTCCATGCAGACTTTGCACTACAAAAAGTTATAGACCTTTCGTGTTTCAATACAAAAATATAATTAATGTACATATTTCAGAGTAATCACTTTTCACAGAGTGAATGGAAATAGATGTTAAAGTTTAAAAGCTTTTGCTGACTATGGGCTGCACATTGACTTCTTTGGAGCTATTAAATTTATAACCAAACTTTGAAGCTATTAAATGTATAACGTCTTGAGTTTTATTTATGATATTGTGTGTACAAAAGATAAATCATCAATCTGTAATGCTAATAAAAATGCTATTTCCTATAAAAACCACTGTCTATACAATGTCTTTATTCTCTGAAAAGAAATTCATCACTTATATTGAAATATTTATTTTCATTTGCTCCAAAGCCCGCGGTTCCTATATTTATCTTCTCTACTATGAAACGAATGGAGGGAGGGACGTTAATTCCGCTACGGAGCATCAATACGAATTACGTTTGAAATGCGATAAATAAAATAAACAAGATGTAGCGGGTGTATCGTACGTCCATATTTAAATTGGCTTAAGTTTAACTCATATTAAACTTTGTTCAATACGTTCTTTATTATAATGTGACAGTTTTTTGTTCCACTGTATGAATACGATTTTTATTAGTTTTGTTTTTAATTTAGAAATGATTAATATTTCGATAGATTCAATACTGTACATGAGTGTAAAGATAAATTTAAAATTCGTTTATTCAACATTGGAACTTTTAACAGAACTCTTATTGATCTTCAACCTATTATTTATTTATTTTTACAATATATTTTTGACTCTACTTTGTGCTTCACAAGTTGTTATACTTGTGGAGAAGAAGCAGGAAGAAACTCCACAACAAGTAATTTTTTAATAAAGTTTAACACAGATTTATATATATATATATATACAAATATAGCCTAAACGAAATCAAAATAATTAGGCAATGTCACTATCAAGGATTCTTGTCATTTAAATACTCGTTTAGTGAATAATAAGCTCTTTCGATCCATAGCCTAGAATTGTACATCGTACATTTAAGAGTTTTTCATTATAAATGACAAAAACTGTGCGTTGGTATCATATTTGAGACCTCTAGTTGTAACTCTATATCGTAATACTGTTGTTTAAAATGACCACAGTATGTTAAAGATTAAAGTAATTAATACGATTAGTATATTTTATATCGATATGGTACAATATTGAAAATGGAATAGATTCCATACTGTAATAATTAAATTATGTGTGATTTTTTAATGTGTATCTTTTTCGCTGAAACCGATTAGGTTACTATTTTAGATGTACGGTATGTCATCATCACTTCAACTGAAGGACTTTCACTACTGAACATAGACCTCCCCTATCTGTCCAACATGACCTGATGTAAGGGGCTTGAGTCTAGCATCTTCCATCGAACTCAATAATCTTCTGTGTACTTTGTGAGTAAAGGTTCTACGTTGCGCTTGCCAGTCCGTAGCTGTAAATGTCATATTTGCTAGTTAGGATGTTGGTATCACCTGTCAAAGCTAAGTAAAAAGAAAAAAATGTTTTTTTTTTATATTAGAAAAAGGCTACGAATCTCTACAATATTATACGAAGTGTTCAATTTCAAGTATCTCGCTTGCTTGGCTACTCTACATATAGCACGGATACGAATAATCCTCTTAAAGTATAAGCACCGTTCGATCAGATCACTGGAATGTTAGTACTAGTGCTTCGAAAGTTTAAGCCTGTAAAGTATTGGCAGGACTTATGTGAGTAGCCAGTACAAAAAACAATAAAGATTTTTTTAAATGCTAAAAGCTGTAGAGAAGCGAATATATCTATTATCACCAAAGAGCATTGAAGTTTTAACACCTGTTTGCTATCAATTTATAAAGATAAATTGATAGATCCGTTATATGTTGCAATAACGTATTTTTTTCTATTGAAATTCAATACGCCTATAGCTTCAAGCAGTTTCATATCTGCAAATACAGACAGTAAATAGTAATTAATTTTAATATGTAGCAGTCAGAATATTGAAAATGCTTTTTCGTACTCCATTACACATTTTTTTTTCTGTAATCATTACATTTTTCATTCTTAGGGTTTAAGATACAATAATTGACAGCAAACGAGAGATAGGCGCGGCGTGGGCAAGCCCTTTACTAGGAGGACGTCGGATATAATCAAGGTGGCTGGGAAGTCGCTGAATACGGTTGGCGCAAGACCAATCATTATTGACCTCTACAGTCTATAGGCTATACATACAACCTTTGAAAGCTTTTACAAATTAAATGAATACTTATAAATTATCCTTTATTTACGCTACGAAAAAATATACGATGAAACCGCTCCCTAAAGGAAGCGGCGGTCTTACATTGTTTTAGCACGTAATAAGTCCGTAAAACGATTTTGCTTAAGTGATTGTCAGCGCCAACCAAATCAAATGGAGGGTTAGGTTTTATAACGACGTGAACTTTTCCGTCTCAATTAGCCTACTTGTCTGGTGACGTCATTGCGTATATCACGTAGGCGACGCCGTATCGTCGTCGGAAATATAATTATTTTTTTATATTTAAAAGGAAAAGTTTTAAGACTTTCTTTTATTGGATTATGGAAATCTTACAACTAGTACTGATTTACGTTTGTAAGTAGCAAAAAGCCAATCAAAAGTTTTCTCTTAAAATAAACAGTACAATACGTTATATTGTTGAACCAGTTGCTGATTGTTCTAAGAAAGGTTAGGCTGTAATAGTTGAGTTTACACAGGAAATTTCAATAACTTATGATTTATTACGAAGTTGGCATGTATATGATTCCACAGTCTCCACGAAACTCTCGCTGAGTTTTATATGTAATCATTAAAATTATGTAACAGTTTCAATTTATATATCTAATCATATATCTAATCTTGGTCACATAAAAACAATTAGTCCAGTAGAGCGAATTCTCTATGCTATCATTACTGTTAATTGTCAGAACTTTTCATCAATATTATTTTCATTTTAGTTGTAGGACACCCACTGCTAGATACAGGCCTCTCTCGTAGTTTTACAATAAATCGGATAATGTGTTTTTATTCCGAATTTTAGCGCCATCTATCGACACCGTCCAAAGTTACAGCATTTCGATAAGTACATTGCAATAGTTAAACACCGTTTTATTACTTTTCTGCTTTGCTCTTATCCAAAAATATTTAAGTAAAATACATCATAAACCTTTAAATTAGAATTAAAGGTATTATTTGTTGGAACTATATAGCAATTAAACCTTCTATACAATCATTGACCTCCTGATTAAACCTCCTATACATTGACCATTGTTTTTGCAGATTTCTTTCAATATTGCTACCGTTAATGTAGTTTTTACATACACTTTTAATTACTCTGCAGAAAAAAGAAGAGGTGAATGAAAAAATCCACATTTCTACCGAATCGGAGGCTTCTTAAACATTAATATAAAATGTGATATTACAATGTTATGTAACATTTTTTCCTGGGTAGCCAATAAGTCTTTTAATTACAAACGTTTCGAAGAACTCTCTTAAATTCGACTAGCAGCACAGTCGAAATTTCACCGGGACCAATTAATCGACACGTGCGCGAGGCGTAGTTATTAATACTCTCAACAAAGCGAACAAAAAATGTGCTTACTCCAGGAAATAAGAAATTAAACTATGAAATGATTTTACAACGTTATCGATCCGGTGTATAATATATTTGGGAACTCGTAAAAAGTGTTATTTTTATGTAAACTAAATCATAGACATTTGTGATGAATCAGACGTTGCCTTCCTTGGCTTTGCTCTCAGCTTTTGAAGAATACGTTTCTACACAGATGCGTTAATTCTTACATAATCCTTTACTTTAACCTCTTATGCATTGTAATACTCCTGCGCTGATATTTTTATTGTTTTTGTTATGTTATTATCTGCAATCTCAATTATAAACAGATGTTTTATGTGGACGTAGGTTTTATTAGAACTGAAGACCAATGCCTTACTGTCTAGTTAAACGTGTTTTCTCTGTAGTCTTCAAAACACATTTGCGGCTTTAAGCAATCTAAAAGTTGTTGTATAGGGGCGATTAGAGACCTTTAATTTAAAGTTTATAACTTTCGATATATTTGACCACTGTTGTATTAACATGTTCATGTATATAGTTGTTTCTCGTAAACTATAAAACATCTTCAATATGTCTGAACATTTTGTTCCCTTTTGCAAGCACGCAATATTACTTTTACAGGCAGCTGGTTTTTGTCTATACCGGCTTGGCATGTATATACCAGCCGCTATATACATGAGTAGCGAGTAATCAGACGATCTTCCTCTTTGTCACCATAAATTAATTAACTCCCAGTCAATTTTTACAGAAAGTCATAGAATTAACATATTGTTGTCGATTATATGAAGAAAAAAAAACTTTAAAAACTAAACATCAACTTATCTTAAAATCAAACTGATTTCCTTATTGTCATTTGGAATACATTGGCCAGCTTAGATTGGTTAAGCCGAGAAACGTGAAGGAAAAAAATTGTCTAAGTGTTAGCAACCCTGAATATTATTATTGGAAGTTATGAAGAGTATTTTTATTCTAATGAGGCATTTAAATCCCGAGTAATGGAACTGAGAAGATCTTTACATTATTCGATTGATTTGGGTTAAAACTTTGCAAGATATCACGACTATAATTTGATTAAAGAGCAACGGGGAAGAAGATAATCGAATAAATGAAATGAGCGAACGGAGAATTGGCAATTTAATTTCTATTACAATTTGTATAAACCGTGAGAAAATAATATAACATTTCAACTCGGCTACGTCCGTGATATTTTTTTCTCTTTAGCGGTGTCGAGCTACAAAATAGCCTTGATTACCAAATACTATCGAAGATTGGTTAGTTTGAAACAAACTGTGTATTTATTAGTTACATCTTGGTTATCTTCTAAAGATGTGTAGTACTTACAAGAACTTTTTAAGGAGGAAAGTAAAGAATAACATTAATATCGTAAATTCATATAAAAAGTACAAAGTTTAACTATTTCACATATTGTAGCCATCCTCACTGCAGTTGTAAGACGTTAACCGGTGGACATAGAGCTTCTCAATGGACTTAAAATAAAGCAGGTTGAAAGCAACCTTCGTTCAGCGTCTAGCGATCATCTTTCGTCGTGAAGCTAGTCAGCCCATCTTGTGGGAGTCTTAGGTTGCGCTTGCCCGTTCATTGTGTATTTCCTTATTGTTTTGTACTAACAAAACCTTAAGGCTTAAGGTTGTGCGTTATGTGACTTGCTCAAATTGCCAATCACGTCTCATCATTCCGGACTTTATCGTGTAGTTAAATCCCAAGTGTCAGTTCGTTGAGCTTCTGTGAGCTTGCGAATCGGGCTCGACGTGAGAGACCACGTTTTAGTGTCAAGTCATCACTGGATTCACACACATTGATCGAAACCTGCGTCTTAAGGCAGGGGGATATTAGGAGAGAAGATGTTTCTTAGTTTATTGCACGCTGTTCAGTTGAATTGTATTGGAAGATAGACCTTTTTCTCAAAGTAATCTATCAGGGATTAATTATAAGTAATTTTATATCTTTGAAAAATATGTAGTAAATAAAGCTATGTGTGTATGTTTGCACAACTATGTCCATCACTGCTTGACGCCAACTGAATATCATTTGCATGGCTGCACCCGTGAATGAATAAATTTACAATCTGCACGCAGACGTTTAAATCGCACTGTTTTGTTTACACAACATTATTGCATAAATTTCAAAAATATTATCTTAATGGCATTAGAGCAAACTCCTTGATGAAATGACGTAGCCTATTATATATATTGCTATGATGCCATCTAAGTAATAATAACGAAGTAATGATTAGTTTTAAATTTCGAATAACTTCTGTTTTTAATTATTTATTATGATTTTTTAACACTATAATCACATTTCTTGTGTAATTGTATCGAAAGTTTACATAAAAAATATATTTACGACCATAATGATTAGATTGTTTAGAATATAGAAACACTAATAGCATCAAAATTGATAGAGATTGAAAGGTTTTGCCGACAAACTTTTATAATCTATTTATAATCTACTGGAATTTCCGGCTTTCAGCGTCAAAGTTTTATTTACATACATCTAAAAGTTTTGATCCGCAATCCAGGGACCGGATCACGAAGAGTATTCGTTCAGTTTAAATGCTATTTGATTGAAATAATTTATTATACGGGATTCGTTGTGTTAATACTGGTTTTCTAGTTAATGATACGTATTAGGAATTTTTTAAAAATAATAAAGTAGAGTGAGAGTACTTACTCTTTAAGGGACATATTTGACGACACTCTCTATCTTAAGTGTATCATATAAAAATCAATTGGTTTAATAATACAAGAATAGACTTTCGCACCAAATATTATAATTTTTTTCAAACGGTGTTTGATTCAAAATTGACGATTATTTACAATGCTTTAAGTATTTATTCTACTTATTATATAAGCCGAAATAAAATAATTAAAGAACAAAAAATAAAAATAAGTATAATTCCTAAAAATCATAATCTTATTTTTTAATAACATCTTTTAATATTAAGTTTTGCGAAGTGTTGTTAATTTATCTCCTGCCTCGTATTTTCTTCTTTCAAATTCTTCACATTTTCTTATTGTTTCAAGTATATTTTCTTACACTTATCTAGTTTAGTTAAACAGTGTAAATTCTATTTTTCATTTATTACATAACATTCATATGTCGTGTATTTGTTTTAATCAAAGGTAATTGTGTTAGAGGTTGCAGAAGATTTGAAATTAATTACAGGCCATAGATAATTAACTAGATAATTAATTAACATAGCAAACATCGGTTTATATAATGAAGCTTAAAAGCTGCAATTAGTAGGTTATAATCGACAATTTGGACCAATAAAACGCGCACACGAGAATCAAGTTACTGCACATATAATTAGTAATTAGTATTGAATGTCAAGTATTATTACAGCTAGTATTATGTATAAGTAGCATCAAGTATTATAGATGTCACTATGTTTGATTTCTTTTCATTTAATATTCAGATTTTTATTGTAGTCGGGTATTTAGCTAAACAAGGGAGATATAAAAGTATGTACAGACGTTAAATAAATGGTTGACCAACTTTAGGTTAATCTACAGACTGTGCAGAATGTGTCAAGTGACTTGAAAAACAATAAACAGAAATTAGTTCAAATACATCTTTCAAAATAATATTACTTATAATATCGCAGCGGTCTCCTAAACCTTAATTTTGTAACGAAAATTATTAAACAGAACATAAAAATAAATTAAGTATTGTTATTGATCATTCCCTTACAATTAAAATATGCTTGCATCAATAGATCTCGATTTTTAAATTGAAAAGTCTATGAATAAATGTATAAAACTAACTCAACTAACTACTAGAAATAAAAGAATGTAAAATCATACATTAAATCAAATTGAAAATAACGCGTAATAATGGCATTTATATGTATATCTAAAAGAAAAATGTTTCCAAACAAATTGTTATCTTATGTAATATCGTCCCAAGAAAATGAAAATGTAGTAATAGACCAATATGTAACTGTACACCATTGACAAAAGAATCGTAACCCGCATTATCTATAATAGGAAAGTTTTATGAGCGATGTAACCTACACGTAGTAATTTTTGCCATCATATATTTTACACATTAAAAATAAAAAGTACCACTTGTTTTCAAAAGTTCCAGCGCTTTATAGTCGTAAAGTTATAATACCTAACTTGTGAAATTCTTGAAATTTTTAATATATCGAAGAATTATACATATTATACAGAGTTATATGTATAATGTAGTGTCTTTCGCTATTGGATGCATCCACATCCAACATCCAGCGAATATATTTTCGCTGATTAGAACCTTACAGGTATATCTAAGACAAGAAAAGTTATTTCATGTTTAGCAATTCCTCACGCTCGACACTATTCATGAATTTTTCTAAAAAAAATCATTGCAGAGCTGCCCTTAAATTGGTACCTGAATTTTTAAGATGCTATATTAGTGTAAAAAATTTACACACTTTAGTATTTTTTGAACCGAAACATAATACAATAGTTAAGCGGTAAAAATAGACATCAAGGAGATACCATTATATAACCTGCGAAATATGTCCACTAATAGAACATCTAAATAAATTCCACTTACGTAGCAATGACATTTACCACTTTTAACTGTGATTGATTATACCAAACCGCGACTGTTTACACTCGGCCCCAATGTTTATTTGTTTCGCCGAAATGCTTTGTACAGGCTTGCCTCTAAATAAAAATCACGCGTTAACTTTTCCAATTACTATAAATAAATGATAAATATCTACAACACTATGAAATTTCAGAGACATTTCAATGGTCGAATACACTGAAGTATTTTATTATTTTGTGACTAAGCAGTAACGATATTATAACGAAATGTTTTTCGCAATAGTGAATGGTATTAGTGAAGTGATTCCATATGATTACTACTGCGATACTAGAAGCTATATATCATCTCGCAGCTGTTAACCCGTGCGAAAAAACCGGCAGCACAATTTGAACGAAGCTGTACACTTTTTCACAAGGGTCTCATATGGCATGCGACTTGCTTTTAGTAACGCTGCGAATTAACAACGCACTTTTACATAGTTCGTTTTGGAACGCGGTCTTGATTGTTCACGGCTTTGACTAATGTCGTTACAAATGATGTCCATTTAAATACACCGCACAACTGTCTTAACCCTTTAGAATATTATTACTGTAAGCGTGGAAATCATTATTATCCTTATCATTTCAGTTACAGAACATTCATTACTGGACGAAGGCTCTCATTGATTTACAAAAGGACCGGCAGGAAGCAGCGACATTAATAAGGTCGTCTCTTCACCTTCTGAGTGAATTTCGTGTTGCCTTGCGGTTCTGTCCGATGTCCGGTAAATATCTTGCTAAAATTTTGGCAATACAAGCAATCCAAGGCAAGTAACAGTCATGCTTTTAATCTAATCACTGGTGTTATTTCGGTTAGGATAGAGCATACTTATTCTACATTTAAATCGTATAATGGTTGACTAGGGTCTATCAAAAGTCGGAGTAGTAAATAGGTTATAAACATTGTCCTACAAGTCATTTGTAACCTATGAGTTATGACTTATTTATCAATTAGATAATTATAATTTTCTTCGTGTTCGTTAATTAAGTATATTTGAAATCTGTAGGCAGGTAACATCGCTATGTGAATAGATGGCTACAGGAGCCTTGAAGTTCTGGAGAGGAGACCATGGACTTGTAAGCGCAGTGTAGAATGTCTGCCCACAAGTTGAACAGATCTCCTGGTAAAGGTCGATGGAAAATAATGGTTGCAGGCCGCTTCCAATTCCAGTTCTACTGTAAATCTATTGGAGAGGCCTACGGCCAGTAGTGGTCTATAGGTGAAAAGAAGATGATAAATTCCATGTTCGAATCAAACCTAATAGCAGAAGTTGACGAGAACAAAAATAAAAAAGATAAATTCTTTAATATCATTTAGAAAATGTTCATGGATAGTCTACTTCGAGATATTAAGTTTTATGATTAAATATTTATGATGTACAAAATGCTCAACGTCCGGCGAGCATCGAAACCGATAGAGTAATTACTCGCGCCATAAATCATTCAATTCATATTTATCTCTACTCTTCAAATGTAATTGATCTTCAATTTCGATATGAAGCACACGTGACAAGTGAGCAATTTCGTTTATCCACAAAAAATTCTTAATTTCAATGTTTCTTCACATGTGTTGTGTAAAAGAATTTAATATTGTATGCTTGGGTACACATGTACTTAAACAAGTTCGTGTACATGTGCAGATATTCCTTATGACAACTTCATATATAGTACCCGGCATTTAATTTGGCACATAAGACGTCCACTGCTGGACATAGGCATTCCCCGTAGCTTTCAATTGAGTCACTTGCAAGCGACTCGCATCCAGCGTCTACGACGACCTTTTTTTATTATATCGCCGATTTGACTTTCGTACGTACCTCTACTATTGCGGCGCCGATATCAAATGTATGAGTAAATAAGCTATATTTTATTTTAACTGAACTGTTTTGTTTTCTTATTATCTATTATCTTATGTTTAAGTTCATATTTGTATTTATTTTGCTATTCTATATTTATAACATCATTTAACATCTTTAAAAGTATATTAATGATTACTTACATATTTTTATTTAACATTGTTTTCAAACCTGTTCTTCTACATTAAGCTAACCTATACCTATTAACTATAGGGTATATTCTTCCTGATGTCTATATAACTACTAAATTAAAATCTGTCTTCATATATGTTCTATTTTTATAAAAATATATTAAGATGTTCATCTCTGTCCGTCGTTTATTGCTGTGCTTGCTAGAGGGGTTGTTCCAGAAACCATTTTACGTCCATTCTTGAGCAGAAGCAGAGAAGAATCGAACTTAGTCTGTCGTCAGAGACAATCTTCGACAACAAGCCGTTAATTTTATCCTAATGTGTTCTGCAAGAAGTGTGGTAAGAATTTTAGCGTGTTGGCTATTTCTGTTCTAGCACTGTACAAATGGAAAATTCACGTATTTAATTCAATAAATACTTTCTTCTTTCTACTTTGTATTATTATACGACCCAAATTAAAAATAAGCTTTTGGCTGCAATGCCTTCTCTTTATTTCCTAAATATTCCATATGTCTTTGTCACTGTTCTGTTTTGTATGTATGAAACACGTAATTTGTTATAATTATAACCCGTGAATAATCAACATTATGAAAATATACGCGATCTATTTTAATTTCTAATTTTTGTGTCTAAGGAAAATAAATAAAACGTCTATTCATGTATTGTCTTATAAAATATGATTATGTGATAATTTCATAAATTTTTAGTCGTTTTCGAATATTTTGGAATTATTTAAAGTAGTTGTTCTTTCTTTTAAGGAAAATAAAACTAAATAAAATAATGAAAAACATATTTTTAACGTCATTTATTTGAAACAAAACATTAAATGTATTCTAACATTGAATCGTTAACATTAATTACAAAATTACATCTTATTTAATAATAGTTTTTACCAAATCTTTTCATATATTTATTATAATTAATTTATATAATTATATGTGATTAGGTAATATAATTATTATAAAATTTAATTCTATACACCTTATAGGGTAATTAATATTTTCTTACGCTATAACAATATGATTGACAAAATTTACACTGTCTCTGAATAAACTCAATTTCAAACTTTCACTGTCTTAAATAAGGAATAAATAAAATAAAAATCGTTTTAATCATATTGTAGTGAAATTTAAAATAAATAAGACATTTGGAAATATTGAAATTGGGCTCACGTGCTTATTCAGAAAGCAGTTGTAAATTTTAAGCCTTATAACTATAAATTAAGGTAATATTTATAGGCCATTTGAATAATCCACTTGCCTTATATACTAAATGAATAAACATTACTATAGAAACAAGTGCTTCGATTCACTACAAGTATATTTTACAAGCTTTTTATCAACTTACTTATAAAGTCAACGCTAAGTTAAACATTACTACTTCTTACACAATTTTATCTTTAGTCAAGAAAAGTGCGGAACAACTCCATTCTATATACAAAACTATATATATTCACTTATATATTTATTACAGTTTAATAATTAAATCTAAGTACCGATGTAGAATTTGACTAAGTTTCATAAGCATTCATAATGTTAATTAATATATAACTATAATAATATCTACTTATTTATATACATAACATATATTATTACACTAAGAAACGTTCGCTTAACATAAATTATGTATTACGTTAAATTAGTTTTCTTCGTCGACTGATTCTTCCCTGAAACAATATAAAATTGATTATTTACATTTATATGGTTAACTGAAAACAAGGAGAAAAATTCACGTCTGATTCAAGTGTATATAGGTAATGGTTGATATACAAATTTTATTGATTAATTGTCTTTTATATTTGAGAAGTTTTTGCCACTATCGTTATTAACATTTCACGTGAATTTCATATAATAGGCTTGCTTCAAAGATTTCCAAGTATCTTTCTTCCAGTATCTTCCGACGACCTTATCAAGATTTGATTGCACGTATTGACAATTTATTCGTACATACATATAACATATAACAGATCCGTAATGTCTGTGTGAATAAATAATATCGCAGTGATGCCCGGCGATAGAGGACTGAGACTTGCGAACGTAGGTTCGGATTCGATTCCAGAAACACAGTTTTATAAAATTCACACTTTGTGCATTTTTTGTGTAGGATTGCCACTACAGAAAAACAAGTTTCATAATCATAATAATGATGCCAAGCATCGCGATTATGATGTATATATATAGATATCTTAAGGAAAGGCCTATGCCTTGCAGTGGCCGTCTATAGACTGAAACGATCAATAGATAATATAAATAATGGGTATAAAAATAGACAGTAAAAATAAAATGTAATAGTTGTAGGTAATGTATATGCAATAGTATATGCGGTCTCTTTTACTTCCATTACTTTAAGATAAGATGGAATGTTTACGGTAATATTAACTTCTAGAGTCTTTCTCTTCCATTCTGAACGTCAGAAATCATGAAATCATGAATCCTCCCATGAGAAACATTTTTTTGGGAAAATGATACCTTCATTTCAAAATTTATTTGTTATTATCCACTTTGGATAATCATTCATGATAACTTGTATTCATCATAAGAAGGATGCAAGAAGTTAGAATCAAATTGATCATTGAATAGCATCCTTTAATTTAAAATTTACGACTGCTATGGTTTTAGCGCTCCATGATCTGAGAAAAGCTCAGAAATAAAAGCAGTATTTTTCTCTGTGAACTCTGTCTTCACGTATAACCTTAATTTGATAGTTGTAATTCATTTCAAAATGTTTTATCGCTTAAAAACCTTTTACGCTGTTTTAGAAGATTCCGTTTGATAAACTTTTTTCAAAAATACTACAAAAGGAGTAATTAACTTTTTAACAGTTTCACTAAAAGGGTTCTATCCTGCCGGAATTTAGGGCAATCTGAGAGTTAGCATGAGTAGTTTTGCGTGAATACTAATTGAAAGCCTGTTTCAGTAGAAACATACCGCCACTAAATTCGAACGTAGTTTTGATTTTCGACTCTGTTAAAACCTGATTCACTTACGTTCCGTTCTGACATTATACGAAATAAAATGTTTTGTGTTTTAGTTTTAAATCATAGGTTATCACGTAAAATATCTAAAATTTGTAACGAAAAACATTTACAAAGAAAACAATTTAGGATAAATCCTACTATTGTTTTAAGTAGCTCGTTTTATAAAATATGGAATACTAAATAAAAAAAATTGCAAATGTTGCAGAAATTCATAAAACATTCTTTTGTATATATATAATGGATTTTTTTAATTTTCTTCAACAATATACGAGCTAAGAAGTAATAAAAGGTTGTCTTATTTCAACTATAAACAGTCAATTATTTATTACGCAAAACATGTAAAAATAGAACTGTAGGTAAACGAAAGTAAATGACATCGCTCAGCGGATAGGTAAGTTGAAATAACAAAGGGCATAGTATATAGGGAGTAAAACAGATGGCCGCTGGAACATTAAGTTTCTGAACTGAAGACCATGTGCTGGTAACCGCAGCGTAGAACATCCACCTAAATTATGACGCTATATGGAGGCCGCTTCTCACCGGTCCTATGGGAAATCTTTGGTTCAGTCCTATGTTCACTAGAAGAGGTCTCGCGGCAGAAAGAATAATGATAATGATAATGATAATGATATTACATACTCACAGTTAAATAGTCGGTTTTATACTGGATTCGTTGAACTGGGACTCTTCGTCTATCAACTGTAAATTTACATTCTCGTTTTTTGTATGAAAAGTTGCGGATACAGTTTTATCCTCTAAAATTATGTTTTCAATTTCGACACCATTGTCCTTTTTCCCATTACCCTCGAGTATTTTCTGTTTTATCGACGGCCCTCTGTTGAAAGAGGAGGCCAATAAAGTTTCTTGAATTGTTTCATTGCCGTTACACACTTTGTCTGACTTGTGTGTAGGCATTCGCCCGGAATGATAACTGTTTCTCACGCCACCCGTTGATTCAAAGAAAGGCAAGACTTGTTTGAATTCTTTTCTAAAATTTTCATTCAACCATGCATAGAGGAATGGATTGTAGCAAGTCGACGCCATCGCCATGGAATGCGCCAAAAAGAATGAAACGAAATAATAATTCCATTCAGTCATTTGAGCGTAGAAATCATTAAAAATGTTAATAAGGTTAAGCGGCAGCCAAGATATGCCGAATATGGCTACCATTGAAATAAGCATTCTATTGGTACGTTTCTTTCTATCTCTATCTGCTTCCTCTCTTCTAGTATTTTTCGCACCGGGCTTGGTACGCGCTCTATCATTAAGTCTTACACTGACACATGTATAACACACAGCAATAACTAGAAATGGTATCAGAAACTGAAGTACAGTCGTGAAGACACCAAATATTTTTCTAGATTTATCTGATGGCCAACTTTCTTCGCAATATGTTTTGTTATTAGTTATTTGTATACCCATAAAGAGACCATACGGACATGTGACGACTAGAGAAAATAACCAAATAAAAACTATTATATAAATGCATGTGTTGAGTTTCATCCGTGGATGAAAAGGGTAAATAATTACAAAGAATCTATCTATAGCAATAGAAGTCAGAGTAAGAGTTGATATGTAGACACTGGTGCCTTGAGCATACGGCATTAAATGACACAAGAGTCTGCCAAATACCCACCGACCTAGGAATGTGTACATTGGTGTTAGAGGGACCGCAAAAATGCATAGCAGTATATCAGATAACGCCAAATTAGTTATGAAAAGATTTGTTACTGTTTGCATTGCTCGGTTACGAAAGACGACATAGCAAACTAAAACATTGCCAAAGACGCCGAGGACAAAGATGATCGAGTAGAGAATACAGAAAGCAACTTGGACAAGTTTGACATCGATAATATCAATTGTTCTATTTGATTTCGGTTCATCAATAACTTCTACTGATTCTCCAGTTAGAGTTTTCAGAATCAGGACTCCTCCTCCCAAATAAGAGGCAGATGTTCCGTTGAAATTCATGGCAGCTGAGTCATAATGATCCACGGAGAGCGATACAGCATCATTGAAAGGTCCATTGTCAGTAAAAAGCATATTAGCTACAATTCATTTTCTCTTTAGATACATTAATTTCTTCATCGTAAATCATCTGCGAACAAAAGAATACAGGTTTACATTTTGTTTTTATAGACAAGTATAATATCTACAGTTTAATAATAAACTTGCAATAAAATGGCTTTGCGTAAACAACGATATTATTATATTATTAAATACCAGAGAAGTTGAAAAACAATCGCAAATCACTAAGAAAAATCAACAATATCGTCTAATAAGAAAATCAATTCTGAATCATTTTTGCTAGAATAATACTTAAAAACTAAGTTGAGATCACACCAATTACAAAATATAACGATAGGTCCGACAATAGGTAGCAACTTTTTAAATGTTAATCAGGCCCTGATCAAGTATTTAATGTTGATTACTATAATAAACATAAAAGTAACCAAAACTTAGCCTTTACCATAGACTAAATAATTTATTTGAATTTAATCGTTATTTGTACTATTGTACAATGTGGCCAAACTGCTTAAGCAGTACTGCTTTTAGCACCTTTACTGCTATTGATTATTTCCGTTTTGATTATTACCGAAAGATGTTTAATTCATAATTCTATTTGGATTACTGTTTTGATATTAGTTCCTATGAAATATTAAAAATGTTCCGAGCTCAAGCCACGTGCATTTAGCCGGTGACGTCAATTCTCTGACAATGAGGAAATCTTTTTTCCTTGCTTGAGTTCATTCACGTTTTGCGAATGTTTTATTTATTTTTCTTCAAATTTATCATTCGTGAGTGGAAAAAAGACTACTTAAATATTTAAACAATATGCCCAAAGCATACTATGAATAATTTCCCACAGGCAATATGGATCATAATTTGACACATCTAGGAAGAGTGATTTTTTCAGTATTTAATCATTCTCAATTACAGTTTTTTTTTCTATCACCCATATTTCACGTTTATCGATGTACTAAAAATTGATGGCGCTGAAAAACAGGAAACTACCTATCGAAATTTCATTCCTGTATACGATTTTGCTTTTATCATTCAAATGGAAAACGAATAAAGACATTTTAAGACATAATTTCTTGATTACCAGAAGCAAGCGCCTCTGTCGTTGCGCTAAGCAGAGGCTGTTAAATTGTAATCACTATACGAAAACATTCGCAGTCGTAAAAGAGAAATTAATGTTGTCACAAATTAATGGATCGCCTGCGAATTTTACGCAGAATTCAATTTAGATGATTACACTCGCTGTGAAGGTCTTGGTAGATTACGTTTTATACAGGTCACCTACTTAGCTTACGTCTTGTCGACAATAGCTTTCTGTTACATCAATACTCCAGAATGACATCCGGACTGCATTTGACAACCATGATATTAAGGGCGTAATCGCATAATGTGGTTTGCATATAAGGATTGGATAGATGGATTCATTATATAGTCAACATTCTATAACAAAAGTGTGTCGTATTTACCACAGCTCACAAGATGCATATTTTTTAATAACATAACAATTTTAAACTAGTAATAAGGTAATAATTTATTATAAGACAATCATTAAAGGAGATTAAAACTATACTACACTAGATAATCTGGATACTAGAAGTTTGTCTTCCTTAAAAGAGGATTTTTTTAGTAAATAGTGAATATAAACAAGGCACCACGCAGACTGTGGTGTACGCAATTACGAGCTGTTGCATGTTTGCAAATGAACGATAGTAGCGCAAAGCGAAGCTGAAGGTAAGAGTAGAAATTGGCACCATCAGCATCATAATTAAAAATAAAAGAAAGCCGCCATAAATTTTTAAAATATTGTTATTTAATAATAAAGAAAGTAATAGACAAAAATAAAACTAAATAAAAAAAATATATATAAGGTTGAGTATAAATTTATTCTATAATATGAAACAATAATAATAATAGAAATAAAGATAAAAATTAAAAATTGAAGCGATGTGTATTAGGATTGTGAATGGACGAAAAGAGTATTCAAGATATTGTAAAAAATGGAAGAATATAGTAAAAGAACTTGTGAAGGATGTCAGAAAAGAACATTAATAAAAGATTAAGTGAAAAATTTTTTGATAAAAAAAAAGTCTGTGTCATAAATTTAAGACGGAGGAACGAGAGGCCCCAAAAAGAGGTGCCGTATAAGAAAACTAATAGTTGTCACTATATATCAGAATAAAGATGGATAGACAAATTTAACCGTTTATAAAGACTAACCAAATCAAAGACTAAGATAAATTAATGTCAAAATTACAATATCAGAAAAAAGCTATAATCACGTAAGTAGTTTGATCTAATATGAAAGGTTTGTTAGTTGTTACAGACAGCAATGATAGAAAGATAGAAAGGCGAAATGGTTAAGCACACAAAAGGACATGATGTACGACTTGTCGTATACGGGAAAACAGAAAGATGAAAACAAATCTACACAAGGGAATTTTTGTAACATCAGGAAAATAGTAGATCAGAAAAGTATTAAACAAGAGCGCTTGTTACTTTTCTCTAAACTACATAAAATTAAAAGCTCCGTAAGCAACTGTGTAGAGTTACACTTTCTATCTAATACTACCGTTATCTAGTAATAAATTCAAAATGCTTATTCTCTAAAATAAGATTTTTGAGTGAGTACTGGCGTATTTTTTTACTTTTACATTGTCGTCAACATCTAGTAGCCCGCTTAGTTAGACAACTATTATTCCTTTAGCTGTTGCCATTGCGTGTACATTCATGCATACGGAAGTCTACTGCCGCTGTAACCCGATTCGTCCATTAAGCCTGGGTTTCTAGCGACGTAAATTATTTATCCACTGAAAGCATCCAGAACGTACCTAGACATAGACGTAAAACTATGACTACTTAGCCAATTTTCGAAGATAAATTTGCTTGTAGCAATCATATATCCAAATATAAGTGCTGTCTGGTAAAAAAATGCCCTCTTGATAACTCTTGACACAAGATTACATTAGATGGAATTAAGAATGAGGAGAAAATAATCAAGATAGCCCAGTAGATAGGATAGTTCAAGTGGCAGGTAGCCAGTGGTCGACTGCTTTAAAATTGCTGCCTTAAAATTCTGGAGAGGAGCGCTGAATAGGACATCCACCTACAAGGTGGGCATCTGACGTTGTTAAGGTTGTCGGAAGACGCTTAATGCAGATTTATGTCCATATGCAAACATTCTAGAACTAAAACGACGACAATGAGGAAAAACTAGAAATAACTTTGCTGTATTGTAAGCAAAATAAAAAGAAACACTTAAACCACATGCACGATTAATAGCTTACTGTTGCGCTAGTTATCTTTAAACGAGGAAACAAAAGAAATAAATAATTCATTGGTCATTACATTGCATGCTTTCTGTACATGCACGTTTCTCTTTGTTCATGAAAGCTACTGTTTTAATATTTATTCCCATAATTACAATGTGTATTACTGATATCATATTCCAAGCCGATCTTATCACACTGGCAAAAAAGGTTTTGTAATCAGTTTTATTGCCTGATACAACACGACGATAAGATTCGGTAAAATAATATTGGTTTCTACATTTATAGATATTTGTATAAAGAAAACAAAATGAAATTTATTTTTATTACAAAATAGTATGAATGTTTTTTTTTTTGTTTCCAATGAATATTCCAAATGTTTTTCGTGCTACTATACATTAAGATAAATTAAATCCATGCAGTATTTCGAACATTTTCGATTGGGAAAAGATAGTTGTTGACTCTATGAAAAGCACATCTATTATATTCTAGAAGTTAAGTTAATCTTTAGCATGAATGCAGACAATTCAATATTAATACAATGTTGACATATGCTCACTACACGTCATCGTTTTCATTTCAGTCCTAAGACGTCTATTGATGGATATAGGTCTCCTCCATATATTTCTGCTTGAAAGCGTATTGCGTCCAGCGTCTTCCAACGATATTAACAAGGCCGTCTGCCTGACATTCCACGGTCTTCACACTAAAAGTTTTAGATCACTGCAGTCATCTGTTCTACGCGCTATGTAGTTGTGCTACACGGCGTGTACTACCATATTTGCCACATATTTATTTACTGATGTTAATATATATATATATACATTTCTCCCCCAACGCGACCATTGGCATTTATTCGATAGCCAGATCGATAACTTTGATAAATATATTTTTATAGAGTAGAATAGATGTTTATATATTTGCTGATGGTACTGATACCATTGGTAAAAACGAATAGTTCTTAAGTTATAAGCTTTATGCTAAATAACAGTAATATAATTTTCATCAAAACCATGGAGGAAGCAGACTGCTTCCGACGGGTCATACTTGAAATCTTCATGCAAGGGGAAGGCTATATACAAAGGACATCTACGGCTAAAGTGAGAATATTGATAAACCGTATCTACAATAGTTTATATAATTTTTTATTAACTATCATTAGCGTTTTGGTGTACTTCCGCTGTGAGATTCTGAATATCATAAATATATTAAATAAAATCATGTTAGTGCCCTAGTCTAAGAAAGTCTAATAGATGAAATTGATAAATAAAATGCATTTTAGAATGATAATTTATTGTTAAATATCTTAAATAAACATTAACTTACAATAATAAATGATGTATGTTGTTGACTACAAAACCTTTGTTATAATTTGATTAACTAAAGATATGCATAATACGGAGTGCACTAAACACATTTGTGTGTGGTCCAGCCCACCAGTCCCAACTTCTTCCAGACGCGTGTCCCAATCGTAAACCTTACAAGACCTTGTGTTTTCAAACCAGTATACTAAGCGCTGTATATTAGACATTGGTAAATAACCGAGCATTTATAATACGTAATAAAATCTCCCACAGACCGCCATATGTCGTCTACTGTTTCCAAAACATTTCTCAATGCTTGGAGAAGCCGAACAAAAACATGTTTTAATTGATCGTAAATTTATTTTCGAAATAGGATGACCGCTATTCGCAATCAGAGGAAACCACGATGAAACACTAGAATATATATGCTTAAATAAGTGAAAGGTTTATGGAACAAAGATCGCTTATAAAAGTTTGGAAACATAATCTTGTCAAAACTGTGATAATTAGATGATCAGACCTTTTCTAATATTTTAAACTAAGATATACACTAAGTATAAAAAAATCAAAAAAAGCGATATTGATCTTTTTCATAGAAGAACTATAATGGGGCAAATATTATATTAGCTTTCTCTACGGACTTCCTAATTTTGAAGGTTACTAGCTAGTCCTATTCCAAATTACTTATAAAAAATGACTTGATTTTGTAAATTATAAGGCATTAGTAATAATGATTGTTTTTTTGTACACGATACTTTTTGTTTTTGACTTTCGTTGGTTTTGGTTGACAACAAATGTGTAACTACAAAGGATTTAGGTTTATATGTTTTAATTTATCCTGGAAATTTATATGTGGTAAAAATGTAATTGTAAAAACAGAAAACCTTTTTACTATTTTCGTCGGAATTTTTTCATTTTCTGTCCACATATTAATGTTCCGAAACAGCTGGAAATTTCTCAAATTTTATACGTGTAGTCGTTGGTGACTTATTTTTATTTAAATATGTTACTAAAAATCAAAGATGTAAGACTTTCACTTAAAAGGAAGAAAGAAGACTGTTAAGATCATCGAAATGCATGCTACGAGGGAGGCAGGAGTGAACGTCCTGGGGCTAAAATGATCATGAACGATGATGAATAAAACCCATAAGTCAACATCGCTTAAAAGAAGTTAAAATTAGTTTCCTAAAACAATATTTAACCATCTATCTTGCTACTATAATAGAATCAGAAGTCAAACAAATTGAAATGTCGTTAATGTCACCGCAAACCGTTTCGATAAATTTACTTGTTAGGTTAAAGGATTTATGCGGGTACACAGGCCCGGAATAATAGGAAAATTGACAGGGGTATACTTTATCGCTGGGAGTTCCATGTGGTTTACCCAAGTTACAGTGATAACTTCGTGAAGTTTCTCAAGTACTAGAAACTTCTTGTACAGGATTTGGTTGCGCCAACTGTTGAAATTTCATGCTGGCAAACATACTGATGTCACTTTATTCAATTGATGCTTAGTGTTAGTCTTTACGGCTCTTAAACTTAAGAATTTTTAATTTATTTTTTAGTTAACGCTATAAAAACGTTTCCCGGTATTGATAAATTTTGTAATCATCGTTATTTAGACCATAAAATGTCCGCATGAGGACATAAATCTCCCTATAGTTTTCCAATAATACGGGTAGAAACAGACCCGCATTCAAGAATAGGTAAAACAACCAGAGATTTTTAATACGTGCCCGTATTTTAACAATTTGAAAATTTCAACATTTTTGCAATTTGATTTTTCTCTCCTACGGTTAACCACGTGAGGTTTTTTAATCATTCTTTTTCCTTCATTTTCATTTTGGTCTTTTTTTGATTTCATAATTCATTTATCTATAAATAAATAGATTAGTTAATTATTAATTAATTTTAAAAGTATATTTTAATTTTACAAAAAAAAAACAACCGTTACTTTATCCTAAAATAATACAATATAAACGTTAAACAGTGACCTGCGAGAATATACTTACATCAAATCAAAACCGATAAAAAATATTTTTTAATGAAAACAACATTTGAATCAAACTAATACAATCATTATTTTATTATTAAAATGTCACATAGAAATCCATAAAAAAATTTGTTCTAAGTAAATATTTTCTTGCATTAGTCTACTCGTATAAACTTAAATATTGTTCAACATTGCATAATGCAGTGACAAGTGGCATTTCAGCGGTAGAGAAATAAGACTCGCGATCGTCGCGAATTCGAATCCCGGAAAACAATCTCATACAGTTCACACTTTGTGCATCAATTACACAGAATTTAGAAAATTCACAAACATATTTTCAGACGATGGAAAGCAGCTTTTTATGCGTACCATTACACTATACTGCGATCATGTCAAGCATGGGAAACGATATCGACGATATTGCTAGCGAATATCCTAAATAGCAGATGTTAAGTTACCTTAAAGATGAAAAATGCAAATGTTGCATTAAATCAATGATACAATAAGTATTATTTTTAACAATACACTATTGTCAATGCTATTAATTACCACTAATGGTCGTTCTCTTTCAATTAAAAACATAATATATTGTATTTCCTTTAAAGTCTCCATATCTTTATAAACATATTGTATTTAATTTAAATATACTTCGGTGTTTCAAAAGCCTTTCATGTGACATTTATGTGCACGATTAGATCTGCTTACACTTACATAGGGCGTGTATTGGACATGCACGCGTTGATAACATGCCAACATGTAAATGGACGGAATCCATTCTCAGATATAACATCACAGAGGTCCGCGATAAGCCATTGAAATAAGCTGAATATCTGTCAAAGATTACAGTAGCAGACCAAAATAAATATTAAAAAAAAATTTCCGTTGGGGTTTGGTCGAACTAAAGACTATGATTAGTACAATAAGAATATAAAAAATAGCTAGAAATATGTACCTGTACCTAGCTTGCACTGTATTTTTGGATATAATTTCATAAAATCAAACCAGGTCATTTATACCATGTAACAAAATGCATACTCCGTACATGTTTAATATCAATAAAAGGTATTTCAATAAAAGCCAACTCAATGGGCGAAATTTCGTAAAATTTTACCTATAATTTCTATCCTATAACTTTTAAAATTTTAAAATTGTGCTTGTACATATACATTTAATAATTACTAACTAACTGCCAGTAATAATTATTGCCAAATCGCATTCCAATAGAACTTTAAATTAATGTAACATATTTCAAAGTTCTCACTTTACTTTTTTAAGTGCGTTATATAAAGTTACTAGAACCAAGTGAAAATATTTACAGATTACGATGTGAAAATTTCACCTCTTTAAAGCGTTTATATTTATATTATCATCCTGTATAACAATCTTTTATTTTGTACTATGAACCTTTTATACTAAGAACTGAAAGTGGTTTACAAAATGTTCTTCAGCGAACAATGAGCGACAATTAATTGATCATAAACCTATTTCTGAAACGGCACAATTCCATTTTGTCCACTGTCGGAGCGAGAAGCGTTGTTTTCGCCATTCCATTGTTTTTAAACCGCACTATATCGCGGATACGGTGAACGCAATCAAGTCGCGACACGATTTACTATCAAAACTTGATGGAGCGACATCATAAAACAGATACGTGCACAACTTTATTACCGGGCACCACTCCAAGTATTTATGTCACATTACGACAATACTTTTATTTTCTCTTTGATAAAAAAATATATATATTACTGCCAAGTTTAAATAAATCTCTTACGTTCGTAAATACTATACCACTACTAAACTACTACTAAAAGTTAGTACTTTTTTGTGATTTTTGTTTAAGGGCGGGCACGTCAGGTCAAACAGTGCCCACAATCGAAATTCTGAAATTAGCATGCCCATAAAAGAAGTGACCAAAAAGGCTATATATACATGTCAAAGAAATATGTATACATATCGAACGTAAGTTAATCTAACACTGGGTTACCAATGCTCAAAAAATTATGTGTTAATTAAACATTATAGTGAAAGTATTTTTTTTTTGGCGTGCAAGGTAATAAATTCATTTTTTAAATTAAAGTATAACAATTTTAGTAATAAAGACGTACTAATTTTTATGTTCCGTTATTACTATTTAAAATAGCTGTAAGTTTTCTGAATAAAACATTAATTTATTTCTTTATTAATTTAGGTTATTATCCATTCATAATCATTCACTTTTGACCACTGGTCCACGTTGTGAAAAGCTCTATAGTCGCTTACTTCAAGTTAAAACTACGAGGGGTTCGAAAGGCGCCCTGTTTTCAATGGAGCTCCCAACGAATTAAAACGGGTTGTTTTTTTGTGTTATTATTTTATTGCAACTGCGATGTGTTTTCACAGAAGTGCTTGTTTTTTATCGACGTGAAATCCTAGTACAGTGGAGGAAATTATTTAAAACAAAATTTCAACAAAAATCTTTCGTTAACTAGTTTTAATTAAAAACTAACTTGTGCACCGCATTTTAATGAATAGCTTGTATCACTTAATATCAAGCGAATGGCTTGTCTTGTTCTTGTCTACATGGTAAAGAAATTTCAAAGTAAACACAATCTTTTATATTGAATATAGTCGAAAAAGTCTTATAAATAAGAATTTTCCAGAAATAATAATGCAGCTCTTAGGGGTTTCAAGATGGTATTTGTTTATATAAAAGCTGTTGTATAAGCTTTCAGTCTATTTAGTGAAAGACTACCTATAAACCCATATATATGTAAAGAAACTAAGTTATCTATTCAAAGTAATTACTAATTAAACGGGTACAACAAAGTTTGATGATAAACATTGAATATATTGTGTACAACAAAGTGTGGCATCGCAGATTCAAACCAATTAGCCAAGCGACGCGAAACTCGTGACCCACATCAGCTCTTAACTATACACAGGAATTCCTCTCTCGGGTTTGGAAATCCAATTAATTATTACGTGCGGATATACCCCGTTATGGATTTGTCAAAGTACAAAAATGCGATATATTAATGTAAACCTAACCTTCAAATAATTTTCACTGTACATTGAAAAGCTATTGTTACAATTACCTTTATTTCTACAATTACTTATTCTCAGTTGATGTCAATGTTGTTAACCCGGGGGCTTTTACAGCTTCGTCGGGACTGAGTTCATGGAGCGGAAGAGTCCGTGAACTTAAAAACAAAACAAAAACTTGTTAGGGCGCGTTCCAGGTGTACGAAGGCGTTCGCACATAACCCGCACTATTCGAGTAGAGGTGTGTAGTGTTAATTATGTGTATGTGCGGCGGGAACGGCAGTGTAGACTACAAGCGAGTCTAGGAGGGATCCGGATCAAACTTCGGTTCGCCCACGTTGTTCGCGGTTAGGGAGAGGGTGCCTCCGATATTACTAATTTTATCATATATTTTTTTAATTTTATATCTACGAGGAGATATGTATGGACCATCGAAGCCAAGCGGATTGAAACGTAGAAGTGGCAGTGAACAGACCTCATAACTCCTGGAACAGATGGACACTGGGGATTTATAGGTTCTGGATTGGAGATTATAGACCCAAGTACTGCGTAGGATATTCACTCAAAAGGTGCCTACGCAGACAAACTTTTTGAAATAGTCGAAAGGCACTGGAAATAGACTGTTATTTTCCGGTCTAATTAGAAATCTATGGGAGATCCTGCTGTTGACATCCTATGGCTGAAATGATGATGATGTTTACGTCATAGAGAGCTTTATCACCCCTTGAAAGCTTTGAAATAGAATAATTTTTTTATTCTAATAATCTGAACACCTAGTCAAGTTTGAGACTTCTTTTTAAAAAGTTACACAACAATTTATTTCTTAGAAGGGATGTTGGATATTTATATCGTCTTGCAGAAAGCTTATTCGGCTAAGGAAAGTATAGAAAATGGATATCGTTTCTTGCTTATCTTCTGTCTATCTATCTCTATCTCGCATTATTCTGCAATAAGCCGTCTACTGATTTTATTATTACCTATAGATTATATATAGCATGTTGTAGGATAAAACTTACTCATAACTCAGACATCTCTATTTAAAATATACTATTATATGGACTCGTACTATAAAACAAATGGTTCCCATTAAACGAATTATCTAAAGAGATAGGACTTAAAATTATTTTAATTTTAAAATACAATATTTTATGGGGTTTTTTTTAATATAACGTGCAAACATAATTCTTTGTATCCATTATAATAAAAAAACAGACTAAACATGCTGTATATGGATCTTCTTAAAGATCTTCCGAAATGACGCACGACACCCTAGCCTCGTAAAATTTTACTTATATTCGTAGTTAGGTGGTAGGACTTTAATAATATTAATAATTTGAACTAAAACCCTATGAATTACTAAAAACTTTTAAGAAAAACAGATGATTGTCGACAACCGGTGTTAATTTTTCTCTTAACTGTATGCATATGTTTTATAAAAATATATTTCAAATACAGTCATAAGTGTAATAGAAAAAAAATGTATCATAAAATTTTGATTATACATTAAATTGTGTTACATCATGTATAATAAATTTATTTATGAAAGAAATGATTTAAATAATAAACCTTGCTGTAAGAAAGGCCATTGATTAGTACGGAAGGTTAAGAATTTTATCAATATCACTATCACCTGTAATAAAAAAAAATAGTCCTCAAGGACTTTGAGTATACTATTTCCTGATTTTGTAGTGTTTTTTTTCAGTGTGACGTATTATTAGCCACCTACGTTTGAACCATGGTAAGCTTATACTCGTATATATAGCATCCAGTAGGTAAAATCTCAGTTGATTGTTTGTGTATCTATTTAAGACAAATAAGTGAGGTTGCGTTTGTGTAAATGATGCTTGTAGTTAACATACGTCTATTCAATATAAGACGTGTACAAAGCAGATCAAGTAAACCTAATTTAACCTAGTTAATGTTTACATAAGATATAATTAACTATTTGGTTTAACAGTAACTGTGTTAATTAAGATCAAAGAAATTTTATCCTGTTAAATGATTAGAGTGTAATGTAATCGTTTGACATTTTTTATTATGAAAAATTTCGACTACCGGAGATAAAAATTGGATTATTAATTAAAATAATACTGTTAATTAGTTTATAAGACGGCACAAAAATAATTTTACAAATCGGATTTACCTTTTATTATCTTATCGGATTTATTTCTTTTAATAATGTTAATACATATATATTTAATAATTGCTAATTCACCCATGTCATTTATTCACATTCCTATTTTTATTTTCTTATTCTCCTTACATTCTGCACAATTTCTCTTTCATTCGTCATCTATTTTTCTTGACTATCTCTTACATTCTCTTGCCTTACTTGTCTCCTCATACGCACTACCTTCCTTCCTTCTCTTCCCCTCCTAAAATACCACAGTAAATTACTTCTTCATATCAAGGTACAATTTTATGAATTGTATTTTTTTAACATATTGTTATGAGTCAGGGTGGCGCTCAAATTAAAATGCTGCTTTTTAAATATGTGGTATTTGTCTTAATTATCTAGATGGTTCAACGCCGGGGGAAGTGAGGTAAAGAAACAATTACGCTACCTGAAAGACGAGCCTCTATTGTAGTCCTTGCTTTATTTCATCTCACCACCTGCCAGTTGCAGTGAATCGAGGGATGCACAATAGATCCCACTTAATTTTATTATGTTTATTACCTGCACCTTTTTGATGCCTGCCATCAGCCCCGACTTGCTCGATTGTAGAATTCGTCTATTGTTTCCAGCGGTTTCCTTTGTATCGGATATTTGAGCAGTAGTCACAATATTCTGTTTTGTGTTATTTGTTCGTTAATAAAACTAATCATTCTTAGATACTATAAAGGAAACAGAGATTTTGAGTTAATGTTACCGGATAATTATATTTATACAATTATTTTAATTTATGTAGTTGGCAAATTACCCTGGTACTATTTGTGCCAATATATTGTGTATTATTTTAAAAAATAAACTACCTAACCCCTGTAATATCGTAGTTAACGTCGTTGTGAAGGATTTTAAATATCTAATATTTGGTCATGACGTGGCGACTGTATGTAATATTAGGACAAACTCGGACTAGATTTTTAAGATTGTAATATTGAAAAATAGGTATACTTTAAATCGAAAACTACTACTACTCTATTGGAGTAATATAATATATATGACTTTAAGGGCACCCGATTTTTTTTTTGCTGAAGCATTTTAAGTATATAACGATGAGTTTTGGTTAATAAATATTAGATTTTGGTATTTTTTAATATGTAAAGGACGCTAAAATGTTTTAGAACGGACTTTTAGGACTCCTTCATAGATTTCTTTGGGGGTTATAGAATAATCGCCACGCTTGGCCAGCGGTTTGGCAATTGCAGTGTGGTATTATCGTACGCAGGGGAATCTGCTGCCTATTCTCTGGAAACTTTTACTAAAGTATCGCAAAGATCGAATTTGAGAGCTACGATTGCAAATCTTAGTCCTTACCGCTGCGCTACCACTGATCATTTTGTCAGTACAATTTAGAAATAACGTTTATAAATTTAAAATAATAAATCTGAAAACAATAATTTTCACATAAGTGTTCTATTTTTAAAAATTGTTTACAAAACTTAACAAAGTCAGAAGTATTTGGAAATATTCACAATACAATTGTTTTAGAAAATAAGAAAACAATTACAGCAGAGATATACTGCTATTTGTTTGTCCGTTGATTTGGAAAAACTTCGCGGAACAATATCCACGCAGCACAGTCCTCCGTCAGAATATCGCGTCAGTGCACTCGGCGTAACTAACAACTGAGTATTTCTGGCAGGTTTGGAATCGTTGTGTCAATCTTATAGTCATAGCCTTGCATCAGGCAACTTTTATTTATTTCTAAAATTAATAGCAAAGCTTTATGTAAAACTCAACGATTCTCAAATAAGAAAATGCATATTGCTTCTCACTATAATTATACACAGTACAATAATGCACAAATTGTTAAGAGGAATACATTGAAAAACAAAAAAATAATTCAAAGGTATGTATAAAAAAGTAATTTATAATACCTAGTTTAATCTTTTGTTTCCAAAAATATTCACTTACATCTCAAAGAAAAACATTTTATAAGATAAAGTTATATTCCATTCAATGCCCAGAATATCACTCCGCATTGCTTAAATAGTAGAAATAAAGGAGGTGTATGTGTTTATTGATATGAAAATCTATTGTGTGAAGTAAGCCGCTTGGCTGTTTTGTACAGAACGCTATGACGAAATGCTTGTATTGGCAAAGTTACATGGCCACTGTTTATTGCGATGTTCGTCAACGCCATCCCTATGCATTGTAGGCGTCACCCGAGGCGTGTTTCCTATTCGTCAACAATAAGACGATTATTTTTGTTTAAAATTAGCAATATAGGCTATAAGTTATTCAACTATGGCAACTTCAAATGTAGCCGCAACAATTTAAATTTTAGGAGAATTATCATGTTTTATAAATTATATTAATATTTACATTAGCTTGTAGTCTATGTAATTTAAGGGTTAATATTACCTTATTTCATTACATAATAGTTATCAATAATGGTTCAAAAAGATATAATAATTAAATATAGGTTTAATGTAAAACATAGTATTGTTTTAAAAAACAAATTTTATATAAATGAACGAGTGAAGCTTAATTACTGAATCGCAATCTATTAGAGAATATAATAGCAAACAAGCTATAATATAGCAGCGATATAAACCGGATATTTGTCTAACGGATATGGGGATAATTAGTCGGTCCTTTGCCAATAACATCCGGCAAATAATGGCTTGTTTACTATCGACTACTCCTTGTGGTGAAAGATTTAAGACGCCGTTAATTAGTTGTTTATCCGCCTCCACCCGACCGATATTGTCAATTTACAGCCGTCATAACAAGTTAATAATAGTTAATTGAATCATTTCATAAACTGTATGACGCAGCGAATTTGTTTTCGCTCAAGTACAAGCCAATTTGTTAAAAGACTCTTAGTGGCAAACCCGCATAGAACGGACGGACAAAAAGTTGACAGATGATATCAAACCGTAAATCACTGTACTCAGGCTGAAAAAGATCTTGTGTTATGAGAGTACTTAGAAATGACCTTATGCGTTCTTCAACAAAGTAAGTGTTAAATATATTGTGTTATTAATTGTAGCCAAAATTACGTAATTTAATATTATAAATGGAATATTATATATGATCTAATTCCGAAAGTAAAAAGTATAAAAATAAATTCGTCACCTACTGCTGGATATAGCCCTACCTCATAGATTTCCAAAAAAAGACCATTTAGAAGTAGTCTGTATTCGGCTATTCCGACGAATGTAATAAGTTCTTCTTTCCATTTCATGGATGGATGTTCTACACTGCGTTTGCCATTTCATGGTCTAATAATTTTGACATTAATTTTAGGTCCTTTTTTATCGGCACGAATTATTATAACTAATTCAATTGTTTTACTTTTTGTCTCAGTACCATGGGCTAAGCTATAAAAAGACAATAAGGCTATGTAACAATATGTGCTATGTCACGGAACATACAATACGAATTAATAATTCGTTTAGTTTTACACTTTATGCACACATTATATAATAGAAGACTTAACACTTTATATTTTATATTAACCAGTCAACGAAGAGTAAAGAAGCAACCAGGCGTGATCGAAGAATTCAGCGTGGGATTTATCTTTCCGTATATATCGTTTGGCTTTGAGCCATTTATATCGGCTTATATCGGCGATATTTTCTAGGAAAACTATCTCTATTGTATAATAAAACATCGTTCGTACAAATGTTAAAAATATTTTGCTAAACGAAGTTAAATAGATATATTGCCTATTCTAACAAGATTTAATGAAAAGTCAGTGGGCTTGAAAAATTACTGGATTAATTGATTAGACACGTTGGATGGTCCTCTTTGTGGGTGTTAGAAAATGGACCGTATTTAGATTACAATACGTTAAGTTAAACCTAATCTAAATATACATTAAAAGTATTCTAATAAGTTGAAACAGGAGAATATTCAATTAAAACTTTATTTAGTAAATCATAATGAAATAGTCCAACTTCGAGAAAAAAATCACTCGCTGAGTTCAACCCGGATTAGCAGCTTTTAGGAAGCTCCAAAACATGTTTTCATCCAAAATATTGCAATGTCTAAAGATGAAAGTCTTTGACCAATAAGCATTGCCGGTGATGACATACGGATCCGATAGGTGATCGCTTACTTAGAGAGCTATGCTCGGAGTTGCGCTATAATATCGAATCAGAAATGAGATCTGCACAAAAATCTAAGTCACCGACTAAACTGGAACAATTGCTCGTCGAAAGTGGCTGTAAGCAGAGCACACAACTTGTGTAATCATAAAGTAAGTTTAAGAGTGATGATCAAGAGCCGGTAGACGTAGCGTGGGTAGACCACCCATTAGGAGTACAGACGAAATAGTTAAGATCGCGGGAAGTCACAGGATACGAGCAAATTAACACCGATCATCGTGGCCACCTTTGGGACTTATGCCTTGCAGTGGTCCTATTAATTGAAAAGAAGAGAAAGAAGACTGAATAAAAATTATAATAAAAGAAAGAATAAAAAATATTCATCTAAATTCCGATCACATTTTGATAAAATGGCGGCTTCGATATCACATGTATCTTCGTCGCCGTAAATATAATAAAAATATCGATATTAAAAAGATGAACACTAGAAAAAAAAAGCTAGTTGTACCATTCTGGATTCATAAAAATAGTAACTCTTTTGAAGTGTATTTTGGTAATATCTCTAAATTATCAACAAATACGCGTCTTTAAAATTATTTATGCATTTCAAATAACATTACATTAAAATTTTAAAACACATTAATCAACTACCGTGTTTATATTACATATTTATGCATGTAAAAGTTATATACAGAATTGTTTCATATTAATTATTACCCGACTAGTTATAAAATAACTTTACCGTTTAAGTCTAACACGTGATGTCTAATATAAAATATTGAGGTGGTATAAATAACATTACACGTTCAACTTACCCGCAACTTATCGAGGTATCACGTACGTAACGTAATTTAAGGGGTTTCCGGTAAGAGTTAATCGGATATATTAAGCTAATAGATGAATAAGTTCAAAGCTATTTCGCTGAGAGCCTTTTTGTTGGTAATAAGTGTATCCGTCTATTAGGTAGTAGAAAAAGTTTTGTGACATTTATTTAAAATCTTGTTATAAAATCTCTTTAGCTTTACTACTTTTATCTGGTTAGTTATGATGACTTTAAAAAAGTTACATTAAAAAAAAAAGAAAGAAGTAAAAAAGATTTAATTATGAGCTGTTTACCATTTGTTTTTCTTTCTGTCAAACTGTTTAAATATAAATTTTATTTCAAAAATGGAAAAAATCGATTTAAATTTACACACCTTTACACAGTGTTTAAAATAAATGAACTTTATATATTGAAAACTTTTTTAAAAAATCTCCCGAATTTTCATACATAACGCGGCAATAATAGCCCACTGCAAGGCATAAGTCTCTCTGAAAGCCATTATGACCAGTCTTGTGCTGTCGATATCCAGCGATAGCCCACATGGCGGTAACAGGTTCGTAGTCGTCACTCGAGAATCTTTCTGCTCCAAAGACCATAGCTTTCACAAGCGATGTGTCACGCCCACTGCTATTTCATTTTATTTTATTTAGTAATAATTACCAAGAAAAGAATCTTAATAGGTTTTCTATACATAGAATACGAGCTCTGTAAAGATATATTTATTTAGTTATAATAAACTTTTTATACCCATATGCATATACAAAGGTAGGTAAGTAAAGGTAGGGGTTGTATATGCATATAGGCATATACAAAGATAAACAGCTGGCAAATTTAGAAATATCGGGATTGAGAAAAAAAGTGCTATAAAAATACTATAACGTACTTTTTATAGATTACGAATACTTTAGTATTCGTAATCTATGATAATAGTATACGTAAGCATATAATAATCTTTTCCACTTTTCGTCGTTTCAACCCATAGACGCCCACTGCAAGGAATAGGGCATCCCTAAAGACATCCTTGGGGGGATATACTATATTCACCAAACTTGGCGAGTGGATTGACAATCGCAGTGCGGTATTATGGTACACACAAAATACTGCTGCCCATACTCTTGAAACTTTTTTATAAGCAGTGGCAATCCTATATAATTAATGCAGAAAGTGTGAATTATGTAAGATTTTATCGAACCCGCAACTTACGATCGCAAATCTGTTCTATACCGCTGGGTCACTACCGCCTATTTCATTTTTAAGAATTTATGACAGAAACTTTTTTTATTCACATTAATATCTCTAAAATTAGTAGCAATGAAAAATATAACCTTTTTGGACTTAAATATATTGATATGTTGACTTGTAGATAATACCACACTTATCATAATGTCTCAAGTCTATAAACTTTACCTGATAAAGTATATAGGCAAACTTTTGATTCAATTAGCATTAAAAGAATTTCATCTCAATGATTATAATGAAATTAAAATCATAGCTTAATATTCTCACCTAAATAATTAGAAATTGTTAAACATTTAGTAGAGAAAGGTCTCTCATTCAAAAGTTAGTAAGTAATTACCTAAAAAAGGTAGTGCATAAGCATTTTTATATTTCAGTTTGAGGTTGACGTAGCTACAGTAATTACTGAAACGAGAGAAAGCTTTTGAGCTGCAAAAGAAAAAATATTCTACTCATATAAAATCCTAAGTGGTTCGTAATTAGTTTTTAATGTTAAATATAAGAAAAACCGTAATGCAAGCGTGCTTGGAATGTAATAACTATATGCGGGTGTGCATATCTATTTCCATATCATAATTATTATATATCAAAAGTCAAAGTTTGCAAGAATAGATAGTAAATAATAATAATTTTAATATGTAGTATATGAGTAGTAATTATCTTTTACATTTATTGGGTCTACGTATTCTAACGAAATAATTAATTTCACATATTTCTTTCACTTTGTACAGAGCCATTGGAAATCATCCTGCATTTGAAACAAACACCATACCATTTTAAACCCGAAAAGTGTAGTATTTATTATCTGCCAAAAAGGATTATGCCTGGATAATAATAGCAGGCGTTTTTTTAAGCGCGAGGCTAATTACCGATTTTCATTAGGTCTTGATAATTAAAAATGAACGGTACGCTATGATCATGCAATTCCGTATTAAACGTCCCTTTAAATATCATGCTGTACAAGGAGACGTGTAGTGTTAGTAAAACTTAGTATTACCTGGCGAAAAAAAATATACTAAAAAGATATACAACTATGGGAAGTGAATGTGCTGATCAGTAAATTAACTAGGAATAAATTCACGGTAAACTTATATGCGGTAGATGTAAGAGAGAGAGAGAGAATGTAGGTGGATGTAGAAGAGGTATAACAACGAAATATCTCTATAACCTGCTGGAAAAATTAAATATTCCAAGACATGCGCAAACATCAGCTCATTTCTGAAAGTCTTCAAATTTAGTTAATTGGGAAAAGCGGTCTAGTCAGTAAAATTGAACATTATTACATAGGCAAATAGGCATATATTACATAGGCAAATAGGCTATCTTAAAGCTATTAGGGAGGTTCAATACCCCAAACACCCAATCCTTCTCCCGTCAAATCTGATGAAGCCAGCCTTCGTACGATGAATCCTCGAAATACTAAGAAGGTGTAAATGTTATAAGATGTGCTGTTAAAAGTTTCTATGAAATTTACCTGTTTATTATTTTATATCATTAAAATAAATAAATACATTAAAAAAACTTTTAAGTTAAACGGTTTTTTGATACCCATATTGTGGTGGTTGTGGAAAAATATGTACCTAGTCCGCCATTTTGGAACGGCGTCCATCTTGAATTTTAAATTTTGACATAACCATTGTGTTTTACTTGTGTAGCCCTTTCATTTGATACCCATATTGAGGGGGTTAAGGAAAAATATGTAATCCGCCATTTTGTATCGGCGACCATCTTAGATTTATAATGTTATTGATTTTATTTTATTGTATTGTCATCTAAATTAAATATGTGTACCAAATTTCAGATCAATCTGACAACGGGAAGGTGCTTAAATTTCAATTTCTAATTTTGACCCAAACAAACAAATTCCGTACGGGTCGAACTAAATAAAACCGTTTAACAAATACGTTTTGTATGAAACCAAAATGTACTAAGTATTATGATGATTTTATCAACATGTTACTCATCTCGATTTTGAATATATTTACATATAATCTTTTATTGCTCTTTCTTTACTGCGGTATAACCACGGTGTCTGCGTTTAATCCCATAACGATCATAAATTTAACGCATTTTGTTATCCCGGTTGTTGTAATGAATTGCTTCTCGTAAACCAAAAAATCGTAAAAATGAAATTACATTTAAGTTTATACACCCCAACTTATCTATACTAGAAGTGACAACCAAATTGTCGCTTTTCTCTTACTACTAAACCTGATTTCTATACTAAATTTAACTGAAGTTATCATACTTGGCACAGCCCTGTGTTTCGGATATATCTTATGGTGTTACACCATAAAGCCTCAATTAAACCTAAAAACTTAAACTCTCCCTTTTGCTCAGAATGAGCTTGCGCCAGATGAAAACCGATTACCATTTTGACTTGACTGACTTACGTCGAAATACTTCCTAATTTAATTTCGAAAATTAATTAATAACTTGAAATTAAGTATAATGCCAGTACCGTAATAGTGTGTTAATAACATTCAATAGATTCAAAATCTTGCACCGTATTAGCAATCATCAAAAAAAAATAAAAATTTAATTTTTCCATATTTTCAATATTTGTTCACTACGACGTAGTGATATGAATCACGGATAAAGAGGCTTTTTAAAAAAAAAATTAGTAATTAAACAATAAAAAATAATCCTTTACGAATCTCATTGAAACATTTTTAATGAAAGGCTTGACAATTGTAAGATAAAGGTGATGAAAAAAGACTGTCGGAGCGGAGTGGTAGGATTGACGTAAGGTTTGGAACGGATTCGTGGAATATTAAGTTTACACCTTCTAAAAATAAATAAATGGTTTTATGAACACCAAGAATCCATGCCGCTTCTAGTCCTATTGGAGATTTAAGGGGGAGGCCTATACCCAATAGAGTCATTCTACGGCTAAAATGATAATGATGGAACTAATAAAGGTTTTACATGATTTATATGCAGAAAACGATAGACGATCTAGTTTGATCACTAATCGGATGGCGCATTTGTGAAGAACTTCACTATTGATGCACGTCTATTGAAGTTGTGTTTTGTAGCATTTCTAGACTTTTTTGTAAAAATAATTAAATAAAGTTCGGACCAGACCGGTTTGAAACGTTAAGAAGATAGAAAACATCCATGTTTGAAAGTGAAAATCTAACAAACATTATATTCTGGGATTCAGAGCGGCGAGTATGTGCCCATAAGTCGTTCGTGTCGTAGTAAGTACAGAATGATCATAGACGGGTCACCGAGTAACTATTATAGCTACCTCAAGTTCTCTCACCAAAAAAAAGTCTGTTCAACTAAAACCAATGCAATGACGTTCCGCAAACTCTTAACCATATTTAGTATTAATTATTCAAAGTAAAAAAAAAGATATTTACATTTAAATATAATGCTATTTATGCTTGTCAACTTACCTTAAATCTGCTTTTAATTTTATTACCGGTAGTTACCGATTATAGAATTCCCGCAAGAGGCTGAGAAGTTGGTTACCACCGCGAAGTGTATTCTGCAATAATAAAACAGTACTATAAGCATAATTTATTGGTAAGAACGAAAACATTATCTTCATCATTTTAGGACTTCGGCGTCCATTGCTAGACAAATCTTAACCGTTTCCTAAAGGACCAGTTAAGAGTGGCGAGTGGAGAGAGGAGTGGAGAGTTTGCGGTGGCAGTTGTGTGATTCGCATTGTTTGTCGCATACGCATTTATCGGCGGGTTGGTGGGCGGTGCGTTTTGTTGCGCGACTGCTGCTGCATGTGCGGATGTGGCTAAACATTGGTCATTTTCCTACTAAGGATGAACTTCCGTAAGGTAACGCCTGATTCCATTAAATATCTACAAATCTCCGCATTCTCCTGATTCGATATCATATCAAATTCTTAACAAAGCCATCTTCATAGCTTGTCTTGTTATTCCACAAAAAATATAACAAATAATTTTCAATTGAAATAACGATACATATACGTATTCAAGTTCAATCTACTTCGAGACTATCGAATGACGAGTTACATATAAGTGACGTAACAAAGAATTAATTCCTTGTTAACACACTACGCCGCCTCTGTGACGTCATCTTCAACCGGAAACAGGACGATATTGACAGATTTGCGACTGGTTGTATGCTATGTATCTTTAGAAGTAATTTAATAAGTTTGTGAGATTGCCAAGTATTTCACGTACTTTCTCACATCGTGGGCAAAAACAGCCTTTCTTTCTATATCTTACATAACATAAGTGTTACCAGCGAAATTTTTGAGTTTGTCAATAGTTATATATATAACCTTGCAACCACCACTTTTTCAAAATTAGAGCATGAAATTAGATAGACATCAAGCCAATTTTTTAAGACACTAACATATAATGAACAGGAGAGGTATAACTTTTTTAGTTCCGTTAATTGTGAAATTTTAAATTAATATTGTTTATGATCGTTGATTTAAATTATATCGGTAACAATTGACAGAATACCAGAATTATTTTGAAAAAGTTAAAAATTGAAAGCTAATAGTTTTGTTTGTAATAATTTTAAATTCGAAAAAATCTTCGTCATCCATGTAACTGGAATATAATCTGCGTATCAGAGTAAAGTTCTTAGCTCACGGACCTCTGTTTCTGTGAAGTCTATTTCGATGAAGCTGCACAAAGCCTAAAGTGACTTGCAGCATAACATCGTACACATTACAAAGAATAAAACTACAAAACCCACAATACACATGTTTTAAAAAGTTAGTTACTTTTAAATTTTTTTAAAACTAATTGATAATTAGTCTTACTGGCAAAATCGTCGTACCGATTTTTAAAGTAATTTTTAGTTGAGCGAGTCTAATGATGTTCACATCAATATATATTTTTCCACCTATTCCGATTCATAATCTTCATAATTTCAGCCGTACGACATCTACAGCTGGACATAATGCTAATCTACAGATTTCCAATAGCAGTGATTAGGAACTGCCTGAATCCAACGACTTCCGATGTCTGTCTACCGATGTTCATTCCGATTATAGTAAATACGTGAAAAAATTTACACTACTCATTTTTTAGAGATAAGACTTTAAACACGATCGGGTTAAATTCAATAACGTAACATGTTTTTTACAACAATGTAACAATGTAAATAATTCCCAAAATTCAATCATGGTTTGTGTTATCACTTAAAAATTCTTACTATGTAGTATAATTTTAAAGCTTTTTGTTTAACGACTGTTCTTAATCATTATGTAACCTTTTTGTCAATCTAGTCGTATGTATATATAAATGTTTTATTTCATATTTGCAATGTAGATGCCTACGTTACTCGGACAGAAACAGCTCATTTCATAAATCAACCGTACATAAGCCACGCCGAGTAAATCTGTTCATATTTCACCAGGAATTACTTATCCTTTTTGTATTTATGACAAGGGGTCGGAACATGGATATGTTACTCAGTGTCATTTTTACACAAAAATAAGATTCGATTTCGAAGCGAAAGGTTTTATCGAAATGCGAGAGATTCATATACCGGACGACATTTTAAAAGTAGCTACAAATTTAATTACTTTTAAGGTTGTGTTTGCTATGTTATACAAGATATTTCGTTATAGGTGTAAGAGTTTTGATGAGTAGAATGTATAGCTCATGTGTTGTCAATGGTACACTTCAACTATAGCAGTGGTACCTTAACAGTGGTAGCCCAGCGGTAGGGGAGGGAGACTAGCGATCGTCGAACGCATGTTCGATCCCCGGGATAAATTTAGGATAATTCACACATGTGACTTCATTTTATGGGATTGCTGCTGTTTACAAATAATACAACATTCATTTTTAGTGAGCGGCCGCCGTTCCCTAACCGCGAACAGCGTGGGAGAACCGTGGTTGGATCCAGATCTCTCTTCGGCTTGCTTGTGGTCCACGCTGCCGTTTCAACCCGCAAGCACACTCCAGCAACACACCCCGTCAAAGCTCTTCCGCGAAGACCCTTAACAACTCGCGAGCGTCACCGTGCAACTGGTAGACGCCCCGCCAACTTTTAGTTTCTAGTTATAAATCTAGTTATATATAGTTCATAGACCCTTCCGCTCCGTAAACTCAGTATCGATGAAGCTGTAAAAGCCTGAGGGCTAACAACATTAACATCTTCAGAAACAATACAAAAATTCACAAATAATTTCTATACCTCACTGCCATTGCCAGTCTACCTGCCAAGTGTAGCGATTATGGTATATATCCATAGATATCTTTGTATGGGTTGTAACGGCAACAATCTAACAAAAATCAATGGATTGGGAATTTATAATGAAGAAAGAAACGTAATAATAATAAAATATGAAAAAGCGTCTTTAACCCTTAAACAAACGCCGGCGATTTTGCATGATTTACGAAAAAAAAACAGTAGATTCTGTGTAAATCAGTACTGTAGATTTCATTTTTCAGTGGGAAATCCGGAAAACGGAGAGGGAAATAGGAGTTTTCTCGGTGGTAAATATGTTACCATTATCCGTTAAGAAATTATTTAAGTGGTAAAATACTTACCATTGTTCATTAAAGTTAATTTTTTTTATCTGCACTAGTTATTTGCGTTGGATTTACTTCTGTTTCTAAGTTTTCCACGGTGTGGAAAAGCCTAAAGCAAGGATTGGCACAAAGTGTCACTTTGCACATTGTGCAGTAAATTTTTGTTCTCTTTTGAATTTTTTTTTTGTACTGCAAAAGCGACATCTCTTATACGTCTCGCCCTCGTCAGGTAAATGCATTCCAACATTAAGCAGGCGTATTTCGTCTGGTACACCAAAACACCCCCATTTTTTAATTATAAAAAATTTTTCTTAATATTGTGCTAAACACAAACAGACGAATATACTATTAATATTTTACCACTTCTTTAGACCACCAAATATTACATAAAAACATATTTAAATGCGGAACTGTTGAGAGGAAAATGCACCAAATTATGTTTAGTTATCATATCTGTATGTAAATATCACTTACCAAAATTTTTCTTCATCAATATGCTACAATATTTTCAAAGAGGCCTAATTATTTGAATTTTTTCATATCGCCTTTCGACCGGACGACTTTGACGTCGCCTAAAATTGACAGATGACGTCTCGAACTTAAATGTTGCCATCATTAACATTAAATATTTTTCTATTAATAGGTTTTCATTGATGCCATAAGTATAAATATTGCCATATGTGAAATATTGTACGATTTTGGTAAGAAAACAAAGTGGTAAGTATTTTACCTTTATTTTATTCAGAGTTGAAACACATGTTACAACAAAGTAATATTAAATATTTTTACTCCTTGACAACAGTTATTGGTTTGTCACGTTTCAATAACAAAAATTATTAATGTAATATTCATATATCAGAGTAATCTCTTTAATCAGAAAGCTAGAAAACAAGTGTTAACGCTTTGAAGTTATTTGAGTGTATGATCATTTCCCTTTTCTGGGACAAAGGAGCTACACATTCACTTCCTTAAAGCTTTACAAATACACCCATAACCAATTAACCCTGTGTACATTGTAAGCGAAAACAATGTTCCGTGTTTGTAAATGGTTCCAAATAATTCCTTTATAAACATTACAAATGTTCAATGCTTAATATTATACAAGTAACAACGATATACATAAGTATTTGAACAAATAGAACAGTCACCGAAGATCTAGATATCTTCGGTAAAAAACAAAATACGAACGACACAATCTACTCGCTAGATTACTAGATGCCAATGTGGTTTTAAATTACAAAAAACTTCTTGTTTGATTAGACAGAAAAGCTTTGGTCTTTCTAAAAATCACTGTCTTAACACACAATCTGAATACATAACAAAATATATACCGTTTTTGAATGCATTTGAATTCGAACATTGAGGAACCAAAGCAAAGCAATGCGGTGAAATATCTAACATAAACACAGGAGCTCAGGCTAGAGAGATATCTCTAGAGCGTACTTATTGAAGCAAATCGCTAAAGACGTTAGCTTTTGTTATTAAGGAAAACACATTTCATTCAAAAGTAAACTTGAAGTCAGGGAAACGTAATTTCTTTGCATTCCCTACACGAATTCACCGTCGACGGGCAGCTTAACACATTTTAGGGCTCATTGCAATGCATCGGAGTTCACCTTCTTTGACTAGACTACCTACCTAACAAAATTAAAAACTATCCACCTCATGCTGCTTTTTGACGTTTGCTTTCGACAGACCTAAATTATTCAGCAGTTTATAGAGAGATTTCGCTCTTATAACTTTCGCCTCGCCACCACCGCATACGAATTCGAATTAATGCATCTGTAGTTATTTCGTTAACTAGGTTATAATAATTATTTGCACCTTCAGGTTGGTCACGAGACCTATGATCACTTATCCGTTAATTCATTCTTTTTTCTTCCCCTGTTTATTTACTCTTTCTGATGCAAGTTCGACCTAAATCAGTTTGATGTTTTTACTTATTACTGTATTATATATATAATATATATTACACAGTAATGTATTTAACCTTATTTTTTATAAGTATATATGTTACATACATATGTATGTTTTGTAGACGGTAACTATCCATTATATATACCTTTTCCATATTCTGGTTCTCTGTGTGAGATTGCCTAGTGTGATAAGACCACCTATTGTACTTTTTTGTTTATTATTGTAAAAATATTTATAAGTATCCTTGCGAGTACAATAAATAATATTAAATAAATAAATAAACATTTTTTATGACTGCAGCAGGCATTATGATTGCAGCCCTTTATTTAACCATTTGTAAAATAATACTGCCAGTGCATGTTAAACGTTTACACAATCGACAAACGACGTTATTCGGTCGTTGGATGACACTGGACTACATTCCTACCGTTCCTTTTAGAAGTGTTTAGGGTAGGCCTATGTCCAGCTGTGAACGTCCTATGGCCGAAATGATGGTTATATACTTCCCAGGCTCTGTTTTATCAAAATCCTGAGTCTTGAATATTTTAAACATATGTTGTAAGTAACGTACGAGTATGTTGGTGTTGTGAACTGTTCTTTGTAATTCATGCTTTACTCTATGCTTTCAAGTTGTCGCCCGGCGACACTAGCCGACGCTTGTAACTAGCACACTAATTAAACAAGACAACGCCTCTCAGGGCGGAACTCGGAAAGACAAGAGGAAACATATTATCTTCTTTGCAAGCATATCTGAGATAAATATACTAAATAATTTGTAACATAGTAAAATAATAATTCGTGCACCAATATAAATAAAATTAATTTTGTCAAAATTCCTGTTCTTTGTGTTAATGATTTTTAAGACATACAGATTGATGACACAACTTAGTTATATATAGTTAAATCGATTGCTCTAACTAAAACGGATAATACACCTAAGAAATGAACTGCTCTTTCAGGACCTTTGAGAATGCGATCACTCAAAAACCAGTCTGAAATGAATGTGGGCTCTTCTAAGATCAAATGCATTTGGAATCCCGAGTAGTTTTATGTTAAAAATACTTTTCTTGGCTCGCACAGGTGATAAACAATAGAGACCTCTCTCTTTACCTATTTCTTATTTATTGATTACACTGTCTCTAAAGTTCCCAACCGTTAGGCTACATGAATAGAGGCAGTATAATTGCCCAAAGGTAAGGTCTTACTTGCAGCAGGTTTTGCCTCCAACGTCACTGCCAGCAGTACTCTTAAAGATAACTGTCCCGTGCGCAAACATACTATCTGACTCTCCAAGCAGGTGTTGTACTATGCTTAGCCACTTCCGCACATGCAGTGGTAATCATGCAATAAAATGCACCGCCCGCCAGCCCACTGATAAATGCGTATGCGGCAAATAATGCGATTCACACAACCGCCACCGCCAAATCACTCAACACGTGTTTCACCCTTCCACGGGGCATCTTCAGGAGTTATGTTACACCGATTAGTGCCAAACACAGAGTCTTGTTCAGTTCTCGTACGTCACCAAAACGCACTAACGATTTAATCATCGCTCGGGACGCGAGATAAACTGACTACTGTATTATTCGGATATGGTACCGGATTTGGTGGCATACTCACTTCCCGATTATCATCATGAAATTTAGCCTAAACCACACCCGGCTGCAGTGAGTATAATCTAGCATATACCTCTTACTGATCGAGCAAGTACCCGAGCTAGCACTACAACGTATAAAAACTTCAACATTTATTTAATGAATTCAACTAATATTTATTTTTCTCCTCTAGTACGAATAAAATATAAAACATTATTGTTTCGCGCCAGGCCTACTCAGAATAATTTTTTCATACTAATTACAGACACTTAATTTTAAAGAGAATTACATTTTCTTTAAATAGACGATAACATGAGAAAAACAACACGGTTCACACTTATGCTATCGGAGTTGACATAATAAAAAAAATTCAACACTATGTTTCAGTGGCACTAGGAATCGAGAGTAAAGATGATACAGGTATATTTGTTAGCTAAATTTAAAAAGCTGATACATCAATTTCCAATCAACTGTGTAAAGTGATCACTCTGAAATATGTTACATTCTACAATCGATTAGAATGCGTCGGGCAAATAACTTCTGACAGTATAAAGGCTACAGAAACTGATAGTAAACAATAATCAAAATTTTAAAATGTTTTTACTTTCTATGTATGTGTGTATGTATATTTTTTTCTGTGTATAATCATAGCCTTATTTATAATTTTCGAAACCATTGATTTTTGGATAGAGTGAACACTGCATTAATTTACATTTTAGGTATACATACATTCATCTTATACCAATATTCATCCTGTATATATGCATTCAAGTACGTCATTAACGACTGTGTTACTAATATACCCGATATACTTTTTATTGTAGATTAATTAAGTATATATGATAATCCAGTACATAAAACAGTACAAATACTCCAACCATTGTTCATAGTTGATTAGTATGGCAATATATCTTAATGGTGTATCATCTGTCGATTAGATAAACTGTTCGCTAATGTAGGAAATAATAAAGATCAGTGATACCCCATTATAACCTTCCAGTTCATAATCCCCTGCCCTGAGCACATCAACCGGCACATTAAGTGACGCCTAGTATGTAATCGCCGTTGCTAGCATTTCTAAAGGATGTAATAAAGCGATAACTAATGGCGTCATTTGCGAATATATTCAAATAATGGATTTATTACTGACACTAATACCTCGCTTTTAGATGTGACGGTACAGTGATATTACAAAATTAGGTTATCCTACAAAGTGACGAATCGAGTTCGAAGTTCACTTGGTAAGTAATATGCCTTATTCTTGACTTATTTAAATTATCCTGTCTATGAATTATTTGTCGTGTCGACGGTGTCTAGACATCAGCGTTATTATTATTTACAAAGAAAAACTACTATGGTGACATCAATAATTTTAAATAACAAAATCCGAAACACATCATCATTTTATAAGACCGCTTATAATTTCATATTAATATCTTATAGATATTCTTTCCAATCAACCTGCTTGTTCAAATACACAGAGTACACCTATCCCCCGATTAACACGGTAGATACGTTCCTGAGAAAAACGCTGAAAACGAAAATTAAAAAGTTTCAAGTCAAAACCGTGTAAATCGAAAAACCTGCAGAAAATGCATAATTTTGCTATTTAACAGTTGTGATTTTTTCAATATTTTTAGGTGTACACAGAATATAAATAAAATGAATTGACAAGTTAAAATATTTAATATATTACGGAAAAACTGTTTTTGTTTAATTACAACATACATTAAACAGAAGAACAAAAATAAAACCAAAGGTGTTTTATTACCCTTTATAGTGATAAATATATGAAGACAAATATAAAGTCAGAAATTACTCTCATTCTTTTTTACGGAATCGAAGGATCGAGTTCACTTTCATCACTCGAAGTTATTTGTGCCGATTCGATGTTTGAAGCAGAAATATTTACATTATGAGAGATGGTAATAAAATCGGTGATTAAAACAATATATGTTATACAATTACTAACAATATTAGGTCACGCAGAGAAGAATGAAGATTTCTATGCACGGAGGTTCCTTGCAGAATCATATCAGGAATGAGCAGAGCGTATCTGAACCTGAATCTGAAGAGTAGAAGAAGAAATGGTAGTGAGCGGGGCACATCGCTTGTTCAACAGATGGTTCTGCTTGACAACTACGAGCCAGTAGACGCGGTGGGCGTAGGCTTACCACAAGTGGGACGGACCGTATAAATAAGGTCGCGTGACGTCGTTGGATACGGTAGGCGTAAGACTGGTCTTTGTGATGAATTTCAACGGAATCCTCTGCTTTGCAGTGGACATATATCGAATGAAGATGTTTATGAATTCCTGATAAACAAACGATTATATATGAGAACATAATATATACATAAATAGCACACAAATAAACACATACCGTACAATATGTAAGAAAAATTTAACGAAACTAATCGAATATTATTTTTGAACAGGTTAATGACTCTAATTCCGAGGTGGAATTCATTCCATAATAGTCGCTTTGGACACGAAAAGAAAAATGAACGAAGCCGTGTCTATGAAGACATAAAGTAGCAAAAGATTATATGATAATCAGAGATGATTCTCTCGATATTTTTGCGTGAAGATTTTTATTTATATTTATGTTAAGTACAACCCTAGCGAACTAGAATACTTATTTGCGGCAGATTTTGGTTCCACGGACGGCCTCCAACAAGCAACCATCAATAAATCCTAGTCATTGATGAATATCACAGAAATGCTCAATCCGTCTGATCATATCAAAACAGCAAAATTAGAGAGTAAATTAATCTTACTTTATAACGAAAAAATAAAAAGAAAAGAATTATGAAGAAAAGGATTTAATAAAAAAGGGTGAGCCAGATTGTTTACACACTGCCGGCTGACGATAAAGCGCGCTCTTTGAAACGCGTCATAGAACTCGAGCCTAAAAAAATACTCTCTAATATATTTATTTACCTACAGATATGAACGGTGCACTAGATATAAAGACCTCGTTATACCTTTCTCTAGTCTATTATAATTTGTCATTCGTTTTCTGAGCAACTGTCTTATTCTTTACAGCCTTTAGATTCCCACTGCAAGGCTCCTACAAAGATTGCCATTATGACCAGTTTTGCGCTGCCAGCATCCAGCTACTTCACGTGACCTTAACTATGACGTCGGTCTACCTAATAGGAGGCCTACCCACGACGCATCTACCTGTGCCATGTGGTCGCCACTCGAGAATCTTTCGACCCCAACAGCCATCGGTAGCACGAGCGATGACCTTCGGGATCTAAGCTACCTACACCAAAGTTCTTAGTCACTGCCACTTCAGACGAGCAATTCTTTGAGCTACGTCAGGAACCTAGGTTCTTCTGCGGATCTTTTTATTTCTATCTCTCGTAGCGAAACTCCGAACATTCTTAGTAACCTTGAGCCGACGTCTCGGATCTGTATTTCATCACTGGCAATACACATTGGTCAAAGACCTTCTTCAGACATTGCAATATTTTCACAACCGTCTACGGAATCGCAATAAACGATTACATAATAAAGAGGAATAAAACACAGCAGTAAGAAGAAAATAATATCAACAAAAAAGAGGTATAAACCCAGGGACTAGAAATAAATTGTACTGTGATATTTTGGGAGAGGAGAAAGAAAGAAAGTTGATACATAAACGAGGACTAGTAAGCCAGAGGAATGTGAGATGTTGAGGAGAAAAATAAAAACACGTTGACAGAAAAAGGAGAATAAAAATATCAGTAGAAGTGAATAAAATTTATTGAATAATCAAAAACCCTGTCCTTCCTAAGATAGGGATGAACGAGTATTATTATAAATTAAATGATATCTTTAAATTATCATATAATACATTTATAAAGTTCATTAACCTAAAAGTAGTAAAAAAAACTCGGCTATACAGCTTGAGAGTGAATTGATCTAAAACTGTATTACTAAATAAGAAAAGTTGCCAAAAAAAATCGTCTTAGTTTGGTGTTAACTCTTCTCAGACCAGGGTACGGTTGGTACCCTCGTGATTTTAAATAGAAAAATGCTATTGAAGGAGATATCAACTATTTCTAGTTACAATGACATTGTTCTCTTTTTATATTTTTCACATGACGTACAGAAGTGGTTACTGTCAGCAATGCATTTCGATAAAAAAATCGAGCATTAAATTTGTAAACATTTTCAGTTGTAAATTTTGAAGTATGTGGCTTACATATATGTGACATTTATAAAGTTCCTATTCCCATAGGTTGGAACTACTCAGCCACGAATAGCAAAATGTAGTTATGTTCATAACGTGTCGAGTGTATAATTTGACAGCAGAAGTCTGCCGCACATGTATGTGTCTTACATTGACCCTACAGTATAACCAATATTTCATAGCAATATTTACGAGTGCAAAAACACAGTTGACTCTATTTTTTATTTGATAGGAAATTATAAAGACTTTATTTGACCATTTATAACCATACTGTTTAACAAAAGTCTTAAATTTCTTAAGCATCAAAGAATGTCTTCTTTTACGTATTTTATTAAAATATTTTAACATGTTTTATTCAATTTAAAACGCGAACAATAAAAACGTGTATGTGCATGGCTTTAAATTATATTGTAATTTAATGCAATGGTAAAGATGCAGACAATATCAATATTTCCTTTTCTAGTTATACCAGACAACTAAGAAAAGCTTTTGTTGAAAGATAGAATAGTAAATGTTGAATAGCATACTCGAAATCATGACCTCTGAATCGCAGAGCATTCCATTAATCAATAAACGGTATAAATTACGTTTAACTTCTGATCGAGCAGCAGCAAGCGAGGCATAATAGAATATTTCACTAGGTGTAAATTGGATAAAACTATTTACCACTCCACCTTCTTAGAATATTTAGCCGTAATTGTAGATCTCAATTAAAAAATGGTTGATAAATGAATCTCTTTGTCAATTACAGTCTAGTCCAAAGGTAGTCAAATTAAGGCACACAAGTCAGTTATATTTTTTAATGGAAATATCTGACATAATGTTTATATGATGATCAATTTTTATATAGCAGACAAGAAAAATAACTTCTTTAAAAATTCTAATGGAAACAGTTTTAAAACTATCTCCGTTTTTCAAGTAAATATGACATCGTTCACGACAAAAGTGAATTTGAATTTTGTTACGGACATCTTTATACAACTTCGTGTAAATATTATCTTTATTTGGTATAAGTTCTATTTAACCTGTTTTGCAACGAGACAAAAAGTATAATAGAGATATTCCTGCGCTATGTTTTTCCTTTCTTTTTATGTATTTAGCAATAAATAAATCGATCTTTACCATAATTTATATCTATATGCATACGTGTTTTTTAGTTTAATGTGCGAGGTAAGGTCGAATATCCATAATGATAATTGAAGGTATCGAAATCATAGGACAGGAAAGTAGTATATTACACTACGATATACTATTATCATCATTAAAGAATAATCATTTGAAATTGCGAGTAGTGGTAGCCCAGTGGTACAGGTCTGAGACTTTTGATTCTCGAGATACAATCTTATATAATTCACACTTTGTACATAAATTTCTTTGTACAAAAAAGTTTCCAAAAGATGGGCAGCAGCGTCCTCTGCGTGTCATAATACCACACTGCGATCGCCAATCCCCCAGATAAATGTGGCGATTATGGTATATCCCCCGTAGATAATTTTGGAGGAGGCTTATACCTCGCAGCGGGCATCTATGGGCTGAAATGATGAATCTTCTATATTCATTTTAAAGAGATATAATAATTTAAATAAAAAATAAAATGAACTTTTGAAATGAAATTTTGTAAACAAATATTAAGAAAAGAACAGAATAAGCTCTTGCAATGTGTTTTTTTCTCCGTGCTTTTATGTCATCACTCTCAAACTATAAGAAACTTTCTTCCTTGTTCTTTATCACGTTTAAGGCGCTCCACAAAGTCACTTAGTTGCTAATGCGGTAACTAAGTCGTTTGGGTGATTATCCAATCGCTGTATATATTTATTCTCTGCTACTCTTAACTCGACAGTTTCTTGTGTATATCATTTTTGTGGATCTCGGTATTGATAATAAACCATAGCGTGTTTGAAATGGTTCTTAGAAAACCTCCCCACTATTGTGCGCCATATATGCATATTGGTTTCAAGATTATTTTATATTTCAGCAGTTTATTGTCGATTGACAGTTTGGAGTTGCATGCTATCACCCATTAAATATTTCTGAATCGCATTCTCTCGTTGATTTAATATGATATTTCCAGCTCAATCTTAGTCTTAGTGAATACCGAGTTATCTAACTGAGTCCGTCTGTGGCAGACTGTTGTCACTCATTTTTACTGTAATATAGCTTCGTTGTTCTCAAAATAAATGTAAAGTACGAACTTAAATCTACTGGATTTCATTCTCCGATTCGGCGTCATATAATCATAAAAAAGCAACAACTGTTATGCAGTCTTCAGCGATAAGATAAATGTGATTGTGAACTTACTTAACAGAAACTGGATGACGCATCGATAGCAGATGACCTTGTGAATAACAATGCGTGATGGATAACTCAATCTTCTGCTACTAAAGTGCGAAAGCTACAAAATTACTTAGATCAATGTAATGTCATTTTGATAAAATATATTCGGTTAGTAGTGACCTTTATTTTAAACTGTTCACACATACTTCGTATTGTTTAATGTTACCGACTTGCAGCAAAACAAAAATAGATTATACCTCATAGTTAGGCATTAAGATTCTAGATATTCGTAAATTGTCAACCAACACACCAGATCTAATAAATCTATGAGGGTGACCTATGTCCAGCTGTGGCCGTTCTGTGGTTAAAATAATGATGATAAATGATATCAGATTAAGCACTTTATTAATTGATATAATATATATGTAATAACAAACAGCGTTACTTTATATTACACCCTTTGTTAAAGGCTTATTATCTTTTACACAAATAAAAAAATAGAGGAATCGGTTCAGCTGCACACGAATTTTACGCAACGTATTTGGCTAATCATTTTTATTTTTATACATTTGGTAATAACCACTAAACTAAATCAAAACAATCTTTTAATAAATATTCAATCTTGTTTCAAGTATTTGATATCACTTCAATAGCATATCTTATAATTGAAGCAAATTAATACTGCTTCCTCTGGAATCTAATAGAATTCCATGGTAGTTTACAGGTGCAACGGCGAATTCCCGGCATATAACGGTATTTAATGAACCTGTACTATTTGTCAGAGTTTTGTAACAAGATATTGAACAATATCTTCTTACTATCAATAGTTTCCCATACATTATTTTTTTTTATCTTACTGCAAAACACCAAAAAGTTATATCAATTTAAAAATAAAAAGTTATCTCTAGACGTGTTCGTAAGCAAAATATTCTAAAATGGTGGACTTATTTGGAATGATATTTTTCATCTTTCAGTTACAGCACAAAGCAAGATTTATGTAAAGAGAAAGTAAGAATATCCTGCGAAAAAAAAATTGAAAATAACACATTTTTTTTCATTTTTTTGTAAAAGTTATGTATTTGCTTCTTCACTTGCAATATTATTGTTTTTTTTTTCATCATAGAAACTCTTTCGTGTTTTCATCTAAAATATGAAAAAGTTTAGGCCAATTAAAACAGCCGTTCCGAATTTTTAATATAAATAGTTACAAACCTGTAGGGATAACAACACCGAAATCAAATGTTGATTGATAATTCGAAATTTTCGAAATAACAGTATTTTGATTTTGGTTTTGAACATAGATAATAGTTCTTAAATTCTACAAAGGTGAGAAAGATTGTTGCTTTTGTAAAATTCATACTATTTCTGATACTTATTAACATTATTTTTATTATAAGTTAGCTACTATAAAATAAATGAAAAAATATCTATTTTTAATTTTGTAGCTACAGATGGTAAAAATTCAAATATACACCTGCGTAATAAGACCAAAAAAAGTGTATAACCCGAACGAATATTGCGAGAGACGAGATGATAACATATCTCTGGATCATAATAGGTATTAAGGGATTATTTTTCTATCAACAAAATAATGTGTGCGCTTCACTTGGGATTTGTACGAAGTTTGTTTATGAGTCGTCAACCTTGCAGCGTATATGATATTTATAGCACATGCTTTTTTTTTTCGGAGAATATGAATACCTAAAGTCGTACACACAATATCTTCACATATATTAATCATAGATAAAAAATAAACTATGAAGATGTAAAGTCTCATTTCCAGAAATAGGCTCTAGGCTTACATCCTTCAATTTCATTTTACAAGAACATCTGTTAACATTTTGACTCTTCTCAGCAGATCAGCTTTCTGAACCGGTAATTGCTTACTTCTATAAGATATTATGTTTTATAGAATACATTGCTAATCGTACTTAAAAACATTCAAGATAACAACACGGTTACGTTCTTAAGACTCCTATTTTCATATTTTACTTATAGCCGTGTAATATATTAAAATACTAACTTTTAAAACAATAATCTAATTTTTCTTTCATACGTGGTAACCAGAACTAATATTTCTTAAAAAAATTATACATCTTGAATAAGTGTTATAAATTTAAAATAAAGAAAGCTAGTCACTATTTATCATAAGATCAGAACCTAACTGTATAGGACTGAGACTGGCGATCATGGGTCCTGGGTTCGATTCCCAGAATATGCTCTTTTATCATTCATATTTTGTACATTAATTACATAAGGTTACTACTGCTCGGAAACAAGTTTAGAGAGGATACTTTGCATACCATACCACACTGCGATTGCCAACCCTCCTGCCAAGCTGAGCGATTTTGATGTGTCTTCCCAAAGATATCTTTGGAGAAGGCATATTCCTTGCAGAGTACGTTTATGAGCTGAAACAATAACGGCGAAGGAAACCTAAATATATACAATTAAGGGTCTAGTTGCAACGATGTACTTGAAGAAAATATATATAAATTGAATATGTTCCTAGATCATAATACGCAATATCTATATCTGTAATAATCATCTTTAAAACAGTAGACTGTCAATGCACTGTTAAAATACGAATTTGTACACTTTTATTAATGGTAATAGATTCTACAATCGAACTTGCGTACCTAAATGTAATAGAGAAAACAAGACGATCTGAATATTTTTGACGTTTATTTTTTTCCTTATAGCTGTTTAACAACACGGAATGCTTAGAATACTTACATAACTTTGTTATTACATTATAATCGATAATAATATATTATTGCGAAAAACGTATGCGTTGTCATGTTTTAAATAAAAAAGAAAATATATGTATATATAGAAACCAATTTTAACGGCCCCATTGAAGAAAATTTTCTCTCTTCGGAGTGGCCACATCTAAATATAACGTTCGCTATGAAACACACAGCGAGAGTAATTGTAAATACAAACCATTTACATTACAAATCATTCTTTACTTACTCTATTACTCTATTTTTGGACCTTTTTTAATTTGTATAGTTAACAAAGCTATTTTTGAAGACCCCCGTGATCTGGACATGCAACATTAAATACTAATAAGAATAAAAAAACACTTTTTAAAAGAGTACTAAAAATCAATTGAGGTGTATCCTGTACTATTTCTAGGCTGTGGTACACCTTATCCAAAAATCAACGGCTTCAGAAATAATAAATAACTTAATTATAATAATACAGTAAAAAAAAACTTTTTTAAAAATTCAGATTACCACATATTAAAATTAATTATGTTTACCATCAATCTCTGCAGACTTTTAACTACCAGAAGTTATAACCCCGTCGCATCCTAATTGAAAAAAATATTAATGTAATACAGTATATTACATAACAAGGTTTTTGCTTACGAATTAGATATACATCAATCCTTAAACTATTTTCAATTGTAACTAATCACCCTTTAAATACATTTTTTATATTTAAGTATGGAGAGTACATGACATTTATATATAGAATGAAAATTAAAAAAGTAGTTCAAAGTCAGACGAGAGACACGTCTTTGTATGACGCTACTGAAGTAGAATACTGACTTCCTAGTCTGTTGAGATAATTTACGGAAAGATTGAAAGTTTATAAGAGCTAATTTAGAAAGTTTTAAATTATGAATGTCTAGAAAACCAGTGCACACCATCTACGCACTATACCGACCCTATTCACTTACATCTGGTAAACACAGAAGTAAGTAGGAGAACCGCACTCCCCCCAGAGGGAGATGCATTACCGGAAGTGACAGAAAAGGAAGTCGCCGAGATCATAACAGATCTCAAACCTAACAAGGCACCCGGGCCGGACGGCATCACCAATAGGGTGCTCCGAGCCTTGCCCGGGCAGCTACTTACTCTGCTTGCAGGTATTTTCAATGTCCTGCTAGCCAGCTGCACCTTCCCCGACGAGTGGAAAGAAGCGGTCGTCATCGGCATCCCCAAGCCAGCCAAGCCCCGAGAGCTGCCAAGCAGCTACCGCCCCATCAGCCTCCTCTGCACCATGGGAAAAGTGTACGAGAGAATAATCCTATCAAGATTGAAGAAATTCGCATTCGGTCAAAACCTCATCCCGGACGAACAGTTCGGGTTCAGACCGAAGCATTCATGTGTACACCAAGTACACAGACTGACAGAACACATACTGTCAGGTCAAGGAAGATCAAAAAAGCCCGTCCTCACCGGCGCACTTTTCTTCGATGTCGAGAAAGCGTTCGACAAAGTCTGGCACGAGGGCTTAATATATAAGCTCTATCAACTCAAGGTGCCCGACAGGCTTGTGCTCACCATACAAGCCTTCTTGAAGAACCGCACGTTCAGATATCGTGTGGAAGGAGCCCGGTCCTCCAAAAGACCGCTCCTGGCAGGAGTACCACAAGGCTCCTGCCTCTCACCGCTCCTATTCTCGCTGTACACCAGCGACATACCAAAAGACCCCCAGGTCGGACTAGCTATGTTCGCCGACGACACGGCCCTGTTCTACACAGACAAGCATCAGGGCCGAATCACGATCAGACTCCAAACCGCGGCCAACCGCCTAGGCGAATGGTTCCGGAAGTGGAGAATCAACATCAATCCGGACAAAAGCGAAGCCGTCCTCTTCGGCCGGAAATTCGAAAGAAAGCCGATGCGCAGACTCAAGCCAGTACCTGAGAGAAGGAAACTAGGCAACATCACCCTCTTCGACCGTCCAATCCCATGGAAAGCATCGGTCAAGTATCTAGGAGTCACCCTAGACTCCCGACTAAACTTCTCACCTCACATCAAAACCGTGAGGAACAAAGCAGCCTTCGTATTGGGTAAACTCCACCCTCTACTCTGTGCCTCCAGCAAACTCTCGCTGAAGCACAAAATTCACATTTATAAAGCCTGCGTAAGACCTATACTGTCCTACGCAAGCGTAGTCTTCGCTCATATCAGCGAGCTGAAATTGAATCGCCTGCAGGTAATTCAAAACCGCTTCATCCGGAAAGCAACCGGTGCGGCACCATACCAGAGGGACGTCGACCTCCACAGCGACTTAGACCTCCCCACAATCAGAGAATACTTTGGAGAGGCGTCAAGGAGATACTTCCATGACGCCATACATCATCCGAACAGTCTGGTGGTCCAAGCGGCCAACTACATACCAGACACACACGCAACGACAACAAAGCGTAGGCCACGCCACGCAGTGCCGGACGAGGACGCTCCGACCCCGAAAGGCATTAAAAAACGCCCCCTGAAAACATCAGAGGGGGCCACCACCAAGTAGACCACATCCAAGATGGCCAGGACACGCCCGACGAAGAGGGCGCACCGAATAGCTACTGCCAAGAGACAGTAGCGAGAAGAAAACATCGAAGAAGAAAACGAAGACAACATCATCATCATCAACACAGAAGACATGAAGACGAAAACTCCGACAAAGCCGACGCCGACTCCAACACCAACATCGAAGGAGGAAAGCCACAGCAACTCTAGCTAGTCTCTTGCAGCGCTCACACGCGCCGAGAGTCAGCAGTAGGATAGTATATAAATATTAGCTCGCGGGTCTTCGACCCGCGAGCCCTGAGTCCGACGAAGTTGTGAAAGCCCGCAAGGCTAACAACATCATCATCATCAGAAACCAGTCAGTTAAATTATGAATAGGCAGTTGTGAATATCTTATTAAGAATGCTTGCGTATGTTAAAATTGTACAAGTTTATATATTTTTACTATTTGAAAAATCGAGACGTTGATGAAATTTATGGGGAAATCCTATGTCAAACAGAGGATATGCTATGAAAAAGCGATATATGAAGGATGGAGCAGTAGGTGATTTATAATCAAGATTCAAATATTCGAGTTTGAAAAGCATTATTTAATATTACATCATCACCGTTATTATCACAGCGATAGGAAATTGACTACTGGATATATGCATCGCCTGTATATTTCCAATAAGAGCTGTTGGAAGGGGCCTGTATCCAGTGTGTTTCCAAAGTTTATGTCCAAAATTTGACTTTACCAAAAATATTACCTCATGCTGAATAAATTATTTTAGTTTTGTATGACTAAGTAATTTGAATTAAATTATTACTTTATATTTACTAAATGGTTAAAAAATATTCTAATTTCTCGTAATGACAATTTCACTTCATCGTAACATTTAATATATCAATGTTAAGTTAACAATGTTAAACACAAAGCGATTGCTAAGGGCATCAGAGAAATAACTAATGACTATGTAATTATTCTTCGCTATTACATTCTAACAATAACTGAAACTTTTCAAAATATATTTGGTTCAAACAACTATTCAATATTTTCAGATGTTTGGACATTTATTATATACAATCCTTCCTGGCCACAGGCACTAAAATACCCGCGGAATTTCGACAAAAAAACAATCAATAATTTCAATATTATATTTGACAGTTTGTTCAAAAAAAAAAACTTTTTTCGTTATAAGCAATATCAAAAAAGTATGGTTAATTTTAGAATTGTATAAACTTACATTTTTAAAACTTTGAAGTGAAAACATAAATGTCAATACATTATCATCGTATGTTTCCATAACACCGCTTTTAAGACTCTTTCAGACTGCCGTACTAAATTTCTAACTGGTATCTATTTGATTCATTGCTGGCATATTGAACCTATATAAATAATTTTGAAATGCCATTTAAAAAGTTATTAATGTATGCCAGATGGTTGTTCGTCTATCAATCCTTTACCGCAACCAGCTTATCAAACTTTTAATGATTCTGGCAAAATAACTCCAACTATTTTAGTCGTAATGTTGACTCACTAGTCACCTACGCACGAATGGCCGTTTTTAAAAATGATTGAATTATTGTCATTAAAATATATATATTTTGAACGTATTGATTTTGGCGATTACTTATAATTGTAAAGGATTAAAAGGGCGAAGATTGAATAACGTATGTTACACCTTTTCAAAAAATCAATAGTTTCACAAATATTAAATAACGTAATGATAATATAATAAGAAAAAGCGTTTTCTAAATTAAAATTGATACATTTCAATTTTAATTTTTTTTTACTATTGTCGCTGCAGACTTTATACTGCCAGAAGCTATAAGCTAAATAAAAAATAGCGACATTTTTCCGAGCGATCACCTTATCTTTTACTTACTTATCTTACAGGGTGATAATAAATAGATGTAAAAGCTTTCAAGCTTTTTGCAGACGTGTGACCTTTTTATTCATCCTTTTAAAACTTTTACACTTAAACTAATCACCATGTATACAGTAGCTGGTAATCGATATTGAAAGTAATGATTTTTAACTAGAATTGTGCTACTTTGAATATGTCTAAGATTGATATAATACATTTTATAAGTATACAAAATATGAACGCGTTCGCGAAATAATTTAGTGGTGAAAAAGTTATTTTCAAACACGTTTATAACCACAGGATTATGCTGTGGAATTTTTCGTTGAGTTCATGTTTCAACTTTTATTAAAATTTATTTCAATATATTCACGTAGGAATGCCATTATGATATACTGATGCGATATATAATGCGATTTTAAGTAATACATGAATATGAAGAAATTTTGAGATAGTATTCTTGTATAATTTGGAAGATAGTACTGATTAGATATTTTTAGTAGAGACTTACTAGACGTAAAAAGTTGGTTTGTCTCATCTCTATGCATTTGTGGGCGCTTTAGCTGGGGGTAATTACAGAGCTTACGACGTACTTAAGGCTCAAGGTGCTGAGCAAATGAAGAGTTGTGAACAATATTGCAAAACAAACACGGTTTTAAATATGCTGTTAACTATCTGATATTTTCAGAAAATTAAATCACTTTTCTTTAAAAATCATATACGAACTTTTACAACTATTTCCAAAACCTATTTCCAATACTTTACATAAAGCGTTTAGTTTGAAATATGTTACATTTTTGTTTTTTTTTTCTATTAGATTTCGACAGGGCTATAACTTTAGGTAGTACGTAGTCTGCAGAGACAGATAATAAATTATAATTAATTTTACTACGTAGTATTCCGAATTTTAAAAAGACTGTTTTGTACTATACGATATCTCTACATATTTTTATAGCCCCGATTATTTCGTTCTCCCTTATTTAGTTTAAAGACGGAGAATTAATTTTTAATTAAATATATCACACCCTACTTCTTTTCTTTACCTCTCTTTCAGTCTTCTTAAGATCATTCGATCTTCTAATATACTTCACATGATCTTACATATTCATCCATTTTTAGTTTCCTCCTTTTCATCACCTTTCATCTTTCACCTCTGACAATGCATTTAAATGTAAATTAATTTATAAATAAATAATCAGTCGCGGAAGACAAAACGCAACTTACCTGTAATAGATCGTAGAACCAACAAAGTCCCGTAAACGTTAAATACGTTAAAAACGTTAAGTGCATACATATGTTTTTAACTATTTTTTTAAAATATAGATTTTATTTGTACTGATGGTGTTATAATCCAAAAAAATTTGTCAAATTATCTATCTTTATTATTGCACTGCGAATAAAACGCGTACTGTAAGAACTGAACGGATACTTTTGGTTTGGAAAATTAAATTCAATTAATTACTTACCTTAGTATATAAAATGAAATTTTGCTTTTTTAAGTATTTTTAGATAAATATTACTAATAAAAAAGTAATAAATTGATTTTACTTATAGGCAAATTAATGTTGTAATTTAGGAGAGATATCAGTAATTGCTCACTGATATATGTTGTTAGCTAATAAATCATTTGCGGTGGCGCCACAGAGCAATTTCGATATTCCCGAGGGCGGGGTGGAGTTAACCCAACTTTAGTTTACCGAATCCTGGATATAATAAAATTTGTAATTATAAAAGTCAAATACCGAATTTTTTTTTAATTTTTTCGTTTCTCCGAGTTAGTCACTATTTAATCTTAAGAGTTAAATAAAATAAAATGACGTAATTAAAAACATATACCATGTAATACACGTGAACATATTATTCAAATATATATAAACATTATATAAATATATGAAATTTGTTGGCATTATAAACATTATATATATATATTTGTTTTTACTACATATATATGTATATATAATAAATATAGCACCCGTTTAACTGTTACATATACTGTCTATGTATATGTGTTTGTAGTAATCATTACCTACAGTTTAAGCATACGTTTTGAATAAGAACCAAGGTGTTGCTATGAGCGAATATACATGATATTTATTTGATTTTTTATCAATAGTTTATGTCTTACAATACCAGCTTTCGACCATGCCATCATTATTTCTTTAAAAAAGAAATTCAATAACGCGAATGGATAAAACTGTGAAACTTAAAATAATCAAAAGTAAATAGAATAAACATTAAACATTAGTGATTTACCGAACCATTTCGGTAAAATGGTTAATTACACTCTTTCCTTCTTAATCATTTTAATGATACTTGAGTTACTTACGCAGCATTATTTAAGCAGTTCTAATTATACAAAAACATTTCTTATTTAATTAACTATCATCATGTTACGTAGATAAATCAATTAAACTATAATTATTTGTTCTACCAATTATTTTAGCAGAAAAACAATTAGGTTATTTTATTAATTAATAAACTTATTAAAAAATTATTGATTTATTTTATTACACTTGAGAGCTTTTATTAACGATGTATGTATGTAATCATTAAAATTTATCTTTTTCTTTATATATGAACTAATTATTTCTGTTGATTAACATCGTCTCTTAGAATAATAACAAATTATATAATCCAACTAACCTTACTGATAATAAACTTCTTACAACGCCATGTAACTTTCGATTAGCAGATAATATTTAAATTTTACCACTAATATATACCGTCCACTTAAATCAAATTAAAATTGAATGTTATTAATATTGACTAGTTGTTGAGGAGTAATAAAGAATAAGCTATACTCGCCGCATTTTCGTCGAATATAAAGCATGAGTAAGTTTTAATGTTCCGCGTAGCTCAGAGAAAGTAGCGAACGTGCGCGAAGCTAGCTCTCTCTGATAAGACTGAGCAATCCCTGAGCGTAGCCGTAGAGGGCTACAACATAGTACGAAGTTTCGAAACCTAAAAATTCTATCCGTATCTTATACTCGTAGAGACGGTTCTATAGTAACGAAATCTCTAACTTATTCTATTAATTTCGCGAACTGTTTTAACATTAAATTTTGTAGATAAAGTTTTAAACATGTTAATTAAATTATATTCGATAAATATAAATGTTTTTATTTATTTATATATATAAAAGAAAATCAAGAATTAAAAATAAATTTACGCACGTATAGCATTGATATTAACAAATAAATAAAACCTCCGTGCTCGTGGTAACAATTAACTTGTATTATGAGCATCGGTGGTACTTCAATATCAGTATTGATAATAGTTCACAATACGCAACAAAAATTTATAGAAAAAAATTCCACATAGGCTATGGTATATGAGAAGATAGCTTCAAAGAAATGTATGTATAGCTCATTTGCTGTCAATCACTACACCTTATCCAAAAAAATCAATGGTTTTAGAAATAATATATAACGAAATGATAATATGAAAATAAAAGCGTTTTAATAATTCTGATTAACATTTATTAAACTTAATTATTGCTTACTATATGTTCCTCCAAACTTAGTATTTCTAAAGATGATTTTCCAGTAGCATTCCAATGGAAAAAATAATTTTATTTAACATGTTTTAGAGTGATTCCTTAGTTAATTTTAAATAATCATTCTGTGCATAGCAACAATAACTAGAATAACACGACTGAATTAAATTTAATTTTAATTCAATAATACAAAGTTAGGAAATTATAATTAATTATATTTATTTACATTTTTGTATTATATTGTATTAATTATATAAATACATTACAATTTATACTTAAAATTAATTATAAAGTCAAAAATTAATATTGTTTTTAACAAAAGAGAACTATTTACAAGCACATTACACTTTATAATTTAAGTCCCACATAATTTAAGTCGTATTGCATTCGTATTTTACTTTTTTTATGCCAACGTGAATAATTTTTTTAATAAACTAATAAAGAATGTAAAAACAAATTAATCCTGAGCCAAAAAACTGTACGGCAAAAAAGAAAATTCGGGCAGATTACAAACGACTTCTGTGATGTAATTCGTCTTCGTTTAGCAGAGTATCATTTTTCTTCTTTCTAAAGTGCCTCCATAGTTTAACGGGTTAAGCTATGGTTCTTTGTAACAAATAGAAACATATTCTCTACGCAAGTTATTTCTTTTAATTTCCAATAATAGACGCTTATAATTTAAATATTAGTTATTATGACGGCGTATTATTATAATTATTGAGATATTGGTTAATAAAACACGAGATTTTGCATCCCATTACATACCAAAGTCTATTAAACTTCAGAATTTTTGCAACTAAAAACACATATGACACGAATCGTTAAAAGTTTGTACTCGGGTCGTACAATTTCTTTTTATGTGGGACAAGCGGTGAAATAACATTTAAAATGTAACCAGCTATTTCAACGTATACCAATTCCAAGCTCGGCCTAGATTAAGAGACTCTCCTAGAGAAGAAAACATAATAACTATACTTATGTATACTGTGACAAACTGGTTCACAGAATAATAATATTAATAAACGTCATATATAAGGTTATCACTGTAAAGATTAGTAACTATTTTGAGCAACTCTGCACAGGATTATAATAAACTCCTGTATATATCTCTGAATTGTCAATAAAAAAATTTAAAAAGTATTTTAAAATCTTTAGCGTGAAGGTTCTTTTACACGATCATAAAGCTTAGGAATGAACTTCTTTAAGTATTAAAGATGCTGGTCCTAAAAAAGGACACAATCGTATGACTTAATTGAGGTTTTTCCACAAGTCTGGGTTGCGTTTGGAAGGCTCGTGACTTTAAGCTGAAGGATGGGTGATATTATAAATATAAACGCTTTAAAGTGGTGAATGCTTACATAAAAATTAGTATAATTTACAACTGGTTCCAATAACTCGGTATAAAGTCACTAAAATACTAAAGTGATAACTTTAAAATGAGTTACATAAATTTATTTTTTTCAATTGGCTATATTCGAATATTGATAGGCGCTGTTAGCCGTTTTGGCTTTTACAGCTTCATCGGACTCAGGGCTCGCGGCTAATAAACTAAAAAAAATCTACATCAGATGCTTCACCTGACGTATTGTATTAGCTAATTGTTACAATTGGAATGCAACTGGACATTTAAATACGCACACATACAAACATATATATATATATATATATATATATATATATATATATATAAGTGCGTGTGTACGTGTGTGCGAGTGTGTGTGTAATGAATACCTATTAAAATTCTGTTCATTTAATTACGATTGAAAATATTATCTCGATATCTAAACTGATACTTTATTCTTTAATCAAATCTAAAAGAAGTAAATATCAAATATAACAGCCAGATTGTATTAAAGAAAAATCATAAATTGTTATTCGAGATCGAATCTCAGTGTAACTCAATATCTCTCTTAAGCAAACGCAAAACTCTTTTAAAATCAGGGTTTTGTAAACAAAAAGTTCACTCAATCTTTGCTCCGGTGGTTCAAGCGACAAGTTCTTACTTTGTGCCGTCAATGCAACGTTATTTATACTCACTAGAAAGTAACTTGTTAACACGTTCACTGCGGGCCCAATTTTGAAGAACTTTCAACTGGTGCGGCTGAGGTCGAATCAGCCTCAAGCTGAACTTCCTAGTAGTGCGGTTGAGGCCTTTTCTGCTGATGTTCATCAATATTTTTTTACAATATTGAGTCAATGCTTCGCAGACATAAAGAAAGCTATATTTGTCTTTGTCATACCTCATACGGTTGAGTGTAAACAGCCGCCGCACTAGAGAGAAAACACGAGTTTTACGCGCCGCACCAGTGCAAAGTCTACCACGAGGCTGAATCGACCTCAAGCCGCAGAGAACGTGTTAAAGTCGTCGAAAACGCTTGATGCAGGCCGCTACCAAATAGTTCTATCAGAAATCTATGTGAAATATCTGTGCTGAGCACAAATCATTATTTATGATTTGTTACCCGTTAACAATAATCAAATTCAACAAACATGCCGTCACTCCGTTATATAAAACGTATAAATACAATTACTAACATATATATACAATTACACATGTAACCAACCACCATTGAGGCTGAAAGGTTCTCGTGTTTTAAAAGGCACGAAATCCGAGTACATAGTCTAGATTGCGAGAAGTCACTCGATTCAGACAGCGTAAGACGTTGCATTGTGGCAATCTTCGAGGGAGAAAGAGGCTATGTCATGCAGTTCACATCTATCAACTGACATAAAGAATATGATGATAAGACGAAATAGAAAAACTAACAGATCATTTTACATGACGATGTATGTAATTTCAAAATATGAAACTAACAAAGTAACTTTTTACAACAACTGACATAAACTGTAAACATTTTTCATGGCCCCGTAAATAATTAAGTTAGAAGTTTAAATGTTTATGGTGAGTACATATTAACATTCGCATTTCGAACTTGACCTGTAAAAAGTATGCCGCGTTTTACAAACAAAATAAGCCCATGAAAAAAGTTCTAACCGGGTAATTATTGAACGACCCTACTCACTTTTTCTAAGTGTCGCTAATCCTTATATTTCTTTTCAGTCAACTTCTTCGCGAAAGCTCTCTTGTTACTGACATTTACGAATAATTCTCTATCATAATGTTATAAACACGTAATACCAATAAATTGAATTTGACTTATACATTGATTTTCGTTTGAGGAAAAGAATAATATATGAAGTGATTGTATCCTTGTATAAACTCTAAAGTGCACACAATGTACATTTAATACGAGTACTTAATATTTTTTTAATTTATGTGTATCTGTTGGCATGACTGCGATCTTACTCATCATTATTTCAGCCATAAGATGCCCACTGCTGAACTAAGATCCCACACATAGATTTCCATTAAAACCGGATGGAAGCGGTCTAATTGTTAGAAATCAATTATTAAAGATTAAACACATAATGTATACGTACCTTATTATTAAATGTGAATTGTTAAAGATAGGAAAATATTTCATAGTCATTGTTGGGTATGAATAACAATGCACACAGCGGCACAGTAAAGTGAGAGAGAGCTTTCCTTAAGCTGTCGTAGCGTTCAATTTTCTCAAGACATTATTACGCTGGTAGATGATTATACGAACATTCTCGAGAAATGGTATTGTTTTAGAAGTTATAAATTATTACCGAAATTAAATTAATACTGACTGTAAAGCTGATAATTTTCTTTCTTTCTCTCTCTCTCTGTAAAAACACTACTGGGTCTGTTTTTGCGACATATAAAAGCAAAGCGAATTATAACTTTAGCAAAGTTTTTTTATACTTTTTATTATTCTTTTGTGATATTCTACAAGAAAAACTGTGATTGTGTATTTGTGCTTAAAAGTAACAACATCAACAACAACAAATAATGTTATGCTGTTTAATTTACTGATGTTCTAAATCAAGTTTTAAAAATGTATTTGCTCTTTTAGGCGTGTGACATTAGCTGACACAATTTACCTGCTTCATTTAACAGTATACTGAGTAATTCCAACCGGAACATAACAAGATTTAGTATTAATATTTAACGCCAATAATTAAAGTCGTATTGTCATATATTAAGGAACCCACAGGGCATCTCGTATTTTATCAGCCCTTAGACATCTACTGCTAGGCTTAGGTCTCAGAGACATTTATGGGTGGCTATGCTATGATCGCCACGGTTGGGAGGTGTGTTAACGATCGCAATGTGATATTATGGTACGCAGAGAACGATGCAGCCCATCCTCCCATTTTGCTAGCGATGGCAATCCTATATTATTAATGCACAAAGTGTAAATTATATAACATTGTATTCCGCTGCTACCCGTACTTGGAAACTTGTCTGTGTGCAGTGGCAATTCTACATAATAAGTACAAGCACAAGCACAAGTATAAGTAGATAGTTATGAGAAGATGCGGAGAGAGTAGATGCGGGCAGCGCAATACGAGTCATCGTAGCGATCTTTGAGGGGGGCCTATGATATGCAGCGATTTATTTTCGAAATGATTTATTTCTTACATATTTTCTTCAAAATTTTACATAAAAAGTGTAGAAACAATTTTATTGTCGTTAGATGCGCCAGCTATGGAAGGCAAATATAATAAAAACTATAAAAACGAATAAAGGTTATATAAGATCAGAGTTTTCTTTCCTTGTAGATGTTTATAAATGTACGTATGAAACACCTTTGAAACTAAACCTACCACTATATTCTCATTTAACCTACGCCAGGAATGTTTGTACAATATTGCAACCATATTTCTCTTTCAGTTGGGGTCGTGCAATAGCAGTAAACCGAGTATAGTTCACTTTTTAGGTGGAAAAGCCTGTTTTTAAAAGTGACGAAATTAATATGTGTGTCTTTTATGAATTGTAAAATATTCCTAGAAGTTCTGTGAAAGTGAAATAATATATTAATTAAAACGAATAGCCAGGAACGTTCTTGTGGAGCAGAAAAATTAATAAACTGCGATAAAAAAATAAAAAAGAACATTTTTCTTACCCGTGCAACCCGTAAAGTAAATTACATCTGTCTCCAACAGACAAACATTTCATATATTTCATAACCAAAAAAATACCTAATAATATGTAATCAAGCATTATTATAATGTATTATTCGAATTTTAAAATTTATTTTTGTACACAATCGTTTTATTATGAAGGCATTGAAACAAAAAATAACACATTTATTTATATGCTTCCGAAAAATATTTTATTTACTTGTTATTCTAGTGAACTGAGATAGTCTATTAACTTTTTACAGCGCGGAATCTGTTCAGGCGACTAATTAATGATGTTTTGTTATTAAACAAATTCAGCTGTCTAGCAGGCTATCAACTTCTGTTCTGTATAATTCATCAGCAGTTTCACGGTGTTACAGTAGAGTAGAGTAAGTATTCGTCGCCGGTATCATGATCATATAAGCTCACTGCGAGGAATTGGTCACCACCAAAAATAGGTCAGCCCACAACCAGCGACTGCGTCGGCCTGCCTAGTGGAAGGCGTTCCCACTACTACAATAGAAGGCCGCTGGCTTCATTACTGGTATACAATCTTATATAATTCACACTTTGTGCATTAATTATATAAGATTATTACTTCTCATAAACTAGTTTCCAGAGAATGGACAGCAGCGTCCTCTGCTTACTATAATCGTCAACCCGCCTGCTAACAGTGGCGATTAGGGCATATACCCACAGATATTTTCAGGAGAGGCTTCATGCGCATTTATCAGTGGGCTGGCGGGCGGTGCACTTTGTTGCACGACTACGACTGCATGTGCGGAAGTGGCTAAATATTGGTTCTTTTCTTACTTAGGATGGACTTCCGCAAAATAACGCCTGATTCCATTAAATATTTGAGGCCTATGCATTGTAGAGTACGTCATTAGGCTAGATGTCAACGAACAATGACGACCTTAATATAATGTACACAAACTTGACTACAATGTGCATTAGATAATTGATATATAACATATGTATATGAATATCAACTTTTCATTGTAGTAACTATCGACGTGTTAAACCCTCATAATAAAACAAAAAATACAATGTACCTCACAAGTCAGCAAACAATTTATCCTTTTTTTGTTATTTTCAATATATACTTCGTTTTATATTTTATATTTGTACGTTTCTTAATGACTGTATTGGTTAGTTACCAAATGTAAATATTGAATCCTGAAACTATATAAGTTACATATAATTTAAATTTTTAATACCCTACACGTGTATATAAATTCAGAATATACATCTTTATTTCTAAATTCTAGTTTTTTTTTTATTTTCTAATCTACTTTACAGAATAAAAACAAATTACAAGTTCTTATTATTCTCGTGGCTCTTTTAATTTCCGTTGAAATGAATGGACCTCAAAAGTTTTTCATTTAGGCTTCGCAATCAGTATTAATCCTACATGAGCATTTAATCTAAAATTCCGATAGTTTTATTGAATTATTTTTAAAACTGTTTTTTTTAACACTATACTACTACTCGCTACATATTTCTATTAATATTTAGTTTTTACGAACGATTTTTGATCTTAAATAAAACCGCTATAATTGTACCAACAAATATAAAATATGTGGAAAGTAACTATTTAATTATAGTATAAATTTATGTAAGTTTAAGATATTTACTGTAAGAAATTTTCCCAGTAGATAACAATCGAAAAATCTGTTTCTTCTTCCATATACCTTTATGATAACATTCCTAAGTCTTGCAGCTTAAACGAACTACTGGCCTGGTGTAAGATACTCACCTTCTTTTTTTAAAAAATATGTCTGGGTTGATAAGTTACATGTATTATACACAACATTCTTATAAGTTCATTGTAAAATAAATAGTAAAATTAGCATTTTTTTCAATTATGCATACACTTGAGGTTTTAGCGAATTATATGCGATTATATATACAGCTTGTGTGTATCGAGCGACGGCCGAAAATCGTGTGTTGTGTTACCACTGTAAAAATCACTTGTTTGGAGAGAGATTTCAAAATAACTTCTACTATGGCCTATTCCAATAGCCGTCTGAATAACAGATCGACTTCCTATTTTTCTGCACGGCGAATCTAAACGTCATTAAAGATATTGTTACTTTGAATGTCATAATACCTAAAATAATTTTTATATTGTTTGAAACACATAGACCCGCAAAGTTTCTTTAGCCTCTTCTTATCATGTATAAGACATATCATCAGAACAGAACTCAACCTCTTGTTGATGTCTACAAGAGATTTAATCCATGGTAAATTGAATAAAGAATTCTTGATTTTAAATTTGAAAATTAAATCAGGTTATTTATAAAAATAAAAAGTGTCACAATATCAAAATTTGACTAAATACACTCATACATTTATGCCCGAAAGTCGTGTATGGTACGCGTTGGAGTTGGTCAGAAATGATCTGTCTATTCTAAAGTTTTCCAAATACATATTTACTCTAATGACTTTTACACTTTAGGTTTACATTGTGATACCCTTTGGAATGTTTTAAAAGAGGCACCAATGGGTTCTAAAAAAACTTCAACAACATTAATATTTATAATCATCATGACAGCTCATATAATCCCAGTGCAAGGCCTCCCTCAAGAACACCACAATAGCCGGTCTTGCGTTACTTATGACTAGGGGTACGGAAATTTCGTATTTACGAAATAGATGCGAATAAATGCGAAAATTACACATAAATGCGAATAAATGCGAAATATATGGTAGTGTTCGTATGATGGATTATTAAATTATTATCGTATCTCCCGAGTCGCGACTCGCGTCAATTAAACTTGAGTGAAGTTCGTTTTGGACAAAACGGTCGACGCACTTTTTGGACACGAACTGACTCGACAGAACGAAAGCTTTCGAGTCTCTCTTGTTCGTTGCCTATCGCTCGAGTCGGGGATATTGCATATGAGCACTCGAGCAGTGTTTATTTGTAACGCTTTAGGCACGCGTTTTACAAAAATATTTTTTTTTGTGCTCTTAAAATGGGACGCCCTAAGAAAGATTTGACAGATAGAATACTAGAATTTAAGAAAGATGGTCTGTATGTGTTCGACACAAATATTTTGATGTGCCAATATTGTAACATTCGTTTGTCTTAAGGACTATGAAGGAATTGATGAGACAATGAAAACTATGTTGAAATCAGCAAGCGACAAAAGTTTCAGTAAGCTTTCTCTTCACATGAAATTAAATAAGACGAACGAGGCTTTCTTTCACATTGGCCAATTGTTTTCCCCATCTGCGGCTGCAAGTTCAACCACATTTAATATAAACGTATTGCTGGAAAGCTTTTCGAAAATTCCTTTTTTCCAAGGATTTCCTCAAAATGAGTTAATTGATGGGCATGCGCACTTTCATAGGTTAATTCTTCGGTCTATTAATATAAATGAAAACCCCAATATAAGGAACATATTGTTGGCTGTCAAATGCAACTTTCCGTCCTTTGCTGAAGCAGCATTACAGAGTATTTGGAGTCCAACCAACAGCGTGGACGCTGAACGCTTCTACAGCATATACAATGTCGTCGTAACGGACCGAAGAACGACGCTCAAGGAGTCAAATGTTGAAATTTCCACAATGTTATCTTTTAATTAATTAAAATTGTTTTATGTTAAGACTTGTAAAAAATTACTAAACAAGTATTTTTGTTTAATAAATACCTAATTTACCCAAATTTTACAATTTCAAAAATATAAATGCGAAATTTATGCGAAATTTTTAAATTTTGAAAAATATAAATGCGAAATTTGTGATTTTTTTTGCGAAATTTCCGTACCTCTACTTATGACTTTACTTACTACAATGAATTCCCGCGACATAATAAACGCTGACGGAACGCCTGGAATACGTGTGTCGTCATAGATAGGCAAATTGTGTGGATAATTTTAAGACGGATCTATGATATCTCAGAAAAAAAACCCGGTGAAAATAGTCTTATACATTTTAATACATACTCTACTTACTTTATAATAATACTTATTTCTATTATTACATTAATTATTAAGACTATATATTATTAAGACTTTAAATTCATTAAAATTAAAGTGATTATCTGACAAAATACATCTTTTCATTTTTATGCATGCACAAAGATTTGTTTTTTTTTGTACATTGTTTCTAGAAATGGAGTTCAAATTCTGAAATGCAGTTAGGAATGGAAAGCGCTTCCGGAGAGATGGACAGTAGCCAATCGAAACGCTTGGAATGCTTGTCGTCATACATAGGCAAACTGTGGGGATATCTTCAAAATTGATCTATGACAAGGTCATAGTCTCATACACTTTTATATAAATAAGACGTTTTTGTATGGTACGCGCCTGTCATGGTTATAATATGGCATGTTGCAGTTTTTTAACAAAAAAAAAACCACGGAATGTTGTTTTCAGAATTAGAGTAATCGTCGTCAGTTTTCCACGGTTTATAAAATCCTTTTAATCCAACGCACCTCTTTTGAAACGGAGTGTTGAACGAACGTAGCGGCGCAATAAAACTAGTTTTTTATATACTTTTTTCATTCATCTACGCTCCCTGAGTTTTTATACTGCGTCTCTTTGAGATTGCACTGAAAAGAACGCATTCGTACCGATGCATTGAAAGAACTTGGCAAAAATAACAAAAGATTTACTATCAATTGTACGGTTTACGGTTTTAGATTTATAAAAAAAACAAATGCAGACTCAACTCTTTAAAAAGGAGCATGATCACAGCGTTGAGCAGTGGCAACTCAGCGGAAGGTCGCAGGTTCGATTCTCGGGGTACAATATTATGTAATTTTGACTTTGTGCTTTCATTATTTACGAGTACCACAGCTACAAATATATTTCCACAGGATGGGCAGCTGCGTTCTCTGCGTACCATAATATCACTCTGGCATCGCCAACCCGCCTGCCAAGCGTAGCGATTATATCCCACATGAATTTCTTTGTGGGAGGCGTAGCCTTTCAGTGGGCATCAATAGACTGAGAAGACATGCTTAAAAGATGGCTGCTCATATTATACGCCAGATACGGTTCTGTAAAGCAATAATTATGACCAACCAAAATCATTCTGGGTTTCACTTTATAGAGCTAAGAACGCGTTTAGCTAAGCAAGGTTAAGAGCTTCCTGGTGTGCATCAGCTTATGATGTTACTTTAGATTTTTCACGGAATTGTATGTCCACTATGTATATTGTTTAGGTGTTTGCTCGAAGGAGTGACCGACACAAGTGCCCCTAACGTCGACTCGATCGTCTCGATCAATACACATTTAGCATTCCGATGTTGATAAGAGGGAAGAACGTCCTTGATTATCATTCTTCATCAATCATCATTACCATCTCAGCTATAAGTTGTCCACTGCTGAACAGTAGCCATCTCCTTAAAATTCGAAAGGCACTCAAAGCCCCGCGTCCGCCATTGTAGTACCAACGCATAGAATAGTTTTCACCTTTACTTCCCGCGCTCTGTAACACATATAATGTGTTAACTGCGCTCGCTTACTAGAATACACATAACACATACACTTTTTAGAAGTAAAAATCAATCCTAAACGATATAACACAACTACGATGAACTTTTTAAGTTAATTAAAATTATTTTTGGACTTTTTTATACAATTTTTACTTAAATTATTCACTTCATTACCTTCACGAATTGTAATTACTTAGTAATGCCGCGTTCCCAAAGGTATAAACGCCCTTAATACTTCCATTTAATTGTTTTCATAAAATATTTCTTACAATAATTTTGTTAAAACTAAACACGGTTTTAAGGTTTTCCTATTTAACCAGATCGATTTTTTACAGTTAGAAACGGTTTAAAGATTTTAATATATAGCTCAATTACTATCACTTAATGTATGGTACACGTAAAAACTTTCAGAGAATATCATTCTGTATTAAAGGCGTCTTCAGAGATCAACGAAACAATTCTCGTTATTTAGTTGTCTATATCAACCACCAAACAACTTCACCTGTCCTCAATATTATATTTTAAACAATCACCTTTCTACAATGAATCTTACCGTTTAATATCATTTACAATAATATTTTTTAGCTATTCCGCGATTTTACAAAACTGCCGTGCTGATAAACCTTTAATTATTAGTATTGGTTTATTTATATGTTGCCGTGAATTTCAGGGAACCGAAAACAATCCGAGTTAAGACATAGTTTTACATCCGCATTGAGGTTGATTGAGGTTAAATCATCTTTTACAATATCCGGCATATGTACCCTAAACTTTAAGGTATCTATTTATGAAACAACTCCCTTTCATAATAACGGTGTTATGAAATTTCACAACAATTTAAATTGTTTTACTATATTTTCTATGAGAACTGGAACCAGGAACCATGTATACAAGTGATTGCTTATAAATGTTAAGTTTACTTATTGTAAATTAAAGTACATATTCTATCCAAAAATCAATAGTTGCCGAAATATTGAAAAACGTAACGATGATATTGTAAGAAAAGTTTATTCAAAATTCGAATTATTGTACATGAAAATGAATTATTGTTTACGATCTGCTCTTGTTGACTTTTTACTGCCAGAAGTTATTGGCATATCACAATATCGAATAAATAAATTATATACATACAGAGTGACAGGAACTAGGTGAAAGAGTTTTAAAAACTTTTGGTGGCAAATGCGCTGAACATTCACTCCTTATAACCTTTATACCTATAACCAATATCTCGATAGAATTCGGATTATTCAAAAGGTGCACTTTTTGTTAAGTATATCCTAATAAATGCTTAAAACGGAGAAGGAAAAACATTGGAAACCTAATACAAAAACCTAAACACGTAATCTGATATCTGACAATCCAATTTGGGTCCAAGAGGTTAATCTCTCTCTGAGATGTCTTATTTTAATAGTATGTATAATAGTGTTAATTATGTACTGTTGTAATTTTCTGAAATAATTAAATGCGTAAACTTATTGTGAACATTTACCCCAACCTAAAGCAGCCACTTATAGAAAAATTGGTGTATTTAATACAAAGAATAAAATTAATTATTAAAAGAAGCAAATGATACTTATTTTAAAGCTCCTAATAGATACCTGACTGTTTGTATTTCGTGCGACAGAGAGAACGCTTCACGAAGCAAAAATTAGTCGATCGTCCCTTTCCAAAGGTCGATGTGCAATATTTATCGCCGGGTACTGTAGTTATTATTTACTATTCGTCCTTGCAGACTTTGTACTGCCAGAAGTCATGACTGTGGCATTTCCATAAAAAATATATATATTTCACAACAAATGAGCTCTCTATTTAAAGCTTTAAAGTTTTTACACCTTCAATATAAGGTTTGCTTTTCATTCAAGCTCACGACGCTCACAAAAGACATAGGATGTTATGGAGTTACCTCAAAGATGTTATGGAGTGATATACCAAAATTGCCAATTTCAAAGCTTATGGGCAAACAAAATAAACTACTCATTTCTGGGAGGTACAGTCCCGTCCTTCGTCGGCCACTGTAAGGTGTTGGCTCCTCCCCATCTATGGGGGGATATGCCATAATCGCCACGCTCGCCAGGCATGTTAGAGATCAAAGTGTGGTATTATGGTATGCAGAGGACGCTGCTGACTATCTTTTGAAAACTTGTTTCTATCAATAGCAAAGCTATATAATTAATGCACAAAGTGTGAATTATATGAAACTGTATTCCGAGAATCGAACCCGCAACTGGCGATCGCAAGTCACAGACTTTACACCTAGGCCACCACTGCTCCATGAATGATATATAGAAATCTATTACTAATAAAATTGTGATTATGGTATAATGTCACAACGCGTTACACTGAAGAAACTACCGCGAATTGCCGGTATATCGTACAATATTTTTGGCCCATAATCCAACCATAATAAAAAGCCGTCTTTACGGTGCGGGATTAGTATAACGAGACATGATATGACGGGACCGCCCGCCGACCTCTTATGGTCCGCATCATTGCATATAAACTTTATCCGCTAATTTAGTTCTCAATCTCGTCTTTACGATCCCATTTAGATATATGCTTCGTGTAAAAATGTATTAAGAACTAAATGTATATCTATTTATTTTATCACACCACAATACATGTTGTTTGTAAAATTATTTTTTAATAACATTAAAATATTTCTTTATCATAATTTCAGTCAAAGAACGTCTGCTAAACCTAGGTCTCACCATCAGGTTTTTAATAGAACCGGCTTCTGACAACATTAACACCGTCATCTGACCACCTTCTCAGTATTCCAGAGCAACAGACCAACACTTCACAGCATTATTTTTATTGTAATGTTTTATTGTAACTTTGCTTCATCATAATTTATTCGACTTTAGGAGCAAAATTTGTATATGTTTCAAATTGTATAAAAATAAGAGAAATCATGTATCTCGTAATCTATTTTGCAGTTTTCAGTTTGTTTTCTTCATTTAAAGAAGACAAAACAATTGGATTTAGGAGTATTTTTTTTCTTTCAGGAACTTTTGTTAACATTCGTTTTCCGCATACACAAAGCAAACTAAGGTTGCTCGCATATTGTGAAACAAGCGGTTAGTCGCACAAAGGAACTGTTAGTCAAACTATTTTTTATTTCTTTGGTTATTTTTAAAATTTAAAAATCGTATACGTATTCGCGAAACACCTTTTTTTGAACAGGATTATGCTGCTACCGCTGTACTTTACTTTTTTTTATTAAGAAATTTTTTTAATACTTTAGGACCAAAAATTTTTGAGAAGATCATTTATTAGTTAGTAACTTCGGGGTTAGGGTGGTGAGTGACACTGTTAATAGAAACAAAACAGTATAGATAAGTAGGTACCTACTATATATAAACTATATATATATACTATATATAAACTGCATATAAAATGACTAGTCAATTAATAAAAGGAAAAATAGAATAAGAAAAGTGTAGTAATGTAGAAAGCACAACCCAAAGAAAACTGTGATAAAGAATAAAAAAAAATTACCTAGCCACCTAAGAGTAATAAGATGATAGAAGGAAGGCGATGAAAGAAGGAATGAAAGAACAAAATGTATATTGTGATGGGAATAAGGTAAGAGTAAAAGAAATTGAGAGGTATGACAGTGAGTGAAGAATAAAGATGTAAAATCTGAAAACCTATTTGTAAACAAAGACCCTGATCCCAACTAATTAGGGGTACGAGAGGCCTCAATAGCGGGGGCCATAAGAAAAGTAACTTCGGGATCATTGGCAAGACGCTCAACGAGCTATGGAGAGGGTAATAGCTACGATTTCTCTACGAGATTGAATCAGGATTGTAAAGTTCCGTAGACTAATCAAAGGAACCCACATAGCCTAGCAGAAAGCAAGTTGAAGAAGCGACATAGTGCGCAGTACAAATCGCCGCTCTCGCCTCAAGTCAAAGATAACCAACGGAAAGCAGCGTATAACTCACGAGGTTGACAGACAACCTTGTTAAGGTTATCGGATGACACTTGTCGCTATCAACTGGTCTTATAAAAATATATGGGGAACGGCTTTGTCCACTAGTGGACATCATGCAGCTGTAATGATAATTATTACGTTGAAATAAACTTATGGAACACGTTGCTTTATCTTTCCTTTTCTTTCTCTCTAAAATATTTTGAGAAAATTAATGTTAAAGAAATATCTCCGAATTGAATTTATTAATATCATAATTGCATCGATGACTACCAGAGTATAACAAATAAGTTTGTTAAATTTAAATTTGTTTATCTGTTAAATAAAATGTTTATATTATTTCATGCGTTGAACTATTTTATGTAGTAATAACTTTTAATTTTTCGTAAACATTATTACATTCTGAATACATGTTCTTCCGCAATATACACGAACCTATTGCGCTAATTGTTATAAAACGTTGGCTTTTAATTCCACAGAGAGTGTACTTGGCAGACCAGACAACATTCAACTCTTATTTAAATTTATTTCCATGCACTTATGCTTATAGTATTAATATATACACTTTATTATTTTTCAACTCTTTTTATACATTGTTTAAAGGTGTTCTTGATGCAAAGATATCAAGTAGACACATGTGTTAATGGTATAAAAAAATTAATAATTATGTATAAATATAATTACATAAATTTACTGCCATTTGATTACAATAGGTACATTTTAACCCAAAAGAAAAATAAGAAAAAATGAAGAAAGATTAGTAAGACGGGTGTAGTAAAACATTATTTAACTATTGTGTATATTGTAGGAGCGCTTGGATTTAAGGAATAAAAAGAAGAAAATTATTCATGCTACTTCCGCAACTTCACAGGTATTATTACTACGGTTCGATGAAACCTAATCCTTTTTTCATTGCGAAGCGCCGGCCCACACCGAAAAAACGTTAAGTTCTAAAATGCAACTTTTCGAGAGAGACGTAAAACTAAACATTGGTTATATCACAAAAATTAATACACTAAAAACTATCATCTTTCTTTAGTTTGAAAGCTAATTTTATACCAAAAAATCTTTAAATATTTATATTTGAAAGATCGCCTTCCCTATTATCTTATTATCCTTGTTTGTACTTTACCTTGTTAATTTCAAGAAAAAGGTAACTTAGCCTATCTACGCCACTTAGGAAAAAAAATGACGAGGTGTGTTGGAACTCGTTGATTGCTACTGTTTAAAATCCCAATAAAAATAATAACAGCGATTGTCATTTTATTCAGTGTAGGCAAGTAAGTCATCATTCATCATCATTGCACCTATAAGATTTCTACTGCGGGTCACAGGCTTACTCAATAGATTTCTAATAAGCTCTGTTGGAGACCAACATATTTAACAAGGTCGCTTGTCCGCTTTGTTAGTGAACCTCTTTCGCTGCGCTTATCGGTACGTGAACCTTTGTTATGTACCTTGGTTGGCGACTACATAATAAGAATCAACACACAAAATTAATTTATTTTAAGCTTATTAATTTTTATTATTTTGTAATGTGAAAGATGTGAAAACTTATAAAAGCTTATTTATTTCTACTTTGTTACTAATGAATGATGATAATATTGAAAAATGTATTAGCTATCAGTTGTCTAGTAAATAAATATAAGAAACCATTAACTATCAAGTGGATATTGTTCACGTAATTAGTGAACTAAGAGTTAAAATAAAAATAATTTTTAAAAATATCTTTATCCACTAATAACAAAAATTAAAGGACAACGAACACAAAAGAATGGAAAAACAAAGACTGGCTGGTAAGACGTAATTACATAAGTCTTAACGAGCAGTAAGTTACGTGTATAAAGAAAAGCACAACACAATAGTGTTTTGTGAAGCATTGGGTTTTATTGAAATTTAAATAGTAAAAAATTTAAAATCGTTATTATTATTTTATTTTAAAATACCGTAGCAGAGAAAGAAGTGATAGAGGACACAGACTTGCGATCGTTGGTCGTAAGTTCAATTCCCAGAGTACGATCCCATATAATTAACACCTTGTGCATTAATTATATAGGATTACCACTGCATACTGTTCTGCCAATCTTTGATCGCCAACCCGCCTGCCCAGTGGATCGAAAAACAACATGAATACTGTAAATAAAGTAGTACAGTTACTTTACTGTATTTCTCCCTTTATTAACAAAGATGAAATAGGGATTTAAAACCAGTTAAAAGTCCATTGGATTTTAAAAAAGTCGTCTATTGGAATGCGTTGCAAACTGTTCAGTAAAATGTGTCAAATCCAATAGTAATGGGTTTAAAGCACACGAGGATTGCACTGACAGACTATAAGGCTCGTCCATTTATTGCCTGTACGTTTTTATAGCTTCGTGCCCGCTTTATAGTGCATTTTCACACTAGCATAACCGTAAAAATAAGTTAAAATTGGTGTGCGTTGAGTTTTATATTTTTTATAGCCTTTTATTAACTATACACGTAAGCATTGTCGAAAGATGATAAAATTTATTATATTATGATTTTATAAATAAAAATAATGATTTTGGCAACATTGGAATTAATTGAAGAATTATAAACAAAGTTTTTTCTTCACGCGATTTTCCTGCGTCATAACAATAAAGCCTAAGGAAGCTTAGACCCTAGAAGCGCTTACAAATATCCACAGACCTGCCTGCATAAGGATCGTAGGATCGTCTCTGCAGAGAAATTTGTTCAACGCATTGATATTGATGGAGCTTGAATTGTCCACTCAACTTTCCAATATATGCGCAGGTAGAGAAAAGAAAAAAGTACTAGGACGAAATAATAAAAACTCAAAATAATGTTATAAAAGCTAGAAACTGTAATAAATTGTGATAATTCATAATAAATTAGCATATTAAATGATAATGTAAAATAGCACAATATAAATAAAAATTAAGGTAAATAAATATGATATAACTCGGATCTGTGACATTTGAGGAACGAGGCGAAGTAAGGCGATGAATGAGCGGAAATAAGTTTGAAAAAGAATGATAGAAAATTGTAGAATGAATGAAGAGGAAAACAGATTATACGAAGAATGATGGAAGAGTACATAAATAAAAGGAAAAGAAAGTAAAAAAAATAGAATATCTAATCTCGTCCTACATCAAGATATTTACCATGAGGACCATTATAAACAAATATATACACAACGCGAATTTTTTGATTTTTAAGCCAAGAAAAGCGGTGATCATTAAAAAAAAACTTTTAATCACTGGAAAGATAAACGATCGACGACCACAAGGCGGCAGCGCCTATGGCGTAACATAGAGCGCGACTAACTTTCCAAAAATGGTCATAATCCTCATTAGTGAGGAATAAGATGCAAGGAAGATCATAAAGTAATATGACATGGTTACGACAATGTATTAAATAACAGAAACTACGTTATTGCAGCAGTCAAGTAGGAATAGTCAACTTCGATTTGTTGAAACTATTCTAGCACCATAGATACATCGATAGTAATTTAATTAAGCTATTTGGCTGGTATACATAGTGTGCTACCAACCAGTCTTATGGGAAATCTGTAACGGAAACCTATATTCAGCAATGGACGTCTTCAGGCTAAAATAATGATGATGAATAGAAGAATTTGTAGAAATAAGAAACGACTAGAATGAAGTTGAACAAAACTAATTAATGCTCCAATTATAGAATTATTATAACTTCGATGAGCTCATTGGGGTTACGAACACACACACTCTTTAACTATACGTCTTGAGTTGTTTCATAGGTGCTGCAGTATGCTCAAATTTTTTAAGACCGAAGAAAATGACAAATGTCATTCCTTTATTTTTGAAAAGTCGAAATATCTCGCTTTCAAGCTTAACCCTGCGAAACAGTGTTATTAAAAAAAAAACATTATTAAACTTTAAATCTCTGTAATAAATTCCCTTAGAAAATTCAGCACTTATTGAATGAGTTACCTAAGTACTGACTGGAAGGGTCGCGTTAATGGAATCTCGTTTCCTTGCAGAATTAATAGGTTATTAATAGGGAAATAGGAGACGCTTTAAGAGCACTCCACAGGCTGCGGTTATGAAAATAAACTGGTCGTTATAGCTACATATCATAGATAGCATATTTTCATTCATACAAGCCAAGTACTAATTGACTTAATTCTCTAGTTTTAAAACTAAATATATTAATTTTACCTTTGTTTTCTATTTTGATTTCAGTCTTAACAGGATTAAATCTAAATTGTTTAAGTATTTAAAAAAGTAGACATTAAAATATAAATTAAATTTATTGATTAGTTGTCAAAGCAATTGCAATTTATTATGCTAATTTCTATAACAATGTTTACATAACATCAATATTTAACATTATTTTATATAAATTACATCTTCCGTACCTGATTTAAGTAAATTTAAAAAAAAATTCTTTCTATGGAAGACAAATTTAAAAATCAATTAAAAAACGAATTCGTGTTGTAATTAAACTAACAATAATGTAAAGGAATACAGCGGATTTTTACGATTGACGAGACGCACATGAGGTGTTTGAGGACAGATGACTTAATGTTCTGCCTCCTCTTGTCTTGCCCATCTTATATTTCAAGAAGGTGATTTGTAAACATTACATTCAGGTCGACATCGTTCGTCGTCTTTTCAGCTCATAGACGCACACTACAATGCATAGTCTTCCCATAAAGATATCTCTGGGTGGATATATCATAATCGGCACGCTTGGCATGCGGGTTGGCGATAGCATTGTCGGATTTTGGTACTTAGAGGATGCTGCTGTTCATCCTCTGGAAACTTGTTTGAGAGCATTTGCAATCCTATATGATTATACTTTTATTAATCCTATATAAGACTGTAATCCCAAAAATCGAACCCGTGACACACGGTCGCAAATCGTAGTCCTCTACAGCTGAACTATCGCTGCTAAATATAGTGTAGTGCTGCAGTGCGATGAATAGTTTTTAAGAATAGTTATGCTTTACTTCTTGACATATGCTTAATAGGACCAGTAGAGGGTCATGAAATGGATCAATGATTGATTATAGGTGTAAAAGATTTAAATGGATAAATGTATAGCTCATACTGTCAGTTATTGCATGATATACCCTATCAAAAAATCTATGGCACCGGAAATAATAAATAAGGTAATAATCATATAGTAACAAAAAATCAGACTATAACAGATACTAAACTTAAATATTGTTTATCTTCTTCTGTTTTGTTTGTCCTTGTAGACCTTTTTCTGTAAAAAGTCACTTGCCTATCGTTTTCCAATAGAGTTTCAGAGTGATCAATTTGTACAGGTTGATTGGAAATAGGAGTAAAAATTTTACAGATTTTTACTTATAAATGAGCTATAAATTTAACCCCTTTAAAGCTCTTACACCTATAACCTTTTATAACATTAACATGTAAATGGTTATTCTGCAACGATATTGCTTGTGTAAGAGTTGAAAACATTCAGAGCATATCTGATGTTAGCTAAAGCTCGTTGGATTTAACTCGAATGAAAGCCCAAACAAAATTATATGGAACATTAAAAAAAATGAGCGTTGTTTACGTATAAACAGGAATTTAATCCATAATTGACGCAGCCGAGCGTACATACACCCTCGTCACATTTTGTGCCCCGTGACTGGAGATTTGGGGAAACGAGTAAATAAAACAATTACTCTCGTATATCTCCTTAACGCCTGAAATTGTCAGTATTTGTTGATGCGTTTAGCAACGCCTACATATTTTCTGCTCTGAGGACTTTGCAAAAAAAAAATTATGTTGTCGACCCACCGAATAAATTCCAAAAACTCAACTTTTCAGAAGAAGCGAAAAACTAATTATTGATTATATCTGAAAAATATTGGCTGCACAAAGCAGTGTGAATATCTACCATAACATAATTGTATTTATTCTTAGCATACTGAATAGGAGTAAACTTTTTATTTATATCGTATAATATTTTTATTCTTGTTTGTACTTTATCTTATTTACTAAGAGAAAAAAAAATATGTTTGCCTATCTAAGCCAGTTTTAGCGGAAGACTGGTCGTCATGGCAATCTTTGGTGGAAGCCTATGTCTTGTAGTGGTCATCTATCGGCTAAAAAGAAAAAGATACTAGATTGCTTATTTTTAATGTTTGGATATGACGTTATGAGATTAGTTTATTTAGAAAGGCATATAAAATAAGTTTATTTTTTCCTTACAACACAATAAAAATTATGTCAAGAAACAGGTAAATTTAGTTATATAATTTATGACAATCGTTTATTACTAGACAATTAGTTATATAATTACTAGTGAAGTGGTTTCTCTTACCAAAACGCAAAAATATTATTAAAAAAAATTGTTATCATAAAGTTTACTTTCAAACCATTTTTTTCATTTATTGAAATATTTTCTGGGACAAGGCGAATGTAATACCTAATTATATTTTTAAAAATTTATTGAAAAAAAGACATAGTTTTCGTATCTATAAGATAGAAAGTAAAAAAAGTTTTTTGTTGAAAAAAGTTTCGTTATAATATAATCGCAGAGGTTTCTCGTACCAAAACAATTGTTGTCCTAAGAAAACAACTGGCTGATTTCGACCGCTTTTGAAGATCTGTTTTAAATTACAATTATTAACTTACCTGGCCTTGGATGGAATTTGATATTCCTACTAAAACCAAATCCTTTAAGATTTTTATGTAAATGCTAAACTAATACCGTTTATTCATGAAATAAAATATTTAAATAACATATTGCTATTATAAACCTATATAATTATAATCATGTATGTTATAAAATATTACTACATAAATGATGCCGCAAACGCTGTTTATTCTCTAAGATAAACTGGTACTTTCTATTAAAAGTCCGGCAAAGTTTTTCTATCGCCTCATGCATTTCTAAATCAACATTATGCGCTATATTGAAACAGTGCATGGTTTCATTATTCATGAAAAATTCATTCCTGTAAACGAATTAATAATAGCGCCATCTTGTGACGATGTTTAATACTAATGTAGTACATGACATTAGTAAGCATGAGGTGACCAATAAATATGTATATAGGTTGTCCCGATTTTCCTTAATATTCTTATGAGGTCGCTATCACTGTATATATTCATTCGTTCTTGAAATTAAAAAAAAAAAAACGAATTCCGAATAATTCAGGAAATAAGATATTTTCACAAATATAGCTAATATAATCATACCTTTTAATTGTATTAATATTGTAAAGTAAATAAGTGTAAATATTAAATTTATGGTTACAATAAACAATTTAACGTTGTTAATAACTTTAATAATATTATTTTAAATTAAATTAAGGTTTTAGCAACTTATAAAAGGTATTAGGAGTTAATAATTAATAAACCTTCCCTCAGCTAATTGAAGCGATAACAAGCAATTTTAATAATTAAATTTCGTCTAAAATTTTCGATCATTTGACTTTTGAGGCGAGCTCGAACTTCGAGAATATAAATACAGGACTTCTCTCAATTTGAAACCTTATACCAATTCAGTGACGCCATCAATCAACTCAAGCGTCGGGTTGATTGGCCCTGGTGAATGCTTATCTGTCTCCATTACAGACGACAGACGTATAATTTGGTACTGGAATTCAACTAAAGCGAATCTGACACGGTGTTTCTTGGAAATTGCCACGTAAATTGTCTCCTATCTCAGCGCCATAGTAATGGAGAAGCGTTGTAAATCAATGAAGGCGTTATTACAGTCAAATAGTATAATTTTGCTCGTGGAATATAAATTGTAATGATAGAGCAGGAATAGTTTATGATCACAAATTATTCAAACGGACTAGGAGGCCACTTTTCACGAGTCGAGTGATTTTATTAAAATATTATAGTATTAAAGTACGTATGTTTTCCATACCTAATACCTTATAAAGGGTTTTTTAGGTACATATATTGAGAATATATTAGTTTTACAACAACTTAAGACTTAGGGTCACGGATCTCCTTGGAAAACAGTTTAAAGAATTCATTATTATTATTACTACCTCACACTGTAATTATGATAAAATATGTAATTATGATATAATAAATGTACGTTTACAATTATTGCAATAATTCAAGAAAATAGAGACCGTCCTCAGTGTTTACTGGTCACTGTGGTAAACTGTCTTTCCCAAAATATCGACTGCTAAAAATCACTTATTCATTAGTAATAAACATAATCTTACTTTAAGTATTAAATATGTGTGATGTTAAAACATTTGGATTGATCTGGTAGGTTCTGGTAAGATCGATTTTTTAATTTTAAGGATTACATGAACGGATGCGAAATTTTGAATTTCAAAACATGCCCGCTGTCATTTAAACGTCCTATTTAAACCGTTCGAGAATGTTACGTGAAAAAAATTAATTCACAGCATCACAATGGGTTTAGATCGCAACAATTTTATACGCTTCATTAATGCCGGCTATAAAATTTTAATATCTAAAGTACATCGGACGTCACTCTTCCGCGGAATCGTTATTTTTATCACGCGCATTACAAACATTTGAAGGCGAATCAAGGCCGGTGCCGAGTGGTGTGACGGTGTTATTAAAACCATCTGTCATCTCGTATTTTCATATTTGTTATTAACTGTGGAAAGTTTACCGGTTCAAAGTCAAGTCGAGTGGTTTACGTTTGCTCATTGTGTAGCGATGTCTAGGCCACATCAAACTGTATGTTCCAATGTAAAATAGATATGAGCTGGCTTTGCGGTTCATTAGTGAAATCGATGTTAATGAAGTAGTATTCAAATTCATGAGATATATGAAGTCATTTGAATTAAATATTCAGCTAACCAAACGCGAAAATATTGCCATAAAAGTTGCCAAACTTCCTCGAATAGTAACAATACTATGTCGTTCACTAGTTAAAAACATAGCCTGCTCAAAAAAAAATGTTGCCGGAATGGTAAAAGACAAAATTTTCGAAAAAAGATTACGGTCGTTTTTGCATGTATGTACACCCTAAACTGACCCCTGTTTCATTTCTCTCATCTCCATCCAAAGGTTGTCTGGTAGAGATCACCTCGAGCGATAAGACCGCCTCTTGTACCTTTATATAAATTGTTTCTTTTTTATTTTAGTTATTATGTATATTATACAAAAAAATGTAAATGAATTGCCTACTCATAGTTTTTTTGAGTTAAGAGTATAATGACTCATCTTTAGCACTAATCTTAGCCACGCCCATTGACAGAAAGATTAGGTGTTCATTTTAAAAATAAACAAAATCCGCGTCCGTTCTTTCTGAAGATTTTAACTCGTGGTCAATATGATGACACAGGCTGCCACAGGCTACTGATTATATTTTATCATCATCATTTCAGCGGTAGGTCATCAACCGTTGCACATTGGCCTCCACCATGGCCTTCCATTAAGACCGGTTGAAAGCAGACTGTGTTTGTGTGTGTTTTCAACGATTTTAATAAGGACATCTGCCCAAACTGAATGGATGTAAGCACTTAATGATCCGTGGTCGCAACTGGAGAACTACAACTTGTGAATCCGATAAGAAATGTCATTTGCTTTCGTTCGTCTAGATCTCCTCACTCTTGTTTCGATCTTTTACAGGAAACCCTCACAATGGCTTGGCTTTTGGCCTCTATGAGTTTACTAATGACGGTGACGCTTGCTAGTACACGATCTTCACTTCAGAACATTATGGCCCCAGTAGCCATCTGTTCTATGCAATATTTGACCAGACCATCGTCACTTCAACTTGCCTATACTATGGACTATGCCGATTACTTTCATTCGTACAGATCTCCACATCTAATACTTCCCGAGCGTAGCTTTCTCACGTAGCTGAGCAACAATGAATTTATCAAAGAGGCTCCAAAGACATACGTTCAAACTTACCCAAAAAAAAAAATATTAAACATGAAATAAATACACTAAACCTACTACCTTTGATCATATTATTTTTATGCTTATGGAAATTTTTTGTCTTCACAAGACATTAAATATCAAAGAGATATATTAGTAATCATTTTAAAAATTATAAAATCCAGATTGGCGTAGGCAGCGCATGATTTATATTTATTGCAATACTTTCTAGCAATGATATCATTTTAATGCAGTCTTATTTCTTATACAATAATAGACAAGCTTTTATAAGCTTGAGTTATTGTTATTCTGGTAAGTGCTTTCGATAAAATATTGATTTTAAATTTGTTTGTACTCACCATCATACATAAATAGATCTGATATCGATTGTAAAAAGCAAGTTAGAAAATACATATTTTTAGATAAAATATTCATAAAATACTTAATTTTAAGTTTGTATAATGATTATAAGAGCATTTCATTTTTGTTTATTATAATTTACCAAACAAGTTACTACATTTAACGAAAGAACAGACAGTCTTTCAACAAATATTGTTTATTTAGGCACATATATGTTGTATTCTATAACAAAATAAAATTTATGTGTTAACGGGTTATTTGTCGAAAACTCTTAAAGTAGTCACATTAAAAGAAAACATTGTTTACTGAAGTAAATGTGCGTATATATGCAATATAAAATGAAATCAATTTTTTTACATTATTTATGTAAATTTCCAAAACCTTCAACTTGCTGTTAGAAGATATTAGATACTGAAGCACATTAAAAAGTTGTCAGGAAGAAATCGCCGTTCACGATAAGACTGCCGATTATTTTACCTAAGGTTTATGATTTATTTTCTTTTTCTGAAACTCGATACACATTAAAAAGCTATTTACATATAGATATGTGAAACTCTATCACAATATTATTTGATAATTAAGTAGATCAGGTAAACCACAATGATTATTTTTTTTTTTGTTTAAGTTTAAGTAAATTGTTAATCATTGAAATGTATAATATAGTAAATGACGTAACCAAACGTGACAGAGAGCATCACTAGCTGTTAAGACGTTAAAATGTTTAGCAAATAGTAACATACGGAATCTTGTCAAATAGTTACTCATGGGTAATAAATGTGATAATATTATGTCATTAATATAGAGCTATGTTAGTTCAGCGGAAGAAGACTTACTCTCGTGATCGTTGGTCGCGGGTTCAATTCCCTGGATGAATCTTATGCATATTTCACACTTAGTGCATTCATTAAACAAGATTATCACAACTCATATAAAACTTTGAAGAAAATGGACAGCAGCATCTTCTGTGTACCATAATACCACACCACGATCGCCAACCCACTTGCCAAGTATAGCAATTATGGTATATCCCCCCTATGTATAGGTATCTTTGGAAGGCCTATACCTTGCAGTGGGCGTCTGTTGACTGTATCCACCCACAACGACACATCTGAATTTTACACATATTCATATATAGATGAATTAAAGTCAGTCATTTAAAAGTGTTTTATATTTATATAGTAATTACATATCCCGTCCTTTTTTATTTCGTTCGACGCTTCTGCTTCTATATGAAAGCTTACTGCTGCAGCCTTAAGGTTCTGGGGGTTGAAACCACGGACCAGTGAACGCAACCTAAGACGTCCAATTACTTAGTTGATACACGACCTCTTTATAGTTCTTAGAATACCCATACCCTGGGTATAGGCCGCTTCCGACCGGTATTTAAATCTATGAGGGAGACCTATGTCCAGTTGAACGTACTCCTATTGAAATGATGATGACTTAATTCATAGTCTGGAATTTATCTGTGTCATCACTGCTTTTTATACATAGTACCTTGTGTACCGAGTACAGTAAGCTAGGTTCCAGAAAATTAGGAACTGATTTGTAGACAATAATCTTCATCGTAGTGCTTTTGAATATTTTTCAGTGCATTTAAAAATTAGGAAGCAGTGGTAGCCTCGTGGTAGAGGACAGACTTGCGATAGTAGGTCACGGGTTCGATTTCCGGAACACAGTCTTCATATAGTTCACAAATTATGCATTAATTATATAGGATATATTATATCTAAAGGACTTTTCTGACTTGATTTAGAATCTATTTCGCCTACTTTCACACACTATTATTGATCATTCCATCAGGTCATCAGGGCACATCCTGAAACTCTTTTTGTTTCGGTGATTTCAAGAATCTTTCTGTACCCTCTATTTTCAATCTTGAAATGGAAAATTACAGGACAATCAAATATTAATACTAGGAACCATTAAAAATAAATTTTCCACAGAATTATTAATATGAAAAGCAATGAAGCGAATCAAAAAAAAAACATCCGTCAATCTTTAATACAGATGATATACTACGGAGCCACGGTGTCCCAGCGTTTTTATGACCAGCGGTGTTTTATATCGTCGATAAAACTTGATCTCCGCTTCTTATGGCTTCATTATTACTTAATGAAATTACTAATAATATTATAATAGAACTTTTTGGGTTTACCGATAATGTCGTTCGATATTTACTTGTCACAAATTATTTTTTTTTTTATTCATTTGTCATACGCACGTATAAGACAAAACTCGTATTAATAATATGACTTATTGATTTGTGTTTTTATATATGTGTGCTAATGATGACAGCGACATAAGCTTTGAAAACAACACTCTAACATCATTATGGACCTCGTAGCGAACTGAAATGAGTACGACTTTATTTATGTTGCACAAAGACACCGGTTACATTTCGCTTCCAAATGGTAGTAAATCTATGGGAAAGTTCTATGTATAGTAGTAGGCGTCTTACGAATGGAATCGTGATGCCGAGAAATACACAGTTTCAAAGAATCATCTTACATTTGACTCTCGGAGTTACTATGTAGTAATAGATTCAAAACCTCGAGCCGATCAATCGTCAACTCTCTTTTCTTGCCTGTTGTTGTGTCATTATATATAATTACAAAGCAGGCTTATAAATATTTGTCCTCTTTCAATTTTTACGCCGTAGAAATGAGGATGAAAAAAATAATTGTTATATATATATATATATATATATATATATATATATATATATATATATATATATATATATATATATAACAATAATTATATAAGAAAAAGAAAAATTATAAGAAGTTTGTGTGACAATGTCTGTATATATATATATATATATATACAGACATTGTCACACAAACTTCTAGTCTAATTGTGTTTAATATTAAGTTTACTTAAACCTTAAATTGATATACTGAACTCTACACCGCATTAATTTTACGTTTAACAAAAAATTCTCGTTGAAAGATTTTCGTAAGTATATACTCTAGTGATTTTATCAAAGTCGCGCTACTACAAACCAAGGCCAACATAATGACTTGTTCGTGTAAAACCTCCGTGTAACCAAATTCTAACCAAATTCTTTAGTATAATCATAGGTTTAATTTTTTTTGATATCATTCAAGTAGCAATCTGTGATTGTATAAATATCTAATCATCTTTTAAACCGTCTTACTAAATACATAAGAAAGCAGTGATATGCTAATGATGGACATAAATTTAACACACTGTTGTGTTATTTAGCAAACGATCATAAAAGGTAACACAAAATATTGACGGAAGGTAACTATTTTCCTTATTATCATTTCCGTATTACGCGGAATGGAGTTGGGAGAGCAGTGAAGAAGTCTAGACTGAAACATGAGGTGTACTTCGAAAGGATTCGATTGGGGAACTTTGACAACTGCTGAGAAAATCATAGGTTCGAAAATTCAAAGATTGTATGGGCTACTATTTTGAAAATTGGTTTCTATTCTACAAGTAGGTCGTCACAAACCTCATGATATTAGTTGTCATATAATTAAAAAAAAAAAAACATTTGTGTCAATTAGACGGTGCGCAAACAACGATCACATAAACATTTTTTTATTTATCGATAAACCAAACAACAAACAACGTTCACAGATAACGAAATTGAATTAGCCACAGGATAAATAAACAACAATTTTATTTATGATACCAACGACCGCCACAAAAAACATGAATCTTATGAACAATCCATCAAAAAGGAACATTACAGAAATTGTTAAAATACACTTTCCTTGTCATGTTACTCTCCCTGACAATTTCAAAGAAAAATAATGGTACAGAGATATCGGCTCATGTAAATTTGCTTCGCTGCCAACATTCTCTACAATTTTTACGAGGCTGTTTTACCTTTAAATATTTCGTCTTTTATGTTTTCTGTAATGGGTCCCGAGGCTATTTTTACAATTTGTACAGCTGTCCCTGAACATTTTATTCAGCAGGATATCACATCGATTCTAAATAAAATGCCAGGATTCAACAGTGTTATTCTGTGTTAGATTTTGTAATACTTATATATGCCCTACAAGGTAACCCTATCCGCCTTTAATTACATAGTACATTAACAGGCACCTTCGACAAACTGGAAGATGATTATTTATTTCTATAGCAATGGATCGACGTGATCTCTATCGTGATAGCGTGAACACTTAACAATAGCGCTAGAAAAACTGCCCCTAACCAGCGCTGAAAATTACCTTCGATTGGAGTGGGTAGCAAACTCTCATAAGCTAATCCTCATACCAGTTGGTAGATATATATTGTCCTGGTCCAAAAGTCATCGGAGTATATTGCACGCGCATTTACTTTGACAGGATCGAGCTCTGTTCTAAGCCGTCGGGGCACGTGGCCAAAGTATTACCGTAGTTCGATAGACGGTATCAAAAGAAGGTTTAGCCAGTAAACAAAAGTAAAGAAAGAAGTACTCTATTAAGACTGGTTATGCCTACTAGACTGACTGAGATCTGATATTGTGAGAGAGATAAACACCGTCCTTTTTCTTCTTTTCAGCTGATGGACACCTACTGCAAGGCAAAGGACTCTCTGAAAGACCGCCACTATGACGGATCCTATGCTGCCCGCTTCCAGTGACTATCCGCGACCTTTACTATGTCGTCAGCCCATCCAGTGGGAGGCCTAGTGCCCGTTCTTAGCTAACCTTTAATCGGTGACATGAATATTCTTAATAAACAAAAGTCTGTAAACCTTATGACTTTTTTAAACATTTATTAGAGATATCGTGATGAGTCAATACACACACACATATATTTATATGTATAAATTTATGTGTGTGTGTATCAGGGAACGAAAAGGTAATACATTCAGCTTCGTTATCAACGACCTTTTACCATCTAGTATACAAATTTTCAATGCCTTTGCGGTTAAAATAATCGGTGTTTATGTAAGATATGTCGACAGAATCGACATTACTGTCCAGTCCCCTTAATACATGGAAATGGTGGAAATTTTTTACACATGCATGTGCATATTATTTATAATGCTATTGTATTCTTTTAATATTCTATGTGAATACCACGTAATTAAACCATGTGTATAAATGAATCAGATGTGAACGGTTCGTCCACAATTTCTATTAAGTGTAGAATAAGAGATTTTTCCCCATATTTATTTACAAAATTAAAAACGAATCAGTATAATGTATTGCGTCCTTTTCGCCCGTCTAGTCTAATTCCTGACGTAATGCACAGTTTATTGTTCGTATAATACACAATTCAAAAGCAAATGTTTTTCCCATTACTCACCATATTTACATAATTCCTCAACATTTTTATCGCGTTACTTAGCATTTGAGCTCTCAAACGAAAAAAATATCCCGTGAGTCTTTTTAATAACGCTGTTGGAAATATTGTTTTATCAATTTAATTATTAACGCACGATGCTCTTAGTTTTATATGAAAGATATTGATAAAGAAAATCAAATATTTTAATAGAGAAGCCATAAGTGATATACTATAAAATATACCGAAGCTGTTTTCTAGTTGTAATAAGTTTAAACAAGAACAACATACGACATCAATCTTAGGATGTTGTATCTTTTTAGAAGACAAAGAATTAAAAAAAAATGTTTATAGTTAAAAATATAAAACATCTCAATAAATATTTACGAGATAATAAATATACATATCCATCTCCGAGGACATTCAACACAAAGAATCGTCATCTACAAAGCTTAAGATAACTGCTAATCGTTTTAGATACCTTATCGGTAAAGTTTTCCATCACTTAAATGTATATGCATTTTTATCAGGATGTCGGTTAATATGAAAAGAAAAGTAGACAGAAAATTGAAAAATACGTGGCATCAGAGTTTACAGTAATTGACATTAATCATATTTAGCAACTGAAGCGCGAATATCTACAAAACTTGTGACATAGCGTTCTTAATTTGAAAAGCAATTTATTTGAAATATTCTATAGTCTATATATGTATGTTTTGAATATAATAAAAATATTCCTCCAACATGCTATAATTTTGGAACAAGCTTATCGATATTATTTATTTTTATTTTATAAGCTTTTTAAAACAATATATAAGGTGGAAAAAATAAGGAATTGTGTAAAAACATTAATTACTAATGAATATTTCACATTCGACAGTTCACGGATTGCAAATATACATTGTTATAAACAATTGTTTCGCTAAGTATTCATGGATCAATTTTTTTTATTTATATATACATTTAATCACTAAATAAAGTGAAAGTGAGATACGTTACAATAATTACATTTTTAATAGATTGCAAAAGGCCAGTAGCCGTAGTCTGATATTTTAAGAAAAAATTATATAATTCCCATTGTATAATAGCTTAGATTTGTATTGCATTTCTTTTAATGTATTTTACACCTATAACAAGTCACTGCGTGTATGTATATAGAATGAGTGTTTAATATAGGGCCAATCTTTAAGCGATAGCTATAACATAGTATATAATGATAGTGCTATAGGTAAATGCAAAATTCTTCTGGCATTATATGAACCTATTATAATAGGTTCTCATGAAAAATAATTATAAAATTGTACTAAGGGGTTATCAACATACTATTATAATACTAAAAAAGACTTGATGAAAATAGTTGAAACTTTTAATTAACAAAAAAAATAAAGTACAACATCAAAATACAATCATTAATTTTCAAAGTAGAAACAGAAGAAATAATATAGCAGTGGTTTAAGCAGTTAATTCAAAAATTGCTAGTATCTAATTTTACCGTTAATAAATCTCTATCTATTATAAGAGGCAAATGTTAATTCAGAAAGATTATGAAGATAATAAAGGTCAATTTTATGTTTTATAATTTGTAAACGAAGACACATTAACACACACGCCGCCATACTCAAAAAAATTTGTCTTTGATTTTGTTTTTGTGTTATTTAAATTGTATTTATTTTCTTTAGTTTTGGTTACATCTGCACACAAGTGGTTATTGTTAAGTATGTATTCTTCGGGAGGTGCTTGAGCCAACTTACAGGAGACAACTTATCAATTTCAGAAATAAAACTTATTATTATTTTAATTGTCAGATATTCGAATTAAATTACAATTTCAGTCTGCGCTCTTTAGTTCGATAGAAGATATAACTTGTCCGTAATAGAAATATTTGAAATAGAATTTATTTAATTAAAAATTAGACAAACGCAATAAATTCTAGTTTTATTTTCTAATTCTCGGTAATTGGTGCTTTTAATTAATTTATTTGTCTAGATCGATCACCTTCTGGTTAATAATGTATTACATGTAACTAAATTATGATATAAAACCCTGGACTTTGAGTATTATTGTTTTAAGTGTAATATTACTTATATAGTATCGTTATAAGTTATAATTTCACCATAAAAATAATGTAAATTAGAGTACTAAGATATGAAATAAAATAACTCAGAATAACGAATACAAAGCAAATAAAAATGATATCATATAAAAATTATTAATTATACTTACCAATTATTTAAATATTTTCCTCGTATTATGTAGAAATTTTACAAATTTACTCATCACTTAATTCGAAAACTCTTAGCGATATTCTAAGATAGTAAATCTCGCATAAGATGTAAGACAAGGCGATAAACAGATAGTAGATAAGAACTGTCAACAGGCCGCAAGATTAGTTTAGTGGGCCGTAAACGATTGATATCCCGCAATTTGTCGTGATTAAATATACTATAAGTGATACAGTCACCTTTTTACTGTCAGCAAGTGGTGACTAGTGCGAAGATTATTGAGCTTCTTATAAGATTTCTCATTTATTTGTAAATGTCCTAAATTTAAAGCAGTGATGGCATAGTGGTATATCAATTAGACTTGCGATCGTAGGTCGCACGTTCTGTTCTCGAGATACAACCCTATGTAATTCTCACTTTGTGCATTAATTTTTTAGAATTGCCACTGCTCACAAACAAGTTTCCAGAGGATGGGCAGCAGCATCCTCTGCGTATCGTAATAATACACTGCGATAGCAAACCTGATTGCCAAGCTTGACGATTATTGTATATTCCCTCCTAAATATCTTTTGAAGAGACCTATGCCATGCAGTAGGCATTTATAGGTTAAAACAACGCAGTGGCGGCTCGTATGGCAGTCCATGAGGAGATGATATCAATTTCTACAAACAATGCTGTATAGTAATGTTACTGCTTGTCCTGTTGATCTTAGTAAAGTAACGGCCTTAATTGAATCAATCACCAAAAAGCGAAAGAGTTAACATAAGATCAAGCTGTCTCAGTACAGCGGGGGGCCTATGCCGTCAATCTGTGTCAGGCCTATATGGGGATCAGAGCTTATGCCATGACATCTGCTAACACACTGCCTCACCGCCAAAGGATTTACATGAACTAATCTAGTTAGAGAGTGTAAAATAAATGCCGCTTAATAATCTAAAAATTCCCCTCCCCCTTTATCTCATCCATAAAACAGAAAAGAAAATGGAACACACATTCCCAGCTCAGCAAGTGAAGATGAAATTAAATGCTGGGTTGACTAATAAAGCTTACTTGTGCGATCACCACGAAAAATTCATTATCTTTTCTGCCACGACGGTTTTCTGACGCAACATAGCTCCTTTATAATGTGGTTATTTTTTTTTTTGCTTTACTTACTAGCAAACTAATTTAACAGATTAAAATATATTAACAGTATGTATGTCATGTCAGCTCTTCTGAACTGCTTTCTTAAGGCATTTCTCGGCACTTTTAAAATTAATGATTTAATGGTTAATATATAGTTTAAATTTAATTTTTGTTAATATATTTCATTGTTCTTATGAATCATACATTTAATTTTTATTTACTGCAGTTTAAAATCACTCCTTAAAAACGTCGAACTATTGGCTGATTAATGTATTTTTCATTGTAAGCTTGAAAAAAAAATTTTTATTCGTTCACGAAAATAATAAACATCTTAATTGAAATACATTACGAAAAAAATAAAACAGATGAAAGAAATGAATGAAATGTTCCATCAAAGCATTTCAGGAGAGAATAGATGTTACAATGTGTAAGATAAAAATTATATGTAAATAATTATTCTTTCAAATACTTTAACATGTAAAGTTTTTATTGGAGGCTTGGGTATTGATATTATAATATACAAACCAATATGTTTTTAGAATACATATTACGTTAAAATAAAAATCTACATGGCAGTATTAAATTAAGGCTTGAGCTGAGACGAACTCCTCGTTTGACTCAATAAGCAGATTTGGTATTACTAACATTCACGTATATATTGTATACAAATACAGATAGCATCATTCGTTAAATTTTCTTTAATATAACGTTACATGTACTATTTATTCCAAATTTAATTTAGAGTCTTCACTACAGAAATTTATTTTCACGACTACCGTTTTCAATAAGGTGATGTTAAACTTTTTTTGTTATTGAAAAATATTTAACATTGTAACATAATTGAATAGCAGATTAACCTAAAACTGTTTTTAGATGCATTTTATAGATGCATACGATTGACCAATTGAAAGAAGAGAACAATCATTATTGGTGATTGACATCTCTGATTCTGTCATATTGGAAATCTATGGCTAAACCGACAGCCCTAAATGCCATATGGTGACACATCTTAGTGCTGACAACAATGAATGATCGAATAAAAGTTTCAAGTTAAACTTATTAAGGAATGCTTCAATTAAAGTTTTCCTTGAGAAATTTTAAAAGAACTATTGTTTTTACAATTACCATTGATTTATTTTTTAACCAAAAAGGTGCAAAGGACGATAATCATTTAGATAGATATAAACGTAATTATTTCCGTTGTGCCATCATCAAGATTTCAAGTGAAGGATATCTACAGCTTTATATATCCTTTCCCAAAAGATTACCAATAAAAATGGTTGGAAGAGGTCTGCTCCAGAGTTCGACAAACTTAACAAGTCTGTCTGCATTGTAGCAGCTCATGGTACCCTTACCAGAAACGTAGCTTGCCCACTACTACTTCAATACGAATCTGCTGGACTATATCAGCTACTATCGTTCGCGTACAGATTTCCCCATTTCTGCAGATAAGTTCCAAACATATCCTGTGCCTCGGACCTGATAAATGCTACAGAATTTTGCCCACTAATTTGCTAATGTATGTTGTTGATTTGAAGGATGATTTTGTTTTATAAGAATTAAGTAAGAAGATCGTTGTTTTAGTTGTTCATACAGCTAAAATTTACATATTTGATGATAAAATCTGAATAATTATTTATTTTTTAAAACAAATTTTGCTAATAGATATTTTTGCATTTTTTTCAGTAACGTCAGGAATTCGTCTTTCGTTTTATAGATCGTTCAAAACATATGCGCCGGTGCAAATTACGTCTAAACATTTAAACAAATTGCACTAAAACATAAATCACACCTGCTGCGAACAAGATACGTTTGGTAACGATTGGCGTACCCTAATTAATGAGCAAATCAGGAATATATCTATTTTTGTTTCATGCCACATGCTATTAGGAGAAATTTATGTATATCTATATCTTAGATTATCTATATCATAGAGCAAAAACATAGGTCTCAGTTGAGCTCCTGATACTTGTAAATTGTTAGAGGCTAGAAATTTTCTTATGTTATACCACAGACGAAGGTTAAATGATTGCTTATGTCTGGATATTATATCGTCATAGACATTTGACCGATAATAATTCTATCTTCTATCTACAGACACGTCAACGAAGATACAAATTGACGACGGACAACAAATGAATAATCTTTCTGTAAAAATTTAAATTTAGGATAAATTATAACAAACCCCACTGAGTTTTATGTTAGTTCTTCTCAATAAGTGGCACATTACGAACCTACTGAAACTCTATTTAATTTTTTAAACTTATATTTTACATGATGAATATAGATGATTGTAATGATTTTATATAATAAAGCTTTTAAGTAAGATAAGTTTTGCGAAATTGAAGGGCAGGTATGAGAAGTGTTGTCCACAATCTTCTTTCAGAACGACCACTGAAGAGGTTTTAGTGGATAAAAATTGCACAAATCGCTGCCACAAGATTTCAACTAGTACTAAAAAATGATTGTTTTACCTCAATGAGGTATTACCACAATATTATCAATAATATAATTTAAAAAAAAAATAATGCAATATTATCACAATTTAATCAAGTTTAGTAAAATGGAACTTGTATAGTGACTTGTTACGTTCTGGGTATCAATAAAGAAGTTTAGGATCTTGTATTACTCTATATCACAAATATCCATAGGCTTATTATATAATTACTATATACATAGTTATCTTCTTCGATGTAAAATAAATAACGAACCAGAATCAAAGCCTCGGATTTGTTCCTTATTTTGAAGGTAACAATTTGTTTTTAGATCCCACAGTTTATTCTATTTATCGCATCGTCGCTTCGATCATTAATCAGATTTCCTGGCATCTCAGGTTATATTCGCAATTACAGACATCCGCTTTATCTATTTTTATACTGTTAATTACTCGAAACGACGGTGTATTTACATCAGTGATAATTGAAAATGTATATAAACATTTTAGTTTCCCCGCTAAATTATAAATAGAATAACTTAGTAAACCTTTACGCTTAGGCTTAAATAATATAGAAATTTTATAACTTTGACGGTAATAAATATCATATTTATTTATCAGGCAGGTCAACAACATAAACACATTTTTTAAATTTTGTCCTTATTTACTGATATTTATGTTTAATATGAATAAGCACAAAATTTTTATTAATCTTCATATCTTTCTTTTAACATTATCTTTTTTGTAATTCATATTCATGAAGAAAAGCAATAGTTATTCATCTCTTTGGGTAGCGGTAATAGCATACATTAAATCAGCATAGAAGACGACTCATTGGGTATTGACAATGATGTAAGGACATGTTTACACGGAAGCAAATTTTACAGACGCGTTCTCTTGTTTTATGTTCACCATCATCATCATCACCATTTAGGCCATAAGCTTATATGTAATTTCATTTAAAATTAAATTTCAAAATATCTGTACCAAGTAGGAATTTACATTCACTTTTGAATCATCGACTATTTTTATATTATAGATGTTAAGCTACTATGAGCTCAGAATGCTGTTCTGCTGAGAAAAACGGCAATATACTCAACAGTTGCTTTTTTAAATTAAATTTAACAAATTTGCATGTACATGTTATAATATCACCTATGGAAATGTGTCAAAAAACCAAGTTCTACACGTTTCGATACTTATTTCTCTTAGCACAGCTTCTCAATCAACTGTAAGGTTCTCATATTTATTTTGCAGACAGTTAAGGATTAGAAATTAACTAGGAATAATAGTTTATTAGCTTGTTTCTTTGTTACACCGTAAGAGTAAAAATAGATAGTCTTTTGAAAAAATAATTTTCAATTACGTAATAAAAATTTACGTTTGAAAATTCTTAGTAAAAGAGAATTATTGAATATCTTTGTGTTTCATGCACTTTTGAAATCTTCAGTCATCACGGTAGATGTCTTTGATAAAACCAAGTCGAGTGATTCGATCAGATTTTAAAATAGCTTATTCTCACGTCATCTTTAAAAATTGAAACTTGATGGTGGAATAACATTTTCTTCTTTGTTTATTTATAACTGTAACTATTTTTATTGTTATTAATAACAGGTGTTTCTAGGAGACAACATTATATCTTTACTTGGATTATATTATGTAAGTTATTCCATTGTCACTGATATCATACTAATAATTGTTTAATGAGAAAAAAATATACAAACAAATTAAATGCAATAATTACAGTTACGCTTCATAATCGACTAAAAAGTGCGTATATGCAACAATTGAGAAATAAAGTGAACTAGATAAAACATACTAGGGCACTGATGGAGCTTAAAGAATTGTTCGTCCGAAATGGCAGTAAATGGGGCATATATATACATATCACTCATGCAACCGACGTTCTAAGTGCGAAGTGGCAACTACGACATGGTAGACACGGCGTAGATAAACTCCCTACTAGGGGAATCGAAGACAATAAAAGGCGCGGGAAGTCGCTCGATGCAGGTAGCGCAAGGACGGTTATCCTTGCGATCTTTGGAGAAAGGCCTATGCATTAAAGAGGACGCTTATTAACATGTTCATGATGAGGTAAAGCATGTAGTTATAGAAATAAAACTATTAACATGTTTGATAGGTAACTCATAATAAAACCGCAGTTTATATTTAATAACGAAGTAAACTTTTTATCATGATACAATTTTTTTTAACAAAAATGGTGCCGAATAAAAGAATGTCCTCGACAACATATCGGTAAACATATACACGACAGTGGTTAACAACATTTTTTCTGTCGTACTTTTCGAGTTTTACTTTGAATAAGCATAAACTATTTGTAAAGAAACGACTACTCATAAAGATAATTTTTACATGATTATAGCATTTTTAGGCAAAACGCGCAGATTTCTTGATACATGTGTTGTTTATATATTCAAAATGAATAAATTTATTTTTTGTGAAATCTTTTACAAAACGATGTCTTCAAAATATTTTTGTTTAAAACTTAATTCACCAGATTATGTTTTTGTAACTAAAACAGACGCCCTTTGTAAGTACCGCGTTATTTCTCTATAACTTACGCAGCTGAGATTTTATAAGTCGTCTAACATGCGTTGAATGTAGACAATCATTGCTACACCTTAAGTTTGTGTAACATCATCGCGCTGAATGTCTGTTTTTTATATTAAAACACTGTAAAAAGTCCCGCGTAATATACTTGTAATTTCTTATCAAACCTAACAAATCATACGGATTAGGTCGCATAAACAGATTATGGAAAGAAATCGTTATTGAAGCGGCGCTTTTTAAATATTTCCTAAGACAATCGAATTATCTCGATCTGTGACTTTTTTATGTCATTTCTTTTACGATGTACTATCAATTCGGTATCACGGAATGCTAGAGCGTTGGTTAAACCAGTCCGCTTAGAAACTCTGCTGAGTGCGCACGGCTGGTCAATCGCGCTGCGAGCTGTGCGTGTACCAACACGAGTCCACTATTTAAAAAGGAAAAGTTCTTAAAGATTCCCGCGATTTTCATGGGGTTATTTCTCAAAAAAACTGTTTAGATATTTTTTAACTTAAGTTTATTAAATTCAGTGACAAGAAATTATTAATTATTCGGAATATTAATATTTGGTACGTATATTATAAAGTTTTTTTATTGAATTACGATTAATATAAGTAATAATATTAAACAAAGAAAATAAGCATTATTAGGGTTATTAGGGAATTTAATTTTAAATTTATGTTTTAAGTAAAAATTCATAGATATTTTACTATATTTTGATAATTTAAATTTTACCCAACTTGTACTGTGCTGCCATAATTTTAACCTCAGAAAATTCCTTAGATTGTCGATATATTATATTTGGAAATGTGACTTTTTAACGAACATTTCGATAATATAACAAGCATACATTTTTTTCTATATTATGCACTTCGAATTTCAAATATTATACATATATAATGTATATATATTAATGTGTAAATAAATATGCATATATATTTGTTTATATATATATATACATATATATATATGTATATATATGTGTGTGTGTGTGTGTATGTATGTATATATATATAATTGTGCTCGTAAAGAAACACTGCGCGGAAGAATAAATTTATTTCCTATTTCATAAATATGATTATATATACATCTATGAACTACAAAACATTCATGATTATTCAAGTAACAATCTGCTACAAGTATTGTATTATTTTTGAGGAAGAAAATCATTTTCTTCTAAATAGATGTGAAAATCATAATGTATGTAATTGTAAATGTATTCTCCGTAATTAAATGAAGAATCTGCTAGAAGCATTGTATTAATTTCGGAGAAATAAAATTATTTTCTTATAAACATCAAACAAATCAATAATTACTCTATCTTACCCATAGATTAAATTAGCATAGACTAAACTGTCAGAACATGTTTATCCATTTGAAACAAATCGACGCAGTTAATTTTTTTTAAATTAGCACGGTCTAGTGCAGCGTATTTGCTTTAATAGTTAATACAGATATGAATAGACGTCTGTAACACGTCAGTTTACATTATGTTTAGCATTTTTAGTAAATTACAATATAATTATATATAGTGAATTTATTTAGAAACTGAAATATCCATCTCATATGCCTATACATTATCATTCTCTATAGCCCAACAGATAAACGTATTTTGTGGTATAGCTGATAATATAAGTGATAGACACTATTAGCTATTATCACAGCGGTGGCGTGGAGTGGTCTGTTATTATGTTTATTTTGTTATTAACATGACACTACGTATTTCGTCGTTATAATTATTATGTTTGAGCCTATATGTTTATAATCTCATATAATCTCATCATATAATATTAACACTATGTGTATTTTAACCAAAAATAAAAGATCAATTAAAAATCAATTTAACTCATAATGCTTGACTGCTAGCTTTATTAGTTTATATATATATATATATATATATATATATATTTATATATATATATATCTATATATATATATATATATATATATTTATATATATATTATATATGTATATTTACATTTATTATTATATTTATATATATATATATATATGTGTGTGTGTGTCATACAATAATTCCCTACTACACATATATGGCAATGCTATTAACAGACCCATATGATTTCCGGGTAGAACTAACCTTCATATAGAACATATCAAAATGTTATGAAATTCTATCCATTAGATTATATACTTTTTAGAAACTTCAATAAATAGGAATTTCGTGTATAAAACACAGTTTATCGCTGGAAAAATACTGATGATTTCAAAATAGTAATAAGGTTTACGGGGACTTTGTTCTAAGAAAATCAAGTATTTTTTTCTTGTGTTCTAAAAATAAAGGCGATCATGTTGACTACAGTCCGCTGTTATTGATACTTTTTTTAATTATATTAAAAATTAAGAAAAAAACAGCTTTTTGAAGACTTTTCGCAGATCAGTGCGCACCTTGAAACTCTCGTTGCTTCAATTGAAAGATGCCACTACAGGGAAGTTCACACAAATTTTAGATTCTATTAAATTGGGTTCTTCTTGCACTGTTCTCATGACGACGGTAATCGTTGTAAACCCTTATGTATAGTAATAACTATAACTGAATTAGAGAATAAATCGACAAAAGGTTCGTAGACGATTTTAATTAAAGATCATTGAAAGCAAGCATCACTTGAAAACGGCTTCGACCTCTTAAACTTCTTTATTAAATCTTAATAAGCGTTATAAGAAATGTTTTACCCAAGTTAAGGATAAATTGCAATACACGGTCAGAAGTTATTAAATGTCCGTTCTATTTATTTTCTCGTAAAAAACAAAGCTAAATTGTTTTCCAAAGGTATTTCATAAAGCTGACCTTTCTCTAATAAATCAACAGATTTAGTTTTAGTAGTCTAAGACAATTCATTATTCTATTACGAAGAACACTTAATGAGAAGAATAAGACAGCTTGGTAGTAGCCTGCATCCTGTCTTTTTAGACGACCTTAACAAGGACATCTGTCCGCCTTCTAGGCGGGACTAGGGACATCTGAAACTGTGCTCACCTGTATCTAGTATCACTTTTTAAAATTATTTAAGTTTAGTGTAAGTAGCAGCGATTTTTAATATAAATTATTTCGTATACATGTTCTAAAACAAAATGGAACTCATTCCGTAGTGTAATTAAAACTGAGTGGCCTCCGCGAAATCCAGATTACCGCGTACCCTAACCAGTATGTGATAACAAATGTGTCGCTGGAGGTTTTTATAATATCAAAAATCAAGCTAAGTGTCACCTATTGTCAGATGTTTGTCAAAATAGTCTCCCTGACTAACGCGTTGTTACATTTTACCTGATAATTTTTAATTCAAACTGCATAGTTTAACAAGAAGATTTTTCATTCTAAATCATACCATTACTTATACACGGATTATGTCTATCATTTATAAAGGTCCCTTGCGTTAACATTAGAGTTGAAACTAATTAAAAAGGATATATTTTTGTATTCCCAAGTTTACAAATAAATGACTAAGAATATTAAATTAATTTTCTTGGATTAGCTACTAATTATCCCGTCGCTCGATTTGGATTTGTCTCTGATTTATAGGTCAACAATTTCAACAACTAACGATACCGCAAATAAACATTTTGATGCACATTAAAGCCGCAGATATTAACGACTTGGCATAGGCTTTCGTGTCTTCAACAGCTGTGCAGTGTATGACATAGGTCAGTGTACCGAGTCATGTTGGTTACGTACGATTATCTCTTGAATTATTAGTTAGGTATGCTTTAATACATACTCATTCTTTTTTTCACATCGCTATCCTAATTGCTCAGTTTTACATTACATTACACTTTGTGTTTATATTAAGTCATTGTAACCTGCAATACGAAGACCGGTTTCTAATATCAAATTTGGAACTACAACCTCTTGGTCGATTTCCCTGGACTTTCCAGTCACCATCAGTTTTTCTCGAATTTCGTCGTCTTAGTTGACTGTGGGACTTTAAAATTCAATTACGCGATTCATACTCCTAGGATTTTGATTTTAAAATTGCGCATAGTGAACTCTTTAATGTGAAATAGTCTCCACGAAATTTTCAGTGCCTTCCTCTGGCATTACTTGATGTCAGTCGGCCTTCTCCTAGGTCAAGATTTAGGCTATACCAGTAATTACTAGTAGCTGTTTCTGTAAGAACCACATCTGTACCTGTTTCACAAAAAATTATTGCTTAACCAACCGTCTATTCAATGTATCTTCTATTTTGAGATTTTTTGTGAAATTCAAGTAAAGAAAATCAGAAATTGAGTTCTTCTGTCATGATATCCCTCAACTTAAGAAAACTACAAACTTCTACAACAATTTAAGTTGTGTTTTGTGTGATCACTTTAACAAACCTTTTACTACATTAATTATAATAATTTATCCCTGAACTTTATTATCTAAATAATCGTTAACTCTGAAGTAAAATTTCTTGCATATTTGTTTTATTACGAATTTCAATTAATTTTATGATAATTGTGCGACATTACGAGATAGTTTAAAAGCGTACACATTTCCCTAAAAGGCGCTGTTGTTCAGCTAGGTTGTATTTCGACCTCAGAGCGACCTTTGAAATGTAATTAAAATCTTTATTCTTATATACTTCATGAGCTTATTAAAGTTTTATTTTGTAAACAAGACTGAATTCTCATGTAATATCTCATTATCAAAACCTCACTGATACGGGCTGTATATAAAGGTTCGGAAATAAGAAAAATATTAAAGAAATAAAGCAGTGAGAATCAAAATGACTGCATATTGATGACAATGATAATGTTTTAACATTTCTTGTATAGCGAAAACATTGAAACCTTTGTAGAAGTAGTAGGATTAGAATAAAGCGAGATAACTATATAAATAAGAAATGTAAAAAGATTTTTTGTAATGCACAAAAACGGTCCTCTAAATCACTTCGTGTCACTTTAAATTCCTTGGGTTAAATACTCTATCATAGTGTACCTCTATTAATTTCCAACTAGAGTGTCTTGATCGAAATCACAATTTTACAGGGGAGGAAATTTAAAAAAAATACTGGCCACTTCGGCAGTTCTAAACCAATACCATAAAATTTTCTGTGACGTTATGAAAGATAATGCAAAAAAGACGATGGATGCAATCCACTTTTAGCCATTCCTAATGAAAATCTACGCGGGAGGCCCACGTCCAGCAGTAGACTTCTTATCGCTGAAATAATTAATAAAAAAATCTCCCATAGTGATTTAATAAAATGTTTTATCGATATTTCGTTGTGAAATAAGGTGTACCTACTTACTTTTTTTGGAATAAAGTTTGAAGTATAAGTAATCCATTTAAAAGCTATGCTAGAAAATACTTTTAATGTGAAATACCTAATAACATAAAATTAATACTTTATACCATATGTAACGTTATACTATTAAGAAAAATCCAAAAAAAATATTATGCTACTTTCAAACTGTATTCCTTCCTTTTCAACAATATTTTATATTTGTTTTAATGAATGCAAAAAAGTTTTATTTATGTATAAACATTTAGTAAATATCCCATTTATAATATAATCATACATTTTTTAAATCACGCAAATTACTTTCAAATGAAAATTCATTAAAATAGATCGAATAGATTTTAAAATTTTAAATAATTATAATGCCAACATGTCAATAGATAGGAATACATAAGTATTATTATATTTATACATGTTTGTTTAAATCATTGTAGAAAAAATGCAAAATACAACATGATTTGCTTCTAGCGCGTCCATTTAGTTCTAGCGTGTTCAGTGTATTATGTACAATAGATATGTGAGAGTTATTAACTAGGCACACACAGCCGCCCATGGGTAAACACTTACGGTCACCGTACCTGAAGGCGTGTAATATACTAATGGAACCGCGCCTATCAAAAAAACTTAAGCCCGATCTTAAATCTAAACGATTTTATGAGGGCAAGCACTGTATTTTTGAAGGTGACTTATAATCTAACTCGACAACAATGAGAGCAACATTCACAACGATTTTAAGACTAAATTTTTTTCAGAACATTTTTTTGTTACTTTCTTCAAATGAGATAAATTTTTATTTTCTGCCAGTTGTATTGTTTGTATCGCTCGAGATTTTTTTTAAATCACTTACTTTTTTGAAGTCTAACTGAGACAGAGGTCAAACGACGAATTAAACCCGGCTTGGTAGAGCTCGGAACACTACAAACCATCATCTTATCTAATATACCTTAGCGCTTTAATACGAAAGTCTACATCCAATATGTGCTATCAGCCATAACGGCATTGAAACGTGGTTTCTCACCTTGGATGAACTCGCAATCACTCAACGAAACATAGTTATACTTGGTATTCCTCTACGAGATCTTGTCCGGGATGAGGAGATCCATAGATGAACGAAAGTAGCTTACAGAGCCAAACAGATTAGTAACTTGAAGTGGCTGTGTACAGGGCACATAGCGAGCGTTAATAATGACTGCTGGTATTTAGGGTTCTGAAGTGAAGACCACGGCAAGGGCAGCTTAAGACGTTTGTCCAAAAGGTGAACAGACATTTTTGTTAAGACCATTGGAAAATGCTGAATACCGGCAGCTTTCTAACAGTCCTATAGGAAATCTATTAGAGGCGATAGGGGAAATCTACAGGGACCTACACTGTCATATAACTGGAAAATGGTGACGATAATGATGAATTACGCTAGATGAATCTAGAACTTTATTCAGTCACTGTTGTCTAATTTAAAAATTAAACTTAATATCTACCTTAATCCTCAATACAAGAATAATACTGAATTAACATACATACACAACAAATTTTTTTTAATGTAATTATTTGTTATTAACACAGTTATAGGTAAGGTCTTTATACCTTTTCATTGTATAATTTCCAAGGAGATCACAGACCATTTTCATTTTTAAAACGAAGTTTATTTATTTAAATATATTATATTAAAAAAACTTAACGATACACCCATTGTTGGGTCACGTGACTGTTATTAGTAAGATGGGGGAACCCATTGCGTGTTGGAGGATATTATATCTTTCTAATTCTGTCTTATGTGCCGGATTCCCAACGATGTTTTCCTTTACCGTTTATGAGCAATCAAGACGTCACTTTATTCGCACCAAATGGGCGCCTGTTGGGATATGAACCAATAGGCGTCGTCTTTGGGAGTCGGGGAATTAAACCAATAAATTGTCATTTGTAGTCGGCAGATTTAGAAAAAATATCTAAATCTTTCTTTACAAAGGATGTATGTAAATTTATAGAATATTAAAATCTTAATTTGTACAATAAAATAAAAAAGTAGATTATTAAATCAATGTGTATATATTAATTAATTCGAATTTTATGATCCACAAATTTAATTACCTCTCCCTTGCGCTGTGTAAACGGAAGCTAATAGCGATTTCCCGACAAAATTCCACTTCAACATTATAACGAATAAATTTTAATCGAATTTTGCGAAGATTTATATTAATTCAGAGATTAAGACTTAACGGTAACATGGTAATTTGTGTCAACCGAGAATAAATAATTACAGTACACGCTAAGTAGACGTAATGAGTTTTATTACGTCAGTTTGATCTACGGATAACCGTGGGACTGATATCCTGGATAATTACAAGACAGGATTAGCAAAATATTACCGCGTTTCGCGGCTTACGTGTATAAAATATGCAATGTATATTATCAAAGTTTGTGAACGGTGAAATTTAATATAACATTAGACTCGTCACATACCGATGACACGGTTACTTACAAAGTTGAACCTTATTATTTATTAAGCCAACATAGCCGATGATGAGACATACAGAATGCTTGGTTACGGTTGTAAATATTTAGAAGGTTGATATCAGCTCATTTGCTCGTAATTAATTAGTGATACACTTTATCCAAAAATCAATGGTTTCAGAAAAAATCCTAATATTATATGTTCTTCTTTTTTATTTATTTAATATTCTTTATTATACACGCTAGAAAGTATATACAAAGTTTCATAAAAATAAAGATTAAAGTACAATGGGAGCTCTTATCACACCAGACAATCTCGTCCAGACAAACATAATATGGAAACAATTGAAATATATATAACAGGTAGTTAACGTATACAAAACATACATATGTACAAACAAGCATACATAGGATAACATATATATTATAATAAATACTGTGTATTACATTTTATAAATATAATAATAAATGAAAACATCAAATTGACGCATATCGAATCGCATTCGTTGTTTACCCTTCTTTCAGGCATAGCACCGTCAGAAGTTATAGACTAATCGCCTTTAAGTAGAAAAAATAAATAAATTTAACATAGTTTACAGTGATTACTTCATACAAGATGATTGGAAATAGTTGTGAAAGCTTGAAAGCTTTTTTTGGCAAATTAGCTATACTTTCACCCCTTTAAAGCCTTTATCCCTATAACTGTTAAGGCTAAAAGGCTGATTCCAAATGGTGTTATTGGAAATCCAAATCCAGTAGTGGACGTGTTTCGATTGAAATTGTGATGAATTTTTGGTTTTGTAGATTGTTAATTATTATTATATTTCTAGCGTCATAATGACGTGTTATATCAAGCGACTAGAAAATTGATCATTATTTTTTTAAAATAAAAAACTAACGCTTACATCTCGTCTGGTTCTTAATGACCACACAAATTTCTCGAATACATACCAAAATACAATCATTCACAAATGTGTTTTGACTCGAGGATTAGGGTGTAATCCTGCAAAACCGGGTTGGGTTAACCATCGTCTTTATTAACCAACTTTTCATTTCCACTTTTAGATCTTGCTAACTACAATTATCACAATGATAAATATAGTACTCAGAAGAAAAATATGCAAAAGTTTTCCGTTCATCATTAAAAAACCGTTAACTGTAATAAATTTGATAATAAATGAAACAATTAACATAAGTCGTAACATTGTTACTTCTGTATTAAACAAATTTTATATGCAAGTTTTGTTCCCCGACTTCATCTAGAAAGTTACTAAATTTAATAATAACAAAAAAGTTTTCTAAAAGTTTAACTAGAAATAATATAATAAATTTGAATTCTTGCTGTGAATGTGTAATAAAATTATAAATATATTTGTTAGCCACTATATATCTGATCTATCACCCGATTTCTGATTGACGTTGATTTATGGCACATGCTGTATATATGTACACATAGTACATGCAAAGATAATTTTACATTCAAAGAGATATCGAACCCTCTATTATAAGACGAAGCAATCTAATATTACTACTATGGTACCAGAAGGGGCTGCAATATAAATGCAAATGGGAAAGACACTTCAAAGAACCTCACCGCCAAAAATTTAGGACGTTTTTATATTTCGAGTATACTTTTACTGGTGACCTGAAAATTAAATTTATTACTAAAATAAGGAAAATTATTTCGCCTCCTTCCTTTAACAGGTTGCTAAATCCTTACGTGTCTATGTCTTAATTATCTATTTTTATTATTATTCTGAATGACGAAATATATTTCTTATAATAAGTTTTGTATTTGTTCGTACTAATTATTTAACTGATACGGCTGCATAAACCATCATTTATGATCTCTCTGAAATAATTTCCCTTTATTTTATGTAGGATCATAAATCTTTAACTAACAACTTATAAAAAAATATCGAATTGTTTGTTTGTGTTTTATTGTAACTAAGTAACTAGACAGATATAATATTGAATTGCTGATTATAATCTTAAAATGAAGGCATTATGCATATATCAATATACCATTATAACCACAATTGGATAGTAAAATCAAGTATCTGAAAATTTACGTCTGACTATATATATCCATAAAAAGAATCCCCATTTCTCTTGGTTACGTCATAACTTGAGAATGACTTTATCGATTTCCTCCATAATTTTTTACAAGTTTTCTAATATTTTGTAGGAGATTTTTACAGATCTATAATGACTGTTCATTGGACGATTCACTATGAACTTCGCGCGTTTGAAAATACGTTTCGAACTACGCACGCATCAAAGTTTGGGAGCTGAAAATATTGATAAAAATATATCGTTTAACAACTGCATTGGTAAATGTTCATCAATCCTATTTAATCAACAAATAGAGTCATTATGAAAAACAACTATTTTTCCTATTGGATAGCGATAGGCCAATAACTTCTAACTGACCACGAAAGGCAGAAAAGGATGATCGCAAGAATACGCTGGACACAGGCCTCTTCCTACCGATCTCATTGGAAATCTATGCTAGTAAATTATATTTAGAACTGGCCGTCCTACGACTGGAATTATAATAATAATGTAGCAATAGTCTTTTGTTATAACTAGTGAGTAATAAATATGACTTTTTGCTGAAACAAAAACCTTTGATTTATTGAATCAAGATAGTGTTAATATTTATTATCTGATATTATGTATTTCAGAGGCAGTATTAATTTACCAATTAGCAAGACGATAACGAGGATTATTGGGAATTCTCGGAGCGAAAAAGCGCGTTGATATTAAGCAATTAAATCTCAAACAACGATCGAAAGTAACGATGTAATAATTGCTTAACATTTTCCTTTTAATTAATATAAGACCTATTCGGATATTTAAAATGTCATGCAGAGGAAAGGGAGCCTAAATACTGTAAAAAAGTTTTTTTTCGTGATATATAATGTAATATACACCAGTTTTAAATATGTGCATCTTTCTCTTATTATGAATCTTTGAATATTGTAATTTCGAACAATATAAACTAATAGTTATAAACTTGACTAAAGGTCGAAGGTCACGAGTTCGATTTCCAAATGCGTATTTCTATGAATTATAAAATTAACACTACTCATAAAAGTATAAACTTTTTTGCTTATGGCATATGGCATATGTGTGTATACCCAATTGCATTAGGCCCCCGTGTTGTTACATTATAAGGATAATTAAATCTATCTAAAAGAGATCCACAGGCCATCGATGTAGGTCGAAGAATTGGTCATCTGAAGTGGCAGTGGTGTATATCTTGTGCAACTGAGTCGGCAAACGCGTCGTAGGTAGACACATACTAAATAAAACAACGAAATAGATAAAGTCGCGGGCGGTCACTGAATGTGCCGGCGGTCACAGTGCTAGATCGGCAATTGTTTTATCGGAAATTTTTGGGGGAATTCTAACAGTGGGCGTCTATCGGCTGATATAACGATAATTATTATCAATATGTTTTCACCTAACTGGGTGTTTTTACATTGTTCTGAATCTCATATTACACTAGCTGTTCGAACAGCTTGTACATGCAAGAATTTGTCAACCTTTTTGCATACGAAAAATAAATTATTATTATTAAACTTCACTTTATTTGTTGATATAACATGAAATATAAATTATATACTAATTTAATGATGGATAAATGCTGATCATTGCAGCTGGTAAACGACATTACAACTTTTAATATTTAAACAAACGAAATGCAATGACAACTGTTAAACGTGTCATTTTCATAACGAACTGTCGTGAGCAGTTACATTAGTTAGAAATAATTTGGATGTTTTTAGTGTGCGAAATTTTCCCTCTAGGAAACCTGAAAAAGATATATCGGTAAAAGAATCTAAAATCGGTAATGTCATTATTATATTTTTATTATAACTAGGGTTAGGTTAGGTTAAATTTTTATACTTCTAACTTACTTTCTTTAGCAATTCACTTTCATATCGGGACAGAGTGTATTCACCTTCAAATTAAAAACCAGGTCATTTCGTGACATACATTTTTTTTTATTTTTAGTTAATGTCCATCATGGCTTGTTACAACACATCATGTTGTAATATGATTATAAAAATATTGTATAGATACTATAAATCTTGGTTACTAAAGTTTGGTACAATGTTAACAGACATGTTTATTCTAACAGCCAGTATTTCATATGTAGAACGATGAAAACTGTAATAGTCTAATTTAAAAGAAGCGTAACGAAATAATAACGATATACATTCAAGTAGAAAATTTATTTCGAATATTTACTATTCATTAACTATGACTAATATACTCGTAACTTTATTGGCCGCGATATATGAATTGGTTACGCTTCTCAAATTAGTTTACTGTTAATTACTTAGCAATATGTTAATAAGTCAACTTCTCGATGTTGTTTATAGTCAATAGGGAACAAAGGATTGATCTAATCATATATTATTTTGATGACAACCCTTTAACTGTGTTACCATAGTGTTAAGTTTATAACGTAAGTAGGCGATTTACATTCACATAAACTCGAAAATCTCTTACGGGACAGTTTGCATCTGTAGAATAGAAATAAAAACCAATAAAAGAATCACATAATTTTTAAATTATTGTCACTAATATTTAAAAAAAATATAGTCTAATTATAAAGGAAAAACAAAGAATATTTAATTAAAATCCACCTTATTCATATACGTCTTTTAAACCATTCAATGTTCCCTCTGATACCTAAATCTCCTTTTGAAAAGGCTCGTTTTAGTCATTGTGAGCAGTGACTGTGCTAAATAATTATTTATCGTATCGCCATATTCGTAACCTTATTGCACCGAAGTCAGGCAACGTCAGTTGCCGTCAGTATACCAGGCCAGTGATTCTCAACCTTTGCAGCACATTTATAAACATTAATAATTTAGGCAGCATTCAATAAAGATAGTTTAACGTCTGTTATTTTTCCTAGAATATGCAATGTAAAGAAGTTTCTGATAACTGATAGTGTGCTTTAGGATTCCTTTAAAATACGCGATAAAAACTAAAAAAACGTTTCATGTTTGCATAGAAGCAGACTCATGTAGCTAAAAGATGTTTATTAGTAAGCTATTTAGTCATTATCGTCGTCATTTCAGCCGTATAACGTAAACTACTAGACATAGGTCTCCCCATAAATTATCTATAGGACCGGTCGGAAACGGCCTGCATCCAGCGTCTTTTAACGACTTTAACAATGTCGTCTGATCGCCTTGTGACTCCGAGATCATACGCTACATTTATCGGTATATGGTCTCCATTCAAAATCTTCATTCTGCGTAATCTATTGTTATGGTCGGCTACTTTCATTTTGTACGTATCTCCTCTTTCCACGCCTCTTTGAGCAACTGTGGGCTTGCCAATACGCTGAAATGAGAGACCACGTTTCTCTGCCGTAAGCTATTACTGGCAACACACATTTGTTGTAGACTTTTATCTTACGGCACTGAGAAATATTAAACGAGGAGATTATACGTATTTTCTCTTACGAGTTGAATTTAACTATTTTGTGCATTAAATTAAATTATTCCATTAATAAAAGGGCAGTTTTGTAATGTTTATAATAGCCGCCAGATTGCGCTGGAGACCGCAGCGACCGCATTATTTTGTACTCAGATAGTAACTTAAAGTTAAAATAAAATGTAAGCTAATATGAAACATAAAAAAATATTGTTTTTGATGTGAAAAAAAAATATTACATTAATAAAGTTTAGAATATATTAGAATTGTAGGATAGGTTGACAATCGCTGATTTAGACTTCTACAGCTCTGAAATCTATTTCACTGACGCAGCTGGTAAATGATCAACCACGCTGCTGTTTTAACTACAAACCTGTTTAATCAATGCTATGGTCCCTGCTGTAATATGCTTACTGCTCGGTTTCGGTTGAAGTTGATACTGTTAGCCCGGGGGCTTTATAGCTTCATCGGTACTGAGGTCACGGAATGGAAGGGTCCGTGAACTTAAAACCATAATGTAAGCGCCAGAATTTGTATGTAGCTCACATCATATATTAATTTCGGGATGATGTTGAAATTATAACTATGTTAAATGTATGGGGAAAAACCTATACTTAAAATTACATTAAAAAGCAATAACTCTTTTAATATAAATATATTTCTTCAATAAAATTGAGTGTTTATAAAGGAAATGTTTTATTTCTATGTTCAAATTTAACTATTCTTTTACTAAGTATTTCTAATAAATCTTTTTATAAACTTAAAATTTATTCATTAAGTAAAACTTTATAAGCTAATAATAATGTAAGTTTAGATAGAGATTTGGGTTATAATATCGAAAACGTTGATCAGACAGATAGTTTTCTTTTGCGAAAATCGAGTTCAACGTGTTTGCTACCTAAAATAATATTCAAGTTACGTTTTCAGAGAAACTAGAGATTGATTTTCAATTAGTAAAAAGTATAATTGTGAAATATAATATAAACAATGAAAGTGGGCGTTTCCACTAAAAATCAATTTACGCTTACGCGTTTTTTCAGTTTAGAACTGACTAGACGAGCAGGTCGTTGAACTTGCAGTTTGATTAAGCCAATGATAATGCGTTGTTACAAAAATGTTTATTAATACAATATCCTAAAAAAAGATTTCTCTCGTTTCTTTCGGATAAGTACAAGTCATAAGCCCATTAATTTTGCTAACGGTGTCTTATATCTGAATCACTGTAATTCTTAAATAGTTGTATGCCATTAAACTAACTTACTAGATACCTTACGAGATTTATCACCATTCTCTTTACATTTTTGTAATAAATCGTATTTAGTAAAACTTAGCTTTAGTGTTGATTCAATGAACCTTGCTTTTACCAACAGTGATTATCCACACTATTTCGTTCACAAAGTCAGTTTTTGTTCGGTTCACTGGCCAAACTGAAATGTCATTTTTTTCTTAACATATAATAGAGAATAATTTGCTCCGAGAAAATCCAGCTTTGACTTTGAGTAAGTGCTTCTTTTGTATTCCAAAGATAGACAAGACAGTCAAAAAGTTTATTTTTTATAACAATTTATGTTCATAACTCCTACTTGTGGGCGTGACAATTGTTGGAAATTATTTTTTAGAGAAGAGACACATTTTTTTAAATACCATTAAAACAATTGTTCAGAGTTAACTAGTGTAAGTAAAGTTTTAGTAGATATTTTTAAATAAAGATGCACCGACACTGTGATATGAAAAGGACCCCCACTAAGTAGACTAACTATATAATTAAGGTCGCAGGAAATCGCTGGATGCGGGTAGCTCAAAACCGTTAATATAAAGAATCTTTAAAAGAGGCCCATGTGGGTGTCTATCAGCTGATATGATGATAATAATAACGCGGCCACAAGAGAAGTCTTATTGGTCTTTAAAGGCGTTATACTGTTAGTCGAATATAACCAGTTACTCCTGAACTATATTGTAAATATTAAAAGTCTGTTTTAAACACCGAAATATTATTAGTGATGGCAGTAGTGCTGACATCACACTTGTACAAATACTGCTGGGGCTATTTCTTCGATATGTGTAAGTTTAGTCCAATATTATTTACGTATTACTTCTTCGACTACTATTGAACCAATTTTCGGTATTTAGATATCACAACTGATTTTCGATACAAGACTTTATTTGTTACATTTCTAACTAGAAAATTACGAAAGACGTAATAACATGACATATAAATTACATAGAAAAATAAAACTACACATTTGCCCGCTGCCACTTGCAAACCCATTATACGAAAAACCAAATAATATATAAATATTTTTAGTTCGATTTTTAAATAAATAAATAAATTAAGCTTCGATACAATCGACTTATTGATTTTAAAGATTTCTTTTAAGGTTTATGGGAAACTATCATTATATATTACTTTTATAATTCGTTGTATAATGTATACGTTTATATTTTTACGCTTTACTTTAGTTGGTACGTTATTTAACCAGTTAAAAAGAGCTAACTTGCAATGATGATTGGATTAGAAATATTTAATTCGTTATTTATTAAATTTTTACGCGAGTACTACACTAAGCTGTGGTTAAATTTAAATGTGTGCTCTATTTCGTGATTAAAGGACACCGACTTCTGGTCTATTGCCAGCTCGTTACAAAATGTCACGTTACGACATTAAAAGCTTCTCTTCCCCGCTTTCAGATTAACATCATCCTAAAATAAACGTCCCCTTATTAACTCGCAATAAAGTTGTAACCTTTTCATTTTAAACACCGTTGACGGTTTCACCCGTTTTCAATATTAATTAAATTCGTTTTATACATCGCTTTCTCTTTATCTTTATATTAATTAATAACACGCTATAGAAGTGTAACGAAGCGTATTTAATAAAATGTCAAAATAAATGTTGCGTATTTATTATTTTATTAAAGAAAACATTATGAAGACAACTTATTTATTTAACTATATATATGAGCGAACAGATCTTCATATTTTTTTTCTTTTATTTACGGTTTCTTAGGTATGCAGCAATAATAAGTATTCACCATCATAGTCGCCCACTGCAAAATATGACCACTCCTAAAAATCACCTTGGATTGACCGATCTTGTACTGCCCGCGTCCAGCGACTTTCTGTTACCTTGCATATGTCACGCAGAGAGGGTTCTACACACGCTGCATCTACCGGTTCATAGTCGCTACTCGAAAACCATTCGATCATTAGCCGTCAGTTAATAAGAATAGATTTTTATTGACAGGAGTAAAAAAAAAGGGTATCTATATTGCAGTCGCAAATGTTACAACAATTTCACGATATTGCACTCAACAGGTGTATAGTTTCTTTACAGTAAAATAACAAAACGCAATAATCTAATTAAAACAGACAATAATAGCCAATATAAAATAAGGGCAATAAAAAACATAAGAAAAATTGAGCCAGTAAAAATAATGGCGACTCTTTTTTAAAATTTGTTTCCTTTTTGCTGTCTTTAGAGATGTCTGCGCTTGGTCACGTAGACAATCGCTCATAGGCACTGAGTTGCGTCTAGAAAAACCGGTAATCGAAATGCCAAACGTGTTAAGACCCCAAGCTAAAGTCCACTTTATCTCTTATGTGCTTGGTCATTCCATGAGGCATCCACGACCTGAAACTCAAGTAGGAACCCAAGTCGAGACGCCCGCAGATGCCATCGAGATTGCTAAAACACGATTAGACTAGAGGCTGTATGTACGTACTCAGGGGCCTTGAAAAAACTAACAATAAGAAAATCAATTTCAACTAAAATTAGTTTCTTTCTACCAAATTAATTTTTAATTACAGAAACTATTAATTAAACAATCCAATTAATTTAAATTAGATGTATTATAAAATAAATTAAAATAATATACAAGACTTCCTTTCTTTTTAAGTAATTTTTTTGAAATTAGAATACACGCAATGAAGAAATATAAATAGATAATTCGGAGACATTAAACAAATAAAATTATAAAAAAGCTTTTAAATATAATAGAAGGCTAAAAAGTTAGGAAACGGATTTTTGCCCAACATTCATTTGTAATCATGCGTAATCTTATGTAAGCTTTATTATAGTTCAATCCATCATGAGAAATGTGAATTTAGCAACCCTTGTTAATAAAAGACCCTTTTACATGGACAAAATGTATTGAACGAGCACATCATTACTGTGTAAGTGATATAATAGAAGTAACCTACTGCTGGTTGGTATATCTTGAAAATGACTGCGTAATTCGTTGTAATATTATGTATGCTAATTAATATAAAATATATCTGTTATTATTCTCCTGCAAAATAACTTTAATTTATAACGTAACTGCGTAGTCCTATTTAATACGGTATAGTTAACTCATTTCCTGTCAATGAATGTATGCTATCAATTACCGATGACCATTGGGGTCGAAAGGTTCTCGTAAGGCGACCACAAGCCAGTAGACGCAGCATGAGGGCCCCTATCATCCAACTACATAGTTAAGGCTGCGGGGAGGAAAACGTTGGATGCGAACAGCACAAGACAGGTCACCGTGGCGATCTTTGGAGGAGACCTCTACCTTGCAGCAAGCGTCTATTGAAAAAATGAGAAAAATGGGTGGTGCATCCGATAAAAAATTCAATTGTTTCAGAAATAATAAATAACTTAATTTGTATATAAAAGCGTTTTTCTAATACAGATTGAAACATTGTGTAATAATTAACAAACTACTAATACACAAAATCACATGTGTAATCAAAGCTTATACATAACCCTAATGTTTTAATAACACCTGTTTTTGCCTATAAACTTTGCATGTAACTGCGATTTCGTAAGTACATAAAATTTTACTTAAATACCTATATGAAATTAAAAGAAAAAGCAATATTATTCTTTGATTTTTTTATATGTTAAGAGTGCATATACGATCAAGTGTGCGTCGTGCTTAAGGCCTCTGATATATAAGATGACACGCTCCAGTCCAGTAATGTTTAGGTACAATAGAACAAGGCATATGACGGTCTTATTGCAAACAACTGTTGTGTAAAACCAACGGATAGTTGTTATTTACCCAGAAAAAAAGAGCGATTGAAGTGGTTTTATTAATATTACATTAAATGGTCGTATCTTGAATATATATATATATCTTTCTCTATTTACGAGCACCGATTTTTACCGACTCACGATCCACGATCGGAAGATACAACTGTAAACCTTATGCTACATTGCTACCTTAACATTCTTTATGCATTGGGATGGCTTAAAATGGATTGTCTTACTTGTATCAAATATGGAATAATAGATCTAACAAAACCATGAAACAATATGTCATCCTACTGATCTTCCCATATTCAGAAGGACGCTCGATATCACAGTAACAGAAGCAATACACACCATTGAAGACCGGTACAAATGGCGTCACATAATGCGCGACGGACTTTCTAAAAAGAGCCATGATTTTCAATAGTGTAAGATATAATGAAAAAAGAAACTGTTCACAGTTACAGTGTTGTTCTATATTATACGAAAGTAAATAAACGAATCATAAAATTTTTCCATGAGTTTTGTAATAAATATAATATAAACAGGTGATCCTACATTAAATCGGAACAAACAAGATGACACATAACGAATAACATTTTTCGATTTACGTATTCGTAACTTCACATTGGAATGAACCGTATTCGATATTATAACAAGTATTGAATATATTCACAAAGTCACCGCTTGTTTACATTACACATGGAATTCTTGCAATGATATACAGAGTTTGTATAAATCAAAATCTTCGGAATATTACTCTTTGATATAAAATGGAATGTTTGCTTTGCTTATGAAATAAACATAAGAGAATATCTTATTAGTTGTTGTAAGTGAGGAATATCGATTTTTAATATATTTTTAAGAAAGTTTCAGTTTTCTTTAATTTTACCTAATGGAGCTTTGTACGTGATTTCTGAAGTTAAAATTTTACGACTTTCTGGTTTTTACTATAGCTTTTATTTTCGTTTTAGTGGCTGCTTTTTTAAAATTTAGGGCAATGAATAGAAATAAATTTAGTACGTTGATTCAAGATTACTTTTTGTGCGGAAAAATACCGGAACAGTCTATTATTACTTTTATAAATGCTATGGAGACTCAGTGCCTCAAAACTCAGCCATTATTAACTCGAATGCTGAGGAGATTCAAGACATTCTCTTTGTTATTACTACATTTATTTATTACCAGATTAAACCAGCTGCACATACTTGCCCATGGAACTGTTTATGTACTAAAGAGATCCGTAAACAAGCGGAAGCTTACATTGTCAGACAGATTGGCATATTGAAGATGCAATTGGCAGGCTACATAGAACATACAACATATCATCGCTGGGGTCTTAAGATTCTAGAGCAAAGCTTATGGATCAGCAAATGCAGCGTAGGATGTCAGTAGGATGTCCTCCAAGTTCGACAGACAGCCTACTTAATGTTGTGTTATTGCAAATCTTCAGAGGATTCCTGTGTCCAACTGTGGACCACCTCCGGCAATGCTTTATAAATATAAAATGTATAGTAATGCTGCTGAGTTTCCCTTGTCTTGATAGTATGAGTAAGTAGTAAGAGATGTAATTCATCATAAGTCGAATAAAGAACTTTTGATTTTTTAATTACACTTATTCGCATATTCGCTACATGTTGGATTACGGATTGTTCTCTCTCCCTTTATTCTTAGTCGTAAGTTTTTGGACGAACAGTCAGTGGCCACCGAGTTCATTACACAGCCCTTCACATATTTCTCGGCCAAATTTCCTCTATAATTGTATTCTTCAACCTAAAGATAAAAATACATCCTGATTTAATTGGGCTCACAATAAATTTTGCCGTGTTTTTTTTGTGGTCAGGCTGTTCTTTTCAAAACAAATCCTTATCTTAATACTCTACAATCATTTTGTTCATTTTAATGAAAGTACTACTTATGTAAATCATAAATTGCGACAAAAAGCAACCAGCGGCGTATACGACCGCTCATTTTCAGTCCCCCTTGACATATTTTAAGGTCTTTATCGTCTTAATACTTTGCTTGCTTTGTACTTGAATATCCCTAACGCAAATAGTTCGTAGCATGATGGTTTAAATGAAGAAATGTTAGGAACAGTTAATATAAGAAAATGAAATTTGAATTTTATTTTCAACATCTGTTAATATTACATTTTAGAAATTCTGAAGACATCAAGTAAATTTAACCAATAATTTAGTTTTATCCTATGTAACTTAATAAAATCTTAATTTTTGCCTTTAAACTTTAACTTTAACATTGAGCTTAATTCAAAATTACCAATGAAAGGTGTTTGTGCTTTAAATATATAGACGCGATGTATGCATGTACATAGCTAAGTATTTGAAAAAAATTAGTTAAGGATTTAAAATTACAAAAACATTGCATTAATGATGGTCACATTTTTTAGCCCATAGGGAGCCACGTGTGGCTCTTTGGAAAATTATATGACGCTCTTCACAAGAGTACCCGAGTTTTCCTTTAGTTTTTGTGTTATGATATTTAAAAATATATTGTCGTTCCGTATGTACTTTAAAATTTCTTAAATATACTTTCAACAAATAACTATCCACTAAATTGTAAAGGATAAATGTGAGATGTAAAATTAATGTGCTTAATTTTTAAAATTTAAATTCAGTACACATATCCTGTACTTTTCTCAATTTATATTATTTCAATAAATGTAATTTCTAAAGACTAAATTAATACGTATTTTGCATAGCTTTCGAACACAGGTTTTCTTTCATAACTTTTAAATACGTATTATATACGATCAATTTCAGTTTTTTGAAATATGGATCTCAGTATAAAGTAACTTACTACGTCTGTTTTAGCCTATTATATAATATATATAAATATATATTGCAGGCAGCCTATAATATATATAAATTTGCAGGCAACAACACTATTACAACTGTAAAGCAGTAATATAAACTTCGAACTGTTTAGCAACTGAAATAAATATCACTATAACGAATCTTAAAGGTATGTACCACAATACCCGTAAAAAACAAAGTTCATTGATATTTTTTTAATATATACTATAGGTATAACCAGAGAATAAATTAAAAATACTACATGGATTTTCTATTATCGGCACTTCAAAAATGTTACAGTCCGCCGACTTCATAAAAAACCCTTCATTTTTTTCACCTCAGCGAGAGTAATTTTTTGTTTTAACCTTTACGCCGTTGTCCATAAAACTCACTTTTGATAAATACGATGGAATTTTATATTTAAAAGAGACTTCTAAATTTTGGGTATTTTATTTGGTAGAGTAATCGTACTATGTTTCTCAATATACGTAAACTCATACTAAATCCGAGTGTTTTCGTATATATGTGTATTTTATCACCTCTATTAGCAAAACATGTAAAATTTAAACACAGAATGTTTTTAAAAAATTAAATAAGAATAAGAATGAAGTGGCGAATTTGTATTTAATTAAAAATCTTGATCAAATAAAAATCAAATACAATGATACGAGTTCTAAAGTAAATACATCAAGCAGAAAACAGAACAACGAGTTTTATTATGATCAGAGCAATAGAACGCACTTTATTATTTCAAAAGTAGCATATAATCAGTAACATATAGATTAACAAACTCATAGCAGTGTGTGTGTGTGTGTAGGTTGCCGGAGATATACCTAATAATTTACCAAATTTTCACGGCGATTGAATGTATGGTTTTTGAATCTATCGAGTATAAAGAGAAAGACTATTTTATATATGTAGATACATTTTGTCATTTTCTATATTGTGATTAAATATTTTAACATAAGCCTTACTATGTATACTATATTTATACATGTATAGTATATTAAACGTATTTAAATTACATTCTAATTTGTTCGGTTACGGTATGGCTTCTAGATACAGGATCCCAAAAAGATTTTAATTAAGTTTTGTCGACATATATACAAGTGAACTTAACCATTATTTAAAATTATAAATAATTTCTCTAATAGAATTATAATAAATTAAAATTTACAAGATATATAGAAAGATTATAGATGCGGCTTAAGTCTTGACGAAAAACATTAAAGAATATTCAAACATCTTTTTTAAAAAGGCCTCATGTTATTAAAATTTCACGTCTCCATAATCGCGGCAGACATTTGTTTTTATCAGCATTATATTTTATGAGTGGATTACATTCGATGTAAATCACGAGCGTGTAGAAAAAATAAAATTCAATATATCTTTATTCAAGTAGGATACACACAGGTACTTCTGAACAGTCAATTATTTTAATATTGTAAAGTGAGCTACAACCGGCTTGGAATGCTGATTTACTGAGGAGAGTCGACCAGAAATTGCTTTGTCTCTCTCCAATAGTATCCCTTTTTAAGCTCAAAAAATTTAGAGTAGTAAAATATACAAAACGTCATATCGAAAAAAAAAAATATGTGAGTGTGTTCACTATCGTATTAAAATTATTTTTACCTATGCTTTATAATACTAATTTCATGTATTGTGTATAAAAATGTGTGTCTATAGTAACTTACTTACGTTTTTGTGTATATATATGTATACTTAGTGTATATTCTGAAATATGTAGTTTGACTTATTTTTATTACGTACGCCCTAACTCGCCCTTTTCTTCATGTTTCTCATCTCCATCTAAAGGATGTCTGGTAGAGATCGGCTCTAGCGATTAGGCCGACGGACCTCCTTTGCGTTAATTGTTTAGCTCTGTTTTGTCTTTTTTTTGTTATACACGGTGGGCCATAAATTAATTAACAATTATTATAAAAAAACCATTAGATATATTTTAAGATTTGTATATTAACAGGGAATACAGTTCGATGATTTTTTGTTTTTTAAGAAATTATATTAGGTCCAAATTTGCAAGAAACGACCTTGTAGCAAACTACTCCCCTCGACCTGCGCGGTTTATGTTTGCTTAGGGTGAGAGATTTAAATGTTTTGTGTGTTATATTCTTGGCTCACCTCGTATTTTATTTTAGATGTACTTTTTAACGTCATTTCGGTGACAACAAAGTATAAATAAATAAGTATTTTATAATATTCAACTTTTTCCAACGAATTGTCTATTGTCAAACAGCCGTCGACATGTGCCGAATTTAATAACGACACGATTTCGTCAGTTCGCATTATCTTATCGGCGAAAATGTTTTTTGTGTACAGAGCTCTTAATACATTTAAACCCTTGAGTGCTTCACTATACTTTCATGTTTATAGCCCTTTTGCATCAAATGCATTATACACACAATGCTTTACGATGTATTCTCTTCTATAGTTATTAGATATCTGTTTTGGCCTTTTATATCTTTACTTTACCGCACTAGAATCCCCCGTGGAATTGTTTTATATTCATAAAGTTCACTTTAAAAATTTGCTAAAAGTTTGAGAAAGCAAAGTAAATCATCAGTTTTAAGACCTCCACAGTAGGGAAGGACTATGTATCTCCCCTATAAATTTCTGATAGGATCAGTAGAAAGCGGCCTAAACCCAGTGTCTTCCAGCGACGTTAATAACGTCATCTTTTGGATGGACGTTCCATGATGCGCTTTTCGGTTCGTGGTCTTCTTGTCAAAAATTTAGAGCCATTTGTCCTGCGATACCGCAGGCCTGCCAACAGTCACTTCAGTTTGCCGAACAGGTGGATTATATCGACCACTTTTGTTTATAAAGAGATCTCATTCTTTAATAAGATGATTATACTATGAACGACATAGAGAGGCACCATAATTATATTACTTTATAATTAAATTTAAAAACCTAGTTTTTATTCATCAATTTGCAAACCAAATTATGTTCTTAAAGGTTTTAAAATATGTTAACATTGTTTCAGGTAACTCCGATACAACAAAGAATAGTTTCTTCATAATATATCGCGAAAGTGATAAGATGTAACGAAATAAAGAAAACACTATGACAACCACGCAAATCCTTCAAAAGTTAGAAGAACAAACACTAAAGCATTATACATCGGAAGATGCACATAGTGACTACAGAAATATATTTATGATGCCTAGTTAGAAACAGAAAGAAGTATGCCTACCGAATCATGGACGGCTAACGAAACATTGTACAACGATAACCTAACTGACTACAATCAACATGCGAACGTTACAGAAACGACAGATCCTATCGAAGACAAAGCAATCCAAGCAGTTTTCTGTACAGTATACACAATTATTTTCGTCGTTGGAATCTTCGGCAATGCATTAGTTTGCTATGCGGTCGTTAGAAACCGGGCGATGCAAACAGTCACAAATTTGTTCATCACGAATCTTGCGCTGTCCGATATATTGCTATGTGTATTTGCTGTGCCGTTTACACCACTTTACACTTTCCTAGGTAGATGGGTGTTCGGAAGTTTGTTATGCCATATCATGCCTTATGCTCAAGGCTGCAGTGTATATATTTCAACTCTTACCCTGACATCAATAGCGATCGATAGATTCTTCGTAATCATTTATCCCTTTAAACCCCGAATGAAGATAAAAACGTGTATTGGACTGATAATTTTCATTTGGATTTTCGCCTTATCAGTCACATTTCCATATGGATACTATATGGGATTACAGGATGTTTACTGTGCAGAGGAATGGCCGTCGGATCAAATTAGAAAAGCGTTTGGGGCGGTTACCACTATCATGCAATTCGTACTACCTTTTATTGTCATGGCATTCTGTTACACATGCGTCAGCATTAAACTCAATGATCGACTAAAATCTAGACCTGGCAGTAAGAACAGTAAAAAAGAAGATGCTGAACGCGAAAGAAAGAGAAGAACAAATAGAATGCTCATAGCGATGGTGGCCATCTTCGGTCTCTCTTGGTTGCCATTGAATCTTATTAACATAAGTAGTGATTTCTATTCTTTAGCTGAAAGCTGGAGATATTACATGGTACTATTTTTTGTTGCACATTTCATAGCAATGTCTTCCACTTGTTACAATCCGTTTTTATACGCTTGGCTAAATGATAATTTCCGAAAAGAATTCAAACAGATTTTACCTTGCCTAGGTGCATTTGTAATAAAGAAAGCGAAACGAAAATTCAACCAATCAGAGAGAACAGGCATGTACCGGTCAGAGAAAACTTGTAATGGTAATGAGACTGTACAAGAATCATTGCTAACATCGACTGTGAATAGAACAATGTCATCTAATAGATATAAAATAGAGTTTAACGAAAAATTAAAAGAGTATGAGGATGACATTGAAAATATAAGTCCTGATGACAAAGCTGTGGATAACCAGAGTCCCAACGAAGACTGCATTAAAATGTATATGTTAGTAGATAAGTCTGTTATAACATCTGACAAGGAGCCGATAGTATCTGCATTGTAGCTTTTAAGGTGAGTTTTGGGTCCCAATAGCGTACCAATATTATGTTAATTTCATTTCAAAGAATATAACGCAACGTGCGACAAAAAAATATCTAAAATAAATATAAAGTTGTCTAGAAAGCCCTTCAATGTCAAAATAAATTGGCAAGCGATAAAACTTTAGTCCGAACATAGCCTACACTCGTGAGCTGTGCTCCTTTTTTTGATAAAACTAATTGGACAGATTTGATCGATCACCAAGATAATTAATGAATGCGTAACATAACCCATTATAATTATGTATTAAATTTAATATTAAAGACCCAATGAATTGTTTCACTTATAATTAAACGAGACATTTTCTCTTTTTGCGAGAATATAATAGTCAGATTGTTAATTGACAATTTTTTGTTACAGGAACAAAATGGATGACATTGATGTAAAAAATTGTAACTATATTTTACCTCAACTGTATATTAATGGTGTTCATAAACCAAATACATTATATTATAGATGCGATTGAAAGAATAAAGTGATTTTATCTCTATAATTATTAGTAGAAACTTTAAAATTATTAATAGATTGTACTTAATATTGTAACTAGAAAAAAAATCGTACATACAAACGAATAAACAATAAGAATTTTATTCTAAAAGTCTTAGCTTTACAAACAACATTTACGGTTTTAATTATTTAAAGAATAAATTGTTAAAATTTGCATAGTAATGTATAAGCTAACCATTGTAAAATAATAGTTAAATGTATAACTTGTATTATTAAAAAAAAGTATTTACGTCAATTAGTTCGTTTGAACTTTGAGCCCATTGACGAATTTACTTTTAGTTTATGCTTAGTAATAATTGTATGTGAATTGTAGAATAAAATATTTTTGTAAAGATAATAATGATTATTTATATAGGTAATGTCTCTAATGATGCCTTTGTCACGTCAATGAAACTGAATGTGTGCAATTCGTTATAATGTGAATAAAATGTGTCTCATATAATATTTTGACTTTTATTGAAGCAAGAACTTCTCACTAGATTTTGGGATTTTCAGTAATTCGTTATGAAGATTTAATCACCTTATTGTGAAAAATATTGGAACAAAAATGTAGTAGAGTAGTGTTTGTCAAATGTTATTTTGAGTAAGAAAAGGACCAATATTTAGCCACTGCCCGCTGATAAATGCGCACTAGCGGGCTGGCGGGCGGTGCACTTTGTTGCACGACTACCACTGTAAGTGCGGAGATGGACTTCCTCAAAATTACGCCTGATTCCATTAAATTAATGTTTTTTTCTGATTTTTTTTTCGTTTTGCATTTTTTTACTGTACAATTTTTTATTATTTTTACTTTAATATAATTATATATTTAATTTGTTTATTGGCTATTTATTTTTGCTTAATACATGCTGGGCCTCCTTTGACTTTAAGATACACATTATTTTATACCGTATTTTCAATGTTAACTTGTAATTAATTTTTGTGTAATTTGTTTGGAGAGTATAAAACATATGTGTAAACAAAATAGGTAAAAGGATAGGGAAAACCACTAGAATAAAAAAAACGAAAACTGCGAAATATGGTAGTAAACCTGAGAAAAACATTTTTAGTTTCATATTATTATAATTAAATATTTCCGTGGTCTCTCACTTCAGGCCGCAACGGCAAGCTTATAGCAACGTGCCACAGAAATGCCTAAGCATGAAATTTCTCTTCGAAATCGCATCAGGAATGAGAAGAGACATGGATTAACGAAAGTACTCGACAAAGCCCAGCCGAAGGCTGGCAAGTATAAACGGCAGTAGGCAGGCTACATAGTACGGAGAACTGATAGCTGCTGTAACCTTATGTTTTGGAATTAAGCACACAAACCGGCAAGCGCAGTGTACAATGTCTCGTCATATGGTGGACAGGTGAGTATTTTAAGGTCGCAGGAAGACGATGGATGGAAGCCATTTCAAAAGGTCCTATTGAATGTTAATGAAGAAGGCCTAGGTCCAGCGGTGGACATCTTACAACTGACACGATAACGACGATAATGTTAAAGCAGAGCTGTATCTCCTAACGTAAATTTTTTAATATTTGTGTACAGAATAAATAAAGTAAAACCAATATATATAATGTTATTATTTGGCGATTATAATGATATTTGTATTGAAAAAAAATATTAATAAATAAATAGATAATTTAAAAACACGATAAAACAAATATCTCTTTCAATTTAACTTCGTAACTCCTGTAATACAAATCGCTATATCTAACTAAAGTGCGATCAAACGCCAGAAGTGAGACAAACAAATAAGGCGTCAATTTTCTAGCCTCGTTGTTGATACAATGAAGTTTACTTTCCCCTCCGCCAGGATATTGTATTTGTTCGCGAGACAATCTGTTCGCCGATACAACTCCTGAGAATTTGATTCACAAGTGGTCTGAAGTGATTATTGGAGTTTATTTAAATTTACAGGGCAGATCTCTTTCGCATATAACTCTTTAGGTATCACCGTAACATCTATTTCTTTCGTGAAAGCCTTGCGCTGTTTCAAAATTATAAATATAATTATGATGACCAACTTATTAATTTTTGTTGTTACTAAAACCGGTTCGATATATAAATGTAACGATACTTACTAACTACACTTATAAATAAGTAGTCGATCGCTTTATGTTGGTCGAATTTAAAAATATAATTTTTGTGTGTTTTATACTTTTTAATATTTTTCTTTTTTCCCCTAACCTCCTAATTCAAAATCATCAATTATTTACATTAACGTTTATCAATCGTAATAACCACATATTTAACTGAAAATTGTGGTGCATACCTAATAATAATAGAACTGTAAAGTATACATAGAATGATATGGTATATTTAAAAACAAAAACATATAACAATTTTAAGCTTTGATACACACTAGTTAAAGTAATCTGAAACTAGACTTAAACATTAAAAAATTCTTAAATGTTTACTTTACATTACTGGAGATAAACAGTAACAAAAGGCAGTAAGAAACTACTAACTTAGAAACTTAGAAATAAAAAATAGTTACAATTTTATCTCACTAAGAACATTTAATGATTTAAAGTCAAACAATGACAAAACAAAGAAAAACTTTACTAAACAAAGATCATTCTGCAGATCACACCGCAATAATTACGTGTCACAACAATCCGTCACGTTCCAATGAGGTTTAAATTGTATGTTAATGCATATTACAAAACTTTCATTCACGTTATAGAAAAGATGCCATTGGAAGGCATAGTCTTTCCCCCGAAATCGGTAAAATGACCGATTTTTTGCTGCCCACGTGTAGGGACTTCCCTTGAACTTGAATATGTTGTGGGTCCACCTAGTGAAGGATCACGCTGCTCCTACCGATGAATCTTGCAACCGTAACGGTCGGCTGCAGAAGCGGTGCGCAGCGCCCACTGCTACTTTATACGACTAATTATTCGAGCTATGGCAACTTTGTTTCTTCTGCGAATCATTTTCATTTTGATTTGAACCCGCAGAAGCTTCGAGCATTGCCCTCTCGATTGTTCTCTGATCTCTAGTCTTCTTATAATGCCCATCGCAAGCAACTACGTCTCGGATCTTTATGTTAATTTCACATGATTCTACAACTGACCTTATTATATATTTTCGACATGCAATTATGATTTTATACCAAAAAAACAACAAATCTGTGTGAAAAAAAATCTACGTTTATTTATATAGCATTCAAAAAATAGTAAAGATTCTCGATTTACGCTGAAAAACAATTACTTATATATTTAAATACACAGCCAGTAATCACATAAAAATAAGTATGTTTTATTACCTGTCACGCTTGTGTCAGTTTGTGACAATTTTAAAACATTATACTTTTTTACTCACTAAATTCAACCATGATACTACGTAAAATTTAAAAATAATAATCCCTTGAACTTTATTATTACTTAATTCGGCAAAAAGAATGGAATTCATAAAGCTATTACTTTAATTAACATAGTTATTGAATGAGAATGAAATACGTTAATTGCGTAACGTAGGTAAACTACTTCGTAATGTATTTATGCAACCTTGTGCACGACCTTTTATTTTAATTGCAATTCAATGTTCGACGATAACAAAAAAATATTACATAAAGGTTCTATATTTAAAACTACAATATACAGATTTAATTTAATATCATTAAAAAGACTGACCACAAGTTGAACGAGGAACCCAGAAAATCTTATTAAAGATACTCTCGTGTTAGTTAAACTAATTACTATCGCTGTCCTCACACAGAGTGATTAGTTATAGGTGTAAAGGAGTGAATGTGTAAAACATTTGACAGCATAAAGTTTTTACACCTATTTCTAATCATCCTGTATAAAGTGAATAAGTTAAAATATGCTACATTAATTCATTTTGTTGTATTGTAATTCGACAGGCCAATAACGTCTGGTAGTACAATGTCTACAGGGACATATGGTAAACTATAAATAATTTGAATATGTAGTAATAGGTATTTCGCTATGTTAATATGTCACTTATTATTATTAATGGTTGGTTTTTAATAGGATCTATCATTTATATATATATATATATATATATGTATATATACATATATATATATATATATATATATATATATATATATATATACATATATACATATATACATATATTGCTGGCAAATAATTTTTAAAACCCATTTAAGGCTTCTACAATTATAACAAATGCAGAGTAATTAAAGAGTTGTCTACAAAATTTACAGCTTCGCAGATATCGATTATTTTATTTGTATAAATCTTCTACCATCAAAAATGAGATCTGTAGACGAACGAAAGTAACGGACAGATATGGCGCAAAGGATTGGCATTTTGATGATACAGAAGACAGAACAGATGGCCGTTGAAGCCTTAAGACCACAGAACGGCAAGCAAAGTGTAGGTCGTCCTATAAGTTGAAAGTATGAGGTTATTAAGATCCTGAAAAAACATTTGATGGCGGGCGCTTCCAACCGGGCCTATGAAATTATAATAATTAAAATTGAGATAATAATTTGAAAAATATGTAATTAAAAATTTAATCGAAAAATATTATGAATTAAATAATTATTTATTAAAACTTTATAACACGTTTGTATTCGAGGTATTAAAAGACAGAAACCAATCAGCGCGCTTCCGAATCTAATCCGTCTTGTGACGGTACATAAAGGATGTGAAACCCTTATTCAACTGAGAGCAAAAATGAAGAAAGCAAGTAACGCTAGAGTAAATAATCTTGAGAGCGTTGAGGCATCCATCTACTTACTTCATCCGGTGACATGAGAATTTGTTTCTTATTAAATGAAATGAAACTTATTTTATACGAAAGTAAATACGTTTATTGTGTCAATGTGACCGCATTGTAAATCTTAAAATTGATTATTGCAAGTTAAACATTATTTGTCATCTGATTGCTAAAAGGTAATTACAAACCGCGGACAAATATACCACCACCAGCAGGCTATATTGAACACAAATAAATATGTTAAGGTTATCTGTAAAAGTGACTTCAAAGTAGGTTAGTAAAGTGAAAAACTTTTATAATTGTAACTAAGGTAGAAGTGCTAGTAAATGGCCATGCGCCAGTAGTTGGCCACTTTGATACAAAGTGTTAAAAAATAAGAGTTTTAAATATTGTTTTTAGCATATTATTAGCTTATGAGATGGTATCACCATCTAATAGTTTGTAGATAAAAGTGTGAATGCTGGCAGCTCTGTAACTACAAAATGGCAAATATTCACTGTTAAGCATCGGCGTCCCAACTTATTCAAGGTAATTTCTTAAGTAATTTATTAAGGATATTCTTTTGGTATTTTGCAAATTTTGAAGAATTTTCTTGCAATTATGCGCTAAACTATTTGGTTTGGAATTTGCAGAAGTATTGCAAGGATTTTTTATGAACTCAGTGAATTCGGATCGTTTACATTAGTAACGGAGGGGGAGGACCATTACTGGCATCTATTTTTCAATAAAAATTAGAAGTTGCCCGGGGTGGGCAACTACCGAGGTTTTGAAATCTATATGTAAAATTTTATTAATATCTTTAAATTTGACCGAAATACACGAAGCATTGAAACAGCTTAAAAATACTTGTGTTATCTTCTTTTATTTCAGTAATGGGCCGGGTGGGCAACTACTGACTTCAATTTTGGCCAACTACTAAAATTATACCTATTTGGCCAATACATTGGGCCGCGTGCGTTGTTAATGAATTAATTTTCCTTTTAGATGCCTGGAAACAAAGCAAATTTTTTTAAGTTATGAGGAGAATGCAATGAAAAACGCAGTTGAGGATGTGCGCCTGCACAGCACCTCAATAAGAAAAGCAGCCAAAAAATTTGGGGTACCCCGACAAACTTTATCAAATAAAGTAAAAGGGAAATCGCCAATTGAGAGGAAAATGGGGCCTGCTCCTACGCTAACTAAGGATGAAGAACAACGCATATGCACATGGGTGTACGACTCCGCTGCGGCTGATTACCCCATAACGACAGACCAATTGTTCTTTAGCATTCAACGATACCTTAAGGGCAATAAGCGAGAATGCAAGTTTTTAAACGATGAAAATAAGCCAGGAAAAACTTTTCTTAGACTCTTCATGAAAAGAAATAAAGATGTAACAACAAGGACATCCCAAAATCTCACGTCTTCAAGAGCGTCTGTGACAACCGCTAATATAAGAGAATGGTTTAATAAAGTAAAAAGCAAATTAGAGGAAAAGGGTTGTAATGTAATGTAATTACAAGCATAGAAGAGCTGACGAAAACCAGTAAACGAGAGACCTGTACAATGTGCCAGAAATACTTCACTATAACTATGATTGAAAAATTGCAAAAAAACTTATTAAGTACTTACTTACATATTTTTCATTCTTTTTATAAAAGAAATAAACTTTACATTCTTACTTTCTTTCTTTTCATACTTACTTACTCATTAAGTGGTATAACACGTGACACATGTCTTAATAAACAAAAATAAACGAGGTGGGCAACTACTAGCTAGGAAGTGGCCATCTACTGAATTTTTTGTGGCCATCTACTACAGTTTTCGTTTTTTTTCTTTCTTAAAAAAATCTGCTAAATTTCTTTCGCTTGTAGTTATTTGTTCATAAGTTCCTAATAAAGTGGAGTTCAAACTATTACATAACATTTTAATTAAGTAAATATAATTATATTCAACCTAGGAATGCCTACAAATGGAATGGAACTGCGTTAAGTGGCCATCTACTAGCGTCATTACCCTAGCGTCACAATTGTAATCGTAATTTTAATTTAAACAATGCACGCCACATATTCTTTGTTATTTCGACATTTGTTTTAATTATAATTCTATTTTTATTTACATTTTTAATTTGAAATGTTAATTTTATTGTAAATTTTGTTAGAATATTTACATGTCTATTACATTATATAATTGTAAGTAAATATAAAATCGTCCCTGTTTCGGCTTATAAGCGCCTACTGCAAGGCATATGCCTCTCCCAAATATATCTATGGAAGGATATACCATAATCGCCACGCGCGACAGGCGGGTTGGCGATTGCAGCTTGGTATTATGACAGGAAACTGCTGCCCATCCTCTGGAAACTTGTTTGTGAGCAGTGGCAATCCTATATAATTAACGCACAAAGTGTGAATAATGTAAGGTTGTATCCGAGAATTCAAATCCGGAACCTACGACGGAAAATCTCAGACATCACAGCTTGGCTAGCACTTCATTAAGACAGATGATCGACTGTTATTGATCATACAAGTTAATTATAACCAATAACCCTGTAGATATGTGGAGATGTATAAAGATAGATAAAATAGAAAACCTGTAAAATTGCTCAAAATTTTATTGTTAAACTGGAACATACGATAATTAAAATTAACGTCCAAGTAAAAAAATGTTTATAGGCAATAAAAATATCGATCGAATGAATCTCGGCGAGAATTTATTGCCGCTGAACCATACGGAGGGTATTTCTGGACATAAATTGTTATTTTTAACACACCATAGCACCATCGTCATCTTCTATTTAGATCACTTTGTATATTTTTTCTGTCAGTAGCAAAATGGCTCATTGTATTGACAGGTTTATATTTTTTCACGATATTGAAATATAACTGGCCATTATTTATTTTATAGTGACGATTTTTTTTATATTAACACTAGTAATATACTAAAAGTCAACTAATATAGAGTGATAGGGCACATGGTAGAGTCACGTGACATAACTATTTTTAAAGATTCCAAATTTAAATTAAAATAATCGTCATACCAATTTTATTGAAAAGAAAAGTCATAAACAATAATGACACTTGTCAAAACCTTTATCATCTGTCAAAATACTTTTATTGCTTCGATATTCAAAGCTAATATCTGCAATACACAGTCACCTTGGGGATTCAATCGTTGGCATAAAATACTATTTTTTGCTACAAAAAAGTTTTAAAAATATAAGAGGACATTTTCACTTTTTATACCTAATAATAAGAATGCCTAAAATAGAACTTTGTACGCAAATTCTTAGTCTTTTGTATTTATTGTATGTAAACCTAAATAGAAAACCAAGAATAGTATTTACAAAAGTAGAACGGATTACTGGTTGTACTATAAATTACTATTACAAAGACACCCGGTCATACTTTTAAATGGCACATATACATATAAAATTTAAGCTGACTTATTATAATGGCTTTTCTTTTTAACATAGACTCTTGAAAGGTAAACGTATATTAATTTGTATATTTATACATATTTATGGTGGATATTATTTGTTTTTTATTATTCTTAATAAGTTCTCCGAAAATTTTAGCTATAGAATTAAGCAGGTTTTTTAAAGCTTATTTCTCTTTACTGAAACATTATAACTGTTAGCATGTTGAATAAAGAACAGGGAAAATATATAATGGCAGTAAATTTTCACGAGCCATACATAATGGAAACGCAAATTACAGATAACTGTTTCGCAATTTCTCAAAACTCGTTCCACCAACGTTGGACAGGACAAAGGAAATTCGTCCTTTACCTCCTCGTTGACATTTCGCTCATTCGCACAAAGCACTCTATTCTGTAACCTGCATTATATCCAAAAAGGAGGTTTTGTATTGTGATGATATCTTTTACGAGATCATTTATGTTAGCGTTTACGAGATCTGAGAATTTGTAAAAAAAAATTATTATTTTTAAAATTTATTCCAGTATTATTATTTCATTTCATTAAGATACAGAAATGTAACTGTCATGCTTATTCGTATTTAAATAAATTATAAATTTTTAAATATAAGCCGAAATATTAACTGATGAAAATCACTGTACAAGTATTTATTGAGGATATTTATTGAGGCTTGACCGCTTACGATCCACCGATGGTACTCCTTGTATAAAAAAATACATATAATATCTGTAACTCATGCATTACAATACTGGACCACGTGTAATAAACAACACCGTGTTATTATAGGCTTTGTCGTAGAGGAAAGGGCAAGTAGTCGTGGCCTGGTCACCCCCGGGTTAATTTATGTAATTGCCTGGCCGAAGATGTGGTCGATTTGAATGGTATTAATCGACACACTACGGAGACGGGCAGATAGGTGACGTGAAGATAAGAAATGTCTTCTTCTATCCCTACCTTCGGAGCGGAAATGAAGTTGCACAGGGAGAGGAGTTGATATCGCGATACGCTGTTTTTGCGAATTCTCGACGCATGTCTTGGAAGTGCACTATAAAAAAACTTTACTTACCGAAAATAGGTTTATGGCATGAGCCTATAAATCACACAAGAAGTTTTCTAACAAAATTGAATACTTCACCGCAAAAGTAACCGGAAAAATAGGGCGTAAAGAAGTGCTTGTGACTAGATGCTCCCTTTGTCGCTCTTGGACTCTAGGATTCCAGTGAGTGCATTTGTTGAAGAGACCAAGAAGTAAGATAAGCAAGTAGTTCCGATGTGCCTTTCTTTAGAAGAAAAAAGGTGGGGTTCTCAGCTAAGACGATATTGACTGTCTCTGATGGGGCCAATCAGAAAGAATCGGTATGTACTTGTCCGAGAAAACTTGTAATGATAATGAAACTGTAGAAATAAAGTGTTGTCCAATATATATAAAACAGAATTTAAGGAAAAATTAAAAGATTATGACGATGATATTGAACATATAAGTGCAAATGATAAAGCACTGAACAACCCGAGTTTAAATGAAGATTGCCTTAAAATACATATGTTGATAAATAAAAGAATAACAATATCTGTCAAGGTGTCGGTAAAATCAGCATTGTAGCACCAATGTTATTTAAATTTTATTTGAAGTAATAACATGAACAACAAATGAACATGTGGAAATTTTTTTTTTACTATAGGTAAAACTCGGTATACATACATTATAACTTGCCATTGCAAATGTGACTAGGCAATGGCATTTCCTTCACATAAAAAAGCAATAAATTATTTACTATGAAGGGTCTGCCCCTTCATTATTAACGTTAGAAAAAAATAATAATATTTAATTAAACAAGAATTCAACATGATCTATTCATAAGAGATCACACGTATTTATGGAGCAAACGTTTTGTCCAAGATGATACTGATTTTACCAGTATATAATACGACTTCGTGTAAACAATGACCACTATTAACAAGCGACATCATTTTACAAAATAATGGGAATCACTAAACAATTTCATTTTTTCATTCGTTCAAAGAGAGGAGCTCATAAAAAAATTGTATTACTCTTCTTTGTGTGAAATTTCTAACTTTTAGTGTTTCCCATTGTACAGCGTTATTGAATTAAACGAGCAATTTATTTATACTTTTCACGATTTTATGTTAAGTCGTTTAGTGGTTAAAAATCAACTATATGTAAGTATTAATATTCCTCCTGAAATATAAATTATACACAGATTAGATAAGGTAAAAAATATATTGATAAAGGTGTAAAAGCTTTTAAGGGGTGAATACATGTCTCATTTGCTGTCCTATCTAATCAATTATTTCAGAAATATATAACATAATGAAGAAAAAAGCATTTTCAAAATTCAGATATACATGATAAAATTAATTATTTTTACCTGTCTTTATGTTTCCGTTCCGAATCCATAAATATTGACCTGTCGCATTTTAATAAAAAAAATATTTCAGAATGATACAGGATGGTTGGAAATAAATGTGAATCATTCACTTTTTTAAAAGTTTTTACACCAATAACCAATCATCCTTTGTATAAATCTATATGTAATAAATGATTTAAAATAAATATGTTATTAATGATGGTTTATGTAAATAGTTGCAATGCAGTTTTTACGATAAAGTTTGAGACATAAGTCAACATTATATTACATATTATGTCAAAATCATCAAGGCTTCTTAATTAATGTAATGTATGTTTGCGTAGTAAATTACACGAACTTTCGAAGAACTTTACACATTTCTCTTAAGACACGACAAGTACTAACTTCCGAAAACCAGTTAATACGTTAAAAATTTTATCCAGTCTAAATAAGCCCTACGAAACTGTATTAAAATTATTTTTAACTTTGTTATAATATGTTCGTTATGACAAAAGAAGTAATTTTTCAATGAAAGTTTTAAATTCTTTTAAAATTTATTTTTCTTTTAAATCTTTTTGTGTACGACTCGTGCAAATCACGAAAAAAGCTACGTTATATCTTCTTTAGATTTTACAAAAGCAGTACCCCTTATATATTATTATATACGATTTTATATACAATACTTTTAGGCGATTTTAATAAATTATCATTTAATTTATTAAAAAAGTTATTTAAACCAAATATTGTAAGATATTTTGAAATTGATCACAAAACAATCCATCTGAGCTTCTTGTTGGCATAAGAACATCACGGCTAGGGCACCCCCTTTTAGCTGAAGGAAGCCATTATAGAGGAACTCAACACGATTCTTGTTTCTATGAAATTGAACTCTTTTGACATTCTTCGTGTAGTCAATAACCGGTAATAGTTGTAAATGATACTTTATATAAAATTACGACATGTAATTTAGTATGCCGTTGGCAGCCGTGTTACAGTCCGTCTATCGTCTTATACATATATATGTATACGTGTATATATATGTGTATATATATATATATAACTATTACCACAAATTATTTAATTAATTAATATATTACCACATATGCAACTAATATTTATGTCAACATATCTTTTCTCCAGAAGCCATTTTTGAATATTCTGATTACATTTATTTATAGTTAAAGTGTTAATATTTTTTTCATTAGTTACATTATTATGTTTTAAGTTCATTTCATTATATTATGAAGGATAATAACATGATTAAATAAATAAAAGCATCGTCCTTTATCAATAAAAGAAGCAATGATATCGTAGTATATTATCGAAAATAGAAACCGCCGGGATATTTTTAGGAAGTGTTTACACGCTACAATAAACTATAACGTGTGCAAATACTTTTAGGCAGAAGGGCGCTCATCTTTGTCGATATAATACCTCAGGATATGTACTCGGCACGTATCGTATTCGACATAAATCACAATTTATAACAAAATTATTGTAAACAAAGCATTTGACCTAATATCTTTCTTATAAAAATATCAACATTACAATCGTTATATTATATGTTCAAAAAACAACAATTAGGCTAAAATATTTATTATTATAAAATCGATGAAATTAAGAATACATAGAAGTTGAATTCGTGTACAATAATCTGCTCATTCAATGACGAAGATCTGGATGTCAGAGGAGGTAGCCTTCCCTAGCCATAACATTAGTTTTTATTACGGATTCTACATTGATCCGCGACTCGTATTTTAGCTAGTGCGCGAAACCATTGCCGTAGTTTTTGCAACAGATGAGAAAAAAAAGAACGAATGTCTTTAGGTTAGATATCCGACTTTATCCTTTAGTTGTCCCCCTGTTGAGAGGATAACCCACGTACAACTTTCCCTCATAATAAAAAAGGTCATGTATAAGACAAAGAGAGACTTCCATCATAGTAAAATAAATTAAAATTTTGTCACAATAATTTTTCTTCTGTTAAAATTAAATTTACAATGAATTAAGTGTTCTACAATAAAATAATATAATGTATACATATGTGTATATACATATATACACACACATATATATACAAATTTATATTATAATTATGATGAAAACTTAAATTGTTAGACAGCTTTAAATTATTACAAAATTTTTAAAATAAAGGTCCTGTTTTGTAAAGTCCGTACCATATTGGTTTATATCAAGTGATTACCCTGCACGTCGCTTGTAAGCATACAAATAAATCGGACAGAATAATTTCTCAATTTACTGCGAATTACCTACTACCAGAAAAGAGCACATATAATACGAAACAATAGCAAACATAGCAATTATGTAGATTACAAATTGAAAGAAAACTATACCGTCTAATAGCAACACATTTCAATTTGGTCCGTGAAACTAACAAAGCATCTGCATTTTGAAATGCCATCGAATATGGATGAGGTTTGGCCACAACCGATCGAACGAACTATGCTCTACATTGTATTCGTATTATTGAACTCAAATTACAAAAGTCCATTTGTAGAAATATTTTAAGAACAGTTTCTTTGTATTGAAATAAATCGTGGATTCAATTTAGTTTTTTCTACCAAAAAGGAATCACAAACTCAATCAAGTATTATTTCAACTTCTTAATTCTATTCTTCAATACTGAAAGTCGTATCTATCCTTAAATCCCATGACGCAATCAATGACATATTTACATTCTTAAAATTTATTAAGCGTAGAACTGAAAGTTAAAATTAATTTTCTGTAATGTAATAATTACTTTGAGCAAGAGGTTAATTGTAGACTCCAACTCGGCCAGGCAACGTTCGAGAAACTTCGAAACATCTCCTAAGTAAAAGAGGTCTCTCAATTTCAGCCTCATTGACAAACTCACAATCATTCAACGACCCATGGAGAGAAGACGTTGTTAAGTTTGTCAGAAGTCTCTGGGTGCAGGTCGCTATTAACTGGTAAAAGCCTAAGTCCAAGGGTGGACATACCCCTGATATGATGATGTTGATAATGTACTAGTGCCTGTCTTTATCGCTATTAACTTTAAAAAATATTTTAACAAACATGTAATGTAAAAACACGTAATAAATACAACATGTCAATTTTACTTTCAAACTATTTTATGTATAGTTTCAAAGTCATATTCAAGTAGTAAAATTATATAATATGATCCATAAAACACCTAAAGTATATTACCGAGAGCACCAGAATACTCTTTCATGCAATAAATGTTTTACGTTCATCCATTAACGTAGTAGTTTTACAGTTGTTTGAATTTTGTATTCATAGTTACATATTGGGCTTGCTCGATCAGCAATACTTAATGGGCACGATGTGTCCGGACAGGATCGGCGTATAAATGATTTTTTAGAATCCATTCTTACTTTTTATAATAAGGCAGCGACGAAACGAACAAAATAAATAGCTGTTATGTAAGATTTTTTATTTTTTCGTTTTATAGACACCTCCGTTAACCTCCATTTACTTCATAAGAAATCTAAATAGCTGACTAATTGATTATATAAACCGTCATAATTGTGAAGTACATAGTTAATAATTAAATAATACCACCTGACCCTATTCTGAATAAGTGTAAGCACAAAATCAGAAATAGGCTTCTAAAGAAAAATTATTACTAAAAAACATCTTACCGGACACAAAGACAAACGAACATAATACAATATGTAAATAGTGAATAAATATTACGTCATGTATCCACTTATAATATATTGTAGCAATCTTTTTCTTCTTTTCAGCCGATAGAGACCCACTGCAAGGTATAGGTCTCCTCCAAAAATTGCCACGATGACCGATCTAGCGCTGCTTGCATCCAGTGATTTTCTGCGCCGGCATCATCATTCACATCATTCAACGTTAAATAAATCTTCAATTGTTTCTTTCAAAATTATTTTCACAAATGCGGAAGCAGCAATTTAAAACATACGTTAGCAAGTCATTAATTTTTATTAAAATTTCCAAACAGGGACGACACGTTTTCAACATTTACGGAAGGGTAAATGCCACGTCGTGACTCGTAACCTAGCGATACTGCCTAGGTGTTTGAAATAAAATCTTACATAGATATATATTCGTTTTGTTACAGAAATAATATGAAATTTAGTTACCTGCTCTTTGAACCAAAGTTTAATACTGCATTAGGAGCATAACCTTTTTAATCTCTCACTGTCACTAGTTTAAGGTACATGGCATAATATTTCTATTTATGGTGGGGAGAGGGAAAAGGAAAACTCTTCTCGTATAAAATAAAAACTCATCTCATTGTGTATTTAACACATATTTATATATAAGTATATTATGTAGTAACCATTAGTATATTTATAAGGTATTTTTACGTGATTCTCTTCCTTCTCAATTTGATTACACTTTTTTATTTTATATTCGTGTTTTATGATATTAACTAGTCACACCTACCTTTATCAATTTATGTCTGCACCGCCCAAACGGTTAACTGGTAGAGAATGCTGGTATTAAGTTCGCAGTAATAAAAAATGTGTTAAAAGTTTTTAAATAAATAAATAAAATATATTAACTTTCGAAAATTTATTGGACTATGTAATACTCCGATTGGTATATGAACGAAAGTAACCGCGCCCAACACGAAACTCTAGGGTAATGATATGTCTATCATACTTTTCATTTTGAATGAGTCCGGAGAACACCGGGGACTTATTTAGGGAAGAAAAATTATTTAAATAAGTCCCCATAAAGTTGAAATTGTTGAACTAATTAAGTGTTTTCTGCTTAAATCGTAATGAAAGCTGACGTTTCTCTTTTATGCCTTAGAAATTCCTAATAACCGTCATTCAGAACTTTTCTCATCCGAGACTCAATTTGGAACACTTGTATAAAATGACTCGCCGCTCTATTGAAATGCACAGTTTTAATGAGACTTTACAATTTCCACGAAATAATTCAATATTTAATATTTAGTAACATTTTCATTTACATCGAACGTCGCTTTGACACAGAGTTGCATTTTTTTATTTATTTATTTTATTTTCTTGTTAAATTTTTTTCGAAACATTCATTACATGGAAAATGGATATGAAAAGAATTAAGCTATAAAACAAATTACCGAAAGGTTAAAGAAATAAATTATTACTTATTAATAAATATTACAAAGATTAAAGTGATTTTAAAATTAACGTTCACTTTTGATAATATTTCTAATGATTAAAGATTGAAAACCAGGGACTTTTATGTTTAACAGGAAATATTTCACGATACGATTTTTCAAGAAAAACTAAGAAACGATTTTGATTCACAAAATTCCTTTGAATCTAGGTTTCTACTTGATATCAAATATTTTAAACTGGTTCACTATAGTAATAGGTTTAAGGCAATAAACAATTAAAAACTAACACCGTGGTTAGGTACAGCAGATGTATTTGCCGCTACACAGTTGTATATAAAAATAACTAGGTTCCGTTTTAACGATATTGTTAATTATAAAATTCTGAATTAATATAGAATGTATAACCTCATAATAACGTGGACACAAAAGTTTAAAATTAATAAGGGTTTTGTAGCTACACAGGACATGTGCTTGTACTACTATATTTTTATTGCTATGCCATTCTATTCGGCTAACATTCGATTTGTATAAAAAGAGTAGTACGGTAAAAATTAAGCCTATTTTCTACGGCACGTCTTCTTATCGTATAGCATATTAGCCGTAAAACATGGCACGGTAGAGCTACCGGTAGAGATATATATTTTTTTTATTTTTCTGCGCAAAACGACAGACGTGCTCACAATGAACAAGAAAGACAATATTTATTATATCTTTATAATTAATCTTGGGAAAACTTACAGGTGCATTAAATCATTATAAGAGAACAATAATAAATAAAGGATATTCAGAAGTTTCCACAAATGTAAAAAATTTTATATATATGGGAGACCGGAAAGTAAAGTCGTTTCGGTTGACATATTTTATCGAGAATCAGGTTGATTTTTATCGCTCCGGCTTTGATAATTTGTATACTAGATGGCAAAAGGTTGTTGATAACGAAGGTGAATATATTGTGATTAGAAATAAAAACTTGTTAAAAACGCAGTCGTGTGAATTTAACTTATTAAAGCGACATTACTTTCCGGTTCCCGTAATATATTATTTTTTACTGTCGATACCATAAATGTACTATTCTATTATCTACATATCTAAGAACCCTGACCTACCAGTCGTCAATTATCCTTACATACTATACTTATAAAGATACCTGGAAGAGGATGCGATGTCAATAAGCTCCCACATTGATCCATTGTCCTACATTCGGCGAATTAACCATCGATTTTTATGGCTAAAAACTGTGTTAGGCCTTAGATTTTACAACTGAAATTACTAGAACCTTTGATTTCACATCACATTTTTTTATTATTATCATAACTTATATTAACAACATTTAATTCATCTTTACTCTTGTTAATATCACTCAATGCTATTGCATAAATTATTAAAGGACGTTGTTTAAACTTACACAAATTTATGACATAGGCATGTAACATATATATTTAGTTTCAGGATATTCGCATACTTAAAAAAAAACTAGATATATAGATAAGAATAGCTTTTAAATTTTAAAACGATCTTAGTAACAATAACCAAATAAATTCTAAAAAAATAAAACACTGGATTTTAAAACATAAATCGAAATTATTTTTCTAATAAACTTCTAATTCTAAAAATTTCTAATAATAAACGTCTAATATTTTTTTTAATTATACCTTCGAATCGAAAAACGCATTCAATATTTGAATCCATTTTACTTTGTTAAAAGATCGGGGTAATATAATCAGAAAAACTGCTTTTTCACAAAGCATTTTAATACACAGTAACATCCTTCTTAATGACTATTACATTAAAAACTATCTTCCAATACAGAAAATGAACATTGTATTCTATGTACGTTCAAATTTATAATTATATCCGCCCTTCTCGAAGTTCCTTCCTCTTCTCTCCGACGTGAATTGAACACTTATTAATAACGAACGAGCCGATAAATTAGAACCAATAACCTGTTTATCGAAGAATATTGTACATTTCAGTAAAGATAAAATCCTTCTATAAGGAACATAGTGATCATTTATGGCAAAAGAAGGTATAAGCTCATTCGACGTTAATCTTGGAAATACAGAGTATATACCTCTGCTTAATTTAATCATCATCATTTTTACCATAATACCTCAACGGCTGGCTATAAGCTGTCCCTATAGGTTTATATTAAGACCAGTTGGTAGCAGTATGCATCCAGCGTCTTCCGAGTCTTAACAAGGCCGTCTGGTCCATGGTCTCCACTACAGAACCTTAAAGCTACAGCAGCTTTGTGTTCTGCGCGCTATATTACCTGCTTTATTTTTTTTCAAGTGAATCGTCTTCGTTTCAGCCCATAGACGTCTACTGCAAGGCATAGGCCTCTATAATCGCTTCGCTTGGCAGACGGGCACTGATGCCCATCCTCTGGAAATTTGTTTGTGAGCGGTGTAAATCCTACATAGTTAATGCAAAATGTGAATTTTATAAGTGTAATATGTATACTTTTTTTTTCTCGTTCCCCCTATCTTGTGTGGGACAGGGACTATTTTACATTATTTCATTTTTCACGAACATTTTTATTTTCTCACTCTTCTTTCGTGCATCATATGATCTATCGTTCGTTTCGTTTCTGTCTTACCTCAATTCTTCTGTCATTCCCTTTCGCTCTGTGATGCCTTTCATTCATCCCTCATTACAATTTTACATTTTCTTTATTTTATATTTTTATTTTATTTCTTTATAAGCTCGTCACTTATCAAATTATTTTTATGGATTTTGGTTATTTACATTTTTATAAGTTTTTTTTTCTATATCACTATGCTTATATTTTTTCATAGTAGGAGGAACTCTTCTTTGGTATCTTCTTCTCTAATCAGGGAGGCTATTGATTCCTCCCTGATTTTTACACCGGACCAGCACTCGAAGTCGAAAGATATGTGTACTGGGAATCGAACCCATGACCTGCAATCGACAGTTTTTGTCCTCTACCCCTCTAAAAGCGATAATAATTTTAGGAAGTCTTGGCATAAAAACAATTTCAATATATTTTGATATTTAATATAAATTTCCTACTGAAATTATTATTCGTTCATATCTAGCTTAATATTAAATAAATAGCGATGATTAAATATTATAACGGTTGAAGCAAGAAAACAAATTAAATTCTGACATGTTAACAGAGTGTTCATAATACATATGAATATTCAGGAGGCGCCTTCCAACGTGAAATCAAACAATAGGCTATCCGTTACAAAGAGTATTGTTTACGGGTAAAGCGCCACTTTTAAATTAAATAATTGCTGAATTTATCATAATTTACTGCCGTTACGAACTCTTTGCCGGTGATATATGCCGTCCAAAATTTAGGGAAGTCATGTTCTAAATTGATATATACTTGACATTTTCTTTCATTTATTCCTTTCTATTGTTTTTTCACACGTCACCTTTTTTCGCACAACTATATTCCAGGTAACATTTGGTTTTTTACAGATTCTTTTATTTTGTTGTCTAATATTTTTTTCTTATCCAGTTGCATTTCAATCTTTTTTTTTTTAACATTAAGAGCCTTTCTTATTATTATATGTTACTTCGTCAAGTAAATGTTAAGGTCTAAAAGTCTAAGTAGATGTTTAAATTTTTTTAAACACTATATATAAGAATATTTACTCTTTATTCGATTCTGAGTATTAAATATTACCAGTCCTTATGATTAACTCATAAAATAAGTCTTTATTGATATTTATATTATTATCTACGGCATTTGTTTACTCCTCTCTGAATATAAGATTAGTATGAGTACAGACTTGTTATTGACTGAGTAGTTCAGACTAGTTTAGAGTTGATTCATTTTAACTATTATAAATTGTTTACAAATTTGCACACCACGTGCATTTTATAAAAAAAGTAAGTAATGCCAATGTTTTTTTTTTAAATATTAGAAAGGTTACTCTCGCAGGCACACTGCCTTCTTCTAGCGAAAAAAAAATAAGTAACCATTCATCGACAGATCAGATGGCCTAACAGACCACTTAAAACCTAAGAGGGTTCCTTCAGATGACTCAAGCCGTCATTTAAGAGTCGTTATCAACAAATATTTCCTAAGCTCTTCAAATGATCCAAGCCGCCTTTATAAAAAGAAAGATTTTCAAAAGAATACTCAGCTCAAGTACAAATATTAATTTGTTTGGTGTTGTTAAAATACAATTTGGAAAACTCACTGTAACAATTCTTTTATAATATTAAAAAAGTTTCATTTCTACCGACAAATATTTAGACAAAATATTTTTGTACATTATGATCAGAACAATGTTTTTTTCAAAATATAATTTTTAGTGAGAAAAATCTTGAGGTTGATAAATTTATTCTAATACCAGTTTTCCTAAAGAAACTACTAATTTCTAAGAATATTATATTAAATTATATTCATAATAATACTTAAAGAAACGATATCGGTGTAATAGTCCCGTCGTTTCTTCGTTTCAGCCCACAGACACCCATTGCAAAGCATATGCTTCTCCCAAAATATCTATTAGGGGACATACCATAATCACTAGGCTTGACAAACAGGTTTGGGATCGTAATGTGATATTATGGTACCCAAAGGAGACTGCTGCTACCCCTCTTTCATTAATCTTCCGGAAACTTGTCTGTGAGCAGTGGCAATCCTATGTTATTAATGGAATCTAAGCCACGACGCACGTCTTAGTCCTTACCGCTGGGATACCACTGCTCGAACAGAAAAATACACTCATTAACGTGTTTTTAAAACGAATGAGGGATAATAGTTTTGCAGTCATCATTAATGTAATTTCAGCGATTACAACACACTTCCAATGCAGCACAGTTTCGATAAATCTTCTTATATTCGGCTATCAGCGTAATAATATTTTCAATCATATTTAATAATATAATTATTGATAACTTTTTAACAATACGCGGTTATTAAACGCGGTTACGCCATAAATATTTATTTACAACTTTTAAATTTCTTCAGTATCCTTGATATACTGGCTAGAATTCGATAATTGTACTAAATGTTGGATTTGCTAAGTGTAATAATAAAAAAGAGGCGCAAGACAGAGTTATATATAAACATATAAATTAATATATGGTGAGAAAATTTTAATTTTATTTTCTAATTGATCCATTTTCACCAGAAAAAAACAAATGAAATATTTATTAAAGCAATCCAAATCTGCATCACTTTTTTTTTAATTTACCTTTTTTAATATTTTATGCATCAAAATATAATTACGAATCTATGTACATCATCGCAACTAAATAGTCAACTTTTTTTATGTAAATCATTTACATTAGAAAATGTATTACATTACTGTTTAACTTTGCATTAGTCTTACAAGCCTGTATCGTCGCGATCGTGATGGTTACAATTACGTTTGTGTATATTTTTAAAACTTTTTAAACATTACGTAAAACTAACAATTACATAATTCACCAGAGTATATGATAGCGCGTGTTAACTAAAAACTAGTAATAAAAAATTTACTTGCTCAATTCATGACCGGATTTTACAACCTCGTCCTTTCCTTTTGAACACCACTACACACTCTGCGGTGTAAAGAATAAATTACGTATGAAAGTTTGCCTTACGGCTCGCCGCGTATTCTATGTTTAAGTAACGTAATTATGAACTTTCTAGCATCCACATTAATTTTGCCCTTAAAACTCAAAAACAACAAAACCTCATCAGGGATTAAACGCGAGCTAGTCCCGCATTTTTAAGAAGCGTAGCGTTATGTATACAATGTAATGAAATTTACAATTATATTAGTTTGTCAAATTAAAATAAAACAAAAGATTTTTTTTTGAAAATCCTCTGTGAAGTTTTATTTTTGAAATAAATTTCAGATAAATAAAAACTTTTATTACAATGGTTTTATAAAAGTATCAACAATAAGAAGCTTCCTTTAAAAAGTGTACCCTGCTACGTACAGTAATAATCTGTAGCACAACGTTGATTTTCGGTAAGGAACCTAGTGACATACGTAAACTTTCTATTTATCTATATTTATTTATCTATATTTTATATCCTAACCCTTACTACCGAGGATCGTTTCCCTTTTTGTTTGTTATGCCATCTTTTCCGATCCTAGGCGACATGTATTGCCTTCGCTTGTGTGGTATGGAACATAATTCGCTTCTTTAATATAAATAGCTCTACCAAAAATAACCTAGTAAAATTTTGAAAATGATCAAGAAATTGTTCGTGCATTAAATTTATTTTCTTAAGTAAATAATTAAAGTTATTTGGCACCCATATATCAGATACCCCTATCTGTTGGGAGACGAAATTCTTTTTAAAAATAACATCTACAGGTCATGTTTGCTTGGTTGCAAAGTCTGATCGTTTTAAATAATTTTATTTTCATTTTTGTTGCCCCGGGGTAATCTAAGACGTTAATCTGAAACGTTTCTGTAGAAACTTTTGTAACAAAAAATTTTAACGTTAAAATTTTATGGATGTTTTCTTTTACATGACCTAAAAAGTTAAAGAAAAAAAAATTGAAAATGTAAAAATTTTTCTTCAAATCATATTAAGATTTGACTATCTAAATTTAATATATTTTTATATACAAATGCTTATTATAAATACTTTTAAACTTAAAAAAGTGTTCGATTAGGACGAAAAGATTTTCTGAGTTAAGATTCACAAATAAAAAGAAGGAAACTTTAATTCCACTGGATTCTAATGGCTTGACAATCAATATCTAAAGGGATTTATCTTACGATAGACATCAAACAACCAAATTAAATTGGAATAATTTGCGTAATACCCAATTACTGATTGACACCAGAACTAGGTGTAGTAATAATTCGAAACGATAAGGAGAGAATTTTTTAATTTATAGACAATTGGGCAGACCTTTTCAATAAACTCCCGTGTAATCCCTCTGTATTATCATGCAATAAATTTAAAAAGTTTATTAAACATGAAGTAGTGAAAACAATTTTAAAGATCCTGAAAGATGAATGATGATAAAATAGGATGCATGCTCAATAAGACTGATTGATTACGGCCTATATCACTTTCACCTCGTAAGATGATCTACCACGGCCCAGCAAGCACAGTTTAGAACATTAAAGCTTGCTCTCTACACTCGGCGCTATATGTTCTGCACACTGCCACTACAACTTTACAGTTCGCTGGGCTATGTCAGCCCAGTCGTAAAGAAATTCAGAGTTATTTTAATTATTGTTATTCTTTATTAAAGAAATTTGTGAAAGTAGTACACAAAAAAAATCTAGTCCGAATTTGTTGCGATGTTTTTTCAGGACAGGATGCAATTGGAAACCCCGTAACCACATATTTAAAATAATTGACGTAGCTGAATCTAAGTTCTTCTGCGATTTTTCTTATAACACACACGTATGATCACTGTATTTGGTATAAAACGGGTAAAAACATAAATAAATGAACTTATGTTTCTTTAGTAACATTTCTGTTGATTTTTAATCTATAAATACATTATAAACAGTACTGTTAGGTAATTAACTTTATTAATGTGTAATTGTAATTAATGTTATTAAATTTTTGATACGCTAATATAAATAATTTTCTATTAAAACTATTTTAAAACAACACGAAATATATATTATACATAAACAAAATATAAACAATAGAAATAAATAGACATACACAAAATCTAGAGTGGTTAATATTACCGGAATGTTTTTTATACTTACGCAAATGTGCCGCCAGCTTTCAACGTATAATGGACAATAAGCTTGTTCAGGCTGACGCAGTGTTTATTCTGTTGAGTGTTGCCTTCTGCTTAGTTTAAGTCAAAGTAAATGAGTATAAAAGGAAACTGTATACGTTCCACGTTGAATTCTGACAACAAGAACTGCGCAATAAAGATTATTCGTGTATTTCATCTTACTTTTTTTCTGCAATGTTTCACTTTCAAGTTTCTAAAATTTTTCTTCAGCTTTTACATCTGCTAAAAGGTCTTCTCCATTAAAAATTACGTACACATAAATTGAAAAATATTAAAAATACGACTTTTTCGTAAAATCGTTAATATAACATTCTTTTTAATCAGTCAAAAGTTATTTAAAAATTTTATTTTTTGTACCGTAAAATATACGATAAATATACATGAAAATATAAAAACACATAATCCTGGCAGGGAGGACAGACAGTAAATTCTATGCTGATATACCGTATTCAACAATAAACTTTCAAAAATACACCAAAGAATCGTCACGCATCATTCTAGCAACAGAAATAGTCGTTAACAATAATTATAGATATAAAAAAACTATTACCATGTGTTGAAATACTTTTCTGCTTATGTGCACTATTTAACAGATGTTGCAATCACGGACGGGGACTATAGTATGTCGAATAGCGTTGTTTAAGTGCGGACATTTCATTTTCATACTTCGCAATAGACAGGCTAGTTAATAATTAAGTCTATTGTTTCTGAAGATGTTAATGCTGTTAGCCCTAAGGCTTTTACAGCTTCATCGGTACTGAGTTCACGGAGCGGAAGGGTCCGTGAACTATGAACTAGAAACTAAAAACTAGGGAGGCGCCTACCAGTTGCACGGGGACGCTTGCACGTTGTTAAGGCTCTTCGCGGTAGAGCTTTAACGGGGTGTGTTGCAGAAGTGTGCTTGTGGGTTAGGACGGCAGCGTGGACCACAGGCGAGCCGAAGAAGGTAATAATTAAGTATAATCCATTTTTATACTTCAAAATGGACAGAACAGACATCACCATAATCGCCACGCTTAACAGGTGGTTTGGCGATTACAGTGTGCAGAGAACGCTACTGCACTTTCTCTAGAAACTTGTTTGTGAGCAGCGAAAATCCTATATACTTAATGCACTAAGTATGAAATATATAATTTCAATTGTAAATTCTATCTCCGAAAGTCTAATCCGCGGTACCTACGATCGCGAGTCTCAATCCTCTATCGCTGGCTGCCGCTCGATTATTTATTAACGTATTATTGTATTGATGTACACAAAAAACAATTAAACGTGAAAAAACAACGTAAAAAGACTGCCATGACGACCGGCCTCGCGATGTTCTCATCTATCGACTCTCTACGACCTTGATAATGTCGTCAGTTTTGTCAGTGGTCCCGTCGCATAACACAATATCTTCCCGACAACTATTGCATCTATTTGGTTAACGGAGAGTTATTTAAATAAGAAAAAAATAAAATATTAGCATACGTTTTATCCGTCAGTTTCCTATAATTACAAAATATGACAGGGATCAAGTTTTTTCAAAGATACCGTGCGAGTGCAAATATCTCATTTGCGGCTTTTGTATGAGCCGACAACGTCTGGATTTGCGGGACATTTCGGTTCTCTTGTATGAGAACAAAGGAGGCTGATTGCGTCTGACACGTCCGTGTATGCCTTATACGTTTTTATACGAATTTTTGTTACGTGTTTTAAATGACAAATTGATCACACTATACTATCTCTCAGTTATTGCAATATTAAAACAATTAAATAGTATCTTTTTCTTCTTGTTATTATATTAATTGATGAAACAAGAAAGTTTTGTTTGCTCCGGTTTTAATTACTTTATATCATAGAGTAATTAAACCCACCTTCTTAAATCACTCTGTATAAAGGGTTCACTAAAAACTCTATTAGAATGTGACAGGGTAATAACTTCTGGCAGTACAAAGTCTGCAGGTACAGAAAATAAACAATAGATAATTTTAATATGTATTAATCTTAACATTTAAAAAAAATATTATTTTATTTATTATTTGTAAAACCATAAATTTTTGAATACGGTGTTGCTTATGTTATTTGTCAGCAAATGATTATATATATGTTGTTTGCTGAGCTTTAAATAAGTCAACATACATATTTAGCAAATAATATATATATATATATATATATATAGCTCAGCAATTATTACCAATCATCTACTTATGTATAATAAATAAGGTGTTACATTTCAACAAGAAAAATCATTAGTGTTTACTACTTCAAATTTACTCATTTTAATTTGTAGTTATACTCTTTATTTATTTATTAAATGACATCGATAGTTGACTTGATATATTATATCATTTTGTATTCTGTGGTCGGGCTTCACCCGAATCTTTATTTAAAGTCCTTAATTATATTTATACCGGTGGCCTGCTGCAAACCAACATATGTTAGATTATATGTCTTAATGACATCATATTGAATGTACCATTTATTCTGTCTAATACCTTAGACGAGAAGAACAGGCGAAAGAAACTCATATACATTATCCTTGGAAAGATTTGCTAACTCCATGAATTCTAGACTAAGGAACACAATTTTTTTTGCTTCCTTGTAGTATAATTTTACTACTTGTTAAGTATATGTATATAGAGTGTATATTCTCCGTTTTATTCATTACTTTGTATAAAAAATAAAGTTGCTAATCGTTAACTTTTAAAACAAACTTATGGTTTAACTATATATACGAGTTCGGAGTAGGGTAAATAAAATGCCGAAAGATATATTATGGTAGTAGAATGATAACAGCGAATATGATGCCTCGAAGGACTTTCCCAATATTCGTGACCGCGCATTTTTTTAGATTAATATCGCGCATGTCACGATTTCTAATGAATTATTTTCAGACCATTGCAAATATCGATAATGTCTATGTATTTAAAACCGATAACATTATGTACAAGGTTCATGCGCGCAATCGTTGCTCACAATCCACTGAACTCCCTTTTCAGTTTTTTTTTCGTGCGGAACTCCTGCATGAGATAACCCTCCTCTGCGTGGGCAACGAAAGAGACATGCCGGACTCCTACCGGCTAATGCCCCACGGTCTTCTTCGATGCAGGGTCATATGTGCGACGGACCACCCCAAATCCGTCGCCAAGGTCATGTCAACGTCGACGTCTTTCTCAAACTTCATGCTTTAATGGCGATGCCTCAAATATTCTTACCTATCTGACAGACAGATGTGAGTCACGTTCGAATACTAAAAACAAATAAGGTAAGAACATTGTTGCATGACAACGTCCAATTGCCATAGTCGGCTTTTGCCATTTTCCACCACATTGTGGACTATTTTTACTACACAGACGACTATTCGGTAGGTACATTCATCAAAAAGGTAATGTCCTTCTGCAGATGTAATAGTCTCCAGTGTATTATTGTGTAAATTCTCTAACAAAACTTTATATTGCATTTCACGTACCAAGAATATAATGTCAGAGGTACAAATTTAAATACATAGAACGACATTCAATAGCTTATAAATGCAAGAAATCATTTAACAACACAGTTGAATGTTTCCCAACCGAAGCAGGCATGTATTGCAATTAATTACTTATTATAATCAGAAATAATATGCTTTGCGCTATACGCAATTGTTCTACATCACGTTATTACTGCTAACAGGTGCTATAACTAACAATTAAAAGCTATGTATGTATAGTAAAAACATGCGGTGTTGTTCTTACCCTAATGACCATTATGCATCTCGGTCGGGAAGAGCGATTATACCTCTAATGAGTTCCGCCACGAACACTTCCTCAAATAATAGACCAGGGAAAAAGTATTCGTGTTAAATAAGTGAAATCTTCTTGGCTGTATTTAACTAGCTGATTTTAATAGCATAAAAAGATGGACGCTTTTTAACAAAATGTACAGATCTCGTCAAAATTGTTTCTAGAAAGTCTCTGCTCTTACTCCCGGGCAAGACTGACAAGAATGCACCACTGAGAAATAACAAAAAAAGGTGACACTTAGCACAAGAAATTCTACGAAATCCTGCCGATTTCTAATGCTTTTTTCTGCCGGAATGATTAACATATTGCAAAGAAATTCATCAATTTTAAGGTTTAATAATATAAATAGTAAGATGTGATATGTAAACCGTAAAACCTGCAATAAATTCTTTAATTCTTTTTTCCCCTCTCTGTTTGTTTATTCTTTCTGAGGCAAGTTTTTTTTTTGTTATTGTATTTATAATTGTTTATCGTTATAAGTATATATGAATAAATATATACTATATACATATGCATGTTTATTTATATGTACACGTTAACTATTCGCTACTAATCCCTTCATTGTTTCCTTACTATAGTGGTCTGAAAGAAATTGCCTCGTGTGATAAGACCGCACCACTTTTTCTTTACTATTATGCAGCCGTTCTTCAAAACTTGGTGAGTAATTATTCAGTAGTTTCTAAGATATTTAGAAAGACATCCGGAGCGATAACAATATTTTAAATTATGAATTAAACAAAAATGAAAAGGGAACTCGGGTACATTTATCGACAGCCATGTATAATCCTTCAGAGAGCCACATTGTAACTTGCGAGCCACAGTTTGACTGTCCTTGCTTTATAAAACTTTAGTGTTATTTTGTAGAAATTGAAAAGCTATCAAAAGTAATAACTGTTTTTTTTTTTAATTTAGGTGTTTTTCGATGTTACATAGTATGTGGTTCGTTAGATTTTTATTTAAGAAAAGTTAAAAAGTTCATGTTCAATATAAGTTCAACCATTGCTGGCGAATTTAATTCTAAATTTAAATAACGTAGTGAATTGAATGTCTTGTTTAAGTATACAGGATGAATGGTATAAGGTGTAAAAGATTTAAAAGGGTATCGCTTATTTATTTGATTTTACATTCACCCCTTTAAAGATTTTACTCGTATACCAGCCTTTATATATAGCCAAATGACGCATTGGAATCCTAAAATTAATCTTGGTGAATATCTTCTATATGAAAATTAAAAATTATTTTATTACTTCCTTGTTTATGTTAATAATATATTGGATATGTTACAAATTACGTTACCAGGAGTAAACAAGATGATGAGATAAAATAAGTTAATGTCGTGCAATTTATAGCAAAAGTAGGTGAGTATGTTGATAATCACGACGGAGAAGTTGTATCCCCGTTGCCGTTGTTTGAGATAAGAGTAAGCTACTTACTACGCTAAGTCTTATCGGCACCGAAGTATGGCGCAGTAGATGGGACTACATAATAATGTTTAGCAAAAACTCCACGTAAAACATACGATAAAAAATATGTTACATAGTTAATGTTACATCGAAAACAGCGCCAAATTTGTTCAAACACATCCGTATTATATGTTAAGTAAATCATAACTTGAGCATTAGTACGTCCACAGCTGGACATAAGCCTCCATAGATTTCCAATAGGACCGGGTGGAAGTATAGGTATGCAATTTTTTTTCGATGACCTTAACAAAGTCATCTGTTTACCTCGTACCTTCTACGCTTCGTTTTTCGGTCCGTCTTCAACACTGCAGAACCTTAAAACACCTGTAGCCATCAGTTCTGTATGCTATGCTGCACATTGTCACTTCAACTTGTCTATATTACCTAAACATTTATTAAATATTGCAAAAAAATTTTAATTGCTTACTAATAATGTGGACAATAATAAGTCAGCAAAAACTAAATCGATTGTGAAACAAAACCTTAAAATATTTATAAATATACTATCTCTGTTTTTTTTAGTCTGAGACCAAATTAGTCACCTACTATTATAATCCGTAGTCTTTCAACTTAACAGAAATAACCGAGAATTAATACAAAAGTATCAATACATGGAATCCAAAAATTAAAAAATATATCTAGTGAAGACACGACTGCAATTTACTTTTATTAACTCTCCGTAAACCTCTTATACCAAATGCATATAAATAGTTCACTATGAGTAACAAGACGTAGCTACTTCAACCACAAGGGTGAGGGTGTAATTGCATCTTCATTTATAGAGTATCGATTTACAAGTCTCCACACGGGGGAATTAACAAAATTATCCTTGTCTTATCCTCTCAAATAAGAAGTAAAATGTTTCACAACTAACATAAAGATATATTTTAGTATGGAATTCATTTCATACATAAATATATAAAAAATAGTTAAGAAATATGTTTGTCTAACCAACATAAAACATTGCGTCTCGAATTGAATGACAAAAGCAGCTTTCAATTTTTTATAAAATTTTGATGTTGGAGCATCACGACGATTTATAAGCATCAAATATTCACTGAGCTATTCTCTTTATTTAAGAAACAAAACTTACTTTTATCTTCTAGTTTATTATGGAAACTTTCCACAGTTGTGAATGTTTCATCTATTTTTATTGTAATATTTCTATGAAACGAATATATATTATATTTATTTGTTGCTTTTGTTTAAACTCTTCTTACACGAAATACAACGGCGATCTTAATATCGAACTCATTTTCTATTAGTCAATCATCTGTGCGATACAGGGATAAAATAACAAAGATAATAAATTGTTAAATTAATGAACCAAGGTTACCGATGCATCCCGAATGAGCCATAAAAATATAAACGTCAAATAAGTTGACAATAATAATCAAAATAAGAACTTCATGAGGGTTTATAAAAATAATGATTTTTATTTCTGCAAAGTTAATTTATACTTGATATTTTTTTCTGATAACGTTAAAGCATCTTGTATAAAACGGTTCACAAGATGTGTCAGGTGTCCAAACGAATATACCTCTTCGAGTTTCTGAATAAAAAGTTTGCGCATCTGGGTTTTAGTATTCCTTTTAAGCTGTCGATATAGATAATCTTGATAAGCACTTGAAACGTAAGGCAATTTTAAAATCGGTTTCTGTCAAGTCTTAATAATATGTTAGATTCGTCCCAACAACATGTACTAAATTTTAGTTATACTAATAAGAATACGTAACGTACATGTAATTAAAAAATACCTGAGGTTAATATAATGTTTATGTAATAGGATATGAATAAAACTTGAGTCTTACATTCATCATTTAAGTCATAAGACGTTCAATGATGGACACAAGGCTCCCCCATAGATTTTGCATAGAACTGATTGACCTGCATACAGCGTCGCCCGCGACCTTGACAATGTCGCATGTCAACCTTAACCCATACTTTGTAAAAATCTCAAGTCTCAATTGCATCAAATTGAGCTATCTATATAATAATAAATATTTATATATAAAATAAGTGTAAAGCACACAGATTTTCATATTTTATTAAACCCCTTTAATTTTTTCAAGTTTTTTATTTAATTAAAACTTTTAACTACAGATGAGGTCGTTAATACTTGCTATACAATCCTAAATAGTACAAAAAATAGAACATGTTTACAGTAATTATGTATTGTACTGCACAAGGACTATTTACTATACATACGGTAAATCAATGGCTGCATCGATTTCACTAACTTTAATATTTAAAAAGTGCAAAGCCCTGATTCGTCATTAAAGGCATCTAATGTTTAATGGATAGTAAACGTCTGAACATAAAATCATGTCACTCAGTTGATTCATTAGCGTTTTACGTTAATGGAAATGTGACGTAATGATCTAGTCGAAATTCGGTTAGCGACAGAATAGTATTCTAATATTAATCAGTTCGAAATTTAAATAATATTGAGGCAGGTTAATAAGCATAGTCAGTATCTGTGGATTTTTCTGGTACAATTTATTTAGAACGCTTTTTAGAATGACTTATTATTTATTAAGGGGACCGGAAAGTAATGTCGTTTCTGTCGATATATTTTACAGAAAAACCGATTGATTTCTACCGCTCCGACATTGATATTTATATACTATATGGCAAAAGATTGTTGATAAAGAAGATGAATATATTGTTGATTAGAAATCAAAACTTGTTAAAAATGTTTTCGTGTGAATTTACTTAAGAAAGCTACATTACTTTCCGGTTGCCCCAATACATTTATTAAATTCTACGTTTACCTTCTCATGATTGTTCACGAAAATTAATAGTCTAAAATAAATTCTTAATTTATATAAAATAGGCAACAGACCCACAATCATGATCTAAGTCGTCAAAGTTGGATACAGATATAATATAAAATCTATTTAAATTATTTTTTAACTAACAAAAACAATACTGCATCTACGAAAGGATTAAGTAATGAAAACCCTATCGTAACCTTGGAAAAAGTTGGATGCAGGCCGCACCGGTTGGCCTTTTTATTGCAAAAATGTAAATGACCTATGTCTAGCCGCAAACATCCCATACCTGAGATAATGATAATGATAATACCTTTCTCTAAACTTTACAGAGCTAATTTATAATACACTTATAGGTACCAATGTAAGTGTAGACTATTACAATAAATGAACTTGTAATATCTCAATAATATTACGCAAACAAATTTAAAAGCACATCAAGGAAACATAAAAATATCTAGTAAATAAGTTCTTTTCAGATCCAAGCACGTTTGTAACCATCGAAGCTTAATTTTAAATTAAAGCATGTCAATAGTGATTCTATATAGACGAGGTAAATGTTGTTCCTACAAATTTGAGCTCTTTTATATCTCGCCTCTAAACGTACAGAAGTGACCACTATAATTGATTTTTAGTAGAAAACAAAGTATATAAATGAATATACACAGTCATTGGTTATAGGAGTAAAAAGGATTTACGAATGTAATTGAATTAATAATTTTGATTTACGCCATTCCAAAATCAAAGATTTTAAACGTAATAAAAAATATTAATATTATTTACTATTTATCCCTGAAGAATTTGTACTGTCAAAAGTTTTTCGCCGGCCTGTCGAATTAAAAAAATGAATAAATTTATGTAACATATTTCACAATGATCAGTTAATACAGATGATATAAATATATGTAAAAGTTATAAAACTTTTTGCTAACAAACGTTTTTCACTCCGGTAAATCTTTTACACTTATATCAATGACTTTGTACAAATTCTTATTCTACATTGCTCGAAATAGTTTAACTTCCACATGGAAGTGAATCCTTCAAAGCTTTGCACTTATAGCCAAAAACCCTGTATTACATTAACTCTCTTCATATACGTTGATATTAAAAAAATAAAAATTTAGAACGAAATTTAAGTATAAAATCATAATAAAATTATGCTAGGAAGTAATACAAATTGAATTTAAACCTTACTCGGACGCCCCGGATAATGCGGTCAATAGCATTAAAGATTCTCTCTGAGTAGCAAAACCTAATTACGGCTACCCACATGTTAATGAAACTGATATATCCTATGTTATTTAAAGTTAGAATGTCGTCGGCGAAATATTCATGTTAATAAGCTTGCTTGTTAGAGTTTTAACTGATATATTTTTTTATATAAAACCACTTCCTTGTGTTCTAATATTTTTTATTTATCACTAATACATAAAATATTGTGAAATTAACATTGTATTTGCATATATACGGTTTATCATAAACTTTAGATATCGTTTCCAATTTTATTCTAAAGTCTTCTGTATTTTTTTTTCAAACGGCTTCCCAGATATTGCAAGGCACCTTATCCTGCGTAACATGTGATGACGTTATTAAGTTCCCATTTTAAAAGACGCAATAACTATTTCAAATTGTTTATTTGACTTGTCTCAGAGTATGATAATGATGAACATCAGAATTTTTTCCATATCATTAATTATTGGGTGAATGACCCGCACTTTATGTAAAAGAATAACAAAAAGCTCGTATTGAAACGTAATATAATATAGGTAATATTTTGACAATAAAAAGAGTAGTGGTAGCCCAACGGAAGAGAAATTAGACTTGCAATCAGAGGTCCCAGATTCGATTCCTGAGATGCAATCTTAAATAATACATACTTTGTGCAATCATTATATAGGATTGTCTCTGCTCATAAACAAGTTTCTAGAGGATGAGCAGCATTGTCCTCTGGGTACTGTAATACAAACTACTGTGATCGCCACCCCGCCTGCTTAGCATGGCGATTATGGTATATCGTCCCATAGATATCTTTGGGGAATGCCTAACCGTTGCAGTGATGGAATGACTGGTAAGATTTTTTATTTTTTTATTTTTATGATAAAAATGTAAAAGAACGCATTAATAGTAAATAAATGAATTAATAAATAATAAATTAATGAATAAATATGTTAACGTAGTTTTCCCGTTTTATCTAATATCAAATACAATGTGACTCTCTTATGCGTATGAAATAAAATAAATAAATATTACCATCGAACTATAAATAACTTAAAATGAAAAAGTAGCCGTAAAATTATTTAAGTCACCGTCCCTAAAAAAAGTTGACACTACAATATTCTTATGCAGTGTAATTTATCCGCGTTAAACGTTTCTACGATTAGATAAAACATTTACTATTTTTTTTAAACTTTCCACAAATATATGGAATGAAAATAAATAAACAAGAAAAAATTAAGACCGTACCGTAGCTTTGCGGTGGCTATGAAATAATTATTTTTTAAAACTTAAAAGATGAAACGAATGTAATAACAAGCAGAACCAGTGTAATATTCAAAAATAAACGTGAAATTGCTAAAATATATTGTACAAAATGGGGAGAACCATGCTTGGGATTTATCTACGAGATTCAATCAAAAGAGTGGACGAAATACGTAGCACGCATAACAGATGGTCCCCACAACGCAACCCACGTTTACCCACAAGGTGGATGGACAACTGTCGTTGGAAGATCCTTGAAGCTGGCCACTTCAGGTCCTGTTGGAAATCTATAGAAGATGCCAATGTCATTCACATGAGAAAAGAGTTTTTATTTGTATTATTTGAAAAAAGTACACCAGATTCTACAGTTATGAATAATAAAAAATTATGATGCACTTGCTTAACAAAGCCATGTACATGATCATTACTTTATTAGTAAAGCAAAAGTATTTTTTTAATTTTAACATTAATAACTATTAACATGTATTTTTGTGCAGATGAAAATAAGCAAGTTTATAGAATCATGGGAGTTATTTGCTTATTTCATTTATTTACTAATCTCCCAATTGTTGACCGACACCAGACTTTAAGTGAAGACAGAACATTCGTCTTGTTGACATCTGCCATCGATGTACTTTGACTACCGACTAAAGTACCCTACATCTAACGTTCAATGAGATATCGCGTTAACAAAATTCGCCACGAGTCACTCATATGCAGCGTGTATAAATCGATCAGTGGTATTACAACCTTATAGGGCTAAGACTTGAGATTGTAGGCAATGAGTTCGCTTCCTGGGATACAATTTTATATAATTGACACTTTCTGCAATAATTGTATAGGATTATCAATGCTCAAAAACAATTTCAGAGGATGGGCAACAGTATTCTCTACATATACCATCACGCTGTGATCGCCAATTCAACTTGCCTGTCAAGCGTACCGAATTTGGTATATACCCCTATAGATATCTTTGAATGAGACTTATACCTTGCAGTGCATATCGATGTAATTTTGTGAATACCAGTATTCGCAAAACTATGTTTTTCTTCATTTACATAAAACCTAACTTTACTCCTAAAGCTTTCTACTCCTAAAAGTGTAAATGGTGAATACCGTTCGATTTCGCTACTTTTGTTCACCTCGTTGTAAATAATATCAAGTCTTTATAATTACCGTCTGCTATTAACCATAGTTTACTCTGTAAGCGTCAGTTAATTACTAACAAGGGAAATTTCTATGTAGACCATGCGATATCTAAAATTATAATGAGGGAAAAACCGCTCATAAATCCAATAACAGGAAGGATAGAAATAATATCAGTATTCATGTTTAAATATCAAATGTTGATCTAATTTCAATTATTTCGTGAATAATTATCATCATTTGAAACTAAACATGTTAAGCAGAATATTTGTTTATTTATCGGCAAACTGACAGCTACATATTACATACAAAATAATTAAAGTTGTCCACGGTGTGTGTTGTTTTAAATTAGCTCCAAGATGCCTACTGCAAGGCATAGGGCCCGACCCTGTCCTTCCATAAGATAGAGGTAAGAGAGGTCCCCAGTAGCGGGGGCCATTAAAAAAAGGAATAGCGGAAGATATCTACGAGGGATATACCATAAATACCAAGCATGGCAGGCGAGTTGGCGATCGCAATGTGATATTATGTTACGCCGAGGACACTGCTGCCCTCTTCTAGAAAGTTATGCATGAGCAGTGGCAATCCCAAATAATTAATGCACAAAGTGTGAATTAAAAAGAAATTATATAAAATTATATCCCGGGTATCGAACCCGCGACCCAAGATTGCAAGTTTCATTGATCTACTGAAGCAATACATACACATATAATCTACAATGCCTACAGATTATATATGTATTTTGCATAAATCTTATTAAAACTATGACGGATAACCTCAAACGAATAGTCACAAAAATATAATTGAAAAAAAGAGAAGCTGATCAATAAACAAAACAAACTAGTTTAATATTTACAAAACATGAGAACTTTTATCAATTACAAGCTAGAAGCCAGCCATGATGTGTAATCAATCTTCTATGTGTCTAGCATAAAACTAATAATATATAAATATTGCCCGGAAATAATATAAAATTTGAGCAGTTGTAGCCCAGCGGTAAAGGACTGAGACTTGCGATCGTAGGTAGCGACTTCCATTCCCGGAATACAAACTTATATAATTCACACTTTCATACTCGTATGTATAATAATTTGACTTTAACAGTATTTACACGGTACGAGACTTGATTCACTATCCCCACATCTAACTAATATGATTTAAAAATAATATTTGGTTTTATAAAGATAAATATTTTTTAGGACAACTTTTACACTCTAGTTTAAAAATATAGTTAAAGTTACAAATTGCTCCTAAAACTTGAAACACTATATTATCCACAAAATATAATCAACTAATGATCTCATAATTACTACAATCTAATCAAACTACATGATTGTGTAACTTCTTTCGATAACCTTTACATAAGTGTCGTCTAAAAATATATAATTTACTTAAAAAGTTAACTTTAAAAAGGAGGATCTTCCAAAAAACTTAAAATATCCTTGAATAACAATTTAAAAACCAAATTGAGGTGCTTTATCAACAAGATTTTTATGGTGTTTTGAGTAGAAACAATACCTTGTATGAACTTTTATTAGTCTAACTCCATGAATGAACTGATGTTAACATTATCCGATGTTTCTAACGTCAGACTAATTATTCTGAGATATAAATTTCAATAATTTTGGATGCTAGTATATTTCTTATTGTATTTACTGTATTCAGTAATTTTTAAGCATTACGATGGGTTATCTGCTGTTGAGTTACTATCTTTATATGACTAAACAGAGAAACGAAATACAAAAAATTACTGTACCTCCAAGAAAACTACATAATACGCCATAAAACGCCATAATGTATGTAACGCGACAACTTGAATTAGAATAAAATAAATTAGCCAATTTTATTATTCAAATAAACGAATTTATAGACGAAATTAATTTGTATGAGAAAAATTCTGGTATTAATATTCTTATGAACTGATTATTGTAGACGTAATATTCCAATTTTAAGCAGAATTCTGTGAAACGGTATTCGCAATATCATTAAGAAACGTGGCATAAGAGAAATCGAATTTATACCAATTTTGCGAGACTCTCCAGTCAAGAGGTAATTACGTCGTGTAAATTGAAATCAGCATGGTTAATTTTTTTGCTCCCTGGTAGATGCTGACGTGTTGATAAGATTATTGAATTGAACGTTTAGTCCAGACGTTTAATACGTTTAATCTTATCATCGCCAATGAATTAAAGTACTTTGATGCAAAATAATTTTAAGAACCAAAATAACTAACGAAGCTGTAAGAATTGTTCGTCTAAAATTGCAGTAGGCTGGACACATCGTTCAAGCAACGGCCAATAGTGTCAGGAAGTTTTCGAGTGCGAACTATTAGGGTGGACCGACAACAAAAGAGTCAAGGTTGCCGGAAGTCGCCAAATCAACTGACATGATAATAATAATGATGATTATGATGCGATTTATAAAACTTTCCATATGAAATATAAGAGAAAGATAGATCAAACGACTTATAATACTTTTAATCGTATTCTTTAGATAAAGTATAAGGGAAATAAATAACAAATATTTCTCAACTGACTTATTAAAACAGTATTTTGTATAAATGTCAATGCTCCTTTATCTTCTGTCTCTGTATTAACCGTTTAAGCTAGAATAAATTATAGTAAATTATTACATATAGGCGTATCGGCGTTATAAACTCGAGTATTGTTGAAAGTTGGTCAGTATAGGTTACATATATTTTGTAAACACCTGATTATAAAGTAAATATTGCTTTATTTAGAACTTGTCTTTCACTGCTGCCTAAGTGAAAAATTGGAATTTGTAGATTCTGGAGGACGACAGGACACAGATGGCGCCTAGCCAAAAGCCGCTGCTATTCCACAGGATTAAGAGTAATTAATGAGAGTGGACAAGAATATAAGTCAGATGCTTGTTGGTGTGTATAAACGATGTACTCATGGTACAAAAAAAGAGTTATCTCATCAAAACGTTGATACGTTGTTATTGGATTATACAAAGGCTCTCCGAAGCTGTGTGTTTTCAAATTCAAATTAAAATTATTGAAACTGACATCACGTTTCCGTATTTGCAGAATTAAATAATATAAAAAGGAATGAGCAATAGAACATACAAATGTGGAAGCTGAGAAAAAACAAGAAGAAGGACGAATATTCTGATAATTTCGATGATTGCTTTATTAACAGACATCAAGTTTTATAAAACAATTCAAAGAACAATTACGACGTTTATTTTGAATCAATTAATAATGTATTAAATTATTATTATAAAACCGGACTGTAATGGGAATACCGATGTGCCAAAACTTAACAAGTATTATCAAGTAATAATCCGTGAAGGTTCCATAACAAACACGATTAGTTTTTTTGTAGTTATTCTTACAAGTTTCTTAATACAGCAGTAGAGCAATTTATTCCTAAGTTTTTTTACTGTCACTTAAAAAATATTTTGTTACTTAATAAGTCAATGAATATATGACTAAATACTGTAATTATTTTTAATAAAATACGATCGATCACTAAAAAAATAGTTGCATTAATATAACAAAATTCACGCACAATAGTAATAAAAACTGTTAAAACATTGTATGTTATTAATTGCACTTCTGCAATTTGATAGAACGATAATCCTTTTCTTTACATCGAACATACTAAACCTTCAAGAAACGTCGGCAAACATAAAAAATGGGAACCTTAAAAATAATTGCCTATTACTAAGAGTTAACGACACCTTTGATCTTTTTATTCTTTTAATATACGCATCAGTTTGCAGCACGGTTTTTACCCAAAAGTATTTTAAACTAATATTTCTATATCATCTTATTCACATAGAATTCATTTTATATCTACTCAACGTCTGTAGAACATTTCCGGCACTAGACTAGAATGAATGACGTAAAATTCCGAGCTGAAGTGGATGACTTAATAGCCGGTAATATATCCTTCGTGACAAATAGTTTTATATCATTAGCACTAATGTTATTTAGAACCATAGTGCAACATGACATATTTGTGCTTATGCATCTCTAACACTATTGTGAAAGTCTTAGTCAGTTAGCACAGACCACTATCCACAATATTATGCTTAATTAATTGTAAAAATAATAGAAGTAAGAAATATTCTCTACACTCATTGATGATAGAAAAACTTAGCAAATATTTACATGCGTAAAATAAGAAAAATATTGCAAAATTTATTTAAAAATGTATTACATATAACAAATACGAATAACTAAAGGTTATAATTTATTAATTAACATTTTTATTTAATATATATACTTTTTTAATATGCAAACGCAGCGTAGAAAGTTCATCCGCATAGTGGACAGATGACATTATTAGGATAGACTGAAATCGCTAAATGTCTACACCATAGTAAAATTTAATTGTTTTAATAAAAGATGTTTGACATTGTTTTTTAATTCTATTGTTCCTATAAGATTAGTTTCGTTGAAAAGTACAGTTTCAAGCTATAGATATGACAAAGAAAGATTTGTAAGAGACCACTAGACGAATATATACACTGTCATACATACAAAATATATTAAATAAAATCAACGCAAATGAAATCTGAATACATTGATATGTGTCAATATAAAAACGTCAGTGTTCATTCTGTACAATATCTTTTGATTATATATCGAAGAAATCTCCTCTACCAAATTTAGAAGCGGCAACCGAATTAATTGACACGCATTATTTTTGATCTCCAAGTGTTACCATATGCTTATTATTTTAGTTTATGTTCTGCAATATTTGTTGTATATATATATATATTTTGATTGAACCGATTTACGATAGTATTGAAACAGTTGATGAAACTTTTTTGAAACAAAGTTAATGAATTATTTCTGATGTTACAAATATCTACGTATTCCAAATAACTATATAAGGTAATTGGTTATAAGTGTTAGAGGGTTTAAAGGGGTAAATGTAAAACGTCATTGGTCGGAAAAAGCTTTAAACCTTTTACATCTATTTTCAATCGCTCTGTCCAAATTGAACACTCTAAAAAATCTTTTAATAATTTTTATTGGAAAGCGATACCGTTAACATCTGGCAGTACAAATTCTGCAAGAACCAATATTAAACAAGGATTAATTTTAATACGTAGTAATTCAAATTTTTAAAATGCTTCTTTTCATATTATCATTAAGTCATATAGTATTTCTGCTATACATTAAGCAGTGGTAGCCCAGTGGTAGAGGGCTAAGGGCATTTAATCTTAATCTTGTGCATTAATTATATAGGATTGCATGTGCTCACAAACAAGTTTATAGAGGATAGGCAGCAACGTTCTCTACGTACCATAATACCACATTGCGTTCGCAAACCCGCCTACCAAACGTGGCGATTATGGTAAAGATACACACATAGTTATCTTTGGCGGAGGATTATCCTCAATAGGCAGAGGGCGTTTCTGGGTTGAAACGTCGAGAACATTTACCCATTTAAAACTTTTACATCTAATTTAGGAACCTGTACGTACATACACAAACCTTTTATTTAAGTTGTTCTTTGCTTACGATGAAAGATTGTTTTATTATCACGGCATTAATAAGTCGTTTATAAACCCGTCACAATGTGTAAAAAAGGTATATTCTACCACTTAAACAATAATTGTTTTATTGTAGTCTTTGTACATATTTTTGATCTACTAGAGCATGGATGCACAGACCGCGGCCCGCCGATCGAATACTGGTGGCCCGCCGACAGCAAAATATATACTCTCGTACATTCGAAAAATATTGAATTCTATTCCAGAATAAAACCAAAAAAAATTAATTAACTATACTTCGGGCGGCCGGCCCGCCATCAGTTCATGATTTGCCCGAGTGGCCCCTAGTCTTAATAAGTCTGTGCAACCATGTATTAGAGGCTTTTATAATGTTCTTTTAATCTAATTATCATAATTCTAAAGTTGTATGAGTATAGATAATAAAAGTAGTGACATGTAGTCGTCGTACATTGCGCTCGAGGGAGTAGCTTGAACAATATGAAGCTATAAAGTCTGTGGTTCAAGCACTTCAACCTGCCCTGCCTTCATTACGTCCATCGTAAGAGAAAATAATATAAATGTAGGTTCTAACCTTACTCTGTAAGTTTTTGCATATACCTTTATATTGCTTAATAATGCGTCAGTAATAACTAAATGAACATATTTAAACAAGTTTATTAAGAACATCTCCAATTTTTTGTTAGAGTCTTAGGAACAAGTTTTTTATTTTAAAATTGTCCGTACTAATGCATTTCTCGTAATAAAGATCGCAATAGCAGTAGCGCAATAATTGCTGTACGCAGTCTATTACAGCGAAATTGACTTATTGTGAATAAATAATCAATTGTAGGAAGAATGGTATTGTTTGTAAAACTGATAAGGATTATATAGGATGCTATTGTACAAGAACCAGATGTCCGAGCAACGGTTCCGCATATCTCTAAAGGACGATATTTGATGGAAAGGAGTGTCATACTGCACTCGGTCGATCGCCAGTCCAGCTCGACTGTCACGAACATAATTTAAAAAAAACTACGTTTCATTCTTCGATCTTGTTGGTGTATGTTGTTCAATGCATCACAATATCTATCACTAATACCACTTAAATTACCGATTTTGTAAGCCATCGAGATTTTAGATCTCTAGCACGGATGCTTCACGGATTCACGGGGCGTTATGGCTTTAAGAAGAGACCACGACTAGATCAGGCACTGAGAACGCTCAGCATTCCATCTTAAAGCCGCCCGGAAAAGCCAAACCTAGACTTAGACAAATGCCTGTTTATTATTATTTATATGTTTCCTTTTCGTTCGTTATCTTTTAGATTCAAAAAAAACTGTTTTATTGTAACTAATTGTAGTAAAATTATTGTGCACATTGTTATAAAAATATGCACTGGTTTTAGGTTTTACTAAAAGGTTTATTTTTTAATATGCAGTGTCTGATAAAGATCTCCCTTTATGCTGCATGAGGTTTCAAATTTTGAGGAGCACCGATATGAAAAAAAAATTATATTCAATTTTTACAAACAGAATTACAAAAATCTATGTCCTAAGTATGTAGATGGCTAAATATACTTATTTACTAAGTTATCGAACTTTCGGCGAACTTTAAACACTATTTTTTGTTTCATTACTTGTAACTATTTTATTATTATATATATAATTATTGTATTTTCAGTAAATAGCTAATAAAGTATAATTTTTAATGAATATTTTATACGCAGTTCTTTTTATGTAATATTAATTATTTTTAATGTGTTATTTTAAATTGTTGTAAATTTGTATACGTAACTCGAAGAAATGCCCATCTGAAATTGCAGTGGGCGGGCACATTGTTTGTGCAATCGACAGCGGTTGAGGCCAAAATGTTCACGAGTGGCAACCACGAACTGGTAAACGCATCTTGAATAATCTCCCTACTAAGAGGATCGATGTAATAGTCAAGGTACCGCGAGAAGTCGCTTGATGCTGACAGCGTGAGCCTTTCAGTGGGAGCCTTTCGGCTGACATGAATGTATGAAAAATCGGTATATTCTTAAATGAAAGGTCACCAATTTTTTTTCACCCGGAGCGTTAAAACTCAAGATTCGGCCTTGGTTATATGCTTTTGTTAACATTTTAAATATACTTTTACTGATAAAATAAAACAACATAGTGATTAATCATCACACGGGCACTCTCCAGCTTGATATAGATTGTAAAACATATTCTATAAACTTACAAAGCGCTTATATTGCATGTTTAATGAACTCCGTTCGTGTATTGATTTAATCAATAGTTGTTCACGCCGAATAGCAATCGAAACTTTGTTAACACGATTATATATACACGTTTTAAACTTCTCGTTGCTTCACGTGAGCCTAGTGTTAAAGTATTAAATGCGATTTAGTACTTAAGCAGTAAAGGGTTGCGGAAAACAGTGTGCGCGTGGACTTTTAGTGGATTGATTAAGTGATTAAACAATCTTCCAATGCCGTATACAAATGATGTTATTTAGGGGTAACCATAAAGTATTCCTTTAATTTTTTAAAATAAATTTATTCTTTATCAATTGATCATTAAATAATGGTTATATATTTATTTTATAACCTAATTAATTAATATTTAATTTCAAAAGGTTAGTAAAGCTCTGTTTGTCACTGTAATATTTCATCAGTAGCACATGGTCTCTGGGGTTTTAAGATTTTGTAGTTCACCCACTAGGTAGAAAAACAACTTTGCTAAGGTCATCGATGCTGGATGCAGGACGACTAGCACTATGTCTAGCAGTAGATGTACAACCACTGAATAATATATATATAAATATCTAGCGTGGAGATAGATCAAATAGTCCAATCGCTGTTACTGATTAAGTACTACGGCAATCAAATACACATGAGATGACAGTATTTTGATGTATTATGTTTCCGGTAAATATAAACTTTACTAATAAACAATACAAGATTTAATCGATATCGTTTGCATCTCTGTCATATATATATATTTATGCACCTACTCCTTGCGTCGTGAGGGATACACGACTAAAGATCGCGACCCTGTTAGGAAAATACGTCGCGCACTGCGCTACGCTATCTATGCCGGTTTTCGGCGGTCTGTATTACTTCATCTTCGATCAGACAAACGCATGAACTTTCCAACAACATCCACTTTTCCGATTTGTGATTAAATGTTTTTTCTCTGTTGTAACCGTCCTTCCTGGCAATGTCACTGCAAAACTCAACAAACCCTTTTGTTTGCGTATAGTGGAGAAACAAGTGGATATTCCGAGCTCGATCAGTATTGAATCCATCAGAATAGGGCAGTCCACTAAACATCCCTTCGCCTCCAGTATCACATCTAAAACGCGTCGACGTATAATCGGCCTCCTTTATAAAAATTCAAATATTAGCCTAGCGAGTTTTTTCTCAATCTTTGTGGAGATATTCCTATTGATACATAGAGTTTATTATATATATTTTTATATACAAATTACACAGAATTCGCAATATTTTATCAAGTACTATATTTATTACTAGTTGATCCCGACAGATGTTATATTATTATATCTTATATTATTTCACTTTTAAGCATAAAAATGTTATTGCAAAACCATAGTATTTATTGTAATGCTTTTTGATACTTAATATTGTTGGTTTATTTTTATTCCTTATCCAACACAGGAACATGATTTTTTTAGATTGATTTTACAGCACTCATTCTTGTTTTTTATGAACTTTTATTGCACATGGCAATCATAGTGTAAATAATGTTTTTGCTTACCAACCAAAAGTATTATGAAATTTTAAAAAAATTGAATAAAATCGGAAAAGTTGCTCTCGAGTTATAGCATGCCGAAGAAAACGGTATTGAACGGAAATATTTAACAAAACTAGGTGATAATCATACCAATTCTATCAGATTTTAAAATACAAAATCTGTTTCAGTGCATCGAATTTGTTTGCCATCTACAAACTTTAAATCGTAAACATAGCTTTAGTCCAGTAATTACGAATACTTTAGCAAATCGTTGACCTATAATATTATTAATGTAATAAAATTTAGGCAACCCTTCCTTTACTATAATAAATTATGAACCTCTAACCCGGGGATGGAATTAACTTGCCAGCGAAACAACATTTAAAATTAGTTATTATTTTACGGCAATTTTAAGTATAGTTCCTTAACTCGTATTTTAGATCCACGTCTGTAAAAATTAAAACTTACTACCGACAAAAATAAAATACATTTAAAAAAGGAACAGAGAGTTTTTTCTTCGCACTCTTTTTTTTCAAAGAGAATTACAATGGGTCCCGATCAAACGCCCAAACCATAGAAATGCTAACTTAGTCAATATCATACCATATAACTTACCTACAGGTTAAAGACTTCATTGGGACGTCAGAATAAAAAAAAATCAAAACAATAATACTCTTACTTCTCAATACGTTTATAAAAATATACTATAATTCCAGAAACCCAATTTTCTAAGAAGTGTAATATATTCACCGTCAATACAAGAAGCAACATATATTGCATACTTAAGACTCAAATTCATAGCGATCGTAAATCTTTATGTACTTAATGTAATTATATATACACTTTATGTATATTTTATTTATGTATATATTATAACTTCTAATGGTTTAAATTTACCATTTACAAAGTGAATGACTTGACAAAAAATAGCATGTGTTGGGAATGACGTTTTCGCTTTCGTTTATGATTTAGTAAACCATGTGCTGTTATAATAAACCTTTTATTATTTTTTTGAAGTCACTGAATTACTCGTTAAAATGGATAAAAGTTATAAATTCAAAGATTTTTTTTGACAAGTGCTACCCACGCGTCACATAGCTGTTAGCGCTATTTTACAGCCCATTCATAAAATGGAAACCAATTTCAGTAAAACTTTTATTAAAGATGACAAGATTCACGTCATTTTTTGAATACCGCTAGGGATTTATAAAGGAGCATACCGTTATTTAGTTTTATTAGAAGGCATCGACCGTGTAGTCGACCCCATGTGTTAAATTAGCCAAAATGCATTATTTTTTCAAACAGTGCAATAACTATATTCTTTTTCTTCTTCATTTTACCTAATAAACGCCTACTTTCAGGCACATGCCTCCCCCAGAAATCACCACTATGGCCGGTCTTGCACTGCCCGCATCACAATTATATTGCTTGATATTTATTTTAAATTAACATATACAAAAAGGTCTATAGTAGTAGGTCTATAGTACCTTTTATGAAGTAAATCTTTTCCACTATTTTTATTATTTAGTTATTTTTGTTCGATTTACGTGTGTGTGACAAGTACTTTTCGCTCATACAGGTTGAACAGCTATAGGTGTAAAAGTTTTAAAGATAGCACATTTGCTGTCAGTCAATATATGGTACACTGTGGCCATAAATCAATTAAAATTCTAGAACAAAAATAATTTATAACGTAATGATAATATAGTAAGAAATCGTTTTAAATATTCGGATAACTTTATATTAAAATTAATTATTGTTAGGTTTTATTCCACGCAGACTACGTACTACGAGAAGTTATTGGCCTTTCGCATTTGCATAGAATAAAATAATTAAAGTAACGTATTTAAAAGTTATCATTCTATGTACTGATAAATGACCAGTTATTAAATTTAGGTAATACATTCACCTCTTGTCAACAATCACCTGTGTGTTGATTACTTATTACAATTTTTAATTGATTACAATTACTTGAAAATATGTCATTTTTACTAAGAAACTTGTTATGGTAAATACATGCACGGGGAATAATGAAGACTTACAATAATTTTTTGTACAAAATTTAACATGGAATGTGTCCTTTGATGTCGTATTGAAGAAAGGAACGTAAAATTTGCTTTAAAAGAGAGGGTGAATCTATGTGATTATAATCTTGTATGAAATGCCTGTGTCGTTTTGTAAAAATTTTGTATATATATATATATATATGTGTGAGTGTGTGTGCATGTATATATATACAATATATATATGTATATATTTATACATATATTACTTATTTGATATATATTTATTTATATAATATGTTTAATAATTTTACTATCATAATTATTCATGCGTGCCATCTTTTAGTCTGATAATTGCATTCAGCATGATGGTACAGCTATTTTATTCCCTTTTCTATATCTAATTAAAATATTTCTGATTTATTTAAACTGTATTTTATATAAAATTAAATTAGCTCTCTATCTTATCTACTATTTTTTTATTTATTTATATTATTCTATTTATAATTTTTCTATTTACATTATACAGACTTAATCTATGGCGCCTCATGATGATGGCAAGCGCCGATGCCGTAGGATTGCCAGGACCCGCCCGTGCGACCATTCCTGACCGCTGCGCTTGCCAGTCTGTGGTGTTCACTCGAAAACATTAATATATATATTACATTATACTATAATTTATGCAAACCAAAACTTCTCTGCGCCAAAGAGCACTCTCTGCAATCCAATAAACAAACACGACTCCTGTATAATAAATTAATATAAATTAAAGGTTAGAAACTTTGCCTAGACATCAGTAATAAATTTAGATTTCCTCAAAGGTGAGTGGTACTGTTGATAAAATTCAATTATTTAACTCACAGTTTGCCACGCTCCGACCTAACTAAATTCCCGCGGCAAACTATGTAATTACACGTGGCGACGGGACAAATCTCATTGCCGACACACTGCGCTTGGTTGGTTGATAAATCTTCATATAATTAAACAGCTACTCTCTTAGGGTTCATAATTAGAGTTACATTTAATTTTATTCTTACCCTCACTTTTATACCAATTTTGATGATTGAATAGTTTCTTTTCAACTTCTTTTCTATCTCAAATTCATTAAATAAAAAATCCGGTTTTGTATTTGAACATCAACAATTCGAAAGCAATTATACCCGTATTTATAAAGCTTAAACGTCTTATATTTCGTTCGCTGTAAACTGTAGAAAGAAAGATGAAAAACATTTTTAACAAAACCAATCAGCCTTTAATCAGCAAAAATGTTTGACGTCTTTTCGTACTTCATATTCTATTTGGAAACAAAACTCTAACGGATAATAAAAATTGTAATAACTTTTGTAATTATTGTATTTCTTTTTTGAAACAAAATTATTTTAAATTTATAATTGACATCTAATTCTTCCTTTTCTCTCAACGGTGTATTCGTCCGCATTGTGTAACTTCATCACATCGTGTTGCTCTATTTATTAATTAAGCTGCGGTTAATGTTGAAGACGTAGACGAATGAAAATAACAGACATAACCAAAAAAATTAACAAGTTGAAGAGGCAGTAGATAAGGCACATAGCTTGACATAACATAAGCATATAAGTTTTAAGGTTTTGTAGTGGATATCTATGAAGAGATATATGTAGAGGATCGGCAAGCATAACGCAGAACGACCACCTTAGATGACAGATGACCTTGTTAAGTCGTCAGAAGATTGAATGCAAACCGCTTTTAAACGGTCTTAAGTCTTTTGGGTCCAACAGTGGACGTGTTATGGTTGAAATGAGGACGATCATGATGGCGTCTGATTCGCTCACTTAATCGATAAATAATTAAATTACTTCTTGAAATAATGATATCCGCTTAAAAATGTCTCTAGCAAAACAATCCTTAACTTAATTTTTTTACGTTGCTTAAATATTAAATCATTTTAATTTGTGATTAAAAAAAGGTATTATACATAAAAATTTTCAACAAGCACTGGAATCAATTTTTTATATAAAACAAAATTGAATAAAATAACGTACTGAATAATCTAAGGTTCTTCCTTTTTGTTTTCTATGTTCTTTTCTGTGTTTCATTATTTCAATAGTGTCACATAAAGTTCAAGCGATAAAACTTTCGTTGAGTTTGTAAGGGCCGCGATTGTTCTAGTTTGATTGAATCTGAATCTGTAAGAAATAAAAATAGATAGAATTGTAATACTGTGTCATGAAAAATTTTATAATCTTTTCTATGTTATTCTTTAACGAATTAAAAGTAATTTCTCAGCAAATAAAAGGTTGTAAAATATTGTAAAAATAAATAACAAGAACATAAATTAAGGTCCTCAGATATCGCTAGATGTAAGCCAACCGGTCTTATTGGGCATCTACAGATGAGGCCAATTTGAAGCAGTGACATCGCTGAAAAGTTGATGACGGTGATGAAATTTAAGTCAACGCGATATTGTTGAAAAAATTCGTATTACTTGAAAATTGATTATTGTATTATAATCATATATTATTTAAAAAGTAATTATTGATGTTAATGAAACATTTTTAATCTTGTTATTGGGTAAAAAAAGTACGAAATCACAGCATAAAGAAGAAATATTTGGTATTGGAACTGCCGGAGCGTTTAGATCTGTTATGATGTTGTTACACTGTTAATTGAAGATAAGAATATTCTCCGAAACTTTTTTGTATTATGTATATGTAAAAGTGTGTGTTCACAACACTGAAATAACGATAGTGGCTACAGAGTTGTTGATAACATACTTTTTTTAGAAATAGGACTCTGTTTATTTCTCCGACATATGCAACAATTTCCTTCATATTATAACATAAACTTAGTTCATGTTACATTACATAAAAAGCAATGACCGCAAGATAATGAGTTTAATGCCCGGCCATTACAGCCTCAATGCAACAGCAGCGACGGCGAGCACGGGAAAGTCAAGAATAGTTGGCTACAATTCCATACATTTTCGTCTCGATTTCTAAAGAATATTTTTATTAATTTCACTGGTTTGTATTTAACTAGAACAAAAACTTCTACTCGCACAGTCTGAACCTTATAACTTTTATCGTCAATCGTGAAAATAATTTGTAAGCCACTTCGAATACAAATTATGTTTTACATGAAATAATTATAAAACTTGATCATCATCATCTTCACCATATCAGCCAATAAACTTCTATTGCAATGTATAGGCCCATCCTGAAGGTTATACATAAGACTTATTTCAGGCCAATCTAAGTATTTAGACACATCGGCAATGTTGTCTATTTTTTATACACATTTTAGAGAATCAATTTATAAGAAAAGTGGAAAAAATAGACGAGAAAAATATTTATGAGCAGTACAGATTTACAAATAACGTTTACTGCCAGAATATTGGCTATGTTATATGGTTTCATTTATATATATTTTTCAGCGATAGAGTACAACGTTATTGTAAACGAATATAAAGTGTTTGTTACATAAAATCGAGGACCACGTCATCTAGTAATAAATAAATACAATTTTATAACAATTTTATCATAAAAGTAATAATAATATGAAACAGATTATAAAAAATATGAAGTAAATTAAATTTCGGAATCAACTTACATGAAGAAAAATAATCCACAACAATACCAGTATAATGTCTGCGACTGATTTTTAAAGGTAGTATACTATTAAAATTAAATTACTCAAAAATTATTGAATATTACTTAACCCTAAAAAAATTAGGCAGTTGTAGCCCAGCGATAAGGACTAAGACTCGCAAACGTATCACGATTGTCACTGATTACAAAAAAAAAGGTTAAAGTCGAAAGACAAAGGTCTTGATTTCGGGGAAAAAATCCTATGTAATTCACACTTTGTGCATAAATTTCAAAGGATTGCATCTACTCATAAACAAGTTTTCGGAAGATGAAGGAGGAGGGTGGGCAGCAGCGTCCTCTGCGTACTGTAATACCATACTGCGATCACTAACTAGCCTGCCAGGTGTGGCGATTAAGGTATATCGCCCGGAGATATTTATAGAGAAGGTGCATGCCTTGCAATGGGCGTCTGTGGGCGGAAACGACGACGTCACGGGACACGGGGGGTTCTCTGAGTACCTTCATAGATTCAAGCTCAAGGAGGACCCCTCGTGCTATTGCGAACCGGGCGTGGACCAGACCGTGGCCCACCTTGTGGCCTACTGTCCCGCACATACACGGATGCGCAGTGCCCTAGAGACTCAAACAAAGCTAAAGATAGACATAGAGAGCATCGCCGTTATGATGGGCGACGACAACCTTCGCCCATCATTCCTATCTTTCAATCGTGGGGAGGCGAGTGATACGGTTGAAAGAAATAAAACTGTATAGAATAAGGTACTTAATAAACTCTGCACAAAATAAATTGTTAACTAATAATAAGAAATAGAAAAAGAAATGTGTTATGAATAATTATGAAAGTAAAATAAAAGTGTAAATAAAGATAAAATGAATGTAAGATAAAATTAAAGAATAAAAATAAATAAAATGTACCTAGCCACCTTAGAGTAAGAAGATGATGGAAGTAAGGCGAGGAAAGAAAGAAGGTATAAAAGAGCAAATCGAAAGATATTGTGAAGGACAAAAGTAAAGAATGAAAGATATTGTGACGCGTGAAAGAGAGTGATAAATAAAGAATAGATTGAAAAAATTGTTGAACAATAAAGTCCCTGATCCCAAAAAGTTAGGGGTACGAAAAAAAAAAACGACGACGACGAAAAAAAAACATTGTTGAAATCAGATCAAACAATCAACATCAAATATTATTACAAATTGTATCGATATATCTTTTATCGTTATCATTTCCACACCAGGTCATCAACTACTGGATATGAATCTCCCCCATACATTCAATCCCATTCAAATAGGATCGATTCCATGGCCTGCATCCGGCGTTTTCCGACTACTTTATCATGTCGTGGACGTTCTCCATTGCGCCTGCCGGTTCGATACCTCCAAAAATATAAGGCTCCAGCATTAATTGACTCTGGGAAAAGCACTTGATATCGTGATATCAAAGATCTCAAGTATATATCTAAAACCTATGAAAAATATAATGAGGCACTGAAAAAGTCAATATCTCTAGTATTTAATACGTTTCAACTACGTTTAACCAAGCTAGCAAAGCTTTGTTAAAAGAAACATACTAATTTAATTAGAACATGAAAGTGATATCTACATATTAAATGGTTGTCATTGTACATTCATTTGTCTAGTGTTAAATAAACAGAATATTCAAAAGAGGCTTTCACACCTCGTTTTACACCTGTGGACTAAAGACCCTAGCCTCTCACTTCGTTTCCTCTGTGAAACTATCCTAAGGCTATTACTGGCTGTCTTTAATTAAAATTATGTAACTTAAATTATGTCAGTTGCAGTAAGTTTCAAAGTACCCTCTATAATTAAAACCGCAACTCGTAATTGCTGCAAGCGACGACTTGAACAATTTTTTCCACAAAAATTAAATACTCTAATGTAATTGTATTTAATAAAGTGATTTTTAACAAGTTATAATATTTTATTACGATGTTCAGAAAGGAATCATGAATAATATAATGTTTTCTTTGTTTATTTGTTTTTCGTGAAGGTGGATTGGAGATTTCGATTGGAGATGGAGATGTCAATTCGCTATTTTGTGATTTTAGTTTTTTATTATTGTTATTATTAAGGAGTGATGCTATTTTTTAAGGCTTACAAATATGGAGTAACGATCATTTAGTAGTTATTAAGAAAGTGTTACTTGATTGCAGTCTGTACATACCGGACCGAGATCTCCCCGTTTCTGATTCTCTGTGAGATCAAATGAGGTTTGTAGATAAAAGAAAGTTACCGTCATAGACTAGGGCATCCGCTGGTTGAAGTCGCAGGGGGCAGGTCACGTAGCCCACAGAACAAATGGACGGCGAGGCTTTAACGATCTAGAGTGGAGACGCTACGGTAGAAATTGTATCTGTTGTACTAATTTAAAAGGCTTTACATAATTTACAATAACTCCGTATTAAGTGATCAATCTCAAACTCTATTTAGATGCAACAAGCCAATAACTTCTGGCAGTACAAATTATAGTAAAACGCTTTTTTATTATTACCATTAATTTGATATTACCATATATTAATTGACAGCAAATGATATACATTTATGATACAATCATCCGGATTAAAGCAGTTGGCGTCTTATTAAAAGACGTTTGTAACACTTTATCAATTTATTTAACACACGAACAAATTTTTATTAGCGCTTGAGTGCGAGCAAAAAGGACGTGCATTCGTCGTAGGACTCTGGGGCGCAATGTGCTCTGCGACCGAGTGAAAGCGGGCAATAGAACAAAGGCGCAAAAGAAACAAAAGAAACAAAAGTAACAAAAGGTCTGCGCCCGCGTCACCGGTGCGTGCATGTGCCCGCTGCACTAATTCAGCACACTAAGTTCGCCCGTCGGCTACGCTCGCCCACAAAATCTTACACCTATTATTTATTCAGACATCACATCAGTATATAAGACTCCCACAGGATCATTAAAATAAACACAAAATATGGTAATATTATTTATTTATTACACCAACATACGTATACTTCTACAGTAGCTAAACCAAAAATACAAGCAATTACAAATAACAACATAAACACACACCAAAATGCAATGCGAAAATCCGCACGGCAACGGTGTCTTGATGGGAGAGAAGTTGCGAAGATCACCGAACATCGGGCAGCTACATTGGCGCGGGCACATCGCTTATTGTCTCGTCAGTCCGGCTTTCTACACGGCATACTACACGCACACATATATTCGCGCTTCTTCATTTTGAAATAATTACGAATTCGTACCATTACATGTTAATATACTCTTAACTGTTTAAAGAGTTTTATTACAAGGAAACCCCTACAAATTCACCCTTTTAAAAATATTACACCAATCACCCTGTATAGCTTCGCTTGTAACCAATCTTCTTTACACTTATATTTTTTTAAATGTAGTTTGATGATGTTTTTTAAATGAAACAACTAATTAAAATATTCCATGTAACACAATTTAGTTATAGAATTTCGAAACAGAATGCCAGAAACAAATACTGCATTAATTATTTTTCATTAAAGATTGTTAGTATTGACATATATGTAGTGCAAGTTAATCACGGCTCTTATAAAGAAGTACATTATAAGTCGACTTATTAGAACAATACCTTGTTACCGCGAAAGCAATGCAACTTGTTTGAATAGAGAAAACCAGAGCGTGATGTTAATAACTAACAGGCTATTTTATTCGAATGCAACGGATTTATTTGCTTTACATTCATGCGCATATGACCAGAAATGGGTTAAACAAAGAAAACACTTGAGAAGCTGAGTAATGTATGTACACATATATTTGTTATATTGTATGTATAAAATATTTATAATCACTGTGAATCTTAACCGTAGCAATTAAGCGCAATAGTGAAATCAGACATCGGTATAACTTTGATATATACACCTCATATACAAGAAATGTTTTTGTTCTTCATACAGTTTGAAATAGATGATAGATAACGTTACGAATTTTGTTTCATAATTCCGCGATTCCGGAGTAATTGCAAATTGACATAAACTTTTTTCATGTATAATTTTTCATAATTAAATGTTTACATATATAATTAAAAGCATCTCGAATAACTGGAAGTGGCTGGATGCGGACACTGCAGAACCGGTCATCATGGCCCTCCGCCATGTGCCTTGCAGTGGGCGTCCATTTGCTCAAAAGATGTAGAAAAAGACATGTCCAAAGGCCCTGAATATAAAAAAACATGTTTAGAATACCCAGGCAGTAGCTCGAGAAGACCTTGGTTTTCTATATCTCTTCTATGGGGCCAAGTTATGAAAGCTGAAATAATGTATACACGTAGATACCTTCGAGATTTAATGCTGAAAGAGATTGCTCTATATTCTCGGGACGGTGAAACGAACTAACTTCACGATACTCATGGAACTCAAAATGATAACAAGGCATTTCTTCTTGCTTAAAAAATTTCAACATTTTGATCACATTGCCCATAACGATAGAGAGAGCCTCGAGAAGCATTTCGTTACAGGCAAGATCGAAGTGGAAGACGAACGGGGAAGAAGCTCTATGCGCCACGCTGATCAAATGCCCACTACTCTAAACAATACAGTTTACACTGTGTTATACTATCCTCGTAGCCGACACTTGCAACTGATGGCACAAGTTCGTCAAAGAAAAAGTGATCACGACCCTCAGCAATGATTGATGATGACACTGGGAGAAAGCAAAAATTTAATTTGCCTTGTTCATAATCAACCTAAAAAAATCTGTATTTGTAAAGACTTTGAATAAAAATGTTTACAATGATAGTAAACAATTCAAAATTAGATGCGCATTAGAAATACAACACAATTTCGTCCGCTTTGTGTTATGAGTCGTAAAAGCATACTAAGTGCGTACTCAACTAACCTTTATGACGGCAGGTGCATCTGTTGTAACAAGAGAAAACCTACTTGATTCAGGAAAAAAATCGTTAGCACCACCCAAATGTAACATTAAAATTGTATTGTAAAATAGTAATAACTATTGCGAAATACACGACACTAATAATTATAATTTCTTAAGAAAATCAATAAATCATTTAATTTGATTCCATAAAATAAATAATAATAATTTATACATATGTACAAAAGTATAATTATAAACATTGAGCGTTTATGTTTAAGCATTTGTTCTTGTACTGCCTGTAAACAAAAAAAATCAACAAGTACACATGTTCAATAAAGGCCAATTGATGAATATGTTCTGTTATGCCTGCCATTTTTTCTTAAAAATTGAATTTTATTGTAACCTTTATTAACTAAAACTATGGTAATTTCAAAATTTTTAATATTAATAAAAAATCATTCCTTTTAATATGTCTTTCTGTATCCTATAACTGAAGAACACGTCACAATCACAGTTGTAAAAATTGTACATCTTTATATTCATTACACGTCGTTCATCCTTCATTGTGGACATCCTTAAATAAAAATAATAGAAAAATAAACAGAAGTACAACAAAAACTGGAGCCGTTTCTTCCGAACACATTTCCGTCACAGAGATATCGGGACGTTTCGCACGAAAAAATGTAATAAAAGACCGAACTCAGTTATATTTCTCGTTTATTTTCTTTTTAACATCGCAAACGACTGGGGGAAATTAATGTGAGCATCGCGTCGCATTTGAGATCAATGATTCCTTATGCCGCGGCAACTTCGCTAACCACTCAAGCTCTTAGCCGCTATCAAAGAGATTCTTTACTCAATTTATCAGTAATATGACCATGTGCACCTAATTCCCTATTTATACTTTATGTTGTTACTTTCAGTTCAGTAAGCATTATTTGCCAATAAAATGTATTTTTTTGTTCAATCTGTAAACACTCCACTAGAAGCGCAACTGTTAACCCGAGGGCACAATTTGAACAAAGTCGACTCCCTTTGAACCTCCGTTATTTGACATGCGACTCGTCTTCTCTCCAGAACTCGGCTGCACTGCACCGGTCGCCGCGTTGACAAATGTCAGTACGAAAGACGTTGTACCATTTGACTTTATTCTTCCAACGGGTGGATAAAAAGATACATAATATTTTCATATAAATGTTTCATTTGAGTTGTAATAAAGAATCTCTTTACTACTCAAAATCGGGTGAATGTTCCGAACGGTTCAAATAACATTAGGCAAATTCGTGCTTTCTTCATTTCAAAGCCAAAAACAAAATTGATTCTTGACATAGAGTGCGAAGTATCTTGAAATCCTGCAGTATTGTTAAGGCGTCATGTTTCATATCGTCAAGTTCAAATAACTTTCCTAAGGATTCATTTCTCTATAAACTGGTCGGAATAAGAACAATCGTTATTACTTACTAGCTTACGATTCAATTCATATCTTATTGCTTACCACGACCTAAAATCACACCTCCCCGTCCTCCCTTTCCAAGAACCATGTAAATTTTTCAACACCAAAACTATAGAATGCTAAATAGTGTCAATGATTTGTATTTTTACAATTTTAGTCAATTTTACATAAAAAATTAGACAATTTTTATTTCTAAAAATCATTTAAATTTTTATTAATCATGATTCTTTTTTGTAGCTCAATTCTTCTTTAATTTAATTGCTGTTACAATTATGTTTTGTTGACTTTAAAGCGCAGCATACGTGGATGGACGACCTTGTTAATGTCATCATAAAACTCTAGATGCAGATAATTTCGAAGTGGTCCTTTTGGAAATCTTTGGGGCAGGCCAAAGTCTAGCAGTGGACGTCTTACGACTAAAATGGTGATGATGAATAGATTCTGTCGGTTTCCACTAGGAAACGGTTATCTATTCACACCTTGATTTAAGAAAATAAAAGTTTCATTACCCTTATGTTTTAACTGTAAATGAAATTAAGCTCAAAAATTACACGCGCTTATATTTTAATTTCTTTTGTCGCCTCTAGGCTAAAAGACAAACAATGGAGCCTTTCTTGTTCACAACCTTCTCATTTCTACAAAGCGAACCGTTTTGTAGCTCGCAAATTTATATTTACAAAAGAAAAACTGCGCAATAGTTTAAGCCTTTTTGTTATGAATTTAGTAGTTAATTTATAATAAAATAGAAAAACGGAGAACGAAACGACACAATACTAAATATTTAATTGCCTATTTCCTAAAACGGGCATAGATTTTTTACTTTTTTGCCACATAATACATAAATTCACCTATTGTAGGTGCCGGTACCTACTATGCAACCATACCTGGAACATTCAAACATCGCACCGTGCTACGACATAGACACGTACTCAAGTTACTAGGCGACGTAACTACAACAAGAACAAGCTACGTACACTGCATGCCGTTATTGTCGCCATTCGATAGCCAACCGGTCTCTTCGGAAACGAAGCCGAATCGTATATCACAGGAGACGCCAACTTCCGGTCATACCAGATAGAAGCGCTGCTGAAGTTTTCCTGTCACTTCTTCTTTGCTAATGCTTGGAATCTCTCATAAATGGAAGTAGTAAGAAAAGGACCAATATTTAGCACACGCAGCATAACACATGCAGTGGTACCGGTGGTGACTCTGTTTTTGGCACTAATTGGTGTAACATAACTCCTGAAGATGCCCCGTGGAGGGGTGAAACACGTGTTGAGTGAATTAACGGTAATTGTGTAATTCGCATTGTTTGCCGCATACGCATTTATCAGCGGGCTAGCGGGCGGTGCACCTTGTTTTTTTTTTTTTTTTATAACCCCCGCTATTGAGGGCCTCTCGTTCCCCTATCTTAGGTGGGACAGGGACTTATTTTTCAATTTATTTTTTCACAGTTATTTTTATTTTCATACTCTTCTGTCGTTCATCACATACTCTTTCGGTCTTGTCTGTCTTTCGTGCTACATTTCTACTTTCTTTCTCGTTCGCTCTATTCGTCTGACATTCTTCCCTTTTTTTCTTTTGACATTTAATTTAGGTGCACCTTGTTGCACGACTACCACTGCATGTGCGGAAGTGGCTAAATATTGGTCTTTATTTTCTTTTTATTCTTTTATTGGACTTCCGCGAGGTAACGCCTGATTCCATTAAATAATGGAAGTAGTGTTACTAGCCCAGGCAAAAGCAGCTGATCAAGTCGAGGTTGAATGCTAAACTGGTATTATCTACGAGTTACAGCCAATTCGAGGTGCCCTCACAGGGGCACTTTTGAGCCTAATTACTCTATAATGTGACCGCCGAAGCTATCTAAGAGCTCAGCGGCCTCCCTATCGGATCTAACTAATTAATCAAGTGAAGTAATACTGGACATTACAAACCTTATAAAATATGTGACCACAAATATCATTGCTGTTGTGGTAGTAACTTGATGGCCTATCAAAAATTTCCCATTTTGTCTCGCCGTAAGTCTCTTCCATTAAACGGAAGAGATCTTATTTAACATTTTATCAATAATACTTCGTACCGAACTTATATATTTCTGTGGGTGTTTCCTTACATTCTCAATATTTTCAACATCTTTTGAATGAAGTTTTCAGTGAAGATTTGAAATCTATTAAATTTCTTTGCAGCTTAACGAGATTAGGACTGGGTCCAATGATTGTCAGGACTTTTATCTGCTTTTCTATTTTACAAGAGTACTCCCTTATGTAGTACAACTGCGTTATTGCCTTCACGTAGTTTATAGAAGGCTATTATAAATCTCTGCACTGATTTGATTTAAAATTTAAAACTAGAAAGATTTCGTAGTTGTTTCTTTTTTTGCTAAATAAAAATAGTGCACATATTATGTTTTTATATATAATTCGGGTCGAGAGTAAGACAGAGAAAATTTAATCATAACTATTTAATTTATTTTTTGTTTAATACGAAATACGACTAGTAGATCGGTATGATTTGACTGTAAATCAATAACGCCACCAACTTAATTATTCAGGGAAAAATCTTTATGTTAGTGATACCTGTACCACTGTATTACTTAAGACGGACCAATCTGAGGCTCTTTGAACAATTATTTTTGGATTCCTTTATTTGTCGGAGTATTTCAATATTCCAATCAGCATAGGTATATGACTCTTTTTAATCAACTTTAAAGTTCCCATTTAAAAGTATTGTTGACAAGTTTTGCCACCTATTTTTGTACAAATTTTAAAGAATTATTAATAGAGCAATAGTAAACAAAAACCCACATTTGACATATTAATTGAATTTACTTTTTGCATACCTTTCAAAAATGTGTTTAATAGCGGTTCCAAATTTTGATACATGAAGAGACTTGGTTACTCCTGTAATAATTATCAGGGAATCTTAATAATTTTTACTTTGGAAATGATTATTAAGAATTTTAAAATTGATATATGATTATGTTGTCAAGTACTTCATTTATTGGTCACTGCGAAATTACATTTAGTTTCAACATCGTAAATAATTTTAAGTGGAAGGGTCACAGATCTCCGATGCACCCGATTAAATAAATCAAATGAAATGCCTTTGGGTCATATTCAAACCACCATAAAGCTACTTACTTATGACGGGGTCGGGATAAGATATTTGCCAAGATGGCATAGGTTTTATGTCACGAGAAATCCTTTTCGGCGGTTCATAAAGATTTCAAAAGCTATACCAATGTAATGTGTTATCACCCTAATGTTGACATATGATATGAGAATGAACAGAGATGTGACCTCGTGATTTTGCATCGTCTTCATTTTTATATAAAACTCATCGACTTCTGTAATGAATGTGTTTTTACTGATGATGTTTACATGTAGTATTAGTAGTAATATATATATATATAGAAATAGTTTACATGTAGTAGTATTTTCTTACTCTTTTTTAAAAGTGCTCATCAGTTGTAATACAGATAAATTAGTATACATTTTTTATTTGGGGTGAAAATATTAGCTGTTGATTATAGTACTTTTATTAAAAAAATTTCTCCATTTTTTTATTTATTAATATGTGCACAAAATACAATACCACTAAAATAATTTTTTTTTACTTCAAATAAAAGATGATTCCCGCAGTAGCAGTGTTAGATCAGCGGTAGAGGGATACGATCTCGTGTTATTTACACTATGTGCATTTCTTGTATAGGATTGCCACTACTCAGGAACAAGTTTCCAGATTAGCAGCTTCATAATACCACATTGCAATCGGCAATCAGCCTGCCAAACGTAGCAATTATTATATCTCCCATAGAAACTTTGGAAGAAGCCTATGCTATCGGCGTCTATGGACTGTAACGTTGATCTGTAACGATACACAGCATGATAGTGGAAACTTCAAGAAATGATTTCATACAAGTTACTATTTTAAATGGTAAAGAATTAAAACCTTGTAACGCTAGAGTTAAAATATTGATTTCCGTACTATCATCGAAAATAAAGATTATTCTAACAAATATATTATTATATTATAATTATAATAAGGTTATAAAAAGATATATTACGAGTATTTTAAAAAACAACAAACTAAAAAAAATTAGGTTTACATTAAAGTTTGTATTGATTTTAAGCGATGATAGTGATATTGGCAAAAATAAGGTAATAAGAAAGTTAAATATTTTGTTGAGATAAATTAAAAGGTCCTGCTAATGACGCTTGTTGAAGAGTAAACTATAACATATTTTATAATCGCACATAAGTTTAATACGGTCATAAATCAACACCATTACAATCGCCAATTTGTTTGCTAATTACTCTATGACTACGGAATGGGAAGCGCAGCGTAGAACGTCCAACTTGTCGCTTTGAAAGTTTATGGAGATAGCCTATGTCCCGCAGGCACACTGGGCTTAAAATAAGGAAGATGAAATTATAAAATACTTGAATAATTTATACATTTATTGCTTTTTCGATAAATGCTAGTATTCTTGTATTAGTTGGCCAGTTGGGCTTATGGCTGGTTTTGTGGTCATTAGTGGAGGCCTATGTATTGCAGTGGGCGTATATCGACCGTGTTCATCATGTTCATTTCACCACTTGCAACTTTTTAAATTGATAGAATTATCATCACTAAACTAGTGTATCACGTGTAATAGATGTATAATAAATAGTAAAGATACTTTATTTGACAGACTAATAATTTCTGGCATTACAAAGTCTGTCCGACTAGCCAGTTATATATAAATTCGAAGTTATTCGTTATACAAAAGCAGTGATTTAAAGCGCGATTTTAACCAAGTTCATTGAATAAGTTAACATTACTTACCTCTACGTAACATTGGCTTTAGGATTAAACATTATTAACTATTTACAGAATTTAAAGGATTTCTATAAATCCTGAAATGTTCTCGTGCTTGTTTTTGTATCAACATTAAACATTAAACTTTTTTACTTACAAAAACCACCCAAATTGATTTAGTCATTCTTAGGAATTGCGCAAGGCATTCGGCGATTGCTTTTGATTTAACAAATAGATAAGTTAAGTATTTTTTCCCATGAAGGTTACAATAAATTCATATAAATAATAATAATTAATTAATGGATAAATACTAAAATAATTACGTAATATTGGAGAGAAATAAATAAAATGGTTTTATAATTTGCGAGATTCGAATAAACGCTCTTTCTACACGTGATTTGTTTTTTATCAACCAGAAATTAATTTTAAAAACTTTAATTAAACTTAGTATTACACTGCCACTAGATAAATAATAAAGTTAGGAATGTATACATTGGTAACTATTAGGTAACTGTTAGGTAATTTGAATAAAATGACCAGAACTCTCGTCGCAAAGTGAGAAGACTTATTCATATTCTGGTAAGTTATTCATGTTGTGTCTGGTACAATATTATCCTCAAGTCTAGTTTGTTTATTATATCAACTTGTAAAATTTACGTGAGCTAAATATTGAATAATAAACTGTTTTGGCGTTATAAATGTAATTGATTTAGGTGGAGATCTATTTAATAGTGATGGAATAATTTGGGTCCGTATTCTGCTTTATATTCATAGTAAATATTTCACTAAAATTTCGATTTGGAAACCTAAAACAACAATCCCAAAACTATGGGTATCATCGTGTTCTTTAAAGTTTATGCTTTCAGTAGTTTATATCAACTTGTGAATTAAAGCTGGTATTATTATTTAATAAAACCTACATATGAATTAAAATTTACGTTATCATAATACAAATAAATTTCTACACATAATTTACGAAAGCAAAAGCATTTTAACAAAAAGAAAAACTGCCGATACAAACATTTGTCAAAAATTACCAATAAATACTAGATGAGTATTAGCATTTAGTTTAAAATTTTGCCAACATTACCTACCTCAATTTATAAAAACGGTAACGTAGGATAGCGCTGAAATATATGCTGATTTAATATACGTCAAGACTGAAAACTCAAAGTTTTGAGTTTCCCGATGTTTGATTTACATTTAGACAGGAATTTTACGTAATTTTTATGTTGATGACTTTTAAAACCGCAATCACTTTATGTAAATCCTTTATCTATACAGAGTGATGGAACTTATGCAAGCTTTCTTCGCGGTCCATAAACTCAATTCCGAACATTGTTAAAGACCCCGCCTTCACCGTCTTGATAACTTCAGCCGTAATCAAATTAATAACGCGGACAGCGTCGTGCGAATTAGCCCTGGTGTATCTCTATCCATTAGAGAAACATGCTTTGTGCTTTCTTTTTACTTACGATTCTCTTTCTCTAATTATATATGTTTGTCGTCCTTTAAAAATATCTTCTTTAATGTTTTTTTTAAAGGTTACCCGAATTAATATTGTTGAAGTACAATGTCGCTAGTTGAAGTACTAGAATAATGTTACCGCGCGTACCTTTATAGTGTTTTCGTAACTATACACCGATAATTTTGTTTTAAAACTTGCTACAAAATAAACCGCCAAATTTTTAATATGTGTGTATATAAATATACATATTTATATATTTATACATATGTATAAATATATATATGTATATATAAGATTTTGATGATATATTAATTGGTAAAAAGGAGCAAACCTCGAAGAGCAACACCAGTGGTAGGTAATGGTTATTCATTTCTTTATATTATTAACAGTATCAACAGTTGACGATGTGTACATATTCAGCAGTGGTAGTAGACTGTGACTTGCGATCATAAGTCGTGGATTCGACTTCCGAGATACAATCTTATCACATTCACTCTTTATAGTTTAATTATACAGAATTACCACTGCTCACAAACAACTTTCCAGAGAAGGGTCGTTCTCTGCGTACCAGAATACCACATTGCCCACAAACCCGCCTGCCAAGCGTGACAATTATGGTACATACCCCATATACGTCATTGCAGTAGGCCTTTTCTTGGCGCCTTTGGGCTGAAAAGGAGAAAAGAAGAAGATAGTAATCATTCGAGTGCGGTATGAGAAGGATAAAAGAGCCTAATTTCTGAGTAACTTTAATTAAACCGAGCACCCATAAAATGTCTCTGAATTATCATGTTATAAATTTCAACAGTTAATTAAATATAATGATTTCATAAAACCCTTTTGAATTGTTAAAGATTTTAAAGTGGTAATAAAGCCTGTTAATGGATGCCCTACTACTATTTTAAATACATTATGAGAGTAATCTCAAAAAATAACAAAAGAGAACGTTCACAACCACCAAAGCTTATGTTTGTGGATGCCATACAGAGGAACTCAATTTGATTCTTTTTTTAACTTCTAGCATTCTTCTTAAGTTATACTTCCGTTATTAGGTGCTCACTGAAAATGATCCAATGAGATTAATAATATAAATACATAACACCTGAAAGTTTAAAATACATGGCTACTGGAGAGTTCCAAACGTATCTTAATCTGTGGAGAGCTCTTAGCCAACTCAGTTGAGTTAATGACCAGGGCACCTAATTTATGATTCGATTCCAAACAGACGCCTGTATGGCTAATTTATGTATAATATAGTCGGTGTGCTTCTTATTTTTTTTTTATTGTAAAGAAATATGTTGAATAAAAACTGTCACCCTCAAAAATAAAAAAGAGTTTGTGTCGATTGGTAAAATTTTTTCCTCTGAAATATGATTGGTATTACAACTAAATACACAGTGAAAATTATACCTTCGTAGTGAACGTAGACAAATGAGAAGTGTACAAAATAAAAGAGATTCATTACTGTAAACAATTCAGAGAACCGTTAATAAATTATATCCGAATTTTTGTTTTGCAAATTAAAAACTTTATAAAGATTATTCGAACAAACGTAAATGTTAAAAAGCTACTTATCTGCATATAATATAAAAGTTTGGTAATGTTATAAAATATGTTAATATTACCTCCCGTTAACGACTTGAAGAATTGCATTTATTACGTTTCCAACCTGCTTCCAGTGCTAAATTAAATAAAATTTAAAAGATCAAAGTGAAATTGTGTTACCGTACGGAGGAGCGACAATGCTTCCTCCATTAGTCACTTCAAGCGCGTGATGCGAATTTTATAAATATATTTAGCTCAAAAATTATTTTACCTTACCTAATATATCATTATATCTCAATTACTATCTTTTTAAAGTGTTTTTTATGAAGGAACCGGTTCCTAACAGTTCAGACAGATATTAGGATTCAATAGACGTGGCCTGGTCATCTACAGTGATATTAAAAAATATCTCGATAACCGGCCCAAGATGTAAGGTTTGTCTGGGGCGCCGCTCGAATGAACTGGGGAGCAGTGGGTGCATCTCGAAAGAGACGAATATCGATATTACGATGCGCTTCTAGCTCTGCTGTCCGCTATTAATCGAAGTACACGATTACGCGATTGACATGAGACTGTGGAAAATAAATAAAGTATTATATTTCAATTATATCTCGACCATAGAATTTCGGTCGAACAGATACTAAGATACTCCGCCTTCGTTTCTATCTGTCGCCTCATATCTGTTCAACCGAAACATGGATGGTGGCGGAGCCAAAGGCCGGGTCTGTCGCAGGGCAAAGAAGGGACTAGGCCCAGTTCACCTCCTCGCCGAAATCACCTTCGCCCGCGTTGGATGATAAAGCAGAGAAGAAAATTCCGTAAGGATTTTGGTGCGCCTTACTTCCCAGGAATTTAACCTTGCTTTAGGAGATTATGCTGCCCCGCGACTTCGCGACCGGTCAACAACGACAGTGCCTCAGATTAGTGAAAGCGTCCTGTTCCGCTCCAGCATCCGCAATGGTAATTATTCAAAGACTTCCGCGAATGAATACAAAATGATAAGAACCCTTCGTCAATGTTTGGTAAAAGGGCAAAAGAACGATCATTTACTCGCTGACCTAACGTAGTTACAAAAGCGAACAACACAACCGTGTACGGCTCCATAAAACTTCTATGAAACAAAAAGTCCTTGAAAAAAAATTATAGCAGAAACTGATATAAGTGGCCACGACGTGGGAATCACTAAGGAGAAAAATCTAGTTCAGTAATTTCATTAGTAAAAGGATATAATACTTGTTTTGTTTTCACTCTTTTTTCCTATTTTTTTTCTTGTTATGAGCACCGTGGGCAACAAATTTATTATTATCATTACATATTTATGTTAAATAAAATACTGCGAAATATTTTTCCGTATTTCAGCCATCGAATTCACGACCTCTCGTGATCTTAATTCATCAATCCGCTTCAACCAAACCTTGTAACCCTCTTCAAATGCTTACAAATTTAATTACGTGCCAGTTTTGTGTGGAATAGCTCGAAATGATCGACGGCGTGCAAAATTTATTAGGTAGAAATTGATTATTAAGTACTGTAGACAGCTTTATGCAAATGAATACTGTAATACTTATAATTTAATGGATTTCAAAGTTTATTTATAGATAAAACCCTATTATTAAATTTTCTTTGACATTAAAAACACAAAGTAGTTGACTATAGGTGTAAAAAACTTTAAGGGTGAATATAATACATTCAGCACATGTATCAACGAAAAGCTATGAAGGTCTTACATTTATTTTCTATCACTTTGTATAAATTGATGACTCCGAAATAAGTAATTAAAACCATCTGGCAGTACAAAGTTTGAATGAACAGATAGTAAACAACTAATTTTAATAAGCAGTAATCCAAATTTTGAATACGCTTTTTTTAACTATATCATCGTCACGTTATTTATTATTTCTGAATCAACTGATTTTTGGGTAGGATTATGTTATCAATTTACATCAAATATAAAGTACTATACATTCACCCCTTGAAACCAATTGTATGTAACAAACCACTTGTATATTTTAGAAAATTGTATTGAAAGTATTTGGGTACAACTACAAGGTATATTTTACAGTAATATAAAAAAACATGTCTACAGTTTTCTAATTTCGTTTTGATTAAGAATAACTTAATACTGAAAAAGGAAGACGCCGTAGGCTATAAGATTTTTACTGCAGCGTTGACATATATTAATAATTAAAACGTGCGATCCTACGCAGTATTTTTAATTTCAGGATCCTAAAAACATGAGAATTATATAGACTGCTATCTCTAGACACAAAGTAAACTTCAAAAGTCTCTTCATTTTATTACATCATCATCAGTTAAGTTTCTATCCGGTTATTCTCAACAGAACTTCCGAGCCAATAGTAGCTTCCTGTTGAACTGGCAATACTAACATTTTATGTTGATCGATAATTATAAAGTACTTGTAACAGCCTATTTGAATAAATAATATTTTGATTCAGATTTTTTGATTTAAACCATGTGAACTTATATGCTGGATATAGGTATCTTTCATAGCGTTTTCCGACGATATCGAAAAGTCAACAAACATTATATATTATTAAGAGCGTTTGTTTGAGAAATGAAAGAAATGGCCTGCCTACTGTTACTTCAACGTACATTTTATTAAATACATAAGACATACTACTTTCTTTTTCATCAGATAATTATGTTTCAGACTGCAAAATATGTAGACCTTTCATTACGATTGCATTAGCGTGAAACTTAAAATAATTTAGACACCTTTTTGAATATTATCTAAATCATCAAACAAGGAATGTTAGCTACATAACTTTAAAAATCTCTAGCTTTCTCCTATTGACGCAAAATTTTTAACAAAAGTAAAAATATTTAAACAGATAATTTTTTAAACAAAATAATCATTAAAAGCACAAACTATAAATGAAAAAGTTAAAAATTGTACTTCCCACTGAAATATTAGTCGTTTTTAGCAAAAACCTGGTACACGAAACACGTACTAACAGACAACAACAACCTACTCGTACTGTATTTTGTTTCATATAAACACTTATGTTAAATAATAGGGGTCGATTTTTTGACCTCGTGGGCCACCAAAATTAATTTTCGACGAGCCCTGATAAAACTTATTCCTACTTCAAGGAGATTCCTCATTTCTGGAATCCTTCCTGTAGATAAATTGATAATAAATTGGTATCAAAAGGAAGTTTTCTGTTTAAATTAGCATTATGCATTTCAAGGTGTAACAGTTATTCTTGAATGTATATATCCATCTGTCACCGGCAGAAGTTTTAAACATTTTCCGCGTTGACAGTGATGTGGGTCGTTTATTTCATTTAAGGTAATTTGTCCACTGTACCTGAAAGTAACAACGATTTAAGGCGTTTAAATGGAAAAATAATTCGTTTTTTTTTAATATTACGATTTTTTTGATACCTACCAAAGAAGTCCAAAGTTAATTATTATATCTTATAACGCCTACGTTGTGTGAAAAAGATGATAATACAACAATAACGTCTTTTAATCCTCTCTATTTTCCTCTCTCACATAAAGCGTATTTTTGAGAAGTAATAATTGGTTCTAGTTATAAAAGCTTTAAAGCGATAATATATCACACATTCGCCGTCAATTAAGGTATGGAATATCGTATCCAAAAATCACTGGTTTCAGATATAATACATGACATTATGATAATATACTAAAACATAGCGTTTTCAAAATTCGAATTACTATATTTCAAAATTATATATTGTTTTCTATCTGTACCTGGAGGTTTGCCAGAAATTAATGGCCAGTAATATCAAAGTGATCACATAATATTCAGTGATTGGATTTGTGTAGAATCTTTAAAAGTTTTTGCTGGCAAATGACCTATTCCTTCACCACTTTAAAACTTTTACACCTGTCACCACATATATAGGAATATGCTGATGTTCGCGAATATATCTGGGTTGATATACAGATTTAAATACTTCAGCAGATTCGAATTCAATCTGATCTATTCCTGTTATAATTAAGACAGCCTAATAATTATTTATACGTAACTTATACCTGTAATGGATTGATACTTGATTTTATTATTATTATTTAGTAATGGCTTGAATAGCGCTCGATTTAACACTAAGCCAATGACTCATGTCATTTATTACTATTTCAATTAGTAAATACAATATTTCACAGGAATATAAATTATAATAATTATGTTCGAAGGATCGTTTCACTCGCTAGCTAACTATAACCGTTGTAAATGTTTGTTTTAATTGACAAATTTCCCGGTAATTTTCAATGTTGCATATTCAAAAGGGGATTTTATATAACATTGTATTACCCTGCATTGCTGCATGTGACTTTAACAATATCAACTCTTTTCATACATAACGTATAAGCGGGTACCTCAAAGTAAAGTCTTATTCTTTGACAAGAATGTAATAGAAGGATAACGTTTGCATAGTACGCGATGTTCACTTTTATCGCTTATGATCATTTTTATCACGTTAATAGAAAGAAGCCAAGACATTAGAAACGATCTCGTTTCCACAAACCTCTATCCGTAATTTCGTATATATGTAAACAATTTAAATGTAAACATTTAATGAACATCTAATAGATTCAGACGTTACTTTGCGGAAGTCCATTCTAAGTAAGAAAGGGGCTAATGTATAGCTACTTCCGCTATACAGCAGTAGTCGTGCAATGAAGTGCACCGCCCGCCAGACCGCTTATTAATTCGTGTGCAGCAAACAATGCGAATTACACAACTACCACCGTTAATTCACTCAACACGTATTTCACCCCTCCACGGGGCATCCTCAAGAGTAATGTTACACCGACCAGTACCAACGTGCCGGGCGGTGCATTTCATTGCACGATTACTGCTGCATGGCGGAAGTAGCTATATATTAGTCCCTTTCTTATTCAAAGAACAATAATGTCATTCTTCGATCCTTAACTAGAGTCTGCCCTGGTGGTCAGCGAGCGAGGTAGTGCAATATTTCGTACTTATCAAAGGAATCGAATCCGAATCGAACAAATTTGATGGAATATAATAAAATCTGAAAGACTTAAGCTACACACACTAGCACTCATACGGAGCATTCTACCAAACACATACATACGAAATACACAACTATATTATATAAAGTTGATATCCATCGATTAGCGAAAAATTATGCTTTATTGACATAAATGGTTTTTCTGAACACCGGCTCTGCCTTATTTTGGAACACCAAGGATTTTTTTTTTATTTTTACCAACATCAACTTTAGTGGTTTTTTTTCATTAAATTCACATTTGTTGACGCGAACAAAAGAGAAAAAAAAGTTTAAAGTACATGCCATGCATGAGACAAAGAGTTACTGGACGCTCTGCTTCCAGGTGGACTAATGATCTTATATCAAGAACCAGAAGTGGATTAAAGAAAAGAGGAAGTTGGAAAGTGGAATGTTTAGTTCCAGAAGTTTATTAATATGTGTAGACTGATAATTATGATGTTGATATAAAACTTAATTTCAAATATAAAATTATAAAATGGAAATTAATTCGCTCCTCTGTAAATTTATGTTATTACTGATATTGTTACAGAAAATGCAACACTGCGCTGCGAGCATTATGAATAACTAATTAATTTTCCGCTAGAATGGGCAACAAACGATGCTTCAGAAATAACAATTTGTTTTTTAATAGACTCGTTCTATACGATAGAGTTTTATTAAAATATATAACAAATTATTTTGGTTTATAATGGAATTTTGTAAGGAAATATTTTATATAAAGCATATTTATATTAATTTATTACTCTAAAAATTTATAATACATAGTGCGCCGAATAGATAGACGACAGAGCCTTAAGGTTTCGGAATTTTGAAGGTTTTATTATGAGAAAACGCCGCCAAAATTAATCCTAAGTTTATCTACATTTCTATTACAGACAGAAATACTGTACCGATTATTAACTAAAAAACTAGAGATACCCTGATAGATGTGTTACTATTAGAAAGGATGCTTCTCAATATTTATTTAATAACAGTTTATTTATTTGAAAAAATTTTGTAATCTTATATTAAAAATAGTGACCGACACGTGATAAATCCAAGAAATAAAAACAAACGCGGAACGCCAATTTCGCTTTCAAAGAGGTATTAAATTCTCCAGTTGCCGGTGTACATGTATATATAATAAAGTTCTACAGAATACTCTTCCTTTATCTTATTTTAAATTAAAAATTTTTGATTGATCGAAACACATGGAACTTACGGGGTTGTTTCTGTGAAATAAATCCCTCAATAAAAAAATAAAAAGACGTGAAACTTGGTATTATGACTCATTTACATGGATGATTTTATAAATATACGAATTGAAAATTGTTTTTTTGTTTTAAAACACTACATCTGAGTTTCCGGCTTTCCGCAGATCAGCATACAAAGCCAGAAGTAGCTTACCACTTGTAGTGTTAAAGTAATCGTCTATAGAGATATTTGTAATTTGAATTTGAAGTAGGGGCCACGGACTGCGAAGCGAAGAAAGTACTCCGAAGACGCTGGATACAAGCTGCTTCCAACCGGTTGGTTTTTATATCTATGGGAGAAGTCTATATCGAACAATGAATGTCTTACGGCTGGTATGATGATAAATACTTAAATTATATATCATTTTTTAACATACGATGAATTAAAAACAAAAAAGATGACATACTTTGAAAAATAAATTTGTGTGTTTTTTCCTTTCCTTGTTAGAAATGCAAATGGTATTTTAAAAGATCTATACAATGGATGAAATCTTTATTCTTTTTGGTATAAGATTCTTGTTAAAGCAACTACATTACTACGTGCACAACATTCCCAGTAAGAGAATGTACGTGTTTTAACATTGTATTCTTAAAATAAACAAATTTAATTCTTGATATTATCTTGAACACGTCTTGTGTTGACGACAACAAAATATTCAATGACTTTTCTCGGATATTTAAAATAAAAACCATAAAAACAACTTTTGACAAACATGATCAACATATTGTCGAAAAAGTATTATAATTAATCGATAGTTTTATATGGGGTTTACTACAAATATAACAATTAAATAATTTAATCATTTTGTGTGTATGTTTCGAAATACTTCTATTATTTATATTATATTATTAACCTTATTGACAGTATTAAACGTTTTTATTTCGCTATGGGCCTTGATGTGCGAATATTTTTGTTTATATTTTTTTATTTGGATATTAAAATTAAAATAATATTTATCGAAAACCGGGGAGGGTTTTGTTTTGTTATTGATTTATTTCATGTTAAAAATTTAATTACTCGTAGTTACGAACAAAGCAGTGGTAGCCTAGCGGTAAAGGCGCGATCGTATATCACAAATTGCATCTGTGCACAAACAAGTTTCCAGAGCATGTGCAGTAGCGTCTTTTGCGTAACTTAATATCATACTGCAATCGCCAACCCGCCAGCAAAAATGGCAATTATGGTATATTCCCTCATAAATATATTTACGAGAGACCTATGGCTAGCAGTAGACTTCTCAGGGCTGAAACAATAATCACTTTATATCATCAGTTCCTCCTCCACTAGCACACAGAACGTCAACATCAGTTTTCTAATGATAGCCCTTATTTGATTTCTGTACTTAAGAGCAGGCTAGCATGTTAAGCACCTTGCTCTTAAAGCATGTGTTGGCAACCCCACACTTGTCATATAAATTTACAAATACTACGAATGACATAACAAAGTCAATGCGAGAACGACATAATAAGCATCGGTCGAATTAATTGAGTTTTGCGAATATTATTAATATTAATTGGAGCAATACATATTCTCAACACATGTACGATAATATTTTGTCCTTCACTACCTCTCAAACTCCAATATCTTATTGAGCCGATAGCTATTCTTTCCTCTATATGTGATATATTAATTTTAATAAACGAAATAGACGTCTGTACTTTTAAGAGGCAGACTCCAACTAATCAATGTGAACACGCCTTTCTTATTTATTCCGACATAGTTGGCCAAGAAGCGTGGCTTATCTGAGTGAGTACTTAGTCACTATTTTCATAATACAAATACGCTATGATATTTTGTTTGTGTTGTCCTTAGAAGTGGTTCAAGATATTTAATTTACATGGTTATAACTTAAATATGTATGACTTTTAACTTACGTTATTATACGTTTATTGAGGTATTAATGAAACAATGACCGCAAGTTATTTCAGTCTCTCACTATACACTAGACGCCGGAGCGAAGTTCCGATACTGAATTCTATTCGGTTTTAAAACGAAGGGCTGGTTTTAAAGAATTTCTTTCCATTCTTTCCTTTGTTACGAAAACAAAGGCTTTTATTAAGAGCTGATGAGAGATTCAGGTTAACCTATTGTTTTCTTTGAAAAATAAACCTTCGGTTATAATTGCTGTGATCATTTTATCAAAAATGTTCTTAAAATTACAACAAAAGGTTTATTCAATCCTGGAAGCGGCTTCTTATTTATAATGAACACGCATGAAAAAAAATTTAGAATTCCTGAGGATATTGCGATGATATCTTCTATACCGGACTTATTATTATTTTTAATTCGTGTAATGATAATAAAACAATGTTTCTTGGAAAACAAATATATCTAAAGACCATTAAAATAAAATGAATAAGTAACTTTATACCTAGTTCAAATAGATAGGAATAAATAATTGTGAAATTGTATGCGATGGCGTGTAGAAACGAGACATATAGTAGGGAAAAATCTCTTTATAGCGTGGTAAGGGCTAAATTCATGTCAAAAAAGAAAATTAGGTCATTTCTCGAACGCTCTTTCAGGATAAGATTGGCAGGATAATTTAAAATTTCGCTAGGTTTGGCTAGATTTTGAAACCCATAGATTGGACAATATGCTTTAAATAAATTTGATAATGCGAATCTACTAGTGGACACAATAAATTTTTTCTGAACAAAAAAGATTTCTATTCGTTTATTAGTCTATTATATTTTCCTTAGAGGTATTGTATATATATTATATATGGCCCGACAACGCAGCGCAATATTACTTATTGTGGCAATCTGGGGAAGACTTATGCCTTGCAGTAACATAATGATGGTGATGATATAGTTCTTCCACAGTCACTTTAACCATTTACGTAGTACGCCTTTACATTCATAAACAAAGCGCTATAGAAACATGATCATCTTATAAAATTAAGTTATTCGAGATGATTAAATACACGGATCGTGTATCAAGAGACCCGAAATAATTGTTGCTTGTTCTCCGCATTACTTCGGTGGAATTTCACTCGAATACTAAACATGTTACGGGCCTTATATAAAGTAGGCAATTGAATTAATCAAAAGATCTTTGCCCGAAAATCTTTTACGGGATATTGTTATTTAAGTAAAACGAACACGAAATTATAAGTAACGATACAATCTGAATTTGTAAGTGATCATGAACATTTTCTTTTTCAAAGCAGATAGTATTGTACTATGAACATTCAGCACTAGGCAAACGCTTCACTCGCCTTGTCTTTTTTAAAACAAACGGAAACGTAATGTTGACATAAAGAAATAAAACTTGTCTATAAATAAATTGTCATAAACGTCGAGAGATTCTCACTCATTAATTTTGTTTTCAATAAATTATGTACGTTATTAAAAAATCATTGCACATTATATTAGTGTAAACCGTCAAATTTGCTTCACGGCGATTTTGAATTAAATGTAAATAGTCTGTTATAAAATGTAAGTTGTGCAATGACAGCCCAGCCGTAAAGGCCGATTTTCGATCGTAGGTTGCCGGTTCAATTCCCGGGATACACTATTATATAACCCATACTTTGTGCATTAATTATATTGGATTGATACTGCTCACGAACAAGTTTCCAGAGGACATGCAGCAGCGTCCTCTGCGTACCATAATACCACCCGTCTGCCAAGCATGATGATTATGGTGTATTTCCACATGGATATCTTCGTTGGAAACCTGTGCCTTATAATGGGGCTGCGTGCTTCTATAAGCTGAAACTACGAAATGATGAATATTAGTCTAGAGTTGTTTAGTGCAAAGTCTCTTCTTTTACGGAAGTTATTAGGTACTAGAAGTTAATAATATATAATCCAGCGAGCATCAACTCGCCTGCAAAGCGTAGCGATTATCATGTATTCTCCCTATACATATCCCGGAGAGTCTTGCAGTGGGCGACAAAGGGCTGAAACGAAGATGACGAGTCTGTAATACACAAATTTTTTCAGCATATAGCACTAGTATTATTTTGTACTAGCAATTACATAACTATAATTTTCTTAGTCTCATCACGATATCTCTGGAACCATACGAATAATTATCCACATAATTCCTAACAAATTATCTAATAATTTGTTAGGAATTTTCCATTTGCCGATTGCAGATATGGTTAAATTTTACGAAATTCCGTCTGAATAAGGTGTGGAACGAACTTTTCTTAAAATGGATATTTTCAAACTACTAGAGTATTTTTTTCAACTAGAGTATTTTTGGCATGTTAAAAATTATTAACATGCATTAAAAATTATTAACAATGAGTTTTATGAAATTACACCCATAAAAGGCAGTACGGGTCACGAGAATCGAACAAGAACAGATAGTATCTTAGAAATGTCTGTATAAAGGTTTACTTATATAATTTTCTTATATTATATGTTGAATTTTACCGTGTATTCATGCGATTTCTTAGTGAAACTTAAAACCTCTGTTATATTGACAACCGCTTTAAAATAAATACAATAGATACAGCTTAAAGAACGCCTAATTCGTAAAATACCATTGCTTTTCTACAAATGAAGAATTTTTAATTTATCGCTTGTCTTAGCCTTGATCGACTTAGCCTTACCGATTTACCGCATTTCTGCACAGCGTCTATCAAATTAATGGAAGCTTCACGAGCAAAAAAACTATTTATTAAAAGTTTCATTTGAAATTTGTCATTGACTTTATGTACAAGTATTCAATAATTATCACATTTCAGTAACTTTGATTGATGTCAACAGACACCCGTTATCTTGTTGAAAGAAAATAATAATTTGCTGGTACAATATAAGAAGATTCTGGTATATTTAATTTTACAGGTAGAAGAGTAATCAACTAACATTGATGCATCATATCGCGCCTTTTAAAACACTTTTTTCATATTTTTTTATTTTAAATTATTTGTTTAGTTTACGCCGGATACAGGCCGCAACCAAGCAGTCTTATTAAAAAGCTATAAGACTAGCCTATATCCAGCAGTAGACGTCTCCCGGATTAAATAATGTTAAGGATAATTCATTATTTTGACTCATTCATGAAAAGCACTTATGAACGCTATGAGTAGATTTCCAAGAGAGATCCTTAACTTGGTAGAAACGAGAATCAAATTGACGTCCCTTTACTGTTTATACAATATCTTTAACTTAAAATATAGCGCAACAAGAATTTATATCACACTCCAGTTTCATAAAAGCTCTCAAAAGACGCTGATAGCTTAATATCGATCACAATCACAAATATCCTTAATCCGTTCGTAAGAACACTATCTTTATATTGTTATAAGATTTCTATGTGATTTTGTTTAAAATAAACTTGTTAAAATTATTACATGATATTTCTCCGTGACAAGTATTGTCAGAGCATGTACAGGCCTTTCCCTGCAACAATATTTTTTTTTTTTAATTCTAGTATCTCTAATCTCACGTACAATACTATTCTTTATTTATTATTACTACTATTTTGAACATAGAGAAAGCTGTAATAAATATATTTACTATGTATTTTCATGATTATTCTTTATAAAACATTTTTCTGAGAGAGTATTGAAAGTATTTAACCCACATGCCGCTTGCACTAAATGCACAGCGCACGTATTTGCCTACAACTGAATAGAGACACGTTTGCTCTTTGCAAGCACTAAAACAATTACAGAAACTTTTCGTCATTAGTGTGCGTTTAGAGAATTGTTTGTTAAATTAATACAAGGAACTCCGGCCACCAGCTCCTATGGTTTTACACTCTGAAAACGTGTTAGTGAATTTCAACAGACTACAACAGTTGAACTTGCTTTTTATTTATTTATAAAGTTTTATATTTCGTTCATGCAAAACAAAGTTCAAATCGCAAACTGAAGTTTCTATGGCGTATTGAGGATTTGCCATTGAAGTGCGCTTAATGCATACTAAACTATTTACGGTTGAAATAGCATTCCTTCGTGTGTTCATCGTAATCAAACTTCAGTTGATTGCCTTTGTCAATTGGATAAGAGCTGTGGAAGATATGTGCTTTGAAAGGGATGCCGATCTCTCAGCACGTTTTTCATCATCATGCAGATCATCACACTGATGCTGAACAAGTACACAAAAACGCCTTTGGGCTAACAGTGGTCGCTTCTAAATTTTTTAATTTTAAATTTTATTTATTTGAATACTACAGGAAATTTATCACGTATAAATTAAAAATAATTACGAACAAATCACATCAACCGCACAAATTCCACAAATTAAATATTTCACGTTACAGTGGCGACCCGTGATGTATGCATGTACCTATACCCTGAAAACATAAATTAAATTAATAATTTGTAATGATTATTGTTTTACTATTTTTAATATATTTCTTTTATTAGAGATAGATAGAGAGGTTGAAAAATGACAAATCACTGGGTAGTCACAGATGTTATATTGTAATACAAACGATAAGCTCTTTTAATAAATAAGTTCATGTCATAAACGTCCCCCAAATATTTTCAATAAGACCAGTTGGAACTGCGTCTTCCAATGACTTTAACAAAAATATCTATACACCTTGCGGGTGGACGTCCTACATATGTTACCATTATGCTAAGTTATGTCGTTTACTTTCTTAAGATTGATGTAACTGACTTTAGTTTACCTGTTGAATCAGCATGACCGATAGATAATCTCTGTGTATCAAAACGTACCTTTTTCAGTCACTAATAGCTTGACAGTATCCCAAGGGGATCTCCTAGTATATTTACTGTAAACAGGTCTTCAGTATTATAAGATCATAAAACTGCAGAAACTGCATACGACAACAAACTGATTCTGTTAAAGAATAAAGATATGACATAAGCTTTACAGTATGACAAATTTATTCAATACACTGAATAATCGAAGTTAAGTATATATAGGTAAATCTCTCTTTTCAAGAATCATAACTATTGCATTATTGTCTGACTTATTCCTCTGAAAATAAACTTCTAATAAGTTCGTGTATGGCGACCTTACTTTCCGGTCCCCCTTATACTTTCTTACTTACGTCCCCCTTTTACTTTATTTCCTGCACTTTAAATACTGCTCATTGCAACATAGTATGCGGACACCATATCAAATCTTGAGACAAAGAAAAACACGGTGATACGTGTGCCATTTTTTTCAAAAATAATGGTTTCGTGTATGTACAATAGATAATAAAGAAAAATCTAATTCCTCCCAATGTATTTCCTTCAGCTCCAAGTCGAATCCAGTAATCGCAGTCATTCAAATAAAGCACACCTCGAGAGCAAAAGTTTTTCTTTTACATAGACACGTCTCAGTTTCGCACGAGTGTTTTCTCAATTCCCTCTATCGTTTTTATTTTGCTATTTCTTGCAAGGTTTTAAGAATGCCGCCTGAAAAGTAACATCCTTGTTACTTTCCAGGTGGCATTCTAGTGTAATATTGTTGTGGTGCATCTCCTAATTTTATTTAAAGTTTTACTAATGAAAAGCTTGTCATTATTGAAAAACTTCGGGTCTAATAAACTATGCTCGGGATTTTACTACGAAATCAAATCAGAAATGACGATATCCAAAGACAAACGAAAGACATACGAAGAAAGCCTAGCCGATTTGCAAGTAAGAACAGTGGTTATGCCACAAAACGGCAGAACAAATGGCTGCGCGAACCTTAAGGTACTGGAGCGGAAACCACGTACACAGCGAAGGATATCGCAGGCATACCTACAAGATGGATAAACGATCGTGTTATGGTACGAAAAACACTGAATGCAGACCGCTTCTCCCGGTGAGCAGTCAAGCGTGACCAAACTTTAATCTATCAATGACGTCAATCCTCAGACATCAATCAGAAACAGAGAAAAGCGTATTAGGTTGCAAGAAAATAAAAAATATCGTACACTGGTTACTTATTATAAATAAATTTCATCTATAAATAAAGTGATCACTTTTAACTAAACTGTTTAAACGCAGTTCTTATTATTTTTTCGATTGACCAATAACTTCGGTTTGGTAGGTGAAGAGTAATTTTTGTATTAATTTCCTATATCTTCCTCCACTGTTAGTTAACATATTCATGTTATTTTAACGTACGTAATATTCATATGAAAGTTACATGATATTTAAGAACCAATATAATACTAGTCGGACCGACGACATAGTTATGGTCGCGGAAGTCACTGGGTTCTGGCAACACAATAGAGCATGCGTCCGCACGGAAAACCCAGGCATCGCTAAGAAATTACGTCTCTTTTAACATTTCGCACATTTTATAAGTTTAACTTTGCGAGCATAAAGCAAATTCTTTATAAATGCTTGATTTTTCCCGTGACGTTTTATTTCAACTTGCGAGTCACTTCACAAACTATTCTTACAACGAATTTTCCTTTAAGAAAACATATATGAATTACAAACCCACTAGTTAACAATGTTAACAGTCATAAAAACGGTGATCAATATCAATTATTAAAAATAATGTCACGATTTACACTTCGGTTATGTTGAAAACATAACCGAAGTGTAAATCGTGATATTATTATATTATTCTCTTACGAATACAAAATAACATTCATATTCAATCGTAAAAAAGTTTAAGAAGTTATAACTTGATAAAATCTTTTACAATGTGAAGGATCATTTTAGCGATAATAAAACTTGGAAATAAAAGGCTTGGGTATTAAGAATATTTCTAAAAGTGAACCTTTAAAAAACCTTCCAAGTTTGCTGTGGGCGCTTCTATGAACTGATCGCCTTTAAACATTATGCCCTTCTGGTGTTTTCGTAACGCGATCACTCTAAATCAGTTAGTCAAACTTTTTGTACCATGCCTTAAAATTCTTATGGCCATCATTTATAATTTTATTATTAAGTTGAAAGGATTAAACTCGGTTCGAATTCATTTTCAAATTGCCTCCCTTAATAATCAAATTGCTCCCCTGTGGGGCATGGGCCTCGTATTGGATAACACTACTTTAACTGATTCTAACTACGTAAAAGTATAAAGAAGTCGTGTATGAATTGATTAAATCTGATGTTATAAGGAATACATTTTTTCAATTTAAAATTGTTTGAACGAATAGCTGAACACTCTACTTCATTATTTCACCTACTCTTTATTTAAAATTTCGATTGCAATACAAATGCAGAAAAATTATTACACTGAAAGTTTTATCCCAGTTTATTGCGGTGTTAGAGGGTATCCCTCTCAAATAGACGGCACTGCAATAAACTGTTTAACTGTCGACTATAGTTTTAAATCTACAAAGCTGAACACGAACTTTATTGTGATACAAGACAGTGATTCAGTTTGCAAAAATAAAAGTTAAATTTCTTATGGTAACCTGCTTAGATGTTACCATTATTTTAATTCACATATGTAAAATGATGACAATACTGCTGTATGATAGATGTGGTTGTGTATAATTAATAGTCTATATAAGTAAACTATATTACATTTTTAGAAATTTATCAACTATAAGGCTATAAAATTTCCACACCTTCGAAATACACCTAACAACAATAAAGACATATTATCATAAAATTTCAAGAAATGTAAGTTCTCACTGTTGCATGGATTCACAATGCAAGTGCCATTTTATTTAAGAGAAAGACCGAGTACGATGTTCGTGACTGTCGATGTACGAAGCCTTTAAGGCGTTCACCATCACCGACCAGACATTCAATATACGTAATATAAAATGAACAAGACCCTACCATTCGAATTATAAAATTCTACAAAGCACTGTCTTAACGTTAGCTATATATGTATAAGTAAATACTTTAAAGTGGTCCAGAAATTGAAGTCGGTCGGTCTTTCAAACCAGTGAAATAGTTGATTTTTGTTATACATTTTACATGCCTCATAATGTTTCTTTTTTACGAAAATATTATAACAACATTAAAACAAATAACAAATCGGTCAAATTTTTGTTTAAAAAAACTTATTATGGCAGTTTTCGGCATTTCGGTGTTTATTTAGTGACCCCATTAAGTTACAACCAAACGATAAAAAACTAATAAAACTGCCGCGCAATGACCAAAAATAATAAAGCTGAGTTACGAGCTGGCTTCTATTAAACGAGTCGTCATGACTTCGTCGAAATGACGTCATTACTGCTGTGAAACAATTTGCGAGCTGTAAGTTCTTCTATTTACGCTCGCTTATTAATCTTTTGGCTGATGTTTAGTGATGAACGAAAGGTTTTTAAGACAAAAGAGAAGTTCATAGAAAAACCTTCGTATTAACTGAGTATGGAACTTTATATTTATAAACAGACGGTCGCCGAGATGTTTAAGTTCTGGAAAGGAGATTACGGCAAGCGATCGATCAAGGATTTATAAGTGCGCTTATTTATGCACAGGTGGAGATGACCTTGTTAAGGCTGTCGGAAGACACAGGATTCAAGTAATTTCCTACCAGTATGGATGGTAGAGCGAAGGCCTATATTCAACAGTTGAAGTCCTATGGCTGTAATTATGGTGTTGATGATAATTACACAAGTTTTTTCAAACAAAAAAAAGAACAAACATCTTTAAAAAAAATCCAGAAATACTGAAAAACAAAGAATAATTGAATACAGTTGTAAACGATTTAAAGGCGTGAATATATATGTCATTTGCTGTAAATTAGTAAACGGTACATCCTACCCAAATATCAATGGTTTAAAAATAATAAATAGCGTAATTATTTAATATTATGAAAATAAAAAGCGTACACAAAATTTGAATTACTGCATATCAAAATTACCTATTTTGGTTAACTATCTATCCCCTGCTCCTGTCTTTCTAATGCCAGATATTATTACCATACAAATATGAAAAATTAATTAAAGTTTGATAATCCGGTGATTACTTTATAGAGGATGATTGTAAATAGATGTTACAACTTTAAAGCTTTTTCTTGATAAATGAACTACAAGTTCATTCATTTAATGCATCACACAAATAGTGGCTATTAAAAATGATAACAGAAATAAGTCAATTTAGAGTCTTCTTATGCTTGAATCACTTAATACAATACATTATTTGCTTAACCATTGTTTAAGCGAGGATGTAAATTGTAACAAAATAAAGGCGCGAAAGGTTACAGTTAATCCTTGTTTAAAATAATCCGGCACGCAGCGCGGACCGGTGACCCCGTGTCCGCGGCTTGTTGTCATTTCATTTACATAAAACAATCTGCGAACAGTTTTTCAATCGTTTCAAAAGATTAAACTTAATTCACGCCTAAACTATCTCTCATCTAATTTTTTTTTGATTTGTAAAATCTTTTCTATCGCTTGATGGATATTTTTTGTAGGAGTTATTACATGAAAAGAGACCTAAATATTAAACACGGAAACCGGAGCAAAGTGCGCTATTTGATTTGAACAATTATTCGCACGATGGTAGAGATAGCTGTAAGATGGTGCCGGATAATTTTTCGTGGGATTGGTATGATAATATACTGTCGGCCAACACGGTGTATGCAAGTGTGATATAAAATAGATAAGAACACATCAGCTGAGCATTTACCTATAGTGTGCAGTATTATATATTAAATCTTAGACTATTTTTGTACGGGTAAACTATATTGATATATTAATAAACTTTATAATTAAGCTTCCGAAAAAGTAAACCATTTTATTAAGGACCACTTTTCAAATGCTAAACATCATTTACGACTATTACAAGGTTATATTCTTCAATTTCCTTTTAAAAAGGCTTCAAACTCTATTAGTAACGCCCCTGCATATAAATGTTAACTCTAATCAGAACTATATTCAGATTCAATGATACCCTAAACTCCCGGGGTAAATTCATGGATAAAACGTTACCTTTTTATTTATCATTTTATTTTCCGGTTTGCAGCTCTTTCACTTGACGCAGATGAGAGGAGAAAATGAGATAAGAGATATTTGATAAAAAATACAATCAGATAAAAACTCTATCCTTCTAATAATATCCTGCAACTTAAAATAAAGCTCGATGATTCTAAACGCATCCCGATCTTATAAAAATCCAAAAGAAACTCGGACGATTATTTTTTTGGATCTCTAAACTTCTAAATTAATAAAAGACATGCCTTAAATCATTTTTTGTAAGTACCAAGGATTGGCAAGAGTAAAGTAGTATGTCCACCCACAAGTGGGACGATCTCGTTAAGGTTTTTGGAAGACAGAAATATGCACCATACTGGTCGCTACGAATCCATTCTTTTGGAAAGCTCTGGGCGACGTTGAAAGAATAAAACTTAATATAATAATCTGTAACAAAATAATAACAATTCATAACAAAACTCTATTAATAAGTAAATATAGATTTTTTGGGTAATATTTGCATGATGAACTTTTTTAATTACTTTCATAATCTCTTTATATAATGTTTGTGGTCTATTGGACTAATTTAGAAGGTTAATCATGAATGTTCCTATATTTTGATGAAATTTAACTGAAAAGATATAATCACTGCAAATATTTTTAAGCGTATTTTAAAATACGAAAACTTCAGAAATAAAATGTTTTATAACTGCATTTATAAAGAAAATGTAGTAATTAAGAAATGCACATAACTTTTTTCTCTTTTTCTTTTAGATGAGCTTTGAAAGCATTCGTTCTAAGTAGACTAGTTTAATAATACGTCTCATTTAGAATGAAATTTATTTTTCCCCGTTCTTTCAGGGAATTAAATAAGCGAAAGTAGACGTCTTAGTCTTCCTCATATAGGAACAAAAATAATCGTCAATTACGAAAAATAATAAATGACATTAATTTTGAATTTCTAAAGTCTACACTTATGTAATGTATACTCATAATTACAAACTATTAGCTCACACTAAAAAAAAGTTCAATGAAATGATGCTAAAATGAAATTACATATTCGACTTTTAAATTTTTCGGTTAAGAGCAAATCGACAACCATTACCGTCGATGACAGTATTACTAGTATTCTAAAACTATTAAAATGAATGCATATCTAAGTTTATAAAAAAATCGAATATATATATTTTTGAGACATCATAAAAAACTCAATTGAGTTTGTTGTAGGCTGTTCTCATAAAAGGCGCTTTTTAAAACCCTCATAACTTGAATGTTTCGCATTCTTCTCAATGCGTACACCAGGGGTCACTATTTTTTGACCTGTATAGAAATTAATATTAATAAACTTATCTTCCCGGTTCTGACATCATTATAAAATTTAAGTCTTTTAAGGCTGGACTATCAAAAAATGTTATTATTGACACTTTTAGGGTTATAAAATACCTAACCTACATTCCAATGCCTTTTTATTCATCATTCTTTATTTATATAAGATCGAAAGTAAATTACAAACTTATGTTAAGCTACATAGGGGTATATATGTTTTATAGTATGATTCACTCTTTTGGATAAAAATCAATAGTTTCAAAAATATAGATAACCTAATGATAATATAGACAGAAAAAGCGTTTATAATTTTGGATAACAACGTTTTAAAATTTATTATCGTTTACTGTTTGTCCGTACACTTACTGTACTTAGTACTACCAGAAGTTTGGCCTATTGGAGTAAATTTATCAGGTCTTACACCTTCTTCGAATCACTCAGTCTCAACTTTTATACCGTATAATAAATAGATTATGCAATAAGCAGACTGAATTTTTTCACGTGACATCTGAGTGTAATGGAACGTGACAGAGATCCTGGAACTGATATCCATATCAATCACAAAGATAAATGTAATGTCAGCGGTAACGGATTGTCACACGCATACTCTCTCGCAAATAAATGTGATGAAAGCATAAACAATGTTAATCTTTTTTTCTTAGAAAAAGTTTTTCTCCGAAATTTAGTTTTTATTTTTCCTTACATAATATAAACAATAAACTCTAATCTGCTTTCCAACTAGTAGATATTTTTAATCGATAAACCGATCAAAGTAATCAACCTTGATGATACAACCACCTCTGCAGAAATTATTTGATTTTTAATTATTATCTGTATTTTTGTTACATTTACTCTGAGATATATTTTATTGCAATTTACAATTACATAAAAGTGTAAATAAATAGATAAATTAACATACGTTGGACTATGTGCGGTTGTCACCAAAAGACAGTAATTTGAATACATACGAATTTCATAAAGTAACTATCAAAAACAATAATATATACTATAATACGAAGAAATTTCGTACGAAATTTCAATAACATTTTCTTTAACTTAATCATTAATACATACAACCAAAAGCTACTATTATATTTTGAAATCGAATGAGTATCCTGTGAAACTGAAAGTTTTACAGCAATTAATGTGCCTGCGAACCTGCAAGTATTTTTCTCTTTAACAAGTGTACTATATAAAACTTTAACTTCTTTAAAAAAAAAACGTAAAATTTAAGATTTGCAGCTATCCTATTACTGTACAAAACAACACTAAGCTCAGTTATTTCATGCGCTAAAGGGTCCTTTACACTCAAACTATTTCTCGCCGAATAACGTGTGATGTCGTGTCGGGTCAATGCAGTGCTCAAGGGAGCGGGAGGAACAACACAAAGCGATACTGTCTACTTTCCTAGCACCGCTGGGAACGACACGACCTAAAGAAAACATTAAACTTTATTTACTTTGCTACATATTTCACTTATGGGACCTCCTTTTTCGAAACGTTCTTTACATTTAAAGTAAAATTGTCTTTTGTAAAATGTGTTTCAGTAAAGAAATACCACAAATAGTCAAGCCACGGTCTTAAATGTAGACGTCGTTTGTTCATCTTTCTGCGAAACGTTGTCTGGAAAAGTAATTCCTCTTTTACATAGAATGTTTATAGCTACACTGTTGTCTGATATTCATTATTTTAGTCGCAGGACTTCTATAGCTGGATCTAAACCTCCTTCCTTAAATTCTAGTAAGATCGTATGATAGTACAATGCATCCAGCCTTTTTGACGACTTTAACGAGGTCCTCTGTTCGTCAGTTCGTAGTCTACGCAACAGGACCTAAGACCTAAGCGGATATCTTTTTTGCGAACTATATAGTCTACCCACTACTAGTGCAGCTTGCCAGTTTCACTTTAGTTAATCTTTTTTCGAAGAATATCAGGATGACTTGAAAGTTTTCCGAAAATACAATAATTATTGAAACTGCACTTATGGCATTTTACATGCTGCAAATTTTTATTGTCGTTTAACAGCTACATTACGCAGTGTGTATAGATCACAGAATAATTTTACATATTTCACATATAATGTAAAAATAAAGTGAACACTCTTTGTGTATATGTTACATTAGTTTTTTTTTCTTTTCGAATGCAACAGGCTAGTAGGTTATGTCTGTACAAAGACATAGTGTTTTTATCATTTACCTACAAATTTTTTGCAAACTTTTATTTATTATGATAATTACACGGGTGTATATTTTACAACTGCACAGTTTGGGCAACAGGTAAACAATTACTAATTTCATGAAGTCTAAAGGTTGTACTTTTCTCTTTCCATTACTAGTTTACTAAGAAATAAAATTTGGTTTACACCATTCACTTAATCACATATGTAATAATTTTATAAAAGGTAATTGTATTTTTCTTAAATTGCATACTACACGACCCCGTCACTCTTTTGTGACAACTTCCAGTAAAAGGATTGAGAATGGTGGGGTTGAAACAGCGCTTTGATTATTGAGTAGGGAGCTCGGTCACTCGTTCGATAACCATCGAAGTGATAAGTTGTCTTGTGGAAAATATGCTAGTTGGCCTATAAGGGTATTAAAAGTGGAATAAAAATATTTACTGTGCTGTAAATTGGAGTTTTTCTGATACATATTAATATAGAAGTACTAATTCATCTTAAAAGTAGTTAGCTACTTTAACGGCATTATATAACATATATAGGTAAACGCCACACTATAGTTTTTTCATAGGATTAAACTTTAAAGAAATTAGCAGCCAAATATAACATAGTATATTGTCATGGCATTGACATCCAAATGAAGGTTTTGTTTCGCCTCTTTTTATAAACAAAAATCTTTTGTTCATTATTTGAAAGTCTTCGGCTTTTATTACACGGGAGACTCTGTCTAGTCTTGATAAATATTAGCCATGAGTTTATTAAAGTGCCTTTATTCTTACAAGTTTCGTTTCTCATTCTTCAATTTTTATTATTCACTAGGAAAATTTCTTCCCGGTTTTGTTGTATTCTCTATGAATCGTAGGAGCCACATGTGGCACGAAAATTTAATTGGCGATTAAAAGAGTAACTATCGAAATTTTTTGGAAAGTTCTGTTTGTACCTGTCGAGAAAATACAAATTTTCTCTGTATACAAAAAATAGAACTTACAGGAGAGAAAATTTGTACCAATAAAACTAAATGTAAGTAAATACTTAACCGAACATTATATCAATGTAAAGGTGCTAAGCAAAGCCTATTCGAATGAAAAATTATTTGTAGTATAGTTTATTCGATTGTTTTATGACACGCGGGTCATTGAATCTGTAACAAGTTGGTATAAAACCCTTATGACTCGTCCTGTATTTACGTACCAATAATTTTAATTACTATTTAATTATTGTAAAATTAACTTATTTATTTCGTAATTTTTCTCGTTAAATGTTGTTTTTGTTATTTTTGCGTTTCTGTTGCTTACTCCGTAGGAAGATGACGTAGCGTTCACGTTCCGAATAGCTAGCCACTTCGGCCATAATATTCTTTTAGTATTAAACCATTCTTGCACATTCGAATTCAAATTCGAGCGCTGGCAGTAATGTAGTCGCTGTCATTGTGTTTGGATCGAAATTGTATAAGATTGTAAATTGATTTAGTTTAACATATTTAAAGTAAATGTGGTGTATTAACGTTAAAATGTTTCTCGATCAGTCTTGGTTCCTTACCAGTTAAAAAAGTATCTCTACTCCAGCAACAAAAAGCATGTAAACCTTTTAAGTCCTAGGATTTACCGGTCTCCTAGTTGTAATATCCTTCACCGTTTATGACTACATCATGAATGCAGATGAACCCTGTTTTAGCCGACAACGCTGTGTCAGTTTGGCATCAACTGCTTAACTTAATTAAAGTTTAATATTCAATATGAAGGTGGTTTCAACGGTGAAACTAGTTGTCAATAAACATCACACGCTCTGTAATTTGATATTCAAGCGCGCTGTGGAAGTAATAATATCACCCTTGCTTGCTTGTGATTTTATTCACAAAGTTATAATGAGATTAAAGTTTGAAAATTTTAATATGAGGAGAATGCTTTTAAGAAATTTCACGAGCTTAATTTTTAACTATGGAAGATTATGTTGTGGAGGCTTCTATGTTTTGGATATTTATGATCTAAGCGCACTTTGAACAATTATTTTCAAAAGAATGTATTCTGTAAAACTTGGATGAAATTAAAAAAAATTATAAAAGTTTAGAGTAATCCACGTTGTGTTTTTATAGTAAAGATTATCATCACCTTCATCATTATTTCAGCCGTAGAACAACCACTGCTGAACGTAGGCGACCCTCATAGATATCCAATACGTCTTCCGTCGACCCTGTCTAGATCGTCTGGCCACCTTGTTGATGGACGTGCTTCGTTGCGCTTGCCGGTTCGTAGTATCCACTCCAGAACCTTAAAACCCCATCAGCGATGGTGGTGACATGTGGCCTGTCCACTCGGTCTTCTACACAACTCTGCATTCCTATTATATTTCCTTCAATCCCTAGCATACCTCATGGCTCGTTGAGCGACTGAGAGTTTGCCAATAAGATCTAATGCGTAAGACCACGTTTCAGTGCCTCTAGGATATTTAACATAAGTAATACAAAGAACCTTTTAGACTTAAAATTACTTAGACATACAAACGTTTTACCTATGTAAACAATAACGATTAATCCTAATAATGGCCGAGAGAATGTTTTTACGGTTGTATTAATTTCTTTTTGCTCGCACAAAGGTAAAAATTCTTAGAACGGTTAATCCCAACTCTGTTGTGGAAAAATGTTTAGACAAATTATGTTTAAACAAGTGCTTCTTTTTACAAATTAATTATATATACTACAGAACATAGTAAACAGTAAATTTAGTATTTACGCTTTAAAACATGTAATATGAATAGAAATATTAATTATAAAAATGAAAAGCATTTATTAAAAACAGTTTCTTTAATTGTTGTAATTACTCTATAAGGAATGTTTTTAAAAGTGATCACGACAAACGCCTAATGTATTTGTTAGTGACTCTTCTAAGATAAGAAAGCCTTTACAACGCTGGTATTTTATGTATTTTAAGTCACAGGGTCTCCTAACAGGAAAGCTCTATTTAATTCTAGTGTCCATCAGTTAAAGCTATGCTTGCTTTGTTTTCAGGTGTTATTATAAATTATCTATATTTGGAAAATCATCATCATTCGATAGATGTTCACTGCAAGACCCCTCCCAAAGGTACCTGCGCTGCCCACAACCTTGACTACGTCGTTGATCCAACAGGTAAAGAGCCTACATAATTGATGAAAAATAATATAAATAAATAAAAGAATGAAAGTTTAGGTTATTCTTCGATAATGTTTGCACAATTCATCGAAAGGAAGCTTGAAGACGACGATAACACGAAGTGTTCTCTTACTATGAATAAGCCAAGGAAGTTTGAGCATCCTTTAGGATTAGTGCGTTGAAATAGCATCGAGGGACTTCACATTTTAGATATATGCTCAAACTTTAGAGAAAGATCACCGAGGAGGATTTGGGAAGGAAATTATGGAAAAAATTGTTGTTTTCGGTACATCAGTTCGATTCTTTTTCGCGTGACGTAGTTAAAGTGAAACAATAAATAAGTTGAAAATATTATTTAATTACTTATCATATATTAATATTTATGTAATAAACAAACATTCTCTAGTCTTAAAAAAATAATACACACAAATGAACTGAAACAAATGTTCGCATCTTCTATTTTCTATTTGTTGTATTAGATGTTGTGCTACTAGCCGGTCTAGGCTTTGGACAGCTTCATCAAAATTGAGCCCGTGGAAACAGAGGTCCACGGACTAAAAGTTTTACGCTGGGGATCGTACCTCCGTTACGACGAAGACGTCTACACGCGGAGAACTATAACCGTGTAGGTGTATAGTGTAGTGAGCGGGGTGTTGGGTATGTAGCACGAAGCGAGGACTACTCGGCGGTCGGGAGAGACACGGGTCTCTCCGGACCGCCCTCGCTTGAACGCGGGTTAGGCGGATGCGGCCGCCGTAGCATGTGTAGGTGAGTAGTGCATGACATGTGAGTCGAGACCGCCGGGGCTCGATGTGAGGCGTGTGTCCTAGCGATGACACGGGGCAGCGGATATTATTTAAATTCCGCTTTAAGGGCGGCAAGAAGGGCCGAGTTCGCATCTTGGGCATGATATACTCCTTATTTGTCGTTTCAGTCGTAGCCGGGCATATACCTCTCCCAAAGATATCCGTGGGAGATATATTATTGTGGTATATTGATTTAAAGAGAACGCTGCGCCCTTTTTCTCAAAATATATTTATAAGTATTATTGAGTAGAGGCAATCTTATATAATTAATGCACAAAGGGTGAATTACACGCAATTTTATTTCGGAAATTGAACCAAATTTACTAACCCAGGAGTTACTTAAATTAAAATGTACTTTCGGCTCGTAATGTTACATATAAAAATAACTAATATATTTACGCCTAGTATAACTATTTTAATACAAGAACTTTACGAAAGCAATAAAGTTGAAACATCGAGATGTAATCTCGGACCGGGGAGCGCGACGATTCGCTCGCTTCGGTGCCCACAGCGTAGTTTCATTTCAAACTGCGTATCTAACGTCATTCAAGCTGAATGACTTCAAGGAACAGATGTTGTTCTATTGGAACGAATTGGATTTTTAGTTAATGCTGTAGAAAACTTAACTTTCTATCTTGATCCTAATAAAGAACGTTCGTAGAACAGTGGCCGGACCGTTGATATTCGTAACTACTAACATCTGTTAACAACACGAGCATAAATTGCACTTGATATTAAGAGACAGGAAGAGGTGAACAGATGACTTTATTTAGGTCGCTGGAAGATACGGGATACAGGCCACTTTCAATCGGCCCTATTAGAAATCTACAGAAGAGACTCAGATGTAAACGATCTACCTATGTCGCGGTACCGCGGTTTTAATAGCACTTAAACAATGAAACATGTATATATTTTTCGAATTGGCCTTGCTGACACTTTTGTAAATACAAAATATTAATATAAGTAAATCTTAATATGTATTTAAACATACTACCGATAGGGTAGGAATGTTAACTTTTCGAGAAGAACTTGGTTATAAACTCCATAGTTACTGTTTTAACCGCAATAGTAATTTTTTTCTATTATAAATTGTTTATTTGTCACGTGAACATCAGTATGATCTAATTCCATGCAAATTTTTCACCTACATAATCTTTAATACAACAATAGGATTTATTGATCAACCATGCCCTAATTTAATATTTAAATAATTAAAATTTTATATGAATTTGGATATTCTATGTGCAGTTAGTAGTTAATGTTCTCGAATAGGTATGAGTTAATTATTATAGCGTAATATAAATAAATAAAAAGATCATTACTATATTATGTTACACAAACATGCAAATAATCAAAAAGGTTTCAGTCTCTATACAGCTGAATGATAAATATTACCAGAATAAGAATCAGATATAAGACCCGGCACAAAGCGGTTACAGCGTTTAAAAGGCCACGCTAATAAACTTCTAAAGAAACTGACAAGGGATGGAGAGCTTAAAGCATACCTTAACGTGGTACCAGAAAATTTAAACAGACTTAACTGTTTAACAATAAAGTTAGAGTAAACAAGTTACACTCAAGTATTCCTGTTTAAGAGTAAACTTAGGATATACCATTTATTCCAAAGTTAATGCGCAGGTAAAAATAATATAAAGTATTTTTTAAATCTAATATGGAATGTACATAAAAATATACGATTACAAATTAAAATTGAATATTTTTATTCGTTTGGTTAATAAATCGTAATGTTAATACATTGATTTTATTTTATTTTTATGGTGCAAGTTACTGCTTGAGAGCAACTAACCTTTTTGGTGCAATATCTTCCAAATAATCATTATTAGTATATTAAATAGTTATGACCAGTTGTAGCCCATCGGTAGAAGATTGAGACTTGAGATCGCAAGTCGCGGGTTCGATTCCAAGGACAATCATATATGTACCTTAGATGTCTGTGCATTAATTATATATGATTGCCCCTACCCCTAAACAAGTTTCCAGAGCATTGGCATCAGCGTTATCTGCGTACAATACTACCACCCTACGATCGCCAAACCGCCTGCCAAGCGTGGCGATTATGGTATGTCTCCCAATAAATATATCTGAGGGAGGTCTCTGCCATGCAATGGGTGTCTATGGGCTGAAACAAAAAATTATGATTAAAAAAATAAAATAAATTTACATTTGGAATGAAATTATTTTTTTTTTGAAAGCAAAACATTTAACGTTTGTCCTTTTTAATACGTGTTATTGAATATACTATATGCATACACAAACGCATTTTGGTCAGGCGACTGATGTATTATTAATTTATTAGTTATATTATACCTATTACTACAATTAAACAGAAGATAATTTAAAATTTTAAACATAGAGATATGCATTTAAATGATGTACGTCCAATTCGACAAATTTTTTATTCTAAGATAAAGCAATAAAACTGCATTGTGAACATTTCACAACCCTCTTATGATTATCTTTATAATTGCCCTAGTGAGCAACTGGTACGGTTTAAAAGTACGGGTTGTTTTAACAAATACTTATCTTTTAAAGAAAAGAGGAAAAATCTCGTTTTAAACGAAACAATTGAAGCTAAATCGACGTTGTTCCATAATCTACCTTAGTGTTTTTTTTGTTTAAGATTTATATCTTCTTTGTGATTCGCCACACCTTTTCTAATCTCTTCTCTATCTTAATTTTTGTATAGATTATCATTTTACACAGAGACTAAACATAAATATAACACCTGCAAAGCACAGGCCTCTCCCAAAGATCACTACACTGCCCGTATCTAGTGACTTCTTGATATTCTGATTATATCATCAGTCTGCCTAGCCTCCTACTAGCCTACCCATGCCGTGTCTACTGATTCGTGATGACATAGGATACAAAGGCGAATAATCTGATGTAAACAAATACAACAATCGAGTGTCAGTAGTACTTGCGGTGTTACTAATTATTTACATAAGAATTGTCTTCTCACGATTTTATTTAGTTAGTGTGTAACCAAGACGACAATACGATGTAGATATTGATAGAACTATTTTAAAATTCACACAAATTGTATTGCGATGTGTGGGCAATAAAATAATGTAATGCGTGCGATACTAGGTTTGCAGTCACCGAGTCGCGTTTTCTACGCTCTTAGGGACACCTACATCTTTTAAAAAAAGTAAAACACGAATCCTTAAAAAATGAATCTCTTATTAATTACCGGATTATCGTCAAAATCTCAGCCGCAGGTTATCCTCCGTCGGACATAGGCTGTACTCATAGATCTTCGATAGAACCAATAGAAAGTGGTTTACATCCAATGTCTTCCGGCGACATAGTCGTTTATGAACTTCATGGGTAGATGTGCTATTCTGCGCATTAAGTGTCCTGTCCGCTGTAACTTGCCATGGTAATTCTAGAGAAATAATAATAATATCGTGGAAAAAAGACGCGAGGGAAATATTACCTAAATAGATTTTAGTTCAACCAATGCTATTTAAGACAGTATTTAGATAAACATATTATCGGATATCATAGTAAACTCTACTTTAAAATGAAGTTTATGTGAATATTCGCGTAACCCTAGTTAGCCAGCAATCCAAATGTGCATTCATTTTGCGCTGTTTAATGAAATCACTACACTAATGACACAGCATCTGTTTCAAGGTAGCGCAAGCAAGCGTATTTTTATGCAAGATTTTATATTTCGAAAACCTTATGAAACACTTAATTTATATAAACAATATAAGTACGGATGTACGGCCTGTCTTATTAAAAATATTTTTTAATTATTTTATTTTGGTAATCTATGTGTATATATTACTTATATGACTAACCTAAAGTAAGTAGCTCCAAATTTATAAAAATCTGAACTTAACCAAGATAATAATAAATTGAATTAAAACTAATTAAAATTAATCTAGCTTTACTGCTAGAGAAAATTAATTTGGTATTAGTTTCAGTAAAAGTAATTAATACAATAATTGATTTTAAAGTCAAGCCATAAAATTTAAAGCCAGAAATTAGTTTAAGGATTATAATAACCCTTCTCCTGTTCGAATGTACAGAATATTAGTAAATGCGAAGATTAGCGGTTATTTATTAGTAATTCTGAAGTATTACCCTATATTTTATCTTAGTATTATTATTTAAGTTTGAAAAATACGTATTAAGCAGTCTCATCATTAATTCGTACAATTATAAACCGCAGATTGTTTACGTACGCCATGAGAATAATGCCAATCTCATTTTAAACATGCTCTCCTTTAACAGCATTCTACAACTTAAAGCTACGAAGGTTCCTAACGCGCCTTAATTTGAAAAGAGTCCAGGGCAAACTCAGACGGATTTTTTTTTAAATAGCTATACATTGCCACACTAAATTATTATTTATAAATCCTTCACAGTTTTACATATTTTTGTTTAATATTACGATTAACATTAAATTACATTAATAGATTATATTACTTCGTCACTAAAACTCAAGTCATAAAAACATTAAGCACACGTAAGTTTATTTCATATTTAAAGAAAATTATTAATTAAAAAGGGCAATAAACAGCGAATCTAAATTAACATGTAATGTAACATTACATGAATATTTACGTAATGGCTTTTAAAAGGACCGTACAACGTTTTGAAATATGGCCGAAACATCACAGTAATATATCGCCGGAAAATATAACTCGAAAATGTATACTGCCAACAAATATCATGTGTCATGATGATTAAAAATAGATTATTCCTTGGACTTAATTTATTTTCCTTAAAATAATTATTCACATATTAAAAATAAATCGAAATTAAACGGTTCTTTTTAAAATAAACCGTTAGTGTTTATGAGATTTGATTTTAATATTTAACGTCTTTGAGTGAAATTCAATCTTACAATCTTGAATTATAATTACTGGTTATAGTTTATATATAATATAAAAAAAATAGTAAAAGCTATTGTAAGAAAACCACATGAATCTGAATTAAAATGTTAGTAATTATTTCAATTACGCGGTAAAAAGTTATTGCACAAGAAAACAAAAAGGGATGTAAGAATAAAACATATTGGTTAATCCCTGACTTCTTATTTTAGGAAAAATACCGCTTCTATACCCTTCAAATTAAATTCCAGAAAACGTGACTCAAAAATAAATTCCGTGTTTCATTTGTATATATTGCGTAAGGATCGTACTCTAAAAGCACGTTTGCCATGATTAAGATTTTGTTTTTGTCACAGTTACCTTAAAATTCTGGAGCGGTAAACCTACTGTTAAAATGATGATGATAATGATGTTTGAGACGGATATAAACAATAAAAGTTGACCAATGACTTTTCTTTAATATCGCTAATGTTTTACAAAAAATAGAATGAATTACTTAACACAAAACTCTACCCAGAGTTTAAATTGTAGCTTCAACTTAAGACTACTTTGCTCAACTTTTACAACTAAATACAACTTTCTACTTCACACGATAATATGTCGAAGCTATTGTGTTTCAACTAATGAATTGTCTTTATACAGAATTTGTACATACATGGTTGTTATTTAAATAAGCCTAAATTCTTTTCTGGTATTTTCACTCCCTAATGCTCAGTATTTTGTTTATTTATTACACGGTGGAGTTTTTGAACACCTATCAGTTCTATTCCCTATATTTTTAAGAAATATCTAGAGAAGTAAATAAATCTGTTTTTTTTAGCACTAAAAATCAATTAAATAAATAAACAAAAACAAAATAATACTAATGCAATTTTTACTTTTATTCAAACTTGTTTTATAATATAATTACAATGTTTTTTTTTTATTTTTTATAATAACAGTTTCAATCACGGTTATCGCAAAATAACAAGTTTTTAAAATGTCTCGGACATATCAAGGAGCCAACCAACACTGGTCTATAATAACGCCAATATTTTTCATCTCTTGTAAACGTGTAATAAATAAAATAAAATTTAAAAAACTTTCCTTTCTTCTTGTTATACCAATTTAAAAATTCTTTATTCCACATACGAAGTTTTATATCTCATACCGACGTCAATATGACCTACCGTTTGGATAATAAATGCCTCAGACGTGTAGAAAACTAGCAGAAACTCGGCGTGGCTATATATCTATTTATTGGCTATAAGTTTTAAAAGAATTTAAAATTACCTGATTTAGCTGACATTTAAATAGCCTGGAGGAGAACACATCATTTCCAAGGTATGCTATCTTCTATGAAGTCACTCACGGTGTTGTAAACCCTTAGGACATGAAAGAGTTCTATGACATTTTTAAAAAAAATCTAACAACTAGACCTTTCTGAATACTTTGTGGTGTTTATATCTTTTCTACACTATTTGTCAACAGTGTCAACGTTACTGTTATATCAAAGTCTGTGCATGTTGAGATTTAAATTCATTGCCTGTAATCTGTAACAATATTATTTATAAACATTGATGTCTTTTTCAGAAAATTGTTATTATTTAATCTTAACCCAATATATCATTTTACGATTTAATTTAAAGCAAAACTGGCACGAGGGAAGATGTTAAATTGCAACTAATATTATCCGATGTTCCTGGAGTAACATTTTATTAGTGGAATGGCGCTACTATAATGCAATTCCACGAGCTGATATATTTGCTTCAATTTAATAACTCTGCTTGAAATTTCCGTAAATTTTAATTCATGAAATAACATTCATGTAATTAACCTAAAATCTACATTAAGTAACTCTTTTAATCGTGTTATGTTTATTTCATTAAAACCTAGTATGAATCCAACATAGCGTGTTTTCATATCGTTATTCTTTATATTTATTTGTTAAAGGAACAAACAAACAGATTCGCATTAAGAATTGTTACAAGTTTAGGACAAAAAATAGAAATGTGCAACTAGCATCATTGTTCGCGGATTATACTTGTATTTATAAAGATAAAATAAAGTAGATCAATGAAATCGCAACATAATAAAAAAAAATATAAAATAGTAAAAATGGTCAGTCAACAAAACTAGTAGTAAATAACAAGTATAATAACCAATATTAATAACAAATTACTAATTGGAGTCATCACTTGTATCAACCTTATAAAGTCGTCAATGGAGAGACTTCAGACTCTTTACCATTAAAAAATGATTATAAAGAAATGTTTCAAATAATTTTGATTTGTTTTTAATTTTAAATTCCAAGGCGCAATGAATTTATGTAAATCGCTCACCCGGCTCCAGTGATGGAACTTATGCAAGCTTTCTCCTCGGTCAACAAATCCAATTACGACCAAGATTAAAGAAAAGATTTCACGCCTTGTCTTCGACAGACTAGCTGTAATTGCGTTACATTTTATTTAATTTACATGTAACAGATAACTTGCGCACAATTTAAATTTAGAACAGTTTTATTATTAATACAATTCATTTGGCTACTTATATAGAATATTAGGAACTTTACTTAAAATATGATCTACAAATCAGTCATTAATCGTGATAAGATTCAACAATCGTTTTATTATAAAAAAAATGGCAGAACTATAATCATTTGTGTAAGCTGCAATTTTTTACGTCAAAAATTAATGCATGAAGTCGATAAATGAATATGCTATGAAAATCATACAATGACGAAAAAACAATGCCTTTACCTAATGGTTAGCGATGTACTCCGTTCATTACAATAAAGCTACCTACGGTTTTGAGATTTAAAATAGGATGCAGCCGTTGAAGTATATTATTTTTTATTGAACCTCATCACTTTACCACCAAACTTATATTCGATGACGACTATGATAGCCTCTTGGAAGGGATCTACCATCGATAAAAGTCTTAGTAGACGAAGAAGATTTTTAAAGTTAGCCTAGCTTAAAATTAATACGGTAAGATATTACCTAATTACAAATAATAAGAATCCTTACTCAGGTACGCTCCAGTAAAGCTCAACTCATACTACGCGTATTGTCAGTAAGGAATCCTATTTTTTTTATTTTTATAGCTTAGCGTTATTTCTTGTAAATCGCAATACAGGATGGGATTAAGAAATAAAAATAAATAAATAGTTAGAAATGTAGATGCGATTTGCTAATTCACTGAGGTTAAACAATTATTATCCACATAAGATAATTTTCAGCGACGTTATGCACATCATGAGAATGACAGAAAAGCCTAATTTAATAAAAATTACAATTATATTTAGCCCCCCTGTGTGAATGGCATCCTGTGACCTAAAGTTACGAAGGTCCTAAACGTACTCTCATCTGAGAACAACCCACAACACTCAGACAGGTTTTTTATGGTCACGTTTACAAAAAATATTGACTACATATTTATTTTAAAATTAAAAGTAACTTAGAGAGTTATGTACAATATTAAATTTATTTCTTTAAAAGTAGTTTATTTAAATATAATTTTAGAGAAGTATCCTGTAATAATGCAAGAAACGCAACAGCCTTTCTTTCTTTCTTTCTGTTGATGTTGACGCTCATAGCCTTGTTGGGTTGTCATAGCTTCGTCGAAATGATTTATAGTGGATAGAAACTCAGAAACAGAGTGGTCCGCGAAAAACGCAATAGTCACTGCTTCACAAACAACTTTCAATAACAGTGTATTTAAATGAACACTGAATTACCTTCTGTACGAATCACCGAAACGAGTTTTTCCTAAACAAAAAGGTATGTTTATTCATCGGGGTCGTTATTTTTACAGGTTGAAAGTTTTAATTGCAAAACAAATTTATTTCGCAGAATTAAGTACTTTGTTTGTTCAATATTTCAGAATGATGTATATTCATCACAGTCGCGTTTATCATTCCACCAGTTCGAAATTTAAATTTCATTTAAATGTACCAAAAGTTTAATTTTAAAAATATGTTTTTTTACTACTGTAGTTAAATGCTAGTCGTCTTTTTAATATATCACAATGTTTAATAAATACCAATTTTTTTTATAAAAATTAGTCTCTTAACCTGTAGTTACCTTAATTTCAGTAATTTCGTATTATAAATTAATAAGCCTAGTTAAGAGATATTTTAATTTCTAATAATATAAATTTAATAGCATATAGTAGCTAAGTGCACAAGCTACTATCATTTCTGTCCCATCTCGTAACTTTATAAAATATAATACGCAATAACCATTATATTCTTGATATTTACCGCCGATTTAAATCAAGAAACGCAGGTGTAAATTTTTCACGGATGTAGAGAAAATCTTATATATTATCTACATCTGGCGTATTATAATTTGTATATATTATTATTAACATCTTTTCAGGACATGCAGACACGGGCCTGTCCAATCGATTTCCAATAAAACCGGTGTGATATATATTAATAAATCAATCACTTTTACAGAACTGCATTAATACTAATTAAATTAAAAACAAGAAAGTGTATTTAAAATAACTTAATACAAATTTAAAATTAAACAATTCTACAATCCTTTCATTTTTCGCTAAACAAACAGACAGAGCTTCCGCTTGCAACAACATGGCAGCAATAGATGACCAAAACTATTGTTTCTATTGATTTTAATACTGTTTGCCTGGGGGCTTTCACAGTTTCGTTTGAATTGAGTTCACGCAGTGAAAGGGTCCATGAACATGCAAAAACAGTTTCACGATGACTGATATATATACGGCTGCGTAGAACACGCGGCAATGTGAGGGAGAATATAGATCCTCCCTCGGACCGCCCATGTTATTCGCGATTAGGAAACGGATAATGAACAAAGTGAGCGCGCTGTTCTTTTTAAAGGTGTCGTGACACCACAGATCCTTAGATCTTATTTCCAGCTAACAATATATACACTATGATCCACAAAAAAACTAACTAAGTCACTCTGTATAAACAGATGAAATAAATGAAATTAAGTGTGGTAATTTAATTGTAATTTAATAAAACTAGGTAACAGTAAAATAATACGTAATAATAGGCTTACAGAACAAACGAACAAGCAAAAATGTCAATATAAAAAGCACAATAAAATGTAAACATAGAGAGATTTTAAATGACCCATTCAGTCGCCAACATTTGGGAGTAGTTGCACTGTAAAGATAAAAATTATACATGTTTTTTTGGAACACAAATGTATTAAAAAAGTAAGCAACGTAAAAATATTTTTTACTAACTGTTAGCGGAAGAAAATATTGACCAGGTGTCAATTATATGGGACAGTTCTGCCGAAATTTATTCTGTACTTATTTTACAAAATAGAGCTGTACAAGCAATTAAACTTTGAAGCTTTAAATAACTTTACAGCTAAAGATTCCCTAAGTTCAATACTTAATTCGACTAAGTAAGAAAAGGACCAATATTTAGCCACTTCCGCACATGCAGTGGTAGTCGTGCAACGAAATGCACCACCCGCCAGCCCGCTGATAAATGCGTATGCGGCAAACAATGCGAATCACACAACCGCCACCACCAAATTACTTAACACGTGTTTCACCCCTCCACGGAGCATCTTCAGGAGTTATGTTACACCGATTAGTGCCAAACACAGAGTCTAGACTCTGTGATCAACTGACACGTCCGTCGTCACTTTTCAAGGATCATTAAGGATTGCTGCATATGCGGAAGTGGCTAAATGTTGGTCCTTTTCTTACTTAGGATGGACTTCCGCGAGGTAACGCCTGATTCCATTAAATATTTAATTCGTATAATTATTTATGTGCCAAATTTAACATCTTATATAAAAATAGAAACAAACACATAATAAATACAAGAAATAAAATTAAAATCGTACCGCCGAAATTTCATCTTCAAAAAGTTAAAAAATCCTTCATGGTTCCAGGTGTACATATACTACAATAAAATTCCTCAACATGCCGTAGCCGTAGTTTTAAATTAAAAAATTAAAAATCCAAATCTTGTTATAGCATTCTAGAACAATCATTTTTGATAACTAATAAATATATAAAGGAACTTGGTTTATTGGCTCGTTTACATGGTTGATGTCATAACATACACAGCAAAAGTAGTTAAATTTCAATTTAAAAAGAGCAACTGTTATATTTCTGACCGCCTGAACAGATCAGCATTCCGAGCTGGTGATAGCTTACTACTTACGTTAAAATATTCGACGATTCAAAAGTGTGTGTAAATACCTACCCAAGTAAATATATTTTGAAATTAAATTTGAATATATACCTATTTCACATCTGTTTTTTTTATTCTGAAATTATAAGTAGACACTTTGTAAAATCTTACATAACAGAATTTAAACTGTCGCTCATTTATACAGATACCGAGATTCATTTATACCGAAATAACATATTATACATACTATTTAATTAAAATATTTAAAATGGTATCGAACTTTATTTTGCCGAAATCTTTTCACCTGTATACAACGGTGTAATAGAAAATATTTAGATAGTATAAACGTTTATTTATTTATTTACTCTTCATTGCATATCTACTAAAGATATAATAATAAATGCGATAAATAGGCAATAGATTAAGTACAAAGGTTGGTTTTATCGCAAAAACCGATTTCTTCCGGTTTACCGTTGGATGGACCTAGTGAATAAGAAAAAATATAACCAACGATGACAATAGTATTTGGAAATGGACACATATATCACAAATAACTTATAATATAGGAATATTTTGAGATATAATCGAAGCTGACGCTTTTCGCTCTGTAGCAACCAAGATAATCGATAATATACAGAGCAATTGAAAATAGGTGTAAAAGCTTTATAGGAATGTAATGAACGCTTTTAAATAATGAATAACGTAATGATAATATTTTTCACAAAACAGCGTCTTCAGTTCGGATAACTACGTATTATTTATTGTTTTCTATCTGTCTGTTCCAGAAATTACTATCTTAACACATTCTAATATTAAAAATATTTTAATATTAAATATTTCAGAATGATCCCTTTATATACAGCATGATGAAAATTAGTTGTTAAAACTTTAGATTTTTCGAATGAAAGAGCCATACATTTACATCTTTAAAGTTTTTACAGCTATAACGAATCACCCTGCGTACATAAAATAAAGTCTACATTAATGCCAATAGTCAAACAGCATTGGCCCGTGACATAAAAAAAACTACGAACTTTTTGAAAGGACCAAATATCCAATTGTTTTCTGCAGACAAAAGATTTATTTTTTTTATTTATTGCTTCATTTTCTTTTATCTTCTTATCCATAATTGTAGCAATTGATTGAGTTATTCGAATCGAAGGAAAGTTTTCAGTATTACTCTTAATGCATATATAGATTATTGTTCTCATTCACTGTTCTTTATATTCGTTGTGTACAAACATTACATTACTGATGTAATATTTACTTTAATTTTTAGGTTTACTCAGTAAAGTCCCTTATTACTTTCCATTACAACTACAGTACTTTTTAAAATTCAACTATTCTTATGCGTTCCAATTAAAACGACGATTTAAATTCGAACGCCAAGTGACATTGTCGTTGCCATTGCATTCAGCTCACATTGTAAATGTTTCACTTTTATAATAGTCTCTCTTAATATAGTACAACCAAAACAAAATATATAAATAAATATAGAATAGAATATATATAAATATAGGAACCAAAAGTTATGCCGGTTATACCTCACCTTCAACCGAATATCGCATCCTTTGATCCTTATTTTAAATGTTAAATTTGCAAAGTTCTCTAAAGTGCGTGATGTAGCTACCGCTGTCAGAAGAACAATGCCCGACAAACCCATCGGATTACATTGACAGCTTGTCATTCGTTAGCTTAAATATAAATTTTTCGCGACACCGTCGTATCAATTTGTCAAAGTACAATCACATAAAAATACGATATGGTAAAATAATTTATAAACGACAGTAGAATAAATTCAATGCGCACTTCGCTAATGTCCGCCAAGGGAAACTGAATAAAAGATCTGTTATGATGAAAGGCGTAATGGACAAAAAAATGTGTAAACGAAAACGACTTAAAAACATCGCACACTTAACGGATCATCTTATCCATAAGATCAAAGATAGCCAAGGGTAAAAAGAAGTAAAAGTTGTATTACCAACCTGTGTACCCAATTTACAAGGAAACCTTTTTTTTTAAACGAATAAACACAAAACTGATCGAATCGCTGTCAACATTTAAAATAATGCTGAAAAAGCACTTCCTTCTTCTCTGAAATAGGATATTGTGTAGCATCATTCATCATTATTCGTATTTATGTAACACCTTTTCCACTTAAATATTTATATGTATATATATTTTATGTGTATATATTGATTTTTGATTGATTCCATAATAGAGGAACTCAATTTGATACTAAATTCTACAAAATTGGGCAATCTTTAATGACGTACATAAGTGATTACTAGAAGTTCTCCTTAGTGGATTAAAATAGCAATGAATGAATGAAAGGATAATACGAAAAAGATAAAACTACGAAGTCCACGTTCTGTAGAGTCATCAATTAGGTTTAATGTCCAAGTAAGTAGTATATTCTCAAAATGAAGGCTGCAGCGTACCGATAAGAACAGTATGACAATGAAGAAATAAATAATGAACGTAGAAGTCAGAAGTCGTACTTTTGTCCGTACCAGATAAAGAATTTAAGAATGATATAAGTGAATTTGGGTCACTGCGGAAAAGTTCGTAACATTATCTTGCAAAATTTGTTAAGAATTTTGTTTTTCTTTCTCCACATAATACATAAAAAACGTACAAAAAATAGCATATTCAAGTAAAAAAACGTTTGCCAAAAAGTACCGCTATATTTAGTAATTAAAAACCACTATCAACTATTACAGTGGAAGGGAGAATAATTAAACACGATTAACAATGTAAATTAACGCACAGCAGAATCTTAACGTCCAGTAAAATTTTAGTTATTATTTCAAAAAATCTTTATGTTAGAATAAAGGGATCCTTGAAACTATTTACATTTTTAATATTAAATAACTTTTTGAATATCCATGAATTGGACTTAATTGAGTTTCGCAATTAATACTCACTAAATCAGAATAAATAAAATTAAAATGGAGTCAAACAACCACGACATGACGACGTCAAAATCAGTCACAGGAACGTTTCTTGAAGTTTTTGACTCGTACGTGTACCTGAGGTAAACAGTCAAAGTAGGAAAGTTACCTTTGAAGAAGAGCTCAATCGTCGAGTTTATCTCGACTAGACAACGCTCGGACAACTACAAAAACAGTCTAATTCAAAAGCTCTTAGTGACTTAAGATCAGGTTCTACAATAAATGTGTGTCACTTGTAATGACCTGTGGCAGTGATAGGAGATCTCGCACTTCGGGTCTCATAAGCAACCTCACAGTCACTTTACGAACCGCCAGGCTATGTTTGGGATATCCCTAAAATGTGGAATCAGGAACACGGAAACTAGTAGATGAACAAAAGTATTGGTACGTTCAAGCGGAATGGTAAGTTTAAGTGTGAAGGTAAAATTGCGAGCAATACAGATGACCGCTGGGGATACAGACGCCGAGATACAGGAGTCGCATTCGAACAGTAGGACTTTTACTAGCAATCACGACAGACGACCTCGCTAAGAGCATTAGAGGATGATGGATGCAGGTTACTTCTAAACTATCTGATAAGAAATCTGTGGAAGAATTCCATGTCCAGTAGTGGACGTCACACGGCTTAATTTATGATAAAGATGATGAGATATACTTTTATAAATAATAAATAGCCTTTGAGCTAAGTACTACATATAGGTTATATGTTATAAGTTAAATTCATATCTTTTCTTTTAATCAATAACATATGACGTGGGCTACCCGTATTGTTAGCGTACAGCACTTTGTACTAAATAGCAATATTTCAACATAAATTGCTTTCACAAATCGCATGACAAGCGAAACGCTTTGTGCAAATGAGGATCATGACAGCACGAGTAAATAAACTACAAATTTCCTTTGTGCCTCTCCCGTATAGGATAAGGTGAAGTAAGAATTTACACAATAGTGAACACGTGTGGGGTCTAAATTATAAAAGGAGTTACCATTAATTAAAACCACCACCTATTAATTTAAGAACTACTTTCCAGATTTTGCATATTTGATCAGAAATTATAATCGGAATTCAAAATGTTATTCATCATCACGAGAAGGTTCTCGTGTAGCGATCAAGAGTCGTTAGATGTAACGTATGTTGGCCTCCTACTAGTCGGATCGACAATATAGTCAAAACCGCCGGAAGCCCCTGGATATGGGCAGCGCAAAACCGGTCATCGTTGGAGGAGATCTATGCGTTGAAATGGGCGTCTATCGGCTAACATGATAGTGATTATTGGTCATCATAATCGTGATTTCAGGCGTAAGACATCCACTGCTATTATTGAAACGGAAGCTAATAATAACACGTTCACCGTACAAGGTGGACAGACGACTTAAGTGAGATCGTTGGAAGACGTTGGACGATTCTAACCGTTTGGAAAAATAAAGTATTTTTATTAAAAATGTATTATATACGAGTTTCCGAGTGTGTTTATTAATGAACATAAAATTTGCGTTTTGAAATGTTTGTTTTTGGGTCAGAATCAACGCAATGTTATTCGCAAAGCTTTCAATGTTGAATTGCAAATTTGAATTAACCCCCATAAATAAAATATTACCATTTAAACTACTGTCAAACAACTCAGCGCTACGATAAATAGAGTCAGCATTAAATCTGTGAAATAAATTTTACCTACAACACACATGAAATTAAAATGTTACATTCAATTAAATTATTTTGATTCATAGAATAATATTACATTTCATTTAATGAATCATCAATGTGATGAATAATAAACATAATTAAATACATAATATGTAATTTGAAGACTTGATTACAGGTACAAACAGCGTGCAAAGTTATAAACAACTTATGAACAATATTGCGACTTACATAACAATCCTAGATATTTCATGCTAAAATGTACAAAAAAGGGTGAAAAAAACACCAGAAAAACTTGAAAAATCAGAGACAAACACAACGGCAATAAATAATGACAATGTAATTTGCTAACCAAGACGAAACAGAAAATGAAATAATAAAAGAAAATATTTAATCATAATACATATATGTATACCAATATTATTATTTCTCTTACTAAAAAATCATGTATCAAAATAAATAATTACTTCATAGTTACAATAAAATTAACTAACATTAATCTACTGTTGATCTGATGTCTTCTAGAAAATGTATGTGATAAACATATTTAAAATGCTCGTAAAGAAAATATGCTTTAGTCGTCAATTTCTATAATGTAAGACGTCTGACCAATCGAGCGTAGCGAATGCTCGCATGAATTATTTCTCGCAGCTATTTATAAATAAATGCCGGTAATCTGTTCATACATAAATATACATCCAATACTGATATCCCACATGAAGCATATTCAAATAATAAGCAAAATCTTTTTTACAGGATTATCACATTAGATTCCGCTTTAATTCTATTTTAATATAAGCGTACACAAATATCCGTGGAGCGTAAATACGCTGAAAGCATGTGAAAATTGGGAAGAATAAGTATGGCGGCTACGTCACGCACAATTTTTTTTCATATTATGCATGTAAGAGCCCAATTTGATATAAACTAATGGCATCCTTCAAATTAAAGCTACGAGGGTTCCAGGCGCGCTCTGATTTGAATAGAGCCTACACTAACTCAGAAGGCTTTTGTTTTTTGCAATCACTTTATGCGCCCTTAAAAAATGTCAACTAAAAGGCATTGTTGTAAATTAATAAGAAAAGGTAAGTCCGACTTCGAGAAAGAGTTCATTCGCAGAATCCAAATCAGATGGTTCAGGACATTCGGGTAGCTCTGGAACATCTCTTAAAAAATACTAAAATATCTGAATACAAAGATCTTTGACTAGTGTATGTTGTCAGTGGTAAAATATAGATCTGAAATGTGGTCGCTTACGATGGGCATTTTATAAAGGCTCAAATTCATCCAGAGAGTGATAATGAGAACTGTGCTCGGAACTTCACCGCGATATCGAATCAGACATGAAGAGATCCGCTGAAGATGTATTGTCACTGACCTAAAAAGGATGCTGGTCTTATGTGGCAGTGAGTGAGACACAGCGGTCATTCAACCGAAGGCTGTTAGGACCGAAAGGTCGTCGAGCGATCTCTAGCCGGTAAATGCGGCGTGGATTAGCGGTGGCGAAGGTGGACCATGGTCATGTTCAAGTCATTACTGCTATTTTTAGGGAGTTTTTGCTTAATAGTGGGTATCTATTGGCTTAAATGATGATAATAAATAAGGATTTGTCCACAACGAATTTAGTCTATCTTATTGTCATTAATTAATTCGTTTGGCGTGTAAAGTATAAATGTAAGCTATTAAATATATCAGAAATAAATTCTTAAAAATTCTGTCGATGCGTAGTAGGTAATGTTTGGTACATTTCCTGCGACGTTAGATCTTCGCATACTAGAGCTTTGAAAATTCCACTTGAATAATTTCTATCCTGAATCCACTTCACTTCACGTAAATACGTTATTGATATTTTCTGCTGAAGCATTTAAATACTTCTCATAATACTACTTTATTTTTTTATTTACTTATCGCAAAAAATTTTATATTAAATTGAGAAATGATGATCCTTTTTTACGAATTCATCTCTTTATCAATTAGTGTAATACTAATGCTTTAAATTCATTGTTTATTCTTTGATATATAGACATAGGTTTAGCAGTGAACGTCCTAAAGCTGAAATGATGATGGGTATAATAATAGATCACCATTGAGAAAAGACGTAACGCCGAGGTAAAATTTTATTTTACATAATATTGCGCAATGTCACACAGTTATAGGGTAGGTCGTTACGTACTGCTTACCATGATATAATTGCAATGTTCTTCTCGTTATTTTATGGCAAAAACACCAAAGGATAAGCGATAGACATGGACATCATTACGAGTGACAAAGTAAAACTATATATGTACGATCGCTATCACGTGTGTGTAGAAAATAAACAGGAATATCATAATATGTTTCAAAATCGTAACATTTAATGTCAGATCCCTGGAACCTGAAAAAAGACATACAGATAATATTTTCACTACAGACAGTAAAAATAACTAGTATGTCTATTTAAATTGAGCAACGAAATACTGATAATAGCAGAAAAAGAATGAAGAATTAAGGTAAAAGATAAGGTATTTTGGACTGTGCAGGCCTATACCCAGTTTGAGGCTCCAATGACGGAGTTACACATAATATATCAATTATGTATAACTTTATTGAAACGATTACTTTTGATGTTAGAAATAAAAGCTTGGTATTATTGTTTATGATCCGAATACGTGAGCCCATATTTAAGCTAAAGAGACGTTTGTCTAGCAGTGGACGGCTTACGTCTGAAATGATGAGAATAATGAATAATAATGAAACTAAAAAGGTGGTCATCACCGAATATCAAACATAGTTGTTACAGGCATTCATATAAAAACCTTTCAATAATCCTTTAAATGAAAATATTAACATTAAAAACCGTTAATACTTACACTTATTTGTAATTCTACCAATATATAAAAAAATTGATCGAATATTAATAATACGTAATAATGGATAATATTTTGTAATAAAATAACGTTTGTTAATATTACATATTATATATTTCCTTGAGGAAAACTTAACAAAACAGAGCCTTATTCAGTTTGCGTCAGATTGATAAATGTGAGATTTTATTTTTTGATATGAGATCAAAATACTTTGCGGTAAGCATACAAATAAATGGGTAAATAAATAGTATGAAAACCTATATTTCCAAGAAATAAGAAAAACATAACTAATATATGATAAGTCTGATTATGAGCTTAATGGATTCGCTTTTATATTCTCGATTATAAAATGTTTATTATATATTTTCAACGTATTTATCAATATTAATCCGCATCCTATTAGTCATGTTTTAGGACAGAATTTTTAGAGAAATCAAAATATTCAGACGATTCTTAACAATCTTAATTATTTCTTCATAATATTTTCTTTATTACTAAAAGTCGTGTCCGTCTTGAAAAGTTATAACCAGTTCGATGAACTATTTCCATGCCATCCTATCTAAGAGCAGTTTTTGATCAAATTAGCAAAAATTGCCAATTTATTTTTCGCCGGTTGTCGCTGAAAAACATGAATATCGTTAATAATTCATTACAATAGATTATCAAAAAGTTCCGTAAAGTTGTGATAAATTTCTTACATACTTACCTATAACCAATTATACCATTACTATGACAACTGTATATCATTGTTATGATAACTACGATGTAGTATATATATATATATAAATATATATACTACAATATTATACACAATAATTGTACTTCACATTCCTGGCCAAATTTTCAAAATAACCATTTTGCAAAACCGTAAGTGTACTTCTTCATAATTGTCTAGAAAATTCGCCTCTATTATTAGCGTGTTTAGCTGTAAAACATTATTATAGAATTAATGATTTTTATGTTTTTCTAATACAAAAACAAATAAAGCCATTAAACAATTCTATTGTTGTTTATCTCATTGTTAAAATTGTAAATAGAACTAATGGCGCGTGTCTGTTTTGAAAAACGTCCAATACAAAATGGTCGACTAAAGTTCATAAACAATTGAGAAATTCGTAATAAGACCGTATACCAAAATAGTAAATTGCGTAACAATGCAGGTCTTTTTAATTTGGTTAATACATTCCATGGACTCTATTAGAAGGTTGTCATTACGTATTTAATAGAATATTTTAAAAAATTTCATTCAATAATACCATTTTATAAACCATTTAACATTTTTACTACAAATATTATCTTATAGAAAGAACATCTACGTAATCAAGCGGTAACTGTGGTAATTGATTTTAATAAAAAATTGGATTTCGTTTAAAAATGTATTTTAAGGACTTGCACACGCGGCACAACATTGTAATACATTTTTTCTCTATACTTTTTTTCTATTTTCTTTTTTTTCTCGAACCTTATACCACACATGGAAAAATAAGTAACAATTTTTGTCCCTCAAAGGTTTCCCACGAAATATGTGTTTGTTGAGTCAACCTGAAAACAACTACATGAGTTATACACGTATACACATACGTATGTTCATATCTCTTATGAGTTAATGTTTTTTGCTTTTTACATAACTGCGTGTTTTTGTTTTCAGATTTATTTACTAAAGAGAAGTATGTAACAAGCCTCTGAGCAAAAATTCAAGCTAATTATCAGGTTCCGAAGGATTTCCGAAAGTAGATACTTTATGTTGAGAGTACTTCCGAAAATCCTTCGTACTCTGTCCTAACAAACGTTTTATCAGAATATTTGATACCATTCTGATAAAAACTTTTATTTTCTTGTATTTATATAACTTTCGTACCTGTTGTTTACCATATTCAACAATTTGCAAACAGCTTGTAAATGAGTATTTAAATCACGTTTTACGTTCAACGCTACCTGAATCGCATTTCGTCAGTTACATTTAACGTTTTACACACACGAAAAAGTGTTTAAAACAACATATTATCTGTTTTTTAAAAACATTTTAAGTTTTTACAATATTATTTTAAGCTGTATATACCAACAAACAGCTGATATATGACCTAAACGTTTATCAAAATAAATAAAAGAATTTAATTTACAGTTTAATTAATATATTTAATGATATATATTTACACACATTTTTTGTTTATAAGTGCATATTTTTTTCGAATTACTACCTGTTTGTGTCCAAAGGGCGTAAAAAAGTTAATTTTGTCAATATTTTGAAACAATACTGGCCTTATATGACTGAAAATTGACGTAACAAGGTCTTCGTAATAGTTACATCAGAAGATGGGTAAGATTTATATACACGTTGTCATGTTACGTAATTGTCACCGCTGGCAGCTGGACTAACACGCTCATAATGTCCGAGGACATAACTGCGCAGCCAGCCGTCACACTGGCTGCTCGCTCGATTTATTTTATATTCTGTGCACTAAAAAATATTAAAAACATTTTGCGGGAAAATGCAGTTCCTCTATGTGTTTCTATTTTATCTGTGGACCTTTACTGTTGTTCATGGACAAGACTGCAGAGTTCCCGGGAAAAGGGTATTTTTGTTTTTGATTTTTTTTTTTAATTCAAACCACTGATGTTTGCATAATTTTACGATTTTTTTTTATTTCTTGACTTTTTTGGCTGTACTAAATTTTATTATGCTATATTATATTACACATTTATTTATGATATTATCTTTTTAATTGTATGCCATTTTTATAAACAATCAAATTTTACATATCAGCAGCATTATTGAGTAATCTAAAGAATGTACTAGAAGGAAATCACTAAAACAAATAGTAGGATTCTACAAAACATACGAACAAACAGTAGGTACCAGTAATAAATAGTTATTCTTAGTGACCATAATTACAGAACAATAGTTTATAAGTGATAAATTTGTCCTAGATCCTTGCATTTTCGCAGTCTTATAGATGATCTAGACTTGTAGAGAAATCGTAAGAGAATATATTACAGACATATATACTATACTATACTAATTTACATACATATATTACTTATTATCTATCCACTACTTCCACTTAATATATAATATATATATCTTTAACCTTCCTAACAAGATATTTCCCGGATAATATTATAATCTAGCATCTCACGGAAGTCTGAAAAACCAGGGTTGTATAAGTAGTCATAAAGCTGAAATACCGCTTTCTTCGCACTATATTGTAAATTTTAAATTTTCTCTGGGATAAAAACTTTTATTTCAATAACATACTTTACTAGTAATGATGAATTCGTAAATATATATTTATTTATACCAAGGTCCTTATTAGTTGACAGATTTGTATATAGCAAAATAAAAACATTAATAGAAAAACTACGCCATTTACGAAATACACATCATTATCAAGTATTACTTTTGTCTGAACTAATATTGTCACTTCTTTTGAAAACTGCGCCTTTTTCAGCATCATCTACTATTAATATTCTCGTACATACACTGCCAGTCGCACTGGTAGACTTAGTTACCTTAGTTTAATAAAAAAATAAACAAAACGTATTTCAGATTGATCTCTTTATTCTTCGAATTAATGTCTTTATATAAATATGACGTATAAAAACAGGTTTTCTATAATATATATTCCTGGACTTGAGAAATAATGTGATTATTTTTTCATTGTAATGCTTTATGATACACAATTTTTATTTGATTACATCCAAGGGGTGATAGCCTTTTTGACTTTTTATGGTTTTGATTGACGAGAAATTTTTGACAAATGGAAACAGAATTTATCATACTCTATTTAAGAAAAGAAGTGTTATTTTTACTATTTTTCTACTATTTCTACCCATCAGAACTTTCCTCGAGCCTGAACATAAATACAAGAAAGATAATTGGTGGTATTGGTCTAGCCGATTTAAATGTTGCGCTTTTTTACCAACTTTGAGGTATACAGTGCGATTCATTGTAGGAGTAAAAGATTTAAAGGTTTTTAATGACAAACTACACACAACAATTATCTTATTTATACTGTTAACTACTGGCCTTCAAATAAAGTTTTGTTTCATCTCATGTTACGTGCTTATTAAAATTGATTATAAAAATCCTTTATGTATTTACCTATCAAATATCGTAGCTGTTTGTAATATCAACCTAGATTGATTAAGAACAATCCAACTAATTCATTTAGTTTACAATTACTGAAACCTTCAACCTTCTCTACCCGCATACGTATCTTAATTTGCTACCATGATAATACAGTTACATTTATTGTCAATTTCGGCTACGGCGTCATATATGCAGATAACCCGCAGTAACTAAATGTATGTAAAAATATATCATTTGATACGACAAATTGAAATCGAACAGAGCTGCTATTTATTATAGAACGCTGCTAAGCCAGATAAAGATGAAGCTTGAATTGATTAACTCCATTGGAGACGATTCCGTTCACCGGTTGAAATTGTCGACTTTTTTGTAGTCCAAGTATTCCTGAGACTCAATTTCTTTTTCTAAAGATACATTGAGATAAATATAAAAGTAAATAAATGAAGAGACTAAATTGTTTAAATCTAATACTTACTTGATGCTACTGAGGTTTTCTTTGCAATATGCCATTTCTGAAGTGGCAGGGGGCGGAGCACATAGCTCGTGCAACTGATGGCCGTTGGGACCAATAGGTTCTCGAGTGGCGACCACGAGTTGGTAGGCGCAGCGTGGGTAAGCCCCACTTTAGGTGGACCGAACACATCATCGTTAAGGTTGCGGGACGTCGTTGAATGCTGGAAGGACAAGACCACTCATCATGTCTGATATGGGGCGGCCTTGCAATGGGCCTCAAAAGAAGAAATAGAAAAAAATCCTTCGGTTATCGTCTTCAACGCTTAGAAAGAGTACCAGGACCTATTAATTAAAGCAGTGATGCATTTAAATGCTGCTCTAAGCAACGCCCGGGCGAAAAGCCGGCCCTACTCCAATACCCAAGTAATAGATGAAGAAAGCTCGCAACCATTAAGACCCTCGAATCCAACGCCTACTTTTTAAGTACTACCTACTTTTTGACCTTAATGTAAAAAACGCTAAAGTGAATTTTAAAACGGTTTCGTATTTTAAAATCCTGTTTTTTACAGTATTGTAATGTACGGGTTATACAACGAACGTCTTGCTTGTCTTAAAAAAGAGAGAGAATATTTATTATTCTTACATTAAATTCTGACGTCAGATGTTAATTGTGTATGTCAGAAAAACAGCGGCTGTCATGTCGACATCCTTAATATGCTTAATGTTAAGTAAAAGATTTAGCTATACTGCGTAGTAAGCGACCGCTTAGAAGACTTTGCTAATGAAACTGATTCAATCTCTGCTTAAATATGTGGTGATACATTAAAATTAGCTATATTTAAACTATAAATTATTCTATTGTAACATATTAGTGTATTATCCATTTAATATATATTTCGCCTATTACGAGGAATCGTTGGATCTGAGTAGCGCACGACAGGCGCAGGATTTTTTGGAGGTCTAGGCCTGACAGTGGACGTCAATCAGCTGACATGATGACTATAATGATCCTCCTATTAATCTATGCCTTAATTATTATTGTATATTACTTCCAGTGCTCAGATCACGAACAGTGCTGCGGTGGGTGTTGCTTTGGAGGCCTGTGTATTGACAGTAAGTTTTTCAAATATTTTATAAGCCATACTGCGTATAATTGACTTAAATTGATGATGGTAATTTAATTTACCGTTAACAACAATGAGAATTTAATGTGAGATATCAAACCTAAAAAATTATACCCTTTAAAGAAAACTACATAAATAAACTTTACCCGGTAAAAATGTACAATCGCAAATTAAAAGCACAAATACTAGTTTTAATTAAAAATTAAAAAGTAAAATATTTTTTAAAATCAAATTAGTTACTTGCTAAAACTTTACGACTTTGTAAAGATGATAGACGCAGGACGCATACTGCTTCCTGCCGGTCTTAAGGAAAATATATGGGGGAGACCAATGTATAGCAATAGACGTTCCACTGCTGAAATGATGATAATGATGTACTATTTGAAATACCTAAAAGTATGTTAACATACATCTATGATATAAATAATAATATTCATAGCCATATTTCTTAGTTACCACCACAAGATAAGATATCTTCTCCGTCACAAGAAATATGGAGAATTATTATATATATATATATATATATATATATATATATATATATATATATATATATATATGCATATGTATTTATATATATATATATACATGTGTGTGTGTATTAATAGTGTTATCTTGAACTATATTTACTAAACTTTATTGATGTTAAGTTTGCCTTCTAATTATTTATACGATCAGCTTACAGATCATGCTTGACACCGTACGACGTGTGCAAAGACTACCCTTGCAGAGGTGAAGAAAACTGTTTCGTTTACCAACCCCCAGAATGCCGTGGATGCGAGCCTCTGCCGCTATGTAGACTAGACGAACCTTCGTAAAAACTACGATTTGGTACTAAAATATACTATTTCATCTCACAGATTGATACATATCTATCGACAAATATATTCTTTTATAAACTTAGCAGAATATAATAAATAATTAACAGGATATATTAGAATTCATGAGATGTTCAGAAGAGACTACGAACGTGAAAGAAAAGCCAAGATAAGATTTCATCACGACAATCACAAGTAACAGAAAGTAAATAAGTACAAGTTGTCTTATTTTGGTAATAATATAAACATATTAACTGAATTACCGAGAGCTTCGTTTTAATATTTTACGACCACATGCATATTGTAAACTTAAACTAGAAAATTCTATTAATTTATGTGATCGATTTATAAAACGTAATAGATGTTTCGTATTTACTAAGTATTCAAACAATAATTATAATTCGCAAAAAAATTCTCTTTACAAAGTGTTACATATAATTTTTAATTTAGATTCTGACGTACTTCACCGAATATTCTTATTTCAAAAACTGTTTTATTCATAAATCTTATAATGAAAAGGTTGATGTTAAAATTGGAATCATGAAGAACACGTTCTCGGAATAATGTAGAAATCTATAATATTAAAAAGTCTTATGAAATGGAAATATACCTTAAATCAGTTTTCCGAATTATTACTATACATGTACAATTATGACAATATTAATAATATTTTTCTTTTCTTTACCTAGCCAACCAAAGATTATTCAGTGTCATTACGACTTAAGGTATTTTAAGAATCTTGGTAATAATTATAACCTATTACAGTAAATTATTGTACAATTCTATGGAAAATTGACGCCATGTAAGGAACCGTCCTAGAAATTAACGTAAGTTGGGCATAATATTTGGAAACCTAGTTATAGGTGTTAAGACATTACATGTTACTTATTTATAAAAACATATTAAATAAATAAATAAAACAATGGAATTTTTTTGTTTTTTTTTATAACTTTATTTTCTATTAAAGACGAGATAGTGAATATAAGCCAGATGCTCTAACCACTAAACCACAAGTTCGTCGCATAATACTATTTAAAGAAAAACATACAAAACCCAAGCCACTATTAGAGAAGTAAGATCTTTTAAGATTTATTGGGCATTAAAAGGGTACACTCCGCACTATATATATTCCCAATTTTACGTCCTCATGTTCCCCGAAATTTACTGGCTAAGGGTTCTCTAGTTAATTGAACCCTTATGAAAGTGAACTTGATTTTAAGTGATTATAGAACTTTTTTATTCGGATATATTTTATGAAAATATACATAATTTAGAACATACATCTGTATGTGAACTCATATAAGATTAAAGCATCGAGTCATCTGATGAGTAAATTTATTAAACAAAGAGAATATTATTTTAGGATCGGAAACTAAATCTTGGGGCCTTTATATGTAAGTTCCTGTGAATCCTTAAGACAAATATTTATCTCTGGCCAGCCGACATTTCTCATCTCAGTGGTGGATAAAATGACACTTCAATTATTCAATCAATAACGCAATCAAATATTGTTTTAAAATAAAAAATACAGTGTCTTCGAAAGTTCTTAGTAGAATAATTTGCGTTTTAAATCGTTATAATTAATTAAAATGACAAAAAGAATGAGAGGCATATTAACCTGGTGGTAGCTAACTTAATCACGCTATGCACATAATGAAGGATCATTTTCTTGCTTTTAACCATCGTCACTTAGAAACGTTACTTAGTTAGTTTCCTCGTCATTCCACTTGTAACGAAAACCTTTAAACTGAAACACCATAACCATTAGTCAATATTGCTTAGCAACAGTAATAAAAGACCTCATACCATTTCTGAGACCTTTTATTTTTTTAGAGAATGTCTATGGAGTTATTTTTATTTAATTTATTATTAGTCGTACGCTGTTGTATCGGTGCAAGGAATAGTCGCCACCGTTTGCTCCATCAGTAAAATCTCTTGAACTCTCTTTAAATAAAAAAGCTGCGTTCGCCAAACGCGTGCCAGGCATAGCCAGAAATGGCACATACCTCCCCCACTTCTACCTCCCTCATTTCTAGAGAGGTTTATGTCTAGTAATGGAGGTCCTATATATTGTCTGCAATGATGATGACGACGAAAGCCATCAAAGTAATCTGATGTCTATACGAAATCATTTTCAGAAAGTACGTTGTTAAGCTGTCCATTCAAACGTTAATATACTCCATTTTCGTACATTTTCTAGACTATTGTCATGCTAATTCAGGTCGAGGATAAACTGATCTGACTTCTAAGTCACTAGGGTCTATGGTCATAAAGTTTATACACCGAAAAGCATTTCTATGTTGCTTAATGTAAGTGACAAATTACTCGCTGCCCTGAGTGTTACTCAAATTACTGGCTATTAAACGGGTTCTACTATATATTACGTATTATTTACTTCACTTTGTTTAAGTGTGTGTTTGTTCTTATATAATTAGATTGAAAAATGTGAAAACTAATCTTCGTAGGTTACCGAAAGAATTTCACAATGCTAGTCCATTAAATATTCAGAAAAAATTGTATATAGTATTCATAAATTTGCTTAGCTTTTAATGAATTAGGAAAAAAATCTTAGTAGGATTTTCTTCAAACGATTTTTCCTTAACATATAATTATGTACAGCATTCTCGTGTTATCTTTATAGAGAACTTAAAATGTAATATTAATATAAAATCTGGAATAAGAAATAGTTACCATTATTTCTATTTGATTAAGAAATTTAAATCAACCAAGATCCAATATCCTATTGGAAGATATCCTTAGATACCAGTTCGGTGGAAACTTTAATAACAAAAGCTTATCTAAGATTAAATACCTGTTCCAGCGCTTAGAGGCTCTTCGTTTGAAAAGTTTTACAACAGTTTCACCGATAAGAAATATCTAATGAACGAGCAAAGTAAACAATTTTAAAAAATTTATGAAATTTAAAAAAAATTATTAGACTTGTTAATGTCTTTAATTTATATTTTTCTTGCCCATGATAGCTTTGGTGTAGTGTATCTATATAATGTGTATAGTAATGTATGTATTTGCATGTACGTACACCCTAAACTGCCCCTTCTTCACGTGTCTCATCTCCATCCAAAGGTTGTCTGGTTGAGATCGCCTTGAGCAATAAGACTGCCTATTGTACCTTTGTATGAATTCTTGCTTTTTTCTTTTTTCTAGTTATTGTCTAAGGTGTACAAAAAAGTGTATATTAATTAATATATTTATGCATATGTATGTATATATATACATATATATATATATATTTATATAATATATAAATAATAATTTCTTTGTTAATTTTACATTAGTAGCTACGTCTTTATTCTTCATCTTTGTATACAAAAATTTCCATGTATGTACTGACTTACAAAGCCTAGGACGTCTATTAACGAAATGGACCATGGTTGCACAGACTTATTAAGACTAGGGGCCACTCGGGAAAATCATGAACTGATGGCGGACCGGCTGCCAGAAATATAGGTAATTAAAGAATTGATAATAATTTATTAAAATTGAAAAAGAATTTATTAATTTGAAGCGTGGCACTGCATAGTGCTTACAATCTTTTTTATATTTGGCTCAAATTTACTTGTAGCAACACGTAAAACTGCTTCCAAACTTTGATTTGCAAGGCGGTTTCTATTTTTTGTTTTATTATTATTTAGTATTGAAAAATTTGTTCACATATATTGGTAGAACCAAATAAGCTGGCACATTTCAGAGCGTTTATGCGCAACCCTTCGTACATATTTTTATCAATGCAGCGGTAAAAATTCAGCAAGTCTCCTTCGTTGAATTTGTTGCGTAAATCTTGGTCGTTTTCAATGTCGATAATTTTTAATTGCTGAATATGTTCAACAGAGGTTTCACTTTTTTAAACTCCGAAAATCTTTTCTACATAACTAAAATCAATCGCAGTTTCGTTGAATTTTTCAGCGATTTTCTTATAATCCGGAAAATAATTGTAATTTCCAGAATTCAATTGAGATCTGAAAAGTGTCAGCTTGCATTGAAAGGATGATACATAAGCGAAGAGCTGGAATATCAGCTGATTTTTGCCTTGAAGCTGTGTGTTCAAAACATTCAAATGATTTGTAATGTCAACTAAAAAAGCCAAATCACACAACCAATCAGGATTTTTAAATTCCGCCGTCGCCTCCCCCAAATTCATCTTTAGCCGGATATACCATAATCGCCACATCTGGCAGACAGGTTGGCGATCGCAGTGTGAAGGTACACAGAGGGCGCTCGTGCTCATTTTTTGAAATTTTTTTTTTTGTGAGCAGTGGCAATCGATCATATGCAATTATTGTAAAAAGTGTGAATTGTCTAAGATTGTATCCCAGAAATAGCAGCTGCGATCTACGTTCGCTGCTGTATTATCATATTACATATTTATTGTAAAAAGAATCCATCATTTTTTTTAATCAATTTACTAGTTTTTTTTTGTTTATCTTAATTGTTATATTGACTTGTTAACAAATGATTTATAAAATCCAATAAATATTGTTCCGAAATTAGTAGATATTATTTATTCTATTACATAGACAGTAGGAGTAGATAGGTACAAAAAATGTGGAAACAAAAAATAACAATTGAATTCTATTCCAGAATAAAACCAAAAAAAAATATGTTCGAAAAGTAGTTTGAACCTCGCGCGCGCGCTATTTGAATCTAGCGCCAACTACAATTTTGGAGTACCAGACAGTTATCATAGTTGGTGTATGGAGCAATGGTAGCCCAGTGGTAGAGGACTGAGACTTGCGATCGTAGGTCGAAGGTTCGGTTCCCGGAATATAATCCAATATAATCTACACTTTCATCATTAATTATATAGAATTGCCAGTGTTCACAAACATGTTTCCAGATGATGAGTAGTAGCGTCTTCTGCGTACCATAATACCAAACTGCGATTGAGAACTTGTCTGGCAAGCGTGGCATAATCCCCCATCGATATCTTAGGGAGAGGTCTGCAGTGTTCCTCTATGGACTGAGACGACGAGGTATTTTTCGGCTAATGTTCTGTTCTCACTTTCCAATATCAAGAGTGTACAAATTAGCAAACGAATACGGTACTCTTATTGACATATTGGCTGATTCTGTACGTCATCGAAATTGACTGCCTGTTTGATTTCCGTCCTAATTCCTAATATCCTACCGAAATAAATTACCGTAATATCCTTCTACCATACTTCACTCGTACCCGCATATTTTTTATTTTAAGCACTGTTTGTGTTTGCTTATAATTGATTATTTAAATTATTCTAGCTAGTAGGATTCATATTATTATTGTATGAAAACTATAACAATGTTCAATAATTACGATCATCGCAGTGAAACAAGAGCTATACTATATAGCTAACTTTGATGATGTAAAGTTATTCATACTACAGTGACGCCGTTTAAAATTAACACGGTTAACTGGTGGAAAATCTTGTTAGTGTCGTGACGAAGCGGTTCACAAGTTATTTCCTACCAGCATAAGTAACCAATCAAGTTCACCGCAGTAGTTTTCAGCTCTTCTTTTATGATTCCTCTTTTGTTAATAGTATTGATCGTCACTAACGTTTTTGTCCGTTTTAAAACGCACCAACGGATTCCGTGATGATCTATTTACATACGCTTCTCTCTTCTGCTTTCCATAAAGCAGTTATAATAGGAGTAGTTATAGACTCAACTCAATCGTGGTATTTTACTGACTACGTTCACTATAACTAGTAGCTAATGATCCATGAGCGATTTGACTTATGAGGTAACACATTATGGAAAGACTAAACTTGATATTCAGATAGCAAGGATGGCCTTTTTGAAGCGTCTTTCTGTCCATGCCGTATAACATTTTCCTGTAATGTCGCATTTTATCACCTCTATCCTTTCCGAATATACTCGCGTATTGACCATGATTTGGAACCGTAACTGAATATCGATAATATCAGAGTTCTCCAAGTCTCCTTTGTGGTTATGTATCCTATCTTTCAAGATATTGTAAAAGTATGGAAGTAACTACGAATAATGCCCAAAAATATCATCGACATTATAATTAATTAAATTATGTGTCGACAATGTGCCACGTGTTATAACATTCGATACTTTTTACAGTAAAATTATCACCATGCGCTACGCACATGAAACCACTTACTATATTTTTTATACTAGAAATGGTCAAATCATACATTGTACAGCTCGTGACGTTCGTGCTATTAATAATTTTGCAATGAAATTTTATTTATATTTTAACCGAAAAGAAAATTTATTAAAGAAGCCAACTAACCAGATAACGCTGTTTAATATGCGATAGTACAAAGTATTTTTTAATATTTACAAAATATTCTGAGAAGAACTACCATAATTTCATGAAATAATAATACTTTTAATTAATCACACTTTAAAATATACATTCATATCATTTTATTCGTCATACAAAAAATTAATCTGGCAGTATAAGGCCTTGTTGTATCATTTTCTGCCTCTTAGCTTCTTCCCTAGCAAGTTTTTCCGCTTCTTTTCTTTCCTGTTCTTCTCTCTCTTCTTGTGCTTTCTTCATCGCCATTTCAGCCAATGTTTTTTGATCTAACTTGAAGAAATTAATCGGTTCTTTAAAGTATCTCGTATCTTTGTTGTTCATATTTTCAATAAACTTAACATAATTAAATGAACCGTCCTCTGGGTTGTATGTTTTGTCTTTCGTTGCTTGTTTGATAAAGTCAACAAATTCGACATCTTGTAACGGTTCCCCCCATACCATTAGTTCCTCGCGAAGTACTTCAAGTTGTACTTTACCAGTTTCTTCGTCGTCATGTCCTAAATCTGCAAAAGCTTTGGTAACAGCCAATTCAAAATCATCGCCCCAATTACTTTTAGCTTCTATCATAAAGAGCCACTCGTGGTATTCTACGGTATCAACGAGATCATCTTCTAAAAATTTCTCGAAGAGCTGCTTAATTTCTTCTCCTTTTGGATTAAAGCCAAGTCTTCGTAACATTAGTGGGATTTGCGGTAATTTGACCTGTTTATAAAAATATTCTTTAAAAAAAAGTATAAATTCATGTTTCACTAATTTAACTGACAATACTAAGAACTAACAGTCATCGATAGCCTAACCATCATCTTAGCTACAATCATTATAATATATATATAAATGTACCCAAAAGAAGCAAAAGTAGAAAACTTCTAAATAAAAATCAATATGTACCTATTACTTTAAGCTCTTAAAACAGACATCTAACTAACTAGTTCGCCAAGTTTTCATTACATAACAATAACTTTAACTTTTAAGTTTTTCATGACGTTTACTACCACAGTATATAGGTACGGCATCACACCTTTTCTATGTTCTCTTCGTCGTGTGCTTTAAATATTTCTTTGAATCTTGCTAGATCATCTGGAGTAAAACATGCAGGTGGAGGAGGAATTTTTTTGGGCTTCGGTGGAGGTCCCATTGCGGCTTTGGCGGGTTCTGGTTTTTTTTCTTTACCTGTAATTTAAATAGTAAAATATAATAAATACAAATGAGATATTTAACCAAACCTGTTTTCTTTTTTTCTTATGGTTAGTTGTTTACCTATTTTTATTATTTAGGAAGGCTATTTGATTCTTAGCATCTATTTGAATTTCAAGTTTGACTACCAAGCTTGAAGCTTGGTAGTCAAACTTGAAATTCCAATCTTCTTAAGTATGCAAATGCGTAAGCCCGCCATATCTACAAGGACTTAAAAGTAAACTCTGAATGATAATAATCGATTTGGAAAGCGGCTGTATCTTGTGTAAGCATCATCATTATCTTTCCACGGTTTCTTTAAAGGACGACCGACTGCTGTAGTCGGGAACCTTATCACCGCGTTAGTTTTGTTGAATGATGTTTTACACACAAAGCGACGTAGTAAATGCTTTATGCATTCAAGTAGAAGTTTGGGAATCATTGGAAGCTAGAAGTGATAGTAAAGATCAAAGCTGAATTTATTGTAAAGCTTGAGGCAGTAGTTAAAGTAAACATTGAATTATATTTATTACAAAATTAACGCAAAACTGAATTTGAATATCTTAATATAAAATTTTTGTAACTAGTAGAGCCAAATAAATTAATGTAACAACTTTTATCATTTTTTGTCATTAATTACAATCGTTTTGGACGCATTACCCTTTTTTGGTCCCATCTCTCACTTATAATTTGTCAATCAAATTAATAAACAGCAATAAAGTTGAAATAAATATGAATAATTCCAAAAATTACATTTGTATAGTAATTTGATTAGAAAATAATGTCAAACTACATGACAATGAAAACGGAAACCTTGAAATTTAAGATGTCAAAAAATATTTCAGATACTATGTGCAACAAAACAATCAAGCAGCGATCTATATTTCTTGTATCTCTTAATGATTAAAAGTAAAGTATAATGTACAATGGGTTGTAAAATAAACAAAATAATAAGAATAAAATATAAATAAGAATATGCTAATGTCATGTATTCCTATAGTTTCGAAGCGCAAAATTTAGTCCTGTTGCACTTTGGCCTTTGCTCGAAGTCCGTTGTCTGTCAACAAAACATTTTTGCTAGCGTCGGTCGCGTCTCGCGGGTTAGCAAACAGGCGATAAAGTTTAAAGGATCACACGGTGGGTACAAAGTGTCCTTTTAAATTGATTGTGCTATCATTAATTAATGAGTCATATTTCTACAACCCATAGGCACAAAGATTTAAAAAAATATACATTCTGGAACTGTCATAGCACTTACAGGTTATATGTTATAATAAAATAATTTCAGTCTCCAGTAATCCTTGGCTCCAATATTTAAATAATTTTCTTTAATTTGTTTAAAAAATTAAGTAATATAAGATTATGATAGTCAAAATATAAACGAAATTTTTAAACTTTCAAAAAAATATAGTTGAGAACGCTAAAAATATCAAATATCAATTCATTATGTGGTGTATCTCATATTACATTGTACAGCAACGAACATAAAATTTAAATACATACAATACTTGTTCTTAACAAAATTAAATTGTTTGATAGTAGTCTTTTTTTCAAAATAAAAAAGATAAAACTTCGGTTAACTATTTGTGATGTGGCTCCATCTTTTGCTACTATTGTCTCGATGCATATATCGTCATGGGAATTTTATAAAAAAAAACATTAAATCATTTTTTACTTGATACTTGGTTTCACTTTTCATATTCTGGAAACTTGCCGTGCACCTCACCAGTAACTTCTCCCATTGCCAATTTGGAATGTTAATCTTACCGAAGGTGTATATACCAAAGTTTGTTCACCAAAAGTGTGTTTATGATGATAACCTACTTAATTTTTTTGTTGATCACAACAATTAACTTAAAAATGTAAAACATGTTAAAACATTTCAACTTATGTTGTTTTCGACTTTCTATTTGTTTTCATTGCGAACCATTCCGTGAATAGATTAAAATTACATCGGAACAGCAAACCACAAACACAGGCCTTTTGACACCAAACAACTGATCTGGAAAATGGTTCTGGAAAAGCTACTGAACGAATTTCACCCATACCGATGTATAAAGGACTCTTCATTCTCATTCCGTGTATATAATCCGGTGTCTAACACAAATGGTGCTATTTCCGATCAGTATAGAACCTTAATTTGATTGCACGCACCATAATGTCTCATTTCGTTGGATGTGAATACGAAATTATTTTGCGGAAGACTCAATTAAATGCTATGAATTCATCTGTAAGTTCGTAAAAAGACAAAATTAGGATTCCTTTCTAGTATTACTGTCGCCTACATGTGACTTGACTGCTCGATAAATGAGCCTATCGTAGACAGATATGAATACATTAAGAACCCATCATACATAAATCAATGATGTATCTTAGAAACTAGTGCTAGCGTTTTGAAATACGGTTTACATGAATATAAAATAAATGAATAAGTAAAACTCATGTTAAACTGGAATCGCATGGCAGAACTCGATAACAGGTTAGGGAGGTTTTGTAAGCCTATTAAAATTGTGGGCGAAATTCCTTTTATAAATTCGAATAACAATTCACTAAATGCAAATTTATCAAATAAACTAATTATAATAATTGTATATATATGTCATTTACAAGTACGATGGTTTCTAGTTGACCAAACCCATATAAATAAGGAATGCCAATATAAATAATCGCCGTAGCTATTTAACCGTTTTTGGATAACATGGCCAATGTTTGAAAGATATACCGAATATATATTGCGTAGCTTTATAAATGACTTATTAAGTTTTTATATCTTTTTACAGGAGACATCAGCCTCTTTTCTATTAAGCAGTGAGAAAATTTATGGTAGTGTTTCTGTGTCATGTAAATTAATTAACCTATTTACATTTAGCACTAAGCCACATTAATGTGATGTTAGTAACCACAAGCTTAAATTAAAAAAACGATATATAAAAACGATATATCCGCATATAATCTGTATGACAATTGTACAAATTTTTTAATCATCGAAATAATTTCATTTAGTACAATTTTTATTAATTTAACATCTAGTTGTAGTTTCATGGTTTATTAGTTAAAGCCATAACAAAAAAATAATGTTATAGAGGTCTTTGGTAAATATTATTATGCCCATTGGCATTTAACGTCTGTGGCCGCAATATGACCGAATATATGAACCGAATAGACGCCAAGTTTGACATATCGTGATGCTAGTTTGATACAGTGTCCACATTAATCTTAATCACATAACATAAAAACAACTATTTTATTATAAAACAGAAAGTATAATTCGATAATATTAAAATGGTAGCACGCGTGGCAGGCGTATTTGATGAAAAGTTGACGGAAGCAATAGCTAATTCTAAGATTTTAGTTGTTGGAGCCGGTGGTATAGGTTGTGAAATTTTAAAGAATCTCGTTTTGACCGGCTTCCCGCAAATTGAGATTGTGAGTTTTGTGAATAAAACTTCATGCTACAAGCGTTGTTTTGCAATATTAATATACTGTTGTTTGTTTTCAGATCGACCTTGATACCATCGACGTAAGCAATTTAAACCGTCAGTTTTTATTTCACAAAGAGCATGTTGGAAAGTCGAAGGCGCAAGTTGCTAAAGATAGCGCATTAAGTTTTAACCCAAATGTGAACATCACCGCACATCACGACAGTGTAATAAGGTAAGAAAGTTGTTTCGGAACCGATTTCTGTATGTGAAATTAGTAAAACCAAGTAATAGTTGATCATCAGGTAAAGTTTACCATCATTAATGTTTTTCTAAAAATACCTGAAACTTATCCAATATAGACATCAATGTCCAACATTTGTTGGACAAAGCTAATTTCTGATAGTGCACAAGTTATAATTATATACTATAACTCAACTTACTGTTGTTGCACTATTTACTGTTATAAATATTTTTATCTATATTGGATACATTGCTTTTGATTTATAATTATTGTTAAGTGTAGTAATCCTTATTATAGTGTTAAAAGTACCTTTCATTTTATAGATGTACTGTAATAATAATGTAATAATAAACATGCAGCCAATGTCTACCCCCACCACTTTTTTTAATGTAAAAAAAATGAATCCAATACCAATGTTTTGTTAATTCACTGGACAATAAATTAATATTTTGTTTCCAGTAATGATTATGGAGTGAGTTACTTCAAACAGTTTAACATTGTTATGAATGCACTTGATAATAGAGTTGCAAGGAATCATGTCAACAGAATGTGTCTTGCAGCAAATGTGCCACTTATTGAAACAGGAACTGCCGGTTATGCTGGACAGGTAACATTTTTTAATAATATTTAGAACAGAAAGTTTGTCAAATTAACAATGTTTATTTTTTATTTTGACTTTCATAATTACCTCTGATAAAGCAGTTTTTAAGTTCCTCACAAAGATATATATAGAATTCCAATTCTAAAAAAATATATTGACAAATTACTTTTTGACAAAATTACAATTTTTTAATATTAATAAAATATATTAAAAAATTTGGTTAAACATCTTTTTATCTTTGTTAAGTAAGAGAAAACTAACATTTATTCTTTTGCTATTACAGGTGGAACTAATCAAAAAGGGTTTGACTCAATGTTATGAGTGCCAGCCCAAAGCACCTCAAAAAACATTCCCTGGTTGCACTATTCGTAACACTCCATCAGAACCTATTCATTGCATTGTCTGGGCAAAACATTTGTTTAACCAACTCTTTGGTGAGGAAGATCCAGATCAAGATGTCAGTCCTGATACAGCAGATCCAGAAGCTGCCGGGGAAGCGGGTGCTTCTGCTCTGTCCTCAGAAGGAAATGCTTCTGGTAATGTAGAAAGAAAAAGCACTCGTTCCTGGGCTGCAGAAACGAATTACGACCCAGAAAAGCTGTTCTCAAAATTGTTTGGAGATGACATTCGTTATTTGCTGTCAATGGAAAATCTGTGGAAGAAACGCAGACCCCCTACTCCACTAACATGGGACAATTTGCCTGGGAAGGATGATGCTCCCACACAACATACTGGATTGCCTGATCAAAGAGTTTGGTCTGTACATGAATGTGCACAGGTAATTAGAAAGTCTTATTGGATTTTATTTTTATACTGAAATGAAAGGGTGATACCCGGACAAACTTACTAATTTTCTTTGATATGTCTTATTTCAATGATGTTTGCAGCATAAAAAAGTTTCTGTGGAAAACAATAGTCATAAGCACCCATAACACATGAATTTCAGTCACTAAATAAAATTTAACTTAGATTTTTATAAATAGAATTGTAATTGCTATTTAAAGTGTATTGTAAACAAACTATTGTATGGTTAGACTCTGTTCAATTTACTGTTCTTTGCTCTATCTTCCACCATGCTAAGGAATGCACGGACTTACAGGCAAAGAACAATTGAACACAGATCACTTTTAGATTTACCTTTAATTATTCCTTATTTTATACCTTAACTTTGCAACACTCACTGAAGCATTTAATGTGGCTGCCACTGTCAGAACTCCAATCCATCAACAAGCCCTCTCTCAACATTATTGAGAATCTCAGTTTGGAGCATAGCATTGGGTATTGCACTTAATGTAGAAGCCTCTAGCGTTTGGGCACAACTAACTGCCTTTTGTTTTTTATTACAAATACATACTTATAATTTATAAAAAAAAAAGTATTTTTGGAGTCTGCTTGCACACAGGCAGGTCGAATTTGGGGTTTTACTCTCATTAGCAAGTATTCCGTAACCTTGACTATTTTGTGGGTCAGTCAGCTCGTGGTTGCCACTTGAGATCTTTAACGACAATGCGACAATCTTAGAACTTCTGGTGACCAGCTTATTTCTTTACTATATTATCATTACATTATTTAATATTGCTGAAACTTTTGATATTTTGTTTGTAATTTACAACAAATTGAGAATACATTAACCCTTTAAAAGCTTCAAAGCTTTAAAAAAAAAACTGTTTATCTAAATATAACTTAAGGTTCTTTAAAACTGTAAATTTTATACCATTGTTAGTTTCTTTAGTTAAGTTTTGAGTAGGGAAGAGCTGAATCTTGTTATGTGCCAATATAAAATGAATAATTATTTTGTCAATAGGTGTTTGCTGCAAGTTGTAACTCCTTACAAACAGATCTGAAAGGACGTCCAGAAGGTGATCACCTGGTTTGGGACAAAGATGACAAGAGTGCAATGGACTTTGTAACAGCTTGTGCAAATATACGCGCGCACATCTTCAATATACCCTTGAAGTCACGATTTGAAATCAAATGTAAGTCAGTTATAGACATTAACATACAAAAAATATTTAATTGTTCTGCAGTAACTTACACACAATTTCGAGCAGATGCCTCACAGCAGTACATACTAGGAACACAAAGTACACATCATATCTGTTAATAGTCCTGGGGACTAATTGCATGTTCAAACAAAATATAACAAAAATTAACATTATTTTAGGTCAAAAACCTTCCTTAATGTGCAGTTAGATTAACTTAACTTATCCTTCACCATTGCTTTGTCTAACACCGTAACATGGTCTTTGCTATGGATTCAGTCCATCATGCTTATGTTAAGACTTTGAAAAAGGGCAGAAGTTTTTTATAAGACCTCTTTTATTATGACTCATGAAGTGCCTCATTTCTACCCTGAGTAAAAAAAGGAAGAAGTTCATTGTTAGCTTAGCATAAAGTTGGTGCAAGAAATGTTATAATAAACAAACCAAAAATGACAACTTACCTCTAATATAAATCATTACTGATTTTTAGACATTTTTGTTAATTTTTAGTATTTATAATAAATCCCTTATTTAACCACTAACCTATGCCACTGAAACACAAACCTAGTGTTGTTGAAAATTCCTAGATGTTCTCTTAGTTTAGAACTTGCATCAAAATAAGACCATGGATTTAGGAGTCCACAATATTCGTTATGAAAATGTGGTTAGCTGAAACCCAGCAATTGTAGCCTTGTGACTCATGGTGAAATTAAAAGTACATTGTATTATGGTAGGCCCAAGGCTGATGCCCTAAATGTATTTAGTTAACCTGTTTAGGTGAAAATCAATTTTGCAATGGCAAAGCAAGGGGGAGTGGCAGTATTGTGATCCTCTCTCACCCTAACCATCATGAAGGGAGGTTACTTCAAATGCGTCAGTGATTAAAGTTGGAAATATCCTCCATGGTTGGAATATAGGCGATTCCTGAGGAAAGGACTAACACCGCAATTGTCAGAGAAGAGCTAATGCTTGTAAAAGCTCTATTCCACCCATGGCCTATTTTGATCTAAGGATTCTGGAAAAGAGAAAATCTATTGCCTGCATTGGATTAATGTCCAGAATGTAAGATATATGTTTCAATGCACTTCTTCCTGTGATAAAAGAGGGAGAGTATCTCCCTTCCAAATGGCTCTGAATATGGTGCTATTCTGAGAGGACTTCAAATGTGTATGAAAGTATTCAAATATGGGGGCCATATAAGGGCAATCACCATGCTAACTTTGCACCCTGTTTGCTTGATCAAGTGTGTGTTACTAAGGGTTTTTTCCTTACCTGATTGGGTTGTTGAGCTTCAATCTGGCTAATCTATAGTTATTTCAGTTGCTATCCTAACTAGCCACTGTTGAAGATATATCTCACCTTTCATTCCTAGTAGTTTTTCCGGACACTGATCTATTATATAAAGTCCTCTTAAGGGTGACTATGCAAAAATGTGGATGGAGGGAAATTACCAAGTAAGACAAAAATTAGTTAAATTTACTGGTTTAATATGTGCAAGTAATAACTGTGGATGTTAATGTTAAACCTTAATTTTTTTTAAGAATACAAGTACATAGAGGCTTTATAAAATCTAAATTAATCATCAACAATAATCTTTACATTGTCCTGAATCACTTTTCTAAAAAATTACATACATTGTCATTCTATATAGAGGTTTATATGCAACTCTGTATTATTACAATCACCAGCAAATACCAGTTTATTTTAATATGATATAATTCTATTGGTGAATGTAATTCGTTTATGATAGTGTGGATGCTTCTTGAATATATGCAGAAAGGGTCCAAGATTTCTAACACAATTTAATATGATATTCAGTCCATGAAAATTACATAGCTAGTCATTCATATAAATTAACTATTAAAATATCTCTTCTGAATTATTGGGGCCATATTGTGATTTTTTTTTAAATTGTAGCTCTAGCAATTAAAAAGTAAATCGTATAGAATCGATAGCAGTTTTACACACGTAAATTCTTGACATTGAAATAGTCTCGTGTCGTATATTACGTGTCTGTTCAGGCCTCTTCAAAATGGCTATAAAACATTCAGAAACATCTAGAAATAGACGAACAGATGGTGAAACAAAACTGGCGCCCTGCTCGTGTATTTTATAGTTGTAAAGATAGATTTAATTACAAACAGTGAATTATTTTCGTGTGAGCGAACATACGATTCTTATACTTTGGTTAGTACTGGCTTTTGAAACGTTATGTACAAACTTTCCACTTTAACAATTTTTATATAACATGATTAGTTATGCGCGTAAAAGATTTTAATTGGTGAATGTATAGTTCATTTGTCAGCAAAAAGCTTTAAAACTTTTATACCTTTTTCCAATCGCCCTGTATAAAGATCACTTTAAAGTATCTTATATTCACAATTTTTTTACTTAAATGCAAAAGGTCAATAACTTCTTGCAGTAGAAGGTCTACAAGAAAAAAATAAGAATTTTCAAAACACTTTTTCGTACTTTATTATCGTTTCATTACTCAATTATTTGAAATCATTTTTGGGAAGAGTGTATCATACGTTCAAAGACAGAAATCGAGCCATTCGCCTCTTTAAAGTTTTTAGATTCATGTATTGAAACACTGTATAATAAGTGTAATTGTAGAATCATATATAGTGATTTATCTAAAGGATGAAAACAAAAGTAATAAAACGAACATTCTTGAAATTTCTCTTCTTCATTATTAGCAATTTCTGTTAAAATTAGAGGCTTTTTCTTTATATGAATTAATGTTACATATTTCAGAGTGATCACTTTGTAAATTGTAATAGCAAATAGTTATGAAACATACACGGTGATTTCTAATCACCGTGTATGTTTCATATGTGTAAAAGTATAAAGTTTTGTGCTGACAAATAAGCTATGTTTTCACCACTTTAAAGCTTTTATATCTATAACATATCAATCTGCATATTAGAAATTTTCACCTATATAAACTCTAGTGGACATCTATAAGCTGATAAGAAGAAGAGGAATACTCCTCACAATATCTCTGGAACCAAAAGGCCTGGGGACTTAAAATTAAGAAAAAATATTTTTTCCGCGAAGTAGGGGTTAGGTAAGAACAAATTTTAGGACTTGCAAGAGGTGGACAGCTAGTTATAAAAGTCTTTACACATTTATAGATATTACTCACAGCAATATGTTGTATATAAATAGTGTTCATAAGTCTGTTTTAAACATACTACGTAGTGTTTCGTTACTCACTTATTTAATTTTAATAATTAAGATTATGATATTAAGAATTGCGTATTTTAATACATGTATGCGTTTACCGGGTGGAGGTGAATTAACACACGAGCACGTATCTGTACTTTCTTAAAGGCGTGATCAACCGGTGTACACAGCAACACATCACATCTGTAACGACCTCCGAATTCAAATCGACGTTCGAATTTGAATTGGAAAACGATTGAAAAAAAAGTGATGAATTATTGAATGATTAAAAAAAAGTATTACAGCTGTAGTGGCCAGCTGTACGAACCGTTCGTAAGTGAACTTTACACGCGTAAATAATAATTGTATATTTACTTATAGCAATGGCTGGGAATATTATACCAGCGATAGCGACGGCCAACGCAATTGTCGCCGGTCTTGCGGTGTTGCGTGCACAAGCGATACTCAAAGGCGATATCGAGTCTTGCACCAGCGTCTACCTGAGACCCAAAGTTAACCACCGCGGACAATTGTTTGTGCCTGAGAAGAGTAAGTATATACCCTAAAACCAGTATCATTTAACCAAAGGTCGACCACTGATGGACATAGGTCATATGGGTACCATAGATTTCCAGTATGACACGTTGGAAGCGGCCTGCATCCAGAGTCTATCCGACACGAGCTGTACTGAATTAAATTATTAAAATATCTATTTCCATAATGTCTAGCGCACAAATTCGATTGACAAAAGTTTTAACCTTACTAAGCTCGTAACTGAGTCGTCACACAGCTTGCGACGAGTAACGTAAAAACGCAACGCGACAATCTTGGGGGACGCTTTCGCCGTGCAGTGCGTATCTATCGATTGGCATGATGATAATAATGACTAAACCTACAAGTTAATCTAAGACAATCTAACTTTATGCTATATTTTTAGCGCTAACAGCACCGAATCCCAAGTGTTATGTCTGCGCACCCAAACCAGAGGTCGCGCTCGCCTGCAACTTGAAACAATTAACACTAAAGGATCTCACGACCGCCTTCAAAGACGGTCTGAATATGCAGGCGCCAGACGCGACGGTAGAAGGCAAAGGCCTGGTCGTTCTGTCTTCGGAACCCGGGGAAACTGATCACAACAATCATAAAACTTTAGAAGAGATAGGATTAAACGACGGCTGTGCTCTGTTAGTCGACGATTTCCTTCAAAACTATGAGGTAAGAGTCAGACTCCAGCAGGAGGACGAGGAGAAATCGTGGCGTTTGGTTACGGACGCAGACAACCCGATGCCAGCGCCAAAAGAAGATAAAACAGCGAACGGATCCAACGGCTCCGAGGAACCTAAACCTGGGCCGTCTCGTTCGCGCGTCGATAGCGACAGTGACATGGAGATCGTGGAGGAAGACGACGGCGGTGAGCCCATCATGAAACCACCAAAACGTCGGCGCATAGAAATGACAGACGAAATAGTTGAACTTTGTTAGTCTTTACGCTGCAGTGAACAGAGAAACTATAATTTTACGGTAAATTAATTTAGTTTTTCATTGAACGAATCCTCTCCCGTGTGAATTCTTTAATAGTAGTTTCATTTTTATTCAGAAAAGCGTTTAATTTCCAAGTCTATAGCTAGATGTATATCAAATTTGTCCAAAAAATAAGCAATATTCCATTATTGGTATTGATAAAGTATTAAATATAAAAATGAGATATTTTGATGATTTTTAGATTATTTTGTAACTGCAAAAAAAATTGGCATTTAATAAGCATAACTTAAAACATTAAAAGAAGTTTTTTTTTATAAATATAAATAACTAATACGTAAAACACGAATAACAAATGTTATCAAAAAACTTTTTGAAGCATTTGTATTTTTGTAATTAAAAGAAATTTGACTTGTACCAAATTGTTAAAATATGTGTTTCTATAAATAAGACTTGAATGTTTCTAATGCCAGGTTTTATAGTTTTGACTGTAAAATAGTTAGAATAATTTATTGAGTAGTATTTTTATAATCTAACAGATTGTTCCCATTGCTACACAAGTAACTAACATTTCTGTAATCGGTATTATTTTTGTAAGTATCAATATAGGACAAATATTAAGATATTTCACCAGGCATAAAAAATATACAGTGATGAAATATCTATTGTTTATCTTTATTTTTATAAATGAATGATATCTTCATTAATACTACTCATTTTGTATTGCCAAAAAATTCTGGATTATAAATAATTATTATTACTTATAATGTAGTATTTTTTATATTTCACAGAAAGTAGTATTCAAAAAAATAAACATATTAATTATAAGAATAATATCTGGAATATGTCTCAGGAATAAATAATTTAACATGATGAGTTATTTTATTGCCTTTTATTTCATCATTTATTCACGTCGTCTAAGTGCAAGTATTATAAAATTAAATTTGTACATTAAATACTGATAATAATTGTAGGTTGCCTAAAAAGCATTAAACCTTTAATATTTCTTTTACAATTATATCAATTATTATTTTAAGATTATATTTTAGAAAATACCATAAAATTTAAAATAAACACAGATAATAAATAGTTATACATGATTAAAAATTTTAATTTATGTCATACCAATTTTATATTCCATCATAAAAAGAGTATTTATATTACAAAGTGTTTGTTAAAAATGATGTACAAGACTAGGTACTTTGAAACACATTGAGGTATCCTAATAAATGCAATTACAAAAACAAAATTATAAAAATTATGTAATCTTTGGGTAATGAACAATAATGAAAATTATCAAAAATATTACAGTAAGTCTCAAAAATACTTATTCTTGAATCATAGTTACTATTGCTTAATTCTCTAAGGCTGTCTAAGGCTTTAATGAATTTCTATATATTTTAATAATGTATCACTTATTGCTGATCAGATATTTAAATGCATATTTACTTTAAATTGTTAGTTATAGTTATGCTTTTTATGACGAGAAAATATTTAAAAATGCATGTTCAAAATGGGTAGACTGTTAAGTACATGAACTTGTGAGTTGAACTTCAAAACTAGTTCCTTTTAAATTTTAACATAATTTTAATCATAGAATGTCCACTGAGCTGTTGAAAACATCCAAACTTCCAATGGCTTTAACAAGGTTCTCATCCACCTTATGAAACATCATATGTCTGATATCTTTATAATGATTTATTTACAGGTGACTTGTTAAAGCCGCCCCATAATTTATTTATAGTAAATTACTTTAGAAAACAATGCATTTGAACATTAAATCTTTGCATATTACATATTACGAAAATTAGATAGTATTATTACAAGGAAAATTTAAAGTAAATATGACAACCTTATAAGGTTTGATGGTTGTAAGATTTTATAGTTGTCTTACATATTTAGACAAAGAAACAATAGCAGAGAGTTAACAGGTGTTTCTTGTTTTAGAATGCATTACACTTTATGCTGCCGACTCCTATTACAATTATGAAATAAAATTGAATGAGTGCTATAAATAGACAATCCCTCTCTTAAAGAAATTGCTTTAAGATCCTATTTTATTCTGCATATATAATTTTGTTTTATAATTATGACCTTAGCAATAAAAATAATAACTGGAATAGGAATACTGCAAATGTTTAAGAAAATTCTTAGTTATTTTTAACACAAAATACACTTGTGAATTGCAAATGCAGCACATTGAATTACTACATACAAATTCTTCAAATGCCAGTCCAACTAGCAAGACTAATCTAATATTCTTACAAGTGAAACACACAAATACTAATATCCTAAAAAATTAATTTTCTGGAATCAATCCATACTCTATAAGAAACCTCTGGACGTCAGTAGCAAAGAAATCATTACCGAGCTCTGTCGCTAATTGAACAAAATTACCAATAATCTGTCCTCCTTTGTACACTAATAAGGCAGGCACGCCATCAACACGAAAATGTTTACTTAAACCCGCTATATCCGCTTCTATACGACAAAACTTTATTGCCGGGTAGTCCCCAGCTAACACGTTCAAACATCCATCCATGGCAGTACATGCACTCACCTTACTGTTATAAATATGGATAATAACCGTGACTTTGGCGTCTTCTTTATCAATAGCATTTAAGAATTCTTCCTGATCGGTTAATGTAATAACCGTACCAAACTTAGGTGTTTTTTCTAACTTCGACATCAATTCCTGCATTCTTTGTTGATGGTATTTCATTAAAAATTCCTCGTCCAACAGTTCATTTAACTCATCTTCCAACTCTTCCCTATCTTTTGCTTGTTGTTCTTCTCGCTCAGTTTTTACAGACAATGTTAATTTCTTGGCAAGAGCAATGCGCTCGAGTTCCATTTCTTTACGATTTTCAGCTTCTAATTGTTTGTACCTCCGCCAATCTTCCAAAACACCTTTAGGTCCCGTGTTACTAGCCGATCCGTTCCAACTGTTTACTGGCGGAGGTTCAGCTGCTGGCTCAGATGACTTCAAAAAAGAATCTCTATCCTCATTTCTTTCTTCATCATCTGATCCTTCATCTTCACTGCTACTGCAGTAATTGTGAAGTTTCTCACCTAATATTTTATCGTCTAGAGTAGCCATTATAATCCTTTAATAATTGAAATATTTCTAAAATGTCATAAATTTATTTGATACAAATTATTATTATCAGTATAATAATTTGTAGTAGTTCTCAACCACGAGCGCAAACAATACAAAGTGAGTACGCACTGAACTATTGAGAAGACTTCTATTTGTAATCTTGTTTAGCATTTGTACCTGCTCAGGGTGGCAAGAGGAAAAAATATTACCAGGTATAAAAGTTAGTTACAAGGTCTAAGTATTTACCTACACGATTTACTGATTATGCGCTTTAGAATGCGATGAATAAATGATATCATTATAATTTAATCGGTTACGCACTGATTGAAATTAGTAAACAATTCTTTTAAATAAATTAATTTATATTTATTTTTTACTAACTATTTCTTTGTTTAAAGTAACAAATCTTGGCGAAGAAAATTCTTTAGGTAAAAATTTTAGAAAAGCATTTTTTTATTGTGATTTGAATATATTTTGTTGCAGTTATAGAGCACAACGTGAAAATAATGTTCAATAAATTACACACCGATACTTTAAAAAATGACTCAAAGGCATAGAAAAGTTTTGTTATGCAAATTTATTTCTATTTTCATTTAGTTCTTTGTAAGTTTTTATTACTTTTTATAACTAGCAATATTTTTCTTAATTTATAAATATTTAATATAGCGACAAGAAAAAAATCTTTGAAAGAAAATATTAAACGTATTATTAAGTAAAATTTTAAAAAACTTTTTTTAAGATAATAATTAACTTAAAAAATATTTAATAAATTTATAAAATAATTAACATAAAACAATTGATGAAATTTGTTTATGTTACGGCAATACATGTTGTGTCTGTATATTAAACTCAAAACGGCGGCATATTGATATTTCAGGTTAGAATTTGTTTTCCTAGTAACTGATGGTGTAAATCTTTACTTTATTGCACGTATTAAATTGCATTTATTGTTTTGTCACACACTATTATACTTTTTCATCTTTCAGAAGAGAAATAATTATTCAATACGTAAAGATGGCTGCGGCTATGCCAATTAACCCCAAACCTTTCCTCAACAGCCTCACTGGAAAGGCTGTTCTTGTTAAACTTAAATGGGGCCATGAATATAAAGGATTGTTAGTATCTGCTGACGGTTACATGAATCTACAACTAGCTAATACTGAAGAAATAGTAGACGGAAACTGTACAGGTATATGGCCACAAATATTTAACAATATTGTTTTTACGGGTGATTGGCTATCTCATAAATGTAAAATATGGTACACTATATCCTATATAGAACAATGGTTTTAGAAATAATAAATAATTTAGTCATAGGGTAGTAAGAAACTCTGTTTCCAAAATTCGGATTATTACAAGTTAAATTTAATTTATCACACCAACAACCAAACATCTCCATTACTCCAGATGTCTTGTCACCATTTTACGATTCTATAGTTTTCATAACACATTTGGGTACTATTTCAGTTTAAAATTTGGAAGGCCAAAATGCCATTGCAATGATGTCACAGCTAAACACTAAAGTCATAAAATTTATTAGTGAACATTATTTCAAATTTGCTCAGTAATCCCTTGCTGGTGGCCTACAAGATTTCCTCAATATTTCTTTTCAGACAGTTAAATGTACCATAATTTTTGTAACTACAAACAAATGTAAAATTGTTTACAGGTAATCTTGGCGAAGTACTTATAAGATGTAACAATGTCCTCTATGTGAGAGGTGCAGAAGAAGAGGATGAGGAAGGAGAAATGAAGGAATGATGTTAGCCTTATTTAGTTCATATATTTAAAATTAAAACTGCATTAGTTATAAGTTTGTATTGAATAAAGTTAAGATTAATTACAATTTCAACTATTAAAGAAAATGCAATTTTATTGTAAGTTCTTTACATTCCTGCATTTTTATTAGCTTAATTTTGCTGGATACTCTATTTGTTATTGTGTGCACAAGTTTGACAAACCAATGAACTTGCATACATTGGTTTGTCAAAATCAAAAAATTTACATGAATAATGTGTCTTTATATTCATTTTGCATTGTTTTCATTTTTCATTTGCGATAAATGGCTAAAGTACAAATAACTTGAAAAACTAATTTCTCAATAGTGTGTGGATAGAAAAAAAATAAAATTGTTTATATTTTCAGTTTGTTAGTTCTTCTTCTTGTCAGTATGGTGTTAAAGCAGAAATGATAATTTTTCCTTTAATTCGTAAATTGATATATTTGGTAATTACTATTACGCCAATACAGTAAAATATTAATAACACCTGAAATTTATTTTATTTAATTTTTAGATATTTTTTAGGTATTAACTGTATTTTAGAGAATGACTCTAAAATACAGTTAATACCTATGGGTTCCATGTCAATGAGGCCTGAGTCCGATGAAGCTGTAAAAGCAACCAACCTCTACAAATATTAATAATCTACTACATCATATTTATCAGATTTACAAGAAGTTGAATTTAAAAAAATGTTACATTAATTCCGTTTTTCTTAGGATTTTCGCCATAAACTTAATAAAAGACAAAGATTATTTTCCATTAAGTATTTATAGACATCACAACATTTATCATGAAACAGCCTACAGGTAAAATTCACTGAACAATCATAACTTTATTTTAACTATTCTTATTTCAGTTTCCTTTTACTGGCATCTACATACAAAATACAGTTTGTTTTGAGAGTACGTTAAAGTTCGCAGTTAACAACTCAATGATATATTAGAAATGTTTATTTAAAAATTAACTATAAAATTTTAAGATCCTGACAAGATACACAAACAAACATACATTGACAAATGATTACTTTTATGATTTATTTACTATGATGTTAAATTAATAGTAAATAAAATACAAATTTCTCAACAATAAACACAAATGTATAGCAAATATAGATAATATCATAGACAAAAAGAAAATATTCTGTTCAGAAAAAAAAACATTATTTTTTACTTATTTAAATACAGTAAAAACGGTTTGGTATAAATAAACGGTTTTTAATATGCGTAGAAAATAAATTACAAAATAATACAGACAAATTTGTACTACCGCTTAAATCTTTATTTTTTATAGTTTAATGTGTACAACTAAAATATATCTATTTTACAGAAAAGACACTATCACAAATAATTATACTGAAAAATATTTAGATGCATACTTAATTAAAATTTAAATAAAATAAGTAAATTGTCGTCTTTTATTATGAAATGATATGCAAGGCTGAGCGACATGGACACTTATAAATGCTTGTACGAAATGACAAACTACTGATTAAGAACATGTACTCTACTTTTTCCTATTAGTAACTCATAATTTCTCACCCGAAATCACTCTAGGTAAATATCCATCTAAATATCTAATCTTTGATCATAACATACAATGTGATAGTCATGAAATATAACAAAATTAGGCAAAATTAGAAAACTTTAATACATTTAGTATAATTTTTTATTTTTAGCAAAATAAAAATCATTTCTGTGCGTAGCTTAATCCTATGAATAGTCAGATAAAACTACTGAATTACGTTACATTGAGAGCAAGTGAAAATATCCTTAGATCTCCCTAATAAATATTTTTTTAAGAAAATAGAGACAGTTTTAAAAGAAGTTTAGTGACAATAACATATTCAACCCCAATTCCCAAACATATATGCCTTTATTAACTTTGTTTAGATATTTTCTGGTCCCGAAATAATATGTTTACTTTGCATTATTTTATGCTATCTGTTTAAAACTGGTGTAACAATATTTATTCTTATTCTAAAGTAAATATGAATCTAGTAAAATCCTAGGAACCGTTACCTACTATGTAGATTTGGAATAATACTCTAAAAGGAATTTCGTGCCTTGCGTGAAGGAATTGGGGCTGTTTTAAACTCAAAGAACAAATTGACTTCGAAAAACCTCATTTAAGCGTGATATATTCTTTCAAAGCATTCATGTTCTATTTTAAAAGAGGAAAATCCAATTAACGTTTATTACTATTTCTATTTCATTGTTAGAATAGATACTTTCAATGATAAAAAATGGAAATAACACTTTTAACAACATTTTTTTCTATTGCTACCTGAAAGTAAGGTTTCAGAAATTTGCTGAGATCAATGACTAAATTCAATAATGTACTTTGTTAAATTAGCTGAAACTGTTCTCACCAGTAAATATTATAAGAACATATTTCTGATTAAATATGAATTTAAGATATTGGAGACATAAAAAAATCTTCCAAATAATCTTTTGAAATAAACATTAAAACCTTTAAAATATAGTTTGACACCGGTCCCATTATTATCAAAGACTCAATACATGCAAACTTGAATAGCAAGCAATTACATTATCATATCTTTATTTTCTACATTTAATATTTGAGCCGTCCTTAAAAGTAACACTTTATAAATACATAATGATAAATGGGAATTTACATGAAAAAAAAAATTATCAAAACAATAAAAGCCGATATAGTTTCTTTATAAAAGTATTGATAATTTCACCATAGTATCATGATAAAAGAAAGTATATTGTTTCTTACTGTTAACAGTACATGTTGTTAGATAGTGGATTAAGGTTGGTGGTGTGCTTCTGATACTGATTGTAAAAATTAAAATTTCAATATTATTATAAAGAGATTGGTTAATCGGATACACATTTGGCCAAAGTAATTTTTATACGAAATTATGGAAGAGGCTTCTATATCATGGGATCATAAATCCAGTATTTAAACTTCCTCAGGTTTATGGTATGGAATATTAAATACAAGTTATTGATTCTTATATTACATCAGGGAGACCTGTTTTAGAAACAACTGAAATAGTTGCTGATTAAAGGCTTCTTAATTATTTTATTCCACGTTATTTATTTTTAAAATACATATTGGAATAACTAATGCTTCAACAAAAATTTTACAAAAATGCTTCTAATAATAAACCATCTATTTGACTATAGATAAATATGGATCCGATTACCCAATCTTGTTCATACTATTTAGTAATAATAACATCTCACAGTTTAGTAATAAACTAAAATATATTTTAAACACCAATAGCTTTAAAAGATTTTACAAAGAATTACAATACATTATTACATGTCTACATATACATTGAAACAATAAGTGACATGTGCATAAATTGTTTTAATATTTATCCCTAATAATCTAATTACACATATAGGAGTAAAATTGTCTAATTTTAAAGTCAAAAATTGAATATTAACCATTTGAGTGCTGGAGAACTTTCTTATAGATGCTAAAATTACCAAATGAATTAATAGCGTAGTTTTTTTTTGTGGAAAAACCAAAAAATATCAAGAGTAGTGTCATTGGAGATACTTGTACTCTTCATCATCATGGCTGCTATAAGTCCTAATTTCCTAAAACAGACAATGTCACTCACTATCACTTACAAAGCCTCGGTGTACTCAAATGGTTAATAAGTAAAAGACAGTCACAGTTAGTAGTTTTATGTAAATTTCTAGTAATAAGTACAACAAGTAGACAGTTAACTATTTGCAATAAATGCTAACAATTGTCCATTTACAAAATAAAATCTTTCAGAGAAATTCATAGTTTGTACAAAAATAAAAAGTAATTTGTAAACAATACAAAAGGTACTGTACATCGTTTAAAATAAATGCGATAATACTGTTGAACATTTGCTAACTGGCTAAGATAGAAAAAAAATATTTTAATTTTTAAATGTTATAGTATTTTTGGAGACAAACATTGAAAGTTTTTCACATATAATATATTAATTGAATTTGTCAATATGTAAAATGATTTACCTAAAATAAATCATTAAGATATCATCAAAGGATAAAACTTACTTCCTAGGTATATTAACACATTAACATCCAAGAATGTGCAATATTGTAATAGTAAATATACATTTCAGTATATGTATGTAATGTGTTTTTAATAGAAATATGCGGTAATAGCTACAAATCTTTTGTCCAGGTAGCTCTGTTCTACCTCTACTGAGCAACCAGCTTCTTGTGCTAATGTTAAAATCTGTAAAAGTAAAAAAAAAAGAATCGGCAACTTCATAAAATTAATACTATATTCCATGTAACTATAAAACTTGAAATATATTTTATCATGATACTGAATAAGTTATATTAGTAATAAATTGAATTGGATGCAAAATTAAAAATATCATTGTTGTGAAAAAAAAAACCTTATCTCTATGTGAAGTGTATATAGGCATTGGATATGTATTTTAATGTTTTCGGTATTAATATGAGTCTCAGTAATTAAATGGAATGATGAAATTCCAATAGTTTTAACAATAAACTCTTTTTACCTTAAAGTGAGACAGGTGCCTCACGATTTAGATTTAATCCTGCTAATAAAAATTTCAAAACATTCTTACCTGATCGGATCTAGTGTTTCTTGGCAAATATAATGCAATATTTGAAGTTATTGACCTTGCAACTTTCATCAGCTCCGAAGCTGGTTTTGGTTCTAACATTGTCTCTATATCATACTGGAAGTTCTGAAAATTACAATATAATTAAGTAAGAAACTGTCAAATAAATTTGAAATTTTCAGTTATTATTGCTTACAAGAAAAACAGTGGAAAACTATGTAAGTAAATAATTGACTTGAAACTAGAAACTATTATGTATAACATAGTTATGTATAACATTAAGTAAATACATAGTTGTTGATAGTAGAATAGAAAAATCACTGTAAAAGCAGTTAACGCTATTTTTTGTGCATGAGTTTTTTTGTATCTTAACCAAACAACCGAAGCGTTATCGATGATGATGATGAATATCATCATATAAGCCGATAGACGCTCACTGTAAGCGCTACTTGCATCCAACGAAAATCAAGGTACCATATTAGAATATGTAAAAAAACATATGTTTAAATATTCTCGTCTCTTAGTCATAAATTTAAATTCGTCCACTATTCGTCCATACCAGTGTTCCTTAAGGATTTATTTAATTATCTTGGTTGTATGCAACAAACTTATAACTTATCCCCAGTAGTTATAAAAACTGAAGATTTCGTACATTTGCCGATAAGCTTTTGGTATATTTAACTAGGATATCTAAAAACAGCAATCTAACTACAATGAGTCTGTTATAAAGTAGACATTACTGTCAGTATTATAAAACAAAGTCTGATTTCACTACATTAGTTACACTGCTATAAAATCATTTCTTTTTGAAATACTCTTAATGTGACATCGCTGCAAGTAATACAGTGAAACAACTTCACCTCATGTATACATCATGTACATATATCATAATCAGAACAATAAGAAAATAATTGTAAGAAGTAGGAGCAAATGACATATTGTGGTTATCTTTAACACAAAATCCTAAAAATGGTAGGATAAGAATTATTTATTGGGGACATATGCACACTCTTTAGATTTTAGTAATACATCCCGGAACCACATATTAAATCATATACATACCTCAGAGTAATTGGGGCCACCCCACGGTGGACTCAGAAACACCATATCAGCAGTGAGCTCCGGAGCCATTTTGAAGAAATCACCCACAACAAACTCTATATTTTCTTCAACACCATAGACTGATGCATTATGTTTTGCCATTTCAATCTTTGAAGGGTCAATGTCTATTGCTATCACTGCAAATACATTAATAACATCATAATGGTTGTTTACTTTAAGTAAAATTATTTATATACATATTTAGTCCAGGGTTTTTAAACTTATTTAATGTATCCCCTTTCCTAAGAGATCCTGGATTTACTCCAATACAACAAGCACAACCACCTGGAATGTTTCAGTGAGTGGGACTCACGCTTAAATATGTCCTAAACATTTTCTTGTCCAAAATAGCCCAAGTGTTATGAACGGCCATTGTGTTTTGCCAGTATTGACGTATGGATCAGGGGCGTGGTCGTTTACGATAGATCTTACAAGAAGGTATAAGGTCAACCAGAGAACAACGGAGAGGGCTATGCTCGAAGCTGCGCTGCAGATCAGCTCGAAGAAATACTTGCCCCGCTCGCGCAATCGATGTCTAATGGAGTCGAAAGATTCTCGAGTGGCGAACACGAGCTGGTAGACGCTGCATGGGTAGGCCCTCACTAATGGGACTTACGACATAGTCAAGATCACAGGAACTTGCTAAATGCGAACTGGAGACTGGTTATCATGGCGATCTTTGCGGGACGCCTATTGGTCCAGAAAACATTCACCAAAAATTTAAAAAATTACCTATGCTAGCTGGCAAGATGTTTCGTATATTAAGAGATTTACAACAAATGATTTAGTAAAAACAAACATTTATTTAATAATTACATACCTTTTTTACAAGTACGAGCAAATTGTATAGTATTACCGCCGGCGCCGCAAAAAGCATCAACAACAGTGTCAAATGCGAATTTACTGGCGATGTGCCACGCTACGTTCTCCGGCGTCACGCTGAACCAACTCTCCCGATCCAGTTTTATGCCTTCATCAAACCTGTCAAAACAACAATATAGGGTGAACAGTTATAGCGGTAAAGGCTATAAAAGGGCTGTGTAAAAGCTTTAAAAGCCATAAAAAGGCTGTATAAAGGCTGTAAAAACTATATAACGACTGTCTAAAGGCTGTAAAAGATACAAAACGGCAGTGTAAAGGCTGTAAAAGCTATATTTTTACTGTTAATGGTTATCGACATGTCACATGCCAATAAATTATAGTAACAAATAATTAACTATAATAACATATTTCAGAATGATCTCTTTGCGCATGGCAATTGGAAACATGTGTAAAATCCTTGAAGCTTTTTACTAAAAGGTTGAGTATATACACACATTAAAGCTTTTAGACTTATAACCAATCACCCTGTTTAACTGTAAAAAATAAATATTTGAAATAATTTATCTCGAAAAATTATCGCAAAGTTGTTTAAGTAAATTAAAATTAATCTTTAAATAACTATGCCCAGATAAATTTATATGTTATATGATACTCGAATATGCCAAAGGAAAGTTAATTTTGTTAGATATTAATATAAATTCCAATTTTAAAATAAGAATAATTTTATCTTAATAAAAACAGCCACGAGCTTGTATACTAGGTGAACCGACGATATATTTAAGAGTCATGAAAAGACACTGGATGCGAGCAACGCTGGACCGGTAATTGTGGCGATCTTTGTCCTATGCCTTGCAGAAGACATCCATCGACTGACATGAATGAATGAACAAAGCAATAGTTTACCTATGAAACAAAGAATGTCGTTTCTTCCAATATTTCAGCATTTTTGGTTCACCCTTAAGTTCAATCGGAATATCGGAGGAATCGAATCTTTCGCCTGATGGATCAGCTTTTGAGTATCGTTTTTGTCTTCTTCGTCGTTTAGTTTGATCTGTTTGTGGTTGAACTAAAAATTATTCAATCTTAAAAAATATCATAATAAAATTTCAGAGGATTTTTTTGTAGTTACATCTGTATTACATTACCTGTATTGTCTACTATTCCTTCGGCACATTTCTCTGTTTCATTCTTCTCTTGTGTATCACTGAACGAATTGTCCAAGTCTGGAGGTAGTGATACAGCGGCAGCTTCCTCCACTGTACCTTTTTTAGAGTCACTTATCTCCTCTGTATCTTTTTCTTGTACGTCGAAATTGCTAGTATCAAGTGCTTCTTTAACAACATCAGTTTGGATAATTTCTTGATTGAGCTTCTCATTGTCTGACTGAACTTCTGGACAATCATCATCAGTCTGCATTTCTTTTTCATCTTGGAATTCACTAGCCTGTTTTTAAGTAATTTTCTTGAAATATAATTTGAATCACGTAGTTAAATTTATTCTAAAATAAGGTTGACAATTACTAGATAAACAAAATCAGAATATGTTATTTTAATTGTTATTGTAATGTGTTTGTTGGACAGTTAGATGATGGGTTAGCTGTAATCAGGTGGACATCTCCAATTTTTTTTAGATAATTTAAAATGTATAAAATGGATAGACATACAATATTGAATGTAATTTAATTTGAATCATCACCAGGCATCCTTATGGCCATTACTAAATAATTCATATAGTGGTCAATAATAAAAGATGAATTTAAAAACGTTAACGATTTTTAATATTTATAATGTATTTTAAATACTAATTTTAAACCAATTTAAAAATTGATGAGATAGCTCAAAACAATCTCATAAATTTTTAAATAATAACATGCTTAAAATGGAAAATTCTCTATCAATCTTTATATCATTAGAGTCACTGGTTTATAAATATATTTATGTACCATTATTTATTTAAAAAATGTAGTTAATAAATTATGATGTTAATCATTGTAAATTGAGAATAATAACGGCATACATAACTTATAAGGAACCATTATAGTTAACAAAAGAAGTTGAAATTCCAGCATGTCAAAAAAGGGTGATGAGAATTTTTTGTGGTTCACATATTGAATGTGTGTAATGTATTGAATAATTAAAACAAAAACAGATAAACATTCAATACAAAAACAGAGAAAATTAAAGTTTGTTAAGCAAATATTTCATAAAATAATATATGACAATAATTACTTTCGCCATACAAGGATTTCCATCATCATCAAAATATGTCTTTTTTGATACCCCAAATTTCTTGTAACGCGGTGGTCGAAGTCTCCCCATGCGTTTTCTATACACTAATTGTCCTTTAGGCATAGTTTCTGATTGTAAACAGAAACCCATTAATTCAAATGTTGCCTTGATTTTTTCAGATGATACTTCTTCCTCATCAACTTCATGGCTGAAAAGATTATCAGAAATACATAACACAGTTGACCATTGCAATTTTTACAGCCAGTTCCCATGTTAACAGAGCACACATAAACAGCATTTTAAAATTAATAAAATCGAAATTTTATTAAGAAATGATATGAATTTTTTTAAATAATGTATTTAAAAATACAATGCATTTATTAGAAACAGATATCTGATGATCAAATGTTTACATACATAATTAATTTAATAGAAATGACTTGTAGCAACAAAATTTATAAATGTGAATGGGTGAGGAAGACAGGTAGCTATATAGCTGTTTGTATGAGTGAGACAATGATGACATAACCATGTGTTTATAATTTATCTATTAATAACTCATTAAACCATAACTTTAAGCAAATATGGTTTCAACTACAACATTTCTTTGCATTTCACTATGTTTTTTAGAGGGATCTTAATCAAATTAATACTATATAAGGAATAAATAATATACTATAAGTACCTTCTTTTCAACGATACTGGCTTTTCTTCAGGGGGGTCGTCATCCCCACCATCATAACTACAGTTCTGAAGGTTACTGTTACTCAAAGGTGTAGTAATTGCATCAGGATTTGTTTCGTTATGCTCTGCAGGAGGGGCATCATTAGATTTTTCATTTCCATCACTACCCTCTACAGGTACATTACCTTCTAGTTCATTTTGCTGATGTTCTTTAAGTAAATTTTGCAATAAAACTCCAACAGAATCAATATATTTGTTGCTTGTTTTCTTATTCCTTTTCTTTGGTTTTGTCATTTTATCTTCAAGATTTATTTTATCTACTTGTTCTTGCACTTCAATGACAGAAGGCATTTCTTGAGAATTACCCTCACTGTTTTCTATTTCTGCCTCTGAAACTTTTTTCTCAAGTACAGGGTCTGTATTTGTTGCTGGCACATTTTCAATTACATTATTTGCTTCATGACATTCAATGTAATTTGCATAATGCAGTGCATACTGTTCACCAAAATGTTTCTTCCACAACAACTGCCAATACTGCTCTGTGTCCATTTCCTCAGACTCTTGATCAATGTTTTCATCAACATTTAAATTAGCAATCCTGGTTTGATCATTCGATTGGTCATCAGATGTAGATGAAGAAATGCTGTAATCATCTGTAGATGTTGATTCAGATGTTATATGACTTGAAGTGATATCATGACTTGAAAGTGTCATTTTAGTGACATTTGTCATAGAGTCTGTACCTACAAAAGTCCGAGGACTAACAATTCTTTCATGTTCAGAACAGGATCGTCTCCTATTTAAAGGTAACCACGCATCTTCTTTGTTATAGCTGGAGTCACTTGATTTGTCAATTTTCTCTCCACTTTCAGCTTTTCCTTTTTTATATGGATTCACTTTTGAATCATAGGAAAACTTTCTTTCCCTGACACAATCATCTTTTTCTGCTTGAGGCTCAATCTGTTCAACATGTAAAGGATCAGTAGATTGTGGCTTCGATACAGAATTTTCATTTAACAGCAAATCATGGTTTTCATCTAAATATGAAGGGTTTATGTAATCACTATATTTCTTTATCCATGATGCCCAAATAAGTCTTTCACCATTGATAGCCCAGAATTTATCCCAAGTGTCTTCAGATAAATAGTTTTCTGTGGCTAAATACTCACACCCATCTAGATCTTGGTCCATTTTTTCTACTTTATCATGGTTTGTGTAATCTGATTGACAGTCCTGATATGTGAGATCAGCTCCACTGTCACTTGGCTGTAAAGCATTGCTAGAGACACCATGTAACTGGGCATCATGTTCATCAGTGGAGCAGTAATTGTCAGTGTGGGAAGCACTGCAATAACAACTTGCACCTTCATCTTTCTGAAAAATAGTTAAAAATTCAAGCTGTTATTATTGTACTGTTTTTTTTTTTAATAAATATTATTTAATAAAATCAATAATAAATATTTAATATCAACAGTCATGTCAACTGCTATACACCAACTGCAAGGCTCAAATCTAGCAACGCTCCACCAAATATTGTCATGATTGACCTTACTTAGCTCATGTCCAGTATCTTCCAGTTTTTATTACTTATTCATCCACCTGTCTTAACAAAGTTTACACAGTGTAGTAAAGCCCACACTTTAAGGATCAAAAGCTTTTCTTTTTCTTAAATTTTACTAAGTTTGACATGGATACAATGGTGTTTTAAAGATAAACATAAGATTTAAAGTTAGTCATGATCAGAATTTCAATAAAAGTATGTTTTACTATGTTACCTCGCATTTCACTTTATATGATGTATCAAGAGAAAAATGAACATGGGAATGATCTTCTAAATCCTGTGAGTGAGAATCACGTAACACTTCGATATCACTTTCACTTATATCTTCTTTATTCACGTAATATGTTTTAACTCCATCCCTAAGGGCCACATAAAAAACACACTATAAACTGACTGTTAGTAAAAATCAATACATTTCAAACAAATTTATAAAATTTTTGGGCTCACTTAATAAATGCTCTGCTACAGAGACAGTAAACATAGTTTTCATTATCATAAATATCCTCCTCCCCATCAACGTTAAAATGGAATTCAGCAAGTGGTTCCCATCGATGATAATGATCATAATATTCCGACATCATTACTGAAAATATTGATTTAATTTTAAGTAAATGAAACTCCTTAAAAGTTTTCGGTTAATATTACACTAAAAACATATTAAATGAACCTTTTATAAAATATATTAACAAAAATCGAAACAAAATCCAATGAAAACCAACTGACAATATCACATACAGTGTTGATATGTTCAAAATTTAAGAGATTTCTTATTTCTTAAGGCAGTGCTTAAATATTTAAGAAAGCCACAAGAAATAATACAATAAAACCTATTACTTAATTATGGACGTTTAAGTTTTATAATCGAGAAAACCCTTTTGCTGATATTTTATTATTTAGAACATCGTAAGTAAATTTTAATGAAATTTATTAAAAAAATAGATTCTTACAAAAATTAAATTCTTTAAAACATAACAATTCGCATTTTTTAAACGATAATCAATTTAATCTTACATGTAATGGTTATTACTCTTGTCAAAAATTACATTTGTTTATTCTATTTGTCAAGTAAATGTCATTGTCATTTGTTAGAACCCACGTTTATTTTGGAAACTATAATAAAGTATTCAATTTAATTTAAAAGCTTATTAAACATATGATATAATGGGAAAGAAAAACAAAGAGTCCCTCGGCAGGGCGCTTATTAAAGACAGATTTGCAAAGAATCGACATCGCCGTCATGTGGAAGATAACACGATGGTAAGGGTATAACAATTGTAGTATGATATGAAAATGACATAAATTATATCGTTCTTATTTAATAATACTTCAGATAATGATTAAACATTAAAAAATCAGATGAACTGATATATTTTTTATTTCAATGGACGCAGCAGTTTAAGTTAATAACATGATTATTGTAATTCACTGGAGTGTAGGACAATTATTTAGTATGTGATTAAATGTACTACCTTTCTTCTTTATTTTAATAGTATTTTTTTTGTTTTGTAATATTTAATTTTCCTACCTTTAGTTGCATACAACAGAAGTCAATGATGGATATGAATGGGGTAGGCTAAACTTGCAATCAGTTACGGCAGAGTCCTCGTTGCAAGAGTTCCTTTCAACTGCTGAGCTTGCACAAAGAGAATTTATTGCCGAGAAGCTTAATGTCAAATATGTCAAATCAGCCCCAGATGCTGTAGAACTTGTAACATCTCAACCAAATTTTGATGAACCTTTGACTGTACCAAGGAGGTGAGATCTCTAACCAATTTCTTTGTAATTTAATGAAAAAAATATTTTATTTTAACAACTTATCATTAGCCACATATACAACTCGAATTATTTCATAGTTGCTTAAGTAAGTTTTTAAACCAATATTGCATAAATTTATGAATAATACTTGTAAGAAAACTTGATCTTTTTTAACAAATAATAATAATGAGTAGCATATATAGCAGTGCAGAAAAGCTCCCTACTCAAGGTCCAAGGACATAGTTAAGGTTGCAGAAAGATGCTGGATGTGGGCAGCCCAACACCAGTCATTGTGAAGATCTTTGGGGAAGCTTATGCCTTATAGTGGGCATATATTGTCTGACATGATGATGTTGATGAGATAGCATATCATTTTCTTTAACACTTTGAAGAATATTTAAACATAATTGAATATTTGTATATAAAACAGATTTTTGAAAGAAAAACTAAGTAATTTTTCAATTAAGTTGTGAAAATCTATGAATGGCAATAGTAATCATGGTTTACATGACCACAAATTTCAATTTACTGAAAATAAATAAAGAGATAATAAAAAAAAATATTTGTATTTTAGACCGCCATGGAATCCTAACATAACAGCAGAAGAACAGGTGGGTCGTGAAAAAGATGCATTTTTAGATTGGAGAAGGCATCTTAATAAATTGCAGGAAAAACTTGGTGCAGCAGTAACTCCATATGAAAGGAATTTAGAATTGTGGAAACAGTTATGGCGAACATTGGAAAAGTCTGATGTAGTAATGATTCTATTAGATGCTAGGAACCCTTTATTGTTTAGGTAAAAATGTTGTAGTAATTTTTTTTAATACATTTTAAAAGCAAAATTTATTTACTTTATTTACAGCCATGATGAGAATTCAATATAAATTTATAATTAATAACTACAAATATTTCTGATTTTTCACATAACAGAATGATTGGTTATAGGTGAAAAGGCTTTAAAATGATGAATATGCAGTTCATTTTCATAAACAATAAATAATTTTACAATAACATAGTGAGTAAAAAGGTTTTAAAATAAGGATAAAAAAATATTTAAATTAATTATTGTTTATGATCTGTTGTTGCAGATTTTGTACTGCTAAAAATTATGTACCTGTCACATTCCAAAATCAAAAATTTTATTAATGGAAACAAATTTAATAGTGATCACCATAATTGGTGATTGGAAATAGGTGTAAAAGCTTCTACCCTTTTTGCTAACAAATAATTTATACATTTACTACTTCTTTCATATTTTTGTCTGTAACCTGTATATATTTAGTATATTTTTGTCTGTAAATTAGTCTTAAACATTTTATAATGTTTAAGACTAATTTTAAAGCATACCATAAATGCATTATTTTTACTAGTACTTTATATTAATACTAACCGTTTAACTGCTAAGCAATTTTTGCATATATGAATTGACACTCTCATTTACTTCAAATTTATTGATAATTCAATTTATAGATGTATGGATTTGGAGAAGTATGCCGCTGAACAAAAATGCAAATGTATTTTATTGTTAAACAAAGCTGATCTAACCAGTGAGTATGTACGCAAATGTTGGGCAGAATATTTTGATAAAGAAGTGAGTATTATAAATGGTTTGAAATAATCCCTATTATCATATGAAAGGAAATATATTGCTTGGCAATATTTTCAGGGTATTTCCATAATATTTTTCTCAGCTGCAAAAGCGTCCAAAGAAAGAAAAATTTCAGAGGAAAGTGAAACAAAACCGAAACGACAAAGTATTAGCAAAGATAATACACCTTCACAATCTGATAATTCTGATGTTGAAGAATCAGTTAACGATGATAATGAAGAATCTAATTCTTTGGAGGATACTGAAGCAGATATAGAGTTATTTAAAAAGCAATTGGCCGTCATTGATAAAGCTGTTACATTCACAGCAGAAAAGTTGGACAAGATTCAAGAAGCATTAGACAAAGTTTTAGATAACTTAAGATCAGGAAAGCCTATTGAAGAAATACCATTAATTACTAAATTGAATGAAAATAAAGATGAAACAAAAACTGAAACAACTGAAGAACTACAAAGAAAGAATTCTCATGAGATTTTTGGTAGAGAACAGTTATTAGAAGTGTTAAAACAAATGAAAACTACAAACTTGAAAAATGCACCAAGATTGACTGTTGGTATGATAGGTTACCCAAATGTCGGTAAATCAAGTTCAGTCAATGTTTTAATGCAGACTAAGAAGGTGAGTTAGAAATTTTACACCTTAATCTTTAAAACTGCTTTAAAAAATTAGAATCAGTATGGTTGGGGGTTATAAGTGTCCTCTATGACACAATTTAAGAGATGGTGAGGATAGTGCTTAACAATCAGAAATACCAATATTGTTTAGCATAACTCTTAGGTTTGACTTGTTCTTTGAGCTGGTTTACGCCTTATCATAGCAAGTGGGTTCAATTGCTACCCATTTCATATACATGATGATTTGTTATAGGTATAAAGGCATTAAAATGTCGAATATATGATTCATAATTTGCTGTTAATTAATGTATGATACACCTTATAGATTATATATTATTACTATAGATTTCAGAAATAATAAATGATGTAATGATATTAAAAAAATAAAGTGTTTTCAAATTCAATATTTATTGTTCTGACTATCTGTCCCTGCAGACTTATACTGCCTGAAATTATTGAGCCAGCCAATTTATTCCCATACAAAAAGAAATATTTCAGAGTGATCACTTGGGGTGATTGGAAATAGGTGTAAAAGCTTAAAGATTATTGCGGACAGATGAAAAACCCTTTAAGTCTTTCATATCTATAAAAAATCATCCCTGTAAAGGCTGCCTATTTCCGGTATTGCACTGTTGCCTGGTTTATAGGTAACATTTACTATAAAATATTATTAGGCAAAAAGACATACCATATTATTTACTTACAAGTGCAACTCAATTGGTACAGCTTCTTTTTTTTAATATTATTTTGTATAAATGTAAGTTGAGGTAAAAATATCTTAATATACAGTAAATATTCTACCCATCTTTTCATTTGTGTAAATAAACAAAATAATTGAACTTAGAAAATGATTATCATTTATAAAATTATGAAAATAAATTTTGAAAACACAAGATCTTCCTTATAAAATCTGGAATAAGAATATTAGACTTGAAGGATTATAAAAATAAAATAAATATATTTTATTTTTAACTTTATTCATTCAACTGACTATTTCATAGACAATGCGCCGGTTGATGCGAAAACATGTTTTGATTAATGAAAGCACCAATTATATGTTTAAAAAGAAACAGAAGAATTAATAATGTATCTCATTTTAGGTAAGTGTCAGTTCAATGCCAGGCCACACCCGACACATCCAGTCGTTAATACTTGACGAGGATATTGAACTGCTGGATTGCCCTGGTCTAGTGTTGCCAGCATATGCCGTTGCTCCAGATCTACTGCTCACTGCAGTGTTGCCAATTGACCAGGTATTTTATTTTAAAAAAATGTTTCAGTTCATTTATTGCAATTTACCAACATTATTTAGTCTTACTATTATTAATTGATTATAGATGCGTTCACACGATGCTGCAATGGCCCGCCTTTGTGAACTTGTGGGACGACATACTTTCGAGCAAAAATATGGTCTTTTGCTGCCACAGTATGAAGAAGGAGATGGCATGGAGTATAAGAAGATTCTTACTGCACATGCTTGTGAGTTTTAAAAAATAAAAACTTAATTTTTAATCATGACTATGATATTTTATACTTCAGGTGTATGCAAAAAAATAAAGATAAATTTTTATTTTTAGAATATGTTATACTATTTAAATTATGTTAATATGCATTATAGTATATATCTTTATAAAGGTCTTCCCTTTATCTCTTTCCTTGTAATTTATTTATCTACATTGCACGCATGAACCGGATTAGAAATTGTATTTTTGTAAATTAAACCTCCCACAAACTTTCATACAGGCTAATTGGTTATAGGTGTGAAAGCTTTAAAGAGTTAATATGTACAGTGTTATATCCTATAGCTAATTTATCAGCAAAAAGCTTTGAACACTACACTACACATATTTCCAATCAAAATAAAGTTATTAATCTGAAAGTTTATTTTGATGAGGCAGTCCAATTACTTCACGCAGAATTAACTGCAGGAACTAATAGTTTTAATATGTAGTAGTTCATATTTTAAGAACACTTTCTTACTGCATTATCCTTAAATTATTTATTATTTTTGAAACTATTGATTTTTGGATGAGGTGTACCATGTAATAATTGATAAATAAGCTATATATTCATCCCTTTAAAGCTTTTATATCTATAACCTATCACCTAGTATAGAAAAGTTTTAAAAAGTTTAGAGAGTCGAAATAGTTACTGTCGAATTATGTTATTATATGATTATATAAATATAGAGGGCAGCGCAAAACTGGTTATTCTGGCATTCATCTTTGGGAGAAGCCTATGAGTCTTGCAAGTGATGTTGATGTTGACAAATTTTATGCTTAAATCTAATATTTAATAATAAACCCCTTGTCCTCAGTTAACCGAGGCTTCATGTCAGCGGCTGGTCAGCCAGATGTGAGTCGATCTGCGCGTCTCCTACTGAAAGATGCAGCGAGCGGTCGCTTGCATTGGGAACAGTTGCCACCCGGGTATCAACCAGCTCCGATCAATGACTTGATAGAAGAGAAAAGAAACGACACAAGGAAACCGACACCGCGAGAAACTAGGATGGTTGAAGTGAGTTACACTTGCACATGTAAGCTGTCCTATAAATCAATGTAAAAGTGAAAGCTGATGATAGAACAGGTTACTGTTCATTGTTAATTACAGAAAGTTGAATAAGAAAACTTCTATGTATAAATATACCAATTGTTTAATATCATTTTGAAAAAATAAAATTTGTTCAGTGCCCCAATTTTCTAAGTGACGGATAAAATATACATGAAAAAAATTAAACATTTTTAACAAATTTAAAAGAGATATAATAATGACAGTTATAAAATATTTTAAAATAGGAGAGAATAATAAAACTATGTTGATATTTATAAATATGTGAGTGCGTGTATCGGTTATTAACACGTTCGGTGTCACGGTAATTTTTGAAGATTTTCCATTCAGGCCGCGGGGGCGTACACGACCCACACTTTAAAAATAAAAAAGTCGTTTAGATGTATGCTTCAAACTTTTTCAATACTGCAAAGCTAAAATTAGCGGGAAAAAGTTATAAATTTAAATATGCATTACGTGCGCGCGTTGTGAAGTTATCTGCGACCCCACAATTATTTTTTTAAGAATCAAAATAGTATAATTTTAATATACAATCTTCTTTCTATTACCATGGCCACAAATCTTTACTTTTCTGAGACAATGTACTACAGTATATATTAATATGTAATAGCGATATATCATATACCGAAATCGAACGTCGAGATGCATATTAACCTAAAGTTGCAGTCAGGTAAGCACATTAGGATCAAAAAATTCCGAGACATGAGTGGGCGAGTGAGATGTACGAATTATACCTGTTTGTGCGAAAGAGATAGATAAACTACATCTATTTTTGCCCAGATGGCTACTTTGAAAATTTTATAAGCAAACAATTAGTTTAGGAAAATATCCATCTGATTATATTGTACTTTAAAAGATTTGTCATGGCGATCTTTGGGGAGACCTATGCCTTGCAGTGTGCGTCTGTCGGCATACATGAATGAATGAATGAATTGAATGTATTTTATTTTTAAAATCGACAAAAGCGTCAAAGACAGCATTATTGACAGCATAAGTAAGTGTAACATATATTTAATTAAAGACTGCTCATCTTCATAGGGTTGGAAAAATACGTCCGCAGAGATAGACACCGCATTTTTTGCTATGAAGAATAGTGCCGCGCATGTGAAAGGAAAGCCTGTACTTGGGTATGATTTTTATTTATTATATGTATTCAAACTATCGTACAAACTATTATTAATGTCTTGTGATAAATTAGGTACTAAAATATCAGTGTTAAAAATAAAAAATTCGAGTTTACGCAAAGGATCACGAGCTGATAGAAGCTGTGTTGGTTGACCCCCCATTAGGGTCACCGACGATATAGCCAAGGCCGCAGGAAGTCACTGGATGCGGACAATGCAAGATTGACCATTGCAATTAGCCTCTACCGGCTGACATGATGATGTTACTATATTGAGACGCAACTATATTGGAAGTACTGAAACTCATTGCACTCACCCGATTGCCAGCCCTCGGGTGCCGTTTGGCCGGAATTCTTCGCGGTCCTTGAACATGGTATCCGCCGAAGCGATCTCTCAGTTCGGCGGGCTTCCAATCCAGTGAAATATTAGGATGTACCATCCTAAGTCGCCAGAGCTTCGTTACCTTAAAACAGGTCTTAGGCTAGGAGCTCTCTGTCCCCTGCCGCCTCTAACCCGTGGTTTTAGTGGTTTCATTTATTAAACGGAGATTTGTAAAAGATATTTTACAATGTGAAGGACTTTTAAGTGATAACAGTGTTTTTGCAGCGAACACAAAACTCGTCCTAGTTTGTCGTAGGCTTTCCTCAGATATGGACGCGTTTGGAACCCTCATAGGTTTAAGATGAAGAATACCAATATAGGGAAGTTCAATTTGATTTTAGTTTTTGTTAAATTGAGCTTTTTTGGCATTCCTTCCATGATGTACACAAGTTGTCACAATAAATGTTGTAGATAATAATAAATGAATAAATAGTCGCCTTATTGGCAAAACCTCGTTTACATAACCTAAACCACATGCAAATTACCAGGTTTGGAGGCCGCCGAGCCTCTTAGATTACTTTTTTTAATGGCCTCCGCCATTGGGAACCTCTCGTACTTCTATCTTGTTTGGGACAGGGTTTTCATTCCTCTTTTATTAATTTTCTTCAAGTCCTTTTTTAATATTTATGCTCTTCTGTCATTCTTCTTAAGATTTATCTTTCCTCTTCTTTCATTCTACAATTTTCTTTCATTCTTTTCCATACTAATTTCCGTCATTCTGCCTTAGCCTCGTTCCACAAACATCACAGAATTATCACAAGTGCGGAAAGAATAATGATAGTTAAATTTGAGAGAATCTGGTATCAAATTGGGCACTTTTTTAAATTCTTTTCTTAAACTTTGTCAACATCCCGAGATGAGCCCCGATACACTCAGTCCGTTTTTATAAGATCTCTTCTTAATACAGAAATTGAGCAGTTTATTCCTAAAGCTTTGTAATCAATTTATAAATCTTTTACTTTTCGTAAATTTGTTTTACAAACTTTTGTTTCATTAACTTTTCAACGGATTGTTGTATTAATATCACATGTAAAAACCAAGTTATAAAAAATTTGTTCTTTGTTGGATCTGTCAACTCCGAATCCTTGTTAGTAAATACTACCAGCTCGTTTGCATTTTTAAATTTATTTTAATTTAACAATAAATGAATTGGATACTAGTTATCGCTCGTCAATCGTCAGAAGGACTGTGATATCAGTTTCGTTTCGTTCGCGGGTCTGTCTGTACAATTATAGTTCAATACAATAATAGTTCTAAATAGGTTAAATAAACTAATAAAGAAATTAAGATGTTTATTTTATCGTATATTAAACACATAATAAAATCGTATTACAGGTTTCGCATTTAAGAACATATTTATATTAGGATAATGTTCTTATATAAGTATTCTATGTATATACCTCTTCCTTTAACAAATACATATACAAAATGAAAACTTATTAATAAAAAAGTCATGGATTTTATTTTTCGTCTTTAATTAGTTACAGGTAATGTGGCGATGTCTTCCAAAATTTCGAATTTAAACCCTGTACGCCCAATATTCTCCCGTTCCAAGTCCTCGTTCTATTGGTGGTCACTTTTAGAACAAATTTCTTGGTCGTTAAACACCCCGGCACATCGTACAGTAGTTAAACTTTATGAATTAACACTTGGCCGCGGTCCAGGGTTCCCATTTCGCCTTCTAAAAGATTATTTAAGTTTCTCTTAACTATAATTGATAATATTCCAGGGTAGCGCTTTCATCTCTCTCATTTATTAAAATTTATATCTATACGCTTTTTAATGGGTGTAACATGTTATTATTGTTTAGTTTTGACGCCAGTAGGTTTTTTTAGTCGTATTATTACATCAAATTATTTTTAATTATATTAACCTATAAAAAAATAATTTCAGCTTTTAGGACGCATCTGTTGTGGACTTCATTAATATACAAGATCATTGTAAATAATTTGTAGTTGCAGGAGTATATTTAACTTATATTACAGTTTGAGGAAAATGTTGTCGTATTTTATATAAAAAATTAAATAAATATAAAAAACAAAATAAAACACAATATTTTTTATTATAATTTATTTGCATTTGATTAGGGTGAGAGACTTTTCCTAGGGTTAGTAGATCGTAAAGGTGACAACAAGACGAATTCTGAAGTAAAATAAGTGTGTATATTCAATAACCTTAGCCTATATTTATGCCGATTTAAAACTATGAAAACAATGTTCAGTCAATCACAAATGGATTAGTAGAACGCTTTCTTTCGTCCGATGAGTATAAAGAATTATACTTCTGTGGAAAACACCTTTTAGATGCGACGCTGACAACGTGACGCAGTTTCTACAATATATTGCTATAAAAATTAAAGGAACTATAAGCAAGTATTTACAGATGGTAACTTAAGATAGAATAACAGTTTGGTCTGTGTTTTAACTTCCCAACAAGGCATATTCATGGTAAACAATGAAAAACCGCATACCACAACAACCACACGCGTTATGTTGATCAATTTCGGCAGGTTTTTAACAGTATAGGTCCAAATAGTTGATTATGTATGACACTCATAAACACTCGTTAAATATTGTCTCTTCAATCTTGCCACATATACGATATCACGTTATTGGTAGTTAATAGGTTTTATAATACTTTGTGGAACTTCGTTATTCGTAGCGTTATTAGTTTTGCACGTTTATAGAAGGTAGCCAACGTTTATACCACCCTTATTTTAGCTCCTATGCAATAACCTAAGTTAAGTAAAGTCAGGTATTAAAGACTTAGATGGGTGACCACTTGGAAACACCGCTTGAAGTATTACCGCCACTTACCAATAGATTTTCCTCTATAAACGTGAAACGTATCGTTGGAAATCTTGTTACAATGTCTCCCGTCGGCAACGCCTTCCGCTGTGGTATTGAAGTTAAGTACAGAAGTTCTCCCAATAGTTCGATAGCAAATGAGCCGATTTTCTACCCTCCCTGGAACCCTAGAATAGAAACGCTGAACGCGTTTCCACTATAAGTCAAGCCGTGGCAGCTTATGCTCAGTGACTCCATGAAACCTCCGCTTAATCTGGTTAAAAAATAACAATGGTTTGCGTCTTAATTGGTTTACTGTAAAAAAAATTCTAGGCTTAATTATATTGGTAACTCTTTAAAAGAAGAATCTATATCAGTACGGGATATCGTCTTCTGTTTTGGTGCAACGAAACTAGGATAGTAGATATTGACTTGTATTGACTTGAATTACATTACATAGATCCACACCAAAATCGAACAGGTCGATATTTCCACTACAACAACAAGTAAGCATACAAGTACCGTAAAGGAGTGACGCCATGGATCCTTAGTTTAAATTAATTGGGCGAGAGAGTCGCCGCGATTAATATGAAGTTATTTTAAGTGATAATAAAGCTTAGTGCTAACACTAAGCTAAGAGAGTAGTACAAGCATGTTGTAAAAGTTACCACCAAAAAAGCTGTCCGAATTTGTTACGGCCTTTTCTCAAATTAGGGCGAATGTAGCTTTAAGTTGAAAGACAGTTTACAAGGGAGTACAATCTGACTCTGGTTTCTGTCTTATTGGGATCTTCTGGGGCACTTCTCATGACTATGATGTGAGAGGAAGATATGATCTGGGACAGTTCCGCAGAAATTTATTGTGCATTTATTTTACAAATTTAAAATATTATTTAAAAATAGACAAGAGACGGACATATGATAAATAGAAGAAATAATAACCTCGTAACGCCTAAATTTCACCTACAAAAAGTTAACAAAACCTGTATGGGTAGGAGTATAAAATATATAATAAAGTTCAACAAGATTTCACAGACCTTCCTTTTCATAGTTTTAAATCTAAAATGAAAAGAATCAAATTATAAGTATTGAATAAATCTTATTTATAACATACAAGAGTTGTTTTGATATCGAAATGTGTGGTTGATATTACAATGTACACATAGAAATCGTTAAATTTTATTTAAAAAGAGCAACTGTTGAGTTTCTAGCCGGTTTTTCTCAGCAGATCAGGATGCCGAGCTGGTAGTAACTTACTACTTACAAAGTATAATCGGTGGTTCAAAAGTGTATGTAAATGCCAACTTGAATAAACATATTTTAAATTTTGAATTTGAATGTTTTTTTTTTACAGGATTGTAGGCCCCCAATCAGCTGACAAACCTGTGTTGGGTAAACCTTGGAAACTAGAGAAGAAACATGCCAACAAGAATAAAAGAGAAAAGTTAAGAAGAGTCTATGCTCACCTGGATGAACACTAAAAAAACTTAATTTATTTGGATTTGGAGTAAAAACAATTTTCTTTACAATTATCTATATATTTATGTCATAATACGGTATATAAATTAAGTATTGCATTTATTTGTAAATATTTTACGCAATTTTCATATGCAATAATTAAAATTTAACCTTTGGCGTAATTTTTTTTATACATAACATTACAAAAAATTGTTTTTCCTTGCGTGACTGTTTTCAGTACCATTTTTGGCAATTAGTATATTTGTTTGGCTTTCAAATAATTATGAAAACTAAAGTTACAGTCGGAAATGTTATAGTGTTACCGAAACTGCTGTACCGCGCCTTAGGTATGCGCGCGAAGAGACGGAGAAGTACGGCAGCTCTATTCGTCAGTCCACTGGCAATGCTCGCCACACCTATCACGTTCTACCGTTGGTCCCCACCTTACCATGCATTGCTGCCGCACGACACTGGCGTTTTCGGTAGCAAGGTAGGTAGGTTAGTATCATGAGACTAGAAAATATATAAATCAGAGTGAGTTTTATATAGTTAAACATGCCATTTTAGTTACTAATCAGTAATAGAAGTATTGTTACAATATAAAAAAGAGTATAAAGGTTAAAACATTTTGATGATAATTGCGATTATATATGCGATAGTTTTATGATCGGATCGGATGCGGATTTGAATCCGCGAGACCAGCAACCTATAAAACTGTAACATCCGTGCAAGTGTTGACATCGTCGATATCTAATAGAAACCACAATGCAATGCGCCTCTATATTAATTTACGAAACCGGACATACGTATTTGTCACATGTACTGGACGTTACGCTGAGAACTTATTAAAAATTTGGATTATAGCAATACATTTTTTAATAATCAAATATATACGTAGTTGTATTTCCGCCGGCCCAGCTGCCACGCCACACACAAGCTCTGAAACCAAGCCTACCATATTAAAGAAATCGTGTCTAATTAGCCTTTACGTTCAAAACTATACATTAAATTGGTCACTGTGACTTTAACTTTCTAATTCGTTATCATTAAGCCGTAAGATCACTGCTGGATATAAAATCCTCAAAGATTTCCAATAGGACCGATTAGGAGCGACCTACATCTGTGTGTTCTATGAATAAGATGGCAATATTATATTCAGATCTACGAATTACTTTATTTTGATCCTAATTTAAATTGCTATTAAATATTTAAAAAAAATATTTAAATTATACTGGAGAGAATTATAATTGGTTTTTCTTGTAGAATTGTAACATTACAATTTGTACGTAATATTTCTTACAAGAAAAAAAAATTATTAAAAAATAATGTACATACACTTAAAAACCACATACACTTGCCAAGATAATATTAATTATAGGGACTTATTTTTTCAAACTTCAACGCCAATGTCTAGCCGACATGTTGGCGATAAAATCAGGCTAATATATCAAGCACACCAATAAATAATCAACGTAAATAAATCATGGAATGACGTCAAGAGGAATTTAAAAAAAATTGGTGAGTTAGTGAAGCGAAAAACGAGCAATCCCACGGGCGTCCAATAGTCATACGAAACATAAACATTTCTCTCGGGCAGTTGCGCAAATATGCAGGGAATTCTTATGGCGTAATGTTGGCCCAAATCTCTTGATTTACAACACGGTCGCTAATTTAAGACAAGTGGTCGAATTTACGTTCCCGATTCGGAACCGGGTAGTTTCAAAACTAAGACGTTTCCGCGGTTTGTATAAAGTCTAAATCTCGATGTTATACACGAACAGCTTTGTAGAGGAAATCAAAGATCACAGACAATCTCATCGCATCCTCTATGATGTTTAATTTCCGCTTCGATCTCTTAACACGTGTCATTTATTATCTGTGATAAAAGAGAAGACGGTTTTAAAAGAACATAATGCATAAAGTCTTTTGTCATAAATATAAAATATTTGTTTCACACTCCGTTATTTATTATGTTATATTATAAAAGCTTTTTTTTTGTTTATTACGCAACATGATTAGTTATAGATGTTATAGGCTTCTTTATTTTTATGTTTAACTACAAATCTCGTGAGACATTATAATAAATCAATCTCTAATTTTTTCCACGGTTTTCCAAAAAGAGATTAATATATACATGGTAATTGAAATAGGTCTAAAAATTTTAAAGGGGTGAACCTATAGTTATTGATTAGAATTAACTAGATATGGATGATTTTTTGGCATCTCTCTTTAACACGGTGATGGCACGTTCTTTTGCTTTCATGTAAACCTTAGGACTAGAAGTATTTTAGGAATGAGTTTTATTTTATTCTTACGTTATTTTATTCAATCTGTAACTTTGTATGTTTCTCTTAAACCGATAGCAAAATTTTAATTATTAATGGCATACCTTTTATAAAAGTTCCCATATAAACAAATTTCAAATTATAAAAAAAAATTGTATACGGCTACTACTTTTATAACCAGGTGCGGTAGGAACAGTGTTTTATTAACTCAGTTCGGAGAATAAATTATAGTGTATTTTTTCTTAAAGTAAGAAACAAACTAAATGTTTACTGTCGAACCATTACATATCGCTACTCACTTAAAAGTGGTGACGTTTTAAATTTGTTTATTTTTGTGTATGTATTTCTTGCTCCTATGCATATTCTGCATCGGGTCAGAAACGTGGATCTTGATGAAAGCTGATTGTTACTAGACAAAGATGATGCAAATTCCTTGGTTTGTATACTGCACTATCAAGTCTGTTCTGTGCAATCTCATAATCAAGACCACCTGCCTGTGCTGAATACTGGATTTTTTTGCCACATAGCAAAAAAGGACGGCAAAACCTCGAATTAATGGTGACTGGTGTTCAGTCGTTAATTTCACCAAATTATCGCATCAATTGACACTCGATCTTCATGCTGCGCTTCATGGGCAAAGAAAGGAACAGGTAGCTTTTTGTTATAAATTTATATTGTATGGTATATACATATTTTTTTAGATATATGAATAGTTGTATATCTCCGTTGTTACTTGGACCGCCGTAGTATTTGGCATTATAACATCGTTAGTTGAATTTAAGAAAATTCTCCGAAACTTTGCTGTGTTAATAAATATTCAGGTGAAGCTGACCTTACTATTATAAAAAACACTAATGAGGTGATTTCTTCAAGATAACCGTGGATCAATTATTTATATATGAACATATCATGTTTCACAAATAGATATGAATAAAAAACTAAGGTCTTAGATATATACTATACAAAAACAGATTTGTAGCTAAACCTAAAAATGGAATAAATGTGTGTAAAAAGACACATATATACGCGTTAAATCTGTTATTTTGTAAGCTCAGATGTTTTGAATAGCTTAAATGTCACGAAAGTGACACCGATTCTCTTTATTCTTAATTTTAAATGAAAAATCCTATACTGGAATATAATCTATGACTATGTCGTTGCCAGATGATAGTAATAAATCAGTCTACGTCCAGAAATCTTTAATTGTCTTTACTTCTAATACTAAGGTAGAGTTTAATGTACATTATTCGAAATAAAATATAGTATATTCTTTATTTCAGATAATTTAGCTATTCAGTACATTTCCCGATGGCAGAGATCACATCTATCAGCAGTTGTAAAATAATTCGCTATCAATTTGTTTGAATAGTTCTAAAGAAACTCCGTTAACATTTCTAAACTGGAACGCGGTGTGAAAGATACATTATCTAAACCGCTGTTTAGTCTACGGTGGATATTCTAGGTGGTGGAATAATTTATTAAATAAATATATTAGCTCTGCTCATTTAATGCCACGTAAATTGTTAGTCACTTTTCAAAATACTCCTTTATAATAATTCAAATTATGTTAGCATTATTGTGAGCTTTAGATAAATACGATAAAACAAAGACCCATTCTTATTGAAGTGACATTTTAGCAAAAAAAATAGTATATTTATAGCATGCCAAATGCTCGATTTTATATCTCAAAACATAACAAAGTTTGTCCATTTGTTTATGTTTTAAAAAATGTAGTCTTAAAATCTTTGAAATAACTGTTTGAATATACGGATAATAAGAAACGGTGCTTGCCTTCTAATATAAAATCGTAAATAAACAGTTATCTGCAGCTGTACTTGATGTGAATTAAGTAAACAATAACAGTGCCTATAAAGAAAAGTATTATCAAACATTTTCAGGTCAACCTCCGGCTATTCGTGTTAACTTTATAGGATATTATTTTCTGCATTAATGTTTTGTAATGTATGTAATGTTTGTAGTTTGTTTTGACTTGTGTAATATATTAAATAAGTATAGAGTGGCGAGTGGCCTCCACGAGCCGGTAGACACAGTAGACCGTAGACCATGGATGTACAGATCGCGTCCCGCCGGTCGAATACTGGTGGCCCGTCGACAGCAAAAATAATATTCTCGTACATTCGAGAAATTTTGAATTCTATTCCAGAATAAAACAAAAAAAAAAAACTTCTGGCGGCCGGCCCGCCATCAGTTCATGATTTGCCCGAGTGGCCCCTGGTCATAATTAGTCTGTGCAACCATGCCGTAGACCGATGACAGTCAGGTCGCAGGAAGTCACTGGATGCGAGCAGCACAAGATGATCTTTAGTAGAGGCATATGCCTTGCAGTGGGCGTCTATCTGCGGACATGATGATAAAAAACAAGCGTGTTCTGCATTTAAATAAACGTCATGTAACTCACCGTTCCTGTCTTAATAATCAATCCTCTCTTAATATCCAAAAAGCCATTTAAAACATAAACAATAATTTGCAATACATAAACACGTTAGAGAATATAAACAATAAAAAAAATATTCGTTCCTTGTTATATAAGCAAGTCAAGTAAGCAAAAGACTCGAGAAGTGGAGATATTTGTAGCCGTCCCGAATTCTTCATAACAAAATCATAATCCTCGGAGCAAGTTCCCATAAAGGAGACCTTTTCACTTTGCTGTTGGTATATAAAATAGCGTCAGCAGCAAAGCGGAAAAAGACAATTTTATGAAGAACTTTCGCTTCTTTTTTCGTATAAAATTCCATCGTAGTTCTGTTTTGGTTTTCTTCTTAATAATCTTTTTCTTATCTGAAAAAATAATTTAGAAATCACCCATTAAAAAAACAGACATGTTATTTTATTAAAGAAAACAGTTTGCAGTAACTTTGTGCAAAAATTGTAAATTTTGCAAGCATGCTCATACTTAAGTATTTGCTTACATATTAACATCACATCCAATGCCATGTGGGGCGTACACGACCATTTGCAGTTCTTATTATAAAACAATAGATTCTTAAAAAATGAATTGCAGGGTCGAATATAGATAACTTCACATCACGTGTACGTAATACAAATTAAAATTTAAAACTTTTTCTCGCTAATTATAGCCTTGCAGTATTGAAAAAGTGTAAAGCATATGTCTTAAACGACTTTTTTCAATTTTTAAAGTGTAGGTCGTATACGCCCCACGCGGCCTGAATAGAAAATCTTCAAAAATTGCCATAACACGAAACGTGTTAATAATAATATAACCATAATTCAAATATAAATCGAATCGATCACGATTCCTCCGCAAGTTTTGTTGTGAAGCTGGAATCTCATGTGCGTATTACTAATCCCGGCGTTTAATGTACGATCGCATGTTCTCCAGAAATAATGTAAACAGAATTTCAGTTTGCGTAAATATTCGCGCGTTGTACAGAATGCGAAGGACACTTGAATCGGTGGAGATATGCGTTCCATGTGTACCATGTTCCATGGGATGGTACGTTGCCCGCTGCAACAAACAGTTTTAAAAGGACATCAAGGTTTGCATATTTTTGTTTTGCGTAAAATCTTTAGAAAGTGAGGAATTTAGGTATTTCAAAACATAAACAAAGATTTTATTTGCGTCATATTATTGTATTTTGCTTATGTTTTAAACAGCGAGACTCCACGTTCATTCAACGTTGATGTGTTTGCGTCAATATCGTGAAAGTAAATTTCCACCAACCAATAAATTTGCGATAAATAGATACCTGGAAAGAAATACATATTGACGAAGTTTTCATTATTTTATAGATATTATATGTATTTCAAAAGTTTCACAATAATGATTAATAATTTCTGTACAATATTATATATTGTTAAAAACAATTTAAAATAAAAAAATGTGTAAAGAATTGACAAACTTGCTATCAACCAGAAAAACAGATAACATTGTTAAGTAAAATAAAAAAAAATTCACAATAATAACCTATTATACATGTAATAATAATCTATTTAAAAACTAATGTATAGCATGCAACTAAAACTGTCCGTAAAAATCATGACTTCCGCAACATCAAATGTTTCATGTAACTATAAAACAACATCACATTTTTTTTTATCAAACTATAATGTTTTAGACGAAAATGTCTTAGTATAATATTCAAAGAAAACAAAGGAAGAATTTTATCACACGCATATAGATGCTGACCTGTCCGTGTCGATAGCGACGAGGTTTACGGCCCGCCAAATTTGTAAACAGAAAAATATCTGTGTTAAACTGAAATCATTGACATTACGGGTAACTTAAGCGAGTTTCATGATCAATTAAAACCAATTAATGTGACTTTAGAAACAGAAAGATTTATCAGATTAGCCGAATTTACAGTTTTAAATTTAACAAAATATAAACAGTAATTGAAGATTTGGGTTCGCAATGAATTTATAATGTCTTCGAAGTATATATACAAAAACTTTTTAAGAATAACACCAGTTTTCTCTAAGACATCTGTAATTATAATTCTTTGACAAAGAAAAACGTAGTCATTATTTAATTTCCAAGGTCTGCAGGTCTTTAACGCGAACTGAAATTGGGGTTTCAGTACAATAAACGGTTATGTTAATGTAGTATTATTATGGTACAAAAATATATCAAACTTAACACAAATGTTTTATAAATTGATTGGGCCTAGATTTTATTAAAATATATATATAATATTTACAGAAAAAAACTTACCTGTAAATTTACACTTACAGCTTTGATGCTGTATGAAACATTTTAGCTGTCCTAACAATGACGTGAATCCCACGCGTGGAATGAAACGTGATTCATGCGGATACCCACAAACTTAGCAGACGCGATGGATTCTGCCAATGATCCGCTGAAAAGATATTTTCGATACGTTAACCGAATTGATGAAATGTTGTTAAAAGATATTTTAAAAGCATTATGTATAAAAAACATTTCAGTATATAATATAAAATTTTGTATGTTCCAAATTTAAACTTTATTGTTTGCTTATCCGCAAACCTCAGTACAGATTTTTCGAATAAACAGATAGACATTGATTTTTATTTCTTTATAATAATAGTTAATGTCAATTTTAATAAACAAGTAAAAGGTTAGAGTAACTTAGAAATAAATATGACACGACAACAGGCATGCACTATCGAGTGGAATTATTTAACTACACACGATTCTTTTATTCGTTTTCAAATCGATACAAATAATGTTTCAACTCTTATTGCTTCGATAGCAGGAATACAACACAAGGCCGGTCTTTAAATAGCCGGGGATTGGTTGGAAAGCGTAAGTTTTGTACTGACAAATTTATATTCCAGTCTGTTTTATAAATTCGTCTCGATCTGGACTTCGCGTCTAAACAAAAGGCCAGGTGAATGTTGGTCGTATATATAAACGGTTCCGTGGGATGTTTACGTATGTTAAAGTAATTAGTGGGAATGTAAAAATAAAGCAAATACATTTAGACTTCATTGCATGTCGATGTTTACACGTTTCAGTCACGCTTATTATATTTCCAATAGGAGAACTATGTGCTCTAGTTTTGAATAATATTTTAAAGTAGTCAGTTCCATATTTTATATTAATTAATTATGAAGTTAAAAGAAAAGCTTAGGGACAATTTTATAATCGTTTTGGTCATGTTACTCTCCTTTGGATTTCCAATAGGACCGGTGGGAAGCGGCCTGCGACCATCGTTTTCTGACGACCTGCATAAGGTTGCTGGTCCGTGGTCTCCATTTTAGAACTTTAAGGCCTCAGCGGCCATCTGTCAGTTCAGTTTCTTATAATAATAAGACTGAAATAAATTATTCAACAGAAAATAAGTTTATAAAAAACATTTGTTTTTAAATTAACTAGTAAAAACTTTTTAATAATACGAAATGGTTGTATGAAAGAATTGCCGTTTGCGATAAGCTTACTTACTCTTTGTACTTCATCTGATATTTTCTTCTATCCTGTGATGTACAATAAAGAATAAAAAATTATTAAATTTCAATACCGTTATATACGCAAAGAAATAATGGGTAACGTTGTAGTACGTATTTTTATCATTCCTTAAATTTAATAAAGATGTATTCTAGTTTAGTCACTTTAGTTAATAGCGACAGTATTGTATTAGATTTGTGGTATAGGGTATGATATTGTATGTTCAAAAATAAAGAAATAAATAAGTAATTAATTATATTTTCTGTTCATGTTTAATCTTAGTTAATTTAAAAATTATCAGATAAAAGTAAAAAAAATTGAAAGCCGTGAAAAACTTTGTTTATCTGTGATATCATCGAATAATAAAGATTGAAAAAAGAATTGACTCTTTCAAAGTAAAAGGCTTCGTCAGAGAACTGTTTAAATAATAGTGTTTAGTTCAAATAAAAAAATAAACAAACTACAAAGATGTTTGAATGTTTAGAGGTTAGTCGCAGAGGTAGTAGCAGTATATTTACTAGTTATAGCGTGTCTACTTTGCAAAAAGAATTTCCATAATGTTCCAAATGAATACCTAATGTTCCAAACATTAAATACTTCAACAGTTTAATGACCTTCTACCGGAAGAAAGATATTCTAGAAATGTCATCAATGCCGCAGAACGCAAGTTAACACACCACAGCCTCTGACGTCAATGTCCATCATAATAAAATGTTTAGAGCGTGGCAACGAGACATGTTATTTTTAACACGTTTATTCTTTCCCTCTTACTCATTTAAAAAATTATTTCACTGATGTTCTAAAATAAAATCACTAGGTCATTTGTTTAAAATTTTGCGTAGATCAAAACAATATTTATATCTGTTTTAAACTGTGGTTGGTCGTATGTATGCACGCAGTATATTGCTATAAAAGGTTGCTGTGTTTGAAATGTAATTTTTTTTGCGTCATTGAGATATAAATTTTGCTTCATTAACACAATTATACAAACTGCAAACTAGAAGACAATAAGAAACGAGCACTCTGTTTTATAGGTAGAAATAAACGCCTTGTGGTTCTTGACTAGAAATCCTGTATTGAAAGTCTCGCGCGAATCGCGATGAAAGGGACAAGATCGGACACAGATGTTGTGAAAACTCGCATAGTAATTTATATCAGTATTATTTTACGGCATACTTGTTCTTGGTCGTTTATGTTCATTGCTAAAGACCAGGATTCGACAAGTTGTCTCCGTCTCCTTGTCTCCATGATCTACCGCGACCTGGTTTTCTGTGTTGTGAGGCCCGTCAACCGAAACAGAGTCCATTCATCGGGTTGATGATCGCCCTTTTGGTCACTACTTTTCTTTTTTAAATCTATATTGAGACTGCAACCGCGCCATGCGGCTGAAGCCCAGAATTCGCTTGTAGCAGATGGTGGAGAGCCTAGTCTTAATACGGAGTTGAACGAGAACAGACCTGTTGGTTCTGGTTAGCAGTCCACGGTATGCGTCCTTGGACATATGGGATGTCACTTAACGATTAAACAGTAAAAAATATTTTTGTCGTACTGAAAAGTGGTATATACCGCCCCTACCGAATGTCAATAGTCGTTATCATTTTTATGGGGGTTTTTAAATATTTGCAATTTACGAGTTCCAAAATAGTTTGTCAATTTTTTTAAAAATGGCGGTGATAGGCAAAGTTATCTTTTTTTTTCTCAAAATAAACATGGTAAAGGACAAACAAGAATGAAATGATTGTACGAAACGTTTTTTCAAAAATTGTTCAAACTATACAAAGATTATTATTTTAAATGTATCCAATATTGATATAATAACCAATAGTTAGTTTTTCGTCACTCCTGAAAAATTGCATTTTCGTGTTTATTATTATATTCGACGGTGGCGGCGATTTGTGCTATTTATAATTTTGGTTGAAAAATGTTTTATCAATTTTTTTTAAGAAATAACAATATTCAATTGCTACTCAATATGTGCATGAAGTATGAATTTTCCTGTGACATACACAATGTAAATATAAATATCAGAAGCAAAAACAAACTTTATATACCTACGACTTCATAGAGTTAGTAAATCTTTCTATGGGCAATGTTTACGTTGTTAAGATAACTTTCAGAAAGCTTCAATTGCTACATTGAAAAAAATGTCAAAGAATGTTTATTTGTTTACTACACTGTAATTTAATTGCCTTCATAGAGCATAGCACATGTTGGGAATGATTTGTTCGCCTCCAAGCGCTCATCAAATATATATAACTTTATATTATTTAAAAAATATAGTACCAATACGTATTTATTATCCGAACATGCGGTAGACTTATCTTGGCGTCAATAATAGATGTAATTCATCCTATGTTATTTTTTTTTGAAGTTGAGATCTGCAGAAATATCATTATTCTACCAATGACATGAAAAGAGGCTAAAGAAAATATACATGTACACGAAACTTTAAGAAGGATTAATATTTTTAAGTATTCTGTCATTTTTAATAGACAAAGTGTATGTATGTAAAGTAATATACGTCTTTACTATGAAACCAGACGCTGTAATGCAGAATAGATAAGAGTAACAACAGAAAAAAGTTTTTTCTAAGTTATGACGTCTTGTATGAAATATGTGGCTGCTTAGTAGAAAATAAGTTGTGAAACTTATAGGCCGGTTGTAAATACTTATATGTTTTAAAAAAATTACAATAAATAAAAATTAACTTTGTTTGATTGTTTTATACTAGAGAAGTGAGTATATAACAACTATTGAATGCTGAGTAATTTTGAACTAATAAATGTCTGTCAACAAGACATTTTTAAGTTTACACTTTACTTTCACGCTGACATTTCAACAAATACATAGCTGTGCCAATCCCATAAGCGATTTGTATAAAATTTTCAAACACAATTCTATATACATGTGAAAGTAGGCCTGGAAGTCTATTATTTAGCATGCTATGGTCATTTGGTTCATGATTATTACTTAAAACATAAGGTGATAAAGCGCATTGTGCGTGCTTAAACGATTAACTTTATTTTCTGACATTCATGTTTATCATCACGTCACCCGATGTACGTCCACTGTAAAGCATGGTCCTTTTTTCAAAGATCACCATGACGAATGGTCGGAAGCTGACTGCATCCAGAGTCTTCCTACGGCTTTGATAATGTCGTCGGTCAACCTAGAGGGGAGCCTGCGCACGCGTTCATTTGTATCATTTTAATAAGTTAAATTCTTAACAAAATTCTGTAGTTATTTTTTATAAGATAAACTTTCCAGAAACGATTACTTGTCAACGCGAACTTTACTGATAAAATGCATAACGTAGCATTGGTAAACTTCAGTCGCTTAACGAGCTATAGAGAGGGCTATGCTAAGAATGTCTCTTAGAGATGGAAGCAAGAATGAGGATATCCATTGATGAACGAAAGTAACCGATATAGCCCAGCGGATTGGTAAATTGAAATCGGTGTAGACCATATAGCGTATAGAACAGAATACCGCTGGTGATTTGAAGTTCTGAAGTAGAGACCACGGACTGATAAGCGCAACAAAGGACGTTCATTATGTGGACAGATGATTCTATTGGTTTCCGGAAGACGTTTAACGAAGACGGGATTCGACCGGATACTGAAAATTTATGGAAAAAGCCTATGTCTAGCACTAGACGGCCTGAGATCGAAATGCTGATGATGACTTCTATTACAGTCTTCGTTATGTCTTTACAGGTGACTATTTTAAATTCAATTTGGACTTTATCGTATATTTTCTCTAAACAGTTCACTCGTCTTTGCCTTAATATTCTCACACCTTTAGGACCCTTACACACTTGCGACATAATCACCTAGATATGCAAATAGAATCTATATATAATTGGCAGTGGTTTGAAACGTGCGTCATTTATACTTCCGTTGCGTTGATGCCAGAACAGTCCTGAGGCGGAAGCCTCGCTAATTGCACTATATTTCATACTTATTATTCACTTGTTTTGTTTACTTGTAAATTGTATGACAGGTAAAAACAGTAGAATGAACTAGATATTTGTAATTTTGTATGTAAGGGGACAACGACCGCATCCCATGTGCGAATTTTTTTTTATAAATAGAGTAACAGATGTTCACGTTTATCCAACATCAACTAAAATTGCGAACTGGACTAAAAAATCATTGATGTTAAAAAATAGAATTGCCATTTAAAATAATAATAATACAATTTATTTTTTGTAAGGTTTTGTATACGAATACATCCTTTTTTAAGCATTCGCTCATCTATAACTAAGATATAGCTTTTTGTTTTCTTATACAGAATGGTTCTGCTCCTTTCAAGTTTTAACACCGATAACCAATCACCCTATATATAATTGACAGTTATTTATTCTTACTATTAAATATTACAAGGTTTATATTTATTACAATTATGACATTTTTGTTTTTTTTTTTGTTTGCGTATGGCATGCTGTGTGGAAACATTATTTGTTAAGATCTATCTGGTTTGTTGGTTCGTACAGTAATATATGTTAGAAAAATATCTGATCCCTTTTATTTATTATACGTAACATGGTTACAATAAGCTGTTATGATAATATGTCAACGTGCTTTTTAATATTGAGGTAATAAGGTATAGTTTTACGGTCCCTTATGATGGTATCTAAAGAAAAGTTTAAGATGCCATCATAGGGGAGGTCATTCTGGTTCTAGGATCTATCTAAAATGGGCTTCATGCATTCTTCTCATGACGCATGAGTGATCTATGCTCTACATAGATCGATATATACAAATGAACTAATAAGTTTCACACTATCGTCAACTTTGTTCCATAATAGGGATGAGAAAAGTCATTTTAATTATCAAAGAATTAATTGAACAATATTTACATTTAAACTCTGAATAGGGTGAGTTTTAGACGGATATATTGCTTAGGAATATCTGCAGTGACCTTAATGTAAAGTGAAGTTATCGTCAGTAATATATCATTGGCTACGTCGTGGTCGAGTGTTTCTGTTTCGTTAATCATTTATTGGCAATCGACCTTCAAAGCTATTTGTCTGGCTTACGTCTGGGACCTAAAACCATATGTTAGAGACTTCATATCACAAATAAAAATCACAAGTACACGTGTATTTGAAGCATAATAAAAAATTTGTTAGGTTAACAATACAGCAGAGTTATTTTAATAATATTAATTTAAGCAACCTATCTAATTTATCAATTTCATTATCGGATGTTATAATTATCTATTTCTATAGACTTTATAAGTATACCCAATGATTTAATTTACTGAGAAAGATCTTCATCTGTTTTTTTCATTTGCATTATTATTAGGTATTTAAAAACATAATCTATCACCAGATACTTGCAACTTGAAATAATAAAATAATTTTTAGTTAACAAATTTATAATTGGATCATAATTAACAATTAAAAATACTTTTTCTTTTAAATATGAACAAAACTATAGTGCTACCGAAACTGCTGTACCGCGCTTTAAGTACGCGCGGCGAGACAGAAGGATACTCCCCGTATCACCCGCTCTGTTTCTTCCTGGCTCCCATGCTCGCATCTGGCCGAGCGTCCGTAATACGGTACAGCGGTTTGGGAAAAACTAGCGTTCATCTAACAACTGAATAATTCGAATTAGTTTTAAGCATAAGTTGAAATTGCGAAGTCCATGGAAAAATGTCTATATTACACATTTGATAAAATTTTCCATTTTCCCGAAAAAATGTTAACAACCTTCATTTCAACGCCCTAGCGATTATGCTGTAGAATTAGGGATGTCAAACTTGCGGCCCGAGATAAAATTATCTGAGGCCCAGTCTATATACCTGAAAAGGCCATTTCTCCCGAAATTAGAAATATATTATCTGAAAAGAGATGTCAAGTATCATGACATAAACTCATCATCGTTTAACTTCAAATATGTTTATTACATTAGACTGGTCAAAATAAAAATATTTGTTTACATGAACATTGATTTTTTTGCGGTGCACCTAAAGTAATAAATTGTCTATTTAACCCAAGTTACCTTTGGAGCTTGACAACCCTGCTGTAGACGTTTTAGGGAATGACGTACATAATAAACTTCGTAAATAATTACACAAGTCCGATATCCAAAATTAACTTCTTAGAACATTACGTCTGTCACGTCAGTCGGAGTGTCAGTCTGAGACATAACCTGCGTAAATTAATGTGAAATTTAATTCTCAATTTTTATGTTGCACCGTTCTATATACTATTCTATTTAAGGTATGCATGTTTTGAGTTTAAGTCTAGTCCAATTTTAGAAGTGATGATTAAGCTTTTATTTTTATCATTAAAAAGCCATCGAAGTAAACTGAAATAATAAAAATAGTTTTCAAATATCAATGACATATTTTAAGCGTAACGTGTTGGCGGTAACTGGCTTTGATTCAAATTTACACCTACATTTCGTGTAATGAAGTAGAAACGTAGTTTTTCTAATTTTGAAATAAATATCATAAGCATGGCTAAAGACGTATTATTATAACACTAATATCGATTTACGTTTGATCGCAATGCCAACTGATAATTTCGTAAAACTTTTCTATTGTAATACGCACTGGCGAGTATTCTAATAAACTCTTAAAATTTCTAATCCTTTTAAAAAATCATTATTATCTACTTTGATTCATTCATATTCACATGTGTACAATCTATCGGATCTACAAAGCTCTTGTCGATAGAAACTTCAATCAAATTGAACATCCCATAAAGGAATCAAATTTAAAAAAAACTTAGCTATAAGGTTCTTAAACGCGTTCTGAAGTGCAACGAGCTCGCAACAAACATAGTCTTTGTCATAGTATTTGCAAGCTTTCATCACCATCATCGTTTCAGTTGTAGGAAGTCCAATCGTGGACATAGGTCTCTCCCAATTTCTAATAGGAGTAGAAGCGGCCTGCATCCAGCTTCCGACAACTTTAACCAGGTCGTTTGTCCACCTTGTAAGTGGACTACCTCCGCTACACTCGGTGGTCTCCGCTTCTCTTACTCTTTTCCGACCTGCCTAATGTCTCTTTGATTTGGCAATCTGGTAGGCTATATCGGTGACTTTCGTTCGACTTTGGATCACCTCATTTTCGATTTGGTCTCGTAGACAAATCCCGATCACAGCTTATCTTCTCGTTTTATGCACATTAAAAACATAGAAGCGAAACTTTTCGTCAGAGCTACTGAAATATTTCTATTAAAAAAGCCAGGATGTTTTTGTTTTGAAAAATTAGAGTAAGAAATGACACACGAATTCTACAGAGCGGTCATCGACGTCTTTTACAACCAAGTCTGTCTTTAATGAGGAATGTTTACCCGGTGACACGTGCAAAACCGTGTTGTCGTTGCGTTCTGTGTAGGTGTGGTATTTTTCCGGTTATTAGTATTTTCCCAATTTTGTAAACAAAAATAAAAAACAATACATTTTTTGCTCGGGATAATATCTATATTAATTAAAACCAAACCTAAAAGTAAGTTAGAAATCAATAATTTAAATATAATTTTGTAAACACGTAATTTTTTTTCTGAATAAACTTTCATACCATATCACAAACACGGAAGCAAGATGCTATTAAAAGTAAAACTGCCTATAAATCGTATAAAATGCATGTCGGGGCGATCAAAGCTTCGTTCTTATTTAAATTCCTTGAAAAAAAAGGTTTTATATGGAAATCCACCTTCAAAACAGTTATTATTAGTTTTAATGTAATAGAACTTTAGTGAATGAAGACCTGAAAGAATTTTTTTGTTATATGAATAATATTAATTTTTACTGTTGTATACAATGTAGTAGTATGGTATTGTAGAATATACAATATTGTAAATAATATAATATATTACAGTGAAATTTAGTATTTATAACGGTAGTGAATTGAAATATTTTACATGGTGTTAACAAATAATAGCGCTGTCACGGATATCGAAAGATTAAATATACATTTACATAGGTTTTAAATAATTTACATTTTAATGACAGATTGACTGAATATTATTGCCGCGGCATGCGCGGAGTATTTTCATAATCACCTGTCGACGTTAAAATGAATGGAGACAACGTCCGTGCAATATGGACTATTAATGTCACATTTAAGACGAAATAAAAAAAAATAAACACTCTCTGCGGTATGTCGGATTTATATGTTTTGTAATCAAAACTTGACATGCATGCATGTTAAATATATAACAACCTAAAGCTTCTTTTCATTAAATTGGACTTTTTTATTTAAAAATTAAATTAGATACATCTATTTGTGAGAAGATTTACATACAATAATTACGGTTACAATAATTAGGCATTATAATTTTTGCTATGAGGTAAATCAAATAAACACTGGCTAAACATTTTAAATTTTAGGATAAAGTTCCAAATTTTTTTTAATATAAACCCGTTCATTTTAAATTTGCTTAGACATTAATATTTAGTATAAACTTTGACAAGCATTTAACGTATATGTGGTAATTTTAATAAAATTAGTTAATAAACATTTGGTCCCTTATATTGATTGGCTTCAAAAATAGAAAACCAATTATACTATAGATAATTGGGAATTGGTGTAAGATCTTTACAAGGTGCATATATCTCTCATCTGTTACCATAAAACTTTTAAGCTGTAACACCTATTGCCAATCACCCTGTAATCAGCATAATCAGACAGCATTCATCCATGTAAAACGTTTACACCTTTTTCCAATTATCCAGGCACATGTAAAATTAAAAAAAAATGAGCTGTCTCCTTGATCTTAATTACGAAAAAAAGGAATAGCAGAACAAAATCCACATTAAAATATACACACACAATTCAGGCATTAGTAGTCTTGTAGTTTTTTCCTTTAATTCTTCTACGAGTTTTTTTTATTATATCTGTTATATTTGCTGATGGTATTGATAATAATGTACCTCCGGCGCCTATAACACAAGTAAATTCTAATCATGGATACAATGAAATATTTTTATTATCTGCACTCAAAAATGTACCAACCTATAATGATGTTCAATATGTTACGTATTAATCCTTCGTTTGCCTTAGCCTAGATCTGTCCAGGCTGCCCTTCTACCTTAGGACAGATATATCCGGAAACGACACAAGCTATATTTTATCTAATTTTCTACGGTTCAAAATACTTTGCACTTTAATTTGAATATACTGCAGATTATAGACAACAGCTTGGCGTTAAAAAATTCCAGGGATTTGTTTCCGAACGAAAAATACAATGTATCCAAACTTCATAGCTTAACCGCTGTTGACTCAAAGTGGTGGCAATATAAGGTGTTCACCCGGCAAACCTGTGACATACGGGAGGTTAAACCATCAATTGGTAAACCTCAACATGGTATTACTTCGATGAAATATATCGCGCGTACTTAAAATTTCCCTTCCGCCCAGCGCTTGATAAATTACTTTTCCTGATTATTATCAAGTACATATTATAAAACAGATAAATTCTGTTTCTTAGCATTTATGATATAGCTATAAAGTTAAATAATAAGCCCTCGACTAACACTAATATCTGTGTACTCAATAAACTACAAATAACTTAAATGTTAATTCTTTGATATAATGCACTGCGATACTGCGTTAGGTTTTAAATAGTTTTACAGGTTAGCAATTTTCTAGAGCTGGAATTTAACCTTGACGTGAGTTATGAGATTGCGTGGATCGTACTGGAGTTTGTTTAACTTTTCTTTTGAACGGATTTAGATCTATGATATCGTTTTCGATTAGGTTATTCGTCTGCAATGTAAGAGCATTTGGTAGGTAAGATCATACATTTTTATAGCATAAAATTTTAAACTTTTTCTCAAACCTCTATCATCATCATTTCAGCAATAATCTGTATTTGAGCGTCATATGTTAAGCACTGATTTTATTGTTATTAACATTTTTTATGATTTCACGGATACTATATATAATATAAAGGTAGGCGCGCCATCTATCGACTGACACTATCATTAACTATTTTATTTCTGGTTTGAAGCAATGTGTAATAAATATTTTTACTGGTATGGCATAATATAGTTATTTTGAAGGTATATATACAAAATAATGATTTTTACTGTAGGTGTTATAATAGTTTTAATATAATTCAAAATGTTAATAAGCTTGCATCGATTCTTAAATAATAAATGATGACTTTGAGGTTAGTAAAAATCGATTCGTTTGTTCGATTTGCATAGCTATATGGCGTTTTGTTTACTGTTTTACTGCACAAAAGTAGATTCAACGGATAGAAATGTTTATATCCACGGCTCGTGTTCCACTTTACTAAAATACACATCTTGAGACCAGCCTGAAAAACGGGCTGCTGAAATTCTGTCTGCAATACGCCCGTCCGCTGTGTTTATGTGGATTAGAAAAATATGTACCATATTACATTTTAATCTCGGCAATATGGCCTAGTTTTTTCATTTTATTGCCAACCGCTGCGAATTCAGACTGATGCGGTATCCGTACGCTATTTTCGATAGAACTTGTTAAAAGAAATCTTTTGCTCTTCATATTACAAGTAATTAATTTTTTTTAAATTTAAGTTGTATAAAATGATTGAGTAAAGGTGTAACATTCCACAATTACATGTGTAGTTTCCTAGAAAATTTTGAAATAAATATTTTTCCAACTACAGTACGAAAGACCGATAACTTTAGTATTATTGGATACAATAATTAAATTTAATATGCCGTGATCCCAATTCCGAAAAAACTTTTTCTTAATATGTTATTAATATGATATTCATTTTTTTTTAAAACCACACAGTACCAGTAATCAATCACCTGTATAACACCACGGAAACAATCAGGCGTTTTTTTTATTATTATATTAATTTCATTATGGTTAATACAACAATTACGTCCTGTATGAATTACAATTATTAAAGTATTTAAACAAAATATTAAGATTGTAAAAGTGATTAAAGCAACTTTTAAAACAGCAAGTTTTGCATTTATTGGTACGATGTCGTTAGAGTGCTACGGACTACCTAAAGCAAATGCTACGGTGCTACGTTTTACTATTTAATACTCTTGAATGTACACGTTTAATGCGTGAAAAAGGGTAACAGAGTTATATTGACTTAAAAAAGTACATTGGCGGAGTTATCAACAACCATTGTAAGAAAACAAGAAGGACGTAGTACGTAGTCGATGTATACATTGTACGAAATAATTTAGACCAGTGTTTCTCTCACGTTGGATTCTCAATTTCATTGTTAGAGGGGACAATTCGGAAATGGACTCGTCGCTAGTTTAATACCTCCGCTTAAATAAAAAAATTATGTATGTTACATGAGGAAGTGTCTATCAACGTTAGGGTTATTGCGAGATCGAAAAATAAAGCTTACTCTTTTACACGTATTTCACTTTTGAATGTTTTATTTCCTTTATAACAAAAATAATAATAATTATGAAGTTGAACAAATTCAATTGTTTTATTTACGTAAACCTCCTTTATACCTTTACCCCGATAAAATTGCACTCCATGTATGTGAATAATTTATACACTGTAGGTAAGTTAAATATATATTAATTGTTGAAGCAAAATTTAAAACAGTTATTGAAGTTTCAAATGATACATGATCATTGTAACATTTTGTTCTAACATTCCTTGGAAACAGGTTTACTGTCTTCTTTGTCTGTTTATAGGATATTTACACGGCGTTTTGGATCTACCGTTTTGTTTGAAGTGAATAACCGGAATTGATGTACGTGTTCTTAATACATTTCAACGATTACTCAAGAGAATACAGAAATTATTTTAAATTACAATATAATCAGACACGAATTTCAGTTTACAGAACTATATATATATATATATATATATATATATATATATATATATATATATATATATATAAATATATATATATATATATATAAATATTTATTTATTTATATATAGAAATTATTTTTTTTAAATAGCTTACACCTTGCAGTTACTACTAGTTATTAATTTATATTTTAAGTATACAATGAGATTACTACCAAATAATATTTGATAGTTAAGTAATAGTAATAACAAGCCCTTATTTTCACCAAGTAAATATACCTTTATTTTTCAGCTGCATTCAATCATTGGAGGCCAGCATTGGGTTAAAGCGTCCATCAGCTCAGTGCAAACTTTCCTATTTTTCGCACTCCATCTTAACTTCTTTGCTACTATTTCGTCGTTTAACTTCTCTAACAAATTTATTATTTTTATTTTGTTAATAAAATATATTAGTTCTACGTATCCTATTTCTGAACCGAAGGACATTATAGAAATGTTACAATTTTATATTATTTTTTCGTGTGTTCTGACTGGAGAGTTTATTTTCGCTACAGTGACCAGCCGCCTTAAGGAGGATTTGGTATAATTAGTGTTTTAGGTTATTTTTGAAAGGTTTTGTTCTTATAGAAATTTATATCTGTTTTTTGAGTGATGACAGGTGTATCTGTGTTTTGGACTCCTGAGAGGGGGTGGCTATTTCTTTTTCTTACATGGCTACAAGATCTAATACAATTTTCGTAATATGATTTATAGTGTAATAAAATTACACTCATTTATTCAAATATTTTTTTACTTCATATACACCTGTATATGAAGTAAAAAAATATTTGATTGGTTTTATGGTTGTAAAAGGAAATTTATGGTACGCACTATCCAAAAAGAAATGGTTTCAGAAATAATAAATAACATAATGATATTATATTTACAAAAACTGTTTTCAAAATTCGGATTACCGTGATAAGTTTATACAGAGCAATTTGAAATAGGTGTAAAAGATTTAAAGCTTATTGCTGTCAAAGAGCTGTACATTTAAAACAACAGCTAAACGGTAGAGGATGAACTTTGCAATCGTCGGTCGCAGGTTCGATTCCCGGGAGTCTTATATATAATTCACTCTTCTTGCAACTGTTATATAGGATTGCCATTGCTCACAAACAAGTCACCCGAAGATGGGCAGCAGCGTGCTCTGTGTACCATAATATTTCAACGCGATTGCAAACCCAGGGGTCATAGACGCCCACTGCAAGGCATACATCTTATGCCTTGCAGTGGGCGTCTATGAGCTGAAACGGCGAACGACCAGTTATAAATTTTACTGTTTTAAAGCCTTTACACGTATAGCGTATCACTCTGTATGTATTGTATGTACTATGTACATCACATTTTTAAAACAGGTTGAAAATAAAACGTAGCATAAATGTAGTTCATAGGCACGTTCGATTTGTCGTAAGAAAACGTTAAAGGATAATAAATATTGCATTTTACGGCGCATAAAAGGGTTTGTCCTACAAGATAATTTTATCGTATGCACCACGTTACTTTGTTTTACGACTAAATCGTGCCTTGCATAAACTACTATACAAAAAGTATATATCTAGTGTACACTAATAGTAAATAGTAATATATGTTTTAGAAGATATAACAGACGAAAACAGTCTACAGGTTTTCACGTATTATAAATCAACGATATTATTTATATTAATATTCTAGGGAGAGCAGCTACAAGTATAGGTACTAATTCTTATTTTCAAAAAGCTTTTTCTTAATACACTATCCTTTCGTTATTTATTATTTCTTAAACCATACATTTTTGGAAAATAGATAACACATCATCTACTCTTTAGTAAACGATCCGCTTGTTGTATGTTGTCAACTGCTACCTTTGTTTAATTATATATGGCTGACGTTACATCGGTAAAGTCAGATATATATATATGTATATATATTATTATACATAGAGTTTTAATCAATTTTGTCTAATCTTTAATTGATATTTAACATAGGTTTCGGGTGCTATAATGCCAATACCAAAACGTAAATCTGTTTTGAAATTGATCATTCATTAAGGGACTATCGATTTTCTAGAACAGTTTTGAGTCTGGCATAATAAAGACATTGTTTTCCCCTTTTTTAAAAAAAGTTACTTAGCTATAAAGACAGAGACAAAAAGTAGTCATAAAATGAGATCGAAATTTTTAACCGTAGGTAAATATAACTATTATTTTGGTAACAAGCCTAATTGATCGTTTTAAGCTAAACGATACGTGATGGTTGCTTTGATTAACCTATCAAAAACTGGCCTTTAGTAGCATTTCATTAGTTCATGCGCGGAAACTTAGAAACATGTATTATATATAATTATCCGTGATGGAAATATGTTATAAGGAATGAAATATGACATAAATTACATATAAAGAGTGACATTACAGTTAATTTTTATTACAGGCAGTAATGTGTAAATGTTACTCTGTTTCGGATTTAAAACGTCGTAAATTATGTAATTACTATCGTGATGTACCATAACACAAGCCAACGCGGTCAGAATAAACATGGCACCTATAGGGAGTTATTTAAAAAAAAACTTAGGTCTAGCTCGACTTTTCAATTTGAGAAAAACCGACAGGTACAATGATTTCTGAGTTGGTGTAATTCGCTACATTTTATGAAAGAATAAATATACCCTGGCCTAAAGTAACATAATTAGCGATAAATAGCAAATTTCAATATGAACCACGCATCTCATTTCATCTACAACTAACTTAACGAAAATAGTAATCTTAAAAAAATAAGCTTTACAAATGTTAATAAAAAAAAACTTTTAAGTGTCTTTAAATTATCGGTAAAATATCTCAAAAAGATATGCTACGTTGATCTACATGCTAATAACAATATGGTAGAGTAACAACTGACTGCTGGTATTTAGTGAGATCATATCATCGTAAAAAGTTTATGGTTTGGCTTGCCCAGTGCGTCAAAATACAAAAATATCCACGTACTTTATTCGCGTAAAGATATTCAAAGTAAGCTGGCATCAATAACTACTCAGAAATAAATCATTGAAAAAAGAATATATTTGTGAATTAAAACTCACGTTATTGAGAATTATCTTTTGTATCTGACTAGCACACAATGTTTTTGCACGTTTTCAAAGAGATCGCTTTTCAGAATTTTGTGGAAAACACGAAATACCTGATGGAATGTGACCGTTTTCATATTATTATAATTACATTTAAAAAACTATTCTTTGAATTTTTTTTTAAATTGGACAATGTATTTAGTGCTACAGTTCCTTTGTCTTTTCCAAAAAAATGTTTGTGTTTTACCTGATTTACAAAGCAGTAGTTTACATGAACATTGAATACTACACTTCTTAAACAAAAAATACGCTACAATTTCATGAAACTTTCAAATAGTAACGACATTAGAATAGATTAAATATATATGAATAATAGAATTTTAAAACATCAACAAATCTATAGATTTAATTCAGATTAGAATACATTCTGTAATAATAAAACTAAGTTAGTAGAACGTAGAAATTCAAGAATAATGTAAAAAATGCAAAATTTTATTGCAAAAGAAAAAATATTTCAGTGTTATTTTGTCAGTTTGTAGTTCTTGAAGAGTTTTATAAGAATTTTTTTGGAAAATTACAAGACGAATAATGTTTTGTGGAACAAAAACATTAAAATAGATATTAAATTGGTACTTACATGAATTTTTCCACAAACTCACAACCGATCCGTAGCGTGATATCCTTGCGCGCACGCATCTCACGGTTGCCGGTGTATTTTTAATATAAAAATATCTAGTCTCGTATCGAATCATAAAAATATAAATATTTTAGGATCGACCGCTCGCGATCTAAGCACGCCTCGTCTACCCATTGACGTATTCGTTTCGAACTAATTTCGGTGCAGCGACTATTCCGCGATTCTGTAAACATCGCACTGGCGACATGCGTCCGGATAACTCTGAACTGCCACGCGCCTGAAACTTCTTCGTTTGCGTCCTGGATGTTACTATACAGGAGAAGCGGGGTGGGCCAAGTAACACTGGAAATTTCACAGTCTTACAAACTAATGGATGCAGACGATATGACGTTTATCATGTGGAATTAAATTCTATTTTCCTCTACGGAAACGTTCGGTAAAAAATTGTACGCAATAAGTTCTGTTTTGGGCACACTATGAGTCAGCCGCGATGAGGAAATGCGTGCAAGTTATAATTTCGGAGCAGCCAACATTGTTTAATGGTTTTATAAATCTAATCCGCAACAGCTTCCTCTCAAAAATAGTGTAAAAGGAAACGTTTCTCACATAAAATGTCTTATGAAGACAACGTTAAGATTTCATGTTATTTTTTCTTAACTAATGCAAAGGAAATACGCACGTTGCTTTCAACTTAAATAATATCAGTTTCATGAATCTAAATAATAATAATACAAGGAAAGATAAATTCGTCAGCGTGTTGTTTAATCTATGTTAAATCACATTTTATTATTTACTTAATAATATTTTAGCAACTGTCAGATTTTTCCGTTTTATTCAAAATTTTGATCCTCCTTCCATAAACTATTGACGTACATAACACAGAAATTAGATCAGTATACAATTATCAAAGCGTTTTTGCAAGCAAGATAAAGTAGAGCTTATATGAATTTCATTTTCGGAAACTTCACAAACGAATATATATCGATAATTATTACGTATTCATTTTTAAAGTGATCATTTATTGCACAAACCCAGTTTTAATTGATCACATTTTGATTAATTTTGTCCTTTTGGTACTGATGTATAATCACATTTTTATAATAATTGAATTAGCAGTTACGCTGTTCTGTACATATATGTAAGTTCCGACGTAATAAAAACCAAAATAATGTCCTTTTACTTCTGTACAAAAGTCATTACTGAAACAGTTCCGATGTTTACGTATTGATGTGTTCAATAATTGTATTTTTTATGCACATACATTATTCAACATAAGTTCACAAGGCTTAAGAAACACAAACAACATCTTTAAATTTACTGTTTTATAAATCCAAAAATAAAGAGGTGCGTATTGTTTTGAAGCGAAACATTGGATATGGTATAGTTTTTTTTTTGTTAGACGTAAACCCCGTTCTCTTACAACCTTTGTTTTCCAAAACCATTAAAAAAATATTAAACAAGCATACTTGTCGCTTATACACAAGATGAGCCTGTATTAAAATTTACAAATTTCCGATATCTCAGGACGCTATATATAAAAATTACATAATTTTAAACCCTACAACAGTAGGATCTGGTTTCAACAATATGATGCGATATCCGGCGGATATGCTTGATCGCACGTTTACGCCAATAACCCAACGATGTTTGCCTATTTATGCCTTTCTTTAATTTCAATAAAATTTTCCGTTTTCCAGCTCAGAATTAACATTCGAGCAGAAATGTCAGTTATCCCACGAAAGAAGTATTTCTCGAACTTGCGGTCTAGATTTGAGAAGTGTACGCTCAGGTGGCACACTTGTGATATTACTTTTCTAAAAATTAATTTCCCCGTGTTCATTGTCTTATATATTTTCTTTCCCAAGCATTGGAGTTTTTTTCCATATTTTTTTAAATCCACTCAACTCAATGGCCCTCCCTGTACAAAAATAAAAATAAGGATACTATTTCCAAATTTATTACAAATCAGTATATTATTTGGTAGTTTTGAGCTTAATGCCGACGCGTCGGTCATTCATCTCCATTCGAATACAATGCTGAAAAGAAAATAAAGCGGTTCATAAATAAAACACATAGTGTAAAGGAATTTAATACAACTGTTGGACTATTCGTAAAAAATATTTATTATCTTAACTTTAAATTCCAGAATTCATATTTTTATATAAGCGATGACTTAATTTAGATTTGTAGAGGCTGCATCGTTTGTGTCATTTAGAGTTTTTAAGCGCCTCGCAAGCCTCTACTAGTTTCAGACCCTCCATGATGTACAGGAGGTTCTCTACGGACGCGTCCTCGTCGTCGTCGAACCAGAGCCGGAGCATGTTCTTGGCCCGTGCTGCGTTCGTCGCGTTTTCGGTTTCGAAGTACTGAATCTCGTCCTGCTTGTATCCCAGTTTCGTTGCTAGTTTCTTCCAGTCGTCGAGTTTTGAGGCGAGTGCGTCGAGTTGCGACGGAGATATCATGGTGACGCGAGAGCGTGAAGACTTATCCTCGTCTTCGCCGGCGTGCGTTGAATCTGGTACCTGAAATTGCGAACATCATCAATCATCACCATTTGTGATCAGCTCTAGCCCGTGAAAAACTTCTATATTTCATATGAAAAAATAATTACATTCAACTAGCTTTACTTAGTGCATATCTAGTGGAAATGGGTTGGCGGAGCTTAGTTTAATACATACAAAAAAAAAAGAAAAGAGAAGAAGAAAGTTAAAAGTTTAGGGTGTTTTGTGAGATATCATTTGTGATCAGGTGAAAGAGTCCACTACACATCCAAGCACCGTTCAATCACGCTTCTACACATTCATATTCGTTCCATTAAATATAATCCTTCAGACAAAGACGCTAAAATACTTGTAGGCAAAGACAATCCCTGATAATCCTAGATAGAATCACAGTAGTTTCTTTTGCCACTTCGTCCAGTGCTGAAGCTTTTCAAAGTGGCATTCGAGAGGTAATAATCTACCAGGCCTAGGTTTTTCCTAGTCGGGAGCCACTGAGTCGGAACGCTAAACGTTATTAGTAACAACCTAAGCCAAGGACCCTTTGCGGGGACTCCTGCGTCGGGTCATTCCATGCGCCCGCCTAAGCGATCAAATAACTCGAAAGCCTCCTAATCAGGGTATATTGCCTGTAATGCAACCACGATCCTAGGTTCCCAAGAGAGCTCTGGAAAGATTAAGATAAACGAGGCTTAGGCAAAGCGTCATTCGAGCTACCTTCAAGTCAGCGAAACCTGTGATTATGCAGGTATTTGTGTATATTGTAAAAACGGATCACAATATATACTACATCCTTATCCTTATCGTTTCTGTAGTTTAATTCGTTAAGTCAACAAAAGAGCCTAAAATCGGACTAGCAATCGGGTGCAGCTACAGGGCTGGCTTCCTTTACACCAATTACAACACCCGGAACTGTCCCTTAAACAATAGAGTCCCATATCATTTAAGTTTTAAAACATTACGCGTCCTACAAAGCCTTTTTGTTACTTTTTTTATTTGGAGTATGCAAATTGTCGATTTTTATGTTAAACCTATTTCTAATCGATCTATAGAAAGTTATCACTACGAAATATTTCCTATTGTAAAGTGCCAGGCAAATAACATCTGACAGTACAAAATCTGCAGGGATACGTGTTGAAAAATAAATAATTTTAATTTGTGGTAATGCAAATTTTGTTTTCTTACTATATCATCATTACGTTATTAATTATTTCTGAAACTATTGATCGACAAATGAGTTATGACACATTCGCACTTTTAAACCTATAGCATATCACCGTGTAATAAATAATTATAAAACTACCTGTTCTATATCATTGGAATCGGCTCCTTTGATGAGATCTGCTTCCATCTGTTCTTCTGTGATCTCTTCTTCCGCAGGCTCCTAAAACATTGTTAACATTGATTTTAAATATGTTTAATCACTTAAACACTGAATCATATTTAAGGAGTGATCGGACAAAATATAATAATTCCACAGTTTGTAAGACATAAGTTAGCGATGACTTTCGACAGAATAACAAAAAAATTATGTTGCCCGTTAGGCAGGCGCGGTGCAAATCACAAAGTTATTGTTGTAGGAAATATAGATAAAATTGTAGTTGAAGGTTTTTCTGGAGGAAGAGCTGTCAAAACAACTTGACACATTTTTTTGGGTTAAAAGACTCAAAATTCTAAAGCATTGGCAAAGTCATCGAACAATGCCACCTACATATTATAGTTAAATGCAAAAAAAAATATTGCAAACAAAAATGTCTCCAATTCTCAAAAAGCTCCATAGGCAACAGGAAGGAACTTTTTTATCCACCTAACACATACATGATATACAATTACAATTTACAAAAAGAGTTTATCGCAGAAGTGAAAATATTTAATCAACATGAAAATACAATCTATGTAATGTGCTTAATATATATATACCTGTTTGAATGTTTTGTCGCTGGTGCTGGACGTGTCCCCATTGGAATGGCTGGCCGCGGCGTTGGCGGCCATGTCCCGAGTAACACGTTTAACCTGAATTTGATAAGTAACGCTTTACATTAATTTACATAAATTATGATTGTTTTTAATATTAAACGCTACATAAATTGAATGTCAGAGTCAGCTTACTATAAATTATTCTTAACCTTTTAGTATACAGATTTCTGTGGGCAGATTTTTAGGTTTTAACACAATTATTTTGAAAATAAAAAATAATTAACGTTGCGGGGGGGGGGGGAGGCTAGTGCCGCTGAAATTCCAAACCTTACGGATTTCTTAGTCACGATGTTGCAGTGGTCGATTGACCATTACGCGTTCGCCGTCCAGGCATTTTTAAGAGCACCTGTAGTTCCATCCTTCCAAAATTCAAAATGTGCAAGAACCAAAAGAAAGTGATTTTGTTTTACGCAAAGAATTTTATCAAACACTATATAAGCGTTTTCGGACGGTAAGCCCCGTTTTTTTGGAGCGATGAAGCTTTTTTTTTTCACTTAAACCTCTACATTAACATGCAAAACTGCCGTAATTGGTGTTCAAGAACCCGCAACTCTAGATTTAAACATTTAAAACAATTGCATTGCCCTAGGGTAACAGTTTGGTGTGTCTTATCCACGAATGGGATAATTGCATTATTTTATGTGTCAAAATGCTCGTGGCCTGGCGACAAATGTCAATAGTGAGAATTATCAAGGAATTATTACGGATTTCTTTCTGCCTGCGAGCTCATCCATCTTATTTAGGGCAGCATTTAGATCAAAGTTTCAAAACGATCCCTGTGACCCCTAGGTGCCGACTATGTTTGGGTGACAAAAAAGGTACTTCACAACTCTAAAGAACAAAAATGTTGGCCTGACTTTATCGGCTACTTGTAAAAACGCGCTTATTGCTTATTAAATACAACTCGTTGAGAATTGATTAGTTATATTTAATTTTCACATTTTTTTCAAGTTTTGGAAATATGGTAAAATTGTAGTTGTGGGTTGGGAGCCCGCTGGAACCAGCTAAATTTTGAAAGTGGTCTATGAGAAAAGAATTCTGAGAAACTCTTATATAATAAAAAGAGATAAAGCTTGCCCACCATATCGTCCAGGTAATCCGGTAGACGTCCAATGGGATTGTTGGTGTGCACGAAGAAGTGTGGCGAGCGGCGAGCCAGCAGGCGCAGCGCACGCCAACCCCAACCACCGCTGCTGGTGCGGCGAGCTCCCCCAGCGCCTGTCACCATGTACGACTCTGCAACATAATAGGCATTTATAAAATATCTATCAATGATTTGTTATCTAGGTGCCTAATTAACCGCCCCGTCAAACACCTAACGGATGTAATTTTGTAAAATCCGTTTTTAACTGACTTCTACTAGACAAAACGCACATTCCTCTCAAATTATAAAGGATGGTTAAGTGGATGGTTATTGATGTATAAATATTGATGTAGATGGTTAAGGGGTGTATGTATGCTTCCAAACATCTACCTGTTAAAAATGATCACTCTAATATGTTTACAATTTATTTTTTTCTATCGGATTGGTCCTGGCTAATATCTTCTGGCAGAACCAAATCAGCAGAAACAGGTGTTAACAACAATTAATTTAAAATAATCCGAATTATGATAATGCTTTCTCTTTCTATGTTGTCAATGCATTATTTACTATTTCTGAAACCATTGCTTTTTGGATATTCTCATTACTAACATATATAGTTTACTAAAATTGTAAGCGGCAGCATGCTAAGGACTGGCCTACTATCGATTTAAATGTAATTTAGTGGTCGGAAATTTCACCAGGTTGGAAGGCCACCGAGAAATAGCAAAGAACTTTAATGGTGGCAATTTACTTTTTTCATTTATTTTAATTTCAACAATTATTTTTGAAGCTGAACTTACATTTTAACTCATACTATGATAGATAAGCAATATTACAGTAATTTTATCATGGTATCTTAATATCCTAACAGATTAGTTTCATGTGGTTGGTTTATTTTTTCTATTTCCGTTTTCTTTCTCCAATTTTTTTTAATTTGCTTTAAATTTTTATTACACAATTGCATACAAACCTAACGAAGGCATAAAATCTCGTCCCTTAGTTCTGCAAGCAACTAGATTATCCGGGCACAAATTCCATAATTTTGTTAGTTCATTGCTGGAATTAAAAGTAAATTTAGATTAGAACTCTACATAATAATGATGGAGACAATTGTAAATTATGCCTTAAAGATATACCACACTAATATCTGTATATAATACCTAAACTCTAGTATACTTTTCAGTATGTTGCAGTAAAGATGAAGATATTTATAAATATTTGAAAATAATTTTTTTATTTGAAGCATCGTGAATTCTATATTTGATATGTTCTGTAGGTAAATCAGATTAGCCAAGCTAACTAAGTTGGCTACTGGTGGGTGACAATAGTGATAGAATCTAATAATTAGTTTCATCTTTAATTAAAGCATAATTCACTTGATGCTTAATAAGTTAGCTTAAGTGAGCGTTAACCTCAAGCAATATCGGAACAGGAAGACTGCAATAAGACTTCAGTTGATTTGTATTGAGAACTCTATATCGGTTTAGTGTTGGTAGGCAACTTAATGCCTCAAATAGGACAAAGCTATGGAGACTTGTTACCTAGGGTACAGTGATTGGCTCAAAATACAGACGTCACCACACGTTACGATGAATGGATCTAGTGCAAGCCTTTAGGGAATCACTTCTAAATCTAAGCAAGTGCAAGGTCATGAAACAATCGCTGAAGACCATAAATGCTGTCAAGAACATGAGATTCGGAAGAAAATAAAAAAAAAAGAATTATAGCAGTGGTAGTCTAATGGGTAAGAATGTGGTATATGATCATAGGTTTGATACCGAAAAGTCGTGTGTTATATCGCACACAAATATTACTGGAAATCACTATAAACAACCACAACCACCTGAACACAAGTTTTATAGATATCTCTATCAATTCAAAATGGTTCCCAGTTCAGTATTATTCATCAATGGTGTTATAATAAGGCCAATAACAATAAGTTAAAGAATTTATTATTGAATTTAATACTTTTTTTATTTTAATGACAGTCCAAACCATTATGTAGCAGTGTTTTCCTATGTTTAATACAAAGTTCTATAGAACTTGAAATAAGCAAATGGAACTAATGAGGCATTCACCCTTAGTTTACGAAACCCGTAAATTGAAATGCAGTAGTATTAACTACAGGTGGCAAATATAGGAGTTGCATTGATATCTACTTACTTTCCCATGTAAACTTTTTCTTGAGTTTCATATTCCTTAATTATATCTCCAACAGGTCTCCTTCGTTTTCTAGACTTCTTCACTTCATCAGTTGAATCATGGGATATTGGTTGTTTTGGTTTTTGAAATTCTAAAAATATGCTTGTCATGAATAACAACAAACGAAATTGTCATTGAAAATTTAGAAAATATAGCTGGAAATTATATTATTTAAAAAATAATCCAATCAAGTGGCATTTCGAATGTAACTATAATAAGTAATAAAATGTACAAAAATTATAAATTTAATATATGATATGTATATGTACAAACCTGGACATCCATCATTCTTCCAGTTATTCCAATGCTCTTCTCTCCGCAATATACTTTTGACACATTCTGAAAATTTTTTACCTTCTGGTGGTGTTTCACTTAATAAACGATACACCATTGCAGTTGTTTCTTTGACCCATTCAGTTTGGTCTGATTTTAAATCTTGAGTTTCCCTGTAGTGCATCAATCAATTTTAATTATAAATGGAAAATTTTAACTAATTTGTTTCTTTTTCTCATCACTCCAAATATCTCTGCTGCCAAAAAAAAGCTGACGATTTTACATATGAGTTTTGTCTTTATTTTTATGTTCTTAAATTTATTCACTCTGCACCTGTTACTCTATATTACTTAGGCTTTTATATATTTCTTTAATATATTTTCATCTAATTATTATAGCCTAATTTGGGTTCAATTTTATAAATGTCATAAATAGATAAAATATCATAGTCTCAACATTCAGATCCATATTTATTAATATTTTAAGTGTTGCTTAGTATGGAAAGAACTTTTGTATATGGATAACTAGAAATTATTTTGGGGGGCAGAGTCTGAAAATGTTTGTTTTTGTTAATTTTTCGATGACTCATGAGTTGTCTTTATTTTTTTTTTTAGCAAAAAGACTACATGCACGGGTTCTTACAATCTGGCGAAAAAATATTGAAGATATAATGAAATTATATTTGTATTCAATTTAATAAATTATAGATACTTACATTTTAAACTTTACTGCTGATGTTAAATATTGAAACAAAATTAAAAATTGTATAAGCACACATCTTCTAAAATTGGAATCTGATAACTGCAATTCTAGCAGCTTTTGATTGGTGAGGAACTTTGCAAAGTAATGTTGCTCTTTGTTGGACTCTTGCATTTCCACATCTGTGCTCACAGCCTTTACTCTGTTTAAATTTGACTTTTGAAGTTCTACTGCTTCTAGCTTGTAGGATGAAAATGCCGCCAACACACTTCCAGAATGCTAAAAATAAATTTTAACATCTAATACAAGTTGAATAAGTATTTATTTCTTCAATTTAAGACATTGAAAACTTTAACAGCTCCACTTTTATGTTTATTATAACTATGAGAATAAAGATACTGCTGTGCTAATGAAATCATTTACAATTTGGATTAAAGCTATATAAAGGAGAAACAGCAATGATTAAATACAGTTTTTAAAAATTCTATAACTAAAACACCCTGCCGCAGACACACTCGCTCTTATTAAAGCTTGCAATAACAACTGTTTTCACTGTAATTCTAATATGTGATATGTTTATTGTTAGCTCATGCCCAGCAATGTACTTTTCATGGCTGAAACGACAATGATGATGGTCTTTTGTTAATAATATTTAATATTTTTACCAGTATAATGCAACCCAAGACTGAAAATAATAAATTCTACACAGCTGTTTTGTTTTGTGAAATATATACCAAATTGTATGGTACAATAAGTGAATAAGCAAATTTTTGCCAAAGTAATTGCTGTAAACAAGTGCATGTTATTGAGTGTATCATACATCTACCCCATGAGGTGGTCCAGCTGTAGACATCCAACTGTAATGATGATTATGATAAGTGTAATAATATAATTATTAGTTTCTTTAAGACAACTTACTGCAACAAAGGTCTTCCATTGAATCTTATTGTAACAACTATTTGGATTCCTAAAGAAGTCTTGAAGGCTCCAAAAACGACAGTATAAATTATAATCTATAGCCAATTTACTTTTTTCATCATCAACAACCATTTCTTCATCCAAGGAATCTTTCAAAGTACTTGAGTTGTCTCCTCCAAATTCTGTTACATTTTCTAAATTGAATTCCGAAACAATGTTGAGTCCCGATCTTTCCGAGAACGGAAAGAACTTTGCTAAAAATAATAAAATTCTTCCACAAAATACAGTGTTTTGCGAGCGCGATAATCTCCTTAATAAATCGTTACACATCCTAAGTAGGTTGTTCTTGCACGCAACAAAAAATAAATCTTCTTTCCATATATGCACACCATTTTCCACATACGAAAACATTTTTTCGCATTTGTTCAATGTTAGTGCATCGAATATATCCCCCAGTAGTACGACAGGCATAGTTGGTGTCACCATGTGTCTACGACAGGATTCAATGCAAAATGAAACATAATTTTCTAAGGAATTAGGATTCTCAAGGAGCAACTCTAAGAGTTTATCCCTAAACGCTTGATCCATTGCTGCTTTTCTATCAACTTCATTTGTATTTTTTGAGAACGAATCTAGGAGATCAAGGTTGTTGGTTGAAAATGCTTTAGATAATATGTCCTGAAAAATAAAATTGAAACTTTAAAAACAACTATCAAATGTAAATAATAAATGCTGTAGAGGTTAGAAAAGTACCTTATACATTAACCGAAGGTCTTCAAATCCTTGTTTATCAGACATTTTTAGATTTTGCAATGTTTTTAATTCTTCATGTATTATTTCCGCTGAACAATTTTATTGTTTCATAAATAAAACAAATATTCAATATAATAACAACGCTATTGAATCTCAGGATCAACATCAATTAACTACAGAGTAAATTTGAAGTGTTGTCAAAAATAAAATATATTTTATATTATACGTGTACGTTGCTTACAATAACATAAATACAGTTACAATATAAGAATTTACAAATGAATATGACATCTTTTATTTATAATGTGTTATTTTTAATATAAATTTGAACTATTTTTATTATGTAAAACTTAACTTTTCAATGACTTGTCCGTATTTGTGTGTGTGTGTTTGGGAACGTAATCTATTTCGAATAAATATAGATATTTACCTGAAATATATAGTATTAATTATTTAATTAACTGACATAAAACATGTTACAATTTTTGGTTGAGTATATAAATATTTTTAGTAAGCATAGATGAATTTCTTTATCTGTAGTTTGTGTTTATTTTATTGGTTAAATCTCACAAGAACGTTTACGTAAAGGATATAAGCGTCTCTTATTGGTTGCTATTCCTTCAATGCTCTCTAGTAACCAATAAAAAAAACCCGCGGAAAGGCAGCTGTGCGATTGTTGACATCTATCTATGTATGTCATGTTGTCGTGTCGATTTAGCGTCCCGTTTATTTATCAATTTTAATAAAAAATATAAATTTGTTTTACATCTACATTTCTAATTGTTAAGTGTAAATTATATGTAAGGAGTAACCCATAGTTGTAATAAAAATACAAGGAACAAAGATAGCGTGGGTTCATCGTACGGAAATGGATAGAAATATGAGGTGAGGTGCTTTTTTATCCTTTCGCTTATGATGCCATACTTTCACATCTAATACACATTCTTAACGTAAATTCGACAATCACTTTGTTTTATCAAATTATATTGACATGCTCGAAACGTCAGCTAGACTTAGATAACCGAGTTATGTTTTTGTTACGTTTATATTCATGTTATAGGGTATCATATTTACAGTGTTAGTATTAAGCCAGTTCTACTAATCCGCTTAGTAATATGTAACTTTTATGCTGTGGTTTGTTGAGATTAGGAAAATATCAGCAATTAAAATTTTTATCTCTTGTTAGTTTTAGCAAACAAAGAGAAGTCGTTTAACTTCCGCATTGTGTAGTTAATTATTTCAACATGCCTGATTTTTAATCAAACTAAACATGTAAACGACTTAAAATTAGTTATGTTAATGCTTTTAGTCTTGTCCTTTTTTATTTAAAAGCTATGGTTGTAATGATCAACTATGTCTATATGGTACTTTATAATCATTTAATGAAGAAAAATCAGAAAACTTTTCAAGAAACATTCAAAAAGGGAAAATTTCGACTCAATGAGAGTGTATGAAATAAAATGGTAGTGTAAAATAAAGAGTGTTAATATACTGCTCTTTTATGGGCAATTTTGTAAGTGATTGAAAAAGGACAAATGTTATGACTTATCACTACTTATGACTACTTTTTCAATATATGTTATTTTTTGCTAGGTTTTCTTATGTACTTGCCAACCTTATAATAAACACCAATTCACAACTAGTTTATTTGTCTGAGAAAATTATACAAGAGCCCATGTAAGAACTTAACAAATTGCAGTCCAAAATATATCAAGTTGTCTGATAAATAACAACACTTAGAGAATGGGTGTCTTTAAACCATATATTATCACTAATCAAGGGAATAATTATGATATCGACTTTGTCTAGCTATCTTGTCTTGTTTCAATGAGCTGGTTTTCATTCAGAGGAAATGGAACAAGTGAAGAGTTAGCTGAAATAGGATTGAGAAGCTCTAGCAGAATTAAGGAACAAAATATTATCAATACTATTAAAATACAAATAATTATTGACAATATTTTAAAATCACAATCTGATAACAAGGTGTGTGTAAATTGTACAGAAAATATATTACTTTAGGACCTAGTAGTTTAAAGGAAAAAAAATGTTGGAAAATTATAACTCAAACCTTTCCAAGCAGATAGTGTAAGCATTAACAGGTTTTTCAACAGAAGTTTTCATGTCTTGAATTTAATATTATGTTCTTTTGCAAGTTTTAACTATCATGGTAGATGTTTTTGTTGTCATTTTGTTAAAAGGGAAACATACATGATTTTCAACCTGTTAATATAAGGATAGGATATTATCACTATCCACTATTGACCATTTAAAGATAAATGAACATAGTTTTTTTTTTAATTTTTGTGTTTATTACAGACATTGCTTAGTACTAAAATTATATTACAGCCAAATGATTCAACAAATAAAGAATTGATTTATTTTTTTAGTCTCATTGTTCCACTTGGCACTAGTTTTTCTTTAATGAGTTTAAAGTTTAAGTGTGACTGTTTAATGTTAATAAAATACTCATCTTCTTTCTATAGTACTGCAACCGATTGGAATTCTTGTCTCTTCCATGGTTCTCTTTCATCTCACACTATCCTTATTCTTTGCTAAGATGTCTTACTTTTGGTAGTCCTGAGATTTTCTCCTGCACATTACAGCCACTGCTAGCATCTTCTTCTGGATCTTTTTTGTTGCAGGATTTTATGTTATGTTGTCTTAATAGCATAGGTGTTGGTTGTTCCATCCAAGTGGCCAGCCTATCTCACATCGTGTGTCTGGAAGAAAGTATACCATTACAAGAATTTATAATATAACCAGTTTGTATAAAATTGTAGGTCAAGTTATATCAATAGCGGACCCAGATCCCTTCCCCACATGGGTGGTAGTAAACGACAGAATTCCAATGGACACAATGGGGCCAGGCTGAGCCCGCCTGCACAGACTCCTCCAGGACCACTCCACAACAATAATAATAATCAACACGATGATATTATAAATTATGTATATGATTCTTGGAATAAGGTAAGTTTAAGAATTTAATTGAGAATAAAACGTATGGCAATAGATATTAAATAAATAAATTATAATGATAGATTAAATGTTATTTTATTTAAAAAAACTCAAAATGTTATATGAAAGAATATAAGAAAAAGATAAGATGTAACTTTCTTGATTTAAATAAGAATTATAAGTAAACAAACAATCAATTTAAAGAAAAACCTGACAATGACTATAATGTTAACAAGAGTTTGGATATTTAGATGCATGTTAACCTTAAAATGAAGTGATGGGATGTTGTAAAAACCACCTTGTATCAAGAAAATAGATTCTCAATTGACAAAAGAAATTGTTACATATAGGTAACAAGTTATGTCATCTTTGAAAATAGTTCCTTTTTTAATTTATATATCAGTTGCTCATTGTAGTTGCCTCCATATTATTTTAGCTTTTCTTGTTTCATCTGAACCAACTGGTTTCAGTGACATGTAATAAAGCTCTCATTTTGTTTTGAATAATTTATTAATTAAAAAGTTACTAGGTCCCTCTATTACTGATTAATACTGTTTAATTTAGTATATACAAGATTTATATATCAGACATAGATTGTCAATTGCTAGACAAATGCTACTTTAGGACTGGTTGGCAGCGGAACGCAGTCTTCCTAAAGCCTCAACAATTTCATCTGAACACTCATAAATTGTTAAGGCTAAAATTCTCTGCTGAAAAATATAACACATGAATAATAATTATACAAAAAATGTCTCTAAAATTTCAGGTGACACGTGAGTTGGAACGGGGTAGCGAAGACGCGAAGTACTATCAAGAGGTATTAGCACCGAGACAATTGGCCAACTTCAGACCGTTCAACCTTGAGGAGTGGTGGGGCCGGCGGCTCGTCCAGACTCTGAACCGCAACAAACACCGATCTTAGTTACCGACCCCCCAATCCTATGAGATACTATCTCATTGCAACATTATCTGAGGACAGATACATTAAGCAGTTGTCGTTATTGTAGAATTTAAGATTATAAACACCAATAATTGGTTGGTTAAAATGAAGTTTGTGAAGTGTGAAAATAATAACTTGATTGCAGATTCCGGTTTGGATTTAAAACTTCATTGGTTAAAATAAATTTATAATATAAATGTTTTTAACAATCTCTCTTTTGTACCATGGTTAATGCTTTTTCAAAATTACTTTTATGAATATTATCTGTTATACTTATAATAGAAATAGATTATATACTTGTTTTAGTTTATATTGTGTGATGCTTATCTGTGGTTCCCAAGGAATCAATTTTACCAAAATTGACAAACCCATGTTTACTATTTCAGGAAAATATAGGGGTAAAGAATTGGTTCTTATCAACCATTATACTATATTCAGTATTTCAAATTAGACATTTTCTATATTATCATATATAGTCTTAAAGTTAGATGTGATCGATAAAATTTAAGTAGAAATGAAAAATATTTCGATACTCTAAATACTAGATGACATAAAGTGTATGTTATTAAAAGGTTAATGATAGAATAGAAATGAAGAAATTATTTAAAAGTCAATTACTGTAATTTCTTTGATATACTCGATAAATTCAGAAATGTATTCATATTTTAATGTAGAATAAAAGTATTGATAACAGTTGCAATGAGATACAACATGACATTAAACAAATTGAAGTTCCCATTTTAGAGCAATTATTTTCTTCCAGAGTTTATGTGAAACTGCTTGACTTGTATTTTCTTTTTAAAAAATATGCATTTGAATTAAAGTTGTAAGGTGAATTGGATTTTATGAATAAACTAACAATGATCAAGTGTGCAATTGATCATACAAGATATTCATAATGATTTTAATGTAAGACTGTACAAATTCCATATAAACCAGGGAACTGTTGGACACATTCAAAGACGTAGGAGATTAATAAGTAGACATTGTAAAAAATAAGTTAGCACCAATTTCTATTATTAATTATAAAGTAAGAATATAATGTGTTATTAATTATTAGAATCTGCTAGTGTTTCAATATTTAATCATGACTCAATTGTATATTGTATTAAAACTGTTAGGGCCGTTTAGATCAGCATTATTTGAAAACTTAAGGTCTATGGATATTCAATGTGTAACTAATAATATAATTACATTCCATATTTCAACACTGTACTTAGCATTTGAAACTTTAAAACAGATGTAAATAATTTTTGTGATGCTGAAAAAGTTAATGGGTTTAATAAATTTTTTTACGATAATCATATTTTATTTACATAAATACTCATATATTGAAGACTTGTTTTTTTTTCTGCCCTAATAACTATTGTCAAACATATTATGTACCAACAATTTTTTCTAATTGAGATGGAGCGATATACCAAAATCGCCACGCATCAAAAGGAAGTTTATATATGTTTTCGAATAGGTAGGTCAATCGGTGCTAAAGTTATTCATAAATTAATTTAGTGTCCGGCTCGTAGGATACATCGCTCTATGTAGAGAATGAAAAGCCATAAAATATCAGTTCGAGTGGCTTGACTGGGAACCGTAAAGAGAAAAAAATATAATTTTCAACATTTTCGCTTGATCAGACTGTTAGAATTTTTCGCTTGTGTAAAACGCATGGAATATAAAATAGCCACCTCTGGATCGACAACATACCCTCGAGGCTTTCGAATTTGTTAATTTCAAGCGGTTTATTAAAATCCAGGAGAAACTGGTCTTCCTTGAAAACTTTATGATTGTCTCCTCAAGCCATATTAAAAATTATGTAATAATTTGGAGTACGTGCTGTAAGTAATAATATACAGCTTTGATTTTTTTATATCTATAATCAAGAAAAGGCAATGGTAACACTAAAGACCAGAAATAACCGAGTGGTTAATACCCCCGACAATAAAACATTTGGTGTAAAAATAAAATATAAATATTACTCAATAATTTTTTTAAATGCTTTCTTGTCCGCTTTTGACCACCAATTCGCCTGCTTAAAATTGACGATTCACTCTGAAACTGAACAGATCTGGGTTATAATTCTCGGTGAATAAGGAAGCCGGCGGATCGTTCTATATTGGGGCTCTGCGGATCTGAAACGTTGTGTCTAAACGCCTGCTACGCCTACAAGGAAATTCCACGGTTAAAAGGTGGTAGTGGGCAGACTTCTTACTCGTCTGCTTCCGCAACGCATCCCCTAAAATGAATCGGTTAAAAATTAACAGACTCGTTACTCGTCGGCGGTGTTGAATCAAGCGAAGAAGTTTCTTAGAAACTAATTATCACCTATAGGTGACCTACTATCTAATTATCACCGAATGCACGAACAGCACTCTGTTCTACCGAATCAAGAGTTTCGAGCTGGTATGTAACCGAGCCATCCCATAGGTGGCAGCAGTATTATCGCCTGACCTTATTCAAGATATCCAGTTTTTAACTAGCTAATTTAGTCATAGACTCAATATAGTTTCCGTAGTTAGTGAAATTAACGCGGCCTATTTCAGGACTAAACAACTGAAAAATATGACGTTATGTACAAATATTTCAGGTTCTGCTTTTCTGGATAAAAACATTTGAATTGAATATGTTATATTTTATAAAAACAAAATTGGTATAACGTATATGAAGATCGTACCTATATTAAATTGTAGTATAGATATGAAGTGGGAATTTCCCGAGTTATTTGGGGCGTATTAATAACATAATAAACCTCAGTGTATAGAAATATAACATGGAAATATCTGCGTTATGGAGAAAAACGTAAAACACTTGTTATACAAGGGACAGTCAGACGAGGCGAAAACGAATTATAAAAGTGCTTATCAGGGATTTCTGTATATCCTCTACGCATACTTCTATATCATAAAGGACATTATAAAACAAGTAATAAATAATGTTTTTCATAATTATAATGGGTCAGTTGTAATATTATGTGGTTGTAGGTTTAATAGAATTATAAAAAATAAGCTAGATTATTTTGGTTTACTAAAATAGATTATGGCAGACGAATAATTATTTTTAAAAATTATATTTTAACCTCAATAACAATAGAGTGGATCTAATTTTGCTTTACAGGCGTTATTGAATTAAAATGATTACACATATTTTTTCAAATATTTTTGTAACATGTTTAATTAAAAGAAATATTTTACATTACTTACTGGGCTTGAAAACATTAATTCTCTGTCCCTTCGGCTAGGAATTAAAACGTAGTATTTGAAAAATATTTACATTTACATGCAAACTATAATGTGAAAGATTTCACTTTTAATTTTTTTTAATATCGTGTAACAGATAACGGTAATTTTTAAAAGTTTTTTTTTCAACTCATTTATAAGTTTATTGTCATACTTAACCTACCTATTTATTATATTATAAATAAATACCCCACAGTCAATTCAATATTATAATTTGATGATCAGATTGTTTTATTTCTTTTATTAGTATAAAAGTTTTTATACGAGCTATAACAATTCTTAACGTCATGTCCGTGATTGTATATTTATGTGTTTAGATCAATGGTGTAATTGCCTTGTCCGAGGTTGCATTTCATTAAAAAGTTATTACGTAACGTTTTATTTAGGAGCATTACAGTTGCCAAACAAATTGTAGCGCTCGAAACGCTTGACTGTTTGTCCAACCGCGCCTCCCGGCGGTGACCGAGCTTCGTCTAATGAGTTTGAGAAGTTCTCATTTCACGAGATTACACGGCTATTTTGTTTTGACGCGGTTAGCTTTTGAGGTATTTTAACTGTGCTTATTTAAGAACACAAAATTAAATAGACAAGCCTTATTGTTTAAGGCCTATACTTAATGGACTTTAATTATACGTGTTTTTTATTGTTTATGTTTGAAGCTTTTTTACTACTTTGGTCTTTATTATTTTATTATTAAAGCTATTTAATTAGCAACAAATGTTACTCCATTTTAACATATAAAAGCATTGTTTTACGTTCAACGGACCATTTAATTTAACAACTGGAGTTTATGAACAAAAGTAAATAAATCACGTCATGATATATTTTCATATATGTGTACATTTCAATATCATCATTTCAAAAAGTAAAAAAATTAAGAGACGAAAATGACGTAATAATTCGAAACATTTATTTTTCCTTAAACTAACTTTTAAAATTTACGTTTTTTTGCTTCTTTTTACCGTATTAGAACAATGAATTCAATATACTTATGTTATAAAGTAAAATAATTATGAAACAAACACTACAATGTACGCGTACAAATTAATTTTGGCTAAAGAGATTAATGGTGTTAGTAGCATTTACTGGCTCTTAAGGTGATTACGGCGGTAATGTTTAATTGAAGAGTACTTAAAAGACAAATGCTCCAATAAAAACGTCCTTTGAGGAATTTGTGGATCACTAGAACGGTTCAATGATTCTACTTTTAACGCTTAAGTAAATAGATAAATTTGTTTTAATTCTAGCAATAATTGATTGTCTCTTTTATTTAATTCGTTACACAGAACATATATGCCAATACATGCAATCAAATAGCTGATACAAAATGAAAATCATCATTATAATTTTAATCATAGAACGTTCACTGATGAACGAAGGCCATAGATTTCCAAAGCGCGTGGTCTCTTCTCCATAAACTTAAATATCCGTACTGCTATCTGCTTTGTGCGCTATTTGTCTTCCCCACTGCCGATTCAACTTGTCAATTCGCTGGGTTACGTGGGTAATTTTTTTCCTTTACGGACATCGTCTGATACGACCTCGTAAAGAAATCCTGAACATGGCCTTGTTATTCAGTGACTGTAAAGAGGCCTAAAGTTAATAAGTGAGCCAATGAGGCCAAGAGTGAGAGATCACGTTTCATTGCTGTGAAATATGAGAGCAGGTACATTTAAGTGGTAATGACTAGGGCGTAGCAATATTTATTTTAGTTTATAACTAAGTAATTAATACCGGTCATCAAAAGACCTTTGCCTTGGAATGGGCGTCCATAGAAAAGAACAACAAGAAGAAATAATTATTTAACAAGGGTACATTTTATACCTGTTGTTGCAATAATTTGGGGTTTTTTCATTAAATTCTTTTCATTAATTTCTGCGCGAGGAAATTAAATAATGAAAACTTTTATATTGTTGAATCTTTTCCATTTAAATGTGAAGGAATTTCCACCGCTCTCAATGTCTCTACAGGGAAGGATTAAACAAAGAGACTTCCGTTCAATTTCCCCTCTCGCGAACTTTTCCCCTTATTTCACTCCAGCCACATATTGCACTTAGAGCGAATATACACATTTCTCATTACGCGCTCTGTAAAAAACAATTGAGTACTATTTTGAAGGGAACAAGAAAATAGTTTTTTTTTTTTTATAATTTCTTTTTATTTGCTACATTATATTACGCTTATGTGTCAGCAGTTAAGATTTTGAGTGCTTTTTATTCTAAAAAAATCATGTTGGTACATGCACAAAAGTCGAAATATCTCTTTTATTTCTTTTAATGTTACGGAAAATTACCAATTTAAAATTTCCTATATTTAACATTAATACGGTATGTAATGTCTTTGTTAATAGTTAAAAAAATTAAAATGACAGGTTGATAATATTTCTACAAGACTTACGGGCTGTTATCCATACCAAATTTTATTTTATTAATTATTTATTTTATTAATTTTCACTTACTTTAATGAAGTTAATATAATATATACTGATAACTAAAAATAAATTTTAGAAATAGTGCGTGTGTACATACATGTGACGTGCACAATATTTTTATTTAAAGTATAACAAATAAGCGTTTCTCTAAAAGACGTGTTCTTGTTAGGAAAATGACAAGATCTCGTCTATTCCGATTAATTTTTCCTCGGGCTTTTTTCTTTGCTCTTTGTTAGCGGTGGTGATAGTATATAATACAAACGAAGATTATAGGGGAATCCCACCTCCGATTTACAATCGTAAACCACAATTCATTACACTATTGCTGACTATTCACAATTTAATTGAAATAGCTACGGTTATCGGTTTGGAACCGCGGGTTGATTACAAAGGCTAGTCTCCATAAAGGATTACATTCTAGACAACAGTTAACGTAACACTGAAATCAGATAGACGACCGTCAGTGATATGAACAGATTAAAAATAAAACAAACAGATAGTTGCCAATTTCTTGTAAGTATCTTTGCCTGAAATAAATTGTAGAGCTTTATAACGAAAAAGGAACGAAAGAACTCTTCGTGGGACGGCGAAAATCGTTTAAATAGGAAGCATTCCAGCCAGCGTCTTCTCGTGACCTGCTTTTTTTTATTTTTCTTAGTGGGTCACAGATGTCTGTATGCTTTTGTTTTATTTGGCGTTTTTTAATAGATTTCTGTAATAAATAAACAAACTGACCTATCTCTTAATTTTTTTTAAAGTATTAGTTAATATTCATGTGGTCTTTTACTTTAGGCCTTATAAGCAAGCTCGCAGTTGCTTAACGATCGAGATTTCTCTTCGTGATCGAAACAATAATTAGGGCATCCGTAGACAAATGGAAGAAACCCACTTAGCGTATATGGCGTGTAGATAGGTTAGGTTAGGTTGCAGGAGCATGAAGGTTCTACGGAGACCACGGTACAGCAAGCCAAGCGTAGAATGTCCACACTCACGGAGGACAGACGACGTCGTTAAGGTTGTTGGAAGATGCTCTATGCAGGCCGCTTCCAACCGGTACTATTGCAAATTAATAGGAAAAGTCTATGTTAAGCAGCAGACGTCTTCTGGCTGAAATAATAATGAATAGTTACTGTGTTACGTCGGTGATATGTAAACTGCCGCAGCACTACCTAATTTTTTTAAATTTACCTAACGCTTATGAGTCTTCAAACTATCCTGTCCTTTGTAGATTTATTAACGACTTGCACTATATTAAAAAGATAAGTATAATTTGATTATTTATAGATAATGTATATTATACGATAATATATACTTATACGATTTAAACGGTTCAATGCTCGGCAATCTTGATCTTTCTAGTCATAGTAATTATAGCGAAAGGAGTTGTTCTTTCCTTTGTCAATTTTCAGAATATATTACTTTGTCAATCCCATCTGGGTGCTATTGTATAATAGATAGACATTATTAGGGCATTTAGAAAGTGCTGGATTGTGCCAAGTCTATTATAATTCTGCAGAGAGGGCTCGATAACATTTACATTTATTATGTCAACGGTAATTTATTTTACTAGTGTTCGAAAATCGCGATTTGCTATTGTATTTATCATTAATTAGGCTATGTACGTAGGAATAACAGGGTTCACAATATGGCTACTATTATAGATTGCGAGTTACATGTTATCTCAACTGACACTATCAGGTTCGACGCAGTCATTGAGTATTGCTTTTGGTTAAGGTTATACGCCCCCTTAGCTTGTTTAATGAACGCTTAATTCAATGATGTAATCTGTAATTAAATTTTTTCTTCTCGCCGTTGGCAAACTTAGATCAACTTGGCCGTATTGTCTTACATCGAGACGTTCGGGTCCCAACGGGACATGATGATGAACACACACATTAATGTGATAATTCTGTGATATTTGAGGAACGAGGCGAAGGAAGTGAAACGATGAATGAACGGAAAATAGTATGGAAAAGAATGAAAGAAAAAATGTAGAATAAAGGAAGAGGAAAGATAGATTTTAAAAGGAATGACAGAAGAGCATAAAAATAAAAAAGTATGTCAAAAAAAAAGAGGAATAAAATGACAAGAGAGGGGCACGAAAAGTCCGCAATAGCGGGGGGCCATATTTAAAAGAAAAATAATAGACACACATTGGCCTAACTGATTTTATTATAAACAACATTAATTTTATCACATTAAGTAATAGTTATTAACGTCTATGACTTACCTTAACATGCCACGCCTGATTCAAATAATTTTATAAGTTACTAGTTACTACTAACTACGATACTGTACGGATGTGAGGCCTGGACCATAAAGGAAGACCTTCGTAAGCGTAAAGAGGCTTTAGAAATGTGGACATATAGACGCATGCTGTCCATAAGCTGGACTCAGAAGGTGACCAACGTCGAAGTTCTGAAACGAATCGGCCATATACGCGCACTAATGCTCACAGTAAAACGAAGGAAAATCGCTTACTTGGGACACGTTCTTCGACACCAACGATACAATCTCCTTCAACTTATCATGATGGGAAAGGTCGCTGGTAAAAGGAAGGTTGGTAGGAGAAAGAAGTCGTGGCTTCGTAACATTAGAGAGTGGACCGGAATCGCCAGCGCTGCTGAGCTATTACGCAGAACCAAAAATAAGGAAGAGAGCAGGAAGCTAATAGCCAACCTCCACTAGTTAGAGAGGCACTTCAAGAAGAAGAAGAAGACTAACTACGATGCTCTTCATCTCTAAACTCGACAAAGTTTACGGTACCGACCATCGATTGGAGTATGTTTTATGATTTGTCTTTGTTAGTGGACTCGTTTTCAATGGTGGTATTTAATATAAAAATTTTATAAGTAATAATTATAAAAAATTTTATAAGTTGATATTATTTCATAACTATAATTATAATTGATTGGAAATGTGTTCAAGATTTATAACGAAGCTTTTTAATTGTCTTATCTGTTCTAATTTAAAATAATTTGCTTAGGTATTTTAACAAGTTTTTTATATTGTTAAAAAAATATCATGACTGTTGATCTTTGCACTAGGTTCGTAAGCCGATATTGCAGAGAACAGGGTGGTTACAATAACGTTCCAAAAACATATGATTCTTCAAATATTTAATCAGTTTATAAGATTGGTCACTTAACGTTAGCATCTCTATCTAGCCAGAGAAATAATATAGATTTTATTCTGTTAGGACTTTTTTAGATATTTCTGGGCCACAATTTTTTGCAATAACTTTGGCTTTTTAATGCGTTAAATTCGTAAATCTGGCCCTAGCTGCATGCTGGTGTACACTTTTGTTAATAGCCGTGTGTGTCTGAGTGATCATACATAGTTATACAACATCTCAAATTTTTTAGGTGTATTATATGGTGTGTATTAAGGTGTATATTTCGGCCTTATAGGATAAAGGGATTTTAACCCTTTACAAAGTTTTTTTTTTAATTTTTATTTCATTACCCTAGAAATTGAATCTTCATTTTATTAACAAAGTCACGTTTGTACGTGGTTTCATTTCGCGCTTTCCATTGTCGGTGTGTTTTATCACGCCTCGAGGCTGCGACCGAGCGGCTCTAATGAGCTTGACGTCTTATTTGTCTTACTTGAACTGTTGCAGCAGTCCTAGTGTATTAGTTGTGTCTTGCGTTTAATGACTGAACGCATATTATGTTTCTTACAACTATATTTGATTATTTACCAAGAGTTTCTGGCTTGAAGGAATGAAGACAATGCTTGGTTTTCGCGTTTGATTATAGTACATAATTTTTATTAACAACTTATAATAAAAATATATTTGTAAAACATTTGATTAGTCTAACAAAAATTTTGCAGTTTTTTGTTTCCTATCACCGCTTTACGTGTGCCGTGGAATGTGGTAAGAACCCAACACTTACTGTAAGTTTTAATTTTTCAAAACGAGTCTCGATCCTCAGTAGTGAGGGATACGACGCAAAGAGGGGAAAATAACTTCTTGAATGTCTCCATAGGCACAATCGCTGCGTCTGTTTTTATTTTGACATGATCAAATTATGTTTGCCTTTTGGCATTTACCTTTTTTGAGCGAGCTAGCAAAATCACTTTGATAATTCTGTACAGGCCTTAACATTATTTCTAATAACGGTTTGAGACGCAGCCCTTAAATCAGAAAAACAAATAGAGCATTGTAATGTTCACGTCCGTGACTTGCGATATAGCATCTAGTAAATTCGGTAAATTATAGATGTAAAAGCTTTAAAGAGGTAAATGTAAAGCTCACTTGTAGCAAAAGGATTTAAAATTTTCACTTGTTTTTAATCACTCCGCGAAATGTAATCATTCTGAAATATGTAATGATATTTTTTTCTATTGGATTGCGACATGCTTTCTAAAAATACGTCTGCAGGGACAGATAAACAATAATTAATTTTAATATGCAGCAAACATAATTTTGAAAACGCGTTTTCTTACTTCATGTTTACGTTATTTATTATTTCTGAAATCATCAAAACAATATTTGACAGTAGGTGAGCTATGATTTTAGCCCCTTTAAGCTTTTACATATATAACCAAGCAACCTGTATATTATGAAGAAAAAGATTTCTCAGTGTGAACGAATTCACATTAAACATATTATCGCTTCGGGCATTGTCATTGTATGAACCGTCGGCAATTGTTGTGCGACTCATCGAACGAACGTCAGTTTCCGTCGATCAAGGCGAACATTAATGGAGTTTCGCGCCATTTCCTGACACGTCCATTTTGCATTCCACCATTTAAAACATTTGACACACGGACAGCAACTCTTGTTAAAAGTTTGTTGGGAATGTGAAAAATGATTTATCCGATTTAAACATCTTGAATACTTTGTTAATTACTTTTATGGTGTTCAAATCCATGTAGTGCATGATTATAACCGAGATAAATTTTAAACAGGTAACTATATACCATTGTAAATGAATGACTTATTTGCTCACAGAATGTCAATCAAAAATAAAGGTTTTTACATCGGCTCTAAAATTCTAACAATTATAAACAAATGCAAAACAAAACGAAATCCTCTATTTAAAATTAAATAAAAATTTTACAAAAAAATCGTACTCAGTGTTTGTAATAGGCGTAATTATATTCTATATATAGATGATTTAGTCATATTAAACACTTATAAAATATATATTTATTTGTACAAGATGTTATCTGTTAAATCGTGTAATCGTAACCTCCGGCTACCTGTGAATACTAAAAATCAGTGTTTTCAGAAATAATAAATAAAGTAATGATAATGTAATTAAAAAATTTCTAAATTCGAATTATTACATTTTAAAATTAATTAATATTTTCTTATTTACTTGTTTATTATAAGTCCCTGCAAATTTTGTACTCGCAGCAATTATTGGCCTCTCGTATTCCAATAGTGAATATCAGTTCATGTTATATATTTTAGTATTAATAATATATACAGGATGATTGGGAATAGGTGTAAAAGCTTTAGAACTTTTTGCTGGCAAATGAGCTATACATTCACCTCTTTAAAACATGAACAACTATAATCGGTCATCGTATATATGTTATCATAGGATGAAAGCTCTTGATGTTAGTTTATTGTGTAAATATATTTTTTATATTCTTTTATTATGTTTGCCTGAGTAATTAAATAATTGTAGTCATAATCGACAATTTTCAACTTTGCTGCAGACAGTAGGAAAGGCAGATTATGTCTTTAAAAACCTTTTAACGATGTCTGCGTACTTTTAAATGTTTGATAGGTGCGTGGGTAGGTAAGTGCTCTACAAAAGTTTCATTAAAATTTACTTTAAAAAATATTTTTTATTACAAGTTTATTCGTATAAAGTTTTATTAATTGAAACTAAATAATAGAGGTGCAGTTTGTAGTTTCAATTTAAAATTTAAAATTGTCTGTAAGCTTTAATATGATATAAAGAACTCTATAATAATACTCACTGAAATGAATAAATGGTGAGTTTTAAATAACATAAATCTTAAGTTTTCTTTTTATGTGGCGTGTTATAAATCATTTCAAAAATAGCAAGACAAAAACCAACCGAGTCTAATAAATTCGTCGCAAAATTCTTACTGTTTAAATGTTTTCTTTGTTTATTTATCTTTACTTCGAGTTAGAAAGACGAAAAATTTGTGAAAAAAAATATTGATTCGGTTCAAAGATTTTTTTCCACATTTTTGTCACATGAGTATTCTAGGTATATAGTACATATAAATTAAAATCTTTTATTGATTTTTCAATTTACTTTTAAAACCTATTCCATATGATACTTATTGTTATTTTTCACTGTCCAATTAAAAAAATAACTGTAATGAAACTACAATAAAAGCGTAAAAACGTTACAAAGCAATAACCGAAGGAATAAAACTGACAATAAAGCAATATTTCCTGTTTTCACTTTGCGTCCGATCAGAATGACGGCGCGGGAAATTAAAAATATCCAAGTGATGGTCAGACGTTCAGTAAACAACATACAATTGATTAACATTTTAATATTTCTCATATTGTTAACGGTTTGTTATGAATGTACGTATATACAGGTTATAGTATTGTAAAAACTTCATAATGTACGGAAAACCCTATATAAAATAAATTTATACTTTGTACTACCAGAATTTAACGGCATGTAGCATTTAAATAAAAAAATTAACGAATATAACATATTTCATAGTGATCACTTTACTCAGGGTGATTGGCAATGAGAGTAAAAGCTCTAAAGCTTTTTGCTGGCAAATGAGCTAAATATTTTATTTAAGCCTTTAATAAACTTTTAATTTGTTTAAATTTAACAGATCACCCTGTTTTAAAAATTATCCAAGCTATGATATCCAAGATATTTGCTGTTTCCTTTACGCCTTTAATCTTTTTAATAAAAAATCAAAGATGATATATTATATATTTATAAATTTACAGCGAGTTTTCTTATTCTTTTGCAAAAATAAGAGGATTCTTTAACAAAATATTAAAAAGCCTTTATAGTTATTATAAGAAGAATAACGAGTTTCGTTCAAAGTAAATCAGACGCAAGCAAATACTCTGTGGACGGTAATCTCAGTCCTTAGCTTTGTACATACGGCTTACTTTGAAAATATGGCTTTATAAAAAGACGAATAAAACTAACCATCCAGCATTTCCAAACTAATTATTGACTGTTCAAAAAATTTTCATACCTTTTATTATTTATTATCTATAAACGCTTCATACTTCTTTTTTTTTCTGACGATTGGCAGGTGAGTGTTATTGGAATTTAAAAACATTAACATGTAGATAACAGAATTATGTAATTATAAGTAGAATATCTATGTCTTATTATTAATTTATTAGTGAAAACTTAATAATAATGAGTTTGGCCATTGGCCATGGTCATTCTTATTCTTCTCATATTAATTATTATTTATTTAATGACCAAACGTTCCTGAGTGGTCGCGGCGTGGGTATGCTTCCTTGAAGTTGGACCGAAAACAAAATAAAGGCTGCGAGAAATCTGTAAGTTTTACGAAAATAATAAATAATACAAAATACGTGCTTCATGGTCGTAATAAATAAAAGATAGATCATTAATAATTGTTTTAGGAAGCTATTGAGTAACCTATCTACGTTTTTGTGCAACTGTGCTATTTTTTATCTATTTGCATGCTTTTAATATCTACACTCTCTGTTCACAATCTATTGCAATGAATGTTGTGTTTTATTATTCACAGATGATTATATGCTCTAAGCCGGTTTTCTGTTACAGCGATATATTAAGTAACGAAAATTCTCGAGTGTCGCATGAAATAAGGTTGGAGGGAATTCCCATCGGTGTATATTCCCGATTTATGTTCTAGTTAAATTTTAGTTTTTTGCTATGATGTTTTTCGATCAACCACTTAGTGTTTTAATTAAATTTTTCTAAATTATTTATTGCTCTGATGTTTGTTCAATAATATCGTTATTATATTTTTTTATTTGTCTATGGTTTAGTAATTTTTAAAAAGGAACAGAAGTTTAAGTTCAGTTGGCTACTATATAGTGCAAATATGCGATCAATCTCCATAATACAGTTGTACCACACACAAGCGAAATTAAAATAATAGCTACGAGGAAAATTAAACCAATCTAGCTCTCGACGTCGTGAGAAATTGCAAAACAAGAGACGCAGGTGCGCTTCCTTACGGGTGACCGGTTTGTAGCGAATTTTTAATATCTAAAGCTTTACCGACCAAGTACTTTCTTCTCGCTTTTTCTTTTTTCCAATTGTATATGTTTTTTATACTCAATGAAATAAATTATTCGGCGAAATGAATTATCAAAGTAATTTGCGCGCAAAAAATATAAATGTAAAAGAAGCATAAGACCCATTACATTAAATTTGGAAAGGATATACATTTTTTATTTTTTAGTGTATGACCGCAATAAAAAAAAACCGGACCTATACATCCACATATTTCTCGCTGAAGCTTAAATTTTAATCTCACTGTCCGTTACATATTTGACTTTAGAACATGCATACTACAGCAATATAGCGCTTTAATTACCTTCATTAGTTTAGTTAGCAAAAATGGATTAGAAACTTTTGGCATTATTATACACAATATTAAAAATTCCAAAACTATAAAGTAAAATTTGATAGATTATTCATTTTCAAAAGCGAAAAATAAAAACAAAAAATCTCTTTTGTTACATATGTTATAATGATAAAATTCGTTTTAGTGGTTTCAGTTAATTGTCATTGAAATATTCATAATTGCAAATTAATATAAAGAGTGCGATCATTGAAAAAATCGTATGATTTTTATGTTCTATATCTAAGATAGGATATGGTTTAAGCATAAGAAATAATACAAATAGATAAATTTAGGTAAACCATTTTATTTGCTCAAAATTAAACAAGTTCGCCATGGTCGTTGGGATCAGTCCGTTCAATATTTTTATAATTTTTTCAACCTGCCTGTACAAGTCTTGTATTTCGGTTATATCGAATAGCGTACGCGTATTTAATATAAAAAGTAATAACAATACATCAATTTAAATGTTCTAATAGAAGAGTGCTCGAAGTCCTTTCATCAAGCCCAAGTCGTATGTTACGCAGTAACAATTCAGTTTCTGTTCGATGCAATCGAGGAGAGCACGATGTTAAGAAACTTATTAACTAAATAAATTACATAACATTAACATTCCTCCCGAAATAAGTTCATTTACAGTACAAGTATCAAAATAATAAAATGCATTTAGTATCAAGACACTTAATTGAAGAATTCATAAATAGAGCACATTGAAAAAGTACAAAGAGGTATAGATATGTATACAGGTTATGTACAGACGGCGTGCGTAAGTTCGATTGCATCGGGCGCGGAGAGATTCAGGCTTCAGCGGTGGGCGTGTGGGACTGGGCGGTGGCGACGCTCGCAGTTCCCGACACCGCGTCTGGATCTTGTTCACGGACTCCAAGCCAAGGCACACGCTTCTGGAGCTCAGCCCTGCACAAATCATATCAGCTAAAGTATCTTTAAGTATAGACGCTTTCATTTAGTTCTAAGTTTCTTAGGTGTGTCTCTAATTTGAAAAGAACACAGTGATTATCAGACAATGAGTCATTCTAACCTGTATCTGGGGTGGTTGATGGCATACACCCATGGATCAATGCAGGAGACGATTTTGCAGCAAACGGCAGGAATCATCGTGGTGACCGGCGATAGAAGGCTCCTGTTTAAAAAGCATAATTCAAATTCAAAAATTCCTTATCCGAACCTGTTCTGATAACAAATACTTTAGTAATGAGCGGCATAGATGAAGTAAGCTTAACTATTTTTAAATTACAAAATTGAATATTTTAAAAAGATTAAATATCACGTCATCCTCAAAATCTGTAGAAATAGCTAATAGGTTAATAAGTATAACCGTTACCTGTCTCCGTAAGCTCCAGTCATGGTGACGAAGGCGTATGGTGTCCAGCCGCAGACGAACATGAAGAAGATTGTGAATGCTACTTTGGCGATCCTGATCTCAACGCTCTTACTGGCATCCTCTTTGTTGCTGGCTAACGACTTGACGTTCATCTTCTTGGCCTGTTCTTGTAGCATCCTCTCGTGAAGTCGTACCTGATATCAGTAACATTAAATTAAGAAAGTTTGTATACTTGGCTTATGGAAATTCTATTTCAACCGTAAGACGTCTACTGTTTAGACGTAGACCTCCTCCATAGATTTTCGATATGACCGGTCGGAAGCGGACTGTATCCGTTCCGTTCTTCATAAACAATCATTTATCAAAGAAAACTGTGTAGTAGATAAAGTAAATAATAAAGTTAATATTTTTTAAAATATTAGCTCTGTTGTACAAATTTATGACAATTTGGTCTTAAAGTTAATTTGCAAATAAAGTTTAGACAAGGTAGAGCATGGAAGTTTTACATATAATACAAACACAGCAATGAAATATAAATTGAATATTAATATTTTTCCACTGACGGTACTAAGCGTTTGTGAAAGCATTTGAACGTAAACATTTTCTTACATATTAAAAGTGAGGTTCCTGAATATGTAATAAGGAAATTATTCAATAGAGAAATCCTACGGGAGCACGAAATCGAGCTGAATATTTATTAGGTACGTTGCGTCCGATTCGTTTTAATATACGATTTAGGAAAAAGGTTCGGGTACCGAATAAAATGGATTTGGGGAATTTATTTTAGATTCTGAATATGCTAAGAGCCAGAATTTTTACGCAAAATCTCTGAGGATAAGTATTAAAATCACAAACGTGCTTTTTAGCTAGCCGATTTGTATTCTGCGTTCTAGACAAAATCCTCTTCGATAGTTTTGAAGTATACCATCTCTTACATTCTTCCGCCGTGGTAGTAAATTTAGTTATATTAAGCAATGCACAATACTTACAGCACTGAAGAGTTGAGAGTAGAAGTAGCAGATGAGAGTCATTGGAATAACGTAGCTCCATACAAATATGCAGGCAACGAAGACTTTTGTGTCCTGGTCATCGGTGAAATAGTCGAAAGAGCAAGTCGTAAGGAAGCCCTCTGTGAAGACGGAAAATTATGCGGTGAAATATTTTTGACTTTGACTTTGTTATTAGAATTATTACGTGAATAGAACAAAAATAAAATGGATAAAATCTTTATGTACAATATTACCAAACATTTCTCTTCAGAATTCAGTCTCAAATACGTACATATTGAATTGATTATTTAATTTTTTACTTACCAGGCACAAATCGTCCCCAAATTTTCATGGCTGGTAGAATGGTGAAAGGTAAAGACCAGAACCAAGTGAATGTAATCAGAAGCGATGCCTGAACTTTGTTTATCCTTCCGTCCAGCGGACAAGAGATGGTCCTGTAATATTAAAGGTTATTATTATTATTTGAGATACATTCAATAAGTATAGGATATGTGGACTATGGTCGTAGTACATTCGTTTTTTCATAAAAAAAGATTACAAAATTACTAAAAACAGATTACCTCTTATGTAAAGATTACAAAAAATCTCGAAAGGAACTACATGAAGCATACATAGTTCACGTTATTTAAACTGTATTGGAAGGGAGGTATAAAAGCCGAACGTTCATTTTTCAATAAAAACGTACTTGTATCTGTCGAAAGCGATAACAGCGTTCGTGATCGCTCCGCCTATGCCGGAAATGGAACCTAGCACCGCGTAGACGTCGCAGCCGAGCTGGTAGCCGATTGGGTACTGGTAGAACGAGTTGACTATAAGCAGCGGCATTTCCAACATCATCATCAAGTCGAACACTGCCAGGTTGATCACGAACATGTTGCTAGCGCTCCGTAAGGATTTTGATCTGAAATCAAAATTTATCGCATGTTATTGATCCTTATCTCTATAAAACTTTAACTGTAGTAGATGGTATCGTAAATTTTGTACAGTATGATTATTTTTATTATTAAAGCCTTTAAACGCATTCACATTGACTGTAAGGGTAAAGTAGAATTTTTCTCGTAGAAAGAGTAAGCATAGCATGCATAGTTTGGATTGGTAGATTTCAAATTTAAGTCTGATTTTTATTCGAAGAATTACCGTTTTATTTCGACATTTTTCTGCGTAAATTAAAAGCAACTGTAATGCTATAAATGCACGTAAAATGTACATCCATCATAAATAATTACCACAAATTACAACCTCCGATTTTCTCGGTTAAAATATTTAAACAATACGTGTTAATTTTTAGAGAAGAAAGAATGAAAAAATTAAAATTTTCGTCATTAATATCATCTTTTATGAAATTTTCCCACGCTTACGACGTATTAGGGTATAAATTATACTTTGATATTATTAAGAATTTCGCTCGAAGACAGTGAAACATTTAACATAAAGAGCGCTGCTAAACTTTGAAAGCTTCATTAATATCACATGTGAGAAACATGTGCGATAAACAATTAGTTATACCGAATGACATGTGACACGATGACATACTTATTTTCGCTTTTAATTAAGGGATAAATTGCTTTTGAACATTCTCGCGCGTTACTTATTGTAATGACGTCACCGAAGAGTTGAAACATAACACATCATTACTTCAGTCGTTTTAATTGTAAATCCTTTGACGAAAAATATTTTTGTAGCAATATTCTTCGGTTTCTAAATTTTCTTTACGTTATTATAATATAAATGTTTGATGAAAAGTTTCAAGAGGAACTTTTTATAATTCCTATAATGAATATTGCAGTCATAGGACCATAATCGTTTCAACTACAGAACGTTCACTGCTTGACATAGGACTCCCAGTAAATTTTAATATGCGGCATCTTGAAATGGCCTTAACATGATCCCCTATTCGGACGTCCTTCAGTCATAGGATAAAATATTAAAATACGACGGAAAATTTAGTTTTAAGTATTTACAACAAAATTTTGTCTGATAAAAATTAAAACAATAGCATTATTTGAGTTTGGAATTAGATTTGATATTATATTAATACAATTCTTCATTCATTCGTACGCTTTTTTGGAACAACTTAAAGTGAGCATTATGAAAATTCTCGTGTCGATTGGAAATAACTTCTGGAAACTCTAACAGGCAAAACTTTTCCAATTACCTCTTCAAACTGTAAGTAAATATACAAAAAACTTTACTGCTGACATATCACAATTAAATCAAAGTAATTTTGATATGACTTTAACCAAAACTGTGATTTTTATTGTGTCCTTCAGATAGTAGTCGTGAATGTTTTTTAATGTTATAGAGACTTTCACAAATTATATAAAAATTAGATGTGTGGAATTTTAAAATAAAAACAAATCGTAAATTATTGGATTCCCGATATCGCATGACGAGTATCAAATAGCGTTTCGGTCGCCCCGATGACACAGATTCGAACCGCGCCGAGAAAATAAATAGAAATCGAATAAAATTGTATCGAAACATCGGAATCGTTTCCCGGAGTAGCGTCGGGCACGGGGGAGGCGGGTGGCTCACAACTTTGCCGGTGACACTCGTTGGAAAATTTTCACGCAGATGTCGGATGAAAATCCTCTTTAATGCTGTTTTAATTATTTTTTGTGAGATTACAAAATATTATAGCAGGGAAAAGATTATTTTATTTTTTGTTAATAACCGTTTTTCTGTATTAAAACTTTTTATAAAAAAGAAACTGAAAATGCGGAGATTTGTAGGCAAATGAAAGTGACCAAAAGCCCAGAGATTGTGATTGTCAAGTTGAAGTGACAGGTCACCTACCGCCAAGAACAGATGGCCGGTGAAGCCTAGAGGTTCTGATGTAGAGACCATGCACCAGCAAGCGCAGTGTAAACCCTTACCGTCTAAGGTGGATAGACGATTTGGGTAAGTTCGTCGAGAGACGCTGAATGTATGCCAACTTCTACTGATTCTATTGGAAATCTATGGGGAAGACCTAAGGCCAGTAGTGATCATTCTACAGATTGAATGATGATGATGTTTAAAAATAAAAAAGGCAGAATTCTTTTGCGTTGAAACGCGAAATAATTATAAAATTAACGGATAATTTTCTAGTTATATCCATGTATAGATTATCATAATTTACTTTATTGTTAACAAAATATAATATTTGAGAAGTTAATATTTAATTACCGACGTCATTTCTAGAGTAATACTATACTATTCTTATAGGCATGTAAATGAATAAGGTAATATCGAGAATGGATTGTCGCTACGAAAATTCGTAGCTCCGAGAAGTGTGGCAAGTGGTAGCGGTCCCAGCACGCTTAGAAAGTTAATTAAATCGCCATCGAGTGATGCAGTCAACGGCACTCGATCCAATCTTCAAATTGTTGCACGTTATTAGCTTCAGCACCGTTTCGCCCGACATCAGCTTTTTGATTCTCTTTAATAACATACAGCTTTATGAAGATTCATTACACTACGCACCTCTATGAGATTTTATCGTAAGTCATTTAAATATCCCCAAATATTATCTTAGAGGGCTTTGAAGGAAATCCATGGATTATATAATATAATTAATGTGAAACGCGCAACGAGTTTCGGAAATCCTAACGATAGCCGTGGGCGGTCTTAAACGAGAGAGATTGGTGTGTCCCGAAGATGACAGCGTTGTTATGATTACAGTAGTTTGTTTGAATTAGAACGAGAATTGTTGCTATATTTATAATTTCGTATAAAATTCAGGTATAAAGGACTTTTGAGAAAAAGTTTAATTAAGTTTTAGTTAATTAAGCTTTCTTTATTAAGCTGTCTTTTTCTTTTAAAAATTTTCAGTAAGTAAATTATTTTTTAATTATTCCCAAAATATTGTGTGGATAATTAATAAACATCCTCAATGTCTTATTCTTTACAATGGAAAGTTGTAATTTATTTGTTGGCTATTATTGACGATAAAAATTGCAAAAATATATTTTTTACGGAAGCGGCATTTGTATATTCCGTGGGAAAAGGGCTCAGAGGGCGCTTAACCTAAAACCTCTATTAAGGTAGCGAAAATTGAGGGCTCCCTGTGGAGCCTCGATTCGGACCACTACATACTATAGTTTCACTGGAATAGGAGACCGCAAAGAACTTAGATCACTTAGGCGGACGCTCCATGGTATGACTTGGCTCTCTTGTCCAAAGAGCAAAGAATCGACTTTAAAAATGCTATAAAAATATCTTACGTGCTGAATATCCAGATGACGATGCCGTTCCCGGTGAGCGAGGTGATCATGAGCATGGTGTAAATGAGCGCGAGGACCAGGTGATAGTATTTGTTGACTGCTGGGTAATTTCGCCAGTGCTCATGCACCATGTTCTGATGCTCTTCGGGGATGTTCCAACCCATCATGTGCTGTACGATTTCGGATGAGACCCTAGAACAATGGACAACGTTAGTGTATTTCAAATTATTACGCGCGACACTGTATATTTATGCTAAAAATTGTTATCTTTGAGTTACTTGAATTATTTATTACCAGATGCACTTAGTGATCTGCAATTAGCGAAAGAGTGTCTTGGCTACCAGCCCGTAAACGAAATTCGGAGGATGACGAATATTCTAATAATTTTTAGTACAGGGAAGTACCGATTTCCTCAGGATGTTTCATCCTTTCAAAAGCAGAGGTAATGTTTTGTCATTCACACTAGGTGTACCCCTGGTGGTAGCCGAACCCATAACCTATGATCGTAAATAACCTCAACTATTAGGTTATCGTTATTTTCTATAAAGTAAAACATACATTCCATAAATGTTATCAAAAATGTAAGAGAAATTGTTAAAAAAGACACAATAACCCTAAGAAAACACTGAAGAAAATTAAAGATAAAAAAAATAAGTTGAAAAACAATACTCACAGCTTCATCGGATAGGCCATGGGGCCGATGTCGTCTGAATAGTTTGTCGCCATTTTGTGCAACGCCTTGTTTAAATGTAAAATTAAAAATTCTACTTGGACGAGCACTTGGTAGGAAGAAAAGAATTATAACATTGGGCGGTTGAGATTTTTTTGAATTGTCTGCGTTTTATGACGAAGTGAGTAGTCCGACAACGGCTGTCGCTTCTCACTTGTGCTGTGCTTGAGTTGGTGGGCACTTTTATATTGACCGAATGGTGCGTGCCTGTTAATTCCTTAATTGAATAAAAAACTAAAGCTTCTTGTTCATTTGATCAAGCGTGAATCAGGTGTATGTCGAGTGTTCTCAATCTGTTGTTTCATTTTTACTTTAAAGAATTTTCTAGAAAAATGTTCTTGAAGCGTTCTAGTAATTTTTAAAGAAAATTTATGTGCAAGTGCGAATTCGGAAGTGACATAATTCATACAAAATCATGTAAGGAAAACCAAAAGTTCTCCTCTGCTATGAAAACTTACTGGTGATGGCTCAGGAATGGATGGTGAGTTGGTAAGGTCAATATTAGTAGGCAGGTAACAAGAAAGATATGTTCATTAAAAATAAAAATAGATGAAAGAGGATCAATGGTATTACTAAAATAATTTCATAAATTATAAATATGTAAATATTCCAACTTTATTTTTCACTTAACAACAATATTTGAAATTAGGAATGTATTTATAACTCGAAAACAGACAAGAATTTGATTCGAAAATACAACTAAAGGTGTCTCAAAAAATGCTTGTTCAATAAAAAGTTTTTATTTGTTTTTGACAACTTGAGCGTGAGCCACAAACTTTTTCTGGCTATAATCAAAGAACATAGCCTCAGCTGGACAGAGCAACTTGGAATACAACATATCACACGCATACAGTCTTTTCCATGTTTTGGCAAAATTTTATTTGTAGAACTGATCTGATTAGAGGTGATATAAATTGGGATCCGCCATTTCTGATTTAAACTACATCATCATGATTTCAGCCTTAGGATGTCTACAATTGGACACATGCTTTTTCTATAGATATCGAACAAGACTGGTTGGAAGCAAAGAATAGGATATTAACAACCCAATGATTGCCATCATGGAGTCTAGTTACCAATCCGTGATACGAAAATATGTAGTTTGATTAAATTTTGTATATTTATATATAACTAGTTGATCCCTCAAACGTTGTTTTGCAAAAAAAAATTGATATTTTAATTTACAAATAAAAAATAAGGGTTGATCGTAGAGGGGTGAAAATTTATGGTTGTATGTATTCTTGTATGCTGTATCATAAAAAAATAAAAACAAAAAATTTCGTTAAAAAATAATTTTTTTTAAGTGTGAACAACCTTTATCACTTAGGGGTATAGAAAATAGATAGTAGCCGATTCTCAGACCTACTGAATACGCATATTAAATTTGGTAAAAATCAGTCAAGCTGTTTCAGAGGAGTTCAAGTTCGAACCCCGTGACACGAGAATTTTATATATTAGATTTAAATACTTTATTGATATTATTATTCGAAAGTGAATTTCATAATCGTTTTCATAAACGTTTTTTTATAACATACACTTTCTGGAGTAATCTTCTACATACAGTATTCAGACTTACATACTTTATACACCATATAACGCGCAGAACAGATCGCTGGAGTCTTAAAGTTCTGGAGCTGTTAAGGTCATCGGAAAATTCTGGGTGCAGACCACTAGTCATCAGGTCCTATTTGAAATCTATACAGTCGACCGAAGTCCAGAAGTGGACCGCCATAGGCATAATGATGAGGATATTCTTCATGTTTATGAGTAGTCAAAGAAAAACTAGCACTGGATTAAATGTGCCATAAACTATTGGGTCGGTTACAACTTTTACATGTCGGTAAGAGAATGTTACTAAAACATGAAGGTTTCACAAGTTATCCTGTTAATTAATTTTCACGATAGTATAATATGTGCAAGTCGCAAAATCTAAATAATCATTAGTATTTATTACCCTTAAACAAGGCTGTGTTTACGTAAAATAAGTTCAGTTTTTGTCACCATCACCAATGTTTATAATATTAAAAAAAAATGACACGGTAAAGTTAAAATCATCAATTGTATAAAGTCCTTTATTATCTGTATATATACAAAAAATTACAAAGTAACATAAATGATAGAATAAACAATCATGATCCGTTCAAAATAAATTTAATTAACCGTGTAATTCGCTCACAAGACCTCCTTAAATGTGTTTTGAGAGAAACTTAAAAGAAACGTATAAACAAAAAGCTCAAACGTGGTAAAGTAAATCGGACATAACTCAAAGGACTTCATTACGGAGACAACGAGATTGCGAAGCCAATCCCTAGTTTTTGAGGCGTCACGAGGAATCTTCACATCATGAGCCCGCAACGTGCTCGGAATTCGCCCCCTAACATTTGTAATTTTCTTCGATGTTTTAAAAACTCGAAGAAATCGAGTATAGGTTTACGGATCGTCAATATCTAAAAGACATTTTTGAATTTCTTTATTGCATTTGAATGAGTTTGTATATGTACACATTTCTACACGAAATCTAACAATTTAGCAGAACTTATATTCGGCAATGTAAGATGTACTATTAATTGTTAAATGTACAACGGACGAGTCTTTAGGATATCCTATGCATTTATTTTTAGATTTGGTTTGTAACCTTTTCTTTGATTTTTATACAAATGTTACACTTGAAAACAAAGAAAACGTATGTACCTATGTAAAATTAACTTATTTCTCATCTTCTATTGTTACAATTTGTTTAGACAAGTCTTTTCTCAAGAAAAGGTTGTCAGTAAAGATTCACCATTATGTTGAAAGGTATATAATTAATAAAAACCTAAATTTATTTGTACATTGTATGCGTGTTTGAAACGAAAAAAATCCGTAGTAGGTGCAATCCAGTCCCGGCAGGCCCGACCAGTAGACGCCTGACTGTGGTCATAAATTATTTGCTCGAAGAGATAGCCGCTTTTATAGGTCGTTCATACTACGCCTTGTTATAGCTTATATTCAATTTATATATATTTGTGCTGTTCTAATATAACCATTGATTATAAGCACCTATTCTATAGGATAAATTCCAATATATTTTGTTGTATTAGTATAACAGTTAATTTTTATTATTAATAATAATTAGAAACAATCACGTATACATCTTTTCTCGTCCAAGCTTCATATTATTTTGATATATCAACAATGATTGCAGCTTTCAGGTTTTCTCAAGTGGTTCTATATTCCATCAAAGGTTTTGAAAGTAACAAGTTAACAACAATATCAAAGTCCAGATCTAGATTAGGACTCATCATCAGCATCGTTTCAACTATAAACTGTCCACAGCTGAACATAGGCCTTTAAGATATATTTCTTATTACATCGTTGGGAAGCGGCGTGCAAGCAGCGGGTTCTGATGATCTTAAAAATGTCTCCTATATACAATTTGTGAGCGGACGTTTGACTTTAACCTACAGTGGCTGTACCTGAGTGCTATATAGCTTGCTCACTGCTATTTCTACTTGTCAATCTGCTGGGATATATTAGTTACTTTCGTCTACGGATCTCTTGACTCCTGACTCGATATCATAGATTAATCACGACCTAGTCCAAATAGCTCGTTTATGTCTCATTAAGCTATTGCCAACATTAGGTCGTTAAAAAAAATTATGCGAAAAAATATATATGTACGGTTTATATATGGAAATTACAAAGCAGCATAAGTATTTTATTACGCTACGAAAAACTCGCAGTCACGACAGTGTCACTTACATGGCTTGTTGAAGTTAATACGAACGGTGCAGCATTAAGGCTCTTACGTAAGCATTAATGTATTCAGCATATAAATAAAAACATGTTAAATTCACGCAAATTGAATCATATTTGATATAAGTATAATAGTAACGTATTAAACATAATCTGCATAAGTATGTTGTGGACTTTTTTCTGATTAAGGCTAGTTTAGAATCCTCGTAGCTTAAAGTTAAACACCATTATAGGACAGCTCAATCTGATCCAAGCTTTTTATTTGGTTTTTCGAGCATTTTTCTTTTTATAAGAAGTGGTCACTATAAACTATCCTATACGGATAATCAGGGGAAAAAATAAATAAAAGAATTGATATATTGAACCACATTTACGCAGAGTGTTTACTGAATCATTCATTTTGAACTAGAAGTGTTATTAAAGATGTAATATCTTCATTTGGATATTTACATTTATTAATTTAATAGGGCTTTATGTATAGCAAATATATATTATAATAAAATACGATGTAAGAAAACATATATTATTGCAATTAAAACGCATTCAAATATTAACCAACCGTTTGTAGTTTAATTTAAGTCAGTAAACGCAGCGCTAATAATATTTGCATAACTGGAACAAACTCAAAATGTATTCGCATTACGCCGTTTGGGAAGTCGGAAATGTTATATTCTACATTGGATTTTCATAGAGAATCAACAATTGTATCATTATATAAGTATAATTAAGACCTTTGTTTGAGAAATTTGTTACATTGCAATTTTACATTTTTGTATTGTAATTTTAGTAAGGTATATTCATGACCTTATATATTTTTGATGAATATAAAATGTACGTAACAACTGCCCTAGATTAGAGAAAATATTCCTACATCTTTTATATATAAATTCGAGACAAATATCACCTCCCAGCAGAAATTTTTGCTTAGTGATTAAAGATGGGTGTGGTTCGGCGTTATCGTGATAAAAGACCGCATCCTTTCTATTGATTAACTCAGACCGATTTCTCCCAACTTCTTGCTTTAAACTAATCAGTTCTTGGCAGTAGAGATCTGAATCTGTATGGTTCTGCACGGCTGTAAAAGCGAAAAAAAAAAACAACGTCCTTTCAAACCTAGTGGGGTAGAATAAAGACAGCATTATTGCTATTTAACCGGGTTTTGCTGCATTATGTCTACTCTTACCGATAGTCGACCACGACCTTCTTGTATTACATTTTTTAATTTTTATCACCAATTATCAATTTAATGTCATAAAAATGTTTCTAGACTAAAAACTTTTGAATGTTATGATAAATCTTAATATAGCATTCAAGAGTTTTTGATAGATCGAAATGTGCGGAACTTGGTTTGTCGACACATTAACATGATCGATATTATAATGTACACATGAAAAATTGTTAAATTTCATTTAAAAAAGCAACTGTTGAGTTTCTGGCCCGCTCTTCTCAACAGATCAGCGTTCCGAGGCGGTGGTAACTTACTACTATAAAATCGATGATCCATAAGTGCATGTAAATGCGAACTTGAATAAGGATTTGATTTTTAAATTTGTCAATAAAAAAATCACAAACCCGTACACGGTTTATTACAATTCTTTAAGTGAGCCCGTGTGGTACCTAAATATCGAGTTTTTTGTGTACTTAGATTTTACGAAATTGGTCAAAACTGTTTAGTGGTTAAGTAGTGGATAAGCTATATTGGCAACAGCATTACCTAAAGTTTGGTCTTCGATACAAATCACAAATGTTCTGACCATAGTTTCCATTGTAACATCTCTTAAGTTTGAAATTGTGTTCGTATGCTACAAATTCTTACTTCTTCACCTTTTCTAATTTAATCTTCAATTTTCTTTCCGTTCTTAACGCAGCTTCATTCATGGACATAAATACAAAACATATTGACATAAATATGTACACTCCAAAAAACATACAAAATTGATAACTAACCAGTTATGACACTTAAACTTGCATTCGTATTTAAAAACATGAGCTTCGCTAAAGCGAGCAAAGCACACTTTGTGTTTACTTATATTACAGGGACATTATTCCCTAAATTTATATTGTGTTTCATAATATGGAGAGTTCTACGTTATTGCCAACTTTGTTGCCAAGAAAAATGTTTTAGGGATATGCATAAGCGAATATTCAAGCATATATAAATTTTTATAAGTAATTCAAAATTAAATTATTTACATACCGCGTTAAATTTTATTAGACACAATACACGAGTGAATAATCTCTCTATTTAATTAGGGTTTTCTTAAAAGGTACGCAGATTCAGCAGGTTTTGCGATGTTGTAATTTAACGCTACGGAATTCCACTGGGCTCGATACAGGGATTATATTTCAGATTGGGGACCACTGCAAATTTATTTTTAAATAGAATTAATAAGTATCAAACACCAAATAATTCATAACAGTATTAATTAGAAGTATATTCATGTTTCGCAATTATGACATCAAAACTAAATGTAAACAAACATTCAATTATGGTGTTCAAACATAATTGAGCGTTGCGGTTTTATCAATTATCGAACACCTCAACCGCTGTTGTTATGCTGGTAATGCTGCTCTACATATTACAGCGACATATTGCCATAGCCCATAAAACCGACGGCCCATGTGTTTACACTTAATGCCAGCTAGCAGTGTCCAAAACCAATTATGGACACCGCTTGGCGCACGATATATGTGCGACATGAATTTATGAATGCTCCCAAATGATATATTGTGTCTTGTATATAAGGAATGAGATCGCGCTGTGCGTATAACTTACATAAAATCTTGGATATATAAATTTCAGTATATTAATACGACGGAAGCTTATTTTCTTTCATAATAATAAAAGCACTCAAGCCGACCTTAAAATTTTGACAAACAAATAGTTATTAAATAGAAGAGTCTTCAATAAAACAATAATAAATAGAGACCAATTGTTCTAAGCGTTGTACCTCGTATTATTGTAGACAACTAAAAACATTTTTTTAAGTAACTTTGTTTTAAAAACCATGTAGCAATGTTCAATAATTATAGTTATAGTGTAATTAATTGAATATGAATTATAAATTAGACTAAAATAGTGACGCCATGATTATTTGTTAAAAATTCTTGTTAACAGCACTAGGAAAGCTCGAGCGCTTACACTGGGACATAGTTCACGATAATGATCGCGGGTAATGGACCGAGTCGCCGACGTCGGATTTCGCAAACCGCGCTCTAAGCTATAAGTTTATGGACACTTACAATGAACACAAAGGACGCCTTTAACCTAATTACTGAACTTAATTAAAAAGTTACTTCGTTTTACAAATAAACGAGCAATGGTTCTCATTATATGCATGACTTATGAGAAATTTGTATATCAAATATAAACGTTATCCTCCTATTAGACAAAAATTAAGAGGTTATATATATGATTTTAATTTATTTGAGCTAATTAAATTCCAATCTAAGAAGTATAATGTATAACGAGGTGTGCAACCGATGTGCGTATCTGCAAAATCTATCTCGTTGAGACAAATTTGTGTATGTTTTCACAATTAACATTAAAAATTTAGGTTGGCCAAATATTTTATATAAATTTATATATAAACTATAAAACATAATGCCGTGATACAATCTTTTGAGCACGAAATGTAATTATTTTGTCGACAAAAAAAAACATTCAAACGAAAATTAACTTACAAAGTTATATGTAATAAGTTAATTTTGGATTTAAGTGTATTAATTTGTTCATTTTCATTTAATATATCTTTAAAACTTACTGTGTTACTGTTATAAAAATGTGAAATTAATATCCAATGAATAAAAAATATGTATAAAATAAATAATAGGCACCTTTTAAGCGTATACTAGAACTAAATAATTCCACAATATAATTTACAAGGGCTCGAAGTGCTAGCAGCGTAAGAAATTGTAGTAGGCTCATTGTATTTCCTACATCCATTGTAATGAACGAGCGATCTTTTACAAAGAGGCCATTATTTTACGACCGCCACAATTCTCGAGGCTTTTTTTCATTAGCCACTCCTTTACATTGTTCCTAAAATGCGATTCGTGTTAAAACGGACGTAACGAGAACGGACCTTTTTAAATTGACGTAAATATAATTACATAATAAACAGTGCTTGGAAATAGATGTAGACCTTAAAGGAATGAATGTATAGCTTACGTGCTATTGCTATCAATTAATCTACGGAACACCATATAAAAAATCTATGGTTTCCAAATAATCAAAAACGTATCGATAGTAGAGTATAAAAAGAGTTAAGAACATTTTCAATCGTAAAATAAATTAATATTCACTATTTGCCCGTGCCGACTTTGTACTGCTAGAAATTATTAACCGATAGTATTCTAGTAGCAAAAAGTGCAAAAGCTGTAAAGCTTTCACATTCACTCTTTTGCAGCTTATACACCTATGAGTTATTAACATGTGTAAGGGAGTCCACTTATACTGCAGTAAACCGGTCGTGGCAGAAGGCCGCTCTAAGCCACCGCCATTTGCATATTTTGCCTTCAAATATGGGTGATAATGCCTCAAATAAAAAGTCAAGAAATTTAAAGAAACGTGTTACAAATGTTTATGATTTTACAAATTACAGCGGTATTTTATATTTTATTTTCAACACTAAACGATTCATGTTAAAAACAAGCAATTTGAAATTTTTTTAACATAGGTACCGGTACGCTATCGGTAGTAATGTAGAACAGAAACGACTTAGAAGAAAACCTTTTTCTTTCTAAAATCAGTCAAAGACAGGAACCTTGACTCACGTTTTGTTGTAACAAAGTGTGTTGTTATTTATTTACGCATCTTCTACATCGACGAACAAAACAAAAACAATTATTGCATTGTGTTTCTGTGCTCGTGCGTAATTTTTTCAGGATGGTTGATATTACAAATTGATAGAAACGGTATAAACAATAACATCGGAATTGGCGCTCATGATTTGCATTCAGAAACTCATCTCACGTCACCGCACGTAGAGGGCGACGAGCTATGAAACCGCGATCCATTTACAAATTGCACAGCGCTCGCTCAGCGGGGACTTCCCCGGAGTTCGCGGTTGTATAAATTTGAATAAACAGTTGTTAGTGGCGGGATGCCGTCGGTTTCGTGACTGAGAGGAAACTGAAGAGGCCTTTCATCCCCTTTCTAATATATCACGAAAAAACTCCTTTGTGTCTGAATAGATCTTGATATAAAACCTGTGCTATTTGACGGGCCGTGTTTTTAGACGAGTTAGTTTTTATTCACTTTTGGGATACCAATATTAAACGTAAAAGCGTCATTAGTTTTTTGTACGCAATAAAATAACAACGTACACTAAAAAAGTGTTGAAGTAGAAGTCATTTTATTGTTGATTTTTTTGACAAATTAAAGGACAGGAACCAAATAGTGAAATATTTTTTGAAATAAAAAAATAGATGCAGATAATATAACATAACTCCACCATATACACGATGTAGGCGTATAAGAATGATTTCTATTTATTAATAAAGCATTATCAGAATTTATTATACATATTGCAAATCTAAGATACTTTTAATCTTCTATAAGTATTGTTATGAAAACAGTTTAAGATGATTTATTCATTACGGTGTTGCAACATGTAAATACAGTATGTTCCATTAATTGAACTGTGAATATTAATGAACCGTCAATTTCCCTAACGAGTGATTTGATACTGGTAACATCTTCCTTGTTACTAATAAATTATACAGGATATTACATGTCACATTAAAAGTGGAGGAGATCAAAGAAATTTTCGTAATGTTTTAATTAATCGCCTTTAATATCGATCAATAAAAATAATACAATAGAAATGCTTTGAAATTTTAATTTAGCTTTAATGCATCCTCATTGGTAAATGAATAGTTTCTCTCCGCTAAAAACCCATGTAGTTTGGTTTTTGGCGGAGTGAAACCATTTATTGACGATAAACGAGAGCAGCAAAAAAAGAGAGTCACCGGATCCAATTGGGGCACCACCACTACCACTCTGACAAGAGTACACGAATGCGAAGAACCCTCGTCAGTTATGTAAAACACTATTTATGCCTCATTTTCATTATATATTTGCTTTTGTATATTATAAATATTGTATGCACCTAAAGAAAACTTGTGCATCAGAATTTTTTATTGTTAAATTGTTTAATTATAAAATTTTAATTCATTCGCTTGCCGTGTTTTTTTAAATAAATAAGAAAAACAAACCAATAAATAAACACGTAATATTGCAGATGACCATTTCAATAAATCAAATTTTATATTTTAAAATGTTCCATAAAAATCTGAGATTTACAGATTAATAATTAATAGGATGATTGATTATAGATGTAAAAGCTTTGGAGGAGAGATTTTGCGATACATTTGCTGTTTTTTAATGTATGGGACTCCCATTCGAAAAATTACAGGTAAAAAAAAAAGTTTTGAAAATTTGAATTACGGCAAATTAAAATTATTTATTGTTATCTATCTGTCCTTGTAGATTTTGTATTTCCAGAAGTTAATTGCCTGTAAGATTCAAAAAGAAAAAAAATATGAATAAAAATTTTATTCAGAATGTATTTAGGTGTTAAACCTTTAAAGCTTTTTGCCGACAAATAACAAATACATTCACCCCTTTTAAAGCTCTACAACTTTTACTCCAATCACCCTTATTTAAGTAAGCAAATCAAAGAAACATAATATCCAATTATATTTAACTTTGTAAAAGACTGATCAATTAGCAAAGTAAATTAAAGTTGGTTTAATAAGTAAAGTAATAAAACACGCCAACTACAAAAGTGTTAATTTAACTTCTAATATGGTGTTTGATGTCGTATCAAATATTATTAAGAGCCGGTCCATTGGAAAGAGCCTCCAGCGCGGAATCCGGCGCGTTCCACTTAAACTTATAATGACATTTTGATATTCTTGTCATCGGGGGGTCGGCGGTCGGACGGGAGGGTAAGGAGCTGAAGTGAGGAAATTATCGGCGAATATTTCTGGATTTCCCGTCATTCGAAGTGTAATTTAGCGGCTCCGTCGGTGTTATTGTCTGACGAATTAATGTTATTAAGAGTTCGTCCGTCGATTTTGCTATCGGATTGGAAACGTCATTACGGCAAATATTTTAACATCGATATCCTCTGAGCTGTGGTGTTATTGTGTAGATATTTTTAATCCTGTCGTTGCTCATTTATTATTAATTTTTCTTAATTACTCTAGGTATGAGAACATTTTGATTTTGAATCAAAGCACAAGGTGAACAAAAAAAGACATACCCATAAAAAAAAAATTGTTATTTAAAATTACAAAATGGAAAATGGCTTTGAGATTCTGGACTGGAGAACATGAACAGGCATGCTTAGGAGGTCCGCCCACAAGCTGGACAAACAATCTTGTTAGATTGTCGGAAGAAGCTTGATACAGACTGCTTCCAACTGATCTTATTCGTAATCGATTGAAAAAGCGTATATCCAACAGTGAACATCTTACGACAGAATTGATAATGATGATTAATATGGAAAAACATCTCAGAAAAGTTTTACGTATACAATATGTGTCGTAATTTATTATAACAATATTTATAAATTGTATTTCAATTGATAATAACTTTTACACATATAAGTTATGAAGCTAGGACAATATTTCATGAAGTTAACTTTCTCTAAGAAACACAATATTGTTTTATTTCACTTAATGTGTAATATATTTATTAATTTAATGTTATATCTACATGACGTTTCCATTTCAATATCGAGTAGCAAGTGTGACGGTTGAACGTTATGGCACTCCTTAAAAGCTTCCCCTGTGACTCCGCCAGTGACTCGGGCCCCGTCGCCGTATCCTGTTATTCCCTACACTGACGTTGTCACTTCACTACTCTACCCACGCCTCACACCCTGTCTATTATGACGAGACACGTGAGTCACATGTTGGTGGAACATTGCTAATGCACTTCATCCCTCTGAATTTATAATAACAAAATTCCATTACCGCAGCGATTCAATTATAATATTTCATGTTTATTACTTTTTGTTTATAATAAATACTTACTCATTAGAAATACATAACGGTTTAATTTTATTATTTACTGTACACTGGAGCAGTACATCTAAATGGTGATGGCTCATTTGTAAGAAAATAGTTTAAACACTTTTACAACTAATTAAAGTGTACAAACATATATTAGCAGTGGCGTACCTAAGGGGGGGCGGTGGGTGCGGTCCGCACCGGGCGGCACTTACCTAGGGGCGGCATTTTTTATATTTACTTATAGTTGTAAAAAGCAACTTTTTCATTTCAATTTTATTTTCTTTCTTGAATAATAAATAATTATTATAAGTTTAATATTTGATTTATATAAATTATTATTAATTTTATGATTTCGAATATTATTCCTTGGTGTATATAAATGCATTTTAGTGTAAATTTTGGATTCTAATTCAAGAACAAGATAATAATTTTATTTTATTGTATTCATTAAAAATTTGTTGAATTCGTAAAAGGATCTTTACGACTTTGTTCGGCAATTTTTCCTAACTAAAATTTTTTGATGTCAGTTTATAAATGTCATTTCTTTTGAAAAGTTTATATTATTACTTTGAAGTGATATATCAATATTTTTTTTAAATTAAAGACCACTATTTGATTGACATATAATAGAAAGGGCGGCAAACTGGAGATCGCCCCGGGCGGCAAAAGTTCTAGGTACGCCACTGTATATTAGTGATTTATCTGAAAAAGGTTACCATAATTTAGTTTCTTCTTTTGGAAATTGCAATTGCATCTAACCGTAAAAAGTTTGCAGGGTTAGATAATAAGCAATAATTAATTCGAATATGTATGACTCCGAATTATTAAATCGCAATTTCTTAATACACTATACATTAGTTTCTTACGCCATTTTTTATTATTTCTAAAACCATTGATTGTGATTAGGGTATACATGTATAAATTGAAAATAGATAAGACACGCCCGTTATATCCGTACCTCTAAAGCTTTTACACCTGTAACCAATTACACTGTATATTCAAATAAAAGCTGAATGTTTTTACGTAAAACCTATGTAATGCGATAAAACCTACACAGTACCAAGAAAACTCTTATTAATCTTGGAATTGTTTCTCCTAAGTGCCCATTTCCAAGTAAACCTACAGAAGTAGGCTCGAACTTTAAGCACCGGTTATCGGAAAACGTTTACTGGTAGCATCGACAGAAAGATTTCACTAATTTTATTTTCCGCTTACTGAGACTTATTTTAAAATTTTGCTAATGTTATCGAATTAACAGTCAATTTAACCACCGTCTCGTACAAATATGATTGGGTGAAGTAATTTTTATACTAATGAGAAGTAATATTATGGTTCAGAGTGATTAGTGCAGGTGAGGTGCTGCCCAGAATGCCATGGTGTAAAACGACATTGTAATGGGTCGATAGTATTACTATTCATCTGTGACGTTTGTCTGAGTACTTTTTATTATTAAAAAATGTTTAAGACATTTTTTGTATATGGAGCAAATTCGATGTTCTTAAATATGGTATTTTTTCATTCGTATACATGTAGATTCGTTAAAGGTGTGAAAGTGTGAAAGTATGGCTCATTCAACAAAAAGATTTAAACCTTTTACATCTATATCCCCTCACTTTGGATATATACGAAACTGTATATATTAATTTATTTTCTCTTTTATTGTTGTTGTATATTATTTGTTTATATCTTATTATTTTTTGTAAAAAAACAATTATTGATTTTAATATGTATTACTTCGAATTTTGAAAAAGCTTTTCCTTATTTTATTTTCGTTATTTGTTATTTTTGTAACCATAGATTTTTGAATGTACCTTTACAAAAATCTATATTTATACATTACTTGACACCAAATGAATAATTATGCATTTGCTGTCAATTAATATATTATACAATAACTCTGTATGTTATCATAACTTTTTTTATAATAAGTCGATGAAAATAAAAGATTCGTATTTATGTGGATAATGTAATTAAATATCTTTTCTTTTTCTTCTTCAGGTGACTGTAACTAGCGAGGATAAGAATTCAGCCGTGTTTATACCTACTCGTATATATTCATCGCAGGAGGGTACAGCTGTATTAAAAAAAAAACAGTTTATAATTTAAGAAACGAAATTTATTAGTGTTAATAAATTAAAAAAATACTTTAAAACACTTTAACTAAATTCAATGAATCTACTCTGTAACCAATAACATTCGAATTTACGCAAATAGACAGAATGTATCTGACCAAACTATCATTCATGTCGCGTGAATCAGTTCCGGAATGCAGAACATCTGTATTCGAACAGGACCAAACCGAATGTGTTTATCTGTTATGAGAAACATTTGGCGGAAAATGTAAAGCGCGCCAACAGGATATATCGACGGGACATTTTATAATCTATGAAGTTTTTTTTTATAATAGTAGCATGTGGCAAATAAAAGTGTCAAAGCTATTTTATTACTTTTACACATATAAATGACTAATTCAGAAATTTTATAATGACTCATCTACTTGATTTAAAAACTTTATATTTTTTTGCGAATACGAATTTGATTTTGTATTAAAGGTAGAAATAAGGGAAAAAAATACAATCACAAAAATTCTTGAATATAGTAACTGTACTGTGTTTACAGAATTTCTTTAGATTGTAGGAAATATCGAATTATTTTTTAATTATAATACATAGACTCGTAAACGCTTATAAGATTTATTTAATTATAAAGTTTTAATTTTAGTCGTTTCGTCTTCAGGCATTGCGGTATCAGAGTCAATCGTTTAGTTGTTAATACCGCCGCTAACAATAAGCTCGCATGTACATATTTCCTCTGCTTGCAGTTACCGTTAAGTTCTGAAACCTAATTCGTGGACACATTTAATAGATTTGTATCAACAGCCTTTTCGTTAAGTGGTTTAGCGGCTAATTGGTATCTGGATTAATGAAAGCGTTGCGGCAGAAACCTCGGATTAAGGGATTAACTTACCAAGCATTATTTACACGGAGGAAACTGACCGTGTTATCGTTCTGCAATCGAAGTCGCTTCAGTTAATCGCCGGTCTTTCATTAGTTCAAATCGTTCTATCACGTACTCCGTGAATTTTGGTAACATTTTGTTTTTATTATTTATGTTACATTTTTATACTAAAATTATCGAAGACGATAAATGTAAATTTAAAAATGTTAATCAACGTAATAAATTTCATAAATATGATAAGTGGCTTTTGTAAATAAATTCTTGATATTGTAAGTCTCATTACTTTAAGAGAAAATTATATGTCAACATCCATTATAAATTTATTAAAAAGAAGATATAAAATATCGATTTAATGAGGTCTCGGCAAAAAGACGTTTGTCGGCGACATCTCTCAATATGGCGCCTTTTAAGCTCTTATTTTATTTCTTGGCTTATCGTCCGCGTTGCACTTAATTAATAACTAGCTTTTTAGTTTTAATAAATTCTCAGGCGTTTAGCTTTTGATGCAGAGCTTGTTTAACATAGCCTCGATTTGGATACGTGGATGATAATTTTTGTAATGAAATAAGATATTAATTTTATAGCCTGAATATTAATGAGTATTAAAACTGCGCTTTTAATCGTATGGTTTGTTTGTTTTGAGTCATTAGGCTATAATTGATTTTTTAAAAACCGGTAAACGAAGAAGCATTGTGGGCGTTTACTGAATAATTTAAATTAGTGATACGCTCTACCTGTAAAAATGTCTTGTTGTTAAATTTTAAAATTTCATTTTGTAAAACCCTCTTCACACCAACATTCTTATAGAAAGGTATAAAATGCTTTAATCTTCTAAAAGTTCATTAAAATAATAATTATTTACATTAGCTTTATATGTAACAGATGTTATTTATTAATGGAATTTAAGTTAGAGAATTATTTTTATAATGTTGATTTAATAATTGAGGGAATTTAATTTTTAAAATTTTTAATTCTAATTATCGTGATTATAAAAACAGAAACATTATTTCGATCATTATTACAAATAAGGACTGTGGCATAATACGTGGGACTTATTTATAATATGAGAAATATTTTCAAGCTCGTGTTCGTTCAGCTAAACGTTCACAGACGGACAAATAGAGCATGAGATGAAGATAACAGTTTCTGCTCTAACGCTAGGAAATTTCTTTCCATTTACAGTACTATTTCAGATCGTCAACTTGCCAAATTGTTAATTTGTCTTACCGTAGTGTTCTACAAACTGCTGTTACGTTTTGAAACATTGATTTGAAAATTGTAGACGGTTTTATTATTATAAAACGACAGCATTAAATTTTTAAGAACAGCATAGATAATAACTAGAACGAACCAAAATTTAAATATCTTTTAAATTAGCATTAATATTATTTCATATTTAAAAGTATGTTAATATCTTCACAATTGAAAAGTAGGAGATATCGAAAAAATATGGAAAAATATTCATTTTATGCAATGTGATCAACCATTTTTATTGTATAATGATTTTGTTATAATAATTGTTTTGTATATAACAAAATGTTCGTTTTGTGTCAACACACGGTTATGATTTTTAATCAAATAAAATTATCGTACTTGTAATAATTTGTACAAACATTATCTATTTTTACACAAGAAAAATAAAATTTACAGGTTGAAGTTTTCATTATTTAACCCCATACCTACGATTTTACAGTATGCTACAAAAATGTATGTATTGGTATATTTTTACACCAGTGACATTTTATATATCGCAACAGAAATATGTTAAATGTATACTAAATAATTATTAATTTATGATTTAATTATTTATATTTACAAAGTTATGGAGAGGGCTAGGCCCAGAATTTTTCTTTGAGATTCAATAAGGATTGAGAAGAACCCTTGAAGGACGAAAGTAACCGAGATAATGAAGCAGATTGACAAGTTGAAATGGTAATGGGCAGGCTACATAACGCGGATAGCTGCCGTTGTGGCTTTGAGGCTCTAGTGTGGAGACCATCGAGGTCTGACCGACAAGTGCATCGTAGGGCATCCACCCACACTATGGACAGTTGACCTTGTTAGGGTCGCCGGAGAGAGCTGGATCTACAGGGGTGGCAGTGCATGTCTTACGGCTAAAATTATAGTGCTAACACTTTTTTTTAAATTACTAGCATCGTGTGTGACCGGTATGCAGCACAATTATTTAGAGCCTATTCGCTTTATGTCTTGCATTATCTAAGTATTAGAAAGAAAATTAAAAACATTTGCTGCTACTTTATTGTAAGTGCACATATAATAACGATATTTGAACTCGAGCGGGACGTATCATAGTTTGCGGGGAACTGAGAGCAAGCAATATTGGCAGGAGAGGGCTTCAAATGCAATTATGAGGCAGTGCGTCGCCTCGGGAGTCGTGCCGTCTATGGACCGTGTATATGCGTTTAATAAGGATCGCTTCATGATCGCAGCCTCCGTTGTCTCTTGATTGAATTTCCACGCTTTGGTTCAGTTTCATTTACTTTTCATTTGAGACTTTAAATTTTTTATTTTAAACATTGAAAACATATTGAAAGTAACGTTAATAAAATAATTACTTGTGTACATATAAAACGTGAGCTTAGAATGTTTTTAAGGCGATCTGTTGGAAGTCGCGAATGTGTTGCTAAATAGAGAATTTTTCATTACGAGAATATATTACAATGTTATGAGCGGGTCGTGTCTCTTCTTATCATAAAATTATAACTAATAGCTTATACTTATCACTATCTATAGACAGTATGTAAATAATAAGTATTACAAAAGCACAAAAATAAATTATTTATTATGAGGACGCCATAGTAATGGTTGTCAAAAGATCTTTAGTCTGGTTTGTTTAACAAGATCAGTAATTATGAAAAAGTGTTAAATATATGTATACATATTACATCAAAGTATACGATATATTGCAGAGATGCTGGTAAAGGAATTCCTTGGCGGTCTATTCAAAGAGTAATGATAGATCAATAACGGTATACTGTCAACCATGTACAACCTTTTAAGTCCATAGTAGACGCGTCTCCAATAAACAAGCGATAAATCCTTTGCCTTTTGTCAAAGTACATTACTGAACTAGGAAATAAAGAACGTATAATTGGCAAACACCGTCTTCGAGTAAAGTATTATATTAAAGTATAGTTCGAGTAAAGAATGTTTGGATGCAGTTTTAACGCACAAGTTAAATGATGTTTTGACAAACAAAGAATTATATGATAATACATTATGTTTCGATTTTTCATAACTTGAAAGAAAAAGGGTCGTATCACAACTGTACAAACAATATAAAGCCACAACAAACTTTTTAATACCATACACGCGTGTTCTTGTTCCTTCAAGTATATACAAATAATTTCATAGGCTAGCTCTCGAGATCGCTTACACCGTGACCCAGATTTGGGCTTCATTCGGAACGTATTCAAAAGACAAGGGTCCACTTATTACTATAACAACGATATTTTGTGTTCGTAAATATAATTTGATTTTTAAAATCCATTTTAAAATCACGATTTTTTTCGAAAGCTATGAAAATGAAAGAAGGTTGTGAAACTTCTTTAGTTGAATTTTAGTAACATGCACTTTAATCCATCTAATTGTCATCGTTTAAAATCATGTAAAATAATACAGCAGTGATTGATTTACACTAAAGACTGTCTAGACATGTCTATTTCTGTCACCGAGTTTTAGTGCGCATGCGGTACTATCTTCCAGAATAAAACATCCATAGTGAAATAACGGGTACGGTAAATAAAATTCTTCAGTAACAAACTAATAACTATTTATTCAAATGGTATTTAAAACGGAGTCATTATGAGTTCGCTTCTTTAACACATTTACCACACATGAGTGAATACAATTGAGGCGTTTTGCGATTTATCCAAAGCCTTTGCGTAGACCATCAAACGTTGCTACATAAACTTAGCCATTTTGGTATGCGCAGTACCGCTCTTGATCTTGTTGCCTCTTATCGAAATCTGAGACTCTTTTAAATCGGCTAGTTCTCATCTAAAGATGAGTGTTCCATAGGGTACTGTTTATGGCCCCTTTTTGTTTCTATTTTATATTAACAACTTCCTGTTTATCTTAAAAGGTCTAAGAGATATTATACTTTTTGCTCATGTTACCTCACTTATTTTTATAGTCTAACGTAAAAAGAGTAATTGCGATAAAGTAAACAGTGTATGTACTATTATGTTTGCTTTATTGGTTCGAACAAAATAATTTAGTCTTAAATGCTAAGATAACCAAGTGCATTGAGTTTACTCTTCCTAATGTAAGGTTCAAAAATGTTGCTTACTAATGATTTTCATTAGTTTGGCATTACTTTAGATAAGAACCTTTAGTGAAAGCATCACCTCTCGACAGTTACAGGTAAACTCAGGTCGGCGTCATAGCAATTAAAAAATAAGACAATTAACGGATGCTAACACAGCTCTTGTCGTATATTTTAGTTATTTTTATAGCGTTCTGTTTTACGGTATTTTATTATGTGGCAGTTCCGCGGATATTAATTCTATATTTATTTTACGGAAAAGAGCTGTGCGGCCTATTTATAACTTAAAAGCTAAAGATTCCCTGAGAGATGTTTTTAAAGAAATTGATATTCTATAAGTCGCTTCGCAAAACATTTCTAATTGTTGTTGTTTCTAATTGTTGTTTGTGCACCATAATTCGAAATATTTTATGAAAAATAATGACAAACATATGATAAATAAAAGAAGTAAAAATAAACTCGTAACACCTAAATTTTGCCTTCAAAAAGTTAACAAATTCTTCATAGGTTCGTACGCATAAGCATATATAATAAAGTTTAACAAGGTATCTTCCGTTTCTAAGTTTTAAATTCAAAATTAAAAGCACATTTTTAGATAAAGCTGTAATAAGTAGCATTCACGAGGTCCTTGTTGATTGAAATGAATATATATACATGATATGTATACATGAACAAAAAATTTATTAAATTTCATTTAAAAGAGTAACAGTTAAATTACTGGCCGGTTCTTCTCAACAAATCAGCGTCCCGGGCCGGAGATAGTTTACTATCTATAATGTTAAAATAATCGTCAAGTTAAAGGCGCATGTAAATGGCTAATGGAATAAAATATTTTGAATTCAAGAAGTGATGAAGAAAGACAAATGTTCAAAAACTCTACATTCTGGTTGTTTGGCTGGTTGTTAGATTCTGGTTGGTAAGAGAAAATTTGTTATGGAATTATCATTCCATTCTCTGCGGTTAACAGCAGAGTAAGGAATCACTTAATCCACGTGTACAAGATGCTTGTTTTCTTAACGTGTATGGATTAAGGTTCTGATGATCAATAAACACATTTGAACAATCATCTAACTATATATCTTTTACTAAAAATATCTCAAAATAACAAATTACAGGGTGTAAAATTAAACACCAAAAAAATCTTGTATTTATATCTATTCAATGTAAATCCTAGTAAATTGTAAGCTCGGGTTGGCTTGATTTTCTATCTTTACTAATTAACTTCAACATTCAATTTTACACATAAAACGAAATTTATGAAGTCCATCATCATCACCTTCATCATTTAAGCAGTGGGACTACTGGATGTAGGCCTCTCCCATATATTTCTAACAGGGCCGGCATTTAGCGTTTTCATACGACCTTAACAAGTTTATCTTTTCGGCTAACGACGTACGCTACATTTGTCGGTCCTCCTAGTTTCTATTCCAGGACTTTAAGTCCTCAGTGGCCACCTATTCTGTGCGCTATGTGGACACACTTCTACTTCGACGTGCCAATCCGCTGGGCTATATCAAGTAATTACGTTAATTTCGGTTCTCCTCATTCTTGCCTAAATCTCATAGAGAAATATGCTCCAGCACAGCCCTCTTCACGACTTCCTGGCCGTGGTTTATAAATAGGAATAAAAAGATTTAAATTGACACATTTACATTAATAACTAAGTTTCCTTCCTCAGTCTATTTTGAGTTCTATTATTCAGTTCAATTCGTTATTCACAAATGTAGCCAGTACTACTATCCGATATGTAATAACGAATTATAGCAACGAAATACGTGAAAAATTTTCATGCTAAAACCAATTCGGGCGCTTGAGGTCATGACCCCTGTGACCTTTTTCTATATTGGTCTCACATAATAAGCATTAAACGACTTCACATTCAAGTTCGAAACAAACTCTTCATCCCAGACTAAGTAATATGTGTATGTTTGGAAATCATATACTTTAAATAATAAACGAAGCTTTAAAAAAGGTGAATGTATATTTATAACTCATTAACTGTGTGAAATAATAAATAATATAATGACATTATTATAGAAAAAACGTATTCTAAACTTGAAACACTGTGTGTAAAAAGTAATTATTTCTCCCTATTTTCCGATGGTATTAATGTCATATTTGTGAAAAAGCTGTACGTACACCTTTTGGCTAACATACGAGGTATTCATACATCCCTTTAAAACTTTCATACCAATTTAACCGATCATCCTGTATATTTATCTTCAAATCATAGTACATCATGCAATAGTGTGAGTAATGCAAATAGTTATGTTATTTTGAAGTTAAGCCTAAGTAAAACTTTATCGAGACTTTATCCCAGGTAAAAAAAATATTCACCCTGACAGTAGCTCCGTAAGTTAAATAATGTAAATAAGGTAAGAAATTGAATTACTACTAAAAAGTGAATTAAGGAGAGATGCTTGTCATTTTGCATTATGTGAAATTAGTTTTAACAATTTTAATTCATTGACATTCACCATTCGTCTGTAAGTAAAAGGATGCCATTTTAGAAGAGCTCAATCTGATACTATCGAATTCAAGTTTCTATCAAATTCTAATTATTCTATCAATACTGGCATTCTTCTTATGACGTATACGACACTATAAAAGGACCTATATGAATAATATAAATAAATGAATGAACAAAATTCATACACGAAACCACTTTATTTTTATTACATGAATTATGAGATGTGTTATACAAATAAAATAGTACGTAACGTAAATTTTACGTAGCGACGCATAACCTAAAACAAGCATTGAGCGCAAATAAAAACTGATCAAACTGTAAATAAAAAATTATTGATTTTTAATCTGTTTCTGTATTCTGAAACTCATTATCTACAGAGAAGAGAGCTATTATAGAAAAACCCATCGAAATTTTTTCTAATTAAATAACTACCGAATTTTTTTTAATCGAATATAATAAACGATTTTTTGAAATCTTATTATTTAAAAAAACTTTACGAATCTGTAATACTGAACAATTAAGAACTTGGAAAGTTTTTTTGTTAAATTATATGAAGTTAATTAGTTTAAATATTAAGATAAATTATTATACAGATTTGACATATCATATGAGCTGTGGATTTTTCGTCAGCTAATTTAGAAGTTGAAATTATAGTAAATCAAAGTTAAAATATAAATACGCAAACTTTAGGTGTAGATTATGCCTAAATAAAGTTATTTTTTTTCTTTTCGGCATGGAAGGTATTGTTGGCATTTATAGATTCTCTATATTTGAGGGGTTGGGCGCAGAAGTCACTTCCCTAAATCTCGTTTCAGTAACTAAGCTCAAGAGCTCCCTAGGGAGGGGAAACACAAAACACTAAGTTGTTACCGAATCGGAAGGGCCACAGCAATTCAGCGCGGGCTGTCGTTCAATAATGTTGCAGCTAATGAGCAGCTCCTTCTACATATCTCAGACTACGAAAACTGGTGTAGTCTAAAATTCTGTGCTAAAATATGACCATCACATTTTTGTGTACACGATCTTTCCACACGTCATCGTGCTCGTCTTGTTACATAAATTTAGTTAAAAACCGTTCTTTATTAGCACACACACATATATGATGATAACGTATCGTTGGTGTGTTTTCATTTTGATTATTAGCACTTTTAAAAAAAAAATTATTACTTGGTATTTAAACAGATTTAACTTCAGCTACCTATTTCAGATGGTTATTAAATAAAATTTTATAAAAATAGAATGACATACCTACCCTAAACCTAACCTTTACTAAAGGTACATAAAGTTTTAACAGTTATTTAGGATGACGGTTGCCTGTTTGGGCGTATTTCCCAAGGGCACTATAACACAATAGGCATTGTGAATAGCAGGGGAAAGTAGAATGCATTGCAAGCGTCATGCAAGGGAGGAAGTTTTGAGTTTTGTAGCGATTGTTAATTCGTCTAGACGAGATTGAATATCTGATAGTTATATTATAAAAAAAATTTGCTCCTTTAGGTAGCGCAAGGCCGAAGTTGAAAAGCACTGTAAATGATATTATTAAAAAATCAGCCGTACTTACAAAAATATAATATACATTATATTTAAAATAAAAAATAAAATATACTTATAAATTATATAAGTATATATTTATATATATATATATTTAAATACATATAAATGTCCCTATCATTAAAGACAACTCCGGAAATCGGTCTTGAGTATTTTTGAAATTATAGCGTAGTTTGAAATTTTTATTAGCTGTTAAAAGTGATCGTAAGTATAAGCACATATTTCAAATGTTCAAAAGCTCTAAAAAGGCCAAAATGCCACAGTCTAATCACAAGTCGAATTCAAGCAGTAGCTTCATGGAGGCTGTTGACTTAAAAAATACATTATTGTCTGTCCTTTTTACACAAGCATCTATACTCTTCCGTAAATCGAAATCAAAGCTCGTCGGAATTGTAGAGTAGTGAAGTTCGTGAATGATTCGCATCTGAGTGAAGTAATGCGCAAGTCAAGGTGCGTTCGAAATATTGACAACAGTGTTTCTCTAAATTAAACATTATACTTCCAGAGTAATGTTAACGAAAGAAAAGCTACCGTTTACTCCATATACTGAATTTTTATAAAATAAATTAAATTTGTATGTATGTGCTCTGTAAATCGAGTAACAAGCGATACTTCATAGACTGAACCTTGCTTTATTATCTGTCGGAATGTCATATACTGCGGAGCGTTTTGAACAAGTATCGTGAAAACTTTGGTATTATGTATGTCTGAACGTACCTGCATATGGCGGACGCTCAGTTTGTGTTTATGTCAATAAGAAACTGATTTTCGTTTGCGCGGGTGTGGATTTATAAAATAAATTAATAATTATGTGTTAGTGGAAAGTGTGAATTGAGTGATTTTTTTGGTGATAATGTTTTATGCCTCTGGACTTGGGAGATATCTGGAATATTCACAGTACTTATAAAGGTATATATTTTGTATGTTTCTTCATGTTTTAAAGTAGAAAAATGTCCGGATAAACTAGTAAATGCTCTTCATACTAACTCGAAACACTTCATAAAATTTGATAATTGCTTATTGTTATATAAGTATAAAATATTAATCATTTTCGAACAGACGAACATAACGATAACCTATCCCCAGATGATAACTTTGCACGATTAATTACTATATCTTATACATACACCGTTCTGTGTTTTCTTTGAAACTATGGCTAAATATTAATAAATTTATAAACATGAATATTTATTAATTGGATAGCAAATTAACAAAAAATATACGTTTTTGAAATAAAACAGCATACTATTGTTTGTTTATTATTTAATTTTTTTTTTAATTATTCAGATTACAGATCTTTTTTCTATTTATTGATTTTTTATTTACATACATATATGTATCTATATGTATATATATATATATATATATATATATATATATATATATACATTTATACAATTTATATGTATATTTTATAATTTATTTTAAAAGTATAAATTTAATGATGTTTTGAATTGATTGATTGTAAAGGAAGTAAATAAAACTTATTTAGTGAATGTTTATCTAAGGTACCCATAGAATAAAATTTAAATTATATGGTTAATAGTAGAAACACTGTGGGGGCTTTTATTATAACTGGCCTATGATCTTAGGAATATTGTTGTTATTTAACCACAAGTGCTTGTCATACATCATATGTTTTGATGTATGACTTCATTTTCCCACCAGGAACATCTATGAAGTATTAGTATGCCTTAAAAAAGATTTCTCTTTCAACTTTTTTATTTAGTTATTATGTTGTAACATATTGTAAAAAGACACATCTGGTGACCACTTGATAAAAATAAACCTGGTGTGATTTGTGACTGGTATTGTAATAGCCAATTTTTTTATTCTTATTAATCAATTAAATCCATGTACCATAAGATAAATATTTTGCATTAACAAAACATTTAGTTTTATATTGGATATACAGCATTAAGGATCATTGAATTAATATTTGATATGAAAATATTGAGGTTATACTTTTTCTTATGTAAATGATTTCTGCTATATCTACATACTGTGACATGTTCTATTGTATGTTGGAAAAAAATCAAATTGTTTGAATTCTCAATTTGTCAAGTATTTTTGACTAGTTATGTATAACTGCATAGTTTTTCAATGGCAAATTATGAGTATGAAGCATTTGTATGGCGATATTTATGTATTTTACTATATTACATTATACATATATATATTAACCTATGTATATCTATATGTATTTATACACTAATAATATTTGTATATTCATATATTTTGTATTGAGATATAGTCAAAAAATCTTTATTTTGATTTTTGTTTATTTATCTAGAAATGAACATAAAATCCAATTGTGTTAATCCACAGTTTTTTATTGAATCAGGTTTAATTTTGTGATTGTTCTTATTAATTAGTAATGCCTTCTTATTAAACAAGATTAGATTTATTTATATTCCTTTTCCTTTCATATATTAATTAGCTTTTATTATCAATAATAAATTTAGACAGATAGAAAGACATTAATCACAACTATAATTCAGTAGCTTATTTTGGTACATCTAATTAGATGTTAAAATAAAAGTTATAAAATTCCTATACTGTGCTACATTAGGGTAAAGTGCTCGGGCACATTGTTTAATAATCCAATTACTCCATAATTATGAAGCTTCTGCGCTCTACATGGTTGTGCATGAAAGTTTTGTATGTGCCTATATCTTATTTTCTGTATATGGATTATTAACCATTATTTTATTTACTGTAGCTATTCAAGTTCAATATGCCTTCATGCATTCTGTATCTATGTCATTAAACTCATTAAGAAACTATCTTATTGTAGAGCACAGATAAATTTAAAAATGTCATATACTATGTAGAAGTTTATTCTTATGTTATTCCTCTTATTTTAAATAATTTTCTTGTTTGTGTATAATCTATATTATCATAACTTATTGCTATATAAATAAAATTAGTTTGTAATTATAAGGTAAATAGTAATGTAAAATATTATCAAAAAAAAATTAGGAAACATTTTGAAAAATCTGAATCATTTTGATGTAAATCAATGTTAAATATAAATCATTATTGTTCAGATGCATTTTTTATCTTGTTATTTAACTTTTTGCTAAGAAACTATTTATATCTATGTGGCTTTAACTCATGATAATTATATTGACCTATGATTGTCATGACATTCATATGAATAATTTATCTAAATATTTGACTGACTTGAGAGACTTTATTACTTTAGTTTCAATTATTACGCGAACAATATTGAAACATTTAAAGCATGTTTGAAAGTTGCTCACGAAAAAAGTTAAACTTGAATACAGTTTCGTAACGCGGAATTTAATGCCGTTTTTGAAAGAATTTTTCACTTGTATTAAATTGCCAGGCGTATCTCCGAATGTATTTTATTAATATAGTTTTGTATTTTTGTGTTCTAATGGTAAATGAGGTCAGGTGTTATAACCGCGATATAAATTGCGTTTCTTACAATCAAACTTTTCAGGGTAATTTTTAACACAAATGGCAATTGATATAGGCAACCTTTTTAGTATAAGCATAAGAAATTCAAAAATTTCTCGATCTTTGTTAGAGCATATAACATAAATATTCCGATAGTTATCGCTTCCATTTGCAAGAGGCTGTGGATAAATTCCACTGTTTATTCGTGGTGGGTGACCTTTGGTGCTTTTACAGCTTCCTTGAACTCAGGATCTAAATCGTAACCTTCTGATGTATTTGTCGTTACACTGTAGTACGTAAACATCGAGTTTCGATCTAAAGATGCCATTCCTAGTGTATTTACTGGTCTTAGAATTTGTTTTACTAAGGTAATGAGCGTGCGTGAACGGTGGATGCGCTGCAAATTTTCTTTTTTCAAATTTATTTGCACTGGATTATTAAGTGTATGTAGGGGTCATATGCTTTAAGAACATGCTGCTTGATTCCCAATCTACTGAATTATAAAAAATGTCTAAATTCTTAGTAGGGTGATAATATAATGTATTTTTTTAATCAATCATTACGTCAATACTTATTTTTAATTAATAAATTCACCGTTAAACGTTTTTACCCAGTTAATTACTACATTAAAAATCTTTATAGTATACGAAATCTTTGTTGATATTATGTATGTTATTGTACAACTGATAAGCAATAAAAAAACAACGACCTGTCGCCAAATGTCTTTTATAGAGATTTGGTCTGGTGCGTTGCAGACATTTAGAAGGAACAGTCTGGAAGGCGGTTGTACTATTTTTTTTCGGCTTTACATAAATGTTTCATATGTGACAAAATTTCAAATTAAATTCAAACTTAACTGTTTTTCACCTAAAAGTTCAAAGTTCAGCCGAAAATTTATTATTTAAAAATATAGTTTTGTGTTGATTATTGAAAAAAAAAAAGGTTCTTTTACGTCAGCCGGGCGCAAGCGAAATGTATACATAATGTGTAAATGAAATGTGGATATTGATTTGACATTTGTACAGTAGAATAACCGATAAAATGAATTAGGTACAATAAATAATGAAAGCAACTAAATTTACGTAAGTCAGATTAGGTTTTTTGTTAGCATCATGTACCCCCGCTATCGGAAACTGCCAAATATCTATAGGGACCATTTCGTTTTTCTTAAATTTTTATTACTTTTCAAACATCACGTCCGTAGGCGTTCTGATTTGGGAAGTATTGTTATCAAAGTAAGCATTAAAGCTGTTTCTAATCCAATTTAATTACCTGAACCGAATTAATAAACTTCATTAGTAAAGCAACTTTTACAATGAAATTTTATGTTTATAAGGGAGTCATTATCAATTAGGTTTTATATTTACTATAGACTTATGTCTACGAATAGATTTACCGTAAAGGGAAATACGCGACCGGCCAGTTAGTGCTCGAAGGTCGGCAAAAACATAATGATGGAGAGAGCCAGTAGCCTGCCTTTCTGGGTTGTGAGGGTCAGGTCGATTGGATAATGGGTTGTTTCATGTGAAAACAGGTACACTCAACGTCTTTGAACTTAAATTGATACAATGCCATGTTTACTTATACTCTCTGGGGTAAAACATTCTTTCATTTATTTTCAAGTAACAACATTTATAATACATCATGCAATGAACATTTTATTTTATCTTATGTTACGGGTACAATTCGAATTATAATTATGACTAACTTACTATCAAAACATCTAATAGAGACAAACTTTTTTATTTGTTTTGGATATCATCATAATTTCAGCAATAACCGGTTGGGAGCTGCATGTATTTAATGTCTGCAAAGCACCTTATACTTAATGAATCTGGTAAATCAATATAAATTTCTCATGTCATTAGAGAGAAAGAACGTTCACTATGTAGAAATCCCACCCTACATGTTTATGTCATCCGCAGTTTAATATTTTTTATTCGTTAAAGTCAAACAGCGGCGTATAAGTGTGGCTGCAGTCGATAAATCAGCGCACTCGACCTAATCAGAAACATTAAATCCTCAAATACGTGCGTAAATTTACGGTAATTCTGTTTAATTCTGTGTTCATTACACATCAAAATTTAAACTAAATTTGTATATGGTTTAGAGCTGTTATCAGTGAAGATAAACAGTCATTGGAGCATTTCAGGTAGTGTTCATTTACAATATCTATTATGTTTTGTAACCATTTATTTGGGGATATGCTTTAATCGCCACGTTGGCAGACGGCTGGGCGATCGCATTGTGTTGTTATGGTAGGGTGAGAACGCTGGTGCCTATCCTCTGGAACCAAATTCAACTGATGGCCAGCGTTCGAGACGCTTCAAAACATCTTCTCGTCTAATATACCGGAATGTCTAATGAAGAAAGGTCTGCTGTTGCCAGTTATGACGTATGGATACAAGACTTGGTCTCTTATGATGTGTCTTACAATAAGGCTCAAGATCATCCAAAGAGTAATCAACAGGACTGCTCGGAGTTTCACTGCGAGATCGAATTAGAAATGAAGAAGCCTGCAAGAATCAGTCACCGATGTAACTCGAAGATTTGTTCTGTCTGAAGTGCTAGTGGTTTTCAAATAGCGACCATGCGCCGGCAGACGCATCGTGACTCGTTTCCACTAGGTGGACTGACGATATAATCAAGGTAGAGAGAAGATGCTCAATGCAGACCGCTTCAAAACTGTCTTATTGAAAATCTATGTAAAAGGCCGATGTTCAGCAGTATACGTCCTTTGTAATTGAATGCGCAGTACTCACTTATCATGAGATACGCGATCATACGTCTTGTTCACAAGTTTCGATAGTTACAGTATAAATAATACATAAAATATACAGTTTAAAGTTTAAACGATCGTTGTTAAAATAAATACAATGAATATTTCGTGTTAATATCGAATAAAACGAATCCCATTCATCATAAATATGCATAAATCTATATTAATATCACATTGGTACAAACATGAAATGCAGATGTATGTTCGAAACACATGTTCGTTTAAATCCTTCATTCATTTTTATTATTAACTTGTTGTCCGAACATATTATGTACTGTCAAGTTATTGGTCTGGTGCAGTTCAAAAAAACGAATAGAGTTCCTAAATACTTATATTTTAAGTGAACACTTTAGTTGTTGATATATTGTATTGATAACAAAAATTATATACAAAAATAAGTTTTCACCAACTAAGTGGACACACGAATTTTTTAAGGGCCAGACCATTACATTGTGTATCACGCATCTAGGAAAACAGTAATTTTATGGTGCAAAACATGCAATAAATTTTAATAAACGTATAGTAAAGTAACTGTAACTATTTAATTTTTTTAACATTTATCTCTTAAAGACACGAATAATACATAAAAAAATATTAAAGTTTTTATTAATCCTGTTATTCACTTTAAATTACATCAGGGTATTTACAAAATTTGGTAAAAAATATCTAATAAAATAAAATTAATGTTTAGTATTCCACTTTAAGATTACGTAATTTCTTTTTCGGTGATTTTATTCAAAATTTTATCCTAAACTTCATCGGAAGTGTTCGTGTCATAAAAATTGACTCAAATGTGTTCTCAAATCTTCGGTTTAGTGCACATTGAGTTTTATATTAAGCGCACTTTAAATTTAGATTTTATTAATGAATAAGGAACTCACCGATTTCGTAATTTCGTCACGTGGGTCACAGATTGAAGAAATAGATGACGCACGAGTTTATCTTGTGGCTTTAATGTACATTTGATACATTTGATTTTATTCCATTAAAGATTTATATAAAACCCATGAAACAACCTTTATCGGTGAATTAATTTGATTTACTGTCAAAGTGTGCGAAACACCGCTTACAGTTTAAGATATAAATGGGTTGTTACGCTTAAACAAAATAAATAGCATCTTCAACACTACAGATTACCTTGTAAAATAAATATACATATTTTGCAAACGCTCATCACTTTGAAATTTATTCGTTTGGGAAAATTTGCTTGAAACTCTTTTATGCATGCGAACCCTGTTTATTAAGCCCTTGTGTGCATATGTATTCTCTGCTACTTACCAACTTTGCTGTAGGTAACTTTTATGATCGTAAAAAATAACTTTGCAAATTTTCTTATAATTTATTGTTGCTGTTTTTTACTCAGTATATTATTAGCTAAAAGGTTTTCCAAGTCAGTCATTCGTTTTACACACAAATGTTTATAAAATTTTAGACTGTAAAATTAAATAAATGATTATTATAAACAACGTAAAATAATATTAATGATATGTTTTTAGAAGTACAAAAACATTTAATTGCAAATCAAAATGTCTGCATGCAATATGTGTCAACCTTAATTTAGTAAAACATCAGTCAAACTAAATTCATCTTTAGCGTCGAGGACATAGAAGATGTTTTTTAAAACCCGGTGGAGAGACAATGGTAACGACGGTTCCCATTTAACAATACGGAGTCAAAGATTTCCTAATAACAATGTCTCCTTACATCCGGGACGAGGCGACCGTTCGTGTTCCCGGTATAATCTGCGACAGCCATACATATTTATCACGTGCCCTGGATGTTTACATTGGGAAAGCCCGGCCCCTTGGGTAAATTCCGGGAATAAAGTGATAAATTCGAAAGTAAAGCTCGACTCGGTCAGTACTATGTAAAATCCTGATTGGACGTTCAAAATGCTATTTGTCATAAGTGAGTTTTATTAATCTATTTATTACTTTAAGCAGTAAGCTTGTCGTAGCTCGAGATTCGTTCTACATGAAACTATGTTTCTAACGAATTTTCAACTTTTTGCTACCCAATACTATAATCAAATCGATATCTAGTATTTTAACTGACGGCCCATGTATTTATTTCTTATGAATTGTTCAATAATAAGCATTACAAATGTTATATTGTTTACTGTGAATTGTTATAAGACCATTTATAATATTTAATGTTATATCATAATTTCCAATATCATTGGATGCTTATCTGACAGACTAAAAGATCTTATTTCTTCTTCGTTGTACACTTTCTGTCACACGGAGGGTGTAAAAAAATTATTGAGCAATTATTATCAAATTTTTCTGCAATTATTAACCGAACGTAGCTCTTTAGTATAAGAATGTATGTTTTAATTCTATTGAAGCCGTAATCTGTTAATGAGAATACTGCAATACAAATTCAAGGCTCCTCATTGAGATCGATCAGTATGTATTAAAAATAAATACATTTAAAGTTTATTTGATAAATGTTTGTATAACATGTATTTTACAACACAAGGGTTTTTTACCTGCAAAGATATAACCAGATCCCGGTTCTCAGTATCAATCTTGTTATTGAGAACCGGGATCTGAAGAAACGAGATCCCGGCCATGACCTTAGGCATTTCAAAACGTAAAAATCAGGCTTCAATTTATCAGCACTGGTAAGCCCTTTACGGGTGGAGCTCAGTTATTAGTTATTTAAGTCAAGAAATACTTTTAGAGACTTAGTAAACACTGACATGTAGAAACTGATACAAAAAAAAATAAAAAATAAAATGAATGTAATTGTGAAAACAACGACATGAACTGTGGAGTATAGGAGAAAAAAAAACAATTGTTATTGAATATTACATTTTAGTATATCTTTTATTTAGGCTTTGTTAGAAGGAGAATGTAGCACTAACCTTATATTTTACAAATTTATTTATATGTTAACGCTTTTTACACAATTTTATTGACGGACTTTTAAGGTTAGATATTAAAAATACTAAATATGTCGAAAAGTTACACTAAAAAATACCATAAAGTAGCTAAAAAAATTTCCGAAGTTTGTCAGATAAAAGTATGACGTCATAGACTAAGGTTCAATGACCTAGATACGATTGATACATATGTGATCTTTCAATATACCGTGTGGTTATGTAAGAGAATACAATAGGGTTCCGCTGTGAAATGAAATATAGCTAATACTTTTTTCGCCTCGTATACGATTATGTGGAACTTTTCAGTTTTACTTATAGCATTAGATTTGTACAAATAGTTGAGACTACTAATATTTTATTGTCTCATCTTTAACCTAGATATTGTTTATTTGCATTACATAAACGCTTTTTCGTTTTGGAAACTTTATTTAAATTTCTATTACGTGGCTAAACAAATTGTTAGGTTTACTTTGCAAACTTTTTTAGGTTATTTTATTTTATTACAACTAAAATCCCACAAAATTACCTTCACATATATATTATTTCACCGAGAGTAGCAAACTGATAAGGTTCACTGGAGGTGATACATTTTGTGTGTTAATTTCGAGAATGATATTCATTCTCTAAAAAATTCAGATTTGTATGATAGTACAATGAAGTCAAAATGCTATATTTTTGTTTAATTAAAATCATTGACGTTTTTTCATTATTTTTTACTGTCTATGAAAATTCAACATCTGCCATTGTTTGCTGGAGGTTTTTAGCTGTCTTAATTGTCGTGGCTTGTAAGTTGTTTTGAAACTAAGTAATTATAAATCATTGTTTTCTTCATTTTATATCAATTAGGCTAGTGACTACATTTTATTAAATAATAACACTAGATCTTTAATTTTTTTGTTGAATAAGTCATGATTATTTTTATTTGATGGAGAACTATGGTAGATTCAAATATGGTATGGTAAATTCAAAGCGAATTTTATTATTTCATTTAAAACGTGTAAAATAAAGCTATACCTGGCAGAAACGTTTAATTTTTTTTATTTATATTCAGTTTTCGGCAGGCTTTTACCGAATCGCACGATATGTACTAACGATATATAAACAAGGATAGCGATTAAAATTTCCTATTGTTGGAATTTTTTCAATAATTTCGGAATCAACGGACCATATTTCCAAAGCCATTATACGTTTGGACATCTTTTGTAAACCATCGTTGCGAAATACTGCACTTTTTAAAATTGTTTATTTTCAAGATTAAGCTTTCTCTGCATTCCAATCGAACATGATCACAAATACTCATCCGACTTTCCCAATCCTAATGTTTATGATGTACATTTTATGGTAACAATATAAAACACTTCTTAATTAAGACATATGTATCATTGTATTTGATAATGTGTTACATATGTCCATGAAGGCTTTCTGGCCTAGCGCATTAAGACTACAACTATAAATTATGTAGTTTGGGTTTAGTAAAATAAATGCGTGTACGAGCGGCGGCATAACGGTACGAAATTCAATAACTTCACGAAAGCTACGCCTCCGTAATATATTTTTACGTTTGTAAGATTTATTATTAATGGCTTTAATACAAAAGGCAATATGAAATTGTTAAGGGTTACCTCTTAAATTAAATTCATTACGTTTCTAATAAATATTGTTATCATTTGTACCATAGAGCTAAGAAAACTATATTGTCTATAATGTTTAATTTGTTATATATCTAATAGATTCAGGCGTTACCTCGCGAAAGTCCATCCTAAGTAAGAAAGGGCCTAATATATAGCTACTTCCGCTATTCAGCAGTAGTCGTGCTATGAAGTGCACCGCTCGTCAGCCCGCTGAAGAATGCGCGTGCGGTAAGCAATGCGAAACAAAACTACCACCGTTAATCTACTCTCTACACGTGTTTACCGTAGCGATTTTACGTAATAGATGTGTGATTTGAGTGAGTAGCGGAAGTAGCTATATGTTTGATTTGTATTATCAAAACGTGTTTTTATGGCCAACACCACCTTCATCATTTTAAGCGATAGACGCCTGCTGCAAGGCGTAGGCCTTCCCAGAGGTCGCCGTGATCCGACTGGTTTTGCGCTGCCCGCATCCAGGTACATCTCGCTACCTTGACTATGTCCGGTGCTATTAGTGAGAGAACTACCTACGTCATTTTCTGGTCGCTACCATGATAAAGATAAAGTAATAAATAACACAATATGATGGCAGTTGAACGAACTAATATCAATGAACGAAACTTGAAAAACTGACGATGTAAAAGAAAAGAGACCAAATGTATGTCTTAAGTGTTGAAAGTAAGCTATAAATTTTACCAAGTGTAGGTATAAATTTAAACGAGACTGCAAAAATCTAGAACAGATTTTATTTTGAACGAACTGGTAATATGTATAACTTTGACACAGTAATGTGAGTCTGTGAATAATATAATATATTTATAATGACATAAGTAGAAAGTTTATTGACTGCGTTAAAATTTAGGTCTGAATATGATGAAAGAGAGGACGTCTGTTTCATCTTTGTGACTTATAAAAGGTTAAGTCGAAGCTAAAGGAAAAATCTTCGGTAAATAGTTATAAATAATAGTTGATTATATCTCTAGTAATACCAAAAAACTATATAACATTAATAAAAGTAGAAAAAATGAAGTCCTAAATAGATGAAGACGTAGACAGTCAAAAGCCATTGTTAGGTAAGACAGATAAGCCTATTATATGGAAAAAGAAAATAGCCGCTTTAAAGAACAACAAAAAATAAAGTTCTTTCAATTCCCGTGAAAACAGTTCCATTAGTAACAGATAAGGCGATATATAATTGAAAAAAAACTCGTTTACCGTCAGCTATCGAGACTTCGCACAAAAAGTAAACAAGCAAAGAAAACTAAGCTTTCTCGGGAATAATTATATGCGTAATACATAAAAGTTAGATAGTGAATAATAATTATACACGAGATTAGTCGAATATCTTGTATTTGAAGTTTGACCATATAATTTTATAAATAAACAATCTGCGAATTACATTAAAACTTCTATCAGCTGAACGTATTTGTAATTGATTGGAACATTTAAATATTTTATTAACAAGCTACATTCTTTTTTAGAAATAAGAAGGAAAGTTTAAATAATACAAAAGAAATACAATACGTACATTCTTTTAAAAGTTAATCGGACACTGTTATAATTATTTTAAACTCACACGCACTGTGTGTAAGATACATCGATATTATTAAAGACAAATTTTGAAATTTACTTGAGAGAAATGAGTCTACATTTTATGGTTTTTTGTCTTGTACGTTCATACTCCTTTAAAATAGAGATTTACTCTTGCAATTCGTAATACAGAGTTTTAAGTAGCATTGTACCGGTTTAATCTGAGAATTATTACACCCGAACGGTGAAGGAACACGTAATTGAATAAGTAGCTGGGATCCTCACAAGACACTTCGTCACGTCGCCTCACGTTTTGTCCCGTAAAGTTCGCGCTTATGACCCACTCTGATAGCTCGAACAATGACTTTTTGTTCGTGGCAGTCGGGAATCCGTCGACATTTTTTGTTACTAGTCTTTTAGAGAAAAAAAAGGTTTTAATTTTTCTTGGACATTACGAATTATGTTGGTAATTTTTAGTTGTCTTTTTAACATTTCCACTGATTACTCCACTGTTCACTCGAAGATGTAACGAACTATTATTCCAAGTTAATATGAAATACGAGACGGGGAAAATCCGTCGAAGCAATCTAAGAGCTCTGCGGTCTACCAATCCGGTAAAATAGTAATATTTAGAAGCCGGCGCCATGACTGCTCTGGAAGCCCTCGAAAATAGCCTTAAAAGAGGTTCTAGGTTTAGCTGCAACTTCTGTGCACTGCTGCGTCGAATCCTTTACATGGCTATAAATGTAGTGGTTTTATATAAATCTTATTTTAGACATTCCAATTCTACACGGATACCCTTTATGTTGGCAAATATGTTGTTCGGCTTAAAACGTAAATATTTTTTACGACACAAACTGACTTCGTGGGGACAGCTAATAATAACTTGTCAGCAATTAAATATGTAGTTTGTAACAAAATGAGAACGTGGCGTAATATACCATGAATGAGATGAGTTTTCTACACAAATCTTTTTAAAATGTACTAAAATGGAGCAGACCGCAATCGTATGACACAGGCCTTTAAACAAAGAGAGTGTGCACTCGTAGAGTTGTATGCAATGCTTTACCGATGCGGGTGGCCTGATATTACTTTGTCCGTTGTAGAGGAGATTGCACAACTACATCTCTATTACTTATTAAATAATCATGTATTATTACCGAAAAAGTTTGTTGGCAGTTTATATAATCCGGAAATTAAATTTAGTTTATGTTATTTAAATGTCATTTGGCTTATTATTTAAGAAATATTTTTAAAGAAAAAATCGCTATAGATAAATACGATATGCATTTAAAGGTTCATGCATTTCAATCTTTATATACCTATGCTCTATATATGTACTTGCTCTTTACGGGTTTAGGAAGTCTGTACACACACGTACGTAATGGTTTATGCATATTTCTTAAGACACTTATCCCTAGTTAATATATTAAGGGTCTCCATTAGTAATGTAAATTTTGCCAAAAAAAATGCCATAGAACTTTACGATTTAGTAATAACATTAAAAAGAAAAGAAAAATTAGTTCAGGCGTAATTTGTAGCTCCACATTTATTTTTAGTGAGGTCTATGAGATATATACTCTCCCTGAATAATTATTTATCCCGTATAAAATTCAGTAGCCGTAAGAATTGATCTTAAAATTTTATCGTTGAAGAGATTTACAATTTTCCGCTGATGAACACGTTAACATATGTATGAGTGAAATACATGGTCGTGGAATCTAACATACCGTGTCAAATAATTTATAATTATCATGTTTTTGTCATTATTTAAAAACAATTTAATGTATTGAAACAACACTGGCAGACTTAGTGTAATTAACAAGGGAATTTTTGTAGGCGTTGATAGATCTTGAATTAACTTAATAAAATAGATTTGTGAAGGAAACACAACAAGGTAATTAATGATTGCGTTCATTCTCCCGGACGTTGTGAACTAGGATGTTAGAATGTATGAGTTGTGAGGAATTGCTCAGTCCCATCCGGTGTGTGCGCCTATGTTAGTTTTGCGTGTTTTTAAACACTGTTCCAGTTATTTCACATTTATTTAACATTTGAAGTAATCAGTTGCATAGTTTGCTAAGTTGTCTATTGATAAGAACGAAAGAGAACAAGAATAGGGGTAATTGGTTACTGATGTCTATGTAGTTATACAGCTTTAATACCAAAGATTATAAGAAAATAATACCAGAGATTTGTTATATATCTCATATACTCCTAACCAAAGTGGTTAATAACTAGAAAATGGTTTTTCAGAAAGACATTACGTGAACAATATTCTTGTAATATGAGTTTAAGAAGTATTATATCAGAAGCATCATAATATTATTATAATGATTCGCCATTTTTATATACCTACCTACCTATAACATTTTTATATAGATTAGTATTTATTTTAATTTAGGCGGAAACTAAACGAATTATAAAAGGCCAAAACAATACAACCAACGAAAGTACATTTTATGTGAATACACATCAGTTGGATAATTTTATGTAGCGTTTATAAATTAAATCTGAACAAATATTCAATACTTTAATACGTAAGCGATAGCTATAGAAAGCGATAGTTCTGTTCGATTTTGAAATTTGATTTCCTAAGCGCCATTACATTTACCAGCTCCGTCAATCATGCATATGCTCACGCGGCGAATTTAATTGAAACATAATAATAAAGTACTACTTAGAAAGATCCCCAAATAATATAGCGTGCCATAGAAGCTGTTAAAACTCTTATCCTTAATTAAGTAATGAAACCTTTTTGACGTATTTAATTTATGCTATGTTTAGCAAGTGTGAAATAGTTTTAAATTTTTGCATTTTACTGACAAACACAGACGTTCTTAGCGTCAAAGTGTATGCACAAATAGAATTACAGGATAATTTTTTTAAAGATAATCCTCTACAGAATAGACGTTTCTCTGAAAAATTCGATTGTTGCTTCGTACACTTATTAAACAGTAAAGACACTTCAACGTTTAAATAACTCTGAGCTTCTGAAGATGCCCCGTGGAGGGGTGAAACACGTGTTGAGAGATTTGGCGGTGGCAGTTGTGTGATTCGCATTGTTTGCCGCAAACGCATTTATCAGCGGGCTGGCGGGCGGTGCACTTTGTTGCACGGCTACTACTGCATGTGCGGAAGTGGTTAAATATTAGTCCTTTTCTTCCTTAGGATGGACTTCCACAAGGTAACGCCTGATTCCATTAAATATTTGAGAAATAAAGAGTTAATAATTTAATAAGTACGCCGTCTTCGGCTTATAATTATAGCATTATAACATATAATAGTATTTTAAATATGTTCGCAATTTAACAACCAATCGTAATTTGTTCTAGATTTTCTTTGGACGCTAAATTCAAAAGTATTCCCTCACCACGTCATGCGTCATATCCTACGGAAGCTTACTTGCACTAATCTAGGACACTTTTCACTTTGCCACTCTAAGCATGCTTGGTTTTATATGAAATATGAAGAAATTAACTTCGCGTTAGTAGTGAATTTCTGTATTTGTTAAAACGCAATACGTAGAAAACAAGTATTTTGCTTAAAAGTTATTATAAATGCAGTTACGTTTATTAAATTTATGTTTGCATCGATAAAAGCATTTATATGCAACTTAAGAACCAAAGTACTCTCTCTCTTTATACGTCTAGGAACTAGGCTCTAGCTACTGGCTAGGTGAATATTAGAAGACCGAAAAACCTAAGAGTATCAAGCAATAGGTGGGAATGGAAAAGGCTGGAGGAGGCCTTTACCGGCTGGCAATCGGTCCTGTAGAAAACAGAAAACGCATACTTACTAGAATTACAGTTAAGCGCTGATATTTATAATAAAATTCTGTACAATGTTTATAATAATAAAACTTTCAACTTAGGCTACTACTAAACCAAAGTGTATGATTTCTTTAATTAACTTAAAAGACTGTGTTTTTAAATTTTGTCACTGGTTATTTAAGATTGCAGCATTAAAGAAGAAATTGTGCATTTCTATTATGTAACAACAATAACTGAAGTGTCCATTATTTTCTCTAGTGTTTGAAAGCACCACTAAACAATTGATAGAAACTAAAAGCGACGATGTGGTATTTTTCTGATATTTTCTAATAGCCCAAGAGGGAAACCACTATAAAGTAGAATCGGGGAACTATGGTAAATCACAAGATTCATTTATTTTTATCGAAAATATGTCAATGAATATAGCTATTATATTAAAACCGGTCATAGTGGCGTTCTTTGAGGGAGGCCGCAGCTTGCAATGGGTGTCTATCGGTTGAAGAATAGAAGAAGATATGATCTAGGTGAAGCGACAACATAATCAAAGTTGCGGGAAATCGCTGTATGCAGATAGTGCAAAACCAGTCATTGTAGCTTTTGGCGGGAGACCTATAAAACCTTGTAAACCTGTGTATGTTTACCTTGTAAAAGGCATATATTGGCTGACACGAATTAATTAGTATGATCTAATATTGTGTGTCATTTATTGACAATTTCTCCTTTAAAAATAGCCTTTACGTGCTAGAGACAGTTTCATACATAAACATAACTTAGATTTAAGATAAAATACCTACGTATAACATTATTTCATAACGTGAGAATATAATAAAAATAATAAAAATGTTAGAACTATAAAATAATTTATATTTTTGGAATATTTGAAAATACCGTTATCCTGATAACTGTTCTATAAAATTAAATTCCAAATGTGTCTGTATCTGATAGAAACTTTTTTGTTACATAGACAAACCAGGGAGGTGTATTCATGTAAAAGTTAACAACTTATTATGCCATAAAACAGAGTGTTGCTTCAGCCTTAACATTTGCACTTTGACCTCTAGTTCTTTTGTATCAAAGATGGTCGTTCAAGATAAAGCCACTGCAGCACCGTTTCAACCAAGTGCATTCATTAAAATTGCATCGTTAAGCTTGAGTTCCATCAACAAAAAAGTTTCTTTAAAATATTAGCACATCTTGTAAGTTTTCGAGTATTTTTATTTAGTTTTAATAACATTTTAACTATATTACGTTTTTGAACTATCTCATATTTTTTTGTTAATTATGATGGAAGTTATTGAAGCTCTCCGCAACTTACTTTTTATTAGAACGTCATAAAAATAATTTTTCGGAATATAATATTTGCTATAGTATAATATTTAAAATAAATGACAATTTTTTTTCGAGGGGTGAAATTTATATAGCAGTGGAAATTCTACGGCTGAAAAGATGATGATGATGATGATTTTAAGATTTATTAGGTAGAATATTTGTTTTAAATTTGGCCTTATATACATTGAGTCTTTCTTAGTTTCTTAATTTATATACATTAAGAAACTAAAAATAAAGATAAATCACTAAATGCGTTGTCGAGCTCGAAACACAATATCGGTTCAAACATGTGGGCCTAGTATTTTTTTTATATTTTTATCAAGGCACGAGGAAGTTTTGTTTTTAAAAAAGTTTTGAGAGAAGTAGAACGACACTTCTACATATCTCAGAGTATAATAAAACCACTCTCCCTGGACTATTTTACTTAAATTAAAACTAAAAAGTGCTAGGAAATAATCAAACGAAAATAAGATCAGACCTATAGACATCCACTGCAAGGTATACGCCTTCCCCCAAGATACCTATGGTGAGATATACTATGATCGCCACGCTTGGCAGGCGGGATGGGGATCGCAGTGTGGTATTATTGTACGTAGAGGGCACTGCTGCCCGCTCTCTGGAAACTTCAGTGAGCAATAACAATTCTGTATAATTGATGCACAGAATAGGAGTTATATATAAGACTGAAACCCGGAAATCAAACCCGCAAGCTACGACCGCATGTCTCAGTTTTCTATCGCTGGACTACCACTACTCAGATGTATCTCACAATCACTTTATAAAATTTTATAAAATAAATAAAGTTTGATTTTATTCTATTTTACATACACATAAGATATTATTAGATTAGTTTTAATTATCTATATACTGTTACTCTTATAACAACTATAGATAAACATTTAAATTATACATACGCAGAAAGAACTGCTTCCAGAATTCGTATTTAAAACAGGAATTTTATATGAATGAGATGGCAGTCGTGTCCGTTCAACAATGAAACTAATTTAGGTTGAAAAATAAATAAGAGAGATATGTTATTCAAGTTTTTTTTATATCCTGTTTGCAGTGGTAAATACTAGGTGTTCCATTTTTGAGGTATTGTATAAATATGTACATATATGCACAAATGCAATGGTTTCTTGGAAAACATAAATAAATTGTGAAAACTGGATTTCACCATTCTATTATTTAAATTTATTTACATATTATTGTAGGTATTGATTTGTTGTTTAAAGAAAAATATTATAAACGACTTAAAGCGAAGTAAAAGCAGGTTATATTTTTAGTTTTCATTGAAACAAAACACGCATAACCTCTTACCGCGAGGAAATATACGACACGAGTTTTATTTTAATTTCTAACAGGCTTCTCGCGTGAGATAGGCTGATGGTAACAGATTGTCCAAATTTTTAAATATGTCGTCATCGCCGGCTTTTTGTTAGGTAAATTAATGAGCTAATATCATTGCTAATCCTTTTGTTACAATTTTATATACATTGTGATTGGACATTGGTTTAAAGGCTTTAATGTAGTGAACGTACAGATCATTGGATGTCAATTAATGTATAGTAAATCCAATCCAAGGTAATGTATTAATTAAGAAAAGGCGTTTTGTAGGACGCTTGGTATCATTGAGGGTGCCAGATGTGAGGCAATACAGTGACCCTATTGTTTGGGGAACAATGTAAGTATCGTTGAGAACGTAATGAAGGACAGCCCAGTACCTGCATTCGGTTGCCAGTCCGACCTAGCCCCGCACACCCCGAGCATTAAAAGTTAAAACGTATCACAGGGTTGTTTATATGTATTGACTCTTACTCCGACGCTCAACTACGGAAATTACCTTGAGTCTAAGACTAAATTAACTAGTAAAAATATGGGTGTTTTGAATAGGGTCAGGTAGTATTTCAAACCGGGACAGTTGCTTACTCTGTACCAAGTACAGGTCCGGAAATGTGTGAAATACTGCCGCCACCTTTGGATGGCTCGGCTCAAAGCTCCTGATTCAGTAATCAGGAGCTTCCATCCAAAGTACGTATCCAGTAGAGTAAGTATCCAGTAGAACTACGTACTGTTGGACTTATAGGTGATAATCAGTTAATTTCTAAGAACTTCTCACCCTCGAAAGCCGCCGGCGAGTAGCGAGTTTGTTATTTTTTTACTGGATTAATTTTGATGCGCTTGGGAACTTCATGACCTTATCTCATCATCCCCATTTTTCTATAGAACGAGCGGGAAGTTGACCCACTACCACCATTACAGTGGAATTTACTTAGAGGCGTATCAAGCGTTTTGACTCAACGTTACTGATCCATACAGTCCGAGTACGATTTGCTGGCTTCCTTATCTCTCGAGAATTAAAACCCAGGGTTCAGTCTCTTCAGGGTCACAGTGACTAGGTACTTACTAAGTCTGAGTGCTTCATCTTCGACCAAATCGTTACGTTCCATCAGGCGAGTTGGTGGTCAAACATCGAGAAAAAAGTGTTACAAAAAATATTGTTAAAATCACACTTTACACGAAATACCTTAGATTATTGTTTGTGTAGATTTATTCGTTAAAGATTAAGCGTGGGAGCGATACAACTGGCGCGCCAACAGGCCATGTGTAATAATGGCATTATGCGAAAAACGAACTCGCAAACTAATATTACAAGGGATTTTTTGTGTACGTGATGTAAAGTTACAAATGTAGTATTTTTAAAAAGCTTTCTCTTAAATAAATATGTTCATATTAATTATTGTTAATTAGGACAGACCTAGTAGACGTTGCAAAGTTCTTGGCATGTCACAATCCAATAGTGATGTACAGTTATTAATTTACACAGAGATGATTGGAAATAAATAAAAAAGCTTTTAAGGTTTTTGCTGACCTACAAATTCACCCGTTTAAAGCTTTTACACCTATAACATGTCAAACTGCATATATATTGCCTTTACGTACATACTTCGATAAGTTTAAGCATCGGTCGTCAAGTGTTAAAATGTAAAAGAATTTTGAGTCAAGTGGTATTAGATAAAAACGTAGCGCGCAAGTCTTAACTTTACTCTCAGCTGATAGATTTAGATCGTCGCTTATCCTGTTATTTAGGAGACATTTAAGTTAACGTTTTCCTTTCAGCGTATTTTGAAACAATTTTTATACTGTAAAATATTGTTAAGGTGATTGTTTTTACTAGCCACTATTTATGTAATTGAGTAAAATTTTACCTTTTTTTAAAGTATTATTTCTTAATAGACAGCATTGTTGCCAATTATTTGACAAAATTTTGTTGAAGTTAGTGGTACAAAGATGCCACTCTTGAAATTTATTATTCAATAGGCACATTCCACTAGACGTACATTTACTAGTCTTTTTAATAAATAATAACTCATGATCTAGCATTGCGGGATAAAGTGACACAATACTTATTTTGAACTTAAACCGGAAGACAAAGTCCGGAACCAACAACGTGTACACTTCCCTGATATCTAGCTAACCGTGCTCCAGATTTGCTGTAGAGAATAAGATTAAAAGTTCTCTCCGGAATGCTGCATCAAGGAACATGCAAACTATGCCTCGAGAGCGCGCTCCTAGAGATCTGGGACACTTTTCACTTTGCCACTCTGCGCCTAGAGAACTCGCTTTAAGTACCTTGTAACGAAAATTACTTTATTTTTATATCCAGTAAATCCAAGCACAAGAGTTTTATTACATTTTTAAAATGTTAATATCATGTTTAATTTAAATGAAGAAATTTCATAAAAAATTACCGTCAACTTAGGCAAGTTTTATACTCCCAAAATTTAATTAAAAACTTGAAAGTTAAATCAGTGCTTTCATTTTCATACTAAATTCGAGTAATTGTTTTAAAATGACCTTTTTTAAAAAAAAGTTGCACCTTTTTTCCACCGCTATATGATAGATTTAAAAAGAAGATCTCATTTAATTATTTTAAATATCGGCAGGAGGTTTGTTATTTAAGATACTTAATAATAGAGCTGTATCAGTGCGTGATAAAATGTTTCTTTTGCAATTATGTGAAAGAAAGGTAAGGTGATGGAAGTGTCAAATAAAATTTGACTTTTATGTTACAGGTTTCATGCGACACCGCGTAATTATCCCCGATCATGCAGTATTAATCTTTATTAAAACTTACTTTCTCGACCCATAAATGTACTCGCTTATTGGTTTAGTTCGCTGAAGTGCTAATCGTGAACGTCTTGAACGGTGGGACAGGGAAGAATGACAAACGACCAAAGTGTTCTTAAATATCCCGTATGCGTCTATCTATCGCGTTTTCTCTCTCCCATCTTACTGCGCACATACCTCTGTTTGAATGATTAAGTAATAAAGCTTCTGTAATAATTATACAAACCGTAATCTTCCTTTGTATGATGTCTAAAATTTAACTTAATTTCTTTACGAAATTGTTGTTGTAAATCGCTTTCCCTATTTTAATTATCAGCTACTACAATCAGAGGTATCCACCCGAGTAGAAGTTGGTTAAAGTTGACGTGCGTGCGGTACGCGTTAATGGCTTTTGAGAGAGTTGTGAAGGTCATCTCTTGATGTACGTTTTGACCTATAAAAGTTAAAGAGGTCTGTTTTTCAAAATTAGCTTAAATTCTGATTTATATGAATAAGTCCAGGAAAATTCTCATCTTAAAACTTCTGATCGTTAATGAAGCGTATAGAATTTGTGTCTAGTTCGAACCCATAGTGTAATTAATCGACAATTTATTATTAACTTAACATCAGTAAAAAAAAATCATTGTCAATCCAGCCGCATGACATCGCCACGATGTTCGGACTTGTGCTTCCCGCATCCAGCGACTTCCGCGACCTTGACTATGTCAACTCTTGGAGCTGCGTCGGCGGCCTTGCTACCTCGACGGTTCTCCTCATATCGGAATTCGACCTCTTTTCAAAATAGCAAAAATACTATTATACTTGATTTACATACTTTTTAAATCGTCGTTGAAAATGTGTCAATTTACATTTAATTTGTTTTGTGTAATTTTTTAATAATAATGTATTATAAAATAAGCATCATTTTAGAGTTATAAATCCAAACTGGAGACGTTTGCCCATCCCCTTAAGACGTAATTTTGTAGCATTTTGTGAATTCAACAAAAATGAGCTGATGTTTTTGATTCTCATAACAGATCTAAACACTTTAGAAGGTTATAAAGTGATTTTGATCCTTTCGCTCCTACCCTCAACGTATACAAATTCACTGAATTTATTCCCAGTTATTTCGATGACTAAGTCTACTGGCCACCATAGTTGAAAGTTTTTTTTATACTATTTTAAATTTGTTTTTGTGGTAAAATTAAAATTTACTCATACCTGCCCGTTCATTTGACAGGTTTTTACTTCTACTTTTTGCCATATATCTTCTTTATTTCCATAGTGGCCTCTGCGTTTCTCTAGTGAATCGCAATTTAAAAAATTGGAAAAATTAAAACATTAATTTAGAGGACCCAGGCGTTAGTTTCCATTGCTGATAAAATAGTTAATGGTTCACTGCAATTATTGGTCTATATGCGCGTCAGGTATCATTCGTAATTTAACACTTTTCATAAAAAAGTAGGTAAGTACTCTAGTGTAGGTATACCAGAATGTTAATCTAATTTTCTTAAAACACTTTAATTAATCGATATCCTAAGTATCGCTTTAATTATAAGCCGCATGGCGTGAGACTTCTATACTTCCTTATCACGTCATGGGTCTTGAGAGGTTTTCCACCATTGGCTATAGAAATTATAATATGTGTAAAATGTCCAAAAAATTTGTCGACATTTGAATTAACGTATGTTGCAGAGATAAATACAGAAATAAGTTACGAGTTTTTATTACTACATATAATATAGCCATGTAAACAAATTAGATTACACTTTATCATGTACGTAATGTCAGCTACGGTGGGATAGTCTTTAAGTCTTAATAACCATACATGTTTATTACCCAGATGATACGAAAACAAAAAAAATGTCCTCCTATAAGTGAAATGTTTAGGTAGTTGAAAATATCTTAAGTGGGAATGGATTTTGTACAGATGATTTTTAAAGAGGTAAAAGTTTTAAATTGGTGAATGTGTCAAGCTTATTTGCTGTAAATTAATTTATGGTGTACCCTATCTAAAAATAAATAGTTTCAAGAACAATAAATGACGTAATGATAATATAGTAAGAAAAAAGCTTTATCATTTTAATATGTAGTTAACTTATTAATATGGAAGAGCGCCTACAGGTTTTGTAAAGATGGAAGATATTGGCCTGTTGCATTCTAATGGTTTTAGAGTGATCACTTTTTACATTATAATAAATAGGTGTAAAAATTATGAAGCTTTTTGTAGACAAATGAGCTATAAATAACCCCAATCAATCTGTATTTATACATACATACGAATATTTATTTTTACAAGATGTTACCGTGGTGGAAATCGAGTAGAAGGCCATCGTTAAACTGAACGCGGCTCGTTATCCCTAGCGCTGTAAAATAAACAAAAACAATACTGGAAATAAATTTGGGACCGGGATCCTAATCTGAGTCTTACATCCACATAATGGCTCGCTAATGAGTGTCTTAAATCTCTTCGGAGACAAACGGTACTACAGCTGCGTTGCATAATTTATATATTATTTGTTAAGTAGATTCTAGATAAAAACACCAATACATGTATTAAGAAAGAACGAGGACAGGATCTGAAAATGTATATCGGAACTGTTGCCAGGTTTATGACTAGATATACTGACGACACGGTCACAGTTGCCGGGAAGTCGCTGAGTGCGGACACCTCAAGAACGGTCACCATCGCAATCTTTCAGGAGGCTTATATCTTACAGTGGGCGTCTATGTGGTGAGATTATGATAGTGAACAGATGGATGCTGGGATCTTCAAGTTCTGGAGACGACAGATTGATAAGCGCAGGACATCTATCTACAAGACAACAGACGAACAGGTTGTCGGAAGACTGGATACAGGCAGCTTACAACCGCGTTCCTATTGGAAATGTAGGAAGGCGGCCCATGTCTAGCAAAATATATTGCAATCGTAATATCGATGTACAATTGCGTCAGTGGGACGGCTGAAATGATGATACTAAAAGTGATCAGAAAAATATTCGACTGAGTTTGTTTTGGAATCTTAGATAAGGATGCGTTTACAGCCCTCGTAGTCTTGTATTTCACGTTGAGGGATCCTATTAAAAGAGAGCTCAATTCGATTCTAGTTCGATTCTAGTTAGTGGATAATAATATGAATAATTAAGTTTTGAAGTTATGGCTGTAACCTCTAGCCTTTGAAAAATTACTGCTCTGAAAAATAACCTGCTTCGGTAGATAGATTGCTTTTATATTTTTAAATAACCGTAATATCATCGCTCACTGAAAATCAATAGTGACTTTACGTATAAATAAACCTTTTCTTAATTTGTGCAGTGACATTTTATGCACTCTGACCTTTGTTTAGAATTCCATTCTTTGCATCAACGATGGCCTTTGCGATGAAAATGACTTCGCACGCCTTTCAAATTAAATGAAATTATTAGCTTCATTAGAAAATTCAAAGTGAAAGCATCGATTTCGTTATTTTTAGGAAAGTTGACCTGTAAAGATTAATTATCAAATTAAGATTTATCGTTAAATAAATCAATACAAATGGAAAAAAATTTGTCCAATAATCAGTTTTTAATATTTTTAAATTATGTAATAGAAGACATGAATATTCTGTACAAACAAAGCAATAATTTGTAATGGAATAGACTTAATTAGTCAATGTTTAGCTCTTCGTTTTACTTTATAGTAAAAAAGCAGAATTGAAGCTTATGGTGCTGAAAAGCGGTTTCCGATACCGCTGTGCTGCGCCTTAGGAAAGCGCGGCAAAGTGGGGGCCGAGGAAAAAGAACATGAATGCTGCCACCACCAGTGTTGACGGCGAAATAACTGAAAGGAGCGGCCTATACTGCGCCGTCGCTACTCGCATGCCCACGGCGCGGTACAGCGGTTTTGGTAGAGTACTTAATGAGGATCGATATCTTCAGTTTACTTGCTACTGGTTTAGAGGAGTGTGTTTATACCAGTTGCAGGTTCGATTCGTAAACAATGCACACGCATTTTGCGAAATATTATCGTTATGCACAATCGCTGAAGAAAAGTATGCCGAAGATACTTTTAAACGGAAAATATACCGCAGATTATAGGTCTTAAAATTCGAATAATGTTCATGAAACTATACAAGGCTTGCTGTGATAATACATGATACGTATTGTATCAAACTTCTTTTATCTAGTTCATGGACCCATCCGCTCCGTGAACTCAGTACCGATGAAGCTGTAAAAGCCTCAAGGCCCACAGCATTAACATCTTCAGAAAAATACAATAATACATCAAACTTCTGAGATAATTTTTACGTTCATATAATAAAAAATGATAATGATAATACGACAAATAATCGCTTGAATCATTGAGACCTTTGGAACAAGTATGCTTCGTTGATGACGGATGCTTCAACTCTTCACGTACAGACTCGTCGATGTGACCTCCAATTGGTGCAATACGAACAACAAATACGTGAATATTTTAAACAAAAATAATGTTTATTTTAGCCCAAATTTCTTTCTAGTGTTTATAAAAAGCAATAAGCCTAAATGTACGTTTTCTGTTCCTACTATGGAAATCAGCACTTTTATTTCGGGAGTACAAAGGCGCATGATACATGAATACGAAGCTATCTCGCTTTGTTATGGTGAGTCAGGCTTTATATGAAACTGGACAAGCGGAAAATGTCCAAAAACGGAGAATAAAACAGACTGATGCTTATAGATTGGATAAAATTACTTATCGTGAATTTAAATCATCACGAATGAAGGCTATTTATGAGTTATCTCGATTATGTTTCGTGCGGGGAATAGTAGGAGTTTCAAACGCAACCGCTGCTAAATAAACTTCAATACTCTGCTATTGTTTTTTCTTTCCTCCAATTTTTTTTGAAGTGTTTGATCTCATAAAATCAAACGTCTGAAAAAGAAGACGCGGAGAGCCATTAACACGGAGCGTCGAACGAGCGGAGTTCAAAAATTAATTTAAACGCTCCAAGACGCTGAGTAAATGTACTCGGCGAATTTAAATCTGCAAGTGACAGTCCAGATTCATTGCTTAATTATCAACCTATTTGACTTTCATTCGTGTAAGTTTTGATTTACGATCTCTCCCCTACTAGTAGATTAATTGCTATGCAACTAAGAATTTCTCTTTTTACCTATATTAGAAACTATTACACATATATGTACAACACTATTTAATAAATGGGATGACTCATGATTAAGTATACATATGTCATCTGTATAAATTACAGAAGGTGGGTGTTTTTTTTTTTAAAGTGCTTATGTAATAATTTGTAATAAATGTAAAGGTTGCTCACTATATATTTTCCTATTAACAAAGTCCATCCAACGCTTGGCTGGAAGACATTGCGTTCTGCGATAAGACCGCACGTTGTACTTAATGCCTGCGGCCTATTACGTGTGATTTCTTTTTATGTTAATTTATGTACAATAAAGAGTAAATACATAACGGTGTCATATATACAAATAATTAGCAGCAATTGGGAAAGGTCTTGTTATCTAATCATTTGTAAATTGTTTGTCGTTATCTGTAAATGTACAGGATGTCTATTTACTAGACGGACAGATGACCTTATTAAGGTTGTCGGAATTAAATGCAACATTCCAACCGCTCCTGTTTAAATTCTACAGGGGGGGAGGCCTATATCCAGTAGAGACGTCGTACGGCTGAAATGATAATGATCAAATATAAATGTTTGTGATATGTAAACAATTTTAATATAGGATATAATCTATGTTCTATGGTGCTAAAACTTTGAATCATGTTATCACCGCAAAGGTAATGAAGTCGCTTTTTCCGAAATCAAAACATGAAATTTAATTTAATCAGTCTGGTTCGTGTAATTGTGTTAATTATTTTTATATTAGTTTCTGTTTAGATATCATTTTATACAAAAGCTACGAATTACTCTGTATGTTAGTGACTGGTAATGCATAACATTCTTTGAGGTGAAAAAAAAGAAATAAGTCTGTCCGTAATTGATAAGAGAAACTTTTCATAAATTATTTTTGGAGCCAACATTTTTCTCCAATCTTATTATATAACAAGCATAATAGCTATTTGTTATGAACGAAAAATTTATCTTTTTCGATGTCTTCTTTGAACTTATAAAAATCTTGGCAACCGACGAGAATTATTCCTTTGGCTCTTTTAATATTCCGTAGCGAATGATGTTTCTACGAATTAATATATTTTAGTACTGTAACTAAGTAGTTTTAGCGACGTTGAAAAAATGTTTCGGTATAAATAAGGAATAGCTAGTCATTTATTCTCTGGAAGGTACTTATATTTTACGTATGGGTTTGCACTATTTTTTTACGTTTTACGGATGAAATCGTTCAAGGTCACATTATTTAAAACAGTCTAATCTAGACGAATATCGATATAGATATGAATATATTTAGCTAGCACACAGTTGCATGATTTACTTTCGTAGGGACTTCGATACGAGGTATTCTACGTGATATGTAGTCATGAATGGTAGAAAAACCCCATTATGAAAGTTATAATTTGCGCGAATAATTTTTTACCTTCTCTTTTGAACCGCCTTGTTTTTAAGCTTTGATTTTATATTTCTTTGACTTTCAGTCGTTAATTAAAAAGGAACAACTTAACGATCAAATAAAGTTCCCTTTTCATGACACAAAGGATGGTACATTTTGTAACAAAAAGCTATCACACTTTACTAGAGGGTGCGGGTGCGGGTGCTTTAAATCCGAGCCGAAGAAAAGTACAAAAAACCAGCCGTGTTTTAAAATATTTCGCAGTCGAAATGCGACCGTGAATGTCGGAATTTTCATGTTTGGTATTTTGATACGGCCATTAAATCGCTTGTGAAAACGAAATTAATCGGATTAAATAATGGATGTCGAAGAGATATTTCCCAAAAATAAGTGTTTCATGTTGGGGTCAAAATGTTCTCGAATGGCTACCACGTGAAGCGTAGACGCGAAGTGGATAGAGGCCCCACTATTAGGTAGACCGACGACATAGTCAAGGTCACGGAAAGAAGCTGATACGGGTAGCGGAAGACAAGTCATTGGAGCGATATTTGGAGGAGATCTATGCTTTCGGATAGGGGTGTATCCTCTGACATGATGTCGATATTGTTTTCCGTCTTTAGCATTTTCACCAACATTGAAGTAGATTCAGACTCGCTACCGGACATAATAAAGATGATGCTATGCATAAACAACCGCCTTAGGTAATTTGATTATAAATATATTTTAGTTGATCCAAAAGCTTCCTCTTATTTACTCACCACGTAGAAGCTAAGACCTATTTGAGGTAAGTGAAGGAAGAGACACGTGAGACGTCACATACTTGTTTCGACACTAAAAGCATTCCATTGTTAGTTCGCGAAACTTTGATAAACAAATACATAAATGATCTATTTATACATATCATTTGATATACACAGGCAGATTGGAAATAGGTGTTAAAGATTTAAAAGTGTGAATTATTTTATAAACATCAATATAATATTTAATTTGGAATCAGGCGTTACCTTGTTATATATATGTATATATATGTATACATATATACATTTATATATATATATATATATATATATATATATATATATATATATATATATATGTATACACATTTAACGTAATTATGTTATAGTAAAAAAAGGGTTTTCAAAACTCGGATTACTACATATTAAAATTAAATATTGTTAACTATCTGTCCGTGCAGATTTTGTTCTGTCGGAAGGTATTAGCCAGTTGCATTTTAATAAACTAATGTAATATATTTCAGAGTAAGCACTTTACACAGGATGATTGAATACAGGTGTAAAAGCTTTATAGCTTTTTTATAAGTGAACTATACATTTAAACCTTTGAAGCTTTTATATCCATAACCAAACACTCTATATATATAATAGCTAGCTTTGTACTAGCTAAATAAATTCGACTTAATACGTTAGTATCGCTAGTACACGTTTCGAGGTTACATAATTAGTCTACTATTGTGTAATTACATATATAAATATCTAAATATTATGTAATATTAGGATATAAATGAATTCCTAACCCAACCATTGATTAATGTTTAAAATCAGAATACCGAAAGGTTACCCCAGATAAACAACTATTCCGTTGAGAGAACTGCCATGAATTTAATAAATACCCATGAAAGAAATCCATTAGCTTGGAACATACAATTCATTCTACTGCCGAATCGAAAACAATAGCGAGACGAGGAAAGCTAATTTACTTTCAATACAAAATTCTGCCTTTTCCGTTAAGTGAATTGATATGTATAAGAGATAAAGCATTTTCGTTCTCAAATTGTATTTCGTCCTCGAGAGTGAAATGCAAAGGAGAGTTTGACGGACAGTCACCCACGCTAGGAAAATCTCCCTGTAGTCGTTAAACCAACTTTGTTGTCTCTTGCCAACGCGGCATGTTTTTGTTGGTATCAGTTGGTATGATCCGTGTTAGGATTTTAATTTTATGGTGATATAAAAATAACAATTATTCACACCAGTAAATTACTGGTTTCGAATTTCCCAGGAATCTTCCTGTGACAATCTTGTCATGGCATAAGTTATATAAATTTATATGGTAAAATAATTCGACAATGAACCGGAGCAAAAAATAATCGTTTAAAGAGCAGCATGTGGCTCGCGAGCCGTAGTTTAGCCACCCCTGCTATATAGCATTTGGAATCTCTAGACATGATATATTTTAAAATCTGTCTGGAAATAAATTAATAAACATGCGTGTTCAATATAACAGGCAGGTAATAAATACGTTTCGGATAAAATAATCAATAATTGAGTGTACGGTTGTCACATCGGTTTTGTGTAATGCCGTTTCATTTTTATGACACATTTAATTTGCTAAGCACATGGTCCATGGTTATTTTTTTTACCATAATGTTTTTGACATAAAGTTTAGCTGAGAAATCATCAACCTCTTTGTTTTTCATAGCTGCACGAAATGATTCTACGTCATTTTAATATACATAGCAAGGAACAGGCTATTATTTCTCATTTCATCATGAACATGACATAAGCGCCATTAGAAAGAGAGTTGAGCGGTCATTATAAGGTGTGACGTTATGGTGTATTTACTTACTTCGAATTGACGACTGTAGGAAGACGTGTAGCTTAAGTCAAGCGCTAGAGACATAAGAAATGTACGTAAAGTTAGCATTAGATATAAAGATAAGAAAGAACTCTTTTGTAGGCAACTGCGAAGACTAGACAATATTGATTGTCTAGTCTCTGTGCATTGGCACAAAGTTTGATTTATATAGATACAATCTTATATAATTCATACTTTGTGCATTGATTGCAAAGGATTGCCACTACTTGCAAACAAGTTTGCAGAGGATTGGCAGCAGTGTCCTCTGCGTACCATAATAAGAAACTACGATCGCCAACCCGCTTGTCAAGCGTGGCGATTGTGATTTATCCCCATAGATATCTTTGGGAGAGGCCTATGTTTGCTCTTGACCGTCTATGGGATGAAACGACGACAACGTGTACTTTAACCTCCCATGGTAATGCCCATGAATATTCATACGATATGTGTATAGGTTTGTTAAGTATAAACTACTAAAAAAATCCTATAACATTGTAAACGATTTTTCAGTGATAATGTTGCATAAGAACGAATTGTTTTAATTACTGTATTAAGGATATCTGTAAAATAAATTACGAGTATTCAAAAAAAAAAACGATAAAGTTGGCTGTGGGCAGATACAGCGCGTTTGAAAAATGTCAAATGGGCTCTTATGGTGTTCATCTACTGACCTATACAAGTCATCAACATAAAGAATCAAAAGTGGTAAATAATATGAATAAATGAATATAGTACATCTTCGTACTCGCATTTCTTAGAACTTTATTTGAACGTTTCTTTTAGACGTGATCTATTTCCTAGCAAGTCTCTAACGTGTGTTATCACAAAGAGCGGGCGCTGCGAGCTAGGCACTTGGCTGGGTGCATCGAACGGCGTTTAATCGAAAATTTCCAACTCGTTGCATGAACGTTTTCTCTTGGTCGTATTAAAATTTCGCTTTTCGTTTTAAAACAGTTTAGTCTTGTCTGTCTATTTACAGATTGTTTAGTTATAGGTTTAAAACTTAAAAAGGAGTGACAGTGTTACTCTTTTGCTCAATGAATGTACAATACACTCTATCCAAAAATCAAAGATTTCATAAATATTAAATTCCTTAATAATAATAAGGTAAGAAAAATCTTTTTCAATAATCGTCTTATTAACAGTAATATATTCAGAATGTAATCAACATTAGACAGGATGCTTGGAAATTATGTATTGTATAATTTCGTATTAATATTTATTGCTGTAATAAATTTCTAGTAAACACAGTATCTCCATTTGGAGTCGCGGCTAATATTGGAGTAACTCCTAAATTAACAAGTTTTATATAAAGATTAAAATGCGTGAAAGTAAAAAAAAGCATAAAGCTTTTTTTAAAAATGGCGTTATGGTATACTTTTAAAATTGGAAACTGCATTTTCGTTAAAACGCATCTAAAACTATAATAGATATTCCTTCAAGCCATTAAATAAATAACCCTATCTTTGTAATGAGCTATTATTATCTAATATATTTACCGTGGGCAACTATGTAATATTTTACAACACAGTCTCATATAAAGTCCCTAAATTGTTATGTTATATATTAGTTTCAGAAGTTCTATGACCATTATTCATCATTATTTCGGCCGAAAGACATCCACAGTTGGATCATCATGGACATTCCTACCCCTCTCCCCATATGTTTCGCATAGAACTAGTTGGAACCGGCCTGCATGTAGGTCTTTCGATGACCTCAACATCCTTGTCTACTGTTCACCTAGTAGGTGGAGGTTCTACTTTACGCTTGTTTTATGGTCTTCACTCTTAAACTGTAAGACCCGGCGGCGATCTGTTCTGCGCGCCGTGTGCTGCCCATTGCGACTTCATTTTACCAATCCGATGGGGTTACTTACATTCGTCTAAAGATATCGTTATTCCGTTAATAGACACTATTAAAATGTCACCCTTTTTATGAATCATTCAGTGACTGTCGTATGATTAATTAGCCATAGTAAAATTAAGTCTTCTCTATAAAAAGCTGCCATGTAAATTATAGTATGACGAAATTAAATAAAAAGATATCACATTTATACCATTTGTACGAAGCAGCTGATAGCGTTAAAGGTTCAGAATTATCATCTGTCTGCGATCTGGCAACTAAAGCCACGACCAAATTGCTCCGTCGCAACACTCGCTAATGAGATTCATTCAAATTTGTTAGAACTTTTATTTTTACGATTCAACCTTTGTATTCAAACGGATTCTCTCCACATTTCCTTTTTTTGATACAATGTGATAATGTAAAATTGTTAGCGATTTTTTATAACATTCATGTACCGGTAAATTGGATCGAGTCATTTTTAATAGAGTGCCTAAAAGAAAGCCCATCGACAAACAAAACGACAACAGTGATCGATTATGTATATATTGTCAGTACATGGATTTATATTTTTTTAAGACTGATCAAGTAAAGTTATTAAATCGAAAATGTTTGACTAATTTATACTTACCTACCGAAAGTAATGTCCTTAAATAAAAGTAATTATTTTTGGGAGTAGGTATACTTATAAATTACAAATCTAGTTTAACATGATTCTATGAACACTATAGCTGAGCTGCCAGACGTCATCATAATCGTTTCAGTGATAGATGTCTATGGCTTAACAATATCCTCCACCATAAATAACTAAAGGCACCAGGCGGCATCAGCTGACATCCAAGGTTTTTAGATGACCTTATCAAGGTCATCTGTCTACCTTGTGGAGGGATCTCCTTCGCTTATAGAATTTAGTTAATAAACACAATATTTTTACAAAACACAAATGATGTGAGTATTGTCTTTTTAATTTGTTGACTGAATTAAAATTACACTTATCTACCGGATAGATTCTCAAAAAATAGAAATAGCCTGCCACAAATATAACTATTTTTTGTATGAATATATATCTGTATGCTATATCATGTTTTTGTCGTTTCGTGTTTTTTGCAGCACCTATAGACCTAAGCATGTAGGCTTTTGTCAACGTAGAGAGTAAGCATAAAGTTTTGTCCGACTTACTATATTAAAGTTAGTACAGGCCAGTGGTAACAAACACTACTTTAATCATGTAAAGTTTCAACAGTTTCTTTAATCTTGATCACGTAATTACTTGATAAAGATCTATCGATTAAATTTTTATAACAATTCTATTACTCTGTAGGAAGTTCTTATGAAAAAAAAAAATAGAATTTTACGTAGAAATCAAAAGAAATATATAAAAATTTTATAACTGAGTTTCGTGCGTTTAACATTGAACTTTGAACTTCGCGCGTTTTACTCGTCGTACGTTTTGCTGCTAATTTATATAATCGTTCAACAGCTCATTAGGTATGTATTTATTATTAATAAAAATAGTTTAATCATTAAATATAGCTATCACTTTGAAATATGTTACATCGATTTATTTATTTTATTGGAATGCGACAGGCCAATGACTTCTGGCTGTACAACGTCTGACGATACAGTTTCTAAGATAATATTTATAAGATATTTAATGTTTACAATTAAATTATAGTTCCAGTTGCTTGTCTAAAATAGCAGGAGGCGAGGCACATCAATCGTGCAGCTGACGGCCGTTGGGTTCGAAGGGTTCTAGATTGTCGAACAAGTGCCGGTAAACAAACGACAAGTCGTAGGATACGGGTAGCGCAAGACCTATCTGGTCATGATTTTTAGAGATGGTCTATGCCTTACAGTGGGCGTCAATCAGCCAACATGACGATGATGATGAAATTTCTAGAAGTATCTATGACATATAACAAAAAAATCTAATCGATTTCGTCAATAGTAAACGAGTGTATGCATATTGCAATATCGTTACCGAGTTGAACACAGTAACATTTTATTTACATAATTAGTACGTTGAGCACTAAAATTAACTGAACGCTTTCAATAATTATGTTTTACGATGTTACGTGTTGTGTCGCATTTAATCGAGTTGTTGCACTTAATTATATAAATTTTACACGAGTCTATTGGTTGCGCGAACATGTTTTGTTTCTAAACTCTTATTGAATGCATTTTATAAGTTTATGTATGTGGTTTTGGTGTTCAGTTTCCATATAAATAATTATTACTCCATGGTGGATAGACGACCAGGTTAAGGTGATTGGAAAATGCTTGATGAAGGCCGCTTCTAACCGGTCCTACTGAAAATCTATAGATGAGGCCGATGTCCAGCTGTGAATGTCTTATTAGCTTCTACTCTAAGTGTACGAGTAGTTTTTTTAGCTAGGATACTTACAAGTGGTGGAAGCATCGTTACCTACAGACGCACATGTATGTGAATAGTATAGCATCATCAATGCTTACGAACATTGCAAATATTGGGTGTCATATTATATTAGAGCGACCAGAAAATAATGTCATTTCTTTCGACATATTTTACCGAAAGATCGATTGATTTTTACCGCTCCGGCATTGAAATTTGTATACTAGATGGCAAAAGGTTGCTGATAACGAAGATGAATATATTGTTGATTTGAAATAAAAAACTTGTTAAAAATGAAGTCGTGTGAATTTAACTCAAGAAAGCGACATTACTTTCCGGACCCCTTAATATATTGCAATCAAGGCAAAATCGTTTTCTCTCTTCAATTGGTATAGGTATTACAGAAGTGGTAAGATTGATTACAAGGCTGGTAAATTTAAATTTCTAAATTTTTAATTACTTTTTAACGTCTAAAAAAATTAACATACAATGAGTTTAAGGCACAGCTTTTTTGAGGACAAACAACATGCGAAGTTTTCCTTGTTTTTATGATAATTTTTTGCTTTGGCGACATATTTATTCCTTATGTTTAGGAATAAATAATTAAAAACATTAAAACTTTTGAGTTTAACCTGTTCTCCATGGTGTCATTAATTAAGCAGCCCCAACAGACTTGATATGTACGCTCAAATAAATTGGAGTCTACGTAATAAATACGTATTTGCGACTTAAATTCTATTTACTTCAATTTTACGAAGGCTTCAATAATGGTGGCTTTTGATTTATCGTATTATTTTCCATTACTAAACCAGTGAACATATATTTTTAATCTCAACTAAATGTACATCTACAATTATAGTGCAAATAAAATTGTTTGTATAATAAATGGAAGTGCTAAAGAGAAAACGTAACATGTTACACCAAATGTGACACTGGTAACATCTTTAACGTTAATTTACCTTTGCGCGCCATGGAACCGTACGATTCAAAAGTGTAGTGATTAGCTATATACTTTAAGTTATTTATGTAATGATAAATTATAATCTAAACAAACTTACCCATATAAACTATTGCTAGAAAAATAACCATAAATAAAGATCTAATCTAGATTAGGTAATTTAAAATACTGGAAATTATCATAAAACATAAGCTGTGTCTTTTTGAATTAAACGCAGCAATAAAAGTGTACAAAGTTCCCTTTTAAAGTAAATTTTAAGATAGCTTTTGTATCGTAAAGACGAGAGTAAGTAAGAGCGGTGGAACGGTAAGTGCGCTCTCCAAAGATCACTGAAAGCATTCTCCTGTTCATATGGCGCGAGTCAAATATTCAATGAAATAGAAGCTTTTATTCTATTATTTTCTCTTATTTGTATCAAATAACGTAATTTGATCTTGATTGCTTTCAGTTATTTGGTTATATATGTAAAAGATTTAGAGGGTTTTTTTTAATTACTGTCAATTAATGTAGGGTTCATCTTATCAAAATATTAATGCATTAAGAAAAATTAACCTAATAACAAAATAATAAGAAAAAGCGTTTACAAAATGCAAATTTTCTCATGTTAATTATGGTGATCGGGTCACGGATTCGATTCCCGGGATGTAGTAATGGAATCAGGCGTTACCTTGCGGAAGTCTATCCTAAGTAAGAAAAGGACCAATATTTAGCCACTTCCGCACATACAGTGGTAGTCGTGCAACAAAGTGCGCCGCCCGCCAGCCCGCTGACAAATGTGCACACGGTAAACAATGCAAACTACACAACTTCCACCGTCAATTCACTCAACACGTGTTTCAACCCTCCACGGGGCATCTTTAGGAGATATGTTACACCGATTAGTGCCAAACATGATTAGTGTCTTTTACGGGATATAGTAATTTCATTTATAAAATAAATAATAATTATTATCGTACCGTCCTATGCGTACCATAATACCACAATGCGATTGTCAACTTGTTTACCAAACGTTGCGATTATGGTATATCCCCTCATATATTTTTGGGGGACGGAGGCCTTATCTTTCAATGGGTTCCTGTAGTCTATACGATGACGAATTATTGTTTGCTATCTGTCCTTGCAGAGTTTGTACTGCCAGAAAGTATTGATCTATAGCATTCCAATGGTTAAACTAAATTAATGTGACATATGTCAGAGTGATCACTTCATATACGGTGACTGGAAATAGATGAAAAGCTTTAAAGTTTTTTGCTGACCAATGATTGAAACGTTTTTTCTCTTATAACTAATCATCCCTATATAAAGTATATCATATATATACCTATATCCAGTCTGACAACTATTGAAAGATCTGACCAGGACTATGATTCAAAAATCCTTTAGAAATGTAGAAGATATAACACTGGTCAACCTTTTAATATTTTACCAAATGTAAATTGCGTAAGATTGCACTGTTACACTTAAAAAGTGAACAACTGACCGGTATTGCGTAAATGTACCACATGGCGAAGTAGTAAAACTGAATACACGATTAACAGAAATTACAAAATTGTCTTATACGATAGTAAACTAAATTTTTATTTTCGTTATTTTTTTTTATTTATGGTCAATTATTTTATTTAGCATGTCCTTTTTATAAATTACCCGCTAATAATATACATTGTTATATGTCAATTTTAATGTTCAATGTTATTTGTTTTATCACCGAGAAAATAAAAATATAGTATTATACATGGTGGTTGGTTGTAGGTGTAAAAGTTTTAAAATGTTGAATGTATTGCCGATTTGTTAGAAAATACCTTTAAAGCTTTTGCACAACTTTTCAATAAACCTGTATGAATGATCGGTCTGAAATAACTTACAGTAATTTATTACAAACTTTGTCTTTGTACATAAACATTCTATTATATATTATTTCTGAAATCATTGATATGGATAGTGGTGACATACATTAATTGACAGCAAAGAATCTGTATATTTGCTATTTTCAATATTTTACACGTGTACGTTTTATATTGTCGAATTTAATATTCTTCGGTTTTGATGGTTTCTACGGAAAATATAGTAATCGTTTTATAAACAGTATACTACAGTTTCTATATTTTAAGAGCAGTTGTCTTTTCCAGGCCAATGTGTAATCCTTGATAGTTTCTAAATATAAATTGTCAAAACTGTGAACCGAATTCGATGGAAATGATGTCTATAATTGCGACGCTTGGTGGTTATTCTTAATGGTTCGTGAAGAGAGCGTTTATGCCCATTTAACAACCTTTTATGGCTCAAAAACCATAATCCAATATTAACGTTTAACTTCTTTCAATTTATTTTTAGAATTAAGTACTTTAATAAAAAGTATAGTATATTAATGAAACTGCTTAGAAAGTATAATGGTTCGTGAAGAAAGCGTTTAAGCCATTCTATTAACCAACCTTTTATTACTTTAAAACTATAATCCATAATCCAATATTGTGGTGTAACTATTTATTAAATTTATATATAGACATGATATACAAACACGTATAATAATAATAAAGCTTTATTTAATTCAATACAAATGAGTTAAAATAAGTAATTTTAAATATTAGTTTCTATAATTTTGTACTAAGTTTGTATGTACATTTTCCTCTGTTTGGTAACCCGTGATCTGTGGTAGCCACGATTTTGTCAGCCCATCAGGCATTAGGTTTGCCTCTTGCTTTGGTAACTCATGGTCCTGTCCACTTTATAACCCTTTGTGTCCACCTGTAACCAAACAAATTTAGTGTAAAATATTATTAACGGTTTATAAAATATAATATGATTCGGGACGAGATTGTTGATGTCCCATTATCAACCTTTTATAAGGATAAGTTAAAAAGATAAAATTCATTTATTCAATATTGGAATCTTTAACAGAACTCTTATTGAGTGTTAACTTTTTTTAAAATTATTTTATTTGTATATATATTTATAATAATACCTTAAAAACCACGTTAAACCTTTTTTCTTCAATATTATATAAAATATTTTTAGAAATATCTACGTAAGTAAAAAGTATAGTATATGTTTAGAAAAATAGAAAGTAAAATGTTTGAAGCAACAATACATTAACCTTTTTGCATATCGCTTGTGATTATAGCATCCAGACTCTTGTACTTGTGTACGTAGTCACGGGAACGGGATCACAGGGTTTAAAGGTCATGATAATGGCCGGCTTTTAACCACCGTGATATTTTTGGTTTATTAATTGTAAGCAACATAAGGGTCGTTAACACTTCTGGCTTATATAATTAATTTAATAGGACAATTACGAAACAATAGCTTAACGTGAATTAGAATATAGTTCCTCCCACAATTATCTTTCAAAACTTCATATTGGCAGAGTGATATTCTTGTCGTCACTTTATACGCGGTGATGGTTATAGTATATAAACTTTGAAGGAGTAAATAAAAATCACATTTGTCACTTAGTATAAAATGATCACTCTGATTTCAGTCGCAGTCCTATGGAAAAATTAATTAATGTTACATATTTATGTAACATTAATTAATTTTTCCATAGGACTGCGACAGGCGTTTTTTTTTACTTAATTTTATTACGTAGCAACCCAAATTTTGAAAATAATTTTTCGTGATGTATAATCATTACGTTATATGTTATCTATCTATCCATTGAGTTTAAAATAGAGGTACATTAATTGACAGCAAATGAGTTGTACATTCACCAACCTTTTACGCTTATAATCAATCAACCTGTATATATACTAATAATTACTATATAACTGTTTGAATTAAACACACGAAATAGAAATCAAACGAAATAAAACTTACTGATTTCAATTTGAGAAATTTGTTTCATTTTGCAATAACCAAAACATTCATGATAAATTTCAGAAGGTAGTGTTTCATGTTTCTGCTTCATTTATACAGGTTAAAATACATAACTACAGCAATATTATAACATATTCAATGTATTCAATATTATCAATTTTAGGTGAGATTCAATTATATACAAGCCATAATTTGAATTTTTAAATTTCACTTTTCTTCATATTTAGGATTAATACTAAATTATTATTTTTTTATTAATTTTACATATTAAATCAGTCTTTATTATACAGAATGTGCATGTTATCTTCCAATAAAAAATATTCATGTTTTATACATGATAGGTTTAATTTAAAACGAAAGTAAACATGAACGCATCTGATAACTTTATTTGTTGTCGTGAGGGATGTAAATTTTTAAATTGTAATTTAACCAACATGAAAAAAAAAACTTAAAATGTAATGTAAATGTCCCTCGTGTATTAGTCGATGTAAAGATAGATTTTGTAAATATTGTTTAAATCGGACGAGATTCGTAGCGCAAAGTTTTCTCTACCTAAGTTTGTCTGTTAAGTACAAGACATCGAACTGAAATGGTTTGAGCAGTGAGTTAGCCAGCGGATCGATATACGCTCTTACTACGTTTTTAGAATAGACTTTAAATTAGACTATATAGACGTCGGTCCTTTTTTCAGATAATGCTTGTCTAGATTTAAGCGCTTGTTTTTTCTTATTTAGTGAATGTGTGGAAGTCTGATTAACTGGCATAATAAAACGATCAGTCTCGATTTTTTTGGCAAGCTTTATAAAAGACATACATTTTCGTAATTTTTACATAGCTTTTGCGGATGAAAGAATTTCTTTGTAAATAGCGATCTTTGTGAGATCTACTCACTATGTCTGTGATTAATGTGGTTACCAGTTTGATTCCCATTTTTTTGTCATAGATTATCGGAACGTAGTCAGTCAGTAATTTGTGTTTCTAGAGACTATTTAAATGCGTTGTTATAGATAGAGCTTATTGCTTCCCTACTGATAACATAGCAAAGTCGTTGAAAGACACTGGACACTACGTACAGAGGCCTGTGACCAGCGATTGGTGTAAAGGTGATAACGATGGTAGTTAAAAATTTCGGAAGAACATTTTAAAAATACAGTAAAAGTTCCTCATTCCCGCTTCCTTTATTCGCGAAAAAAAAAAATACGATTCAATATTAGCAGCTAAAATTTCGTTATTCGCGGATTTATTATATACATACTTACATAATAATAAAAGGATTCCAATAGGTATCTAACCTAACATTCTTTGTAAATGCCGTCAAATGGACTAATAAAGCAAGTTATGTTGAAACGTTAAATTCATAGCCTATCGAAAAAAAAACTTTTTAAGAGGCAAATTGCTAATGCGACTGCTATGTATCTGTCTGTGTATTGAAGGACTTTTTACAAACTGCCAAGCAAAAGAAAATTCAATTTTTTTAAACCATTATTTAAGCCTAGCTTAAGGTAATTAATAAACAAAAACTACAATGAATTTGTATTTTATTCACGATTTCTGTATTCCCGGCATATTTATGAAATATATGCCCAGCGAATAAAGTGTTTTTATTGTATACGAACATAGATTAGTTCCATTATTATTCCAGACAGATAGATATAAGCAGTCGTTTAATAAAACAAAACAAAGTCTCAATAATTTAACTGTTATTGCTGAGCTCCAAGGACAAATAAATCGAAAAACGTTGCCGCAGCCACGATCTTTCCGGCCACTAAATAATTGGTTATTAATCTTTTGTAACAAATACAAAGCAAAACTTGAGCTTTTACCTATAGGCGTACGAAATCGCGTGATATAATGCAATAATATTAACCGAATACAAACTCCCGACCACCCGGTACAAATAGCATAAACAGCTGGCGCGTTTTGACATGCACTGCAACCGCAGTCGTTGCATTCTTTCGTAGCACTAGAACAAAACGTTATTTATTTGCTTATTCTTGTTCGTGAACGCCTTGTCGTGTTTTACGTATATATTCAAACAATATGGTTACCCGAGCTTATGTAATCGACGGGTGTTATTGTTGTTTGATAAAAAGCGGTAGGAACGATATCGCAAAGAACGAAAAAGACTGAAGTAAATATCGTCATGATTATTTTAATATCCCATTCTTGCGTTTTTTTTCGGTTCATTAAACTAGTCGATTACACAAATTGTAAATAAATAAAATATACTATATAAGAATATAAGCCAGATGACACCTTCCAGAAGTGAATTCATAACGCAATAAAAAGTAAAATAGGTGTAATATGTTATAAGGTGTAGTTAGTTATTATTCTTAGCTTCTTATTTATTATATCAGACATTTAAAATTTTATTCGACTTAAATCTCACTGGGCTTACAAAGTAGTCGATATTTTTGATTGATGTTTTTAAGAGCCGTACTTAGTGTTGTGCGTACAAATGTTGTTGGAACTTCAATAGCTTAAAAGATTTATTATTCCCAAACCTTTCACCGTGAACGAGAAAGAATTAACGTAACATAAACATTAATATTTACTATATATATATATATACAATAATTACGAAGAAAGACGCTGGATGCAAGCCGGTTTTACCCGAGCCTATTGGAAATCTGTGGGAAAGGTTATTTCCTGCAGTAGACGTACTGAGACGTGCTGAAATGGTGATAATGATGATGAATTACGATGTGTGTACATTATAATTCAAATTACATTAAATAAAAAACGAAAATTGATCATTATTATCAGTGTTTGGACGTGTACGAAATGTGTGTGTTGGGTATGTTTTTGAGGAATCGAGATATTAATATTCCTTTTTTTTAATGTGACGAATAAATAAAATACGTATTAGTTTATTGAAGTCTTGTTATTGTGTTTGATGATGTATTTTATCTTGCAATAAAGACATCACTAGTTAGAATAACTTGATGTTAAAAATATTCGGTTTACATTAATAAATGTCATATAGTAATAAAAAAATTATCGTAACTTGGAAGCTAAAATAAATTATTATTGAATAACTATTAATTGAAGACAGTAAAATACTGGAATACTGCGTTAGATATTCTAGAAGGTAACAGATATCTGTACTATTATGAATCCGATCTTAACAATTTTGTTTTGCTATATAAGGGCACGTGTTAAGCTAAGATTCCACCTGATTTGTTTCGCCAAACGATTCAGAATAGTCTTAACGTACGCTATGGCGGGATGTTTAGTCGATAAAATTATTTTTATAGTACGTTTGACCTTCTTCAGTCCGCAATATGTATTTTGAGCTTGCGAAGCGTATTGCGGGAAATGGTAATACGTAAAATTGATGGTGGCTTTTAGGTCCCAGCTACTATCAGTTCTAGGAAGTCCCAGCGTGGGATGTCCGCCTGCAAAATAAACAGACGATCTTGTTAATATCTTCGGAAGACGCTGAACGAAGTCTCCCAACCAGTCTTATTGGGAATGGTGTGGGAAAGATTTATGTCCAGTCGTGGACTATGATGATTACCTGTTTACGTTAGAATATATTCCAAAAAAAAATTCTTGTCTTTCTTGGACCTTGCATTACAATGAAACATCTGTGGGAAAGTGGTAGACTTTATTATGATACATTTGAATTATGTGTGGCTTTGTGGGTTGTGCTGAAAATAGTGGTTTTCATTGAACTCGGGCTCTAGTGATATCTAATATGGTCTTGTCGTTAATATTATTGCTACTAAAATTTTGTAAAGCTTTTCCGCACGTTCAAACTGATAATTTTCTTTGCCAATATTAAAGATTGTATTAAGTCTTTGTAGCCAGCTAAATACTCGTATCTAAGCAAATCAGCCATAAAATATTTACTCAGCGAATTGGCGGCGGAACTTATAATTAATTTTGCGGCCGTCGATAAGTGCCGTTCGTGTTTTTGACAGCCGTGACCTAAAGTAGAGAAAATTACTACTTATATTTGGTATTAAATAAAATACGGAAACAATTGTGGAACAGGAGTCGTAAATTTTAATACAATGTTTAGTTCAACTGCGTATAGCGGTATTTGTACATGGTATTTGTAACCAAGTTAGGAGTTTATATAAGAATAACTTATCCTGTTACAATTAGCAAAATGGAGTAAGTACTATAATATTTATGATAGGTAAGGTCATTTTAAAATTTTAAGACAAACCTCAAATTAGAAACGCCGAGTCGATGTGTAAATTATATAAATCTATATCTATATATATATATTTAATCTATATCTATATATATATAGTAATATAAATCTATATATATATATATATATATATATATATGCATGTAATTAGTATCTTGTCATATATGTGTAAAATAGCAATGAAATAATCAACATGTTTAACGCAAACATAGCTCAACACTTATTTTAAATGCACCTTTGTTTTAGTTATCCAGGAATTACGGGCCAATGACTATACTTTTTTTATTAACCTAATTTTGCGTGGTAAATTTGTTTTGAAAAATTATCCTGATGCCAATTAATCAAAATATATCCACATTATGAACCTACGACATGTTATGTTTAATCTTTAGGGGAGAGCTGTGCCTTACAGTGGGGGTTTATCGGATGAAAAAAAGAAGAAGTACACGAAAATGAAGGAAAAGCCTTATAATAAATAAATAAAACATGTACAATAGCCGGTCTTATCACTCGTGCCAAACTTTAACAGACAACCATAGAAACAGAAGGTCAAGTTTTTTTTATTTAACTCAAAAATTCTGAACATTAAGTTATTATTTCGAATTAATCCTCTAAGTGTACATTGTCCATTGATCAGCGCGATACTCACATTATCGATAAAGAAGCCAACAGAAAGGATGTTGAGTTTTTATACGCATAAAAAATCAAATTACTTTTAGTAATAATTTCTATAAAAGTATTTCAGTCTAAACTTATGTCTGCGGAACTCCCTGTAAACTTTTATGACTTTTTTGTGTACACGTAAAGAAGTGTTTACGTTTATGCTAATACGCGACTGAGTTCTCGCATAAGCTGTTTCCCGTACCACTGACTCGTAATAACCGATACGTCTAGACAGCGCGTTGACCTAAGTTCCGATCGATATCGTTACTTAAAATGCTCTTTAATTAAAAAGTATTTTTAATATTTTTTTATTTATGTACCGTACTTAGGCATTTGTAAATTCGTTGTAATTTTATAAGCCCTTACACATTTATACTTTCCGCAGATTGTTCTTGACAAATTGAGGTTTTACATAATTGATCCTTCTATAAGAGCTCGCATTATAACATTAGTAATAAGTACATAAATTTTAATACTCAATTAACTCACCAAAGTTTTTATGCTGAAATGGAATGCTAAAATTTATTGATCAAGGTAGAGAAAGAGAGAGAGTTCATCAACAAAACATCGGATAGATTAATACATATGAAATGTTTAGAATTTTAATGAAATAAATAGGAATTTTTCAAAAATTTCAACAGATTTCCATTACACGTATGTGCTAGTAGCGGGATGCTTCAACGACTGGCCGGATGCGGCGGAAATAGCTCGTCCAGAATTAAGTGGTCTAAGAGGAAACATTACCTTGATGTCTGTTTGTGATTGTAGGAAACAATATCTAAATATATCTGAAAAAGAATACGTGGTAGTACCCGATTGCCACTGGCAGCTTTAGGAAAAAAATAAAGGCTTCAAATTCGTTGAAAGTACATACATTATAAGACAATCGCGGCCGATTGAAAAGTATAGTCCTCTTGCAGGTCCAAAAATTGAAAACGAGTCATTTAAACCGTGAGGGATTCGGGGGCTCTTGCGCCTCCATTCACTCTATGAAGCGTGGTTCGATACCCAAGTGAAGTTAGATCTCAATGGCTTTCCAATCTGTTGAAATATATAGCGCAGTACAAAAAGTTTCCAAAAGGCCCTCTAATATAACAATTATATAAGAGATTTTTGATAAACGCTGCTAGCGTTTTGCATCATAAATTGTATGAGACTAACAATAAAGGAAAACTCCAGCCATAAGAAGAATGTAAACACTGTTATTTATATTAAAACAATTATTTCAAAGCACATAATATTAAGTTAAATATTCGTAGGCAATTTGTCTTTGTCTCCGTACACTTAATATTATATCATGTCGTGTACTTGTACATTCGGTAGTGTTAGAGATGACAGATGACTGTGACCTGAGTTTTTGTGAGATTGCCGTTCCACTCATCTGACCCTTTAATATATAATAGTCGGCGTGACAGCAAAATCACGTAATGTTTGTAAAATTATAATTATAAAACTGGGGATATATATTTTGTGAACATATATAGATGGCAGAAATCTAGATATCAAAATATCTATCTCTGTAGATACCAAGCTGTTAGTTGAAGATTCTCTGAAAAAGTATTTTATTAGAAGTTAGTTGTAATCATCGAAACTATGATAATAATGTCGACAAAGCTGAGATTGAACTTTTAAAAAATCCTATAATAGGTTATTTCTCTAACGCATATTTATGTTTTTTTTTTCAAAAATAAAATTAGATACATTAACCGGTATTTAAAAAAATAAAAATGAAGTTATATGATATTTTGTATTAAAAATTAAATAAAAATATAATAAAATGTAATAAGATTTGGCACGCCTTAAAAATATGAATCTTTTACGAATACAATGTATTTTAATTACTTTTTATTTTGTCTATACTTATTTGTATATTTAGTATTAATAACTAATATTTAGTATAATAAAAATCCATATGGATGTCTGTGTGTAGTATGTTATAGACGACATTATACATACTTTTCAAAAGCATTTTCGTCCATATATATTTAACAAAAATATGTCTGTTAACGTATTCATTTTATTAAATTGAAGTAATGAATGTTTACGAATTCTCTTTTTTTGTTACAGACATTTAGTAGCAGTTGACGCTGCCTTATAACAGACATGGAAACCACACCCGTAAGTATTACTAATGTATATATTCACATTTCAGCCCCCGCGCGTTTCAATAATGAAAAAATATAAGTTAGTGTTAAGTAGCATTCGTTAATTTTAATGAAAATCTTACTTACACATCACCACCTAGTTTCAGCGCCATCTCTTATTAGATGTTTGAAACCGTTCGGCGTCCCAGCAAAGGTGTTGCGAATATGAACTATTTATTTCCCCATTTTACCGTTAGATGGCGTAGGTTTGTTAGAAATGTTCGTTGGTTGTTATAGGTGGCGTTAGAGTCGCGTTACTAAGCCAGGAAAAGCGTTGTTAAAAGTGTACTTGAAATACGCTAGATGGCGGAATATAATAGTTAAATTTTTTCCTAATAAAATTTGTTTTATTTCTAAATTATTTATGATATTCGTTGAAATATCAAAAATATTTAAAAGCTCCTTGGTGAAAACGTGAATGAAATATAATATAAACTGAGATTCTTTATGTGTAGACACTTTTATATAAAATAACTAAATTTTTTGGTTCGCGTTTTTGAAACTTTTTTTTTATTTCATTCGGCTACAGCAAGATGTATTATTTAATAAATCATTTTAATGTATATCGACTTTCCAAGATTACGTTTTGCATGGTTTGTTTTCTTTGCGTGTTATATCTAGTTTATCCCATTGAACGTCATACTAACCGTTTCCTTTCCACTATCGGTACCCTTTATGACATTATACCCGAGGGTGTATACATTTATTTAGTTAGGGTAAATAACTATTATTTTATGTAATAATTCTATAGTAAAAATGTTTTGTGTGTCTATAAATCTCTTGTCAATCGAGCTTTTCTCTTAATAGCTATGCAGCGTATATCTATAACGTTTTTGAGTTCACGCGTTGACGGTTCAGGGAAGCATTGGTAGAAGTTACTAGACTATTGAAATGTACAACCTCACGTTACAATAACACACAGCTTATTGCTACTTAGGATTTTATACAAAATCTTTTGGAAACCTCACTACTATTGTTGTTTTTGTACCGACATGAATACTTCACGGTTAGTTCGTTTATAAAAGCTGTTAATTTATCCAATAATTGCTATAAACTCCTCTCAAGTTGAGTTCCAAGGCGCTCTATTTACAAACGCTAATGGTTTTTGTGTAAATTACACACGCAAATAATACATCTCTGTTTAAATACACCAGTAATTAATATATCAACGAGTACAGTAGTATTCGTGAGAGGTTTGAGCATCCTGGAGAGCACTTATCAAAATATTCGCTGAGCTCTTTACACGTTTAAAATGTGCTACGTGCAGTTGTCAGCTTTTAATATAATTTAATACCCCCATATATAATGTGCCTCTTCGCTTACGGTTCAGTTTCACGAGCTCAGTTACGTGTGCGCGAAATTAAATTATGTTGGCATCCGATATCGCGTTTTTAATTTTCAAAAGAATCGTTCCGCCTGTACGATGCGACTCGTCGCGCATCGGTGTCGTTTGATTAACGAACCGTAACCCCAATGCGACACGTGTCCGTTCTAATTCGCTTATGGAATTCGTTGCGGTGAGAATTTTGATTATCCACTCGCTCCGATCGCGTTTATTGCGCCAATTATCGATACGAGTGCACTGTTCTAATGCAATTTGAATGAAGCGCCACTCAATTGACGCCGGAATGGGCTAAAATGTGGCACGTCTGTGAATAAAGCCTTGTAAATTCGGTGCGGGCGCCGCTATGGCGACTCGTGGCGCGACTGTTCCGGATATTACGAATTGCATTATTAAAACTAAATATTACGTTTCCTGTGCAACTATTGCGGCAGCCGGAATTGCTAATGCTTTATGATTATAGGACTAAGGAGGATAAAGTTGAACGAAGCGACAATCGCTCGAAACCGTTCTCCTAACCGCCGGACGAAGCGTGAATTCATTGATAAGTGGAAGTAAATTGTCTGTGAATCTAATGGAGCGTGTCTCATTATAAACAGACTGTTTATTGCAAATGATATAAAGATTAGCAAGTTAGTTCAACAAAGATTAAGCGAATTCGTTTTGAGAAATAGCTTCGCCCCCGTGCACGTTTTATAATTTAACTTATCGCACGGGAACAAAAGAAAAAAGTAAATATAATTTCTTTAAGGTGCTCGCGATAGGTTGTTGGAAAGAGGGCCGGGTTTCGCAACCACAAATTACTATGATTTAATATTGCTTAGTTATCTGGAGTCTGGCAATTTGTTAGAGCGGCTCTCGGGCCCGCGACGGGCGCCATTGTTGCGCCTTCTTTTGTTCATCGCCTGCCCCTCGCGATAGCATCTTGAATTATTATGATTAGGATCCTAGTGACTCCGGCTTCGCTAATTCCGCCATCATCGTTTTACGTAAGTCAAGTTATGCGTACACTTGTGTTTGGCGCGTTCGTGAGGCTTGAGATCCGTGAATTGATTCGGTCTTGTCGTATGAGTTGACTGACAGGTACGATTAGCGCGGCCGATTTGTTTGTCCGCGTGTTATTCGGCAAGTGTTCGATTAACTCGCCACATTCGGTTGACCCGGCAGATTAATGAACGTCGTCACCGCCCGTAATGTCAATGGAGTTAATACATCAGACCGGACGTGGCGTCGCGCCACTTTCATTTCATATAGTGACGCCGAAATTAATCGATCGCGGGTGGGTTTTTCAATTAGTGAAAACATTCAATTGTCGTTGTGTTTATAGCGTAATTGCCGGTTTGTTATCCATCCATCTTAACCGATGTAATGGACGGCCATCAAGGAAATGAACCTGAGTTCAATGGCGGTGTAAAAGTATTTTGTATGCGAAAGGGCCTCTGACATTAAGTTAAACGATTCCAGAAAAAGTTAATTTTCATCATTATCATATTAGCCGATATACGCCCACTGCAAAGCATAGGCCTCTCCCAATGATCACAGTGATGACCAATTTTTCGCTGCTTACATCATGTGACCTTCCATCATACAGGTTATGTCATCGGTTCCCTAGGACCTCTATCCAAGCCGTCTATCGCCCCGCCAACCGCCTATCTACCGTCTGGTGGTTCCACTTGAGAACCTTTCAGCCCAAGCAACCATCGGTTGGAACAGATAATTAAAAATATTCTATTTTTTTATACTCTACGACAATTATTGCTTTCTGAAGCTGAATATAAACTTCAGGTTTACATGTATGACAGTAAAGAAACTAACTATAAAGAAGAAATTTATCGTAAAGAGTATCCTATTAGTAACTTTTTTTTAAATTTATTTAATTAAATAGGAGTGCAAGTTGTAACATCTAATATATAAAATTCTTGTGTCACGGTGTTCGAACTTGAACTCCTCTGAAACGGCTTGACTGATTTTTACCAAATTTAATATGCGTATTCAGTAGGTCTGAGAATCGGCTACTATCTATTTTCTATACCCCTAAGTGATAAAGATTGTTCACACTTAAAAAATTTTTTTTATTTTTTTAACGAAATTTTTTGTTTTTATTTTTTTATGATACAGCATACAAGAATACATACAACCATAAATTTTCACCCCTCTACGATCAACCCTTATTTTTTATTTGTAAATTAAAATATCAATTTTTTTTTGCAAAACAACGTTTGCGGGATCAGCTAGTAATTAATATTATATATACATAATTTTTAAATAGCATTTGTTTTAGTTGATCGGTGCTCGTTTGTGTTCTTAATAAAGAAGATATCTACATCAGTGCACGATCTAACGATGCAATCCTAAGTTTATTTCAAAGGGAGTATGTTCGAGTTTGGAATGCATTCTCGTGGTTACGAAATTGTTTCCATCGATCAACGTATCGCGCGGATTACAAACGGAGCCGCCGCTTTGTTGCGCCGGCGGTTTCTGATCCGGCGCTCGTAGCTCTCGGTTCGCTGTGACGCCGTATTCGCGGATGCACTGCTAGTCATCAATTTTACTTGCAACTTTTCAGAGACGCTCATAGAGCCCACGATATTGAGACTTTACTTGACTTTAAAATTTGAAAGCATCCATCATTGTAGAAGCTAATGGACGCGTGTGTTCGTAAGTGGTTTTGAGTTGTTTTTTGAGTGGGCGTGGTCTGGTCATGAAAAATATCCAGGTCAAGCGGTCTGTTTCAACTGTTACAGGTGAAAGTAAGCCACACCATTGACGGTTATGACTAGTTTGCTAACCAAAATATCACTCTGAACTTAATCATTGTATAGTTAACAGTGTCGCTAAATGTAAATGTGTATTAGCAACTTTTGGTTAGTGGTAGGTTCTCAAGTGGCGATCGCGAACCGATAGATGTGGCTTAAAAATGTTTTGTGATTACGTGTTCAGGCATTGTTTGATGTATTTTTATTCATTAATAGCAATACAAACATGTTACGCAAATAAAAATTTCAAATAATACTAAAGTTATTTTTGTTTGAAAGAAAGATAAATACAGGAAAGTCAAGGAAAAAATTTAAATGAAATATTTTGTTTTTGACGTTGAATAATACATTCATTAGCTACGTTTAAACGTTAAGCTAAGCTTGTACTTCGTGAGTGGTCGGAAATGACAATCATTAAAGTCGGCCTAGCCCCTGAGGGAATCGCGGGGTAAGGCTAATTACTTATAAGTGATTTAATTATATCAACACAAAGGTTAACATATCAATATTTCGCAAATATTATTAGGCAAGTAAATGAGTATAAAAATATTTAAGCGATTCCTTTAACTCATAATAGAGCTATGATGTTCGCGTGGATAAGACAGTTTCATTAAGCTTATTCTCTTTATTTATTGTACACATAATATCAGAAAGAAAAATGTAAAGTTATAATAACATGAAGATGTTAACTGGACGGTTTTGTCACTCACGACAATTTTTGCAGACAAACAGCATGGAAACAGATAAAAGACCAACAAGCGGGTAGTCTACGTTGATAAAGATAGAGAGTATTCAAATGACAAATGCATATACATAATTACTTATATCGTCATAATGTCACCTAAAATACACATACTGTATGTCATTGGCCTCAAAATCATAATGATTTCACTAGTTCGTGAAACTTGTCAAACATGGTGATAAAAGAGAGTAAATAGTCCAAATGTGTTCAGTCTATTAGCGTACACATTTTATGTGGGTATGTATAAAGAAGAAAATAGAATAGTATTTAAATTTATATTCATAAAATTAATGTTTAAAATAGCAAAATGAATTAATTAAATATGTTAATAACAATACACAATCTAAAATATTTATTTATCATTTAAAAATTCATCAAAAGTAAAATATGCTTCCGATCAAGTGTTTGTTTGAAGTAACTTTAACCTTTGACATGAGCAGCCGATTCAGCCTCGCGAAGTGGGCGCAGCAGTTTGCTATGTACCCGCACAGACATAGAGATATTTTTTTGGAAAAACGTGGTTTTAGATTTTGGGAAACTAAGTTTTATTTCAACATTGGTGCAAGTGTATTAGCACTTGTGAACAGTAGTCTCGTAGATATACAACGATGGGAACCTGAGTAATCTTAAATTTATGAAATATGACTTACAGCTGCCCGTTGGTTCCAAATTACAAATTGCTCTTTAATACAATGTTCGTCCTTTTATCTATACTATTGATTATTTCTTTTCATAATTAGACAGCTATGTTATTGTTTATGTTTTCCTGAAGCCTTTTTGCTCTACTGGCCAAATATTATTCTTTCCCAAATAATTATAAAGTTATTCGTTAATTACTTTATCAATAAATTTAGAACAAAAAAAAGTGTTCCTTTTAAAACAATGGCTTAATTACTGATCTTTTTAATTTGCCAGGAAAGATGCCTTTTTTTACATAGGTTAATGATGTGGCGTAGTACAGGAGGTAGTTATAGATTATTTTGCTTATTAATCTTGGAACTAAAGCTATCCGTAGCCTGTCCTATTTGTATTTCTGAGATGGAGAATAATACGATGTATGTCGTTGGGTGATGTTTGGAGTCATAAATAGGGATTTAGTAGGCATTACTTTGTCTCTATAGGTTGTAAAATCATTGTTAAAACTATGCGTTGTACTGTTGAATAAATGAAATTGGTCAATGAAAAATGTATTAAAAGCCTTGAAAATCTTAGCTTAGATTTTGATATCGCGGATCAGTTGACCATTAGAATTTATTTGACGAATGTATTCTTTTGGATACATTTAGTTCTGTTCTGAATTCTGTATTTGTTTATTGTTCTGAGCTTTTTTAGTCAAACTTTTTTTATTTTTAGCTCTATTTGGTTAAACCATATACATTGTCTTTTTTCTACTATCCCATTTTAAACCCTTGGTAATCTATTTTTGATTTTTATTTACTTGTCAAAACATATTATACGATCAAATAGCTCATAGAAACAGTTGTACACTATAAGGGGGTTATTGGCACTGTATATATTACTAAAAGACAAAGAATGATGGTAGTTTTAAATTGTTCTTAGTTGCGTGTTCCCTCTACGCGCTTAATACGTACCAATGGTCTAACGTACAGGTTTTACGAACCGTGCACCACAACAACTGCGCCGTGTGGGCCGAGAGCGCTAGTTCATATACCTGGCCGCTGGATGCATGGATATTGTGAATTATGTTGCCAATACATGTTTCGTTGGCCAAACGAGAGGTCTTCTTAATAGGTTTTGAATTTAAAAAGTATTAATTGTTTGCAATAGTCACATAAAATAGATTTAGTTAGCATGCCAATGTTAAATACACCACATAAGGTTATATTATACGAATTATAAAAAAAACGATAATTAGATCGTATGTCTACTTTCGGTGCTCTATAAATACATAACTATTTTATGTAATAGCAATTCAATTGCACAACATTCTATCAAGTTGAAATGCTAAGATTTTTTATTTCAGATATTTAACAAAATTTACGCAAATATTTGTCTAAAATATACGTGCCACCATTCCTACTGCACCTGCAAATATACATCGCTAGTGGGTAGTCCTGAAGATTTTGTTGCTTAGAATCATTAACGGTCATATAATGCTCGGTTATACAGATAATGTCGATGTCGCGATAAAAATTCAACAGCTCATCCAAGCACACCATTAACAAATCAACCTTGTTTAGTAGGCTGAAAGTACACTTACATTATTATTGAATATTTATTCTAATTCCCAAACAATTTGTATAAGCACTTAGGTACTGGTTTTATTTGTAATATTTGTATATTTGGACACTATTTGTTTTGTTTATGTTATTGTTAAATGTTAATTATGAATAAAATTATCATCGATCATGTCACTTGAGCGCTGTTACTATCCGCCGAAGATCGATAATATGACCGGTTTTGCCTTTCCCGCAAAGGGCGCCTTCCAGCGAATGTACACATGAAAATACATTAAAATTATTCATATATAACATTATAATTCTTCTATACTTGTAATGAATACGTATAAAATACATTAATCTAAATACAAAAATTAATAAAAAACCTCAAATCATTTGCCTGAGAGAGAAAAGAATAAAAAGTAATAATAGAGAAAATAATAAATAATCAATTTCAAAGAAAACACGAACAACACGCAGTGATTTTGGACTTCTTACGGTTACCGTAACACATTCTCTTACCGAACAACCTATGAAAAACGATTTGGTATGAAGTATAGTTTGCCAGCAATTTTAATCTTAGACTACTTAAATATCTTTATTTAATTTGTGATTTAAAGCTCCTTGCCAACTAAGCTATTAAGCCATTAATTATATACTACTGAACATTGTGTGTGCAGCGTGCACTTTATTTACGTAAGTGGGTCGAAAAACCGTTTTAAATGCAGCGACCATCGGTACAGCGCAGTCCGCGGGGGTTAATGGATCACGCCATCCCATCGGGACAGCGCTGGGCCCGGCGTCTGCAATTGCGAGTCGATACGTGTTCACTTCCTTTCGCGAGTAATTGCTTCTGTTCATCGCAATGCGAAACTCTGCGTCCCCTTCCCCAATTTATGACTCCCGATGCTTTGTTTCTAATTAGCACATTGCTTATACAGCTGTACGTGTATTGACTTGCTGTATCGCCGGTGGTATCAAAAGTCTATGACAATTATTCCATAAAACTGAAGCTTTGATAATTGGATTATGGTATCACACTAACAGAGCTTTGCAGTGCGTTTATCTATTACTAAAGACTCGTTTATTTTAAGGCCCTAATAAATAAATTATTTATGAAGAGATTTATTTACAGTACTCGTTCTACGGCTGAAATGATGACGATAGTGAAAAAGTAAAACATTCGTTTTAGCTCCTTTCTTTCATAATAAATATTGATTAACTATGATTATAAAAAACGTACTTGTATGTCACAAAGTAGTCCTTTTGCTCCATGCCTCGTAATTATAGTTGCAAAGGGTCGCGACTCTTTCTATGGCTTATACTCTTCTTAATGAATTACCAAGAGTGCTGCGAATTTTATCTGTACTGAATCTGTTTTCTTTTGGTCACATTGCCCACAAAGACTTAGGTAACTTTGAGAAGGTTATCGTTACAGGCAAATCGAAGGTAATAGATTACGATCAATAAGTTCAATGCGCTGGGTTGATCGCTTTGTAGCATTTATAAAAATCATATGTTTATATCATCATCGTAAGGATGCCAATTTGATAAAAATTTGAATCAAATTGCCCCGATTTGAGACGAGTTCATAATAAAACTATACGTGTGTTTTTGGAATCACTTTCACAATATCGTTTAATAAAGTAGAAGAGTTAATTCTTTAAGTTCCTTATCACCTAAAATCCTTAACAATTTATAGATACTGTTCAAGTATTTGTATGATAAACTTTAATAATGTACACAGTTGGCCACAAGAGTTACTGATTTTCTGAAGCCCATGGGAAGGTATAACAAGGTTATCTTTATATCAAGTTTCATATGTTACTATTTATTTATATATTAATTGTTGTTCAATTTGCCTTTTATTACATAGTAAACGGAAAAACCAAAAAAAAATATAATTTTACATATAAATGTAATAATAATTCTTGAAGGAATTGCTAAACGTTTATGTATAATAGGAGAGAACTTTCAAATCAATTTCACCCCGTTCCAATACAACGTTCAATGTATTATGTTGTTTTCGATCAAAATTCATATCTCTTTCAGATTGTAGTATTTATGCTGTGTTCGAACGTGAAGTGCTCCGTTCGCGATTTATTTCAACGATATTGATAAATCGGAGATTATGGGAGGAGTTCCTGTTTACATATTTTATTTATCGGCACGAGTTGTTTAACGGATGGCGTGTCGGGAACGTTGCGCGACTGATGGAACGTACTACTTCATTGTTTACTCGTAGACCTACCAATAAATAATTTTAACTATTATATCAAGCTTTGCTCATAATAATACGTTTTATTTTCAAAAAAGAAAAAAATACGGACTTCATGTCTTATTTCTATTAATATTCTCTACCAGTCAACCTAGCGTGCTGCAAGGATATATAAGTATGTAAGCATATAGATGTTATAGAAAAATAATACAAAAAATTTAAAGTACTTTATACCATATGTACGTGATTAATACTTATTATCTATTTACTACCAAATACGTACTTTAATAAAAGGATATAATACTGCAGCGTGTACATATTAGAATAAAATTTCAATGGTTAGAACAGTGACAGTATATGAATACTATACGGTGTCAGTATGAATTTGGCTCCGATATAGTACCCGGCTTTTAATATAGCACACGCGGTATAGGAGTAAAACTTACGGAAGATCAACAGTTCTATATTGTAGAGCGTTGTCTTCATCGCAAAGTTTTTCAACAGCTTATGGTGTTTTTATTGAGTCGTTAAAATCAATTGTGTTTATAAAAGATTTATATTTCCAACGTGCTAAATTTAATACGGATTACTCAACTCTCTTTTTGAATGAAGGCTTGTGCCGGTACAGTTGCCGTGTCATTAAAATTTAGATATTTTATTTATTGCTTGAAAATAGAAAGTGGGAGATATTCAAAATTAAATTCATTGACAAAAGTTAAGTAAACTACCGGCTCTGAGCGGGCATCGCGCAGCCACCTGCGCCTTTCGAGCCCCTTATCCGGGATTAGTGAACAAACCCGACTACTCAGTATTAACGCCGAGATAACGATAGTGATAGAGCACACCCCATTAGGTACTCTGCAATTGAAGTGTTAGCCAACTGACGGTGTTTGCGAAGTTGGACGACACTTAATAGATTTTATCTACGTGTTTCTAAAATCCAGCCGTTTTGTCGATTGAAAGATTGACTTGTATTGCGATTGTTTCTTACGAATTGAAAACGATTGTGTTCATTACGATGGCATAAGACATTATTTTATATCATTGATGTTAAAAGATTAACGTTCCGGTGTTCAAATCAGCACATTTCTTTTGTATTTAATTCAACATTACCACTTGACTTCGGATGGTAACCAAGTATTACACAAAGTCTTCCTTCGACCATTTGGTGGCTATCACGCCATACGTATGTTGTGGCACTTCAGTTGAATTATAACACGCGAAATACTAGACCAGAGGTATTAAAACTACGGTAGTATTTTAAAGCGTTCCTATAGTTTGCGCAAAACCGTCAACGAAGACTGTGGGGTTTTAGCCGCTAGCAATTCAACATAACTGCTGTTGCTTCTGCTTGCGGAAGGGTGAAGGATTTTTCTTTATTTACTACTTTTATAGTACATTTGACATTAGAAAAAAAAATTGGGTTAAAACAACTTCAAAAGTACAACAGTCTAAGTAGTTTTATCACGGGGAAATTTCATACAGACAATCAAAATGATTTACTTAGTAGAGATAATAGATATTGACGTGGTCTTTGCAATAACATTCACAGCATGCGCTAATGAAGCTATTGTCTAATATTTTGTATGTTAGTTTTATACTTTACAAAGTGAAATATTTGTCGGAGAAATAGCCTTTGTGATGTTTTTTTTTTATAATACAGTCATACTATTGATGTCAGTAATGCCACTTCCAATACAATACAGTTTCGGAAGGACTTTCTTATATTCGACTAATAACGTCTTTAGACTTCAGACAGTTCCGGCGGTTCCAGCGATAACTCTTCCTCCTTTGTGCCGTCGGTGCATCGTTATTTATATCGACCAACAATACAAAATTCGTCCATTCCAAAAATTACTTTTTGACTATTATTTATTAATAAAGTTTATTAAAAGTTTTAACTTGTCATCAATATGGTTACACTGATATCTTGATATGAAAACGGTAGTATATTTTTCTTGTTCTTATTGCTTTAATATTTACATTATTTTTTAAACATTTAATTAAAATTACTTTTGAATTTATTCGTCTGATCATTAATCTTATCAGCAATTAAGTTGTACGCGGTTCGACTCAATATCTGATGCGACACCCTAAGGTGGGAGCTTCGAACCAGTTGATACGGCGAAATACAAACATTGTTAGCGGAGATACAAACTTGGACTGTGCATCTGAACAAATTTAGATAAAATGTGACCCGTAGTTCTTGCTTTAAGTTAGGGAGCGTTGTCTCTATGTTCGAACTTTGTTACAATGTAATAATGTATTCTTTACACTTTTAAGTACGCACATTGCATACGATCTGTCTGCCGGTCAATCTATTTAAGGACAGAGCCATTTGACGCTATGATTTATATCAATATGTTACAAACGGTGTTAGATAATATTGTACCCAAATAAATATAATTCCCAATTAAACTGATCATTATCCAACACCCCTCCTAGATGCAATGCAACCGACCCTCCTCACCCCCGCGCGGTAATGGAATATCGCTGTGCGCCATCGCCGCGTCGATCCATATTTTATTTGCGCAAATTGCGCGATATGAAGGCCGGCGACCCGTGTCGGGCCACGAAAAATCTGTCCAGTTACATCACGCCGCAAATACGGCCCTCGGTATCAACGCCGTCCACCCGGCGTGTTGATCCCGCCTAACTGATATCGACACCTTAAACTGAAATACAATTTGTATTAAGGTATCGATTTATAATATAGGACTCCTTCATAATTAATGTAAAAAGCGTAAAGGTCTTTATTATTCTATCATCTTTAATTCAATTTCTGTTATATTTCGTTACCTTTGTTTGTTATTTTAAATATCTTACTCAATATTAATTCATATAATAATTAATTAAAAGCTTTCAATGTTATTTTTAGCGATTGATTGTTTTTGTATTGAAACAATTATCTGTTTAAAAGTTTACTCCCTTCCTAATGAAAGGTAATATTGTAATGGATGTTGATTATAAACACCGTGGCTTCGTCGATGATGATAGACACGCGACGCGGAGATACCATTTAATTAATTTGCTTCAAAAATTACTTTACGGAAAATAATCAATAAATTATAATGTTTATTTTAACGCGTACCGTTTGATCTTTTGTGTATTCTTAGTATTTATTTAAGGTAAATAGTGATGACGAGTCTTCACCATTTTGGGACGTCCACTGCTATATACATATAGTTTCATTAAACTCTATTTTCTTTCTTGATTCTAGTTTATCTGTCATATATAGTCGGTTTGTTATATTTATAGGGTATGCCTACAGGCCTTCCCCATATAGTTCGGCTGGTCCTTTTAGAATGTAGGTCGTATAGTAATCTTTTGGGTAGACTGACGAGGGCATCTGTTAATATGATCATGTTCTGTAAATATCATCTTCATATAAAGTGTTATCAATTTTTGCAAATTTAATGTAAGAAACGCTGAATGAATTTTAAAAAAATATGTTTTTTTCATTCACGAATTAATTGTACACTATGTATCGACAGACCGAAGTCTGAAATAACAGTCCTTCTGAGAGGTGATGGTTTTTATAGCAGTAAGAAAGTCCAAAATATATCGTGGACAGTCCATTGACTTTGGAATGCATGAGTCTTAGGAGTCTTACAACTCGTGTATGCCGATGTATAAATGTTTAAGTGAGTCAATCATCGAGCAAAGGAAGGAATGCATTCAATGCGCTCGGGCGGTCTGAAACTGGTAAAGCAAACTTAGAATATATGCTGGGAAGAAGTGAATGTTCACAACCACATATGTATATTCAGATTTCATATTGCTTTGAAACAAAGAACATTTATTGTTACAAATTTTGTGACTAGGTGGAATTCCTTCGTTCTTTACTCCTCAGACGTTTTTTTATTTTCTGAAAGTAATTACGTCTTGTAATGCTTAAAATGGAATCAATAAAAAACTCTTTCCATACTATCCGATTGTGTACTTCGGAGCTGATTATTTTACCGTATGGAGAGTCCGTCTGGTCTTTATTTTGACTACATAGTTAAGTAAATTCAATATTTATTTTTGTTTGTTGGTAACTAGTTTTTTGGTTAGATGTTTTTAATTCACGTTGTGCCTCTTTAAACTTGAGATACAATATCTGGCGATAAATATTGCACATCGACCTTTGGAAAGAGACAATCGGCTAATTAGTAGAGCGTTATCTCTGTCACACGACTGACAAAACGTCGCATAGTTAGTTTGGGACAGAGATAATGCTCTACGAAGCCGAAATTAGTCGATTCTCTCTTTCCAGAGGTCGATGTGCAATATTTATCGCCGGGTACTGTACACTTGTAATTATTTGTAACGTTTGTAAAAAGTTTTTTTTTTGGCGAAGTTAGAAATAAAAATAAAACGGAATGTTATTTTTTCTAAATCTAAACAACTTTATTATATATACCTAATATGATCATCATAAAATATTACAACGCAAGGACGGGGAGTTTACCAATGAACTCACTTCAGTTTGCAAATGAAGTTCTTTAATTATATCATATTATTTTATCGGTGCATATCAAAGGCGGTGCCGTCTGCTCATCGCTCACTGATTGTGTACAAGCGTTTAGTTTTCTTTGTGCACAGTTTTATACCTTCACTCCGATTGAAAGAGAAATGTCGTGAAAGCATATTCTCTTTTAGGTTCGTAATCCGCTTCCGACCACGGTTGGCGGGCTAATACGTTCTTTGAAATTGCCTATTATCCTTTGAAAGTATATTTAAGATTTTAATAGATACAATGCATGTTCATCTTCAAGCGTTACGTGTTTCTTTTATGTATTTATGGTTTGTGTTATTATTATAAGTGGTTTGTGGATAAGAGTCAGTGGTTGAGGTTGGGTTTGGATTTTGGTCTCATGTGTTGAAACCACAACGTCCACTTCATCATCCCATGTATCCCATCAATTGCAACTTTAATATCGTGAAGGGTTTGACGAGTTCGTCTACAATTCGTTCTTCCCTTTTGAAGTGAATCTTGATTTTCTGCCAACCTAGTCAAGCCTTGTAATCAATTAAATAGTTCCTTCTTAAAAATTATGCTTTCAACTGGTCTCCGTGAACTTGACTTTCGAATTAAAAATAATTTTATATAGTTCCAAGGATATTTATAACGGAAATCGCTCTAAATTCCCCTCCGAGTGATTAAGTGAAGAAATTGGATGGCCCATTTACACAGCTTACTGTAGTGTAACAAAACGTTTATTTCAAACGCCGTTAAAACTGAAATTAAAAACCCCACAAAATCCGTTTGAATGTTGCACTCAATTCGAGGACACATCGACCGTGCCTAAAATATCAAAGCGATGAATTGCGCTACACGAAAATAAAAAAAACAGATAAAAAAACATTGTATAGATAAACAATGAAATATTTTTGTTTCCCTCGTGTACCGATTTCAGAGAAATAGAGTTAAATCAGGGGTGGCGCTGGGGTGGCAGTGCAGGGGAATCGCTTCGCTGTTTCGGTGTGTTTGGGAGCGTTTTTGTGGAGTCGCTAATGGACGCGTCGCAGCCCTACTTACCGCCGCGCTGCCGCCTGTTTATCGTTAATTGCTCGTTTCGCCGCAGTCGCCGGTGCTGCTTCGGCTCCCGGCTACAGTTGTCGTCGCGGTTATGGAACGTGTTTACATTTCTCTTAGATTAGCAAGGAATTTGCAGACCTTTGTTTATCCAATTACATTGGTGTTCGTTGAACGTAATATCGATGCGAAAGTATGTACTTCAAGCTTTTTATTTTGATTTTTTTTTATTATTATTTTTAAATTGTTAAAATGATAACCTGTTACTAACATATTCCTTCAGTAAAAATGTTATGACTTTCTAATTTTTGATGTTCACACTGAGTCTAAAATAAATATTCATAATAATAATTATAAATTTTATTTATTGCTCTGTATTATTTTTTTACAAATGATATGTACCGATTTTTAACTCGTTATAATTTATATTTGTATGTAAGGAATATAACAATAATAAAGATGCAAAATAAAGAGCGTTTTTAGAGCATTGTTTTCATGATGTTGATATATTTATAAATGAGCTAGGTAAATGGGAAATGTTCCCGCGAAAACATATCGAAGTACAAAGTAATGCCTGCATTCTCCATTAAATAGTATAATCAATAAACCATAGTGACGAAACGAGCGAAGCAAAAATCTGACGTAGGGTGATACGGTCGGTAATTTCATAAGCTACGCCTTTAAAAATAAACCAAAATTAAAACGACAATAAAATTTAATATTAAACAATGTACATAATTAGACTATTAAATTCTCAAGTTATAGTGCATATATTCTTTACTCCTAAAGTACACGGCACTTGCCAAGTTCCCACAGTCTCCCATTTATTTCTGCCCGGTGCAAAAGGTCGAATCTGAATTTGATTTACTTTATGAAAGTTTTAATGCGACAACTGTGTTTATTCAATGGTTCTAAAATTGGTCGCACGACAGCTGCGCCCACAAAAGTTTACAATAATACCAACCCAGATAGATTGCTTTGAATTTAAAGCTAACCGAATATTGAAACTCATTAAAAATACAGTAACTGATATTTGTTATTATCTTGTATGAATAGTAATATTAATTTTGAACTACGAAAAATCGTGCGTATGGTAATTTTTTTAGATATTTTTGTTATAATTCCGTTTGACTACGGACAATCCTGATATTATATTTTTTAGTAAAACGCAGTAGTCTAGTAATATAAGTATTTACTTATCTCTTGAAGTTGCCAAATTTGTATTTGTACCAAAGCAATGATGATGAAACTATTCACATATTCTTTTGCCTTATGCGTTGAAAGTTATGAAGTAATCCACTTCGTTCAAATGCATGTCGTATCCATAACAAAAGAATAAATGCACATAAAGGATCGTAAAATAAGAGAACTACCCACACTTTTTGTTTCAACACTACATTCTTAATTTGTCTCCAACATTTTGCATGACGAGTAGTTAGGCCGCCTTCTGAATTCAAATCTGTCAGTAAATTATTGACAGTTGTCGGCCATAGCAACAGTTCTCCAACTGTATAATATCAGTTGCCGACGATATAAGTACATTCGCATCTTTACTACTCAGACATTTCTTACCATCTTTATCTTAGATTCGATGAACAGCGTAAAATTAAAGTTTCATGAGATATCCATTCCTAACATTTAAAGACGATTGGTGCATCACAAAGCTAATTAAGGGCTTTGTTTTTACAAATATAAAACATGTTCGAAACGTGAAGGTGACTTAGAAGTTTAAAGCAAATAGAAACATTATAACTAGGCAGTTTAGCATTACAATGTATGCTGAACCGCTGTGTGTTACTTACGATCGCAATTGAATATCAAAGCTATCTCCCGTTAGTTTATGCAGGCACCATTTGACAACACGGCATTTCCCTCTAAATTCATTTCGGACCGTTTGTTCGATCCCGGTGAATATTCATCATTATTCAAGTCCGTTCTGTGGAGGTAGGCCCCGCTCCGGCAGTTTGCTGTTCATATTCTGTGTCAGTGGTCACCGATTTGCTAAGTTTACAGTTTGACGTTGCACCGTGTGTAGTCAAATGGTCAAATGTCTGTTGCATTTTTTTTACATAGCGTGATTAGTTTGGTGAAATATAGCTAAGAGATCAATGAGCATCATTCAACCATCGGTCATAATAATTAGACGTTCGATAGCATGACTTAAGGTACTGAATAAGTCGCCGATAAATCATTTATGATTTAAAATGAAATAGAATATAAAATATAATAAAAATTAGTACTGAACTGAATGACTGAAAAAGATCTATCCACAATATCGCCACAGTGATTGGCCTTGCGCTGTCCGCTTTTAGCGACTTCCCGCGAACTTTACAATGTCCTCGGTTCACCTAGTGGGAGGTGTGGGCGTGTATCGGCTGTTATGATAATGATGATGATAGCACATTGAAGTAAACTTCCGATTTGTTACATCATATTGTAGTTTAAAGGACCATTGAAATTTTTAGTAAAATCTACAGATAAAAATTAAATTTAGCTCATAACTTAGAGAAATTGACGACTTTCACAGAAGTTTTGTTCTTAAATACAGTAGTAATATTGATAACTTAATTTTAAATAGTTGTAGACTGAGCGTCAAAGTATTCATCCCGTCTTATAACTTGGTAACACCTTGCGCTCTGAATGTAAAAATATGCAGCGAGAAGGTGCAGTATCCTCCACATAAAGCATTTTCAAGTTAAGTATTTTAAATAAAACTTGAATAAATATAAGCACCTTCTTTCTAGGAACGACTTTTTCACTGTCACTGCAACCTCTTTTAACTCTGGTTATTTTATAAAGAAATAAAATGCTGCTAAAGCATAGAATGCATCTGAATTACGTAGCTGCCAGTTAGTTTACGCGTATACCTGAAGTAGCATTACGAACTCGAAAAAAGTATTATACAACAATGTTGTGTCTTTATTCACTAGTCTCTTTTCATCAAAACTAATAAAAAAACAGGTTAAATAGGATTTGTGGTTCATCGAGCTCACATGGTGTCAAAAATTACCTTTACGTGAACAATTATACAATATAAATATATTATATAGATTATACTTGTCCTAGTAGTTAGTTAAATTGCTTTCCAAACTGTCAAACGAAATATGTAGTTAATAAAATTTTCGTCATCATCAATATAGCAATATAAAGTTCATTGCTAGACATAAGCCTTTCTCATAGATTTCGGTTTGCGTCTTCCAACGGTCCTAATAACGTTGTCTCTTCACCTTGGTGAACTTACGCTGAGTTTGTCCGTAAATCTTACTAAATCGTAGTAAAAATGCAAACAATTAGTATATAATATACATCGTTTTCAAAGGAACTGTTTAGTAAAATATGAAATCTGATTATGATTTGCCGAGAACTATTTCCTCGTAGAATACTTCCGATTTTGTAACAATTTTAACTTAAAACTTAAGAAAGGTGTGTCGTTTTAATATTGTGTGTTCGTTATGCGCTTACAAGAATAAAACGCTACCTATGACTTGTATGGGGACCATGATGAAAAATATTAGGATAGGGCGAATTTATTCCGGCTTGACCATAGAGACTTATGAGAGCAAAGAGAATTAAGGCTTATGATACGAGAGAAGAATAAAATAATTCAACCAAAAAGAAGGTTTTTTTTTTAAGATCGTTGCTAAACCCTCCTCATAAAAAGGTTCTATCATTATTTCAGTCCCAGGACCTCCAATGCTGAACCATATATTTCCAATAGAACTGGTTGGAAGTGGTCTGTAACCAACGTCTGCCATCAGCCTTACGATATCTTCTGCTCCAACGTTGTAGGCCGACGCTAAAATTAAACAATAATTATAATGGAAGGTAATATACTCCGGGACGATTCGAAAGTATTACATTAAAAATATTAAAATACAAAAATACACGTATCTTGCTTTGTAGCCATAGGTAACATTATTTCTTCTTTTATTTGCATAAAGATATAAAAGTACAGGTTAAAGTAAAGGCTTGAATCCAACGCACTCGTTCGTGCCATGAATACAGATTTCAAGTTTAAACATCGCGAAGGTGATCTTTTGCCCTTCGTCTGCGCTCTCAATTTGTCTCTGCGAGTACGAGACGATGTGTTTGTTACATACATCGTTTTAAAAAAGAAAATACGCAATCGTAAAATATTTACCCATTTTAAATTTGCCAAGAATTTATTTGTACATCGTTTGAAGTTATTTTTTTGTTACGCTTTTCATAATATATTGTGAAAATATACACAATGGGTTATCAAATATTTAATAAAACACTGCCATTGAAATCAATGAGAGAAGAATTATGTAAAAAGTTTGACTGATAAAATTGATCATGATGTTCATTTTTGAGTACATTTAATAAATGTTTTAAAAATCAATTTCTCTTAGTTCACGTAGCAATCAATTTATTTATAATTAAGCAACGTAACAATTTTTGATAGAGGCCTAAGCATTACAGTGGGCGTCTATCGGTTGAAAGAGAAGTAGAAGGAGCAATGAAATCGATATCCGAGTAGTTATGATGACACTATTGCACCGTTTATCTCACCGAGTTTGTGATTGCATATAGATCAGACATGTTTTTTGTAACACAATTGTAATTATAAATATATATAACGGTATGTATTTCGATCCTCTTCCATTTTTAATAAAAATTAAACAGTAAGTCCACAAAATCAAGTCGAATACACACTAGATGCCTCAAAAATATAAACTGATATTATTTGTTTTGTGTGAACGGGTTATTGTACGTTGCACTAATGGAGGCGGATTTAAACCGTTTGCTGCACTTCTGTAGTACGCTTGTTGAGCAGTAATTGCCGCCAGTGTCGCTCGCTGCTTCTTCTTCCGGTACAGTCACGAGCAGAAGTATGAACGGACTCTATAAAGAAAAAAATATTGTATTATATTGCTTACTTTTTTAACAGACGTAACGTTAACTTAATAAACCCATTTTAAACATCGAGGTACGTGCCGCTGATCGAAATATTGCATTCAAATAGTCAGCATCATCATAATAACAGCCGATAAGCACCCACTGCCTTCCACGGAGACACGTTCTCCGGTCTGGTAATATTAGGATTGATAATACATTGATTGATAATTACCGTGCTACCGAAACCGCTGTAACGTGCCTAAGATGAGCTCGTGTGGCGAGACAGGGTAGAAGACGAGGTTTAGTATCGGCCGACCCATTGCGTCAGTCCGCTTGTCAACAACCGAGGTGGCAGCGTTCATGATCTTTTTTCCACTGCACCCACTTCGCTTAAAGCTTGCTACAGCTGTTTCAGTAGCTCTATATAAAAAGTTGTATATTCACCTTAAAGAAAATACAAAAAAAAAACAAAATTCGCATATAAAATTTGGAAAATTAAATTTAAAAAAATAATAAAGGTTCCTTTCGATTGTACAGTTTTGGTAGATTAAAACTTTGATTCAAAATTCTTGTTCACAACATAAACGCGTAAATATTTTACAAAAGAATAATATCTGCCATACGAGTGACAGTTTTTGATTATTTTTCAAATGGTCAATACTATACGCTAAATATTTAATTTCTAATTGAACATTACTTAGTTACAGTTTTAGATATTTGTACACTAATTAATTTTAACCCATTAACATCTATTCCACACTTTGTATGAATGTAAACTGGGTGATTCTTAATACATTCACGTGGTGTGATGCGACACTTAACCTACTGAAAATGTTATAAAAGGGCTCTCGCAGCGACGATTCACATACTTGTCCAACTCAAAACTAGGATTTCGTATATAAAATAATTAATAATTTAATTTTTAGAATAGGCACTTGTGCCGGGAGCGGCATTATTTAATAACACAAATCCGACTCCACCGAAAAGTAGAGACACACAAGTGGACGCAAACAAAGTGCAGGGGCAGACACCGTGAAGTGGGATTACACGGTTGTTTTTGTGCGACGAAATAATTTTATTTATCGTCGTCGCGGCCCGCTGCTGCAGCGCCGTTGATTCCGAATTTTAATTAAGTTATTCGTCGGATAAACGCCCGCGCGGGATTGATAGCGCCACCTTTTTGTAGCGCCTTTATTGTTTTACTGATGCACTCCAAATGTTAAATTGCCTTTTTGTGAATGCTCACGGATTACTAGATTTGATTTTGATTTACATATAACTGAGCGCATGCCGTTATTTGTTAGCTTATCTGTTTTGCAATCATTTACGTGCAAATACTAACGGCGGTAGTTGTCGAAAATCAACGAATTTTTCGATTGCTCTCATTAATTGATTAAAAACCAGAACACTGTAATCCTGTCACGCTGTAAAACTTTATTCGACTACTATCCGCAGAAGTAGCTCGTAATATATTCGTTTAAAGTGGTAGTCGAGGTCAAAATGTTCTCGAGTGGCGATCACGAGCTGGTAGACGCGACGTGGAACGAATAGACGTCCTATGGCAAAAATGATTGTGATAATGCCGGAGTTTATTTTTAACTAAAAAAATGTAATTAGTTTACATAAACAAACGCGTACGAACATTATTGTGAAATATTTCAACCACGTTGTTGATTGCGCGACCGTCGTAGTTGAGCAACAAAATGGACCACATTAAACGGGAATTCTCAGTGGATTTTTTTTGGTCCAGATGTCGCGCTCTAGCCAACCGCATGCAGTAGAATTCCCCATTGTTTTTTTTTCGCTGCACCGAAGATGTAATTTTATTTATCGCCGCTGCGGTCCGCCGTTCCGGAACTGTTGACTTCTAGTTTTTAATTAAGCTTTTTAAACAACTTTATTGCAGTTAATTTATTTGGGTTATTCCGTTGTTTGTAAGATGTTTAATAAAACAACTTGACACGAGAACGCACTGCGTAGTCAACGTTCGGTAAATTGAGAAGTTGGGCTTCGCGCCATCGATTAATATTACGAAGTTAGGCGGGAAGCTGCAATAAGTTGGATATTAAATTATGCGGAAGGCACCGCCAGTAAATTGCCCTCCAGCTGTTTAAATTTCAGTGGGTGAGGTTATGTTAATATTTGGACGATAAGAATTCCTTCTTTTTACCTTTATTTTAATACATTTAATAAAAAATCTGTATTAAATGCCTCTTGTTGGTTTTACTTTGCTGGTCTTAAGTGTAATGCAAAAAGTGGCACATTTATTGCAGTAAGACGTTAACAATTCACCTGACGCCGGACATTATTTATTCCGGTTTGCGGCTAAGGATAAATCGCACAGTCTCCGGGTAATGGTGGCCGTGGAAAAACGGCGTGGACGTCGTAAGTCGATGCAACACCTGTCGCCTCGCGCCGCTACGTGTTAATGGATGTAACCGAGAAAATATATCGCTTCAGATTTACGCTCTAACTTTGTGTTTTTTAACGCCTTTCATTATACTTATTCCCGAGCACTCGAGTATTGACGCAGTGTAGGTGGTTCTTGGAAGGGAGGAAATGTAGGCCAAGTAATTATTTTTACGCTTTATTCTTCGCATTTTTTGAACGATTGCTTTTAGTATGTGGGCGGTCTGAGCGTGTGGCGGGGTCTATATTTATAGCACCAATTTAGGTGATGTTTTGTGTACACTACACAGTGCTTACACGAGTAAGATTTAATATACTTTTTATTTTATAGTCTTAGAAGTATATATTGCGCAAAGTTAATTCACATGCATGCTGCCTTTTAATATGAAGGTATTTAAATAAGCATGGCATGTTATTCGGATGGTCTTTTGCAAAGAAAACTCGCCCTTTATTTAAATTAAAACTGGCTAAGTTGTGTAGTAAAGTTTCGGATCGATGTTTTATTTATTTACCTAAGAATAAATCGAAACTTGTAGGAGAACAAGCGTCAGACGACTAAGTTGTAGAACTCAATGACTTAGCACAACGACTTGTAAAAATTAAAAACTTTTTTCTCTACCTAAACTTGCCATTTGCGTCGTTTATTACGTAAAATGGTTGCCAATACAAATATACATAAATTTTTATAGTATTTTCTGTGTAAATACATGTATATAAATTTTCGTTAATATTTATACACAACTTTTTCGTTCGGTTCAATAGGCATGGGACAGTGAAAGCAACCAATAAATATAAGAAGTTCGGACGCTATCTTTTCATTTGTTATTCAATAAGATCCGCTCAGTGTTATTCAATGTTATTACAGCAATGGAAATAAAATTGTTTCATATTGCCGTATGCTGTGCTAGGATTTAACTACGGTCACAAACTATATGATGCTCATAATAAAATGACATTGTGTTCTTTGTTAAAATGTATTCCTTTCTCACCTGATAACCGGCTGCGCCATATTTAGCGCTAAGACCGATTACCAGTTTCGGCAGCAAGAGTCGAAGAAAGGATCATCACGTATGGAATAACGAAGAGAGTCGAGGAGGTCACACGAGAGACCATAACGAGGAACAAGTAGACTGGACAAAACAAGTACCTAAGGAAAAGAGATGAGAACGCAAATGATATGATGTAGAATTAAATTATTTAGTAAAAATAGTCCATTTTAAAAGAAATGCAATACTTTGTTCGTAAATTCTGTAAAGTCGTAGCCTTCATCTAAAAACCTCTAGACTGTAAAATGGTTGGTTCTACAGTCTGTTTGTACAAATAATTCATTTCGTTATTCTCATCATCGTGGTACGTGGTTCGTTATATTCATACATCAAGTGTAAGACATAGACCACCCTCAAAGAGCGCTTCGATGACCGGTATTATGCCGCTCTTATATAATATATAAAGCATTTATTTTTAGTTTCCTCATTAGTACATAGCTTTAAAAACAAGCGACGTACGATTTTTTTGAATTTTTGCTTTATCTTTCAATACAATGGAGTTTTCCTCTCACGTATGTTTATTTTATAAATTTAACGAACTTATTAAGTAAACTCTTTTTTAGTAATGGCCATTTTTCGAACTGAATGTAAAAAAATAATAAGACAGATTTTTTGGAGAAATATTATGTGTTGTTTTTATTAACGAAAGTAAACATCGTGAGTAGACCCAGCCTATTTCAACGAAAAACTCGTACAATTATCCAGCCATTAGAAATAAGTACTAAGCGAAGTCGATGTCCGAATTAAACTAATAGCTGCTGAAAGCAATTAACACTTACACGTGCAAACATAGACAAAAATTCCAATTAATTAAATGTAGCGTTGTCTACAAGTGTTCGTCACGCCACCCCTTCGTGTCATGACATTTTTGTGAGTGCGTAGGGAATATACCTCTTAATTTGTTAATAAACAAGTTTGTTAAGATTTATGACAACTACAGAGCTTACGTTTGGGTATGGACATACAACTAGACTTATGATTTCACGTTGATTTGAATTTCTGTAATTTTCTTTTAAATTTCTTAATAGTTTGGTTATAGAACTAAAAGTTTATAAATATCAAACGTCACGTAGACATTCTCATAATCTTGTTGGCTTGTCTCCTATTTCAAGGTTTTGATTATTGAATTGGTCATAAACAACTTCGTTACTTCAGCTATTAGACGGCCATCGCTTAACTGATTTCCATCCCCATATATTTCTAAGATTAATGTACGTCCGATTGGAAAAGGGCCGCATCCAGCTTCATCACATCTAAACTTTTAGGTCCAAGTGGCAATCAGTTCTGCGCAAAATGGTGTCTGCCCACTGTCACTTTGATTTGTCAGTCCACTAGGATACGTCGGTTATTTTCATTCGTCTATGAATCTCCCAATTTAAAATAAATAGTTAAACTTATTTCTCATCATTTAATTACCCATATTAATCACTGTTGAGTTACTTCCAAATTGTTTAAAGATAAAAGAAAATCTAGTATTCGAACTTTGCCAACAAGACTTTTTGTTCTAGAACTAAACCTAATAATTACAACGTTTTTGAGATTAACATGTGTATATGTTTACATTGGAGTAGCAAGAATTATTTTAAACACTAAAAGTATTAAAGAATACAAAAATTACTTTATGTACAATAAATCAATAAAAGAATAATATTTTCGCGAAACGCCAAAGTATGTACAAATAACACGTAACTTTTCTATCTAGTTACTCTGTGTACGTCTCTCTTCATCTTTTGATACATTAGGAGATGTCGTTTCGCAGTCTGTGGAGTCACATTAAGTAATTCCCGGGCGAGGTGGTTTTTGTTGTTATTGAATAAACTCGTTGTTTCGCCTCGTTCGGTCCCCGGTCGGTGACGGGACGACGCACGCACTTCGACTAACACACTTAACGATTTCTTCCCTTTTCTTGTCGCAAACAATGTTTTTAACAATAATTAATTTAACAAACATCACATATTTACGTAGTAAACTAAAATATACTTTCGTATTATATAAATGAACACGGAAGTATTTTAAGTAATTACTATCCTCTTTTTATTTTGTTATATTGTAATATTAAATTATTGTAAACGATGCATAAAAAGAAATAACACAGAGCCATATATCATTATGTATTAAAAATGGTTTTAATACTGTGTCATCATCATCATCACCCACTGCTGGACATTGGCTTCTCTTGGAAATTTCCAAAAGGATCAGTGAGAAGCAGACAGTATAGCGTCTCCCGACGACCTTAACATGGTCAACTGTCCATCTTATAGGTAGACTTTCTTTTTGCCGGTTTGCCGGTCCGTGGTCTCCACTTCACAACCTTAAGACCCCAGCGACTATGTCAGCTATTTTCGTTTGCATATCTCTCCAATCCTGATTTAATCTCCTAGAGAAATCCAGAGCATAGCTTCTCTTTAACTCAAGGAGCGACTGTGGAATTGCCAATGAGTACCAGAGTAAGAGACCACGTTTCAACAATGTAAACAAACACTTTTAACATAGATGGTCTGTGTAGACCTTCGTCTTATAACCATATACAGAAAGAAAGTTTTCAACCGGCGCCCTTCTATCAGCTTGTCGGAACCAGCCACCGCGAGTAATCTACGCTGGTAATAGGCGCCGAGTTTCTATACAAAGCCAGCGGCGATAAGCTTGTCGGAACTTGTCGGAGACGTTCGGCGCTTTCTGTATACGGCTCTATGTACTGGCGTTGGCCAAGATGGTGCATAGTCTCCTTAACGATCCCTAGATGAGTTGAATTCGATATTTGTATTAAAATGTATTAACCTAAAGACATTACAAAGCTGTGTTAATTATACCATACAACTCTTAGAACGGCCGGACTAATTAACATGATTTTTTTTTAATTTATCTTCGTCCGAACAAGATAATAAATATTTTAAATATGACATAATTATTTTATTTATTATTAACATTTAGTAAAAAATATTTTAAACCTTTTAAGTGTGAAAAATAAACTAAATAATTTTGTGTCGATCTAAAATCCGAAATTTGCTTGTTCATCGCCAGTTAAACGGAACGAAGTTCGTTCGATGGGTTAGTATATACTAAGCTATAGTAGATACTATCCCATCTTATAAACTTCATAGTATTACAAACACACTTTACGCATTTGTATTTATATATTGTATATATTCGTACAGATATAACAAACCAAGTCAACAGTTGAGCACTCGTCTGCTCATTAGCCACATCGCGATGGCATCGTTAGCAGCCGACCCGCGTTCACTTAACTAGACAGCTGAGAGTGAGGATTGCGCTCTTAGGCATCACACCATTTGTTGCCTTTGGTCTGCTCTTATATTAAGAACATGTACTCTGAATTTAAGATTAACAAAGTTTATTTCTTTTTTATTATGTTTAGAATTATAAATTAGAAGAAAAAAGAAGAGCATTAATTTATTTCATACACAGAATATAGAAGAAAGTTTGAAAAGTTTCCCATAAAAATTGCTTGGTACTTGAGTTACGTATTTAATTGTACTATCCAAATTGTTTTCTGCGAAAATGACGAATAAGGCTTTTAAATATTAAAAAGCTCCCTGGTGGTGCATATGTTTTTGGATAATACATAATATAAGAACAGAAGAATCTTTACTTAAAAGGAAGAAAGTAAGTAATTTTTACTCACAATAGTTAGCGCAAATAAGGGGTGTGTTTATAGCAATTGGTATTGATATTGGGAAAAAAAATAATTTTTTAAATGCCAGACAGTAATTGTAAACTGAATATCGTATTAGTTTCGAGTCAGATTATGACATCCAAGGACAGGTCCATTACGAGATGAGCAGTGTTGTTCAAGTACTACAAGTCATAAACAACGATACATGCCCTCTGACATTTACTGTCAAGTGTATTGCGATGTGTCCCAAACTGAGAGCAGAGAGCATAAATAATAACGTACACTAAGTTGTATTCGAAGGTTCTTGAAATTTATCTATATCCATTTAGTCTTGTTATACATTTTACAAACGAAAAACAAAAATACTATTTTTTGCTGTTAATTTTTACATTAATATAATAATTTTATAAATCTGTCTTTATCATAAGCTTTTTCAAAATTATCTCCGCTGGGTTTTATATAGTCCCTTAAACGTTGTGGCCAGTTTGCAATAGTCACGCTCTTTCTTCATGGGAAAATACTTCGCTGACAATGTTGCAGATTGTTGTAAAGTTTTTTAATTACCAATAATGTAAAATAGAAACCTGTGGGGGAGGCATGTGTTCAACAGTGGACGATCTTCGGTTGAAATGACAATGATGATCTCTTATACCAATACCGGATGTGGAGATTTAAAATTTGGGTTTGGCTACAAACCTACTTTGTGTAGTAATAAATACAACGTACGGAGGGAAGAAGAATTAACGCAATTATGATATCATTATCATCTCAATCGATTTAACATCGATTGGCGCAAAATTGACGAAAACGCTATAAATATTTATATCAGAATGGGAAATTCCAAATTGAAACAATATTTATGGCCATTATAAATATATTTTATGTTTAAAGGCGAATAAGTTCTAACGAAAGATTATCAGTAAATAGAACGAATTGGCACTAATTTTTGCACGAAGAGTTTACCGCATACCAAAATTAACTGTTATCATCATCATGCCAGCCGATAGACACGACGGCGTTGTGCTGCCAAAAAAAAAAAACTAACGTTTTCTTGTGTTCGTAGTATGCTTTTATTGGTATTTATATTACTCCTAAAAGAAGAATATCACATGGACATTTTCCTTATAAACTACGGGATTACATAATAAACGTAAAAAAAAAACATTTTTAACATGTACTTTCCCTTAAATCCTGGTTAATTCAATAATTAACATTTTTATTATAGAAACCTTCCTTTTTCCCTAATATATCCTTTTTACACGGTTTCCCACGCAGAACACGTAACTGCTCTCACATAAACATCGCGTTAGGCACTCCACAAATAACATACAAATACGATACAATTTTATCTTGTCACCGCAAATGTCTATAAACAAATGGGATACGTGGCTGTGTTAAACCGATTTGTACCAACCAACCAACGTTGAACAAACATAGACGTAAAAAAGTACGCTGATTTTCTACTCCGATAAGGATTGTAAATATTTATGTTACATATTTGATACGAGTCATTTGAATAGAGGAAAGTTTTTAACAATTAGATCATTGATTGTCTCATGATCATCATCTACATTTTAGCTGTTAGGGCGTCAATTGCTGGACATAGGGCTAGGTTTCTAAAAGGATCGGATTTTTCTATTATAAGGCCTTGATCTTGCTGCCTTGTCTTTGATTAGTGAGGCCATAGGGTCCTCGCAAACCTTACTGCCTAACAGGCATTCGGGGTAAACCTGTAGTCCTCCGAATGCGGGACAGTGAGTAACAGGATCGGTTAGAAGCATACCGGCCGGTATACTGCGTCTTGCGACAATTAACAACATCGTCATTCTTCCTTATGCGTGGATGTTGCTAGTTCGTGGTATCCATTCCACAACCTTAAGGACTTATCTATGCCTATGGCTTTCCCACTACCAGCTTAACTTGAGTCGACTTGAGCAAGTTAAATCAATGTTATTATTCGTTAGTATCAATATTAGATTGGAAAACATCTATGGCGTTTTTTACTCCCGCAGTTACTAACAAAAATTTCATTTGTTTTGGTTCCGCGACTAAATCTTTAATATATTTACTAAAATGTTATTAAATGTCCTAATAATAAAATTCATGTGATTTAAATTTAATATAACATGACATAACAGTAGTTCAATGACGTACTGCTAAACTAGTGCAAATTATGTTATCGCAATGACGTCACTCCCTCGTCTGCTGTCTGTGCGACGTCACCATTACACGCTACTCCAGACACCCTTGTTACGTAATGTTATGACGTAGTAACAGACAGTTATAGCGCGCAATTTGCATCGTCTTGTTAGGATTATAACCCGCATATCACTATGCGTACGTGAATGTTTAATTATTTGTACCATTACAAATTTTCGTTTTTGTGCGTGTAAAAAAAATGTCACTCTAGTCACTCCCTTGGCATTAAAAGCCAGATATTACCTAGGTATGTACGGGACGAAGTCATCTGTGCCACATTTCATACAAAGTATGATTTAAGGAAAACGGTGCTTAAATCTAGCATTCTAATCAACATGAACTTAGCATTTAAAGTTAGTTTATTCGTTATTACAATTGTTAACATTTGGCGTTAGACACATTATAAGTTATGACATTATAACTACATATATTATGTATTTATATAACATATAAGTATATACATGTATAAACGATGTTAGCAATATTATGTGTTTTACGCAATATTATATATTGTATTTTTCATAATAACGGTTGATAATTCATGGTATTTTAATTGTTACTCGTTAATGAGGAATGAATCTTAATAAAAAGTAGAATAAATAAGTATCATAAAAGTTTGTGGACTGTATTCATTTGAAACATTTTTTTGGAATTACTGATGTAGGAAGAAAATTTGATGCAAGGTCCACAATGCTTTATATCGAGCAAGCGCCTATAGATCGCACGAATACGTTCATGTATGTATTGTTTTCAGCAGTAGCAACTACATACAGTACGTGTGTATGAATTGTATGTTGTGGTAAATTATTAATAAATTTCAAGTGCAAATACTTTTACGAACCGGTATTAGATATTTGACAAAAAATATGAGAATATCTTAAAGAGGCGCTATGTGAATCGATATTCGAATTATGCAGAGTGAACATCCATGTATATATATATATGCAGTATTTAAAAAAGTAGATTAAACAAAGCAGTAGCTGTTTTTCCTCGTAATGAAGCCAGGAGTAAGGTTACGAGGCTCCGTGTGCATTGTATCACGATATTAAACCCGAGGATATAATTTCCATATATCATTTGCATAAAAGTAACTCAACTTCTGTCAAATTGCTAAGACCGCCGAAGTGTGCGATAAATTCGTTACAGACTTGAAGTGCGTAGCGCCAGTCGTTTTCACCTACGTGCTGCGGAATATAATGGAGCGTGTTTATTAAATGACAACATTTCAGAAAAAATATTCTTAATGTACCTTACAGGAGATAGAAACTCGATTTCGGTAATTTAATGTATGGAGCTTCTTAGCATACATAAAACTTAAGTTATATCTTACGTTTTACGTTCGCATATTTTGAGCTACGATAACATTAAGATAGTTGCAGTCTTGCCTCGATAAGCTTGTTAATTAAACAAAGCTTAGAAGGACTTAGAGATAGCAAACTTATTCCAACAAATTAGCAGAAAATGCGCGCGAATCTTGCTCGTAGCACCAAAACAATAAACACGTATGCAGTTGACACCCGATACGGATCCACTAAGCTCGCTTTGTTATCCTATTGAACTTTTTGTTCCGTGTTTCTTGTTCGAACAAGATAGCTTCCTTAACTGTTGTTGTTCCAACGTGAATCTAAAGGTATATATATATGTATAAGTATATATATATATATATTTATATATATATATTTATATATGTAAATCAGACTAATATTCTACTCAGTGCAATTAAAAATCTTCCTTTATGCCGATACGCGCACAGGCATAGAAAATTCATTGGAGACAAAAGTAATCAGTATTAATGATAAAAATATCTATACAATAAGATCTAGGAATATTCAAAGGCTTAGAACAATTATTATAGTGTTATATTATAAACTCATTATTTAATATTTTTCTCCTTGCACAGTTTTCCTCGTTTTTATGTGTCCTGATCCCTTAAATATCCTTATTATTTTAATGTTATATAATTTTTTTTAAGTATTTTTTTTAATATTCCGGTATAAAACATAGTGTCAATTAATAAATAAATTATAACAACTGTTCTTATCTTTTACATCGTATATACGTATTAGTTTGTAGTAGTATTTATACAATATTTATATTTACAATAAAAGATAAACCACATATAGATTGGTCGAAAGTACACAGTAAATACCAAAGTATCAAAAGCATGTTAACATTGTCTTTTGTCGCATTATTGATTGCGGTTATTAATTAACATAGAATTAGTAAACAATAATTTAATTTTATTTGTAGACGCGGCTAACCCCGTTTGTAACCATGCGCAGTTTGAGTAAAATAATCTACGATTCAAAACCGCGTGTAAATGTCTATTTGAGTAAAGATATTTTGAGTTTTAGAGTGACCGATAAAAAATGACAATTTGTCAGAATTGTTTTTGGATTAATACAAGTGTATGTGTAAATATTCAGTATTAGTTGTAAAAGTGAATTTGTACTTTCTGTAGAACGGTCTTGCCTGCTGGCTATTAGGCTGCTACTGCTCAATATTATCTACTTACTATATCCGCCAATAAAACAGAGAGCTGGTTTTACCGTACTTTAGCAAGCAAGCAGAAATTTTTTTGTGGTTTTCTTTGTGGATATTAAAATTTAACTTAATATTGTTTTCGTTTTTTTGGGCGATGGAACAACACCAGTAACAATATATTTTTTCTTCGACAAGTCTAGACTTACATTTTTATAAATTTATTTCATTTATTTACTATTTATAGACACAAAAAATTTTAAATTTTTTCGAATTTAGACCATATCAGTTGTGCATTATCTGGCAGTAACTTTTAAAATAATACGTTCTGCCATCGACATCGATGCTCATAAACTGTTCTACATAGCCTATTCTTATAAAAGTATTTTAATGTTTTTGCAATGTTGTGTGTTATTTTATTTAATTACTTAAGTACGGCCCGCAAAAACTTGAACAACCGTCAAGTTTCTAGCTGGCTCTTCTCAGCAGATTAGTGTTCCTAAGTAGTGGTAGTTTATTTACACACTCTTTTAAATGTTAAAAACAACAAATGATTCGCGCTTGTGTAGTATTTGAATAAAGATATGCTGAATTTAAATTTGTGACCTGCTATGTGTTTGAGCAAAATTTCGGGCAATTTTGAAAAATGTACAACTTGTGAAATGTGATAAATATGCAGTCTGTTAATCAGATATCTATCTCTCTATATATATAAATTACGGTCAATACATGTGTTATATTAGATTAACATTGACACAACAACAGTTAGGAAAGCTATCTAGTTCGAACAAGAAACACGGAACAAAAAGTTCAATCAGATATCAAAACGAGCTCATTGGATCCGTATCGGGTGTCAACTGCATACGTGTTTATTGTTTTGGTGCTCCGAACAAGATTCGCGCGCATTTTCTGCTAATTTGTTGAATAAGTTTGTTATCTCTGAGTCCTCCTAAGCTTTGTTTAATTAGCGAGCTTGTCGAGACAAGATTAAAACTAGCTTAATGTTGTTGTAGCTCAAAATATGTGCACGTAAAGTGTAAATTATTACTTAAATTTTATGTTTCTTAATAGGTATATAATAACTAATATTAAAAACCAATACAAATTATTTAGTTTTAATTTAAAATAACGGTATTGGTTTATGCATCACATATTTTAATTTCATGAATCATCATCATCATCAGAATTTCTACAAATCCTAAAAATGGCGTAAGATGATATGTTGAAAAATACACCCCTGTAGTTTAACGTCGATATCAATCAGTGCAACCTCCACGTAAGTTTTATAGTTTAGCTTAGTGCGAAGTCGTGAATCTTATTCCAGATCGTTGTGGGAAGTTGCTCGCTAAAGTTAGCTAATTTATAACGTATTTGTACTTCGCAGCGCCGTAATGGTTTCGAGGAATTTACGGGTTAGTCGATGTCACGATTACCTTTATTCTTTTTTGTTATTAAAAGAAAAAAAATGGAAAATATTTAATCATGATTTTAGGAATTTTTAACACTCTCAAACAATGAGTAGACTTCCATTGGTTGAATTTTTTTATGTACATAAAACATTAAAACAACAAAGTAAAGGGAATGTGTACATTGAGTTATACGCCTTCGCAATATACACAAACTAACAATATAGTAATGCATGGCGGTAAAAATCGGGCAACATTCTCGCTACGCGGGCCAGGTCGAACTGACGATCAGCCCAGTGAGGTGTGACTCCTCACTTTTGCAGTACCATTAATGAAACCGTTATTCCAACATATATTCTTCGCGCAATAGCGTCCAATGTATTTACTATCCGCACGATTGTTATGGCAATTATTATACAAACATCGGTTGTACTAACAATAGCATTCTTCAGATAAATATTAAATTTGTATATTTTGTATAAAGGAATAATTATCGCAGTGTGTGCACTCCTGTAATGTGAACGCGACGGGTTAAAGTTGTCATACACCGATAATGTGTTTCACAATCACGAGTGGAGCACGCTCGACTACATATATAACTATAAAATCGTCGTACGTTCCTCGTGCATACCGCGTAGCGGTGCTACGCCGTAGCCGCGGCCGCATGCAAACCGTTTGTGTCGCACCGCCCTCCATTAGCCTGATGAGGCACGTGTGTGTCGGTGTCGCGCGAGCTACGTCACTTGTGTTGCGAGCTGTAAAGTTGATGCGGATGTCCGCTTTTACGCACCATTTGTCGGGTTATATCGCGTGTATTGAGTGATTAGTGTACTCTGCAATGGCTGGCGGTCGGGATGAATTGTGGCTAAGCTACATTTTTACACAATAAACTAAGGAGGCACAAAAGGCATTTACCTGATAAAATGATGACGATGGAACTGGTTTTCAGTTTCACCATAACTGGATATAGGCGTCCCTTCATTATCAATAGGATCGGTTAGAACCAGCCAATTAAATCCATTGAGACTCCTATGACAAATTTTCAAAATATTATACACACTGGTTATGAATCAAAATTTCTACGTGTAGATCGAATCGAAGTTCATTAATACGTGGACAATGCTGATATCTTCTAAAAGTGAATATCGACATGAGTATTAATATCAATGATAAAAAATATTGTTATTCATAAAAAAAAAATATTTATGGCTATGTTCAAATTGTAAAGATATAACTCATATTTATTTTACATTCGTATTCGTCAGTTCTTAGCCCCCATACATTAAATTACCGAAATCGTTTCTATCTGCTCTAAGGTACATTAAGACCATTTTTTCCGAAATGTTGTTATTTAATAAACACGCTCCATTATATTCCGCAGCACGTAGGTGAAAACGACTGGCGCTACGCACTTCAAGTTGGTAACGAATTTATCGCGCACTTCGGCGGTCTTAACAATTTGACAGAAGTTGAGTTACTTTTATGCAGATGATATATGGAAATTATTTCCTCGGGTTTAATATCGTTATGCAAATGCACACGGCGCCTCGTAACCTTGCTCCTGGCTATATAAGGAGGAAGAATAGCTTCTACTTTGTTTGACATAGTTTTTTTATTTGTATTTAACTTAGCTTTGTTAAGAATATCAGACAAGATATTAATAGATGATAATTTTTAAATTTGTTATTCGCATTTTCGTTTCATACATTCGTAATACCTTTTAGAGATAACTATAACGTCGCACGACTGATAGAGACTAGAAAAGTAATAGGAAAGTGGCCTAGAGAACAGTAGGACTCTACACGGTTCCCAGATGTGAACTTCAGCAGGTGTTAAAATTATTAATTAGTGATGCAGCACATCAAGCTGCAGAATAACTGATGGATACAACTAGTTTGCGACGATCCTCAGCAATAAGAAATAAATATGTTAAGACCAACAAAAATAGCGAATGCTTTTTATAATGGACACGTGTGTAACGAAAAACACTTTATTTTTAATTTACCCATAATAGAGATAGTATTTATATACATTGGAAGTGCCAATCACCGCTTGCATATCTGCCATAAGCCACTGTTTCTTGATCAACCACATCATTAGGCGTCGAAGGAGCTCCTGCGGCGCGCTCGTGCGTTTTAGATTTGTAAGTTCGACATTGCAGAGTTTGCGTACGCCTACACTTTAATTGCGTTACGACCCCCTTCTACGTGTTGTTTGTTCAAACACTCCTGACTATTGCGGAGGGTTTATATACGCGGACCGAGGAGAAGTGAGAAACATTACTCTAATAAACCATATAGCAATACTACCTTTCACTTCATTACTCCTTTTGTAATACACTAGCTAATAAGAGCGAAATATAGGCGTCGGTCATTAATTTTGAATATTGTGTTGGGTTGGTTGGATGAAGCCTGCATACAGCGTCTCCAACGACCTTATCATGTTCGTTTAATCACTTTGTGGTAAACGTCTTACGCTTCTCTTGCCGATCCGTGGTCTCTACTCCATAACCCAGAGGCCCCTGTGGACATCTGTTCTGTGCGTTATATGACCTCGAGTTCAACTTGTCAATTCGTTTGGCAATATCGGTATTAAATATCGCAATATATTTGCATTGGTCTACAGATCTCATTCCTGTTTAAACAATAATTAATCTTTATATACAGAAGACCCGCTTCCTTGAGAAACCAGAACGAAAATATAAATAAATCAAAAAAAGTGTTTTAATTTTCATCCGAAGAATCAACTAATAAAGTTCTGATAATATATTTAAACTAATCAAGGGTTTTCGTGTAGCACGATGAAGCTAAAAATATACGTTTCTAATAAATACTTCAAGTCATGTGTGGTAATTTGTGTAGAAATGGTCGATTGTATTCAAAAATGTATCCCGATTTCCGTTAGTCACATCACTTGAAAACAACGTTACTGACTTCATTCATATATCTTTATAATTTTCCTAATATTTTGTTAAAGGTTCTTATACAAATAAATGAGCAATGTGAATATAATAAATATGAATAAAAATGTGAATAATACGAATATTGTGAAGAAACTTGTGAAGCATCAGACAATATAATCACTGTTGATACTTATCATATTCGGCAGTTAACTACGAACTTCGCGCATTTGACAGTTCACGCGATGCAATTTTGTATTGTTCTTTAAAAGCCGCTTCGTTCAGTTTTAATATATGACAAAATTATTCTGCAATATGTTATATAAATTATTTTGCTATTGGAATGCGACTGGTAAATAATTAAAAAAAATTTCTATATTTTTTAAAGCGGATAAATTTGTTTATGTATTAATTAAACTACTGGGTTGATGTAAACGAAATGGTATTTGGCTTTTGTTTTAATTTCATCGTTCACGACAGGATATGACGTAATTATTGCTGATGTCGGCCATAAACAAAGCTTGTGTTGCTTATGCGATTTGCCGTTCGCACCAGTGGCGTACCTAGGGGGGGGCGGTGGGTGCGGTCCGCACCGGGCGGCACTTACCTTGGGGCGGCATTTTTTAAATTTACTTATAGTTGTAAAAAGCAACATATTCATTTCATATTTATTTTCTTTCTTGAATAATAAATTAAAATTCTGTTCCCAACATTGTAATTTTGTTAAGAATTTTTTTAACAATTTCAATCAGTGTCTGTAGTTGCGAAAGAAGCTTCGCAAAATTGAAGTTGATAAAAAATTATCTTCGTTCTACAATGAGTCAATTAAGACCAAAAACTCTTGCAATATTGCCAATAGAACAAGAAATTACAAATAATTTTAATTTTGAGACCATTATACACGATTTTTCTAGTATAAAAGCTAGAAAGAAGAGTAGATATTATATAAATATGTTTACGAGTGCATACACATATGTCTAAAAAAATTTACTCTGTGTACTAAATAATATTGATTAAATAACTTAATAATTTATTTATGTGTATTAATTTATAAAAAAAACCACTATTTGATTGACTTATAATAGAAGGGGCGGCAAACTGGAGATCGCCCCGGGCGGCAAAAGTTCTTGGTACACCACTGGTTCGCACGCGACATCTTACACATATATCTGGTGGAGTGGAAAACCTTTGGTTAAATATTATGGAAATAAATTCACTTTCCTTTCATCATCGTACAGGAAACAATAATACTATATGATAAATTTTTAATTGTTGGGAACTGAATGTTAACTTCTAACTTCTGTCTGTAAATTCTTTCGAACTAGAGGGATGTTTAATAGATTATACGATGATCAATAAGTTTCCTCTTCTGAAATCTTCTTCTGTATTGACGGTGGAAATAATTTTTAAATATAGAAATTGATTAATATTGTTGCATTGGTGTTATACCAAAGATAGATTTAATTGAAATTCAACTGTGAAGGCTCATTGCCTCCGACATATGAGACGTAAAATTATAAGTCACGTGATGTAGCTTCTGTTCAATTAAGAATTAATTCTTTTAATCGTCAGCATTTTTGTCGTAAATTGTAGGCAGCCGAACATGTCCCTCCGACAATATTAAATAAGTTCAACCCTGCCCGCATTCGGCGTCTAACGATGACCTTAACAAGGGCGACTGTACACCTAATGGATGGACGTCTTAGGTTGTGCATACTGGTTCGAGGTTTCCACTCTAGGAACCCTGAGGTCATTGTGACCATCTGATGTACGAACTATGTGTCCTACACACTCTCACTTCAACTTGTCATTTCGCTAGTCTTTAGTTTTTTGTTTGTCTGTGGATCTCCTGATTCCACTAAGTACTCGAGAAATCCCGAGTATTGTAACTGAAGAGAAACATCAACACTTATATAAGGTAATTTACATTTTAAAACAAACCAATGCTTGAAGAGCACGTCTTAATGTGAAGTAATGCGATCTGAGTGCAGGAGACAGACAGGTCACATTACCGGCTGTCCCGCAGGCGGCCGTAAACAACGTTATCGTCTAGACGTCACTCTGTCGTTTACTGTCTGCGGACGTTATATGATGTGCTTGGCGGACGACCGCATTACTGCATGCATTTAAGTATAATACTATACGAGATTATACGAACGTTCTTGATACAGGATGATTGGTTAAATGTGTAAAAACTTTAAAGGAGCGAATATATAGCTTATTTGCTGTCTATTAATATATGGTATATCCTATTCAAAATTAATAGTTTCAGAAATAATAAGAAATAGAAGAAACGTTAAAAATTTCCGATTACTATTATAATTAATTATTGTTTACTATCTGTCCTCGGTAGACTTTGTCCTGCCAGAAACAATGTATTATATTTCAAAGTGACCACTTTATACAGAGTGATCGGAAATGAATAAAAGCTGTTTTTTGCTGACAAATTATGAGCTTTACATTCAACTCTTTAAATATTTTTCATATAACCAATATAACCTATAACTAATCACCTATATTATAGATATAGAATAGAATGGTAATTTTTCTATTTTTTATATTATTTGTAACGAACACTTTTTCACACGAATTATTTAACAGGTGTCAAGTAATTTTAGTTTTTATGAAATATTCATAGTTCAAATAAAATTTGTTTGTGCAGCGCTATCGATACCAGTGTACTGCACCTTAGGTATACACGCGGCGACCCGTGAGGAGCATCAGCCCTGAGCAGCGCTTTTTCCTCAGTCCTTATAAAAAAAGTCAATATAAAAAAAGTTCATGGCTGTTGAATCATGAATCTAATCTCCTTAAATGACTCTAATTAACGCCTAAGAATGTTTTGTTGAATATTAGTGAAATGCTTTATATAGCTTATATTACTGTCGAATAATGTGGAATTCGTGGTTAGTACGACAAAGCTGCAAGGTATAGGTATAAGCAAACCGCTTTTTCTAACACATTTATTAGTTTGTCTCTAATACAGGTATTTAGTAATTGGACATCTGATTATTATTGTGTTTGATATGCAAAATTGTTGATTTTTAGTTGACCTACTGTTACGCATATTTAGTTATTAAATATAACAAAATTTATATCTGAAGTTAGATATTTTATATAATATTTTTTTTTGAAATATAACATGGCTTTGTTTCTAAAGTTACGATCATTTTTTTGTTAGATTTCCGAACACGTAGCACGTAATCGTGCCCACATAAACATAGCACTTTGCAGCCTACAAATAATATTACGATATAGTTTTATCTTCGCGTACCGCGTGCCTATAAACAAACGAGATACACATCTGAATTGTTATTGTGCAGTGCATGCGCCGGCCCCTTTCCGATGAGGATTATCGCCGAACCTCGTGTTTAATTGTTTTGTTTACGGCTCTTTCGTCATGTTGTGTTTAGTCTTTAAGCTAAGCTCCAAGCTCAACTTTTCTTTTCTAACTTCAACTTTTGACTATTCATTCCCTCCATTTCAGCTGCAGGACGTCTATTGTGACGTTATTTTCCCAAAAGATAGGTTTGACTTACTCAGTTGTAATTACAGGTTATTCGATAATAGCTACCAATGCGTGCAATCGATATACTTAACGCATTTATAGTGACAGATCAAACAGAGACTCTTGGACCCAGCTATTCTATTGTGCGTTCACCTAAGTAATCTTAAAGTTCCGCAGCCGCCTATAATAAAGCAACATTTATTGTAACGACTTCATATGATAATATAGCGAAGCAGTATAAGTGTTAAATGTTAGAAATATAATTACGTAGCGTAGTGTACAAATTGTTTTGTTAAAGAAACGATTTATGAACAAAATGTATAGGTCGCAGAAAGGTATAAAATATGGTATTGTATGTAGTGCTCAGGCCTCGTATATTTTAAAGCTATCGTTGCTTCACCTCAAAGGACCCTAAACGGAGTCCCTAAAATGTCATTCCGACGTTTAGGCAGTATCAGATAAGAGCGATAAGGTCCGGGACGAAACCTCACTGCAAAGATATTACCTTGTCGTTTACAGGTACAGGCAAAAATACCACGGCTTTTTCACTGAAAACTATTTATTGCGCTGAAAGTGATTTTTAAAATATTTAAACATCCATCAATATATCTTCGTCAAAAATGTCAGGTTCTATTGAGTATGCTTGAGCATGCTATTAGACTCTATATGAGTACGTGTATCAAAGACTTTAAGGCTTTGAGATGAGTATAAAAAAGAAAATTACTACTAACTTCATATAAAAGTCTGAGGCGGTGAACAGTTTAATAAAATATTTTTTACAAAAAGTGTGAGATAAGTAATTTCAGACGTATCTACGTTCGTACGATTTAGTCCAATTTACACTTGTTATACTCGAAATGGACTTTCTACAGTTTAGATACCTCATTAAAGCTTGGCCAATATTTAATGTAAAAAGGCGGTGACCTTATTTTTAATGTGATATGAGTTATGAAAAAAAAATTAAATTCAAAATAAAAAATCCAAGTAATTAAAATACTGTCCTGACTACTGATTTTTTCGTAAATCATCACAATCATCATCATTTCAGTAGTATGAAGTCCAATGCTGAACTTGGGTTTCGAAGATAGATTTTCAAAAAGATCGGTGGATAGTGGTCTACATTCAGCGTCTTCCGACGAAATTAACAAAGTCGTCTGACCATATTGTGGTGGACGTGCGCTTAGCGGTCCAAAGTCTTCACTTTAAAACCTAGGTCACAGCAGCCATCTGTTCAGCGCACTATGTTCATTTTAATTCATTTAGCCAATCAATTGGGTTGGGGCGGTCACTTTCGATCGCCTCGGGATCTCATAATCCCTGATTCGATTTCTTAGAAACCAAGCAGAGCACGCTCCATAGCTCGTTGAGCGAGTTTGAGCTTTTTTATTAAGCCTTTTCGTTAATGAAATTAATGAGCGGCTTACCTTATCGGCTTTTATTCCATTACCGGTACTGGATACCGAAAGGGTGTATAAAATATGAAGAAAACACTACAGAACTCGGTAGTGCGCCATGAGTACAAAGCGGGGAGGACTCGGGTAAGTTGGTTAATTATGTAAATTGCGGGGTGTCGTGAAATATTGCCTGACCGCACAACCCCGTGGCTGCACTGACTTATGTGAAACTAGCGGGGTTTCTGAGGAAAAACGTTTGCTTTTGACATCATTCGTCTGTTTTGTTCCCACCGATTTTTTTTAAAAGTGTGAATGCAACAATCTTTGTTTAATTATTATTTCAGCCATGGAATGTCTACTGCCTGATATAAGCCTCCTCCATATGTTTCTAATATAAACGGTTGGCCCAGCATCTTCCGACGGTTTTGACAATGTCGTCCGTCTACCTTGTAGGTGGACGTCCTAGGTTGAGCTTGACGGTCCGTGGTTTCCACTCCAGAACCTCAAGACTTCAAAAAATTTGTCACCTTATAAGTGTATTCTACAACACGACTTATGGTGTGTCATGTGGTTCAGATTTCATATTATAATCGGTTGCAATGTATTATAACGAATACTTTGCTTTAGGAACAAAGAGTCTCCAGTATTCGCAAATACAAACGTCTTGTTATTTTTCAGACTACATTAGAAAGTATTTCAAATAAGTTCTGTTTTTCTAATCTTAAATAAAAACGAACGGGAATACAGGAATGTATTTCATAATTTCACAGTACGTAGCTGTACGGAAGCGAATGCTGTAACTACCCAGGCCAGTTGCTAGTGACATACGATACGTATGCGCTAAGCTTCTCGTGTTGGAGATTATTGCACTGGACTTTTTGTTGCGGTAGCCGCTGTTCAAATAGGATTAGAAACACGTACGTAACCGAGTGTACTGTGATAAATGTAAACAATAATAACATTCTATTATAAGACAAAGCATCTATATTACATAAAGAAATATTTAACGTGTGAGAGTATGTTTAGTGATAATCTTAGTTCGCTCGACCTCCTATGAGTTAAGATTTAAAAATAAAAACAATAAGTGTCTTCATAAAAACATTATTCAATGCGGTAGTAATTTACCCAAATGGTCATGGCGCTCAAACTTGTATATATACAAAGGTTTATCTAGTTTCTGTATCACAATCTACCATAAGAAAAGTCTAATAGACAAAGATCGATCACTCATCATAAGGGTATTCGAACGGAGATAGGGTATCGGCGTTTTTTTCAATCTGGATTTAAAATTTTGGCTAATCTTAAAAGTTAATTACAAATGAGTGTTGCCTATAAACTAGATTCAAGTTAAAATCTACTTATTCCAAACATAATTCTTTGATTCTCATAAGCTTTAATATGATGTTGTTAACAATTATTTGCATTGGGAAGATCGATATTGTTAACTAATATGGAGATGAAAGTCTTGACAGCCTGTTTATACATTACGGTATTACCAGGGTCCTTATAATATTAAAGCGATCTATTTTAATAATGTAACCTTGTACCCGGGATAAAGCCGTGAGAACAGCAACGATAGACCGATGTTATTAAAAATGTTTCGCTCCCTACGCGTCCCCTAATTTGACACCATCTTTCGCCTTTTTAAATATTCAAACTTAATCTCCTTTGCCGGTGAAGTTGACAAAAAGCTCCAAGTAAATATCACATTAAAATAACGGATACGGTAACCTCAACAAGGTTAAATGTTATACAGTGGAAGACGTAGCAATTGTGTGCCGCAAATCGGATTATGAAATGCTCAGGTGAACACTGAAGTCCTCATTCTATTTGTATTATTGTACAATAAGAAAAACTATTCTTAATAGTTCAAAAGATTTAAGCATGATTGAACTTGTTTTAAGCTGCTTCAATTACACATTACTTTTTAATTGCATATGTTTTGCAATACTTAAGAAAGTTTTTTTTTTAATACCACTGTACGAAATTGTTTGTTTCAAAATATTAGTACAGCGCGAAGTAATCTATTTGAGAACTTTACGTCAGTAAAACTTTTCTATACTGTGCTAGTTTCCCAACTTTGTGATTACAGAACTTAGTAATTGTTAGAAAGAATGTTACCTTCCTTATAACCTAACATTCCAAGTTTGTGATATAAGCATTGAATGCATATAAAAAATGTCTAGAAACGGTATTCTTAATCAGTTCATGCGCCTGTTATTATATTAATGTATATAAAGTTTGCCATTCAGTATTGATTCGGTGACAGTTTGTATCACAAGAATTTTAGTTGCCGGGATATGTTGTTCCGCGAATAATTCGCCTTGTTTCGGAATTCAATAACAATGACTTTTTTGTTAAAATATTCATAAAACTAGATTATTATTTTGTTCTCGCTTTATTTACCATAGAATTTCTATAACAATTGAATTCGTAGAATACAGGCTCTTTTTAATGATAATAGGACTGGTAGAAAGCGGCGTATATCTAGTGTCGTCTGTCCCCGTTCATAGGTTGACCTATACCACTCTTGCCGGTCTGGGGTCTCCACTGTATAAGATTGGGATTGACTTTAGTGGACTGTATTTAATTAAAAGGCCTTGGTCCAGGGAATGAATTAATTTATTAAAAACTAATTTTACAAGGTAGGGAAAACACGTGTGCTCGGTGGCGGTAGGGAGCAGAGAGAGAGCACAGATAAAAACATATTTTACCGACTCGCCAAACCATAGATAAAATCTTAACTAAAACATCCACTCCAGAAACTTTAAACCCCTATTTACTAAAGTAACATGTGCACCTAAGTACAAGTTTATCTACATTTATTTATTAAAATTGTAGGGGTAATGGGAACGTAAATTGCGATGAATGAATGCGAACCATGACGTTTCTGATATATCGGAGAAATTAGAGTACGATAATTTCAAACAAAAGAATCGCTTAATTTTTATTCCAGTTGACGCTTGATAAAAAGACCGTCCATTTAATATAATCTACTGTCAACAATTTGTCTTTATCAAAATTGCTCAATTAAGGCTACTTAAATTTCGGATGATGGCAGATTAAATGCCTTCAATTAAAAATCTATGCCCGTTATTTTAATTATGAAAAATGTTCAGCATTTAGCAATATTAAATAGAGCTGTGTCCATACGATACGATATCGAATAAAGCATAGCGTTAATGATTCAAAATGAATATTGAAATAGCTTTGTGGTTTTCGTTCACATATATCAAATCGATATTGCATTACAACGCTTAATTTATTCAATAATTTTAATACACTCTTTTTATCGATACAGTTTGACTTTTTAATACTTAATAAATGTTCTACAATTATTAACCGTCTGTAATAGCCGCTGTAATAATAATTATATTTTGGTGTCATCGTTTAGTAAGAAAGGTCTTTGAATTAAAAAATACAAACATGATGTTAAAAAATAAATCCGTTCTAACACAATTCCTATCAGAGAGCAACATCTGTTGTTCAGAGCTCGGGTTGTTGAATAGAACAGAGGCGGTTGTATTTCTTTATTAGATGAACATAGAAGGCTAGATTATATTGTATAAAGGATGGTAAAAAGATTGGAAATAGATGTAAAATATGTAACCCGGTGAATGAGAGGTCACTTCTCAGCAAACGTATAAAGTATATAATGTAATCACTATGAAATAAGTTATATTATATTTTCTATTTTTTAGAATAGGACAGTCTAATACCTTTCAGTTGTTATATATTTAATAAATATAAATTACAATAATTTAAATATAATATACAATAGTCCGAATTTTTAAACGATCTTTCTCTCTATTTTATACGTTATTTATTATTTCTAAAACTATTGATTTTGGGATAGGGTTTAATTCAACCCCCCTTAAAACCTAAATATCCAACCGTGTGGATTACATAGCATATAATAGCGACTGAGCAGTAATTAAAAATATTTTTATAAATTATGTTCACACCTTTATACATCGCTGGTACGGCCATTCTTTCGCTGATGGACTTAATTAATTTTTGACACGAATTCGTTACGCAAAGGACCTGGGACGACCCTCTAATTTGTTTTATGATCGATTTGTGCTTAGCCTTGAATTAAGTCTTTCGTCAAATTAAAAAAAAAGAATTTAATGTTATTCTGAGTTTATGTAAATTTTAAATTATTGCTAATTTTTAATAGAGATTCATTTTGTCTCGGCTAGAATAACATAGCTGGAATACCTCGCTGTTGTTTCAATTAAGAAAACAATGTCTTTTATTGTTTGATGTTTATTTAATTGTATAATATTTATTTTAAAGGATCGTTTTTCTGTAAGCAATTATTCGGTATTTTTTTCTAATATCATAGATTGGGGTTGACGTAATACAAATGGTGCTTTTGGGGCATTGGATTAAAAACGTATATTTTTTAACAGTTAGCAATTATAGTGAAACGACGAAAGTAAGTCCGATAAGGATCTTAAGCATCGTTATCGTAATAAAAAAAAAACAACGTCAACTTAGTGAATTATTGTTTCTATAGAGTCGAGTGTCGGTGTGGACATAGCCACAGCGAGTGGCGGCGGTAATTTACACAGTGAAACAACGTCCTAGTCAGTCCATTAGGCAAATTAAAAGCAATAGCTCTCGAGTCGTATGCGGCATTTAATGGTTGCTTTTAATTACAGGCCTCTGTTTTATATATTTTAGCTTAAAACAATATCGATTATTACTTCGAAACATTGGTCTTCCTAGAACTGTTCAGGTGTCTTTTTTTGAAGAAGAATAATGTCTTGCATTTAATAACGGAGCAGTGGTAGCCTAGTGGCTGAGATAAGTGATCATAGGAGCGTAACGTGGTGATTATGGTGAATCCCATTATAGATATATTTGGAAGAGAGACTGAATGCTATAAAAACAAAAACTTGTGTACATCAACACAAGTCACCTCCTGATATGATATATTGTTTTTATTACCATTTTGTTCTGAAGTTTTTGTATCGTATCATTATGTGATTGCCGTTTGATTGGTTTAAATTATTGCTTTTACGGCAAAAATTCTATTTTAATGCATACAGCTTACTAATGATATATTTTAACATCGCTCTGTATTGGTAAAACATTACACTCTATTCATAGCCCCAACAATTATAATGGCTTAAGTTATTATTGGTAATATAATATTTTAAGAGTATTCTAGAACTTACGAAATATTTTTCTATCCAATCTAAATCAAAATATTGTTTATTTGATCAGACTATTACAAACACTGTCATATCATCAATCAACATAAAATATCGGCATTGTTATTGTACCTACAGGAAGCAATCACTTGCTCAGAAGTCAGTTCTACTGAGAAGAGCCGACGACAAACTCAACAGTTGCTCTTTAAAAATACGGTTTTATAGAGTGCTTGACAATAATTAGCTTCCTTGGTGAGCATCAACAATATATAATTCCACGCATTAACATCTGTATTGTATTCTTTGATAGAATAATAAACTTTTCTCAACAATATTATTTTAATACGAGTATGTATTTATACTGAGTTTTAAATCTCCCTAGTGATAGATCTGTGATTGTGGAATTTTGTTCTACATACCTTGTGCCATAAATGGTTTATTTAATTATTAAAAATATCTTTTTAGAGATAATATGTTTTGATAATCACTGGCAAGTTCACTTCTTTAACGATCAATGGGGAGGGGCTTGCGATTTCTTTAAGAGATCATATTAATGAAAAAGATCCGTAGAGAAACGAAAATAACCGACACAGCCCAGCGAATTAGCAAATTGAAATTGTAGTGGGTCAGGTCGCATAGCCCACGGAACTGATGGTCGCCTGCGCCTTAAGATTCTGTAGCTGAGATCACAAATCGGCATGCATAGTGAAAGATTTTTAATCACGACTGTGTTGCAAGACGAAAATCTTTAGGAGAAGTCTATCTATGTTCAGCAATGGACATCCTCCAGCTGAAAGGATGGTAATTAAATGTTTACAATAACAAATAAATTCAAACCTAAAAGGCATTTAAAATACAAACTTCACTCGTTTTGCTCGGTCTTTCAAGCTGAGCTTCTCGCCATTTCGAAAGCCTGCTCGTGGGCCTGTTCAACATACCCGAACACATACACAATTATTCACACGGACTCACAATCTTCCATCGCCGCGCTGCAGAATAGAAGCAACACCCACCCCATCGTCACACAAATTCACAATCAGATACACGCACGCGCGCCAGCTACATTACACTTTACATGGGTCAAAAGCCACACAGGCGTCGTCGGTAACGAGGAAGCCGACCTGGCAGCAAAGAGTGCTGCCGCAATGCACTCTCCACCGGCTTATGTCTACTTCCCAATGAGTTTCGTGAAGAGCGCAATCCGTGCGGAACACAACCGCATTTGGCAGGCTAGATACGAGAGCTCGGCACAGGGTCGACATACCATAGGACTCCTTTCGAAACTCACCGACATAAACAAACTGCGAAAACTCATCAAGACATCCTTTCATCTGACACAACTACTAAGCGGGCACGGGTACTGCAAGCAGTACCTGCACCGTTTTAAAATAATCGATAATGAGACTTGCCCATGTGACGACTCCACAGTACAGACTTTTGATCACTTACTCAGACACTGCTCCCGATTCGCATCCAAAAGACATATCCACGTGACCTTATGTGAAAACCTTAATATATCTCCGTTCAGCTTACCGGACCTTCTCAAGAAAAAATCTACAGCAGAATCTTTTGATGAGTTGGCCCGGCACATTGTCCTAAATCTCAAGGCATTTAACGGTCTGTAGCGCTTGGGCAGCGACTTAAATAAAATAATGTAGCAACTTATATATAATTGTGTATACCAAATTGTATTGTTAATATGTATAAATTTTAGCTGTATTTACCCATAAGTGAAAATTGTGTAAAAAAAAAAAAAAAATTGTAATAATAATATAAAACGCTGTCGTGCCTCGCAGCTGGGAGAAGAAAGATCCGTATCAAATAGCGGCAACCCTCTCCCAACTGTCTGCGTTTAGTTAAAGCGAAAGATAAATACTGTAAAAAAAAAAAAAAACACCAGCGATACAAATTAGAATTAATAAAAAAAAAAAAAAACCTCATTTAATAACGAAATAAATTGCTTTCCATTTGTATTATTCTATCTGTAGTTTTACTTTAATTTCAAGTTTTGATTTAATAGTAACAACATTTTTTGCTGCATTAAAGCTGTAAATAATTTTCGGATTGAATTTTGATTAATAATCAATAATATTTATTCAATGTGTATTTTATTTCATTAAATCGCGTTACATTCTACATTCTCATTTAATTAGACGAATAAAATATTCAAAAACTTAATGATATTACGTAACAAAATGTGTGTCGTATTCACAATCGGCCTTACTTTTACTTTGGCGTAGAACGTAAACAGACCTGATGTTATGTTTAGCTCAGCTACTCAACTCGGCGCTACAAAAACTAGTTGCCCAAAATCCGTTGAAACGAGCTATGTCCGAAACACTGTTACTTTTTACCGCGCGGACCAGTGAACCAACGTAGACAACGGCACGCCCTCTCGCGCACCATAAATCACTCTGATTTATGAACCGAAAGGGACAGACGACCGCGCCTAATCATATCGTTGGCGTCAGAGCCGTCCGAATCCGTCGGCCACGTCCATTAACATTCCATACAATACAATATGCTATTTTTTATACGCGATGAGTGAAGTATTGCTTCTCACTTGTACACTTGTGCAGAGAAAGACACGGAAATGCTACATGGACAGTTTACAGCAAAAGTGACCTAACAGTATTTAAAACGATATCAACTATCTATCATCGCTTGATCGAAGAAACCAGCCCGTTATGACAAGACAACTATCTGTTAAACTCAACTTTTAGGATATTGCAACAGATCGAAAACTATATCACGTACGTATAGAAAATAGCATCAACATTTTCATCATCACAGTTCTTCCATTCTATAATATTTTTAACAAAAAATAATTCTATTAAAATCCATGGATCATGCAGTGCAGTAATCATGATTTAATTTTTTACGGCTTAATTCCAGCAGATCCATGTTTAGATTTTGAAATACGGATGTGCGTTTACAAAACATCATTCATACTATGCTATAATTTTCAGGATTCCTGAACAAGGCTTCAGCCTATAGTTATTTTGCTGCAAAATTAGAATGATTGTAAATTATTAGGTTGTTTTGGCGTTCCGTTTTCGTCTTTTGCTTATTCGTATACAGTAGTTTTCTTTAAAAAAATGTGTTTACTTTATTTCATATTACGTGTATTGATTAACATTGTTAGAAAGCTTAGCTTATTATTAAATTTAAGTTTGTTATAGTGGCTGAAAGATAAATAACGTGTGATGAGTTAAAATGTGATATCGTAATTCATATAAATTCCTCACTCCTTTAATATATATATATATATATGTATATATATATATATTTATATATATATATATATATATATATATATATATATATATATATATATATATGTATATATATATATATTAAAGCAGTGTATATATATATATATATTTAAAAATATGCTAGTAACATAGCATGGTCCTCGTTGAGTTCTCGACTTAGAACAAAGCGCATCCTCCGGTGCTCGAAGTCATAACTTCTATGTATATCTTCCAACTAACTTTTCGTTCTTCGAAGTTCAGCTGAGTGACCCTACACAGACGGGTCTTTTCTGTCCGCTTAGAAGAGTTGACTAAGCTAGAAAAGTGTGCGCAAACCTTATTTAATTTTGTATCGTTTTCTCTTTAAGAGTAAATTTATTTACAAACATTCAACAAATTCTATATCGAGTTTCTAGTTCGATAAATTTTTAAAGTAAATTTCGAATATTTACTTCGGTATAGAAAAAGTGAGATTAAATGTATACAAAGTGTTTGAAAAGATTGGTTTACGTACAATAGTTAAAAATATTCTTTGAAGTGTAGCAACCGAACATTTCTTACCATAGTAGACAGTGAATATTAAAAACGTTGGAAAAGGACAACTTCTTAAATGTCTGTCTTTTATATTAAAAAATATGTTTTAATTATGTCGGATTTAAGTAAAATGAATAACATTGTTAATTTATTTATAAAATTGTGAGTATAAAAAAGTTTTAACTACATTTACCTCTGCCAAACGTAGTGGAACCAAGGTGACAAACAGTTTTGCAGTCGGCCGGATATATCCAATTTCCTTGTTTGGAGCAGAGAGACTCCCTTTGTCTCGGCGGTAAAATAAACGACTGGCAGTAAAAAGTGAACTTGCTACGATTTATACAATTACAAGATAATTTTAAGCGTTTTAGAGTAATAATCCCTGTTTTGCATTAGATATATTTACTTCCATGCGATTATATGTACATAATTTCAGGGTAGGTTGTCCAGTGCCAGGCATAGGTCAGAAAAGCATAGGAAGTTGAAAAGATAACTACTTTGTTTAATAATAACACTTAAGTCGTTATAAATATTTTACATTGCTATGGTCGTTACTGTTTATTTATTGATGAACAGAATTGCTAACGAGGAAGATCTTGCGTGGATGTAGTTCGGAGCTTCCGTGTAGGATATTCCATAAAGTACACTTCGGTTTGTGCATCTCGTCAAAATATAGCTAACAGTGCAGCGTGGTTGTTAGGGTATTACACGGGCTTATGCGAACTAGCAAGATTAATATACGCCGATGGGAATTCTGAAACTGAAATAAAAGAGAATTTAAAGTTAGCGCAATAAAAAGTTAGTGTAATAAATGTCTGCATAGTCTCTTAATAGGAAAAAAAATGATATAGACAAGACGTTTAAAAAATATCTAAAGATAATTACAAATAAAAAGTGTTCATTAGTACAATAAACTTTGCTTTAATCATACAATGTTTAAAATTACTTCTTCTTCTCATAAATATTGTTACAAAAAAAACCTTTTTTTAATGTACGAAAAATTACTATTACAATGTGATAGTTAATTATTAAACATTAGTATAAAACTAAAAAGATGTAAATCCATTTATAGCGGCACGAGCTCTTTCTATAGGAAAATCTTTACTGGCAATCCTATGGATTTTTGTGGCCTTTAGAGAAAATATTACTCTCGAAAAGTGATCATAAATGAAAATCCAGTGGACTAAGATCAGAACTAGAAGACCAGTCGTTAGCTCTGAAGAATGTAACGTTCGTTTCTAACCAAGATCGATCGAGCCTTATAATCCGGCGCGGAGTTAAATAGGTGTTTAGTAATTATGTATATTAAGTAGTTGCTTTGATTTTGCTACCTTATGCTTTTTTAAATAACTAGTTAAGTAATGACTTATAGGCAAGTTCTACGTAATCTTTTATAGTATGCGACAAGGTTCTGTGTGCTATTTTCGTCTCCAGAGATACATTTTTGTGCTTTCGGATTGAATTTCGTCGAATTCTTTCTCTTATTTTTTTTGCTTTGATCGCCTTTTCGTGCGAACACTACGTGGTCGGCCAGATCTTTTACTGTCACGAACAGAGGAGGTTTCATTGTAGCTATCAATAGCCCGGTACACAAACGACTTGACCACCACCATACCTACTTTATGTAAAGTATTCATACAGCGATTCGGTTCTCTTTATCACCTCACTCCATTTTTATATTTCAAATATTTTATAATACACTAGAACAAAAATAATAAAAAAAAAACACAATGAACTATCACAAGAAAATTTGGCGTTTATGCAGCTATTATTATAATTTTTTAACATTTTGTTTCTTTTTTATTATAACAGTATTTATGGCCAGAGTATGTATATTTACGAAATCATTTAGTAGCAATGTGTTACCAAAAATGTAAACATAAATATGATGGTTTCTATTCGGAACTCAAATTAAACACTAATGGAAAGTGATAAGTACGCATTGCAAAAGTATGATTAATAAATAATCTATGTAAGTTAAAGTACCTGACGTTGTAGATAATTTATTTCACATTCTGAATACAAGAGCGTCTTCATGTGCTTTTATTAAACTTCACATTTTTAGTAACCTTCAGTATCGAACGCTCTACAATCATATCAAGGTGGATGTTTATTGTAAGCCTTTAAGAAAGAGGTAGTGGGTTTATTGTAAGCCCTTAATTTTTAAGTCGACGGGGAGCAAATCGGCAGAATCAACGTATTGCAACGAATTGCAAACGCTGATCGCTTCCTCATCGAACCTTTTTAAACTCTAAATGGAACAATAATATGTAATGGAGAACATTATGTTGTGTGACCCGATTTAAACATGAACTCACTTTGCACATCTAATAAACTGATACGTGAATACAATTTTTATTCACAACACAGACAAGTTCCATTTTATTGCAACTTCTCTATACGATATTTATAAACTGGCATTGAAAATGAAATAGGACACACAAAATTTTTGACATCCATAAAATAGACACAATTGGGATTTGGAAAATATAGTCGAACCGAAATAATTTCAGATGAACTGCTAAAATACTGTTGGACAACTATAAAAATATTGCGGCAATTTTGCTAACAATTCATACAAAGTGTAGTAATTTGTACATGTACGAAACGATGCTGTGAAATAAACATTTAGATAAGAGTACATACAGTTATCACTCTATATAATATACAAATTGGTTAGATCGAAACATCATCAACATACAAATTGAATGATTTTAACAATATAAAATTTCGAAGATAAATATTTAGTAATATGGTGGATGCACCTTTACTGGTTAAACGTGCATCCACCATATTGTGTATATACAACGAGATTACATTAAGTTCAATAGGCCGGTATAGAACATAAGATCCACTTTAATGTTTTGGTTGTAACGTTTTATTGGCATTGGGAGTATTTGTAATAAAATCCGACATTTCTCGCGGTGCTGCGAAATTGTTGTGTCAACGCGACTAATACAACAATGTAATGGCAGGTACTAATGACAGAGAATTTGGCCGTTTGCGTTTTGATTTACGCAAATCCTGAGATTTATAGGACGGTCCGCGTGGCCCTGCGAGGCGATGACATAAATAAACTCGCGGAACAGGACCGAACACGTCCCGGCACGCGTGAATCACTAAACATGTCACGCATGGGATTAATTTGACACATGCCTGTGGTGATTTATCGGAATTACAATGTTTTTGTACAGCGAATGCAATTTCCGTGTAAATTCCTGGTTTATGCGTTACGAAAATTGTCAGGCGCTAATTGTGCATATGCGATTTTGTTTTTTAAATTCTTTTATAAAATGTGACAAAAATTTTCAAACGCAGCTAGTAATTAAGTTACTTATTTTTGTAGGGCAAAATAGCGAAAATCAGTTATGATTGTAGATAAACCTATTACAATAAATAAAGAGCAAAATCAATGTCTGCTCAATGTAGACATCATCATGGAAAAAACAATAAATAGTGTTTTATTTTAGTTGCATTGCTTGAAAAGATATTAGTAACATCAACAACTTCACGTAATTAATAGGACCGCAGGGAACAAGCTATAGGGGAGAACCATATGGCACTGGATATATCAATTCAATATCTTATTAGATATTTCAGTACATCAGATCGTACAGCCGAAAACAGCAACCGATGGCGCAGATATGTGAAAGAGATGTCTTTGTACAAAACGAGTTTTTTTTTACTTGTTTCAATTTAAATCTGCTTTACTACAAAATATGTAAGTTGTTTCAATACAATACAATCTAATCTCAAGCTCAGTGTGTTTTCCGTGCATCACGAATCAAATGATCGTACATACATGAATAGTATAGGGCAAATTATAATTTGTATATATTTAATGTCTTACTCACAACATCAACGATTTCCATTTAATACATATCGAGATAGATCAAGATTGATTGATTACAAATAGAAACACGGCTGTCTCTTCATTTAAATATTGACTACGAATAATGAGAGTTTTATATTTTTTATTTATTTATGTAGTTGATCAAAGATTGTTTGTGTTCGAAGAAGTTTTTTTTATTTGTTTTGTTATTTTTGTGAATAATTTCATCTCTTAATAATACTTAAAATAAATCGAACACACAAGAATTAAATTGAAGTGCTCATTTCTTACATTTAACCCTTTCACGACCACGGGGACGCCGGTGTCCCAAGCAAAAATCATGGATTATTTAAATATTTACGTAACCATTGTAAATTATTTTTTAGTTTTAATATTTCGGAAAGTACCTTTTTATTATTTTTTACTGGAAATATAGGATAACTAACAGCGTTTATTGTTTATCGTCATCGGAACGTTAGAGTTCTTTTGGCGCGAATGATCTGCTGTTTGGAATAAATAATTGATATTGTAAAAGTGCTTTTCAAGTTTTTACAGTGTCAAATTATCATTACCTGGTAAGTAAATTGTTATTCTAAATATTCAGTAGTAATGTATTTATGTTGTATTCTGTGATAAATCGTTATAAAGATTATGGGACACGGATGTCCCTGTTGGCGTAAAGGGATACTTTTTATACGGAATTTCTTAACTTTTGGCCTGGTGATCTACCAAAATGCCATCATTTTCTTATGCATATTTTTCTCAGAATATGTTTCGTAAGGGACGTGGAGTTTTTGAACTTCGAAAAAATAAAATTCTTCAAATTTTTGTGGGCGACAATAGCGATGAGGAAGATGACTTAGTGCTTGATGATGAAGACCAAAGACTTCTAGTACAGGATGATGACCAAGGGGTAATTGATGTCGAGGTTGAAGAGACATCGACTCTTCAACGGCAAGAATCACCTGAACCTTCAACGTCTCAAAAAAACAATCCATCTAATCAGTAACCAATGATCTGACAACAGGAATTGTTTCGCCGAGTACCACAAATAACTAGCCCTATTATATTTATATTATTCATAAACAAGTAAAAAAAAGTACACTAAGTAACAAATGTACATTATTTACAACAAAACAGACTTACCAACAAGTAAACCAAAATTTAGAGTTTAAGTAGAAAGTAACCCTTAGCGACCATAGGGACATATTTGTCCCATAAATTTCCAAAAAAAATGTAAAACTTTTTTGAATTTTTAGTATAAATTATGTTTTTAGGATGCCTATTAATTCATTACATCTAGCTAAATTAATTAAATAAGGTACCGTAACCTTATGGTCCTGAAAGGGTTAAGAGTTTTGTGTATATCTTGTTAAATATTTACTATATTCTATCAATGTTCGCTTCCGTAAAGTAAATAAATTGAAAAAAAAAAAACGTTTTGTGTGCTGAATTTCTTTTATTTATATTGCCATGTTTTTCTTTCGTATCATTAAGCGTTTTGTCAGTTTGTGTATATTGTATTGAAATCGTTACTTTTATTTAATCTTATATCAAAGTGCACATTGTTGGATTGTTGTATAGTGTACTGTTATTTTTGTGTTTGTAAAATGTTAAATTAATTTTGTTTGTGTGGTATAGTATTTGCGATTGTGATTACCATAGGTGATACATTATTAGGTAAATAAATTTTATGATATGCAGAATGTATTATTTTTATATTCTGAAAAGTTGTTTTCTTATCCATTTCGAAAATTGATACCAAATAAACTTACTATTGGAGATGTATGATCCAGACAATTCATTAAGTTTTACCTATTTTGAAATTCTGGAATATTTTCATTTGACTGAATTATATAAAAAAGATTCTAGTTACTTTTTATGTTAATGTTATCAAGAGTCTAATAACCTAACCTTAATATTAAGCGTCCATAAAACTAACTGACTATAATCGCCGAAGTCTCGAGTTAAAGTATGCATTAATAAATTTTAGACACGGTACTGGGAAGAGCCTTTCAGTGTAACACGGAATGCGGCGGACGCATACGGCTATAAATTGCTAATAGCAAAGTAAAAACTACGATATTCAGGTCACAGACTTAAAAGAACGTGTTAAAATTTTTATGCAGACAACTTCTGTAGAGGAGACGTGGAGTGATATACATTCGTTCCGTTTTAAATTTTTTTTTCTTTAAAAAAGAGATAAATTTATTATGTGTTAAAATGACTTCCTTTAGATAATTTATTCGTTGAATATCAAGTAACCGATCGCGGCTTAGTTACTACATCGATCAATTTCTCAGCGTTTAGTCCATCTCCAATTAGTCGTGAACAAAATTTAACGAGGCAATCCGTTATCAGTCTGCAACGACCTCGGATCCATTGATGGCGTCCATTAAAATTGGATTCAATTATAATCTAGAAATTAGATCATTTATAACGAACGCGAGAATAAATTGTTAGCAGTATTCGCCGAATGATATATAGCTTCAGATTAACTTGATCTGAAATTTTAAAGTAACTTGTTACTGGAAACCAGAGATTTCCGATTTATTTGATATGAATCAAAGACTATGAATATTACTTTTAGGATTTATCTTAATAGTATTTTTTGTGAATAATTTTCGATTATATGCTTTTTGTAGTTTTCGTAGACGAACTGAAAGAACCCACATAGCCCAGTGGATTGGAAAATTGAAGTAGCAGTGAACAAGCCAAATAATGCACAGAACAGATAATCACTAAAGCCTTTGGGATGTTGAGACCATGCACCGACAAGCGCAGCATAGGACTTTTGCCCACAAAAAGCTGGTTATAGCTCTTGGGAAACGCAGGAAGCAGGCCGCTTTCAACGGGTGCCATTGGAAATCCACGAGAGAGGCCTTTCTCCATTATCCTACGGTTGTAATGATGATGATCTCCTTAATATTCAATAACAGGAAAGATGTCGATCCACACCACAACTAGCTTCTATAAAACTTTCCGTAATGAAATTTTAAATCGAGTAGCGGTATCATTACTTAGGCTAAAAATTGTTGATGTGTAAATATAAAGCTTGCTTGGTCTGCTTAGCTTTCAATACTTGCATGTTGTGTAAAACGAGCCCAAAAGCTTATAAGTTTTTTTTTTTTATAAATCGGCCGAGTCTTTAATAGCACAAATTGTAAATGGAATATTTTTTTTAGTTAATTGTTATTAGCAATGGAAGACCTAGGTTTAATAAGACAACTATTTGATATTAAAAGTCGGTAAATGAAAAACAAAATTTATATTATTCAAACTTTCCCCAAGTCTTTGGAACAAAGTAAAAAGTAATTTCCTTTCATTTTTTTCTTTTAAAGTCCGTTTTCAATAAAAGAAAGCGGAGTGCTATTCTTTCTCGGCGATATTTGTTTTTAAGCGCTCTTGCGGCTATCAACGATTGCAAGTTTCTCTTTTATGTTATTAGCCGCTTCTTTGTATGTATTGGCGCGCAATTCTTAATTCAATTTTGACAAGAGAATCCAATATGACATTCTGTATTTTTTGTTTACGAGTGGCCAGGGAAATTAGAAATGATGCGATTCCTTTTGTGTTGATATTCCTTTTTTATTTTAACTAATGAAATAATTTGTTGTAAGAATATTTTCTTATCTTATTTTCTCTCTTATATTTGATTTGTCTTGACAAAACAAAAATAATTTCTAGTACTTCTCAATTTTGACAACATTTTGTTCTTACTAGGTCTTACTGAATAGAATCTCGACAACGAGACATTTTGGCAAACCTATCTTAAACCGATATCCCATTGTAAATACAGGGCAATTAAAAAAGGTAATAAAAGCTTTGAATTTGTGAATGTATAGATTAATTATCAGCAAGTGAGCGTATATATTCGTATAAAACAATCACTCTTAGAAAATTTACATCAATTTATTTTTTCTATTGGAATGCAATAGGCCGATAACTAGTTTCTAGGGACGAATAGCAAACAATAACATATTTTAATATCGAGTATTTAGAATATACAACTTTTTTGCTATACTATCATTACGTTATTTATTATTTCGGAAACCATGCCGAATTTTCGATAGGGTGCAATGTAGCTATACATTTACCCCTTTAAAGCTTTTATATTTATTTTCAATCACTTATACCCTATTACATATATTGTACTTAAGTTATACAAGATTTCCGCAAGGGGCAAAATATGGCGTAATTTGGGTTTCGCTCGCTTTTTGGAGCAGTGAAAAATTAATCTGTAATTAATGTCGCTCGCCGTATATCAAAATTGGGTACTCCGAGAGATTGGTAGTAACGCCCTGACACTCGATCATTCCGTTATAACAAGAGTGTCAAATAGCGGCGCCGCGCAATCGATGTCATTGCTACCAAGTGCCTTCTGGCCCGAACTTTAATACCTAAACTCTGCTCTGAAACAGCACGCTATGTTTCACGCGTAAGTTATCAATCATTTTGATTTCTCATTCACTGCATTTTTCTGAGTACTTTCTTAACCTGTTTTTTTTGTCGTCCTCGGCTACATACACAGGTACAATATTTACTTAACGAAAAGATTTATCACGATATCACTAGATCTGTTTATAAATTAACCATTTTCACTTATGTTAATGACCATTAAAATCTTAATACGTTGCGTATTTAATTCACCTATATATAGCTAGATTTCAGTATACCGACCTTTAGTTTGAGTCTTGCTTTTTCTTATATTAGAATTACAGTCAATTTATAATTTAAAAATTATGGGTATACCTGTATACTACTTTTTATATTATGATTTACAATTTTACATTGACAATTAATAAAAGGTGAAATTTAACGATTACGTTCTTTTAAGTGCTTATAATGAAATTTTCTTGTTCAATCTACAACGTATTGCCCGATAACAATAGAACATTCTCTAAGTAAAAAGAAAAGTTATATCAAGTAGAGATTTAACAGTTCATTAGACTCGAACAGTTTTTATAAACTTAATAAAAGTTAAAATAATGGAGCAGGAGCTTAGTGTAGTGATTAATGTAGCGATTGGCAGTCAATTTAAACAGATATTATATCCGTTTAGTTCTTGAGTCGTTACCTCAATTACTGAGTGTAATCTATGAGTAATTCTCATTGTGTAAAACCATTGGAAAGCGGATATTCGGATGGGCAGCGTTCGGAAAGTTCCTAAACATCTCGTCTAAAATTCGCAATGTCTGAAGATGACGGTTGTTGATCAGTGTATGTTATCGGTGATGATTTATGAAACTGAAACGGAGAGGACTATGCCCTGTGGGAGGATCCCGAAGGAGCTCTCGAGTATGGCTACTCTAAAGAGATTTAAGCCAAGCAACTTTAGCGCTACATCACTTCAAACCCGATGAAGCTGTAAATATCAACAAGCAAACAGCTTTAGCCGAGCTAAAACAGAGTACGCTACTTTTATACATTATCTCAATTCTCGCTGGCTATAGATATTTTTCATCTTTAATATGAGGAATCTCATGCTATGAGGAATCTGACTTAATGTTTAATATTTTTGGATGTTATGTGCACGGGCCCACATAGTCCTATAGTTGAAATAAGCTACGAATGCCAAAATGTACTTTTTTGTATTTGTTCGCTGATAAAATAAATACGTAGAGTGGCTCAGTCGAATGTGAAATGAATTCGACGAAGTTTTTGTTGAAACGGTCCGATTTTATAGCTCGCCGAAAATTTATTGTAGGCAGAATAGCAAATAAAAATGCTTTAGCATTGGCATTGGCAATTTGCATGTATTATTTCAACTATTAATTTTTTATTTCTTTGAGACATGTTATAATTACTAATAGTTAAAAAATAGCTCTTCTTAACTATTAGTGATTATAACGTTTTGAATGTTTTTTTAGTAGTGTTATTAGCCAGACAATAGTAATCGACCGAGTCGAGGTTCGGTTTTTTCGACCGCCCGAGTGTTGGAATGCTAGGCAGTCCCCACGTGGGGGCTGTTGCAGCGTCCGCCGAAGCGATCTAAGAGTTCAATGTCCTCTCGATCTGGTGAAATAATAGTACGCAGTGACCCCATTCGAGGAGCCCTCTAGTTGTTCTACTGTAAAAGAGGTTATAGGTTAGGCTTCACCTGCGTCCTGCCACCTGAGATGTCATTGTCATCATACTGCACCAACAAATCATGTACTAAGATATAAATTCAAAATGCGTGTGTTAAGTACTTGATGTGTGTAAAAAGACCATCCTCAAATTACCGAAATTTAGCGACGGTTTTTAGCATCAAAATATTATTTATGTTATTGCACCATTTGCTTTAATAAACTTTTGGTCGGGTTGTTATATTACAGTAGGACACGATTCATAGGCGCATTTGAATTTTTACGGTGACGCTATAACAATGGACGGGCGTCTTATCGGTGAGGGACAAATAGCCCGCGGGAACGACCCGGACGAAAAGGACTTTCACTTAACGCGGACGTGCTAAGTTTACTTCGATTATGTGTTGAAGTTCGCCGAAGTGAATGTTATTTTCACTCACCTCTTTTATCATAATATTTCTCTTTTATCTAAAGGCAAATGGGTGAAAGAGATTCCCGTGAAAGGTTGCGGTTGTAAGATTTATATATCCATTAAAGGAAAAAATGCTTACCGCTTAGAATACCCCATGTACGATGTTTTGACGAGGACTTACGATGTGTTGTGAAAAGGTTCAATTCGGTACTGTTTATTGAAAAACAAGAGGGTGGGGTTTACTACCAGTGAACAATTTTACCTCTATTTTTTAAATCCATTGTTTACCGTTGGAAATATAGTGTACTTTACGAAATAAACAATATCGAAATAACATCCAGTTATTTATATTTTACGGACAGTAACAACGAAAATAAGCCTAATTTTAGGACAGGAGAATAGGCAGTTACAATATCGCGTAAACAGAATTATGGCTTTATTACAGTAATAAAAGTGATAAGTGATTTATTTTCGGCTTTTCGGGTAGGGCGTTGCGGTCTACAGGTAGGTCCGCATAGTCGTAACTTAATTGATAACTTTTCCTGTATTTCGCGTTAAATATTAATTAAGCCTAGTTTTTTTTTTTCATTTTTACATGCCTAACGTAAAAAAATTGTAACATTATGCTATCGTTAACAGAAAAATCGTTTCATTGTTTGTTACCTACATCTGGTACTGTTGAAAAAATATTGGTTTTACACTCGTAATCATTTAAAGTAAAATTTACGTGTGTCTTAATGATAATCCGCACTTATTTAAAATTTCATTGCTAAGAAGTGTAGTCATTATTTTTATTCTGGTACCAGTTTTTATATTTTATCCTATATACTCGTAGTATTCTTTATCCTTTATGATGTAATATATTTACTGCATAAGTGTAATTCGGATTTTTTATGTAGTTATCTATATATTTCTTCTTAGTAAATAATATAAATTTTATACAGCCATGCATTTTTTCATTGTAGCATTATATTACGTTGTAACGTTTATAAAAAACTGTGCATTTAAGGTATTTCCACCACAAGAAATTAGTAATGTTGGTATGTCTAATCCTTAATACGCTGCTTCCTTGGCCGTGCTCTACGATAATTAACACGGAGAGGATCCACCCATAAGCCTGTGGAATTATTCCTAAGCCCATTTACTAGGATCGTTAGCCATGAATAACCCAAAATTGTTTTACTACTATACATAAATCGCAAAGTTCCTGTATATGTATGTTATTATTTTTTGACCATAATAAGTTTGCTTAAATTCCGTAATTATTTCGAAAAAACATTAGAAAGTTTAAATTCTTTACTTGTTACAAATTACGTAAAAATGGGCTGTAATTTTTAATAAATTATAATTACCGATAAGGGTTTACAATTTATTTCCTTGACCATATTTACGAAACAATTCAAATACGAACAAAATTTTATTCTATTTTCTGTTTGATTTTTATTTAATGAGAGGTGGTGTTCTATTTATCGGGATTTATCTACTAGATCTTAACTGAAATGAGGAGATCCGTAGATGGACAGAAGTAGTTGTCATAGCTCAGCAGAATGAAATTTCAAATAGCAATGGGCAGCCCACAGCGTGCGGAACTGATAGCCGTTGGGGCCTTAAGGTTCTGTTTGTAAAGTAAACTTGATGCTACGACAAGCGGACCGACAAGCGTAAGACGTCCACCCTCGAGTATAGTTTGTCCCATTTTGTGGAGATCATAAGAAAACGGTAGATGCCTATATTTCTTCGCTCCGAAAGTCCAATAGTGGACATTCTACGGATGAAATAATGATGAGGATATTCTTTAAAGCTGATATAGCCATTGTTACGTAACACGTACAAAGTAAACGTTTAAAGAAATGTAACTTGACAATAATAGTTCAAAATTACTTAAATATCAAGAAAATTTATAAGAAAATGTCTCTCACTGATACGGTAAGAATTTATTACGCATCGGTACTGTTTGCACGCGAAATCGGTGACTATAGAAATTAATAGAGATTAAAGGTTTGCGGCGAGAGTGGGCTGCTACAGCGGTTGTGCTTACTTTTAATTTGGGAGACTGAGTTTGTTTTGGAACGCCGGTGCAATTTCGTTGAAAGCGGCGCGATACTGTAGTAAATATTTTTTGAAGTCTTTTTTTATCTTGCCATTATCCCTCGGCGTTATATGTAATTATACTTTAATATAATTTTAATTCGTTTTTTAATGGTTTACATTATTACATTACATTGTCTGTTATCGTTTTATTTCGGCTTCATCGCCACTGCATCTACACTACCATAAATTTAGTTATTAACTTCCGGCGGTTTTGAGAGTTAGGAGGATAACAATTGCTTGCTTCGATTTGATTATAACTGTCTATGGCAATCGAAATAGATAGAGTTGAGACTTGAATAAACTCTAACAAGAACTGGTTTCAGTATTGCAGTTTGTAGTGTTGCCGTAATGTAGAATATCCTGAAGTTTGAGCCGTCTGTTATGTCGTAACAAATTTTGTTTTATATATAATGAGGGATGTTGTTTGAAAACAAAATCAAAGCAAATCTCATTTATATATTTATTAAATAATATTACACTATTATACCTTCTTTTTTTACTTTTTTTACACTGTGTTGTCATCTTAAACCAAAAGTTACCATAATCAAAAATATGCTTAAATATTATATATATATATATATATATATATATATATATATATATATATATATATATATATATATATATATATATATATAATATTTAATACCTTGTATTTTAATTTAATACCTTGTAATTTGTTTTCATCGCACCAAAATACCTTTGATAGAATAAGAAATGGCACTCAAATAATTATAACTTTCATTCCATTAAGGAAATATAACAAAATGTTAGACATGGAGCCAACCTATTTTTTACTCATTTTTGATGATTTCCGATAGTGCAACAGACAACTCTAGTGTTACGAAAGATTGGGACTTAGCTTGGGCGAACTGGTTAATACCCGGCAGATTTTTCAAAAAAAGTCAGTTTCACACCATCTATCAAAAGGTGTAAAACAGCCTTTTCAAAATCGCACGGTGTTTGAAGGGCTCAACGCATGCATGCGGCTTCCAATCTGCTACGATAGTAAATATTTTAAGAAACAAAGAAAATGAAACGTATACAGTTTGAACTTTTCTGTAATTTATAACTTAATAAAAATAAAGTAATAATTTTTCGAGCGTAAGTGAATAATCAAGCAAATTTACAGCTAAAACAATTATTCGTTAACTTTACAGGGTCACAAGTGTTCCTGTCTACTCGTCGACAAACTGGGGCGTGGGAACGTAATTACATATATAATGTAGCACCGTCAGCTAGTTTAGCTTTACTGTTTGTTCAACGCGTGAAACTTTTGGTGACGTTATTTAAAAAGTAATGAGCGGTTTGGTTTCCTTGCAAGTGGTGTCTTGATAACCGTATAATTGACTATTTTTGTTTTCTATCATCTTCGTATTGAGTGATATATATTTTATTTAGTACAAATTTTATGATATTTTGTTTTTCTCCAATAATAACAACCCACCCTTATACTCGATTCTTAAATTGTTGACTTGTTAGTGTAACTGGCCAAATACAGAGTAAAATTTGAAAAAAAAAAAAAGGTTAATCATCGAATCCGACTCAGCTAGACAGCGTTGGGGATAGTACAAAACATCTTTTAGTCCAATATTCCTCGGTTGCTTTAAGACTTCGCTTCCTCATTGGCGACCTCACAGTCGCTCAAAGAACCATGGAAAAGGGCTGTCTTGGAATTTCTCTACGAAATTCAATCAGGAATCAGTACACCGGAATCGGAAGACGCTGAATGCAGGTCACATTCAACCGGTCAAGTTGGAAATAAGTGGGGCAGGCCTAGCTTAACAACTTAACAATTTAGCATAAACTTAACCTAAACCTTTCGTTTTTCAATTTTAAGAACACGGTATGTAAAATGCTGTATACTCGGTCCTTTTAACTCGAAGTATATAAGCAGACGAAGATCATTGAATTACGTACAGATCCCCTGTACTCAATTTCTAGCGAGATTAAATTGAATTAAATTGGAATATGATAGATCCGTGACCTTTTCGCTCTAAAAATAATAACTTTTATTAGATATATAATAGAGCGCAAAGTTATAAACTTAAACTGAGGATAGTTTGGTAAGAAAATACGGGAATTTCAATGGTTTCTTTAGTAAAGAAACAAGATAGTATTCTTGCGTTAAAGAAAACTTACGCCATTCTCGTAAGATTCGTTCAACGTTATAATTTATCTGTAAAGTAGATTATTTAGTATAAAATTGTATTATAGTCGTTAAGCATGTTAAGGTAACATTATAAGGTTAATATCTCAGTCAAAGATCTGGGACACAATTAAACAATAACATAATTATTATTGTATTGCTTTAATTCATTTTTATTTGTCACAATCGTTTCAATCGCAAGACGTTCACTGCTGCATATGGACCTCTCTTGTGTATATATATATATATATATATATATATATATATATATATATATATATATATATATTGCCAATAAAACCGCTTAGAATCGGCATCCATCCTGCGTCTTCCAACGAGCTTAACAAGGTCATCTGTCCACCTAGTACGTGGCTTGAATAAACTGCTTGACGGTCATTTTGTTATGTCATTAATGTCAGGACAGGTATATGCATCTAGATTATTTTACTTGTGAAAGCTATTGATCCTGGGGATATACCTGGACAAGACGTTTCTTTAGTTATCTTATAATAGAACTTGGTTTTGTTGTATTTGAAAAAAACTAAGAAGCTAACTGTAATATGCCATAAAGTCTCAGTAATTAAATTATAGATCTATTTTTTTGTATGTAATTGAAAATTAAAACTGCGAAATAAAATCTGAACGACAAATATTTAATGAGCAATTCATCTTCAATTCAATTCATTATTTTTTATCGAAGTCCTCTCTCTCTCTCCCATTCGGTCGTTACAAATTTAACGAGAGGAACCGTTATCTCGTCCCAATCGAAGTAGGTGCGCATTAAAAGGCAATTCCGTTTCAATTCAGATTGAACAATAAATTAGATTAGATATATAAATATAAATAATGTAAGTAATAAATAATAGAACAATTCTATTGTTGATAGATGAATAATTTTTTTTGATTACATCCATCGCTGAGATAAATATTAAATATGATAGAAATCATAAAGTGTGTTCGAATGCCTTTGCAACTTTGCTAGCTACCTCTGTTTGCTTATGTGGGCAAATATATAATATTACAGTGATAGTAACAATACACTGCTGCCGAAAAAATGTTTACGACAGTACAGTATATATACATATAGACACTTCATCTCTTCCTATACGCTACGGTTTTTAATAGCAAGGTGAAGTTGTATACAAAATCAAAATAAAAAGTATTGTGTTCCAAAGATAAGAACATGTCTCTCCATGGCGTCATTTTTTTCGCATATCGTGGCCAAATTATTTAAATATTTAAAGGCGACACAATTATCGAAAGGCCGAGCTTGATCTTAAACTTCTAGAGGATGGGGACATTTGTGCAGTGCTAACTATACAATAACGCCAAGTGAAAGCTACGCTCGTCTCTTCTATACTGGGAGATGGGTCATTTCCTTTCAATTAATATACGCTACAACCTATTCAAAAATTTGTTTGATAAATAATATAACAGTAAGAAGAAGAGTTTTCAAAATTTGTATTACTACATATAACATTTAATTATTGTTTACTACCCGGCCCTGCAGACTCTACTGCTAGATTTTACCGCCATGACACATTCTGATAGAAAAAAAATATTTAATATATTTTAATGCTCGCAAAAAGCTGACAAACGACCTAAACAGTCACCCTTTTTAACATAAAGATAAAATTCTTTAATTTAATATTGGAGTGTTTCTTTGGACTGGACTCTCATTAACCGTTAACTTATTATTTATTTACTTTTTTATTTTTGACTTTTTGACTGCTTCGCAAAGTGTTATAATTGCGAAGAAAAAGCAGGAAAAAACTCCACAATAACACATCTTTAAATAAATTTTCATACAGATTTGTAAATAAACTTTATCAGACGCAGCCTAAATGAAATCAAAATAATTAAAAGCATATATCTAGCTAAGCATTAAGCTTTTATACCAATAAAAATCAACCCGATTATTGTAAAAAAATCTAGTTACCATAACTTGTTTACGCGGTGTTATGGCTATTAAAATAACTTTACGGTAATGTATTATAATTGGTTTGTTCTTTCTGTTATAAGTACACAGGATTATTCAGTTTTTATTTTTCTTGTTCATGTTATCTTGGGGATTTGTGGGCGCTGCTGAAATATTACGACGGTTCTGATTTAATAATGTTAATGCAGACTTAAAAAGGTATGCCATTTGTGTCTTGCATTCACTCTACTGAATTGTTTCTTTACTGAAATGTAAACCGATTATTCTAATTTTAAAGCCGCCTGATGATTCGTAAAACTCGATGTTAATGTAAATATAGATCTAATGATTGTCATTTCAAAATGGTAACAGTTTAAGAAGTGTACTACCGTCATATATATATTAATTATTATAAGTCGTTGTCGTCTGTCGCAGTGTTTACAAAAAAAATTACAAGTTGGTTTAAGTAAAAATTTACTTAACGTCATGTAACCAAACTGTTTAATTACCTTTTTGTTATGATATACATTAAGATTGGTCATAAAGATTTGAGTAAGACGCTGGATGCAAGCCGGCATACATAAGGTTCTATCTGAAATCTATGACGGAGGAGGGGGCCAATGTCAAGCATTGGACGACTTGTGACTGAAAGTGATGATGACATACATTTATTTATTTTTTATTTCAGTAACACCTATGAACATTGAATATCGTTTAACATAACATAGCATTAAACTCCTATCTCTAATGTATCAAGAAATCATACCGATGTCGGTACAGACTTTTTGTCAGGCGTTCTGTTTTAGTTCACAAGTCAGACCAGCATACGTTAATCGACAGCTCTTATCTTGTTGGCAGTTATTAACAAATCATTACTAATAATTATTTAACCAAGCTGTGGTTAGTTGAATATCGGTTATACTGCTAAATGTTAGAGAAGTCAGTTTCAGATGTTTTAAATAACAAAAATAGTATAAAAATACGCGCTTAGCGCTTAGAGGTTGTTCTCGCACGGCTTCCCATATTTCATCACGCTGTGCCATGAATACAAAATACAATGAAGAGGGACGAGAAGCGAACCGCGAAGCTTGTGAATAAATAAAATTGTTTCACTGTTTCTATACGTGCTATTGAATCACCTCCTCCATTGTAACGTGCACCAGTCGTACACCTGATTCGAACATCCTCCGAATCGATGAAATAAAAAATAAATTATAAAGCACAGACAATTGATTTGTCTATATTATAATAATAATCCAGGCCTTGAGATGGGTTTCAGAAACCTCTAATATCATGAACACCTGTGTTTATGTCTGACAACGAGAATATATGTAATGCCTCATGCTCTTCATAGGAAAAAAAATATAAACTATTATTAAAAGCTTCACATGACGATATAAATATGATTTTATATTGTTTCTATACCTCTGCTGTATAATCACTACTTTGTAAGTTTAGTTTGTTTTCATCTTTGTTTATTCATTTTTTTTAAAAAGTGTTGTGTCTAATGTAAGAGATAAACTTTATTTAAATCAACGTCGCTGCGATCATTATTTCTCATAATGTAAAATTTGCATTTTTATATATATTAGATAAACCAATTTTAAAACAACTAATCAAATTTTCAAATAACTATACACAAAACAGTTGTTACGATATTACAAACAAGTATAAGCATTTTAATGGCAGGTGTGTGATTGTTACCTTGCTCTTTTTTTCTTGAAGATTCTATATTTTTAACTGTTAATCTCATAATATTGATCTTTGTATAGAATGTTTGCTTTATTAATGGAATGTCGCAAACATAGCGACACAATTTAACGATATTTTTCGTTTTGTTTCCTTATTCCATGTATTTTTTATGAACGGTGCTTCAACTAAATAGGTTACTTTTTTGTTTTCCAAGAACTTTAATTCACCACCCTCGTTTTTCTGTGGTACTGAATACTTAAATTATATTAAAAATTTAATTTTCATAATAAGTACTGCTTTGTTTTTTGGTTTTGTTATACCTTTGTTGGCGCTCTTGATTATTAAACAGGATGATGAATTTTTTTTCTATGTTTGCTATCTTTATAACACTCAAATATTAGATGTTTTTGACGGTTGGGTGATAAGCGGCAAATGTTTTATTCGCTGTAAGTTTATAAAGCATTAGGTTTTGATGTGTAAGCATTTTGAACAGTATTGTAAACAAATGAAGGGCCATGAAAACTAGAGTATAAACAATTTACAATTCGCATTTCGATACATAGATATGTTCCCTTACATTTTCACGGTTGCGTCGCGGGGAACTTCCACACCTTGCCATACTCGCTTAGTAGTTGCTATTCCGACTAGACCCGCGCATCGCCAAGAATGATTATTTTTAATACCATGCATTGTATGCACGGAATGTTTAGTCATTATAATATTAATTGTGAATAACTACTTTTACATTGCACAAATAATATCTCTAAATTATAATCTTGTTTTATTTATTTGTCGTGAACTATGTTACGCCGTATTTGCCGGACTTTGGCAGTGATTATTGCTTCAGCTATTATGATGGAGAATGGAGCCTTCAAATTCCTTTATTTATACAGGCAAGGTGATTTATTTACTTGATGATAAAGAATGCTATCTTCATGGTGTGAATTCGTGTAGGATTGCTGGGGAATATTGTAAAAGTGAACACGATAAAGTCTTCTGTGTTTGTTGTGAATCTTTTTAGATCAGTGCGCGTTTTAAATCATCTCGTAGCTTTAAATTGAGCCTTATATGGATATTCAATCTTATTCTGGTTTCTATCAAATAAGGATTTTCAGGCATTCTTCTCGTGATATGCACCAGCAGACACTTTAAATGATTCTACTTTGATAATAATATATTTAAATTCATTAAAATTAATAAAATCTCGAGAGTTTATGTTATATAAATGGAGAAAAATAAACTGCTTTATTTGATTTTAATTTTTTCTCTATAGCTTCGTGTCATACATGTATCATACAAATTTGAAAAATATACAAGAAAAACACATCTCAATTTATTTCTTGTAACTCGCTTGGCTCGGAGCCATCACGCTCCTACTACTGCTCACTCGCTGGTGCTCGTGTTTCTTTATTATTATTCAGCTTTGAACTCCTTGTCCCCACCAATATAAATCCCGGTTTATCTTTCCCGCATTTCAGCCACACTTTTAGTATAACGAAAATTATTTACTTTGTATTTAGTAAAATGAACACTCTGAGTTTTTCATACGAGTTGTTCGCCGTTCTTTATGATTATATCAGACAAAAATATTTTTGTCGATTCTTCGAAATATTTTTGTTCATATAACGAAGTTTTATGCTCGGATTTCTTCATTATTATTTCCGCCGAACGACGTTCAGTGCCGGACATAAGCTTGAAATGGTTAAGAACTATTTACCAGACCTATGATTATTTATCTGTTAATTTATTTCTTTTTCTTCTTCTATTGTTTCTGTTTCTTCATTATTTCTGAGACAAGTGTAATCCAAATCAGTTTGATGTTTTTATTTATTATCGTATTATATTTATAATATGTATTATACCGTTATATGTATGAAACAACATCACGGCTATTCAAAGCCTATAATTATTGAGAGTGGCAACACTGCTTTTCTCTGATTGGTCAGTTCCTACTTTTATATACCTGTCCCTTTTCTTTCATCCCCTCCACCGGGCAACGTTTCTATGAGCACATAATTAGCGCTGCGCTACTCATTGTGTACAATAATTATAAACCTACATTGTTTATTTATAGTATCAATCGCAAGGTAGATATAAAAACTAGGCTTTGAAGTAAAGTTGCTTAGTAAGCGTTTTATTATTTGGTAAAACGCCGTTATTAAACAACTGTACCGCTGTTCAGTTCACGGCCTATAATTATTGAGACCTGTTTAGTATCGCCTGGTGGAAAGACGTCAACGTGATCACAAATAATTTTACAATTTAAAATGCACCCATGTAACGTTTTTTATATTCAACAACCTAAATATCCTTAATTCTATATTGAAACACCTTATTTAATCAGCTTTCATTTTACTTTAACAATATTTTTTTAATCCAATATAATCACAGAGGCATCTATTTCTATCACTGATATTCTTATAGTTTACATCATTGGAATCTGAATAATTTACCAGTCATTTCTTACTTATTTTGTAATTTCAAAAATGAAATATCATTAATTTATTGGAAGAAAAATATTATAATAATCTTTCTTATCCATCAGCTAAACTAAACTTGTTAATTTGGTAGGTAGTTAGCAACAACTTTAAATGTTGTATTACAATATTTTACATCGGGTTAAAATTATTTTTTTAATTAAAATAACATAAATATTATTAACTGTGAAGTGCGACCGTTTGCGATGAGCTCTCTAATGATGACAATCACAGCGGATAATTGTATGCTCAATTAGTCATGTAATTTGATTTGTAATAAGATTTATCTCGTTAATATGTGCGGTAATGTTTGATTTATGTTCATTCGAAAAATGAATAATGCACTGGTCGCATTGATTAAACGATCTGTTTCTGTTACGGATTTGATAACATGCTATGGTTAATGTCTGTTTGTTCACTAACTCATAAGTTCGATAGTTGGATGAGAAAGAACAAATAAAGTTCTCTATTAAAAGGTTTTATTTAGAACTCAGCACTGTTCAGATAGGAAGAGATAGATACAGACATTTAGCCTAAGAAAAAAAACACTAAATATGAGAAATAACATTTTGCGGCAAAGCGAAAAAATATAAAGCAAGGTTTATTGCGTTGCAAATGAGTTGTCAAAATCGCAGCAGAGAGGATAGCCGAAGTTGACCGATGCGCCAGGGCAGGCAATAAAAGCTCGAGTAAGGTAGGTGCGATATTTGCGTGTCAAGGTCGCCAAAATATATTACATTTGATGCAAGGAAATAAAACGAATTCTGTTAATATGATGACTCATAATAACAGGAAACCGGTATTTATTTGCAAGAACTATTACGCAGGAGATAAAATGAAGGCAAGTAAAATAAAGAAATTCACATTAATAATTTTAGTTACACATTACCATTACCTAAGATTACTTGTAAAAGTTTATTTATATTTATTGTATACAGGATAATTGATTATAGGTGTAAAAGCTTTACAGTGATGAAAGTTTAGTTCATCTGCTGTCAATTAATTTATACCAAGCCATTTGCAAAATTGAATGGTTTCAGAAATTACCAAGAACGTAATGATAATAAAGGAAGAAAATTCATTCTTTAAATTCGGATTACAAATTAAAATTAATTATCGTTTACTATCTGTATCGGCAGGCTTTCTACTGACAAAATTATTGTCCTTGCGCATTCCAGTAGAAAAACTAAATTCATAAGACATATTTCAGAGAAATCTTACAAAGGTATTACACTTATAATTAATCATCCTGCATTTTATAGGCTTAAATTGTGATTACAAGTAGAGGAAATAACCTAAATAATACAATTTTTAATAGACATAGCCTTTTCCATATATTTACAATTGAACCGGTTTGAAGCGGCATGCGTTATCCGACGATATTAGATCACATAGCAGTAATAACTTTAGCTTAATATATAATACCCAGATATTTAAGAAATATATTAGATTTAAACAATCTTGCGCCGCATAATTAATAATGTATTTTGTCGTGATGTTATGCCGCAAGTAATGTGTTCGTGTATAACTTACGCGCAAATTCGTCGCACAATGGATGTATATTAACATTTACACAAAGGTTTCTGGAGTGAGCTGCGACCGCGAACTAAGTTTCATGTCTGAACCGCTCGGTGTTGACTCAATCCGTTCCGAAGCAACTTGCCGGAGGATCAATTGTATTTGCTTCCGACGTTCAACTGCTATACAGTGATGGTCGTTTTTGCAGAAATAATGAATGTCTTTTACCATGGAATTAGACATTATGTTCTTCAGAGTGATTCGATAGAGTAAAAGATAGGTGTAGAAATTCTAAAAGGGTGAGTACATGGGTCGTTTGTTAACAAAAGTTTTAAGGCTTTCACACCTATTCCAATCATTCTCTGACATATGTTGCATTATTTTTTTTTCAATTGGAATACGACAGGCGAATAACTTCTGGCAATGGAAAACGCTCTTTCTTATTGTATTATCATATTCTATAATATTATATTATGCATTATAATAATCTCAATAAAATAAAGTTTTTCGTATTAATAACAACCTGATGCAAATACTTTACAATCTTATTTAAATATACTAATTACTATTCTTTAGGATTTCGACAATTTTTGTTGTTTTAAATAAGGCTAAAGTACCCTATTATTGAGCGAAATCGTAAAAAAACTTAAATAACAGACCAAAATTGTATAATTCCGTCATCGTTGCGATTAAAAACGCTATTAAAACCGTTTGAAAATTATGAACTTAAACTAAATACTTATTTATTAATATGTCGATAACAATCTGTTGTGGTGGCGTATATCCAGCTGTGGACGTCCCATGGATGAAATAATAATGATTAAATATAAATAAATAGGAGTTAAAAAATTAATCAATAAAGAATACAAATTGAATTACTATTTACTATATACTTTTAATGACAAATACAATAATAGGTACGAGAAACCTTGTTTGTTATTTTAATATTAGATGGACGTAGACTTGGACGTGGTCAAGGTCTGTCGTCATTCGTCTTAGAAATATTTTCATATTTAGAACAATACATCGTTTTAATATTCCGTGCTTGTTCTACAAATGCTAACATCTACTTGTTAGAATGAAACATAACGAAAGCATTGAATAGAGTGCAATGGAATACAATTGTAGTCTTGGTACTGTCGCGAGCTCATTTATAACGCTGTACAATACGACAATCGGTCAGCTGTAGTCAGTAAGACAACTTTCTTTATTCGATTCATTAAATATTGTTACGAAATATATAAAATAAAGAAACATAAATATATAACACTTATATTGTATACCGTTATACTAACATTGTCTTAATTGAGGGTTAGTTCGATAATGAATGAAATTTTAGTTCGCTTTTCATGATCTATATTTCAGTAGCAAGACGTTCACCGCTGGACAAAGACGAATCCCTTAAATTTTCAATAAGACCGGTCGGAAAAAGCCTGCATCCAGCGTCTCAACGTCAGTTAGCTTTTATTTGTTATGAAACTAAATTGTTTTATAAAATCAGCTGCATCAGAATGACGTTATTAATTCATTCATTTATTCTTACTCTGATTCACTTGGGATTACTCATATTAGGACAGCATGAGACGGATTTCAGAAGAGCCCAATTTGATTGAAAGTACAGTCATATTATTCTACCCTGTTTTGGCATCCTTCGACTTTAAATATATATGTACAGGGGTTCTTCAAATTTTAGATGAGCCAACAACAAACTTAGCCTGCTTTATCTACCTAAAAATTTCATACTTTGTAATAGGATTTATTATGAGTTTTAATAATTTTTTTTAAATGATAATTAAGACATTACATAGGAGCTTATTGGAAAATCGTATATAGTTGTTTACCAAAGATTTTTTAATTTCATAGCGCCTAGACGCAGGTTAATAAGTTTGAATTTTGTCAATGATTTATAATAGTGGGTGAAGAAAAAAACATAACAGTGACATACAAGATGATTGGTTATAGATATATAAGCATTAAAGAAGAGAATACATAACACTTGCTGGCAATTTATGTATGGTAATCCTTTTCAAAAAATATAATTTCAGAAACTATAAATAATGTAATGATTAGATATAGTTAGAAAATTCGTTTCCAAAATTAAATTATTTCAATAAAAAAAATAATATAACACATTTCAGAGTGATCACCATGTAGGTTGGTTAAAGCGCGTAGAAACGTCTTTAAAAGCAAATACTCTTTGGATTAGCTTTTAAATACGTTTTCACGCGCTTTAAAAAGACTAATATCTAATATCTAATATGCTATACTTAATTATGTCTATATACTAATATCTAATATCCTATACTTAATTATGTTAAAGCTTTTACACGTAGAATTGATTATCCTGCCTGTATCGAGATATGGTAGTCAATAAAAGAAAATGAAATAGAAGGCCCGTGTTATTATTTTTAAAACATAAATTTACCAACAAATGACACCTTCCATTTGAGTTCCCATTAACAACGGAAATCACATTTCGGATGATCCCCGTGAAAATACACAGTAGATATTTTTAATGTTATTTATTTAACTGCACGACTCTTGATATTGCAGAATTTATGGGGCTTTAAAAACTGCTTTCATGGCCGAAAAAAATTATATTTACGCACTTCTTCGCCACCATCGATCATACAGCGGTGCAATTTTGCACAGGCACGAGATACGGGCGTCAGGTGTAATAATGCGTCACCTCTCCCCGTGAGCTGCGTACATTGATATAAATCATCGTAATATGAACAATTTGTAAATGTTTACGGGAATGTTTCCGTGCTTTGTTCTTAGTGGATTAAAAGTAAGAAAGCTATGAGTGAGATTTTGTTATTCATTTTGTTTCAGATTAATGTGCGCGTTTTATTTTTGCAATAATATTTTTTTTGCTTTAGCTAGGTATTGAATAAAAATAAATAACAGATAAAAAATATAGCTAAAGGATGAAAATAGTCTATAGTATATCTGAAAATAGTAAAAGTAAAGTAAGTAAAAGTAGTAAGCAGTAGTAAGTAGTAAGTGAAGTAGTAGTAAATAGTAAAAAAGTAAGTAAGTAAAAGTAAAGTAGTATATCTTAAAATAGTAAGCTACAGTATATCTTAAAATAGTATACAAATAATGCCTGTATTTAACAATAATAATAAAAAAATATAAATGTATATCTTCGTCAGCTTTCGAACTTTCATTGTGAGTACGGATCGATTGTTTCGCTTCCCGGAGAAGAACAAATTGTTCTGCGAACGACGAAAGCATAAAGTCGGTACCGTGTAAGGGACAAAGAAAATGTTTGCTCGATTATGCGTCGTGATCATAGTAGTTTGTAGTTGTCACGTGTATGTATAATAAAGGAAATTGTCTCTTATTACATAGTAATTTTCTTTTAAAAAAATCTAAAAAATCTCAACACAAACTGCGAAAATGAATAATTTTATATATATATATATATATATATATATATATATATATATATATAAATATATATATATATATATATATTCTCCTCATGTTGTTTGTTATATTAGTGTGGTTTACGTATGATTAGCATTTTAGTTTTCGGTTTTCTGTGTTAAGCGTGACGGGGTGAATATGAATCGCCTACTTAGATAGTATATTAATCAGAGTTATAGCGGCGTCCATATTGAGCGGCGGTATATAATGGGCGGGTGTTATAGGCCGCGCGTTGGAATTAGCATAACGTGTGCCGGCCTATTGGGCAATGTTTATCGCTCGATTGCACGGCCGCGCGAGTCGCGCTTGTTATTCCACTTCGTGACTAACTACAACTTTTAGTACTTATTCTTAAATCGGAAACTTGTCAGACGAATAATGCGATCAACTTGCTGTGAATAATTCGAGATTTTCATAACAACACGTTGAATCAAGGTTCTGTAATACAACAGTATGATGTATTACTAAGGTAAGTAATTTTTAAAAAATTAAATAAATTCTAATACGAACGTAATACTTAATATATTAAAAAGACGAAGTTTATTTCTTTACGGATTGGATTTCACAACTTATATTCCTATATAACCTGAGGCAGTCGGACCCATATTATACGACTCTTACAAACTAAATAAAAACATTGTGTACCATGAAGATATTTGATTACAAAAATCAAATACCAGTTGCGAGGGTCGCGCGGACCGTAATAACTTGGTACGGCGTCTATCTACCAAGGGTTGATGTTAAAACTTTATCCGTAGATGTTTAGAGCGTCCCCCAACTGAGGCCACTTACCGAACAAGCCATAAAATTCTCGATGTACGGGCGCTGGATGTGACCTGCAATTTCTCTAAGTCAATATGCTTTTAGGATTCCCGCAGGAAATTTGTGATTATATTTAAGTAGTACTGAATTCTTTTCTGATTAATAAATGAAGTTCTCTTAGATTTTCAATTTATTTATCATCATCATATTAGCCGATAGACACCCGCTGCAAGGCATAGGGAGGCCTATCAGCCTGTCGAAGATCGCCACAATCTTGCGCTGCCGGTATCCAGTGACTTTGGCAATGTCGTCGGTTAAACTAGTGGGCGATCTACTTAATTTGAGTTCATCGGCTCGTGGTCACCACACGAAAATCTTTTGGCCACAATAGGCGTTGGCTTTATGAGCGATGTGCCACCACTGCCGCCATCAGTCGATCAATTCTTCGAGATATGTCGGTGAACTTGGTACTTTTGCTGGTCTCTTCATTTCTAATATAGATTATATAGATATAATTGTTTGATGAAAAAGTAAATTGATTTTTTTTCTTTGGTTAATTTATTTCAGATCGGCAACATTCCTTTTTTCATACAAATGAAAACGAAAAACCTTTCTAATTATACGTTCTTTTTGAGTAAATGTAACAAGCCGCTTCAATTCCTCCCAATCAACTATTTTAGAAAAATGTCTCGTTACGTGAAACGTCCTTCCGGTTCCGTTCGTTTGTCCCATATAAAAGCTTAAGTAGATAATTCAGGCTAGTTGCGACGGAGTCGGCACCTGGGAGCCCCTAATTGCTTCAACACATCCTACATCAGGGGCCCGTGGGTCATCATGTTTTACAGTACGTAAAATTTCCGTGACAGGTTTTCCTTGTAACCTAAGCGACTATTTTTATTGACATTATTAAAATTACATTTTGATAATTAAGCGTTATGTAAATAATTTATGTGTAATATGTATGTTGTAATTTTTTCTGGTCCGCAACTCTGGTATTTACAAAACATAATGTAAATATTTTAGTTTAATAAGAATAGAAATATTTGATACTTATTTGAGTTTAGAAGTGGTAGTTACTTTTAAAGAAGCGTCGAATACTTTGAAAGATATCTCTAGAGAGAAGTATACAATTATTAAATTCATATTTTTTTTTCGGTCAATGACGACGGGGTAACATATTTCTGGTTTTACTTGATGATAATAAAACACTTCATTTTTAAACAACAATGTTTAGTTTTTTAGTTGAGTTTAGCTTTTATTATGATGAAAGCAATAAGATTTATAAGATAAAATGCATGGTGCTTTTTCTATGAATTCATTAAAGTTATTCCAGCTGTTTGCAGTCTTTCTTTACAGACTACTAAAACATTAACGATGCTCATTATGAAACGAGGCTTAAGTTGTAAACTCGTCGTCTTAATTAGGCCTTATGCAGTAACGTCTTCCATTTGCTTTTCGTCTCCACATTCCTATTGTCAGGAGCGGAGAGATGGTTAATACAAGTAAAACAAGCAGCTTGTTGATGTTTTACTTCATGTTCTAATATGTTCACGTTAAAATAAACATAACCGTGCTCCCTACTGGCTTGTTATTAATTCCATATTATAGTTGATAAATTTACAATGTATATTCGAAGTTACCTTTGATTAATTCAGCGATACAACTAAAACTTAGTTAAATATACTGAATAAAACAAGTTAGTTTTAGTTGACTTTATTATTTCTCTTGCCTCTCGGACCATATAACTTTCTATTGCTGGGGAAAAACACGTCCTAATTTTTGTACAACTGTTAAGACATTTTATATATATATATATTTAAAAAAAAATCAGTTTTTTTTCTAATGTAATTTACTGGGTGATTGGTTATAGATATAATAATTGCTTTAAAAGGGTAAATGTATTGCTCATTAACTGTCAATTATTGCATACATTAAATGAAGATTGATGAGCGGATGATCATAGTTTCAAGATATAAATAATGTAACGTTTTTATTAATCGGATTAATGATTGTTTACTATGTTTCTGCGGATTTTGTACTTCCAGGAGATATTTGCTTGTCGCCTTCCAATACAAAAACTACATATTTCAGTGTGATTTCTTTAGATAGGGACGATTTGAAATAGACCTAAAAGCTATAATGCTTTTTGCTAGGAAATGACTTATAACCTTTTTCTTTTATAGTTTTGTATTCATACGTCACAATATTGTCTTGATTTCATCAAAAATTAACTTTTAAATATTTATTCTTATTATTAAATCGTTTACAATTAGTGACGTATTATTACTTGCGTACAAAGTGTAATTAGATATTTTCTTTTATTGTACCAAGAGACAGTTAGATGTTGGAATGCAACGACTAGACAATATATCAGTGTCGGTTAACGGAGTAATTTCAGGCGGGCGTCGTGTCCGCGATATATTGCAACTGCTCCAGTCATGTTCGCGGATGTCGTACAGTGTTTTGTACTTTTTGGTCCTTGCCCGTGTGAGTAGCATTCTAAGTAACCGTCGTGGAGCGTCGTATCCGGGCGACAGATGTCTTATGTTGCGGGTGATAATTTTTGGAAATTCTATCCAGATAATATGGTCACAAGGTGGATGTTGTAAGGGGTATTTTTAAAAATCTTTGTGGAAAGCTAGAACAGAAGTTTAAAACAATATTACAGAAATACCATCCTCTTTTTTAAGTCAAAAAATTACAAAGAGTAAAGAAGTCAAAAAATTACAAGAGGAAAGAATGTATCTTATGCACAAAAAGGGCATATGATACATTCTTTTCAAGAAGAGTCCGTAAGTGCGGCCGCCGTGTCTGTATGTAAGGCACGGTTGCAAACCGCCCATGTCTACCGCAAAGAAAAATTGCAACGCCTAGCGATGTGTGGGTTGATAATATGACTTGTTAGTAAACAAAATGACCCGCTCAACTTTGCGGCGGTATACAAACCTTTATCCAGCGGATTGGTAAGTTAAAGTAGAAGTGGGCAGGCTATATAGCGCGCAGAACTGATGGCTGCTGGGCGTTAAGGTTCTACAAAAGATACAAAGGCTAGCGAAGTGTATTGACGTCCATATGATAGACCATCACCCATCCTATTGGGTTGATAGCTCTTAATGGAATGACGATTCGCTTTGAATAAAACACATTTCTGTTGTCAGAGTTAATAACCTATTACGTCCTTTGCATTTGATATATAAAAGAGAAATGAAAATATATTTATTATAAATTGTAGTTTCTTTGGATTAAAGTTGCATCATGTAGGTTTAATTCTTATAGATGTAAACACGTTAAAAGCGTGAATGCTATATTTCATTTGTCATTCTGGCAGTACAGAGTCTGGGGACAGGATGTAAACAGTATTTAATATTAATACTCGTATGTGCTTGGTTTTGCCGTAAATGATGTGACATAAAAAACAATGCTTTTGTTGTACGTAACATTTATTACTATTATTATGTGATAGTTTAATACATTAATAAAAATCATTAAAATATATAAAGTATATTCGAAGTCTATTAGCTGCAATACATTCCTTTGAATGTTGATAATGTTGAAGCCAGTTATCAATAGCACCGCGCACTCTATCTGTGGGAAAATTCTTCACTGTCAATCGTATGGATTATTTTAGGGGCTTCAAATTATCACGGTCATTGGAAAAAGCCTTACTGTCTACCATAAATAATAATTCAGTGGATTAACGGCAGGATTAGATGACGACCAAATTTCAGCTCTGATGAAGGCCGCAACGTCCTTTCTAACCAAAATTGGGTGGATCCAGACTATTATGACTCGGTGCAAGTTTCGTCGAAAAGATCATTCTTTGTTATCGAACCTGGTATTATATAAGGGCTTAACTACCTTCTCAAGAATTATATTTTAATACACTTGTGCCGATGTTTTTATACCTCTTTTACAAAAATATGGCTCTGCCACTCTTTCATACCTAACACCCTATTTAACCATGATTGAAGTCAGATAATGCCTACGTTATACTGTGCTTACTGATAGATACGGTCACTTTGTTTGTTAAAATATTGCTCAATTGTAAAAAATTTCACATCCGTAAACATTTTTTTCCTACTATATTATTATCAATTTTTATTTTTAGCATTTTTGACAGCAAATGAGATTGATGAAATACATTCATCCCTTTAAAGATCTAATACCGATAACCAATCACCCTAAAGAAGCTATAAAATTGTTATACAATCAATTTCTTGCTTCGCCGCTTCGGTTTTCATACAATTTTAAAGATAGAGATTGTTTTCTGTGCAAAAGGTACGTTTGAATTAAACTTGTATTCGTCGTATACCGATGTCAAGACGTAAAAGCAGCGGGACATGTCCGCGTCTTTAGTACGCGGTCTGCCGTCTGCCCCGACTCTAAATTGTCTCTTAGATTTATGTGTTCTATTACAGCAACGACACTGAAGAGGAGAGTACTGAAATACACATTTAGGAGTACGTTATTGTTGGTATAAATCTAAAATACTAAAAATGATTTCGTTTCTATCTTGGTTCACAAGAGATTTCATTTCGTCTGATTTGGATGGGAAAGGTTTTCAAATTCACTGTCGTTCTTTCATCTTACAAATTCGGCGTATTTTTTTTGGCGTCTAAATTATTGAACATTTATAAAGAATTAAATGTTAAAAATAAGAATCAACAGCCTCACAAAAGTTTATTTACGAATTAGACAGCACCCTCATCATCATTTCAGCCATATTCCGTACACTGCTGAACTTTAAACTTATAAATTTCCTTTGAGATCTGTTGGAAACAGCCCGCATCTATGTCTTCAAGGTCGCCTGTCCAACCTGTGGGTGGACGTTCTACGCTGTTACGTTTGCCGGTCAATGGTCTACACCCCATCACATCAAAGCCCCAGAGGCCATTTGTTTTGTGACAGATTATATTAGGAAGACCGGAAAGTAATGGCGTTTCTGTCGAAATATTTTACAGAAAAACCGATTGATTTTTACCGCTCCGGCATTAAAGATTTGTATACTAAATGGCTTGTTTATAACGATGGTGAATATATTGTTGGTTATAAATAAAAACTTGTGTGTAAAAACGTAGCCGCGTGAATTTAACTTCAGATAGCGACATTACTTTCCGGTCCCCCTAATATAATTATATTCAATAGCATTTTAGTCAGCTGTAACATCCTTCCAACTTTATTACTTATTTATGTGAAAATAATATTTACATGATCTGTTAATGTACAGTTGAGTATTGTACTGCATAACATTCGTCGAGAAAGCAAGTTCAATGTGCGAAGTGTAGATGTTATTTGTGTTTGCAAACAATCAGAACTAAAACTTCCGGACTGTCACGTCTTGTTACCGTTGGACGCACAATAAAGTGATCCAAGAATTGTTTTGCAACAAGTCAAAGTGATTATTAGTTATATAACTTCGTAGGTTAGTTGACGTTTTATGTTCATAGGAGTGTATTTTTATATCTTAAACTATTTGTTGGATGGATAAGTTAAATTAAACCGCTAAGTAAACATGTGGGCAATATTAAACATTTCATTGATTATTCTGTATTCTTTGTATTCTTTTGAAAGTTTATAACATTACCAGGAACCAGTTGTTTCTTATTATTTGATGGAAAAAGGATTATTAAGGCATACACATGTTGGAGTATAAAAACGGCTGTTACTAGAGATGAGAAGCTTATTTATCTAATGATAAATAAACCATACACTATACGAGAAACGGTTCAGAACAATGCCTCGTATCATGCGTTAACATTTGTCTCATAGGTAAAGTTTGATCTCAGTATGATATATTACACGCTTCTTTTACACAGAGACCTTTTACTCTAGAGAAATAAACATCAAGAATTTATTACCCTTTAATATGTCACATTAAAATATAATGCTATTGTGACAAAAAAGTAAAATAGGCGGTATTAATTCCCGAGGCGATTTCTCAAGCAACTACAGTATGAAAACAGAAGGACAAGTCAAGCAGGAAGTCGACGTGTGCAGCTTGACTCGAAGCCTCTGAGGAAGCATTTTCCGCACTATGCTACCAAATACGATGAAGCTGTTAAAGGCAGTTGGCCAACGGCATTGCCAATAATAAAAATTAAACAACGTTTCTTTGGTAACATCTGAAATATCAATCGATTTAATTACCAACTAGAAAGCTTATTTATAATAATAGCGTCATTGTCATTTTAAATAAAATTTGGACACACCTAATTGACGCTAAAAATAAGCGTGCTTATTTATGATGCAAACAAAACTTCAGTTGGTGATTTTTTTTCTTTTAATTGTACAATTGCTTATAAAACCTAAGTATGAAATGGATTTATATATAAATGGTAGAAGTGATAGCAGTGTTACTATTATAGTAATTATAAAAACACTTACCGGTGAAATTTGAAATAGCATAGTTTATGAAAAAAAAACTATAATTTCTGTTCGCAGTTCGGCATTAAAGAATGTAAAAAAAGTGTCTGTATTCTCTATCTAGTATGTAAGCAATCTAGGCAGAGGTTATTAGAATGATTCCTTAGTTTACTTGCATCATGTTTTGGAGGAAGGTTTAAAGACCATATAATAATTTAATAACACGCATTGAAAAATATGAGTGTTTGTGAATACTTGGCGACTGTGTTGTATAAGTGTTCGCTCCTATAATAGTTCATGCAGAACACTTGTTTGCTCTTTGCCAATTTCACCGTCTTTCTTTGTGTTAAATAATGCGGGAGCTGTAAACATGTTTTGATACTTAAAATATTATATAATATTAAGTAAACTTAGCAACTGTTACCCCTTTAAGCACCCGGAAAACGTTAAAAGTAGGAAGTGTACTACGTTGTTACACTTCGCTAACATAGTTGACGAACTCTGTTCGTACGTAACATGAATAAGAAAATATCTTACTACCTTACATTTTTGCAAAGCATTGCCAGGCAAAATATATATTAACAAAGAATCGCAGTGCACGTTTTCTGCCATTATTGTAACATTATTGAGACAGTATTTATAAATACAACTTGCAGTTTGGCACATACATGGATGGAATTAATCAGGCGTGTATTATATTTTATAACATTTCTTAGTAATTTACTCTTGTAGCAATAGTAGAAATTTTCGTTCTATGAAACACCAAAAGTGAAATGTACTGTACTTATTATTAATTCTAAACTATATCGAATACATCGGTCGATTAAAAATTTAATAATAGCCATTTGGCGATGTATAAACTATTTAATGTGTATTGACCTTATATTCACTAATCATCATTAACTTTACCGAAGGAAGTTCACTACTGGACCTATTCCAGGCCCACTTTCCCATTTCACTTCTAGTATATGAAACAAATACTTATCTAATTATAAAATTATATTTTTATGTGGTGAAATGTAACTATAGGTTGTTTTTTTTACAAGCGGACCGGTTGGACACTAGCACCGGATTTTTATCTAAAACTAAGCTATATTGCGATGTTTTAGTTTGGTAGATATACTATGTCATGTTTCAACATAAAGTGCGGGATTACTAATATACTATAATATCCTTATCCTCTAAAGTACTACGAAAGCTATTGTATTAATACATTTGAGGCGCACAGAGTAAATCTCAACTTGAAATGAATTCGTCGAAGTTCTTATTTGAGTACAGTTTCTTATTCAATACTTGGCGTATATTGCTTAAACCAAGTAGTCACACAGCATACTTCTAATTTAAATATAATTATATATCGACCTTTAAAAGTTTGATCGTTAAATGGCAAAGTTTCCGAATATTTCAGCACCGATCCTACGTTTTAATAACGGACATAGTGAAGGCGCCGCACTCTTTGCAACTATGCACCTAATAACCGTCTGAGTATTTATGACAGGGCCTCGGCGCGCAGTAATTGCAGCCAGGTGATTTGTGGTGCCACACGTCTCCAAGTTTCGCCTGCCTTCTTTGCAGGCGAAGGTGTAGCAATATAACACATCAAATTGTTTACTCTGATAGAAACAGATCATGAGTTGCAATTGTGGGTTGCGGTTTGATAAAAAAACGTGAGACGGGTTTAATTCCCGACAAAAGTATACTTTCTATGAACTATATGACATTACCACTGTCCGCAAACGGTGAAGAAAAACGTCGGTAGTAAGCTGGTACCTCGTTGGATAAAAAAATGCAAAAAATAAGCTAAATCAACCAATTTCAGTGCATAATGGTTGATTGACCTGTGTAAGACTATCGTTGATATATTCTCTCTGTGATAATGAGCCACGTTTACAGCTTAGACATAGAACTGTGGGTAAAAAAGTTTGCTTAAAATATAACTTAGAAAACATTAAGCAAATTCTGTTACAACATTCCAGCGTACATACTCGGATACGGTTTTAGAAGTAATCACATAATTTATCTTCTTTTATCTTCCTTTACTATTGACAACATTGTAAAAGCTTTCGTTTTATAAAAAAAAAATGTTACAATATTCAGTCTAGTATTGCTGGTTGGTTACAAATATGCTCTTTTATTACACGAAACAGGACGCTTTGAAAGCCCTTCGACTACACGTTGATTAGCATCCTTTGAAAAGGAGAGATTCGTGATAAGTTTTTCATCGTTCATACTGCGCACAAAAACTCTTCCGCTTCTACCATCTAATTTGGCATGTTTTGATTCCTGTTCCCAATTTCTAATACAAAATGTTCGTTTCGCAAAATAATTTGTGTTGTATTCATCTGCGTTCATTTATATTACATTCGGTACGAAGATAATTCTTTTTTTGTAAAAATAAGTATTTGCTTTACTTCCTGGTATTGTATTGCTATACTTTACTTTCTATTGTTATGTTTGACTGTCATATTGTAGACACAAAAGTCATTTTTTTAATTTACAGATATTAAACGGAGGGGAATATCAGTAAAATCAAATACAATTTCAATTAGAAATATATTATCTGTGCAAGATTTGATTTTTCAATGAATAGATGCAGAGGGATTGCACAGAATTAAACAGCCAGCTTGAGAATATACCATGTATTAACATTTCACAGCTGGACTCACTTATAGTTTTCCGATAAGAGTGGATGAAAGGGATTTGTATCCAGTGTTTTCTGATGACCTTAAATAGCGTCGTCTGTCCATCTTGTGGGTGGAAGTCCTATGGTGAGCTTGTCGGTCTGTGATCTCCACAGAATCTTAAGTCTCATATTGGCATCTGTTCTATCTTATGTGGCCCACTCATTTTCACTTGCCAATCCGCTATGCTATGTCGGCTATATTGCGCTTATCTACGAATCTCATCTATACACCATGAATAAAACATTATAAAACAAAGGCAGATATATGCCAACTGGGTTTATATATAAAATACGGAATATACCAACTCTTCATTCACATTTTATCGAAGCAATAAATTGATTATTTTCAATAGAATGAAACAACATTCTCAGTTCGTTTTTAAGGAATCGCATCGTTCAATTACTGAGACATGGAGCTCTACTCTACAGCTGTCTGGTCATTAGAGTTCTAAGACTAATGTGTCTCTTTGTATTCTCATAGATAATATTTACTTTTTCTTATCTGTTTGTCCTGTCGACCGTTTATATTGAGTTACGACGTTGACGTCGGTCTAATTTTGCGCAGGTAAGGCATGATCAAAACTTGCTGTATCACTTTGGGGAGTAACAATCGTTTAAAAGACAGTACATTTCGGCGTCTAAAACGTTAACATTTCGTCATAGTTAACGTTCAAACATGTAACGCATAACTTTGAAACGAAAAATAGTTGCGCGTGACGCATTTAAATTTATTAATGTCTTGCGCGAAAGTACAAAGAGTCAGAATTACAACGTGGACGGCGGGAGTTGACAGTCGTCGTGAACAACCGTGAGATATGAAATTTCTCATATGCGCTTCGGAATCGCGCGCAGTGTTTTTATTAAAAATACCTAGACGACTAGACGGAATGCTATTTTAAATGACGAATGGAATCGTATAGTGCGACTCGTACGAATTGGAACCAATATTTTTCTTCAAATAACTATTAACGAGCGTATAAGGGAAAATTCGAAATCGTTATCATTTCAGACGTAAGACGTTCATTTCTAGACATATGCCTTCCGTATAGATTTCCAAAAGGACCGGTACTTTTTAAATCATAGTGGTAATGGTTTCAAACTGAAACAACAATACTTACCAATGCTCGACTGCAGCGATGGGCAGTATGGTGGGACTATGCGGCTCCTTGCAAAACATACAACAGGTAGTAAATTCTATCAGCGGATTCAAATTTTCGAACACCTTGAAATCCCTGAATATTTAAAGCGGATAAAAAATATTTCAACTTAACCGATGTTTTACGTGCGTATTATAAAAATATTTATGCATTTCTTTATGTGTATTGTTGACTTATTAAATCCATAATTACATAATTATCTTATATAATAAACAGTCTTCCTGTTAGACAATGTAATATAGCTAATAGTGAAATTGAAGTTTGACTATTTTAATGTAGATTCTCTAGAACAAAGGACGGGCCGTTTGTTGTCAAATGAAAATTCAATTGGGCTGCAATATATTAGTTCCCGATGGTCCCTTAATTTACACTGCCAAAGGTCTCGCCTTTCGGTTCCTCGGAAATCTAGGTCGTGACTCCTTTCTTCTCGTTTCCGGACTTTACATGGGAATCTAAAGACCTTTAATATATTTAATTAAATTTTTATGCATGTTATACGTCATAGTGATAGTGTATAATCAGTTCAACATCATCGTCATCATATCAGTTGATATTTGTCCAATGCAAGGCATACGTTTCCCCTAAAGATCTTTACGATGATCGGTCGACTTCTTGCGTTTTTATTGTGTCGTTAGTCTACCTGGGTTTGGTTGGTTGGAGGAGATTACTCACACCGCCTCTAACATAGTAATAAGTCATCAAATCCAAAGACAAGTAAGGAATACGAAATAAAATAGCCGGCGCCGCGTTAAGATTGTTATTTATAATTTTGTTAATGTTATGAGTTTACAAAGGAATTTAATTTGTATCTCATATAATAATGTTATATACGCTTCTTCCCTAGTTGTAAGTTAACTTCGCCCGTGGAATGTCCGAAGCAAAAGCGCCGGTATTCGTTAATTTATGAGCATGTGTGTTGCCGTGTAGGTAACGCGAATGCATCCATCTTTGTTTGCGCGCGGCACTAATGTTGTGCTGTGTTATTTATGTATAAGAGAAACTTGGTCGGGGGCTCAGACCCAAAAATGCGAAGTCAAAGGACCTTTTTTTCCTTTCTACATTGTTATTTCGCTATCTTGCAAACTTACGGAACACTTTGCGAGAACAGAGTCTGAATAAGAAATGAAAAATAACTTACCGCGATACGTTAAGAGCGTTTTATGAAAGAGGCCTGCCACCGGCGGCCGCTTCGGGGTGAAACGTAGTCGCTAAAGGAACCCGCCAGCAAAATTGCTCTTTGTAACCGCGTGTTTTAAACCCATGCCTTTGTTTTTATTTAAAACATCAGTTGATTATTTTTGCCTTTTTTCACTCGGCGATCTTTTGTTTTAAAATTTTAGTGCATTTTTCAATTTAAATAACTTTGCGAAACTTTATTGGCATAGATCGAATATCTTTTCGAATTCCCACGCATATTATCTTTTACCATCTTTTTAATTTAAAATTCGATTTCACTAATTAATGTGGAAACTAATAAATTTATGGTGCGTTACGTTCATGAGAAAATATTTCTTGCAAAATTGTTTTAAATTACCCTAGCACGAAGAACTACAGTGTACTTTACTACTATTTCTTTTACTCGAGAATATAATTTTTTAATGTCTTAATGCAAATACAAAGAAAGAATAAGTGAGTAACGTCACAGTTGTTGTTTTGCGGTAGTTTTTTTTTTGATTATGCTCCATTTAAACAATGAAGCACTTTGCATAATTTAAAATTACATTTAGAATATGCATTAAGTTTTTACTTTTCGCTAAATTATCCTCATTAGACCTATTGTTGTAGTCTTGTAGAGAGTATTATTCCTTTTTGTATCAATTGTGTACATTATACATGTTTCATTTTTTTTTCGTTACAATAAGTCATAGAGTATGACTCGAAGTTAACAGTTTTGAGCCAAAAAAACTTTGTTTTTTCGTTGATCGTTGATTTTATTAATGCACTAGTAAAAATGAACTTTTTGTCACTATTAACATATCTTTTTAAAAATTACTTATTCACGGTGAAAAGCATTACTCTTTAATACAGTAAAATATTATTTTATGATTTTAATGGCTTGGTGGAAACACACTAGAGTCATAAACTTAATTTTTATAAAATTATTTAGTTTTCTTTTTTAAATATGGTTTAAATACATGCACAAATACACACACGTGTGTGTATGTATATTAACTATCTTGATAATTTTAAGCAAAATACTTTTATAAAAAATCGTCCTTTTATCTGTAGCGCATCTTAATCTCTGTAATGTATCTTGTTTCTCGTTGGCTTATTGATATATTATGAAGCCAACGTATAGTTTTTAATATATTTTCCTCTTTTATTTCTACTTCAAAGAATTGAGACAGCTACTACCAGCATTGCTTATGCTTAACACAATTATAGACCGTAAACAAGTTACGTTTATTTGTTCCTGTGCGTGCACTCAACAAATTACAACGGAAATAAAGAGTTATGTTGTTCGAGCTACTAGAACACCATTGTTAACGATCTTTTAGAAATCTTGTTAATTAAATATGGGTTATAATATTTTTTAATTGTTTTTAAACTATCTGAAAAATTTATCGTTTCTTGAAAACTCTAGAGAAAAGTTTTTGAGCTAATAGAGTGTAGGGATTTTTCAAGACGAAAAATACAAGAGATATATAAATGTGCACGGGTCTAAGTTACGACTAGTTTTAAATAGGCTTGTGTAAGAGGACTGGAAACATTCATTTTCATCATTTCAGTCCCCTGTTGCACGTAGACTTAGAGGATTTCCATTAAGACCGTTTGGAAGCAGCCTGTACATAGCATCTTCTAACTACATTAACAATGTGTCCACCTTCGGTTATTTATTTATTCATTTTTACATTTTGTGATAACTGTAATAATGTAAAGAAATGATATGTTAACTGTTGAACATTTAATTTTCGAAATATAACGCTTTCGCGTCACTTGCTGGCGTGTTGGCGGATATGGCATGGTAATGCACTTCCTTTATCCTTGGCTATAAATTAAACTTCACTGCTCGAAATACTCGATGAAAAAAATAACAATTTCTTTTCCTGAACGGCTATTATTTATGCAAATTATCCGTAAAAAAGCTGTATTTTTATTTTAACCAACATAGCTTAAATTTATGAATTCAGATTTTAACCACACAATTTTTATCGTACAATATGAAAGAAATTGAGTCCAGAGACGTATTTTTTAAATGAGTTGTTGGGAAAAAAGGTTAAGGAACTAATCAACATCACCGTGTAATCACGTATGTAGCCGATAAACGCCGCTTGGAAAGCTTAGAACTCCCTTAAAGATCGCCACCTCGTGAATTCCCGCATCCAGGAATGTCACGAGACATTTTACTATGTTGTCGGTCCACCTATTGCAGGCGTCTACTGGTTTGTGGTCGACACTCGAGAACCTTTCGGCACTAATGGCCATCTAAGGGAACTAAATTATAATATTTTATATATGTTAATAATGTATATATTTTATTTTTAATTTTCAGTTGAGGGTACCTCGTAAAAGGTACAGAATATAATTAAAGTTGCAGTATAACTGTGCGAGGAATTTGGATTACTTGCTTAATTCATTGTTGATTCAGTCTCTTTGCGAAAGGTGTTGTTTTAGTATTTAATCTTTAGACTTAGCTCGTGTGGCATTTGGTAATTTCGGGTTGCATTTTCATTTTCTCATACTGTTAAATGAAATAATTGAATCACATAGAACGTGTGTAAACAAAGTAATTTCTTTTAATCTAAAATTTTGTTTTACTTCTTCAAAAGCCTCAAGTTTAAGTTTTTTTTCTATACTTATTTAGAATATGCACCTACCGGCCTTAAGGCTTTTAAATAAGACAAAACAAAATGCCATATATACCTTATATATATATCAGCGTATGCAAGACGCATTTCGTAAATGATCAAGGATTCATTGACATTTCTTAACTAATCTGTTTCTAAGATGTTAAATTATTGTAGAATGGGGATATTGAACGACACACTATAAAGTTCACAGATACAGACATGTCATTCCGAGCTCCAATAAGTAAAGTAAATAATTATGTAAACAAAATTTTTTTTTGATATAATTTGTAACATAGTAGTAAGTAACGTTACCGATTGTTAAGTGACAAGTGTACAGTCTTACATTCTGCTATTCTCCTCAATGCCATATCTATGTTTATCTCGATACAAGAGATCTAGACGTCTTTAGCTCAGTGATTTTTTCATTAACTACGGTGTTCTTTAATTAGCTTTCAGCGGGGGAAACCTGAACCGGCAATTAAAAAATCTTAAAACGTGGTAATCCTTTATTTATATATAAAGAATGTAATTTAGGTATTGGGCTTTTTATAATTGCTAATTAGAGTTTAACTTGATAGTACCTTTGAAACCCGTAAACGTTATAATTTTAGAGTTAAACTGCACCAACCCGCAGAGTAGCGCGTGATGCAACCAGTTTTTTTTCTACATTTCTCGCCAGAACACATTACGTTAATTTGTTCCAGACCTCGTGCACTCAACACTAAGTTAGGGCGGACGTGAGAATTGTTTCGGCTCTTGTATAGAGTTTCTTGCGAGGTTTTCCCCCGTTGTTTGTAATGTAATTATAGTTCAGTGTTCTCAATGATTGCGAATTCCGTCTTGAATAATAAATCATTTGTTCCATTCTGTTCCATGTAACACTCTAATTGAGATAGAATTTAGTCTTTCATTTCTTTATATTACTTAGAATAATTTCAATCGTATTTCTTCGATGAACCATATAAGAGCGGGATTGGTGTCGCATACTTTTTGGCTCTATACAACGCATCCTCTGTTTTTTCCATAAACTTTCAATCATGAAAGGCTTATAGTAATGGCAATTGGCAGTCCAAAAGGCAGAGGCAGGAACAGATGGCTGTTGGGGCCTTAAGATTCTGATGTAGACACCACAGACCGCCAAATACCGCGTAGGTCGTCACTTCATAAGGTGGATATACAACCTTAGAATCATCGGCCTTACTGGAAATTCTATGGAGCGACCTATGTCCAGTGATGGACATTCCACGGCGTAAATGATGATGATGATTATAAAAATAAATATAAAAATTAAAACTTTATTAATTGCTTTAGAGTCTAATTTAAACGTATCAGGATTTACAGAAAATATCTCCGACGTTCATAATACTTCGTCTCAATTTAATAAAAGTAATGACGTATTATCATATACCACAATGGGATCACCAAAAAAGAATTATGCAATTACCATATTAAGTTAAAATTCGTTGCGATGTCTTTACAAGATATATTCTTCGAAAAAGAAAACATGGAACTACAATGTTTCATATTTATTTTGCTTATTATATTACCGGCTGTTAAAGTTCTTGAATAATAAATAAGTCATTAGTAAAGTTGGTAGTAATCTGAACGACCTGGAGCTCGTCCGCGGAGGCGTATTCAATGCGCTCTTATAATTGTAACGTTAGCCTCGAGACTCGACTTTGCAATCTTTAACGCTCCAGGGAACCATAGAAATAAACTCTGATGGGAGCATCCTGTGTAGACTTTGAATTGTAATGTAGTGTAATGTGTAACTATGCCATCGATATTTTAATTGCTAAAATATTAAATGTCGCCATGTTTGTTACTGTCTGTTTTTGATGTGTTTTTTAAACACTACACGCTAGATTTTAATTACTCTGACGTTTTATTGCTGTGCTATGAACGATCTGTAATGAATGATAATTCTATCTTATATTTAAGGTTTTTAATGTAAAATAGAACTAGTTCATTCTCCCTTTGAAGACTTGTGTTATACACAGAAGGAAATTAAGGTATTAACGAAAAGTCTTTGGAATATATTTTAAGTCTTTTTATGTTGTTAGAAATAATTGTAAAAGTTTAAAGACTTACAAATATTTATAATGTTTACATCTTCGTGTACCCTTTTCCAACATTTCCTACCTTTTTGCGTGTCTATTACTTAATCTCAATTCTATTAATCTGTTTTATTGTTATTAACTTAAACCGAGCGTTAATACGGTGAGGTCTTTGAAACAATGGGCTACCCAATCGTTGTCAAATGAACATCCAATTGGGCCACAATAAATTAGTTTTCGCCGGGGTACCTCCGTTCCTAACACCGCAGTTCTGTGGTTTTGTGCCTTAAGTAAAGCTATTGATTTCTTGACTGTTATTTCGAAATGTTTAGTTTTAGAATCCACACTCGACGTTGTCGGAAATTATATGTCACTTTGAATATTCAAGTTTCATTGATCAATTTTTAATTCGGTAACCGGAGTGCAAATTTTGTTTACAAAAAAATGTTATTTGAATATGTGGTTTAAATTTCGCCTATATTTAGTATCAATTCATTTTTATATGTTTTTGTCATTGAGCACGTATTGCTAAGATTCAATTTTAAATTATTACGGAATCCACTGGGAACGTTCCGGTAAAGTTTACTTAGTCAAATGCTGGAAGCGACATTCTCCGTTATTGCCTTCTGAGCAAATATGGCTTGTATGCTTGCCCGGCTGAGGTAAAATCCTTTTCCCGAATCTCTTGATTATCTTTAAGTACTGATGGCGTAAACAATATTTATAATAGAGTTATCTTATTTTAATAGATGTAAGTAATTAGTCATGGCTCCTAATCGCTTTTCTGGAAGGCTGCTTTTATCCCAACATTAGCCAGTGACGTAATCGCAGTATTTGTACTTCATTACCCAGGCTTAGATTAATAAAAATGAATAGTTTTTTCTAACACTTTTAGGTCTTTCTCTAACACTTTTTTATTGTTTAGTTTATTACAATGTTAAATAAGTTTTGGCCGGCACAGCTACACCAAATATTTTTAAATCAAGGGTTATATTGAAACACTAATCGTAAAAATGGAATGAATAATTTTGTTTCTATTTTTAAGATGCACACTTATTTATTGGCGCGACAACAATATTAGCATGAATATGTATGAAAAACATTACAAGAAATCTTAGAACTAGTGCTTACATACATAGTACAACCTTTTTTTATTTAGTGCATCAAAAACAGGTCTTCCTGTTATACATTTTAAAAATAAAACAAGGACTATAATGTTTTGTTCTGATTGTTTTATAAATTAATTCTTCAAAAGCTAAAATTTAAATGCTTAACTGAAGTCATCGTCCTTCTAATACTGTTTACATTGAAATGTTTGCGGTGAACGCGAGCGAAAATTGTAACTGGGCAGCGTTATAAAATTAAATTCTTAAGCGCAGAACATTTAATATCGTAATGAATGGCAGCGGTTGCAGGCACGTGGCATTCATATTCCCACGCTGATCGTTACTTCCACTGCGGCACGGCTTGCGGCCTATAAATATAACATATTGTTTATTAGACCAACATACAATCACGTCGCGCCTCGCTGCATACCACTTTTTAATTTTGATGTTCAAATTAATCACGTTTCAAATCACTGGCTCTCTTCGTTAAACTAACACACAAACATTTTTTTATTGTTAATTACAATCCAAATTACACCTCATTTTCATTTTTTTGCTACATACGTTAAAACGTACATAATAAATTATGAAACATTATCGAAAAGTCATTTATTTGTACAAAGCACTGCTTATTGCATTGTACTAACACATGCCTGTCAAAATGTGTTTGTAGACGCCTTAAAGTTCTGAACTCGAGACCATCGACAGGTAAGTTAAGCGCAGGACGTTCATTCACAGGGTGGACAAAAAACTTTGGATACACATAACCGTTTTATTTTAAATCTTTTAGAAAGAACATTAATTAGTTTTGAATAGTTTATGGCTAAAATAAATATACTTCAATGCAAAGTTGTTTATCAATAAAAATGAAATATTCACAAAGAAATAAGACAGATATCGGTACTCGATAAAAGTTGCCAAAAACGAAGAGAAAATAAAGTTTCAATTTTATTAAATCACTTCATAGCTCATCACCTTATATTCCATTGATTTTTCCAGATAGCTGACAAAAAAAAATCTAACATAAAATACAGGATTATGTGGCAGAAACTGCATGTAATTATCTAAAATTCAAAGTTGTTATTAGTTTAAACACTTATATAACTTAACGCTTCATGAATATTTCCTTTATTTTGTATAAATGAACATTTTTTTGGAAAAGACGTGAATGAACATTTCCAGAGCAATCTCCCCATTTGTTTTCACAAAAATATTCATTAAAAGTAAAGTTCAGTAAAGTTCCGAAGTGCTAGAAATTAAATAAACTATGATCTTTGTTTTGAAGCTGCGGCTTTAAACGAAATTCGCAAACAGCAGTTTAAAATCATTTTTTCGCCAAAACTACCACTGCGTTAGAGTCGTGCAAGCATTTACCGGGTTTTTGTTCCGTCTACTAATTCCATACTTTCTCTTTTTAAAAATCTTGTATTATTATTATTATTATATATTTCGTTTCTTTATTTAGTTTTTCGATGGGTATATTTATTTAAAACGTGTGTAATGTGTGTGTTCCATAATGATTATTGAGAAATTTCTGCCGAAAAATGAAAATGAATTTATTGTTATATTGTACACAAACTATTTCTTTTTTCGACACCTTGCAAAATGCGGGTTCTGCTAAGAGACTTAATAACACCTCGTCTGTGTTCACGACCTAGAGACGACTTTTTACATCCCATTAGCGTATTAACTGTACTAGCTACTACGTTTAATACAATAATGTTTACACACATTATTCTAGTTAACCGAGTAGTCGTCTAGTAAACGTATTCTAGCACCTTTTCTGTTGTTTCCCGTCATCCCCATCTTGTACTTATTCCTTCGCTTGCCTACAAGGTTTTTACAAAGGTAGCTCTACCTACACTAGTCACTATATTGTTGACGTAAATAGACTGTGATGTTACTTCAAAAACTTTAAAAGTAGGTACTCTATTTCTGCGATCGCGTACAAGCAGAAAACCCTTGAAGGATATAGAGAGACCGGGAAGAGTTTGAGAATTGGAAGTTGCGTCAGCTTTCCGCACTTATCGCCCGCTGAGTCGTTCTGTGGTGAGTACTGTAGCGTCATTCTCAAAACTGTCGGTAGTCACTTATTTTCTGCGCCCGTGCATCTTAACGCGACGAAGTACCAAAGTAGCTACCGCTGAGTTATTGCAACGTATCGCGTGCCTATTCCAAATTCACGCGAAATTCCTCATCTCTAAATCGTTATCGATTGCGCCAACACACTCGATTATATACTATATATTCCATTAGCAATAAACAATCTGGTCTGGTTTTTAATTACATATTCTTCAAATTCACTATCATGTATGAGAGATGCTTCGTAGAGAATGCGCCGGTGTCCGCCATGCGTCACCGCGCGGCAGCCACTTGCCGGCTGTTGGCGGACGTCATATGGTAATGCCGCTTCCTTCCCCGTACCGCACGCGCAATAAATTACCTGCCAGCGCTCTGGCTAGCCGTTGAAAAATTACTAGCTCTTGCGGAAACATTAACTCAGTTCCCTGGATGCGATAATTGTAGTTTTTAGCATTTCGTCCGCAACAATCGGTGAATGAAACTTGAGCTACGTGCACGGGTTTCGTAAGCCATTGTGAACCTTGAGTTTGTCGTACTAATGCACAAAAATGGTTGATATGTTTTAGTTTATTGAAATAGATAAATTTTACTGTAATTGGAAACGAAATTTAAGATTTTATCGTTATACATGTTCGTATAAATTCTTAGTACTATCTTTGTGTAAGGAATTTTGCAATGTTTTTGTGGCTGAAATGATACTTGAACTTGTAATTAATCATTTTGTTTCCTTTTAAGGGTTTAGATATTTCCTGAAATCAGATTTAAAGTTTTGAAATCGTATATAGATGTCTATCACGTGGTTCGTTAGCCTCTGCGAACTCTTGTGAAATATTTTTTTTTATCTTATTTCTATTGCTATCAATTTTTAATTTCGATCAACGTTTCGAGCCGTATGCTTCATATTGTCCTTGTGTTACACCAATACTCTCGGTGTTCAGTCGGAAGGCATCAGCGTCGAAATTGTTCTTCACCACTTTCAAATTCGTGCAAAGTATTTTGCCTTCATTGTTTCTGCCTTTTAAATTTTGAATTGTCATTAGCAACGTTTCTTATGAAATCAAAATGCTTTGTGGTCTTTTAAATTCAACCATAACAGAGACATTAATTTTTTAGATCTCGTTTATATACTTTGATCTAGTCATTAGATGTGAGTATTCAGGTTTACCTCACTGGTGTGTAATATTTCTTTATGTAAGGTTAAATGACTTTCTACTTATACTTATTATTTATTATTTCTGTATCTATTTCAATTTATTTATAAGGCGTTTTTTAAATTGATTTTTTTTACGAAGATTCAATATCTTAAAAATCTACTATATTACTACTATCCCTTATTTTGACTTTGTTGTGGTTAAGTATCGATGCAGACAGAATTTGCTACTTTGGCTGTTTTTTTTTGTTTATAAAAGGGTAAACTTTTTCGGTTTAGAGGCGGCAGAGCTCCATTGTCTTTAACATAAGTTTGTTAATTTAGTTTCTCTAACATTCACTCGTCTCTGCCAGTCACCCATTGTCATATACAATAAACATAACGGAAGGCAAAATGTAGCCTTGTCGTACTCCTTTTCGGAACTTTGAGGGTTTTGTTGTGGATTTCTCAACTTTGGTAACTCTGGCTTTTGACGTGTTGTTACTCAATGTAAGCTGTCAGGCAATCATCTCTGTAGTACAGACCAAATAACGCTCACAAACGCTTGGCTGTAATTGTTGATGTACATAATAAAAGGAATAAGTAAGCGCCGGATATGATTACAAAAAAATATTTCCGCTGAAGTTACATATGTTTAGTTACATAAGTTACATAATTATTTATTCTTATGTTGAGCACTCAGTTTTATCTGGGCGCCTGGTATCCGTCCACTTAATAGCTAATTTTATTATCCTTTGACTATCGCCCGCTGCTAATTGCAGCTTTCCGACCCTGTCTTTGATCATCATCTATGAAATTCTCCGGGAAAAGCGATTTGTACGCGTACTTTTACATAGTGTAATAAAGACAAAATAGATCTGTCTACGATTTTATCACAATGAAAATTATTCTTTGTCTTAAAGAGGTAATGAATGTGATATAGACTACAAAAATATCCTTTTAAAAGTAATGAAAGGCAGAAGAATGTATTTTTATTACAGAAAATTTTATTGCAATTTTCAAGCACTAACTTTCATAAATGTATATTAAATATTTTGCTTGAATTTCTCTCTTTCTGATTAAGGCAAGTACTACGTCTGTTATATCCTACATGTTTGTTAATGTACAAGAATGTATGACATGTTATTAGATGTTGTCTTTTTGATTTTTTTTTTAAAAATTTGAAACTTCGCCGACTTCGTTAGCTTATCAGTGTATACTTTTTAGAATATATGTTATAACCGTGCCTCATGTTTCTCGTGTTATAAATTGTAATAATATTTGGCCATAGAGTACATTAAATGTATAATATTTGTACATACATGTCTAATAATGCTTACCACGAAGCACATACATATTTAGCGGTATACTAAAAACTTTTTGCAATATTTGTCCGCGACAGTTGCGAATGCGGACGTTGTACTGGTTGAATCTAGTTCACCGTATAAATTCTGATTCGCTGTCAAACTCTCGCGTTGTGTTGGCTTCGTCGATTACATTTACAGGGGATTTGGTTTTAATGAAAATCATGATTAATGTTTTACAATCTACACGAATTAATCTGCTCGATGGTTCTTGTTGCTCTAAAAATATTTAAAGAAAGCTTAGATAAAATTTTTTAAGTACGCTGTTTTTTAGGTCTTGTTGAAATCGAGTTAAAATATTTTATATGTGTCAATCGTACAGTTCTTATGTTTGGCCTTTCGTACAGTGAATAGTACTACGTACAATGTTCGAAGATATAAGATAATAGTAAGTAGAAAGTATAATGATAATATTAAAATTTTTGATAAACATTTAAATCTGTCCTATATCATATAATGTTAGATATTTTTGTAAATATGAAAATAGAATTTTCCATGACAGCAAACAAAATGTATTGTTAAATACATTAGGTAACACTTTGCACATGAGTGTGCATTTGGCAATTCATTAATTTGTCACTTTTTATAGGTTATCGAGTCCAGAGAATGCGTAGAAATAAACCATAACAATGCGCAATGTTAGAGAATTTCGAAATACAGAATCAAAGGCTTTATTTCATTTAAGGCCTTTCATAGCGAAAGGAGAATACATGGCACTCGTTAGTAGTTTCTTGCTATGCTAACAATTTCACGTATCACTGAATTATATTTTCAGTCAGAATAATACACAATTAGTCATCGTTTAAGTATTGCAACAGAAAGTATTCATCTTAATAAATATATTTTTATTCTAAAAACAATCTAAACAGAATATAACACACGACAATAATTACTTTACGATAGTTTCTTTCAAAAAAATGTCAATAATAAATTAGAATGAATTTCTAATGTATCCAAACGTGAACACTCTATGTTAAATGATCAAGTTTTTGCAACTTTTAGTTCTGTAACAAAAAATTTCGAAATTTCCAGTGCTGTATGCGGTGTGATTCGTGGGCAAAAGTCCGAGTTTTAACCTAGTATCCTTTGATATTTGTAACGTAACGATTCTTCGCACTAACGAACGCGCTACCTCTACGTGTACGATACAGACGGACACGTTAACTGCAGCCCGGAGAGTGAACGTTGCAGATCTTGTTTACGTACGGAGCTTGTCGTTATCTCTGCTTCGTCTATGTTAACATTATGTACACGTGATTCGGCGTATACTGCCCTTTAATTAACACGAGGACACTGTGTTGTTTAGTTGGTTTTAGTCCGTGCTGCGGTTGGACTTCAAAAATACAAGTAATATAATCGAGTTTCTTACGTTTATACTTGAAACTTTTTAAGGTACTTTTTAAAATGTCTTCAAAATACGTTGTTGCTAATCAATCAATTCTAAGATTACTTATGTAGAATTCAATAGTTAAAGTAATTTACTATTACAAAATTTGCAATGAAGATACTAACTTCTTACCATAGTACTTTGTAAATCTTAACCTATACCACAATATATATATGTAAATATAATTCTGAGTAGAGGCTGAAATCTAGATGGAAATAATACAACTGGCAAATGGAAATATATACGGAGAAGGGGTAGTGAAAGGCATTCACTATTGATCGCAAAACAAAATTGTCTCCGCCGTGTACTTCAATTAGAGTTGACATTGATTCGGTCTGCAGGCGGCGGGCTGCTGGGATCGGAATAACCGCGACCGGCTCCGATCGATAGGCCCGCTGCATTTCTGTGCAGACTTAACGCTGCCGTGTGCCGTGTGGAACTTCGGCATCCGTTTAATCGCTATTTCTAACCTATATGAACAATTACGTATCCGCTGGTGAAAAAAACTATTCGTGATAATCATTAATGTATTAGAATTATCGCTTGAATTGTTAAAAAATGTACGACTTAGTAAAATGTTTCATTAAGATGTACACCATATAAATGTACACCCATATTAGTTAATTTGAAAAAAAAATAATGTAAGGATATTAGTTATAAGAGCATTGTTTATTTGTATGTCTAAATTATCTCATTTACTTCTACATAATAATTTAATCGCTACATCCTAATACGTAAACAGACTTAATATTTGTGTTAAAATAACCTACATGGTATTATTAGCCTTACAAGATTAATAACAGAAAATACGAGACTTATCTCAATGGTTAGTGATAATGAGGTAATGATGTGATTCTTTTGCTCTTATCACTAGGTTTTAGTTTCAGAAAAATCTTAGGAAATAAAGTAGTTGATGTACATTTCTATAGACATATTTAAGGTTAAACATGGAAGTGCTAATTTTCAAAAATAAATCGACTTATTTGAGACCTAACCACATATTTAAAGAGTTTTATTGTTAAATTGCTGCCTAATTATGGTTTAACTATATTATAGTCCGTGGTAATCATTAGTATTTTTTTTAAAAAATGTAGCTGCCGTGTACACATGGGGAAATTGAAAAATAAGTTTTAAACATTTTGATTTTCGATATTGATCTCACAAAAATAAACATTGGTTAAGGGAAATTCCGTTAGCCGTTCATTGGCTGTTAAAGTGCCAAGCTGTGTACACAACCCATACGATGCCGAAACTCAATCTGTTTTTTGTTTTATTCGTGACAAAAAATTTTCCCTCTGAAATATTGACATTAATAAAGTAAATATCGTTACACAGAACAGAAATAAAATATGCATTTTATTATCATGCTGATTACGTAGCGTTCAGCTTTTGTATAATTTTTTTATTGTATTTTGTTGCCAAGTGCCCTGTATTATTTTATGCAAGTAGGTTTTTAACACAAAATTGTAATTTACAGCGTAATAAGGAGCACAAAAGAGACTCCGTGTGATAATAATGTTCTCGTATGTTTAATGGGTAAACAGTAAATTATCTAAAAGTTTCATATTCACAGAACCGAACACTATGTTAATATTTTTCGGATTACCGTCTACTTTTTACGATAATTTTTGTGTTCGTATTTTCGCAGAAAACGCAAATAAGTACTCCGACACACAATGCAATTTAACCTAAAGCCTTTAAGAGCAAAAGTGGCTTGAATACTTAAGTAGAACTATAAAAGTTGTAGAGTGTACCGTGTTTGCTGTAACGTCTCTGTGATGGTCCATTACTCGCACTTTGATATCGTCTTACTACATTCTACCCACACGGAAAATGTATTATCTAAAAATGCTTTGTTTTGTGGAAGAAAGTACAACTTCGCATTTTATCTACGCAACTGCATGTTTTGACTATTAAAATAAATACATTATATTAACTGAATTTTAGTTTATTTATTTGGACTAATTTATTTAAGATTGTAGTGTTTTATTAATCATTTTGTTATTTTGTACAAAGTCATCATCATAATTTTAGCATCAAGAAGACATCTGTTCGACATATACCTTTCCCGTAGTCCTTCCGGCGTCTTTACAAGGCTCTCTGTCTACCTTCTGGTCTTATGTTACGCTTGACGGTTAGCAAAATACCAAAAAAAAAATGATGTCCGTCTTCTACGTGTTCGACTTGCAATCTGTAATAAATTAATTTAAAAAATTAATTCTCTCTTTATCACTCATTTTATTGTAGAGTCAATAGCAAATTGTATGAGAAATTCTTAAAATCAAGTTTTTATATAATGTCCTATGGAAATATAATTGTAGAAAGCGCAGTTACATATTTAATACATTTAATTAACACAATATTCCTGTTTATTTAATTAACGAATGTTCTTTCATTGTTGTCTCCAATTTAAATTTACAAATGTAGTGTATATTTTTCGATTTAACTAACTGAATAAAATTTTACGAAAGTGTATAATTTCTTTTTGTTCAAGCGGTTTACGTCAATGGATATTATCATATTATTAAACATCAGTAATGAGTTTGTTACTTTATCCACATTGATTATCGTAGGAGGGCAATTTTATTACAAGAGCAAACTTTAATTATAGTTTATGAAGATGTTTTAATAGATATTTAAAAATAAACTTGTACAAATTCAACGATACCGGTGCCAATGCGTCGGGTACAATTTCAACCCCATCGGTGTCCGAATTGGCTGGCAGATGCCGTTGGTCGATATCTCGGTCTATTTTGGGAGCCGATGCACTCCCGTTTCTGTTAATTAGTTATTTAATGGATACTTACAATAACGCAACCGTTCCTACACTTGTATGCTTAAAATAGTTACTGGTATTGATATATAGAGTTTCGATTGCAATTAACATAAATAACTCTCAAAATTTAAAGGAACCGCCCGTAATCATTTTAGTTGTTTTCTTATTGCAACAGACTATCGATAATTAAAATCATTAGATCAAAGCATCTTTGATGGCAAAGATCAATGGCTCTGTGTCCATGTATCCCCAGTAAGTTTACATAAAATCATTTTCATTTTATTCTAAAAATGCGTATGTTATTGTTAGAACACGTGTACGGGTGAAATTTAAGCATGAAACTAAATATTGTTTGGTTACGATACAATGAACAATAGCAATAATAATCAGTGAGTATTTATCGCGTGTACAAAAACAAACATGTTGATGTTTTACGTAATGCGTAGTAGGTGATCTGATTTTCTGTATTGTGTGAAAAATCAGTAACTCCCCGCAAATACAAAAAGTGAATGAATGGGTGGAACATGGCAGAACACGTACCATGTTCTATCTCTCACGTGAAATAAAACCGCATGGAAAATATCCATTCAGTTGGTTTTGTAAATGCTGCATTTCAACGCAGGCCTGATTTCATTCGCCGTTTTCTGTATGTTAAATATTTGTAGCTAAATAGACCGGTCTTGGAACAACGTTTTGTCTAAACGTTAATTTAAAAGTATCTAGTACGATTGAATTAGTCTTCTATTATAAGAGATTTTCTGATTATAGAAGCAGATTATGGCCGGTCATTTTAGTTATAAAATTTGGGTAACTAAAGATATTCTTAGTTTTACTAATTTTTCGTTCCGTGCTGCTCCCAATAAGTTTTTGAATAATGTGCTTCCCTAACCATATTGTTTTCACTTTTTTCTCTAGATCGAATATTGTAGCCTCAATATATCATTTTTTTAAAGACAAAGTCAAACAAAAAATACTCATTAAATAGTATATTTCATTTTACACATGTAAATAAAATTCATAGTTGGAATTAAATCAGTGTATCAAGGTGCAATGTCTCTAAAGAATAAAATAAAATAAGATAAAATAAGGTGGGTGGGTACAATCAATAAGTTCTCTCCTTCTCTGACGTCGACATTTTACGAATTCGAGATTTATTATTCGATATGTTATTGAAAGAGTAAAGTGCATTTCGTTAAAAATCGCGGCTATTAGTCAAGCAGTACTCCGACCAAGACAAAGTGTGGAACCGCTTTACCGACTTCGTGCATCGTGAACAAATAAAACAATATAAAACTGAATCGTCTAGACTCGCCCCAGCCGCACAGTACCCGCACAGAACCCGCACAGCTCCGGCACAGCTCCCTCACAGCAGTTGCCGCTATCGGTACGTTTTCGATTGCTAACGGTTATTGTTTTAAAGTGCTCATATTTCACGATCGCCGGCGAGCTTGTTGTTTCCTTGTTCGATTTAAATGCGTGTATTTGTTTTGCGAAGCGGTGTTATCGATCTTTCTAGTTTTCTCGGATTGGAATCTATTAATTTAGTTTTGTTGTTACAATACACATTTTAATAATATATTAATAATACTAAGATATAACCGTAATTTTTCCACTGTTGAGGCCTCCACTATAGATTTCCAATACAAAACAGTAGGACGCGGTCTGCATCCAGCGTCTTCCGACAGTCTTAAGATCCTAACAGCCTTTTATTCTGTGTGCCATAAAGCATGCCAACTGCTTATATCTACTATACATACCTAATTCTGTCTCTAGAGTATTAGTAATTTTAATAAAAAAATAATTCTATTTTTTTAAACATATATTTACTCATTATTATTTTACTATTTCAAACTTTTTGAAGTTTATGTTTGTCTGTGACATTTTTTTTTCAAGATTTCTTTAACAATTACACTAGGTGGAAATTTTCATGATTAATAAAATTTTTTTTAAAATAAAGATAGTAGTGGTTACGGAAGTGGGCAAATAGCCGCTGGGGCTTTGAGTTTCTGGAGTGGAGATTTTGGACTGGCCATAGCAGCGTAAGGTATCCATCCTCAATATGAAGAAATATTTTTGTTAATGTCACCGGAAAACGCTAGATTCAGGCCGCTTTCAACAGGGTTTTATTGAAAATCTATGGAAGAGGCTGATGTCCCGCTGTGAACGTCATTATTCGCTTCGAATCCTTTGACAACAGGCGCTTTTAGAAATTTCATACTTTCTAATTTACGTATATTTATTCAGTGAAGATGTGTCTTCACTGCCGGCTGTTAAATCTTAAAATACAATATGGTTTGTAATGAAAATTGTCAGTATTTTTAAATACAAAATAATAATAACTTTGGATACTAGCGGTGGTTTCATTTGGTTGATCCCGGTTTAATCCGGTCCAAACTGGCCCGGAGCAGTGGCGGCGGCCGGCCGGGGCGCGCGGCTGAGCATTAGATTGACGTGCAATTTGTGATCGCACAGTGCAGTTGCCTGTTCTTTAGAGGAATCGTTCACTTTATATGCGCTGTTATGTACTCGTGTTGCACAAATCTTACTCTCTGAATGTGTACATAAGGCTGCGGTTGTTAAGCAAGTCAGCGTGATTATTATTTAAACATTGACCTGGATAATGGATATATTTAAGAATATTTAAATCATCATCATCATCACCATTTCAGATGAAGTACGTCCATTGCATGATATAAGGCTCACCCCGTTGATTTCCAATAGGCTGGTAGGAAGCGGCCTGCATCCGACTATTTTGATATTTTCGATTATATTTTGTGGAACTAGGTACTAAGCTTGAACTGGTTTACCAAAAATGGTTGAAGTTTATTTGTGTATTTTCTTTGCAAACCATCGGTAACAACAAACAGTTATAATATTTTAAAATATGATCAAAATATCTTCATCTAAACATAATTAAAATCATTAACACAAACTATATTAAACCTTTGCTTTAAGTAAAAGAGGAACGTTATAAAGCATAATGTTTTAAATCCACTCACTCTCCGGCATTAACTACGAAGAGCAATTTCCCATTTCGTCTGCACCAAGTCTTACACTTAATACACAACACTAAGTTTGCCCTTACCATCGAACTGTAACTCACTCGATTGTAACTAGAAGTTTTTTCGACAAACAAAAAATTGTTTTATTATATTATTCATTGTATTAGATGTTAATATCATTGTGCTGGGTTTTAATAATGAACTTTTTGTAAATGGTAATATTTTATATTATAATTTTATTGCCGATTTAACAAACAAAATGGGATTATATACAGGAAGAAGGCCAAGCATTAGGCGGATTACTGAGAACGCGTTGCTTCGCGAAAAGACAACTTAAGCGCCTGTTCATCGTCTTAATACTGCGGGTGAAGGCGTATCTGCCAACGAATGAAAGAAAAATGTGTGCTATCTAATATTAAAAAAAATCTATGTTATGCTGTTAGAAGTAATCCTATGCACGGTATCAAATTATTTTTTTAAGTTTACTGGTAGATTGGTTAAAGTTTTAATGATTTTAAAAGGGTGAATGTATTTGTTTGAAAAAAAAATTAAACTTTAACACCTGTTTCCAATCACGTCGTATCACTCTGAAATGCGGTACATAAATTTATTATATCCATTGGAATGCGACAGGTCAACAACTTCTGGGACTATATAGTCTGCAAGGACAGATATTGAACAATGATTAATTTTATTATCTAGTAATCCGTTTCCATTCCATTTTGTAATTGATTTTTGTTGCTTGAATGTCATGTGTTTTCTTAATTTTTGAAACCATTGAGTTTTAAAAAAGGTGTAACCGTATGTTTGACAGAAAATTAGCTACACATTCACCCCTGAAAGCTTTTACACCTGTAGTCAATTATCCTGTATGCTTAACGACAAATTTCATAATCGCTTAGTATGAATGATCCGGTTTTGGCAACTCTTAGCGCCTGCCATTCCTTTTAATTCGTAGCAAATATTAGCCGTTTTATTTTGGAAGAAGATGATCGGACTTTCGTATTTGTACAGATGTGCTCGTCACCAGTGTAGCAGAGAGATACTATTTATTTTGTCAAAAAGAAATTTTGATATTCAATCTAATCAACGAGTATGGTTAAGTTAAAAAAATCATATATGTAGGTCTGTTGCTTTAAAAATTCATACAACTGGTCAAATATCTTCCATCCAAAACATTCAATGCTAAAATTTAATGTTACATCATGTTCTCTGTAACCTGCATTAAGTTGGAAAAAGAATTTTTTGAAAAAGATTAAAAATTGTATAACCGTGTAAGAAAACTGAATCCGTGTTGAAAGAAATAATCATGCATCAAGGTTTTTCAACGCCTCTACGGGGTACTGAGGCTGGCTCGTGCAGACTTTATGAAATCGTGCCGCTTGCTCTGTTAAAGTTTGTACCACACTAACACTCTTTATTATATGTATATTTTATGAGACTATATAAATAACTGCGGATATTTCGACTGTAACTACCATCTTTGGGATGATCAACTAGAAATGAAGATAAGCTTATATATATATATATATATATATATATATATATATATATATATATATATATATATATATATATATATATATATATAAATATATAAAAGCTAAATCTTGTAACCGAGTACTCTACTCCTAAGTAATGTCTGAGGGCTATCATGTAAAACAAAAGTTAATTAAGAGTTAATTTATTGAATATCCTATTATATTGTGAATGATTTTTAAGTAATATTAAAGCCAAAGAATTAATTGCTCGACTGTCATAATAAGGATGTTGTAAAAACGTCTATAAATAAATCTGTCTAAATTAGTTGTTTTTTCTTAGACAAAGGTGCCTTTAGAATCCTCGTACAGGTGTAAGTTGAAGGAATACCATTTTTGGGAAGCGCATTTTCTACTTTATAATAAATAGGTCTCTTCGGGATTTCTTCACATGATATACGCAAATTGTGTAGATAGAACTATGACAAAATCACAAAATTAAATAATGAAAAACAATACATACCTAATAAATTAAATAATAACACGTCGTGATAGTTCTGGGCCGGTTGCATTTATCGACTTTAAATCTTTTATCATCATCAACTTCATTTTGATGGATATTGGCCTTTTTACTATATTTCAAATGGGGACGGTCGGAATTTGACTGCATTCAAAGTCTTCCGATTTTCATTTATTCTAATGTACTAATCGTTGTAGAATCTTTATCAACTAAAAAAGGTTGCAATGTATTGCAACAGTCACGGTGTATACACACCTTTATACTACGAACGCCGTGGCGTGGTGATATTTTTGTACGAACGTCCTCTGGTGGCTCGTCGCGAACGTTCTTATATGCAAATAAAATCAACAGCAGCTTTGAGTTTCGTTTTAGATTTTTTTACTCATTAATCTAAAAACAGGATTTAGTTTTATTATTTGTAACTTCTCAATTACTTTCAATTCGATAAATTTCTCTACGATCCTTTGCATACGAATGGAAATTAACAGCGACAAAGTTAAAGATTGACTTAAAATATACACATTTATTTTTAAAAAAACATGGACTGCCCCATGCCTGAGACAAATTAAAAAAAATATATAAAGTTTTGATGGTCTTATCTAGTGCAGGTAAATGTTAAGTCTATAATTTGTATTATCTTTTTATTTTTAAGGTCCAAATACAAAAGTTTATTTTATTACGTAAATAATAACATTAGCAAATTTGTCAAAGAACCGGACTATGGCGAGCTCGGCCTCAGGTTGTTCGCTTTAAAGTTAAACGTAAACGGAGTCCGCGGTCGGTCGCAATAAATATTTTCACTCAAACTTTGCCAACGCGCGACTCGTGTTAGCTTTCAAGTTCACTTGTCGGAAAATTTTGTCCAAGTAACATACGGCTATAGGAGATATAACTATAAAAATAGACATTCTTAATGCGCGACCGGTTTTTTTTTTAAATATTTAAGTACTACATGGGCTTGTTCCGATTGGTCCTGTCTAATCTGGGGCGTGCTTATATCCCCCAGTGAACGTCCTATGCCTGAAATGATGGCCGATGGATGGATGGATGAAATGGCCTTTATACTTTATTTGAGAATCTGCCAATAAGTTTCGATTGTGAACAATAAATAGAGAAGAAAACTATTTTTCTCTAAGAGCACTTTAAGTTAACAACAAAAAAATATTATTGTCAGTTAATTCCGTGTGTAGAGTTTCTGTAATATGCATATTAAAAATATAGTCAACAATTTCTAAGATCCGCGTAAGAATCCGTTTTACCAGTATGTCACAAAGCTACGGACTAAACCTTAATATGACAAGTTTGTGCTATTTGCAGGGTTACATTTCAACGATATCGTATTTCTATCTCATAAACTATTCCAGAGCCCCGGCTTCTCATTATGCGGCCCGTTTATTTAAGGAGGTAAAAGAAAGAACCATGGGAAGCCGTGTAAGGAAGGGACGGAAACGAAAAGGGCGTTCCTCGGATAGATTTACATTCGCCCTTTCTTGGTATATCAAGGGAACATCGAATTTCAAGATGTATTTAATATAGAATTTAATTTTACCTCAATGTTAATCTTGATCTTTATCGGCATTCATGAATTAATATTTCAAAGAAATGTATTTGTTTATGATTTTCATATAAACACGTTTCTCTTTTGCACATAATAATAATTGATGGTCTAAACTTAATTGAAGTGTCTGTAGTAATAATGAAGGTTAGTAACAATTTCAAACGGTAAAGTAATAAAAAAGCAAAAAATGTTTTGCCGGTCATTACAGTTTTACAAACAAAGCAGGTAATAAGCTTTCTTTACGTAGTATTATTAAAAAGTTCGTGTAGATTATTTATTTCCGCTCGAAAGAGATTTCGAAAACTATTTCACCGTAAACTATATTTGTAGCTGAAGTAGCAGTAGGCAGGCCACACAGCATGCAGAACAGGTGGCGGCTAAGGACTTTTTGGAGCGGAGACCACAGACCGGCAATCAAAGCTTATGACGTCCACGTACAAGGTGAACAGATGACTTAGTTAACGCCCGAAGACGCCGAATGCAGATCGCTTTCAACAGATCCTATTGGTAATCTATTGAAGAAAAATGGTCTATTAGTGGAAATCCTACGGTTAAGATGATGATGATGATATCCTGAGTTAAGATTGCCTGTTACATTTGATATAGTAGTTACGTGTTACCTTTTTTTAGGATATTGAGATATCCGTTTCGTAATATGTATTGATATCTTACGTCCGCAGTACAGTCCACTGCACTAAATTTATGTAAAACTTTTATTACAAATTTGTAGTATTTATCTGCTAGTGTAACTATTTAATAAAAAAAAAATTATAATTACTGAATGATATAGCCCTGTATTATTCAGTCATTTTGTATACGAAAAGTAAAAATCTTGGAGTCACTGAATCGGTCCTCATGAAGCCGGATGCCGGTAATTGAGTTAGTGCCGGCACTCTTAGTTCTTCTAAAGAGGGCGTTGAAAAAAAGCGTTTAAACGAATGGAAAAGTGTTATTCAAGTTAATTTTGAACGCGGTGTCCTGATTTTTATTCTGTTAATTATAATTTAGTTTAAAAAAATAATTTACAATCAGGAATTAAAAAATTAGTACTTGATTTATCAAATACTTTGTTTTTTCACTTTATTTATTTAAGCACCTTAATATAACTACGTCATGTAAGTCGAGAAGTGATATTATTCTTCGTCGTCAGCGAGGCATTGGTTACCCCCAAAGATGACTGGACTAGCACTGCTCGCATTCGGCGACTTCCCGCTACTTTAATTATGTTGTCGGTCCATCTTGTTAGGGGGCTTACCCACGCTGTGTCCACCGGTTCATAGTTGCCATCCGCGAACATTTTGGCCCTAATCGCCATTAGTTGCAAGAGCAATGTCTCCCGCCCAAATATTATTGTTATTTTTCTAAACAATAAGATTTATTATTTCTTACGATTACAATAATAAAAACTTGTACACAGGATAAGTTACAGAAGTGAATGTGAAATATTTGACACCCAATGTTAGGAAGTTACCGATGAATAGAAAATCAATGCGATGAATAGACGCGAAACGAATTGCGGGAATCGGCGCGCGAAAGTTCACAACAGACAAACCAGACAGTTATATGATCGCATTCTCGAAACGCATTTTTGTAAGCAAGCGAATGCTACAAATGAGATTGATGGGCGTGAACAACTGTAAAGAAATTAAAAGAGAACTCCTACATGCGTATACTCTAATAAAATGTGTTACTGTAACAATATGTGTATTTTTATTTTATATCGTTGTATTGATGAAAAATGACACTCACTCTCGTTGTTGCTAAGTTTTCCGATGTGCTTGCCCTGGGCTCTCGGTGTGTAAACGACTTGTAATCACAACCTCAGCTCGTTATAATTAATCAATAATATACATAAGTGGTGTAATTTTTCACTGTTTAGCTAATAAAATATAGTCTTAGTTGTAAGGAATTGAAATTTATTAATTAAAATAAACTTATTGGTATAAATAAATATTTTCGTATGTTACTAAAATATTTATATTACTTTCTTCTTTTCTTAACTTCTGGCATTTTTTTGGTTTTATAATTATTTTCCAATTTATTCATATAAATCGAAATCAGTTTGTATACATTTTATACATGTGATTTGAAATAACTCAGCTGAATGTGAACTAAGATGTACTTTTCAAAAATAGGCACGTTACGTATGTGCTCATTTAAAGTATCCGCGTGTACAATCCAACAAGCAATCGGCAGTAAGTGAGTTAACAACTTACAAGGCTCTAACGAAGTCCATCTTTTATGTATGAGCCGTCTGATAATAATTTAGCTATTCAACCTGCTGATAAGTTACACCGTAGTGGTCAAACTAACTACGGAGTTCATTGGGATTACACACACAAGGTTCCTCTTTTGCAGCTTTGAATATGTGGGTGTCAAGATACATTTTTATAATTTAACCATTATGTATTGTTTTATATACGGGATAGTTGAAAATAGCTTGTACAAGCTTTAGGTGAATGTATAGATCATTTTCTATTAAGTAATTTTTATTTGCTGGGCCGGAAATTAACATCGCTCTCTTAAGTTAAATCCAAACGATTATATTTGACATGTTTTTATTTCTAATCCACAATATATTCACTTTCGTTTTCAACAAACTTTTGCCATCTAGTATACAAATTTTCAATGCCAGAGCGGTAAAAATCAATCGATTTTTCTGTAAAATATGTCGACAAAAACGACGGTACTTTCCGGTCCTCCTAATAGAATTCTCCAATCCAAATCAATGGTGTCATAAATAATAACGTGATGACAATAATGTAAGAAAAACCGATTTCGTTGTTACAATTTCTGATTACTAAATTTTAAAATTAATCTTGTTTACTATCTGTCCCTGTCAGCAGACTTTCTACTGAAAAAGTTATTTGCCTGTCGCAAAATATAATGTAACATATTTCTGAGTATATTTTGTTTTCGCATATGAAAATATTTTTGTAAAGTAAATTAAGTTTAATATATTTTACAGATTTTTATTTTTTAGTATAAAGTATTAATAATTTTTGCGTCCAAATTTATCTAGACAATGCAATCATGAAATATGTATATATATTTGCTGAAGTTTAAAAACTATATACGTAAAACTAGAGAGTTATTGTTAGTTTCAAGCGGTAGTTTGTGCATGCGTGTTCGTTGTCGAAAATAGAGAATTGATTATCAAACTTTCGATGACTAAACAGTATGATTGAGAAGCTAAATTTTTACTTTGAGTAGATATTTTTGTTGCGCATCAAAATACTTATTTGATAAGTAGTTAAAATATGATATTAGAAAATCTCATAAAACAGTAAAGCCAGTTTGAATTATTTTCATTAAATGTTGATAACCACTTCCTAATGATTTTCATTAATTTATTTAAGCCGCACAGCAAAAGCTTGTTGGTAAATAAAGAGAGCGAAGGTCGTTATTTTAATTGCAACTCTCTGACTTTTTAATACGTTATTTAATAATTTGTCTGACTAGAGGCAAATGAATATTCTTTGCTCGGAGCAATAAGTTGAGTTAATTGCGTATTTAAATTCAAGTTTTAATTCGAGTCCGGTTAGCTTAGATATTTTTATTTAGACTATCGAAATTATCGCTTTCTTAAGTTTTCTTTGATCAGCGTTTTCAACAACAATGCGGATTATTGGCGAAGTCATCTCCGTAAAATCCCGGGATTCATGCAGCATTAATATTATCGGAATATTTTAATTGAACCTCGGGAACAGACAGAATGATAAAAAAAAGGTAGTTTAACAATTTTTATTTTAAACCGACTATTGTAAGTGGGACATACAGTGCCTTGCTTCTCTAATTTTCTACGTAATAATGATAATAATAATATATATTGAAAGAACGATAACGATACAGGTTTAAGAATGGCACTTCATAATAATTAGTGTATATTTCTGGGTTGCAACACATAATGCAAACGTGGCAATTATCTACACATGATCACCGTATTCATTTCGTCAGTTAGAAAAAAAAAAAACAAAGTTTTAAAAGCATTCATCCATACATGTAATAACATGGACATTTTGACCTTTAGAATTAGGTATTAAAATCTTAAACTTTTTATTCCCTTGATAACACGCGAAAGATTGTTAGCTAGAATAATATTAATCATTGTCTATGCAACTAATAATAAAATAACCACTACGTTCCAGACCAGAAAATCTACCGCCAATGGAAATATTACAAAAATTACATAAATTTTATGCGGTATTAAATATGCATGACTTTTCTTACCACCGGCAACCGTTACATATGGCAGCAATCTATAACGTCTTATCGCGACTGACAGATAACGCGAGTCATAGCTTGTAATGACGTTGTTATAGTGTTTGTTCTTTGAAATGTTTTTTTAGGGCCGTGTAACATTTTGCAAAATCTTGATAGTATTCTTCGATTGTTTTCATTATCACACTAACAATATAATTCAACATCGATTAGTAACAACAATATATTGAATATTTTTTATCAAATTTTTATTATTCCGTTCATCAAGTCATGATTATCAGAATTTCACCTGTAGCATGCGCACTACTGAACAATGCCCACCCCCTATAGAATTAATAAATGTTATGTATATAACTTTGAACCCCTAATCTCCCCAAAAGGGCCTATCTGTGGGGCAAATATTTTTAAGAGAACCTGGTGGAAGGAGCCTGAATCAACATACCTTCCATTAATAATCAAAGCAAGATTATAGATTTATTAGTATTTTCTTATTAAGATTTATTTAATTATTATTAAATGTTGTCAAATATGATGGTCAAATGGCAATTATATGTGTATTAATTATAAGTCTAAATATTTTATAAAAAAACGTGCTGTCAAACAAAACGAAAAAAGATTGAAGATTCTACGTAGACAGTCGCCACACAAAGGTTTCAAGGGACTCGAGTCTCGATTTAAAAAGTTCTTAATACAGTGTCGCCGCTGTCACCGGTTTAAATATGGCCGGTTAATAAACTCAAGCTAACGGCGCAGCATCCACGGGCGGTCTGAGACGGGACGAGGGAAGGGACGCGGCGCATTAATACTTAATGCGCAGTAATGGAGCGCGCACTGCCGTCGGGTTGCTAATACCCAGAAATACCCAGCGGTGCGGACTCGGTCGGTTTTGTATGATAATAACATCACTATTAAACTTTAAATATTAGAAAATCAACGAGATAATGACCTTTAAAGTAGAGTCGATTGAAACATCAATATTATAAACATAATTAATCTTCTCCGTCCTCGGGGCAACATTTGTCGTAAAAAAGGTTAAAATAAATTAAAAAATTGATATTGCAAACGTTTTTTTTTTAAATAAAGAAAACAAAGGATTATTTGCAATGAAGTAGCTTAATTTAAATGGGAAATAATGTAAAAATTTAGGTTTTAATATACTTTAAACAGTACATCAGTATTCATTTTACCAACCCAACCAATGAAATGAGAAAACATTATAAAGTGACATGAACAAAATTTTACACACTGTTTTGTTTTTATATATAGCACCACTTTTACATTTCCGACATAAGAAACTACGGGCTTTTGGCCGGCGGTTTCTCAACACAACATTCTCTAACTGGAACAAAACTTTACATAAGCAAAACTTCCCAAGCACCACCATAATCACAGGCTGTAATGCGATCAAATTACATTAAAGCATATATAATAAAATCTTAAATTTTATTATATATTTAAAATTCATGGAGAACACGATACAAAGCGTAATCATAACCACATAATCCCAATCAAATAATATGCCTATAGACATTATTAATTATTTGTCATAGTTCGCTCAAAGATGCCATTATTACAGCATCCATGCCATGAGCCGCGACGACTACACTAAGTGGCATTACCGCGCAGTCAGCCGCGGGCGTGTACGGTATCGTGTATATTAACCACATTAAGCATTAAGTGACAATCGTACCCGGCCGCGCGAGCGTTGCAAGGGGTTCCCACAGCCTCACTCCAAAACCACTTGACACATGCCTAAAGAACCGTGTACACCCATTAACGTATTGTTTACGACAAGTCTTTGTTTTAACTCGTTCGAACCGGTGCCTGCGTTACCCCTCTAAATACCGTCAACTTTATGTTCAGAGCAAATTAAATAATGCTATTATCAATTACGATTTGACGTATTATATAAAAACTAATAATTTTACCACGGAAAGAATGCGTGCTGTTATTGATCACTGGCCTCAACGGACTGTATTACAGCCAATGGATACCACTTGGAATAACCTTTATATATTTTTTAAGACTTTATATTATTTGTATTAAACTAACACAGTTATAGTAATAAATGTTACACACAATAAAATAAAATGTTGTTTTTCTTTGTAACAATGTTTATGGCAAGACTTAAATATAATAGGATCTGAGACAACAACCAAAGTCTAATTAAATTTCTATACAATGCTATGAGAATTTAAGAAACTAAAATATCCTTTTATTTTCACAAAATACTTGATTTTCTTAACATTCATAAGAAAAACTTTTCCAGACTTGTCCGTTGGCTTAGAGCAAAAAGTTTTCAAACTTTGTACAAGTCATTGTCATATGAACATGTATTTGAATAAAAATTGAGAATTTTGTTGGAAAATGGACAAGGTATGTGTAGTAACGTTTGGTTGACATTTTCTATTGGTACTCTAAAGTTGTTATTGTAAGGATACAAGTCTTTTCTTACAGAGAAAGAACGAAATTAAAATCATTTTGCGGCCCAAATATATAGAAGAGTGACTTTAGGCCGAATATGCCTGTAGTATGAGTTGATTGACAATAGTTTTATTAGCCTTGTATTGTTTCCATTCTTGAGATACAACAAAAAATTATATGTGGGTACATATACCCTGGATTATTTATATGTTTGGAGCTTTGTAATTTCTGAACAGTTGTGTTTTTATAAGCCTTACATAAAACCAACTTGATCTGTAATTATAAATACTTTGACCACTAGACTACCACGATAGTACATTTTTGTTTTGGTTTTCAAAATAAAATTCCCTACATATGTTTATAACCTTTGTGTTAAATTATGTAAAATGTGAATAACGTTTTATTTTTTTTAATAAATCTATGAAATATTTAATTTATCGCGTTAAATATGTACTCTTAACTTTTAGTTTGACAAATTACTGGTTTATCTACTTACCGGTCTGATATATAATTTCATGATATAAATTTTGAATCAGTTACGAGTGTCTAAATTCTAAATTATTTCCTGTCTCATTTAATACGGTACAAGACACTGGTCTTGTATCGCTTAAGCGGCCCTACTTGTTACACAATGTCGGCACATAAATTAGTTTTTACTAGGCCAGGAGGCGCCTGCAAATTAATGAGACGCGGAATTCTAATAATGTAGAGAATATGGCGGCACTTAGGGCCCATTTCCTCCGCCGTTTGGCGACAACGTGCCACCGATAGCGTAGGAGAAATCCCCGAAGTAGCGCCGTTCCGTGCCAACCGATCTTAATTCTTCAGTCCGGCCCGCTGGCCGCACGAAAGCGATAAACTACCCTCATTACGCGAAAACACAACGAGTTTGAGGAGTTAAAGAGGAATCCCGGCCTCGTTTGTTTTTATAGCTTCCAAATTTCTTAACTTGTAGCATCGGCGTAAAATAAACCGTTAAAGGCACTCCATGATTTTATTAAATTTTTATTATATTAGTGGAAAATTTGATTTATTATTGCTTTGGTGTTTTTGGATGTTGTACTTTTTAATTAATTTCAATTTTTTTCCCTTAAAAAAATAAATTAAATTAAATTCTTAACTGAAAAATGTTTAATTTTTTATACAGACGGCGAGCCAGCCACTTACATAAATATACGAAAGTAGCTTATCTGATGTTTCATATTTTTAAGTAACTCTAAATTTTCTCATAAACTTTGAGAACTCATTCCTATAAACCATTACATGTACCTTACTAAGTATACGAATCATTTACATGTTAAAAAAATTATAGCGTGAAATGTCCGTGTCAAGAATGTTATGAAGAACGTGAAAGCACTTTATGGAGCCGCCAGTACGTCTGTTGTGTGTGTGAAGCGTAATAACGTCGGAGTGTGCGCCAAAGTGATGTTTCAGTTCAGTTTCCTATGTAAATCAGATTCGTGGCTTAGACGCGGCGCGGTAAACAATGGTTTATCGTGCAACGAGGAAATTCTAGATGTATACGCTATTATGGCGCTCGTTATTTGGTTACACGGCATCCTGATCTGTTCCATGGTAAAAAAAAAGTACCAAAACACCTATAACTGGATTGCATACGAATATATCATGGCAATATAGACGAGTAAAAATAAACGAAGTAGGAATATATTTGTGAATAAAAACTAACACGACATAGTCAAATATATAAATATAAGAAGTAAATGTAAAAGTTACGAAGTTAAGGACAGGACAGAAGATGTTTACAAAGTTCTTAACAAAGGAGAAATAGAAATGAAACTGCGTTGAGACGTAGATTTAAGAAAAAATTTATTACTCTGGGTCACGAGCACCTAATAAGTAAAAATTCTATTGTTCATATTTTTAGGCTCTTATAGTCACAATCACATCCTTCTGTTATTTCACCTAGTGTAAATAGGCTAAGGAAATTTACAGACGAAGAGATCTGTTAGAATTAACGATAAATAAAACATGAATATTAATTTAATTACAAAGTATAGACAGTTATAAGTGTAGCCAGTATAGTATATTTTAATGATAAAAAGTATTGCGTAAGTCTATACTTCAAAGAAAATTCCGTGTTATTGTTTAGACATAGTATGAGAGGAAAAGTTTTCAGATAGCCTAGCAACCGCTCGTTTTGAAATCGAAAGATGGTCTCAAAGTTTCTGTCTCGCTGTAAAAGCCACCTCGCCCTGCGCCATACCGATCGCATTCAGGTTCTGCTTGGGATTTACCTAATGTAGTCAGCCCGACCCACTTTAGCAGTTGAGTGAAATTTATTCGCTAAATGTTATGACTTTATTTCACTTTGTATTTTATCTGAAATGTATATTTTCATACTCCAAATATTCACGTTTTCGAATTATATTTTATACCGAACTAATTTTTGTTGGAGTTTATATTAAATTTTTCAATTTGATCGCGACGGAGAAAATCATTTTTAATTCGGATATTGTTTATGTTCTTCTTTATTATCGTATGCTTATATACAGGTGATGGTGAAAAAACAGTAAAAAGGAGAAGATGTTTTACATTTGTCAACAAAAAGCTATAAAGCTTTCAACCTATTTCCAATTACCTTTTCTAAAGTGATAATATTAAAACATGTTACTTTAATTTACTTTTTCTATTAGAATGGGACAGGCCAATAACTTCTGGCTTCACAAATTCTACAGGGACAGGTTATTTTAATTAATTGTGTAGCTCAAACCGCAATGTAATATAACTATAATACGGTATTCAAAATGAGAAATTCGGCTGCGTTGTTCGCCAGCACGCCCGTTTAGTTGAAAGCCTATTGATGACGCTATGCGGACTCCGATATATTCGTACTTTTCCAAGTGTACGTAAGTTTAGAAGCGAGGTTCAATTCCGATTCGCGAAGTTTGCCTTCTGAATTGAATGTTCAATTAAACGGAGACCGGAAAGTCGGCGGGTTCGCCCCGATTCGCTTGATTTGCACAGAACACACCAACATCTATTATCGGCGATGTTTAGGGGAAATTTAACAAATATCTAGTGATTTTGTTCTATTTATACTTTGGCCATTTTTTATTATGTAATCCTAATTTTCGGTTATTATTGGCTTTGATATTTTTGCATAGTTTAATCAAAGTTTACAAATTTGCATATAATTGTCTTCGAATATATAATTTAAACTTCAAATAGTTAATTAAGTTGTAATATAAAACATTAAAAATTTTGGTAATATTATCACTTAAAGTGAAATTCGCGTTGAAATATTTTTTAATGTTATCGTGATATATGTGAAAGGTTCTTATGGAGAGACATGACAAAGTGTCAGGGAGAAAGTAAAAACAACACCTTTCTTTCCACAAACCAAACTGAGAGTCCTTTGTGTACCGTAATTACATTATTACTACTCTTGCAATGGTATTGGTAGCTTATTTTATGTATTATTTTTTTTATTATTTAGAAATTAAAGCTATAAATGAAGTAGTTACATTGAAATACGCTTAATTTTATTATGGACTACGACAAGCTAAGTTTCAACACTACACGACAGACATGCATATCATGCCAGCCTATAGACGTCCACTGCATGGCATAAGCCTCCCCCAGAGATCGCGATGATAACGGTGAATGCTGTTACAATTACCGATCTTGCGTTGCCCGCGTTCTGCGGCTTTCAACAACATTGACTATGTCGTCTGTCCACCTAGAGGAGGGTCTACCCACGACGCGTCTACTGTCTTGTAGTTCACTCGAAAACCATTTGGAGCAAGCGGTCGTCAGACCACATTGCTTGTACAAAGCAATGTGCTCTGCCCACAGTCATAAAGCAGTTAGTACATAATCTAATATATAAAATTCTCGTGTCAACGGGGTCAAACGGCTTGACCGATTTTTACCAAATTTTACATGCCTATTCAGTATGTCTGAGAATCGCCTACTATCTATTTTCCATACCCCTAAGTGATAAGGGTGGTCCACCCCTAAATTTTATTTTTAATTTTTTAGACAATTTTTTTTGATTTTTATTTTATTATGATACAGCATACAAAAATACATACAAACCTAAATTTTCACCCCTCTACGATCAACCCTTATCTTACATTTGTTAATTAAAAACTTTATTCTTTTAGCAAAACAACGTTTGCGGGATCAGCTAGTAAAATATAAAATCTTCAATGCTTGAAATCGAAAAATTTTTTATTTTCCATTAATTCTTCTCTCTGACCTAATTCTTCATCAGTCGTATCGTAAATTCGTAAACCAACGAACAGGTTTAATTGATCGCATAAAAGTAATAGGGGATCTCGAAATGACCAGCTCGCATGCTGTATAGTGAATACAAAATACGAGAAGACCCTTTACAAATTATTATCAATAGGCGGCAGGCAGCGCGCGGCCGCAGTTGGGAACAGATGCGGCCGACGTTATACAAGGAACCGGCCGGCTTGTAACTGTTTCTTTTATTACTAACCCAGCGCCGTAAAGCGGAGCATCGTTTGCATAATAACACGCTGTTTTAATGCTCGCTCTCTGGCGGCAATGAAAACCTTACTTGATGAGGAATCTTTTTTTAAAACACGCTTTATACAGTACCTGTTCTCTTTTTAAAATCTTTCAATTATGTAGATAGTGTGTTTCACGAATATGTAATCGATGTATGTTACTCATAATGGTCTTTCCTTAGCTATATCGGCATGTTCACATTCAATCAACATGCCTCTGCTATGATCGTGATTTAGTATACAAGTATTCGACATAGTCCACCGCGCAAAACAGATGATTAATAAGGCTTTAAGATTCTAGAGGGGAGACCACGGACTACGTGTACAGCAAAATACTTTTATCGACATGGTGGATTGCCGTCCTTGTTAAAGCCGCTACCAACCAGCTGTATTGGAAATTTATCGGATAAGTCCAGTTGCAGCAGTGGATGCCCTACGACTATATTGTTGATATATTGAAAGTATCCGGAAAAAACATCGGTGTAAATGTTTAAAAAAGTCTCCATGGTGTCAATATCTTGCTGGTTTCATCTACACGATATAAAAAAACTTAACCAAATGTTACTAACTTATAGCCAGAACTCCACAAACTGTCGGAATCTCGGTACGCTAGAGTTCCTATTCAATTAATTAGAATATGGTTCTTTAGACGGGTACGTACTCGCGCCGTGGGAAAGCAGCCACGAAACGCCCCTTTAAGAATTACGAGCTATCGAAGTCGTGGGGCGGTGTAACTATCTTGCTTAATAAACGAGCGCCGGCAGTCGATTGGTTTCCAATGGTCTGTTCGTATAGTTCTGATATTAATTAAAAACTTCTTAAGGATAGCGCACTAAGATACAATTAAAACTAAGACCGGTGCTAAGAGTTAATTGTATCTTAAAAGAGCTGCCCCGATAGACTTCTTGCAAATATTCAACTTGTCCCAGTCCAATAAAAAAAAATATATAAATAAAACTAAGTCCAAAGTCAACACCTTTAACGACAAAAATAACTACACGAAAACTAAAATAAATTTTCTATTCCTTATACTGCAAGATTTTGGTAATAATGTGAATATACAATATTTTTATTGTAACGCCTTATATATGTTAAACTATATTTTTTGTTTAATTACATCCTAACCTGAATTGTTTTAGTTTTTATTAACTTAATAATGTTTGATAGCCAGGGATCTGTGTTTTAATTTAGTCTGTGCTTTGCTTCAAAAGCAACCCGAATTTCCCTCATACCCTAGCAAAAATTTGAAAAAAAAAAGGAAAATCCGATTCAATCAAACCTTACTTGAAGTTGCAATCAAAACACTTGGTGATTAACTTTTATTTGTAGTGATTTGAAAAGTGTATACTTTTATCGGTATAAAGAAGGTTACAGTACGTAACCCACCATGTAATTCCTCTCACGTGTCTTTCATATTTTAGTTCTTGTTTGTCGGTTTCCTTACTATGTTTTCTTTCTCAGTTGGTTGCTCAGAAATGGTGATGTTTTTAAATTTCAGAGATTTCAACGATTTCAGAAATAATAAATAACTTTATGATAATACAGCAAGCAAAAATATGTAGGATGCATATTTAAATAAATCATTGTTTTACTATTTTGATAATTATTGTTTACTATCGTTCCCTGCAAACTAAGTATTGCCAGAATTTATTGAAATTGTAGCATTCCAATTAAAAATGTAAAGTAACGTAATTTATTTTAAAGTGATAACTTTATACAGGTCTTTTATTTTGATTAAAAATAAATATAACCAATCACCCTGCATAATTAACACAAAAATACTGGAACCTGCGATATTAATAATTGGCATAATTAGTCGTTGCTAATAAAACTTGAATGCATTTCGTGTTTTCATGAAGTAACAACCATATACACATATGTATGTTGTACAAAAACAGATGGAGTTGTAAGTCCATTTATCATTGTCTGTAAGCTACGGAACACAATGAGAAGACTTTTGGCGTTCTGGGTCGGATTGCCGTTGCCATTGTAACATCTATGGACACGCTTATCCGCAATCTTAATTACAACGAAAACCTTCCACGCCCACAGTCCTTTTATTGCAATTTATATAACATCGATTGAAATATGTTTATGGTTTTACTTAAGCAAGAGTTTGCATTCGTTTTTCCCTCGAGGTAATTTGTATAAACGATGAGCTAGTTCATATCAGCCAATGGACAACCCTTGCCAGGCAAAGACCTCCACAAAAATTTGCCACTATGACCGGTCTTGTGTTGTCCGCACCCAGAGATTTTTCGCAAAAATCTTGACTATGTCGTCGGTCCACTTTTAGTAAAGCCTACCTACGGCGCATCTATTGGCTCGTGGTTGCTACTCAAGAACCTTTGAGACCAAGAGGACGACGTTTGCACGATCAATATAGCCCCGCCCACTGTCTCTTTACAAACTTTTTCTATTAATTATTTTTATATTAAACCTATTCCCTGAACTATATGGTAGGTCCAAATTTATTGAAACAATTTTCAATAGAATAGAATTAGATAGAAAAACCTAAATAAACAACAACCACCTGACTGTTATTCTTGATTTCCTCCAATAATATATCGTTTGCGGCACGGAAAGCATTAACCGACTATTTTACAAAGCTGATAGTTTACATGGGTACGTTGTCAAGTGTCCATATTTTTATTTAGTTAGGTTACAGGACGTCCACGTAAGCGTGCGGAGTATATAGGCGAAACAAACAAGCTATGACTGCACACGCCATTAAGATATTTGAAGCTGATAGGCACCCACCGCGGACTCGACATGTAGTTTTTAATTATAATTCGCGTTTTACACCGACTGCCGGTGTCATTATAATTTATTTACCGTTAGAAATTTTATTTGTAATTACGCGCTATCGTACCTTAACCCTTTTTATCTTTATGAGAGGTAATTTGTTTGGGGGTGGATGTGCGAGTATTTTGTAAGAAATTGTTTGACAGCGGAACAGAAATCGCTCCTAAAGATTTGTCTTATTCAAATTCATGTTTGCAGGTTTACATTGGCCGATTAAATTACATTTTATGTAATGACTTCATTTAAACACTAGTAAATACTTTTAATAATTGAAGAATAAATTTCATCTGTGCTAAAGGAAAGCAGAAAAAGAACGAAAAAGAGAAGAGACGACAATTATAACAATTGTCTTAGTAAATACTGCTTTTTCTTTACGTGAGGGTAATAGCCGTCTTACGATTGAACCTTTTAAGTGAGTCATTTTAATCTGTATTTGACAGTTTTATTATGCAAGAATCTAATAAGAATTGGCAGACAGAAAAAAAAACCGTAATTCTTTCTTCAATACTGTTTTTCATTCTGAGAGACGAAGTGATTATTGAAATTAATTTACTTAATAGTTATAAACAGACAATTGAAGAAACAATAATACATATAAAGTATCTGTTCCAGGGAATCCAGTATCCAGGGAAGAAATTTGAAGGAAACTAATACAAAATTTTATGGCAATCGCCAATGCGTTGTGCACCCAAGATACTTTGAAATTCTGTGTAGCACATAAAAATACTTGTCATATGTTCGGCGATTATTAGATATTTGGGTTTACCTTTATTATTCATCAGTTAAATTCAGAAACCAAAAAGCAAATATTAGTATAATTATGACACCATCAAAAATTTAGACACTTTATTGTTTAAGAAAAATTTCTCTTTGATTGTACCAACTTCGAAAAATGTGCGTAAATTTATTTCGATACATAATACAAATACCACCCGGTTTGGTTTTTACGACATATCTGGTATTTGTTAATATTACTCGACAACCCCGGAAAAATAGGATATTCTATTCTCAATAATAAAATTAAAAAACGAACAGAGAAATCTTTGGATAATCACCCTCGGCGTTTTTGTTATACCCTAATTCTAAAGCTATCAATAACGTCCTTTGTCTGAACCCACTGATCCGTTCAATTCTTTTCACTCAAAAACAAATCTTGAATCGAATTAATGACGAGCGCAAACAGAGCGGCGCGTAAGTCGGGCCGTCAATCAGCGAGATTCAGCATCATCCTGCCACTTGTGGGCGGCTGAACAAACACCTGTACCAAATTAATTGCTCCGCCGAGTCCAGCTAATTATAAATGACGCCTATATATTATATGTTTAAATTTAGTAATTGCAACACTTGATGTTCTTCGACATGCGGTTATTCACAACTTCACTTCCGAAGCTGATACTACTCATATTATTTTTTAAATAGGTATGCCAACAGTAATAAATAATATAAGCACAGATAAATTTCATTTAATAAAGTACAAAATTAAATATCTTTGCCAATTGTAGGCATATACAGTTTTGGTCATAATTATGCTAGCTTTTATGGTAATGTAAATATCTGAATAAAATAGAAGATAAGTATAAAGATAATAATAAGACATTATTTGTTATTAATTAATCCACCAGAGCAGATCAAAGATAACACGTTCTAGTAATAACTATTAACATTACTATTGCATAAACTTTAAATATATAAAAAAAATCAGTTTTAACGGAATGTCGTATTTAAAAATAGAGATACAGTGTCAAGTCGTTTGATAATGGCACGTACAATAGCATAGTGTACTTATATTAGTAACGTTAATTGAATACACGAGTTCTAAGAACTTATATTCCGTTTGTTCGCGTTGTCCGTAGACCTGGCTACGTGATGTATTAAAAAGGCAGTCTCATGTTGAGCACTTGAAAGCAAACTTTCAAACTTAACTGCTAATTAACTACGATTTGATTAGTTAGAGGGCATGGCTAAGTTGGAGGATAATGACGACTCACTGCATTTTTAAGGTGAACGGGCTGCAGTGGACTAGTAGTGTTTGTGGTCACTTTAGTACGTAACGTATAGTACTGATAGAGTGGAAATTCATACATTAGCTCATAGTTTGCATCAGTGTAATAACTGGGCTAACTAAATGTAGAAAATTTTATTGAACAATTTACCTATAAACTTACATAAATATACTTAAAGCTTAGATTTTTTATTACACTCAACTTTAAATCGCTCTATGGCTCGAAATTACCTTATGGAAAGTAAATAAAACATCGACTCAATACTAGTTAAGGTATACAGTTTCGACTTGTCTTTTCCTCTCTCAAAAGCCAAAGCGAGCGTCTTCACGGAGCGCCATAAAAATTCACGCCACATAATTCCATTGAGAGAGTCTCTTTCAGAAATTTATGAGACTTACATTGACTCATCCCTTGTATCAATTAAAGTAAAACAAGGAACCGCATAGTAATGCGGAGGCAGAAAAACGCGGCGCTGATTATAATTTTTATTTGGATTCGTGGCCTAAAAAAATTTCACGGTCTGTTGCACCCTTATTTGTCTCAGCGTTTCCCTGTATCTGTTTTTGTAAAGCCTCTTTCGTGAAATCCGCGCCTGTCAAAAGGGGATGAGGAAAAATCCTTGACGTCACGAGACCTCTTTTTGTATCAATACTTATACATAGCATAATGAGTCTTGTCTTGTTTTATGCTTATAAAGAATTTTTTTCGGTTACTATATTATTAAAAATCGAAGAGAAGTATTCAAGTGATCCAAATCCGTTATTTGACATTGACATATCCATTAAAATTCTGTATTAGTGTAAAACATTTGTTTAGGCTCTTAAACCTGCTGAATAACAAAAAATTAATTTCTTCTACATTGGCGATAATGTTTACTTACTACTTAATTAGTTGTTTCACTAAATATTAGCACAGTATACCTGCTCGTCATTGATTATGTGTAGAGGCTTTATCCGATTAATGCTCAGTGTCCAAGTTGTTGAAAATACTGCATTGAATTTTTTTAAATCAAATTTAATTATTAAACACCGACAAACCTCCGAAGGCTCTTACAACTTACCGTGTTTTAATGTCTTATAAAATGTTTAAGAGATATTTATCGTTTCACTTAAAACAAATGAACTAACAGACAACACGAAGCGTGAAAACGTTGACTCAATGCGAGATTATACGAAGTAATCGAGTTAAAAAAAGGTACGATTCCCGTCCAAATTGGGTTTTTAATTCATTCCAAAGCGGAGATAGATTCCCACCCTCCATTCTTCGTACGGCCGTTGAGCGTGCTTAACTTGTCAGCGGAGGGTGTATTTCATTTCGGACAGTTTAAGCGTTTCTTTACTTTTATTTTATTCGGCATTAGTCAATCGCTAGAGCGTTTCCTGTCCTTGTCCCTTTACCTAAGTAGATTATCTCTGTCACCAATGTTTGCTTTTACTCTTCGTACTGTAATATTTCCTCATTTTACACTACTAACACAGAGGTGGATTGTAATCTTTTTTAGTTAGCAGATAAACACGATTTGGTACATTTCGTTTTATTTTAAATTGTTACTTGCAACGGTAGGCGCATCGCATGTGTTAGAAAAGTCTATTATTTAAAATCATCAGTGTGGAAATATAGCATGCAGTAATATTTTTCTTCCTAAAGGTCATTGTTTTATACCAATGCGTTGATTCTTTTCACTCATAGGTCTCCTTCTACTACCAAAGGTCCAAGGGCTCGTTTTTTAGCACCAATGCCATTACGAGACATTAGTCAAGCCGTATGTTTTTGGAATTTTCGAGGTTTAAAAATGTTTATAGATATTATGATAGATCAATAAAATATTTATTTTTGTGAATCTAAAAAGCTGTTTGTAATAAAAAGATTTTATTTGGTCGTTTTTACTGTGTCATGTTATTTCTAGACATTGTCAACCATTTATGTACAAATATGTAAGGCCTCCAATTGTTTTTTTGTAGCGAACGTAAAATGGCCTAATCTCCTTTAGGTAAAGGAATCCTATTGGTAAAAGAAAACTGCATTCATCAGGTAATTATTAATAATCTTGTAACCATATACGTATGGTAAATTTATATTAATGAGAGCTCATATTACTATAAATTAGCAGTACATAGTTAACGCTATTAACACATACGTGAAATATGACTAATGCGTGTATTCTCTATGGGATCTAATAAATATTTAAATATCCATTACACTTTATAAACATGTAAGATTTTTAAAAAAAATTTCTTAAGCTCGAATTCACTATTTCAACAGTATTCTTTTTTGATAGACATGTTGCTGTAAATGTATCAAGAAGGCAAATCAAAACTATACACCGTCTTCAAAGTATAAAATTATTTTGAAAAGAACCTGAACTGATGCTGTCAAGATTTTTTTGACACAAATCGGTCTGACTGTCACACAGAGGCAACAAAGCAGTTAATTGAAACAGTAAGTCCGGGCCTACGCGGGTGCTACGCTGCCGCGCGCCAGTGCTACGTCGTTCGTCGCGTAGCCCGCACGTCGCTACGACGTAGCGCGCAAAGTTCAGTGTTGAGTGAACGTCCTACATGTAATTGTGTTTGTGAAGTGGGGAAGTTGAGATGCGCATTATGTTTTGGTAATTCTTGCTTCGATTGCTAGAAAATTCTAAAATAAAGTGCATAAAGTTACATGTGCTACGAGCGACCACGCTATACCTTTATGTAAAGTATTGAAGCTTACACATTTTTCATTTTAGTTTTATATTGCAGAAAAAATATTGATAAAATGTCACTTCTTATATTACGTATGTCGTATCCTTGGGTTTAAATATTAATGCCACTTAGTATCGTATTACTTCCTTGTCATACAATACTAAACCGAGTAACTTTCTTTATGGCGTCATCTTAATAATTACGGTGACCTCAATTTATTTCATTGCCTAGCCTTAAAATAGGCATTACTCAAATATCTGTCAGCGCGTCTCAAAGATGACAATAATAAATTGAACCAACATTATTTGTACTAAACTAATTCATTAAATGTATATGTTTGAGTATAAAAACGAAATTTAATTGTAAAACTATTTTATTAACTGAAATAGGTTGAAAGTTGTACACTGGGTATTTCCGATTTGTTGTTGATGAAGGATGCCTTAAACTGGTGCAATGTAATCGATGAATTAATAATTGAAATACGAGGTAACGATGATGTCAATTTTCATTTCAGTGGAAAACTAATAAAATAGCTATTTATAGTATTTATAATTAATTTATTTCTCTGTCTTATTTGAAGCAGGAGAAAAATTTTGTGATTGTCTAATTACAATTTTATACAGGATGGTTGATTATAGGTGTTAAAGTTTTAAAATTTGTAAATGTATAGCTAATTTTCTGTCAATTAGTATTTGATTAACACTATCCGAAATTCAATGGTTTTATAAATAAATAGATAACATAGTAATAATATAGTACTAAAAAGCGTTTTCAAAATATAAAACTAATTGTTCTCAACCATCTACTCCTGCAGACTTTGTCATTCCAATAGTTATTGGCCGGTCGCGTTTCAATAGAAAATATAGATTAATGATGTTAGAATAAAAAATACAGATTTCAGAGTGATCACTTTTATAGCGTGACTGGTAATGCTTTTAAATTTTGAAAAAAAAATCAGTTTATGTAAATTAACGATACATTTATGCTTTAAAACCTTTAACATGTATAACCAACACTTTATAGTTGTGGAATATATGATAGTCTGTCCATTTGTTAATACTGTGGGTTATATAAAGTATTTAAGAGCAATATTTTAACAATCATTAATGTGACATAAAACTAAATAAATCCTTGCTAAAGTTTATTTATACGAAATTTCATAATTTTTTAAAAATATATATGGAACTATGCAGTTTACAATATTAAAGATGACACAGATTTTTTAATGTGATACGTCGGTGATAACACATAGTACGGTAATTAGTATATAACAAGATAAATGAGCCTAACCACACTACCTTACTACCATATCCCCCAACAAAGCACTGTGTATAACTAAATATCAATACGAGGTTTTCATGTTAGGTCAATTCATAATAAATTGCTTGATGTACCTTACCAAGTATCGCCTGGTATGACTATAAATATAAAGTATGTTATATTAATTGGTGTATACTGAGTTGCAAATCCTAACTTTGTTTTAAAAACCGTTGCTTAAAATAATTTATATTTCTTTAGATTCCCAAATGTTTCTCATGTTCATCTCAATATTTTTGCGCGTTTAATAAAATCATTATCTAAAATCTTGCAAAATTTATAAAAGTAAATTTTCTTTTAATTAGTAGCTACTTTTATTACTGGTATAATATAATCATTACAAGCCTCTATCAGGAAAAATGAGAAGTTATTTAAAAAGTAGGTTCTTTGTATCTTTTCATACTTCTTTTGTCTCTGGTCCTATCTACCTTTAGTTTTTAATTTCTGTACGTATTTTGCTATAGCTTTTAAATATCATTATAATGGACGCAAATATAACCAATGCTTTTATAAAACTTTAATCGAAATCCGTTATTTTTAGTTATTGATCTAGCATATAGTAGGTAAACTGGAAATTATATTCCAGTTTACCGACTCGTAGTTAATGAAATGTTAATATTTTTTATTGTATTTTTTTTTGTTTATTTGAACGTGTTTCGTTATTTGTAAATGAACTTTACGTATTCATTTAGAGAACGTATTTTTAGTAATACACCAAATTTTTTTGTACACACAAAAAATCATTACTAAATATGGTCATGTAGTCCAACATGGGTGCATTATTAGAGAGTTCTAGATATTTACACTATTCCCGTATGTAATGACGTTGAAAAACTTGTTGTAGTATAATATTTATTCAAAACCGAAAAAGTGTGTTCATTAAAAACTTATTTCGCGTACTGCTTTTCTTTGAGATTATTAAAACATTCGATACATTATTATTAGTTTTAATTATTCAATATGGATATATAATAAAAGAGTAAGCTAATAATAAAAACGTAAGTAATACTAAAATTGAAAAAAAAATTAGAGAAACTTGGAGGAGCTATGCTTTATATGTGTCGATAATTGAACGTTGACGCGATGTAATAAGAAAGGCAATTAATACTTTACGTTATGAGTATAGGTCAGGGGCACCTCGGCTGTACGGCCTGAAGCCACCGCCATCGAGCTCCCACGGTAACGAAGCAGGTCGATATACCTTCAGCACGCAATATGCTTCAAGCTTTAATCGTAAGAATGATTGTAATTTGATAGTTTTATTTTACCATATTTTGGTGTTATACCTTTGGTATTTTTATGCGATAACGATTTCACATGTATTTATGGTTCATGTGATCAATCATTTAACTGTATTGTAAAAGTAATGTATCACACATTACTTTTTACAAATAGTAAATAACTATTATCTTTTAATGAGTTTGAAGATAGAACTATCTTAGGTATAACCTGGTTATTTCCTGCTAAGATTTCTTTTTTGTATGAAGTCGTTTAGGTTAATAAAAACGCGTCGTATACATTTGTTGATAAGCTGAAGCTGGTTTTTTAATATAATTATTTAAACTCTAGTTGAAGGCAGTTGCTGCTTTTGAAATAAAAACCTATGATATCTTGGCTAAATGAGGCAAACACAAATGCTGTGACTTGCAGATTTTTGTTATAAAATTCTACAGCTTTAATGTATATCTTATTTGCTGTCAATTTACGGTATAACCTATCCAAAAATCAAGAAACAGCTTTAAAAATTTTGATTACATATTTAAATTAAATATTGCTTACCATCTTATTAATTACTTCTGGCAGTACAGTCTGCTGGAAGAATTCGTATTATCAAAACCTGGCTAGGCCTGTCCCAGCTCAATAGAACAAATACATTAATGTAACATATTTCAGTCAACACCTCATTACCAAATCCTATGACAAAATTTTTGACCTAACGAATATAAAATATTATTATTTATAAACGTGCTATACATTTATCCTTTTAAAACTTTTACATCTATAACTAATAACCTTGCATGTGTTCGTTTCAATGAAATTTGAAATTTATACCTGAATTTTATGAAACTTTTTCGTAAATTTTAATTTGAATAGCTTAGTTTCGGGTTTAAATAGGAAGTTTTCATTTTGTACAAGCAGCTTTTCACTGTTTTGTAATACGAATAAACGACTAGCAATAAACCGGCAAGTTTGCTATAAACCTTCAAAATATAAGTGATATGTAAAACAATCCACTTGTGTATGACATGAAAAGAATGGTCAGATGAGAATAATTTGATAAAACAGATGCAAGAATGGTTAGCAATATTTGTATTGTTATTAGCAATATTTGTGTGTATTTCTAGTTATTGATTTGAAATTCATTATTCTATTTTTATAGCAACGTAAGTCACGAAATTAGTCAAATTATACTAACGGTGATGTTCTAATAATAAAAATGGCACTTGGGTCACGTACAAACGTTTCAAGTTAATGTAATGTGGTTTATTTAATTTTGCGTTGACGACTTACATCGGAACCTATAAGCGGAATCCTTGTACGATTCGTTATGTGACGCACGTTCCTCGGGCTTGATAAATTTATATCTTTAAAACTCTCTTTGATGCGAGGGCGCATGCAAATTTCTATTTGGCAACGGCTGGTGCGTTGTGAATCTTGCCAAGACTTTACGCTTTAGTGATCTTTATTCGACCGGCGGGACTGTTATTAACGATCCAGATTACGCGCTTTATGCCGTGATCTTGTTAGAGTGTGCTATCCATTGCCGGAACTTTGTTACTAAACCGCTTTAAAGTCTTTTTTTTATTTTCCATAGAAGATATTTTTGAATTTAAATGATATTTGGAAAATTTCGATTCTAGAATAAAAACACACTACTTCGTGATACTTTTAAGTATGGGTGGTTTTATTGCGCGTGGAGGGTTTTCGTGTATCGGAAGTAAAAATAACGTCTCTTTGTTAATATTAATAGTGCATCTGATAACAAATTTTCGTTGTTTTTATTGCTATTCATTCATTAATGTCAGCTTATAAACGCCCACAATGCACGGCATGGGCCTCCCCAAAAGATCGCCAAAATGACTGATCTTGCGACCCCGCCCGCGACCTTGTATATGTCGTTAGTCCACCTAGTTTGATCAGTCCTGTTAGTTGAGCGGCACACACTACTGTCTCGTTGATACCTGTAAATGTAAACATTTTTTGTACTGCTAATACACTATTGTATACCGAAGTAAAGTTCCTACGTAAGCCTTAATCTTAGAACTAATAAAAAGACTTAAAAAAACTTATATCAATATTAAAATCTATATTACTTCTTATCCCAATATGTTAGAAAATATAGCGTGGTCACGTTTTTAAAAAATCACTATATATTTAAAAATCTGTTTGTAGGGTATAAGTTTACTTTTGTTAAAAGTGTATTGTAACCCTACTTAAAATAAAATTTAATTCAAAAATCAAAAGTAGCTTTTCTGGAACACATTTGTGAATTATTTTCCATATGCTAAGAAAATCGTTACAAGATGTTGATGTTTTAATATCCTTCGGCACAAAACCGATCTCTGGCTATATTCCCCGATTCCTAGAATGTGGAACACAATCAATTTAACGCAGAAGTATCCGAGTTGAAGACGGTTTTTCATTAAAATAGTTAAACTCTGCTAATATACTCGTAAATTAAATCACTTGTTGTTATAAACTAATGAAACTACAAAACTTATTTATTACCTTACATGATCTTGAAACAATTTATTTAACATCCATTTAAAGAGCTTTAATTTTATTGTTATTTTTATTCATTTATTAAGGTTTAGTTAGTGCTAGCAATATGTCCAACATCTACTACACCTACTACTACAGCCAAACATTTAATTTCGTACGGTGTTAATGGTCTCCAGCAGCGGATGTGCCAAGGTTAAAATGATGATGATGATAATAATATTTTTATGACGCGGTGATTTTGATTAAATGATTTCGTCTCTTTTATAATAACATTATAATATCGTATTTTTACCCCGAAACTATTAAGACGAAGTATCGTGTATGCCGATAGACACAAAGTGGGTAAGTGGTACTAGATGGACCGACGACATAACCGGTCATTGTGGCGACCTTTGGGGGATACCTATGCCTTCCAGTGGGCGTCTATCGACTGACTGAAGGCTGATTAATGAATGAATGGATTGTATTATAATTCGGTATGAAAATTGACTAGATATTTTGTCATTGTAACTGTTTTAAAATATAAGCGACTGTATTCATTCGTTACAAGAAAAATATATACGCGTCGTGTCACGTCACAGCACCCGCCCTAGATTTGGTCGCGTGCTCCGTGCAGTTATCACGCCCGCGGTCCCGTTCGACCGCGTCTGTAATCTAATGATAATATTACACGAGTTATATGGTTATGCCTCCTTCATAAACTGCCTGTTCGACCACTAAGCTTTTATTTGGATAATCCCTCAATGAAATAAAACTTGTTACATCATCTGATTGTCGCTTCAATTGTTTGTTTTTACCCCGTAATCACTACTTTTTAATATTATATATTAATAGTTAGTTGAGTACGTATTTTTTTATTAAAAATGTTTAAATATGTTTCTCTTCGTTGAAGGGAGCTTATTTCAATTAACTTTCAATTTAATAATTAAGTGTAACATCTTAAACTATTAATGGACTTGTTCCTAATTATAAACCCACGGATTCGATTGCCCTGATGTTGAAACAGTGCGTCATTATTCATAGGTAGAAGTTATATAATGCAAAAATATATCGTATTTATTCATCGCTTAACTGTAAGGGTTTTTTCTGTTCACGCCTGTCATACGGATTCGATTTACCGGAGATCCTATCCAGGTCCCAAGCTAGGGTTAGCTAGACTGAAGCCAAACCCGTCGTAAAATAAACGCAATGTCGCTTATTTATACAATTTAGCCCGCTCACGGGATGCTGTAATCAATGAAAACATTTAGCCGAAGGAGCACGCTTGCGAAATTTTTTTCGTCATTCTCGTTTTATAACACTCGTAAACTGAGTACCCCCGCACTGTGTGTACCGCGCCGTTTACGTCAGACATTGAAATACATTGGTCGATGCTTTCGGACACTTTACGTATGTTAGATGACGAATATTAGCATTCAGTTAAAATTAAATTTTAGGTTGTTTAAAATATGTTCATGTAAAACAAGCTGTCCACTCTCCGCTTCGCGCACTTATTAAATGCCTCCTTTGAGGATTAAATTACTTAAAGTTTCCCCTTAATAGACATCTACTCGTCGGAAGAAATATTTCTACCGAATTTTAAGTGTCTACAGTTTATGCTTCCAGAGATAACGTGATGTCATTACATGGGTGGGAAACTGTTATGTATATATATTCATACATTTATTCATTCGAGACAGCTGATAGAAGTCCACTGCAAGGCAAAGTCCTGTGTAAAGAAATAAATATAAAGGAAAATTTTCGTTAGGTACAAAATAAAAGTTACTATTTATTTTAGTATATTCGTTTGTGCATTTCTTAAGTTTATTTCATATTGTAAATATGTTTCTCTGTTTACAATTGTAATAATTAAAATCTTAAAGTGTACCGAAGAATTGGCAATTGTAAATATCACGAGTACCAAGGGCGTACAGTATTTTGATGAACAAAAGTTCATTTTATGTGAAATAGCGCGCGCAGCACACCGCGAGGCAACATTTATCTTTACGGTTATAGAATACACGATATTTAATGAGAAATATCGCGATGTAGAACGCTAGGCCTATTGTTTTTGTGTTCTTTTGTAATTTTTTTTCTCTTAAGATTTTTTAGCTATGACCACATTTCTTAAGTATTATCTCTATTGTTAACAATTTTTTATTAATGAAAAATTTCGGAAATTTGTAGACAAATTTTCAATCATCGTCATTATATTGATGTAGATGATTCACTTGTACTGGGAATCGCAAACTATTTACTCCGTCATCTATGTATTACGTACTATGTCACATATATTTTTAAAGACAGTAGTACCACAAGGCTCTCATTAATCTTCACTGAGTTCTTCTTGTAAGAAAATAGTTATTGTTGTAGTTACAAAAATGTAATTTTAGATTTTGTAATTAATAAATTAATATAATTCGATCAATGCGTCAGCATTTAACTGACGTTATCTTTATCTATCTGAATATATCGTTCTGTATGCATTAGCATATAGTCAGACGTTCATTACTTCTCATATATTAAAGTAGAAAGTTTTTCATTTGTGTTGTTTTAATTAAACGTATATGCTAACAAAACTGACATTTTGTCATTCATTCATCACAGTATAAAGACAATGTTCACATGCTTTGAGTAAACAATAGACTAATTATGCGCAGCGTGCACGCGCGCTTTTTTAACGTTTTATGTTTAATCAAAAGCGTCACTTTTTAAACATTGGTTGAAATCATTTCAGCATTATACATCTGTATGGTTTACCGGGCCGCCGGTAGAAGCGGGATCCAAGCCGCTTCCAACCACTTTCCTAGTGGAAATCTATGAAGAAAGCCTTTTTCCAGTAATTGAAGAGCTACTGCTGAAATGATGACGATGATGGCTATTGATAAAATCATACATGGCGAATAGGCAGCCAAATTGAGAAGTCAAAGTTCCCCGAGCGTTGTGAAACGGCAAACAATATTTCGAACTAATTTCATCGCACTTTAAGCTGGTTAGGCGAAACTTCTTACCCGTATTGTTATTGTGTTCTCAGGGAACTATTTTCGATCCTCGAGGATGTCCTAGGACACTTTTAAAACTATTAAGCTTTAGAGTTTTCTTCTGGGAACATTCCAAGTAAAACGAAAGGAATGAACTAATTTTGTTCATTTTTTCTATTAGGCTTACCAGAGATGAATGTAGCTCTGTTTTAAACCGGAAAATGGATCGATGGTTTCTTTTTTATTTAAATAAATTTTTAGAAATGTGTTAAAAAGTGAGTTTTTGTTATTATAACTCGGAGATCATAAATCTAACATAAGGGGCATATAAATTACAATATCTGTTTGTTATTCTGGAAAAACAGTAAATCGTGCGTTTAGTAACTTGACTCTTCCTCTTTTTCTTGTCGTATACTCTTCTCAGAGCTGTTGTGATAGTGGGAGGCGAACGGTCTTTTCTCTATGGACCTCGAGTCATTTACTATATTCGGTAGAGTCTTTCTTCCCATAACTTAGTTCAGTATCCTATTTATCTTGACCCTTAAATTTACTCAATTTATAACATATATTGCAACAAAAGCTTTACCGTACCGTATTAAAATTCGCGCGAGACGCAGGAGTATCAACCGTTTCTGTGTCTACCGTAAATGCTCGTGACTGCTATGGTCATGCCCTCTTCCTCAGCGCCCACCTCTTCGTACTTTCCTATGGCTCGGTACAGCGGTTTCGGTTGCACTATAGAAATGTTCTTTTTTGTGCTGTTAGACAGTAACTGGTACACCGTGGCATCTTTGTTTTATAAAGCAATATGAAGGTCGTATTTTTAGAAATTACGAAAAGTAAATGTTACTAATAACTTTTTAAGTTCTCTAACAGAGTACGCTTTTTAAATATATAGTAAATGATTCCTTTGTAATACATAACTTACATATCTGGGAAAAGTTATCTACAATCTAAGTTTGAATATTTTTCGTATCGATTAAATTATGAAAAGGCTTGTGCACCAGTTCTGAGCGGCACGAATTCGCGCGATTACTGTATTTCCAACATTTGATTTATAAAGCTATCCGCTCCGAGATATTTCTGCCGCAGTTGATTCCTTTGTTAAGGTTAAACGCCGATCGACTCGATCGTGAACTAGATTCGATATTACTATACTACAATTTTCTTTATGTACGATATTATATCTTATTGTAGTTTATACTGCAGTGTGTCTTAAACATTTATTAGAGTGTGGTTTGTTAGAGACGCCAAAGCTTTGGAGGAGTATATGTGTACCTCATTTGTTTTCAATTACTGTTTGGTACACCCCATTCAATGCTTTCAGAAATTATATTATAAATATCGTAGTATGAAAAAGTGTTCACAAAATTCGGATTACTTCATACTAAAGTTATAAATGATTAATATCTGTCCCTACAATATTGGAACTACCAGAAATAATTGGTCTGTAACATTTTAAAAGAAAAAATAAACTAATGTATCATATGAGTTATACAAGGTGGTTGAAAATTGATGTAACAACTTCAGACGTTTTTGCTGACATATGAGCTACATATTAACCCCTTTAAAACTTTTTAACCTATAACCAATCATCTTGTGTAGCAAATCGTTCGCAGTATTTTATTACTTCCACTTTCATCAGACACTCGGTCTTTAGTCTTTAGATAGTAGACACAATGAAGTCAATTGTCCTTGGTCGCTTTACATTGTAAGAGTTCAATTAAGCGACAACCGCGACGTTAATTCTGTTTCGAATACAGAAGCGTCGCGGTCAGTGCAGCTACTCGTATCACTTACATTGTTGAGACTCGAGTAGACATGTAAAATAGCATGGATAACATCGTATTGTTAGAATGGCAAGTTACAGGTAATGATCTGCTTATTTCATCTGAGTTTCATTCATTCATTTATGTCAACCGGTAGACTTCCGCTGTAAGGGTTAGGCCTCCCCAAAAGATCGTCACAATGACTGGTCCAGTAGCGCTCGCATCCAGCGACACGAAGTAACCACAAGTTCTTTTCGGGTAGTCGTGGATCCGCGCTTGGGAAAGGGTAATCCACATCTTAAATGTAACACTAAACGTTAAAATTCTATGGATAAAAGTCTTCCTAGCTATGGTGTGTCTAAATAATTAATTGTGTTCTAATTTCGCGTTATCAGTAATGTAACTATTAGTAACCTATTGTTAATGAAATTTACCAATTCATATCTCAAGGTGATGAGCACCGGCTGTACCCTTTCATCATCGAGTCAGCCGATAGACGCCCACTGCAACGCAAGGACTTTAAGGTCTTTTCAAAGATCGCCACGATTACCGGTTTTGCTTTGCTCGCATCAAGCGATTACCCGAGACTTTGGCTGTATGTTTAGTCCAGCTGTGGTACCTACGCCGCGTCTACCGGCTGGTAGTTGCCGCTTGGAAACCTCCCTATCCGCCTTTGGTAGCACGGGTGATGTGCGCCGCCTACTGCCGCTACAGACAAGCAATTCTTCGAGTTACGCCAATGACTTTGTTTTTTTTTTGCAAATCTCATTTTTCTCGTTCCTATCTCACCTGTTTAACATAAAAATGTTAGCCTTAAAAATGTTTGCCAAGTATATACATAGTGTATTGATCTCAGAGAACGTATAAAAAATCCAATATACATTCTGTGATTTTAAGAAATGGTTCGAGATATGAAACTTATATAAGTCGCATGATAAATAAAACATCAGTGCGAAATATGTGTCCTCTTTATTTTTCTCATCTTCACCTTTCCTTTCGGAAAAAACATTGAGTTTTTCATATAAACAATGTCGATCAGTCAACGAGGCGGGTAAATTCGCGCTTATCTGCGCCCATCAGCAAAAGCTCAAATGTTCGTTCACGTATATCGAAATAAACAAATTACGGAACAATATTTTTCCCTTTTTCTCTCTGGTGGAACCGTTATTTTGGTAAATAACCTGAAAATTCATGCCCTTACCCGGTTCTGATTCTATAATTTAACGATCCTGGGTGAGATTTATTATGCAATATATGTCTTTTAAAATTAAATTTTAATTTAGTTAATTGCTAACTTATTTAAGTTGTACCACTATATTATTGAGATCCACAACCACACGAAAAAAATAAACTGTTTAATTGATAATATTATATATTTATACCCATGGATAGGACCATACTTGGGATATCCCTACCAGATCAAATCAGTGATAAAGAAATCGGTAGACGAACGTAAGTAAACGACTTTTTCCAGAGAATTCGCAAGGTGAATTGACGGATGGCAGGTCGCTCATACAGCGCGCAGAGCAGAAAACCGCTAGGGTTTTAAGGTTTCGAAGTTGCCACAAACTGGCAAGCGCAGCGTACATTGTTTACAAAGAGGACAAATGACCTAATTGTGGTTGTTGAAAGATACTGGATATAAGCCATTTTCAATCGGACTTGTTTAAATTCGATAGGTAAAGTCAATCGTAAGGTGAAGACAGGCTGTCACACGTCTAAAATGATGACAAAGATATATTTTTAATTATAATAAGTTTTGACAAATGTCAGTACTAATTATAAATGTACTAGTCAAACAATCATTTTTAATACGTTGCTTTAAAATGTTTTTCTCGCAGCTAAACTATATTGATACTAAATGAAACTAATTTTTTATATCTTAGTCAAAGCAAAAGTTATGTATCACGTTGCACACATTATCAACGAATCCTTTAAACGCTTAGCAACTGAACTGCGTTTAGCGAGCTTGATACTGTATTCACGAGCATTTCGTACTTAGCAACGTCTGCGTCCTGATTACTCTGTGAACTCTCGTCGCGTGACGTAATACGTCTACCTATGTCACTCAAATGTCAGTCACGTACGCGCAGATGTCTAGAATACTTCCATCTTGATAGTTATTTAGGTCATTGATATACAAAGCTTTCGGTGTAGTTGCTCCGTCTGATCTCGGCCTTGTTTCGCTTTAAAGTTCCGTGTTTAAACTAGGTCTGGAGTTGTTTAACAATTAATTGCATTTATTGCATTTGAAGATAGCTGAATGCAATGAGAACATCTATTGAGATATAGCTGTAAATGCTTTAAAAGAATGAATACATTGATCTATTGTCAACAGAAAGCCTAAAAACTTTCATATTTCTATTGGAAGGCAACGGACCAATAATTACATAGTTTATAAACTGGTACTTCCAAATATGAACTATTATGTATATATACTGAACGTAATGCCTGTGATGGTATTATACTTTAAACAGGAACATACTATACTGGTTGCCTACAGTATTTTTTTCACTTAATATTAATGCAAATAGCCGTAAACTAAGATCACTTTTAATTCAAATAGATTTCATAAAATAAGAATTTTTTTTGTTAAGGTAACTGTATAACTTTTAAAGATATAAGTTACATATAAATTAAGAAGACTAGAATATTTAAGGCTTTAAAATTCAAATCCTTGCTCCTAAATTATTTTTAACCTACTTATCACATTAAGATGAACATGAATTTTTCTTACTTTTAGTTATTTTACTATGGTCCGTTTGAATTGATAATGTTTTAGTTATTTACCATTGTCCTACGCCTTACGCAACGTGACGAATCGAATAGTTCCTTATTCCAGTGTAAATAGAACCTGCTCTCAGGTCTTTGGATTCTTGTCGCACATTATCTGATTGCAGGTGCTTTTAAAACCAAGAATCCCCTTATGTTGACGTACTGCTATAGACCCAAATACATATGTAAAAGCCGTACGGTTCAGTTATATGGTCTTTAGAACTCAACATTTAATTTCATACATTGGATTGGATTGGATGCTTGTTATATATGTAGAGTAGATAATACTGATCAACATGTTTGTCTATTTACTTATTTGTCCACTGCAACGCAATGGTCTTCACCAAAGATGGCCATGATGACCTATTTTGCGTTGACCCGCATACAGCGATTTCAGTTAATACAGAAAATACGCCAGTACTATTTTTCCAACTTGCCAAATCAAATGCTGTGTGTATATATGCGTCAGCAATAATACCAAACGTTAATTTATTAAAGTAACATATTTGTTTTATTGTGTGTAATAAATAATCATCTTTGTAGGTGCAATAAAATAATATGGATGTATTTCAAATTGAATATGACCTTTATTCGTGATAAGTTCACACATGTTTTTCAGCTGTCTTAACAATTGTTCTCTTAGAGACATGCATGCACTAGGCCCCCGGCTGCACGGACGCGCGCCCTATGAATAAGTTAAATCGCGCTCCGAAAATGAAATTTCTGAGCGCACATTTGACAACACATTTCTCAACAATTCCTTCTTTAATCATTTTTCATCTCACTATGCGAACAATCATCTGGGTATTTCAAATGTATTTTATGTTTTAAATACATTCAATATGCATTTGTTTTTTGCTATTTTAATTATATTTTAGAATATATTACTAACTTGAACATGATAAACATATTAAAAATGTATTTGTTTCGCAAAGGTATAAAATGGTTTCCCACTACCAGTTTTTCTTATGTAGCATGAGCGTTCATTTAATAATTAAATTAGACATTACTGTCACACCGTCATAAATGTCACACCGCTGTAGCAAGCGATTAGAATGTGCGGTTTTCTAAAGCAGGTTTTAACAGTTCCGGTATAACTATAGTCACGTCGCGTTGAGAATCCAGTGAATTATCACTGTCCGCAGGCCAAGCTAATTTAAATTGTATTTATCGTAAAATTTTAAATCATTTATTATCAGAAAAACACGTTCACAGTGACCAGTTGCAGCCAAATATTCAAACCTTATTATTGTATTATTATTGTAAACTTTTATAAATCATGATTTCTTTTGATATTTAAGCTTGTTCGTTTTTGATTTCGTGAAGTCTAAATTACATTAAAAAATAACTGAGAACTAAAACCTTTTACTGTGATAAAATTTATTTTGCATTCTGAAAAACATTCTTTAAACAGTTTAACTGCTCGATTGCCTAGAAGCTTTTGTAATTAAACATCACTAGAGAGCACACGCTAAAAATATCTAAAACAACGGATGCCCCGCGAACGTTAATTGTCGGCTTATGTCACCGGCTAAGCCAATTCAATAAAGTCCATTTTAGCCGCAACCCGGCCCGGCCCCTAGTAAGCGAAGTGTTAAAACCGCAGCGTGTGACGCTGTCGACTAATTAAGCGTTTTTGCGATCTTGTTAAAATGCAGCTTTTACTAACCGACAAACAGAGTACGTGCGGCCTCGCTGCGGTTCGCGCTTTGCTCGCGATTATGTTCATTGCTGATGTTATAGTTTTATGTACGGCCGTATTACTGTGACGCTGAATTTTTCATTTGCTTATTTAAAACATTTACAAATTACACTGAAAACGCCTCTAGTAAAGTAATAATACTGGTTCGAAAAAAACTACGAATTGGGTCACTGGTTATTTATTTATCAGTCTACGAGTACCTTATATTTTTTGAGTATTAATTTATGTTATACCTTCAATATCAAAATCGAATGTATCTAACATTTTAACAAGTATTTTTATTACCCAGAAAATGGAAAAAAAAATAAAGTTAATGCTGGGTATCAATAAAATAAGTATCAAAATTTGTTGCTAAACGTAAAACTCGACAATGGCTCCACAAATAAGGCTATATTTTTAATAAATGGAAGTTCTGATAGAAAAAAAATTAAAAATTTCGTTGAACACACAATAAGTTTATATTTTCTTTTATCAAAGAACCACATAGTAAATAAAATCCATCCATTATCATCATCCTATCAGCCGATAGACGCCTACTACAAGGCATAGGCCTCTGCCAAAATTGCCTCGATGACCGGTGTTGCGCTGTCTGAATCTAGCGATTTCTCGCGACCTTTATTAAATTGTGTATATATCTCAATCTAATCGTATATATGACCTCCCTCTTGCTGGCAAATATTTGTAGTCGATCATTCTAGAAATCTTGCAGACTACAAAATAGCAAACTTATTTCTGTAATCGTCGTTTTGTTATTTAGACATAATAATCCATTTATGAAATATGTGTAAAAATATTTTTAATATTTATTATTACCTGTGAATTTGTTATTACATACCAGTGCATTTTGATCAACTTTTGTAGTGCCCTAACATATGTATATTTATGGCATGTTCATTTACTGGTCGGGACGTAATCACTGCCACAACGCAGTTAAATTTCCACGTACATGTTTAAATTCCGTTAATAATGCGTTAAAAGGTTTTTTAAACAATGAAAACAACGTACGTAACTAATGGCCTTGATAACTGATGGTATCGCGGCCACAGGTTTAACACGTACGTTACGTGTTCCTAAAATCATCAATCATAATATGAACCCGCATTTTGTGTCGTTAACAAAAGCAGGTACAAAGAATTCTGTAAGTTTGTAATAGATAATTATCACTTACGTGCGAGTGTAGTGTATTAGTGAATATATTATGAGCCAGTGACTCCGCATTATTGTGACAATTGAAAAGTTTTTAATTAGAGGTGGTAGTGGCTTGTACCATTAGACTTTTTATTGCGTCGTAATAATACATCGCATTGTCGATTTTTGATGTATTATTTATTCATATCTGTAAGTAAACTCTGTAAGATAGATACGAAAAAATACGAAAGATTTAATCTGTGAAGTAGTTGTCTATCTAACAATTAATTGATATACATTTGAGTTTAGTGTTGTTTATTCGGGTATATCAATTAATTATTTATTTTATTTAAATTGTTGTTTTAAAAATACATAGGTTTGCATGTTAATTACAAACTCGGTTAGTTTTTCGTGCATCACATTCTCCTCGGAAATTTTTGTAAGTTAAAATTTAAGTAAGGTTGACAAATGGCGACAACGTGCCGGTAAACGGAGTGGGGGTACGCTCCCCACTTGGTGGACCGATGACACAGGATTGTGGAAAGATCTACTTTCCACAATCCTGTGTCATCGGTCGGTGAAGCGGGAATCACAGGTCTGGTCATCGTGGCGATGTGATGATGATCACCTGAAGCAGCTCCTGCATCACGTCTATGTAAGATCATCTGCGGTTGATGTCATAACTGTAAGTTCAAATGTAGGTTGATTTTTAAGTTTTTTTTTCATAATTTTTTAAACTTATAATACACACTAAGTCCTCATTCAAAAGCGACCAAATAAGGTTAGCAATGTGTGAATACCGATAACATTGATATAAAATTTATCAATAAAATTATAGAATCATGTTACATTGCACGTATTTTGCAGATAAAATAAATAAATTCTACGAAAATCCTTTTAAATTTGGCCTATATTAATAACAAGCATTAAGCCGAGTAAAAGGCGAAAAAACAGGGTAACTATATGTAGATAAATAGGTTAATATGTGATAAGTGTAGAGTAGGCGGAATTAACACACAGAAAGCTCAAAATACCCCGCCTTAATTGGATAATTCCGAACGGGATTAATTTAAAGTTCGACCCATTGATGAAGTACGCTGCGTTATAAATCACTGGGCAAATAAACAGTGTGACCGGAATTAATATTGCTATCCTAATGTTCGACAGAAGATAACATCTTCAATATAAATGACACAGGCTTGAGTATCGGCTTTTTTTGCATATCTTAATTACGAAACACTCAGTATTCCTTAATTATATTGCAACTACGTTTTGGTATACATATATAATGTTTTTGTACAATTTAATTACCCAAGTGATTTTTTTAATGACAAATATAAAAAGTATGATCATAATGAATAAGGTTAATAATTTATTATGATACGTCTAATGCTGGACGGAAAGGACCGGCTGTCTATAGATTTTATATAGGACCATATGACAGGTTAGAAGTGACTTGTATTTACTTTCTATCGACTGACTACCTTACCAAGCTTTTCAGTCCATTTTATGGCTTGATGTCTTGCGCTATACTTGCCGGTCCAGAACCAAAGGCCTCAGTGGCAGATAGTTCTGCGCACTATTTAGCCTGCCTACTGTCATTTCAATCTGACAATCCGCTGGGCCATGTCGAATACCTTTGGTCCTATACGGATCTTCTCATGCCTGATTCAACCTCTGCGAGAAATCCCAAGTATTAGTTCTTTCCATTGCCTATTGGGGAATGTGGGTTTGCTAATAAATTCAAGAATTATTGTAATTATTATCGAATATCCAAGTAGTGTAGAACTCTCTATGGTACTGGTATATACATGTAATTCATGTCCATTCATTTTATCGATCGTCATTCAGCGAGCTTTCGTGACTTACTTCATTAAGAACGTACTCGATTCAGCGAACTAGAAAAAAAAGTTGCTTTTTAACATCGCAATATTTTTCCTTAACGAATTTACAACTTTAAAAGTAAACGCCACGGTACTGAATCTATGAAGTAGTTGTATATGTTAACATAAATGTAAGTCCATGTTTGTAATGAGTGACAAGAAAAGTAATAAATTATTTTTATCGGTTTTTGAATATATATTTTATTATTTAAATCTTAGTATACATAACTATTAAGAAACATCAAATAATGCTCTGCTTTCTATCTCTTCACATTTCTTGTATGCTATAACCATAGTATATAATGACGTAACTGTTTATTCATGTTTATTTTTTAAAGAATAAATAAAACAAAAAATCTATTTTCAGTAAGTATGTTCGGCTAGGAAGGGCTGTTACCAATGGATGACTTACGGCAGTGAAACGTGGTTTCATTTCGAGCCCCTTTGTGGCAAGTCCAGAGTTGCTCAACGGGCTATGGAGAGAGGTATACAAAAGATTTCTTTAGTATAGGAATGAGGAGAATCAAACTAAAGTAATTAACTGGTAGTTTTGTGAATTGGCAGCAGGCAAGTCATAAATCGCACAGAAAAGATAGCTGCTGGAACCCTAAAGTTCTGATCAGGGACGAGCAAGCGCAACGTAGGAGGTCCACCTACAAGGTGAACAAACGACCTTTCAATTGTTTCACAATTTTGGAAAATTACAGGGAAGGCCAATGTCAAGCCGTAGACGTCCCATCGGTGAAATGATGATGGTAAAAGGTTGGTGTAGATAATACTGAAAAGAAATAAAAACTCGAGTGCTGTGTAGTCACTAAAATTGTTGTACTCTATCTTTATTGTCTGTAGTAAATCAATAAATATTTTCGTTGGAGTGATACGTACTTAGAAAACGTCTGTGTCATATTGCCACTTTTAATGATGTTAGTGTACTAGCGACTTCATTAACGTAATAAGTACCCGAGGAAAAACGCTCATTTTCTCTCCGACTGTGTTTGCTGAGGCGAAACGTCTATTCGTTTCCGCCCTAAGCAAATAACAGGGAGGTTCTCGCTAAGTGTCAATGTGTGAACAGCTTTTGTGTTTAGATATATTGTGTGCTGGAAGGAACATCACATTGTTACGTTACGTAATTTATTATTATTGTGTTTTGACGCTTCGATTTTGCAACACGGGGTGTAATGCAATATATTGTGTGCATATCAGTGAATATAAAATAAGCAAATTAGCTCGATAATTGTACAATTCTTGCTTAATAAATTATTAGACATTGTAAATTTACAAGTCATTAATAAAATTTGTTGCATATTATGCTTGTATTTAATAAGACAAGCAAATATCTAAATATTCTTTAAACTTTTTTATAGGTGACGTTATTACAAAGGTAAAAAACTTAAAAAAAAAACGTCTACGTACAATATTAACTTGGAGAACAATAATTCTGTTCCTTCCTTTAATTTTCGTTAAAAATATATGTCATTAAGTTTGGGAAAGAAAAATTACTCAATTCGGCGAGATCTTTCACAGGTCATTAGTTTTTCGGATTGGGCAGCGTCTTTAATTCATGGTCGTTCAGCGAATAAAGCCCCGGGCGTCGAACCCGGCTACCGCAATAATTGAAAGAGGCGGTTAATTTCACGTGCGATCGCCTGCTCGATATTAGGGGAACCTAAAAGTAACGTCTGTTAACGTTATTTTAAATTATGGTCGTTGAAAGCTCTAGGACGGAGCTAAGGCGGGAATCTAACTCAATTCATCAAAGTTGGTTGCAGCCTATTTTATTATTTGCTTTACCTATTTAGTATTTATGATGACCTACGTTGAAGGTCACCCAGAGAACAATGGAGTGAGCTAGGCACTGAGTTTCGCTGCGAGATCGGGTTCGGAGATCTCAGAGATCCGCAGAAGAACCAAAGTCACCGATATGGCTCTAAGAATTGCTCATTCGAATTGGTAGTGCGCGGGCACATCGCTCATGCAACCTGGACTAGGTTGGGGACGAAAGGTTATGGAGTGGCGAGTTAAGTCTCGGAAAGTAGCAGGATACTGGTAGCACAAGACTGTTCATCGTGACGATCTTTGTGGGGTGACCTTAGCCTTATAGTTGGCGTCTATTGGTTGATATGATAGTGGTTGAGTTTTGGAAATATACCTATGAAAATATGATATTGCTGAAATCCGTTATTCTAATTTTTATCTATTTTGTTTAGCTTAATAGCCGAAATCTGTAAATAAAAGTTGAAGACGTTTGGCTATTAAAAAAAAAACTTAATGCAATGTACGTGAAGCGGTAGCGTGTTATTATATTTGCATATTTTAAACGTACTACTCGGATCAGTGGTTTAAACGAACATATTCATGCAATATCATTTTTAATCGGTGTAATGATGCACGAAACGTTTTTAATTAACGTTACAGTTTTGTTTTTGTACTTTGCTGCTCCTTATTTTATGAAGCTATTTATTTCGTTAGACCTACCTTTACGACACATAAATATAGAAAATAATTATTACATTGTACGACGATGACATTGCCTATAACATTGTACAATAAGCATTTATAAAATTATAAAATCCTTCCTAATTCTCTTATTAAGATTTTTCATTTTAATTGAAACAATTTGTTTTATTCTATATACCTTAAATGTTACGCTGACTAAAATATATGTATACATATATACATATTAATAAAATTCTGCATATTAGTACATACGTAAAGCTTCTTTCTATAGTATTTCTGTACCTGAATTTTAAGATGTATGTATCGTTTAACTGATATGGTTGAGCTATATTTTATTGGTTCCATATCAGCGTGGTGATTCTTATTTTAAATCACAAAATCTTGCGGCGACCAACCAGCGCTTATACAGGATTATTTGTTATCAATGGCTTCAGTAATAATTAAATTTGCAGACTTTACTGCCAGAAGTTATAGTTATAGCCTTCCGCCTTCTAAAAGAAAAATAAAAAAGAAACTAAGCGACTTAATAAAGTTCTTAACTGTACAGAAAGAGGTGTCAGAAGAAACTAGTGTCGTTACGAAAATGTCGAAACTAAAACATTAGTTAATCTACGTCTTATTTATTATTTTTATTGGTTGTCTAAAATATATTTGATGTATTAAGGATTGATGGAATTTTGTTTCGGTGCTCTCGAACAAACAATAACTCCATAAAATATTTAACAGTAGAGGATGCCTACCAATTACCTCAAAAGTGTGGTACTTATCAAAAATATGTTTAAGAGAAATTTTTATCGTTTTCGTTTACCTGAACTGGTAGAATATTATTTTTATAAGTGGCAACTATGAAACCCAACGAGTTTACGTGCGACTAACCTTAATGTTACTTTTACCTCTGGAAATAGTTACCGCTCGCCGCAATGGACCATAATCCCATTACCCTACATTGTAATAAGGATTACGTTCCTGTGTTTAAAAAATGTAACTGACTATTAATATCTATACTGGTTTTGTGCTGTTATTGGTTATTATACGCTTTTAAATGTTTTAATTATCTCTCACGGCAACTCGCGTGGATATTGTTTTACTTAATTAACTTTATCAAAGGAATACTTACCTTTTTAATCAGTTTATTGCTTTTAAACGAAATACTTGTTAAGATATGTTCATTCTCTCATGTTAGACGATAGACGCGCCCACTGCAGAGCATAGGCCAACCCTCAAGATCGTCACGATGATCCAGATTACGTCGCCTAGTGTTTCAATTAGTAATTTTTTACAATACCGTAATTTCCCTCGAATAATATTTCGATTTATCTTCCATAAATATCTGCTTATGTAGAATTTTTAAATAAAAAATAGTTACATACATAGTTGTAGCCTGTTTTATTAAAGGCCATACATATTTTGAAATTGAAATAAAGTTTATTCGGACAGTATTCATAAAAATCTAATTTTATTTATATTCCTGGCCACTTAATTGTCACGTGTAGAGTTAAAAATTGAATAAAATGAAAAAATATAATTTTATATGCCGTATGTATTTTGAAATAATATTTTTTGATAAAAATTATTTTGGCAAGCATCGCTCTTCACCCAGAGTTAGGGTGCGGCCCATTACGCCGGTACATTCTTATCCAAATACTCGTTTCAACGCTCCGTTGTTCCATATTTAAAGCGAATAATAGGCGAAGTTTCATATTAAATGGTTAAAATTTTGTATGGAACTTTAACTATAATGTTTGCTTTAACTACTGGATATAAAACCGTGCCGTAAGTTTCCTTTTATAAAGGAAGTTCACGTAAATAATTACGTTATCTATGTAGCTATAGTGTGATGGGTGATTGGATTAGGTAAGAATATTACTATTTAAACAGATTTGATATGAAAATCCTACGATTTTGGTGGTAAAGTTTAAGTGTTACTTAAAAGGTAATTTTATTTGAGTGGAATATTAACATGATAGCCTATATATGCCCCAGGACTTCCTGCGACCATGACTGTCTTCGGTTCACCTAGTAGGGAGTATATCTACGCCGCGACTTCCCGAAATCTTCGCTATGCCGTTAGTCTAGCTGTGGTACCTGGCCGCGTCTACCGGCTTGTCGTAGCCACCCGAGAACTTTTCGGTCCCAACGATCATCGGTGACATCGATGTACACCGCTCACTTTCACTTTAGACTAGTAATTCTTCGAGCTACGTCGGTGGCTTATAGTTCCTATGCAGATCTCCTCTTTTCTGATTTCATTTCGCGGCGAAGCACCGAACATAACTCTCTCCATTGCTCTTTTGGTGTTCTTGAGCTGTCATATAAGGACTATCGTAAGCGTCCACGTTCGTGATCCATAAATCACCGGCAACAGGTCAAGATATTACTATATTTTGGACGAGAAGACATTACGGAATTATCATTTTATTAGAGATTTGATGTCATGACCAAACCGTAAACAAATTTCTAAACTCGAACTTGACCAGCTTTTATATCCTTCTATATTTCAACGATCATATGAATACATCTCGAGGCGAGCCAATAAAGAAAAGTATGTATAAAGATCTCGGTCTCGTTAGTGGCATCCGCCGCGTCGACCGGAGACTTATATTGAAATGGTTCTTATGCTTGTATAACGAACGGCCGCGTACCATACTTGAAGAAATCAATTTTATTTCTAGCTCCGGGCAACGTTTGAATTGTACTTGAAATGTTTTAGTTGCTATTAGCGCTTATACAGATTGATTGGTTGTAATTGTAAAATCTTTAAATCAACCTGTACCAAAAACAATGGTTTATTTAGTTTTAGATATATTAAATAACGTAATGATAATATAGTAAATAAACGTTTTCGAAATTTTGATTGCTACATATTAAAATCAATTATTGTTTACTATCTATCACTAAAGACTTTGTTCTGTCAGGTGTAATTGATCTTTCGTATTCCAAATAAAAAAAAATATGTAAAAAACTTCAAAGAGGTGAGATTATATAGAGTGATTGTTAATAGGTGTTAGAGCATAAAAGTTTTTTTACTGACAAATGAGCTATATATTCACCCGCTTAAAGCTTTTAGAGCTATAACCAATCGGAAGATGAAAAGTTAAGGTTTGCATATAAAATATTGATGTCATTTCCTACTGCAATGTTGCTTATGCTACCCATGCTGTCATACATAAAGAGCGTTCATAGGGATTTATTTTACCAAAATAAACAAGATTTTTTCAATACTCAAAATAAATGTAGTGTTAAAATATGCCCAAATATTGAATGCCAATATCGGATTGGGTGTAGTTGGTCCTCAAAAGTAATCGATAATTACAAATAATTGCTTAACGCCACGATTATTTTAATTAAAAATAACTAAACAATCATACTTTTTGTAAACTTAATGAAAAGTAGTAAAAAAATTTACTCTGATTAAATACCCTGGAATTATAAAGAAATCTTTTTAAAGCAAATACTAGCTGGCTCGTTCCTGAAAGAACAGGACAGCGATATCTTGTATTCTTCTCTTGATTCGCGGTCGAAAGAAATTGCAACACCGTGAAGATTTCTAAAAAAAGTTGTATAGAAGACCAAAGCCACGAAATTACAGGTATAGGTAACAATGTTATAGAAAAAATTTGATTTATAATTTTATTTAAAGGTGTGATAATATCCTATGTCAGCAATAATTTTAAATATGGGTATATAAACTCATGTTAAATGATCCAATATTTGGTATTGTGTAATACACAACTGAATATATAATATATAAACGGGCTGTCGACATAGTCCAAACTGAAGGCACAGTTTGGATCGATTAGCGAGATAAATAAACGTGGAAACAGTTGGAGGGGACCTTTACTCAAACTGAGATCATATCACGGAAATTAATTGACTAACCTTACAAATACTGGATATAAGGTCAAGATGATAACACTAACAAAATTTAAAATGTTAAAAAAGTTATTTGAAGTAAATCTTTATTATAATAAAAAGTGTTCTGTATTTAATCTATAAATAAGGCTTACTTTCATTTATAACTTCATAGGTTACAATGGTCCTAATCGAAATCTCTCAAAGAGCGGTTAGATAAAATGTGAACATTTGTCGTGCCGCGAAGGTAAAATCACGAGCGACTTAAACGAAGAACAGAGCGGACGTGGACGAAGAGGAATGGGGACGGATGTACTTTAAATTCGCTCCGGCTCTAATGTCTGATGGAATCAGCTTGTATTGTTTGAATTTCAAATGGCGATTCGAAAATGAATAATGACTCATCACGTTTTGTTTGTTTGTTCCTGTATGTTCGTTTGTCAACGAGGGCTTTTTATTTGTTTGTTTAAAGATTTATAGTTTTTACATTTTTATTGCAATCCTTTTTTTTCTATAGTCAAAATCGTCATCATACTCATTTATGCAGGACTTATGTCCAGAATAAATAGGACAGCTACAGGATTGATCGAAAATAGAAATTATCGTAATATAATACGCTTGGGTACAAGATTTATTGCTTTTAAAATAAATCTTAAAGAAACTATCTTACAAAAATTCTGCCAATTTTTGACACATTTGTTCTAAAAATCATAATAAAAGTGTATAAAAGCAGTTACCGTGCCAGCCGAAGCCTGCCGCAAGCTACACTGCACCGGCAGCGCATTAAGAAAGCGCGAAATACAAAGTATATTTTTCTCAATTCACACTAAATCGAACTGGAAGCGGGCGCGGGCAAATTGAAAACAGTCGACTCCGGCTCGTTATGGAGTCGACTCCACCATTTATCTTCATTCGGCCTTTCAATAGAATTGCCGGCGACATTTTCCGCAACTCAAACGGTGGAACTACTTATTATTTCGAACAGCTCGGGCTTAACGATTCGGCTTGAAGTCGAGCGCACCTGTCTTTTGCCTGGCCTTACGCGCTGCGGTCCGACTCCGGAGAGAAAGGGGACGTTTACATTCGACGCCGTGCTATCTAATACAATTGAATGTTAGTTTCGCTCTCCTCCGCTCGTAAAATTGTTTTGTTTACACATTGCCACACTTGAAGCGGGATACATGCTTTTTACTTGAGCTACTTTTATTGTAATTTTAATTGTTAAAAAAAATAACTTAAAAGAAAGTTAGCAAACTAAAACTTTGGAGTTGACAAGAATATTTCTGCTTTTGAATGAATGTGGGGTGATTTCTTGTAAAGTAACGTGTTACGCAACGCCAAAGTTAAAATCACAAGTTAAGTACAACGTCGAGTAATTAACAATAGGCAATACAATTTGCATTTGTCTCTGAGTGCCCACTTAATCGAGCGGCGCGAATCTCAGCACGGAGTTGTTCTGCAACCCCTAATCTTATGTAAAGTACGCAAGCGAATAAGCGTTCCGAACAATTAAAAATTTTTCTAATAATCTGTTAGATAACAGCGCTCTTATTATTTCATATACCATAGTAAGTTGTACTGCAACGGTGAATAATTATAATATATCACAAACAGTAAAGTAAGCCAAACTTCTGTAACGCAATTTTTTTTTTTTTTGTGTGCATACATAGTATTGCTTGATCAATAAAATAACCCTAGTCTTTTGTTGGAACTAGGACTTATAGTGGTGAAACGTGATGTGAATTGTATACTACTATAGCTCGTAACGGTATTTGGAAATATCGTGAAGAAACTATTACATCCTATGACTAAAAATCCGATGTCTGAATGCCTAATGTTATGTCATCGTTATCATTATCATTTCAGTCTAACTTACACTGCTGGACAGAGGATTTCCTCATGAGTTCAGAAAGGACCGGTCGGAAGCCACCTTCACCGATGACCTGCACAAGGTCGTCACACTGCCAGTTCATGATTGCCTCTCCAGAATCATGAGACTCCAATGGTTATCAGTTCTCTACTAGCTATATGACCCGCCAGCTCCCACGCCAATTCGCAGGACTATGTCGATTACTTTTGTTCGTCTACGAATCTCTTTCTTGATTAACGTTTAAGAGCCGTAAGACGTTTCTAGAAACACAATAAGCCTAGGCCTAGCCTAGTTTTTAGTTCGCAACCTGCCGAGCTGGAAGGACACGTACTAATATGTTAAATTGAATTTAAAACTTCGAGTATTTATATATTATGTCAACTCCGCTTGCAGCTCGTGAATTGTCGAGTTTGGGCGGAATAGTCAGCTGCGACCCTATCCTTTGTTGGTTGCGGATGATAGTGCGTGCCAGGAGTACAAACGTCCCTTTTCACTCCTGTCGAGACTAAAGGAGCTTCTGTTTACCGCCCTAGTAGCTTTTGATTGACAAATATATTTGTGTTTGTGTAGTTCGCTCGTACGTTTGTCGCGTACGGGATGTTTGCTCCGAAAGAATACAGCTGCCGCCGCTGTTGTCACGTGCAGGTGTTTGAATAACGCCGTGCGCTCGTTCTCCGTACTGGTGTCCACCTATCATAACATATTGTGTAGATACAGTGATATATTTATTTCGAATACTTCCTTTCTGTACAAAATGCTTGTATTGTATTATCTTATTATCAGTCTATCTGTTTTTAATGTAGAACTATTTAAAAAAATATTTTGTGATGAAATTATCCAGATTTAGATTATTTTTTTTTATCAAAAATGTTAGTGTCAAAGTTGATTATTCACATATTAATACTTTGGCCTAACATTCTTAGCGAATGATTGAGGAAGTCCGAATGTGTAAGATCAAAGTAACACCCTGCGGGTTGCGGCAAGCAACAAGTGATTTATGCACGTCAGACATTCCAGAAATTGGTGGCGGTCGCCAAGGGTATTTATCAAATATACGTCATGATGAATTACGACTCAACCGCGACCGCAGAGAAACAGAGCGTAAAGGTTACAGCGAATACGTTTTCATCGCTGGATCTTATCGAAATGTAATATTATACAAGAACAACATTCATGTTTTATAATATACTCATACTGCGTATTGTCAGTTTAATAATAGACAGTAAACTATGCTCAGTATTTCTCTACGAGATTAATTAGGGATGAGAAGATACGTAGAGGAATGATGAAAGTAACCGGCATAGCTCAGAGGATTGATAAGTGGAAACACCAGCGGAAGTTCCCATAGGGCGCAGAATAGATGTCCGCTTGGGTTTTTAAGTTGTAAAGTGGAATCAATGGACCGGACAAGTGTAACTTAAGACGTCCACGTACAAGATGGATACACAACTTAATTAAAGTCGTTGAAGACCGCTAAACGTAGAGCGTTTCCAAAAGATTCTTTTAAAAACCCATGGAGAGAAGTGGAGCTGGGATCAATGATCATTAGTGGATATGATACGACAAAAATGATAAATTGATTTTTTTCCCATCACCTATGTTATATATGTAATACGAATTTTGACTTAGAAGTAACGTTCGTATACTGGCTTTGAGGGACCAAAATTTCAACGATGTCAAACCCATATCAAGGCACCGAAATGATTAACCAATGATAAGAGAATGCGCGGCTTGACTGTTCAAATAAGTAAAATCGTAATACACTTAACGTTTTGCAGATATGTCATAAATGTCGTAATTCCCCCGACGCAAGCCATAATATTAAATTTTATCGCATCTTAAAGTTAAGTGTACGAGATATGAAATGACTGTCTAATGGTTTGACGTGGAGGCATTTTCGAAATTATTTTAACGGTATAACGAATTCCGTTTATGCACTGACGTTAATACAATAATTTATTGCTCGATATGGTAATGTTTAAAATTTTTTACAAAATTTTCTCGCTGAACAACATGGCACTATTGATATTCGTTTTATTCGTAGCAGGATTCTATATAATTATTATTCTATATAATTATATCAAACATTACAACACTTTATCGTTTTTATTATCATATTCTTTATTTCAGCTGTAAGATGTCCACTATTAAGGATATATTAGACGCAGACCACCGCTTATATCATATGTCTACGCCTCAACGCTTCCGCGGCTATCTTATTAAAGTAACACAATAATAAGTGTAAGATTTTAAACTGTGCTGTTTTAGATAGCCCATCCCTGGGTATGCTTGGTTCACGCTACCTCTAAAACCTTCGTTGTGCTATCACGATCGTTAAAGTCCACATCAATCCATCTTCCGCCTAAAAGTCCCTAAAGCAAGTGGGAGTTAAGGTCCCCCACCCTGAATACCCGCGTCTTCGAAAGCCATGTTTGCGTTAGGGGAATACAGTTCGGAGGGTCGTCGCGGGCGGCGTCTCTGTGCCGACGACGTCGTCTCCGAGCGGGATCTGTCCTCTGCCGATACTTGTCGTTTTTCTACGTAATTATTAACACATGATGAGTAAATGTATTGCAATATATAATATACCTTAATGCAACAGCCTCTACCATGGTAGTTTCTGAGCAACACTTCATGTATTACAAATCTTAACTAATATTTATATTTTCGAATATCCAATAGTTTATGAGTTCCGATTTAGCGTTCTCTCGACAAATCACCGTTCCCTTTGTGTTCGTTAAGAGAAATACCGCGGGAGGTCGGCGACGATCAAAGCCGCTTTGTGCAAACAACAAAACGCTTTACTGCACAGCTTACCTGATCGACAAACGGTCATGTATTGGCCAGCGACGACTAAAAGCATACATGTTTATTTAATCAACCACTTGTTTGACCGCGGCGATGATTACGGAGCAGACAGGCGGACTCGCATCACCGACAATGCTATTTACAATGTAGATTGACGCATGTTTGTTAAATGGCAATATATTCGTCCAATGAGACGGCTTTGAAAACTAACGAGTTCCATTATTCACAGAAGTAAGCGAGAAAACGAATATGACGTCATCATTTCAGCCGTTGGACGTGTCCATCTCTGGATATGGGTCTCTTCCAACGATTCTTAATAAGACTCGTTGGAAGCGGTTCTATATCGAACGTCTTTCGACGTCGTTAACATGGTCACAGGACGTTTTTGTTGCACAGTTCAATACTATGTAAAATTGTGCTATACAATATCTGGCTTAAAGTAGTCTCACTATCAATGATGACATTTACTAATATTAGGCGGCGAAAACAACGTCACAAAGGTATCTCCCCGCCTTTCTCTCCCTCGGCTTCTGCCTTATGATGACAACAAACCCAAATGTCAATGTGATTTATCAATAATGAAGTTTTTATCAGATTTTTCATTGTTAAATACCTACTTTCGGTGAGTACATGTTAATAATGCATTGGTTTCAATCTCTGTTGCGTTTAAAAGTATGCCTTCGACTGTTCATTGTGTACTTGACTTTACAATTAAGAACGATTACGAGACTTAGTTTGGCCAAACAATAATGGTTCGCTGTATTGTTAATGCGAGCGGTATGTAGAAATTATACAGTTTTATAACATAATGTGACTATATAGATTGTCTTATCAGTCATCTCTTATCACAACACCATCTCTTGTCTCAACATGATGAGCCGAGAAGTGTTTGGAGTGGGGTACTTTATTTTATTAATTCCAAACACTGTACTGCTATAAGGAGACTGAACCTTTCATTTGAAAACAGTACAATTAGGGAAACGCTCGTTAAAATATAGTAAAAAAATAATTGAAGTATTTTTTCCACGGATAGTTCGCCAGTTTTTATAAAAAAAGAACAAACTAAAAACTTTCTGTGACATGAAGGTAAAAAAGAAATCATCCGTTAAAAGCATTGTTTCAATACGTACGAACGCGAAGTAAATTCATTAATAATTTTATAACGGAAGTGAATTTCGTAGCAAAGTGAAGTTGGAAGCAAAATAATTATTTCAATAAGAAGTAGAAACTTACTCCATGGACGCTGCGACCGATTAAATCAACATTTAATAATTAAAAACTCTTTGTCATGACAACTTATTTAATTAAACATTTTCTTTTAAGCCGTACTTTTATGTTCAAGCAATTCAAGGTTTATAATGCATGGTGCGAAGTACTGGAACATTTTTATATTGACGTATAACTTGGTGGTTTTCAAGCATTAAATAAATTAACATTGTTGATTATTGACATTTATGCGACTAAGCAAATAGCCGATCAGTCTGCCGCCGATACGATGTAGAAATATTCAATATCGGCTGCACGTTCGCCGCCGGCCGTCTGTCAGTCGTGTTCCCATCGATTTGATAATCCTACAGAACGCACGCTTCTGTCAGCCTAATCACTGCGCTAGAAGTGTACAAGGATTCAGCTATGCTGACTGAGGATGAAGCTTATCATTAGAATTTACAGGCAAAGCTTTTTTCAGAAATAAAAAAACAAAGCCTTAAAGACTATCGAAAAGTTGAAAAAAAAACATTGTTATTACCCTATAAAAAATCATTCAATTATTACCGTGTTTTGAGTAGTGGCGGCTCGGATACAGAATATTATGAAAACTTTCGCGAATTTGCGTGCCTCCGCTAAAGAAGTGACAAAAGAAAGGCATGTTTACAAGTACCTACTTTCGCATATTATATAAGTGTTAAATGTCTAATGTTTTATTTATTTAGTATGTTTGTTGTCAACTTTTTGTTAATAATAATGATCATTTATATGAACAGAAACCAAAAGAGCGCATTTTGATACAAATTATAATTAAATTGAGTTCTGCAATAGCACTCTTCAACTTAAATTAAGCTATGAATATAATAGGCTCCACAACGAATCCTGATCTAAGAAGGCTCACAACAAATTCTATCGGGATATTCGTGATTACTTCCACAGATGTCCTTAATACAGAAGCTTGGGCATTTCATTCCCAAATTAATAAACTAAAAATCCTGTTTTTTGAAGTAATATATTTTAGTAGTTCGATGAAGTCAAATTTATTTCATAATTATTTAGAGGGAGTTGTTGTAAAAGCGTACACAGTTGCTTACACTACATTAATATTGTTTCCTTAACCATGACAATTTTTGTCACTTGGTGAATAATTGCTATTATAACCACGTGTCTATATATATAAGCAAGATGTGTTTCGAAAAAAATATTTTTACTATAAACATTAAATTACTTACATACCTAGTTTTAGATTGTGAAGAAATAGTGGCAAATGGATTAGTTTTAGGAGAGTAAAGCATTATTTGCTTTTAATTTGGCAACATCGTCCGTACGTGCGTCCGTGTGTGCCCGCGCCGTGGTTACGTGCCCGGTGCATGTTTCATTGGGAATTTAAGCCCGCTTAAAGCAACTCGGCATTAAATTGTCGTAATTCAGGAGACCGCGGACTTGTTGCGAAAGGATTTCACCCATTAATTTATATTAGTAACAAGTACAGGATTTTAGAATTGAAATGATGATGAAACTGTAGCGTTCATACGAGGAGAATGTTTTATTAATAGCCACTGCAGCCATAATAATTACTTTTGAATGTTAAATTATTTTTGGGAAAATTTGAATTTAAACGCCGCCAATGATTTTGTAAGGAGTACACATTTGTGAAAAGTATCTGTAGATATGTAATATACACCACATCGATCACACCCGGCTTTCATTTTCTTCGTCATCAAATAGGATCAAATATATGGTGACTGCCATCAGGTAAACACGTAAAAATAATAGCTTAAAAATGGTAGCGTCGATGATTAAATTTTTATGTAATAACAAATGTGCACGAGATTAAAGCAGCTGAAATAAAACATACGAAAATACTTTTACATGTGCTGTTTTGTTGTTTTATTGCCAACGTCAATGATGATTAAAGAACTATCGATTTTATATTTAGATAACGCCAGTCCGAAAAATTCAAAATATTTTTGTCAAAAAGTCGTTACAAAATCAACTTTTACGTTTGTCGTTAATTAGATTCTGGTTGTAACTACATATATGTAAATAATTAACTATGTAACTAGTTGTGGTTTTATGAAACATTGACTTCTGAAAACGAATTTTAGTTTAGCTCCATCTTCTACGCCCTGTCTCCTATAATTTTCAGAATCTGTAATACTGCCATACCAGAACCAAAAACACTTTTGTATACGTAAGACCCAATAGGATCCCAGAAAATTTTCTTTAAGCTTCTGTTCTGAGGTTTAAAGATAATGTCACGGGACGTCTTTGGTGCTAAGGGACTGCACTTTAAATGATTTCATAGAAGCGCATTCCTTAAGAAAGGAGTGTTTATCTAATAGATCGTCGGTTATCTCAATATTTTTATTAAAATGTGTAATCATATATCTTTCTAAAAATATATTTACACTGAGTTTCTTTTTTTTCTTTATCATCCTAACGGGAGGTACTCATCTGGACTTCAATAAGCAATGTATTTTATCCTAAGTTAAATGAAGGATTTTTGAGTTTGAATGTTAATGCAATTTCTTCCGGCACATAAAAGATTATAAAGCCATTAGTGAGTAGTCCATACTTCGGAGAGGCCGTCTAGGTACGAACCCTCGCGGCGCCTACATCTGCTGTTGGAAAGTAACGCGTAGGCACGAAGAATCTAAAATAAACAGTGTAATAATTAAGATGAAGAAGCAAAAATGTGGTGTTTTTTCAGACCTTCGTTTCACAAAAACTGTGTTACATTTAGCTTGTCTAGTAATTTTAGAGCATAAAAATCTGAATACATTTTTATGTACATTAAAAAATTGCGTTTTAGAATCATGTGAATAAATTATATGGTATTCCGCAGTTCATACGCTGCGCTGTACGTATATGTAGTCGTTGGACTTGATGTTAAGCGGGCATTGCGCCTCAGTATGATTAAAAAGCATTTAGGAATAATATAAACAAATCATGGCAAATTATTCACTGTCCGGCAATGTTTAAACGCGGGCCGTTCTCACACAATCGGCCCCGTACACACAATCCTTTGCGCACACACATAAATTGTTCGGTTCCGGGCCTCTGTGTGCGTAGTCTAATTGATTTCGGCTTGTCCCTCCTTGTCCGCAAAGAGTTTGATAATGGCCCGATTGCCTCCCCTTTGAATAATTAACACCGAATTATGGGAGCGTCCGTCTTGCCGCGGCAGCCTGTTTGCCCGGCTAATGTTGATCAAAAAATGAATTAAACAACGCTGGAGATAGCGCTCTAATTAATGGTCCCTTGAAAAAAATAATAAATTTTCATAAAATCGCACAATTAACACTTTAGTATTTTTTTCTATCATAAAAGTATTCAATAGTTTAAGTTTTTTTTATGAAGTTTGTTTTCAAAATGTCAATGCGATTACTATTAAAAAAGTAACTAAATATTGTAAAGTACATTTTTACTGAAATTGTAATTAATTAGTATTAAAAATAAATATGCGTATATTATTAAAGTGGCAATGTATCTTCATCTTGATATAAAAAATATCCAACTTCGTTAAAGCAGAAATTGTCTTTATAGCCACTTTGCATGCGTTCACGAACACTATACACAAGACTCTCGAATAGCGCCCCACTGAGAGAGGTAATCGGAGCCTATCGTGTCATTGATGTAATTAAATCTTATTTTTTTGGATAAAAGAATATCATGGTTAAAGCACAGAGTTTCGAGACGAAAATAACTTTTCACCTAATGTAGTAATGACGTATCCATATCAATACAACACTAATTAGGTTAAACAAAATGCAAAAGCAAAATCACCGCGTAAACATAAAGATAAGTCAATGTATAACATTTTATAATATTAAAAATAATAAAAACATCCTGAAACTATACACTATGCTATTATAAGCTCCGTAATTATTTTTTAGACTAAAATAACATGAATTTTGTATTTAAAATGTATTTTTCTTAAAACCAAAAGATTTTCCAAAATGTTTCCTTTATATTTTCATAACAATACCACGTACTCAAAGTTCGTTTTATGTATAGAGCATGACTCGTAGGCTCGAATTTTTACTAACAACACGTTGTACATATACACACGTTCATTTTCGACGCTGAATGTAGCGAATTTCGTTGTAAATACGTTGCCATGGTAAGCTCCCTACATTACGTACGGACTAGCAGACTTTCGACTGAGCTATAAACTATAGAGCCTGTGCGGGAAACGCTGCATTGCGTTATTCATAGACTATTCGTTATGGTTTATAGGATATTTAAACTGTGGGAGATATATCTTTCGTTACTAAATATGCATTGTTTAACCTTTTAATGCTTCTACTATTGGGTGCTAACCATCTTCGGAATACAGATTGAGAACTGTAAAGCTAGCCATCAGATGGGTGACGATTTTGTCGATTTCTTTTCAATATTTTCTTTAAGTAATATGACTTTTATTGAAGATACATAAGATATATAGATAGATTTTATAGAATACGTAATCTATGAATTAAAGTCTCAGACCATAACTGCTAGGTACATCTGAGGAGACCCGTTGAAAAAACAACGTCAAAGTAATAATAGACGGGCCTCATCGCTAGTTCAGCAGACCACGAGCATGTGGATGTGGACGCGTCGTGGGTAGGCCTCCCACTAAGTGGAACGACGTTATAGTTGAGCTTGCTTGAATGGATGCGAACAACGCGAGACCGCTAATCGTGACGATCTTTGGGGGAAGCCTATACCGTGCAATCGACGTCTATCGACTGACGTCATAATGATCTTGGTAGATATCTGGTGATATAAATTTTATGTGAAGTGTACGTTCATCGCTTCATAGCTAATTACAATATAAATCAACCAAACCACATGAAGCATGAATATCATTGTATCAAATAAATAAAGATTAAGGATTTAAAAAAAATGTATACATTTAGGAAATACTAACATATGAATTATAATCATGATTACATTACTTTTTTCATTATTTCGTCCTCGTTAAGGAGTTGTCCGACCCGGCTACCGGCTATAAAATCTTAGATTTTATCGTCTGTAGCCGGGTGGGTACCATAAAGGCTATGAATTTCAATGAACACGTTGACATGCCCGGGGGACAGTTTGTTGAAAACAAGAAGCGTAATATAAACTAAAATATAAACTAAAATATAAACATAATGTAGACTTGTTAAAATTATATATAACCTTATTTTTGAACTGGATAATAGTTATAAAAAGGTAATATCTCGTATTTATTTTTTAAAGGATTTTTTATAATGTTTAAAAGCATTATCTAGCAAAGGACGTTATTTTTCTAACATTGCGATGTAATGAAAAATACTCGGCCGTGTAACAAGCCCTGATCATTTATACGCAGGTTTTTATCGACAATTCTTTTCGTTGGCAATTCGGAAAGTATATTTGAATATCAAGAGTCTTAATTATTACTGGAGCGTGGTTCTTTTCCCTGTAGTCGTCTAATACTTAACATTGCATACAAATTACGAACTGAATTAAAAAAATTAGAATTTTGGTTTCCAGAAAGTGCCTTTACGAGCGCTTTATTTAGTCTAACAAGGAATGTAAATGACGGCGTTTTGAAAGGATTTCAGGAGCCTATTGTTATACTATTAATTAACATCTTTTAAACAGGACGACGTTTTAAATAGATTTTGTATGTGGTTTTAATACAGAAAGGGTTCATTCATCTTGGACGGTTCGATAAACCATCAGTACAAAATAATTTCCTGAGGACTCATTTAAATATGGCCTCGTCACAAATGACACATGGATACATATTTATTCGTGTAAATCTAACAGCTATTGTTCGAAAATAGTAGTTTTAAATTTAATATGCTCTAAAGTCTGTTTATTATTCAAGCAATTTAGTTGTTGTTAAACATCTACTTGTAAAATTCAGACCGAAATTAATCATTTACCACTAACAAGCGGTCGGTGTTTCGCCTACAGGGAAAACTAGCAAGAAAATCCGCAGTGAGCGCTGATAATTAGGACTAAGTTGGCAACAAGTAGGTACGGGCCTTAACCGTTACGGCGGAGGGCTTATGTTCAGCCGGGGGCAGTAATCTTTAAGTACCGACAACAGTAACAGTGTGTGCGTCTAACCTTACTTAAAGATCCAGTTAAGAATAAATTGTGCGCTCTATTTCAAGGTCATTTGTTAGGGCAAAATGAAACTATTTCTACGCAAAGTTTACATCGCTGTGTTGTTTAGAATGTGTAATTTGTACCGGCCGCTATAACTTATATGTTTCCATACAACAGTTCGTTTACCTAAATTATAACTTTACGTAACAATGGGCGGTAAGGCGAAAGTCACGTTTTATTAACGTTCCGGACAGCGGGCGATTTAAAATTATAACGTTGTGAAATTTAGTTTTCATTTGCGTTTGTTGTTTATAGAAATTTACTGGGGCCGCTTCCTCTATTATACTAAACCTCCGTCGACCGTTAAAGGTCATATTCACAATGAAGGTGCGGACGAGAGCACCGACGCGATTCTTTGCGAGCAATATAAGAAATTGAAACAGGCGCAAGCGCGGAATTTATCTTGGAAACGTTCGCGATTTCGTATTAACTGGAAGAGGATTCTACAACACCAGGGCTTCGCACTCGCTTTCTTTGTTAAAGGGATCTAACCTCCGTTGAGCTCTACTGCATTAGGTTGTCAAGATATATAATACTGATATTATGAAAACAATTTACCCGCGTACAGAAATTGCAGCAATACACTTTAACGGCACCTACGTAACTTTATAATGCCAGCTTTATTGCGTTTTTACTCTCGCGAAACGTTATCAAAATCGTACACGGTTTTTCGTAGATAAATACTGAATTTTGTTTTATGGTTGAATAAAATATTATTGAGACATACGATCATGTTTAGGTGACTTTTAGAATAGAATATTTTGTTACAACTAACATTTTGACTATTCATACTTATTTATCTTTCCAAACAAAATTTCTTTTATAAGAAAGTAGTTTCTTGAGGGTTTTTGACGTGATCCTAAAAATATTTTTGTGAACATTATCGAACATTTTTGAAATTTTTCTTTCCATTTTTCATTTTTAAGATTTCGAACACACCCGACATTATTTAACAGTCGTTAATGTACAACGAACGGTACTACTTGTTTAAAAAGTACGAATATAAAAACACCAGTATATTCGGTTAACGCGATCTTTATACGAAGCACACGTAATGTTGCTTGACATTGCCAATCGGTTAAAATTGCAAGTCATTTATGCTATATACCCATACTACCCTGCACCGTAAGAGAACAAAATTAAAATCTGATATCATGCCAATAAAGCACAATTACCAAAAATACTGTTTGATGTTAATATCGCTAATAATTATATAAAAATTTTAATACAGAAATAAAATATTGCGTCAAATTTCATAGGTACGAATATTTTTTTGTAATTTATTTATTATATTTTTAAAGAAATTATTAAAATTTTGAAACGTTGATTATGATCACCATCATCCTTTTAGATTTTTAATAAGACTGGTTGATACAAGCCTCTAACCAGCGTTTGTTAACGACCTAAGCAAGACCTTTAATAACATTGACTATATTTGAATTAGCAAATATAAATGTATAAAATTTTAAATGTCGTTTAAAATTATCGTATATTTCCAGACACGTACAATCACATAATTGAAAATAAAAACTTGTGGACCTAGTTTATTTCGCCCGTGACTTTTTTTATTATCTTTCGCGAGGCACTCGTAACTCGGCGTTTTTTCTATTTCATTTTCCAGCATATGAAGCTGTTACAGAGCAGTAATTTTGAAGTTATAGTGAGCTTTAGTTCTCCTACGTACGTGTCTGCAACTTTTGTTTTGTTGTCTATAATTCTGAATGCACGTTTAAATAATACATCATCAGAACATTTGTTACTAATAAAATAAAGATAACGACTAAAGGGTATCTAAGCAAAATTATAGACATAATGGTAACACAGCCAGATAAGTGAAAAATAACCCCACGCAATCAGCAAACGGACGAACCAGGGCCGTACTTGAAAAGAAACAAATTAGATCCTTCTCAAGAACGACGCTTTTCAAACAACCCGGAACGGGAAAAAAGACCCCGACCGCTAATGAAGGGTTAGACGATGTAAGCAGCTCACGCAATGCTTCATCTGTATACCTAAATTACGCACGTACGTACCCGAAAAGTAAATGCAATTCCTCGAAGGAAGTAAGAAAGTAAACAAGAATATTGTTGGCCTGAACAATTTTTATTATACCACGAAAACTATAAAGCAGCATTTAACACAATGAATCATCAAACTTTGTAAGAAAAATTACTAGCAACTTTATATACTCGTATTTTGAATTGAAGTCATTTCATCACAATATAATTTATTGTTCAAAAAGGAGATTCATAATTTATGTGATTATAAAAATCGTATATTTCCTGACCCTTTATTTATATCGTATGTAACATATTAAAGTAAGTAACTATAATAACTTTTACTTATATTAAAACATGATATTAATATAGCCGACAAATGCCCACTACAAGATATAATCTGTTTTGTACTGTACGCATCCAGCATTTTCTCTATCTTTCATTATATCCTCGGTCCACAAAGTGGGGTGATCTATGCCGAGTCTTCCGGCGTGTGGTCGCTTCGTCTACAGGCTGTTTTTCACGAGCGATATTTCCCGGACACTGCCACTTTACACGAAATGTATTAAATGTTGTTTAATTATTATAAATTGGCCGAGATAAAGTGAACAGACACGGAGTTTATTCGGTTACCAGTAATTAAGCCTTTAGATACTCGACATTAATGCCAAGGTTCACCAAAGTTAAGTCAACCCGTTCAAGGCGTGCATCTAAGATTCTTGGACATAAACAATTTTGTTCTACGTCATGCTTTTGAAATCTTTTACATAAATAAAAGTCTTCATTTTTATACAACAAGGAAATTCTAAGATTCACATTGAGCGGACGCTTACAATTAACTCTGAATAAAATGTCAACATACTTTAAACATGTTATAAGTAATTCTGAGGACATAAAAATAACAGGCAATTGTTTATTGAATTTTAAAAATGAATTTAAATTAAAAAAAATAGTAATTTTTAATTTGTTTACAAGGAGATGCTACATATTCATTTCTGAAGTTATGCATCGAAGAATTTTACGTTTAACACATTAAATGTAGTGGCCGTTTACTATAGTAAAAATGTCACCTAATATTTAAGTTCCAGAACTATTCACAGATGCAGTTGTCTTGTCTCGATAAATTAGTTCCCGCCATCAAGAGACACAGCGTACATTTTGCATCGGGAGACGCGATTTTGCACCTAAACTTTAAAATAATTACATTGAGTTGTTGGAAAACCAGAAATGAAATGTTTATTTAACAAACTACAATTTACCGTATAAATAAATAAAAGTTTAATTATATTCTAAAGTTCCGATCTACATTAGCATTATTATTGTACTGACTGTCAATTTAGTTATTAAAAGCAAGTACAGATGGCGAAGAGCGGTGATAGGCCCAGCGGTAGCGGATTAAGACTAGCGATCGCAGGCCGCGGGTTCGACTCCCGGGATATAATGTTATAAAATTTACACTTTGTGCGTTTGTGGATTGCAACTGCTCACAAACAAGTTTTCAGAGGATGGACTGCAGCGTCCTCAGCGTACCATAATATCACAATGCGATCGCCAACCCGTCTGTCAAGCGTAGCGATTATGGTATATCCCACTCTAGACATCTTAAGCGAAAGCCTATGTCTTGCAGCGGGAGTCTATGGGCTAAAACGACGATAAGGAGGCTCGCATTCACTCAAGAATACCGTGTTAAAAGTGTTAGATATTAATACAGGTACTTAGACAAAGAAAAATATTGTGATTTTGAATAATAAAATAAAGGCTTACGTTCATTAGACAATTAATACAAAACTTTCCAAGTTTTTAAATTATTTTTATTTACATATTTAGCACATATTTTAATAAAAAAAAGTATAAATGTCAACCGTATGAAAAGATTTAAATATCGCTGTTGAAGTCAATATCGCTTGTAATTTATTCAGTAAGTATCAACGGCACGACGTTAAATGGATACAGTAATCCAATTACTGGACTCAATGAGCGTAACCGGCTTATCAACACCGGATCACTTGCTCGATCTTCGATGTCAACGGAAAAAAAAACGAAATCGACGCGATTACTAAAACTTGATGAAGCGGTCACAGCAATTTGTTCAATTTGGCAGGCTTTTGTGTTACAAAAAATTATAGACACATTAACTTTGTTTTTATGTTAGTGGGATTTTTTTCCCTAGGAAATAATACTTGTTTTGTTTTGTTTTTTATTTTTATTTTTTTTATAGAAATAAAGCCAAGCCAAACAATCATGTTTCACAACACAACACAAAGTTTTGTATTACAAAATTTTTCGCAATATCACTTTGGGTGTAGGTAAAAGTAAACACGATAACAGAATAAGTGTTTCGCTTATCATCTTTAATATTGTAAATATTACCTCACGTCTTGAGTGAATAACATTATTCATATATTATGATAGCTCCATGTTATAGTTTTAAAACGTAAGATATAAATAGTAAGTGTACGCATGTATTTGATTGTTATAATTTAAATAAGTTATTCTTGTAAATAAAACTGTTTAGTTTTACAAATATATTATAGATAATGTCAGAGGATTGGTTCTGTACTAGTTTTAGTTCAGGTTTGATAGAGCGGTTATTTAAATTTGTGCCTACGATTTTAAACTATCTCTTATTTATTACTGACTGATTCATCTAAGAATGTCATTAATAAGTCAATTGTAACGTACTATGAACAACTTATTGATATGTATTGAAAAGTAAGTGTATCGTGGTAAAAGCTACTTACCGAGCAGCGACCGCGGCCAGCTGAGCGTGTCTGAGTGCAGGAAAGGTTCTAAAGTGAGCCAAGCCAATCCAAAATGAATCTCTCGGCACAATGGGCGGAAATGGTTCTTTCAGCTTTCCTTGGATGTTTCGGAGTATTTCAATGTATAATGATACTTTTATTGTTAGTCTAAAATAATGTAATAATATATCGATTATAAAATACTTAAGACGTTTCACGAATTTTTTTAACTCAAACTGTCAAAAATGCTTGTAATTACAGAGTGCATAAATGAACATTGCGTTCAGAAATAAGTTGATTCGCTCTGTCATTGGCAAAGGCGCGTCGGCGCTTGATTGTTTGAGAAACTAGAAGATACAGTTATGTACCTTGTAAAATTTCAGGTAATAAAACGTTTTTTGCAAAATTTCACTAGGAAGGTAGTTATTTGTGCAGGCCACTTAGCGTAGCATCCGATAGGCTGACTCTACAGACGGCGACGGGCCTCACATAAACGAGAGAAACTTAGAAAAAAAAGATCATAGACAACTGTCGAGGCAACTCGTCGAATCCTCGACCATGGATTTTCTAGGAAGGGCGCGACCTTCAGCAATGAAGATAAACAAAAAGAAGTAGTTAAATTTACCATACCCGTATATGTTTCATAAACTGGCAGTGCTACGTTTACATCAGTGTCAGAAATTGTTTAGATTCGTCAAATCATATTAACGATATCGATTGCATCACTTCCTCGAATAAATGTTTCCTCTTTGAAGAATCGTGACGATTGATTTTATATCTCTGAAAATGTTTCCGGCGATTCAGGTGGCTTCGAAATATGGGAATAGCAATTTTACTACGCGAAACCCGATTGCCTATCGAGTTTTTTGTCAAATATCACTGCAAGAGCCCGCCGTGGCTTTTTTCAGTCGCCTTTTTTTAAGCTCTTTTCTCTGATTCTTGTTGTCCAATTAAGCGAACTTCAACAGGCGAAAAAAAACTGTTCCGTACGCCTCAACAAAGTCGTGTCGGCTTTTCACTTTTAAATTGTGATAAAATAAATGCTACAATTCTTTGATTATATACCTCGTTTCCCAATCGTAGATCTTTTATTATAAAAATTCCAGGCTATTTTTATACCTAACAAGGTATAAAATAAATCCATAAAATTTAATGATTAAATCTAATGCAGTTTGCACTTTCGTACACATTTGCTTGTGAATCTATTTTAGAATTACAGTATTTTTACAGCTTCACTTTTTACTTAAATCTGTTCTGTGACATGATGCCTTTTCTTTGTAACCACGAAACTTAACCATTGATATTTAAAATATTATTTCTAATGAGACTTTCGAAATGTTTCCGAAATTGTAGATGCTATTATTGTTTATATATTGTACATTCAAATAAAAGCAATAATCGTGAAATACACGTAGATATGAAAACAACGAATTTAATCACGTCTATCTGGATCTAACTAGGCCAGTGTCTGTATTCTCAATGCTGCCGTAGGATAGATGTTTGAACTGGACGTTATGAATATTCAGTATATCGGTACAAGGGTGGAAGAAACAAATTATTTTCTGCTTTAGTTTATTGTTTTCGTATTTCATTGTACTAAATTTTATATCCATAATATCTATAAAATCAAAATTTTTATGTCTATATTATAACACTTGTACATATGTTTGTATTAATACAATAAAACCTATAATATTTTAATATGTAAAGGCGAACGTACCTATGAAAAAAAGGAAAGTATTAACCTGTATAAAAGTAGAAGTGGTTCTATACTACAAAAAAATATAAGTATGTGCACGCTCTCGAATCCCGCTGAAAGTACTATCGAATTTGAAGCAGCTCTGGTTATTCCACCGTCTGTCGCTCTTAAGTTATTTTACATTTTTTTCTCTGAAAAATATTAAGTTGAACGATAGAAATTTAAACTTCAAATACTCGATCGCAAAGCTGAGTAAAAATAAAACCTACATTGAGTTTTGATATTCTAAATAGTTCTACCAATTTGAATTCCAAAAAAATAAACCTTTATATATTTATTATGTTTTTAGTGTAAGAAATGGACAAATGGTCACATACGTGCTTATTTTTTTTTGTTTACATTCTTTTCTAGACGTTGTTTATTCTTTGGACGAAAGCATATCTTTCATTCCAGCGACCTCACCGCGTCTGATTTGTTTCCACACTTGTTTAAGATTTGGGTTTCGTTCTATTTATCTTTGCATAGAGGTTTTGTTTACCGCCGCACGTATCGCGATTGCTTTGAAAAAACCACGAACACAATTTGTAATCTTCAATGTTTTCGAGTTGACGCACACCGGGTCATGGCACGTTTAGACGCCTTTGTCCACTGACGTATCAATGGGGGCATAACCTTTCGTTGGGGCCGGCCTTTGCAAACGTGAATACGTGGACGGGTTAGGTTTGTCTTTCGCTTGATATTTAGAATTGTGTGAAGTGGCTTCGAAGGGCGATAAGCAATACTTTATTCTTATTTTAAGAGACTTGAATATATGAATAATATATATTTGTTTTAATAATACATTGGATTACTTAGTACACTATTTATTTGATTTTTTTGTGTTTATTTGCGTAATTTATGTATTTAAGTTACATAATATATTTCCTTTCGTAAGCTTATTAAAAAAAAAACAATTTACATATTTTTCATCTTAAAAATACCGATAGTCTTTATAGTAAAAATATAAAGTTGAAATTAAAATTGTTTCATAGAATTTTCTTGTATACAAAAACTTTTGTTTCACTAAATGTTTTATTTTGCGTAATTATCATTAATAGGAAAGTGCTTCTTATTACTCTAAGAGAACTAGTACCTATTAATTTAAATAAGCAACAAAAGAAAGTAAGAGAAATGTGTTATTTATTTACAAGTCTTAGACTAACAAAGGAACACAAATAGGCCATTCCACCGAATCCACGCACACAAACGACTGGCATAACTCATGGGGTAGCGCGGCCGCTAGAAAAAATGACCCAATAACTAAGTAACTCCTTGGAAAAGCCGAAGCAAAAACAGGACTGATGGACAAATTTACGCTTAGTGACTTATTTATCTCTAGAGCGCCCTTAATTAACGAAATTTCCTTTCTACGAAATAACCGCTGATTTCGTTTCTGAGTAAAAAAAAAGCGCAAAATCCGTGGGAAGCAGAAGGTTACTCTAATATTCATTAGCACTGTGACGGACAAGAAATCTTCGCTAATCATTCATCTGATCAGTCCTTTGATTGTCAGATTTGTCGAATTTTATTTAATGCACAAGAAAACGGGGAAATTGAAAACGCTAGCCTGCTTATGTCCCATGGAGTATTCACGAGGGCCGCAAACTTGCAGGAAGCTCCCGTCTAATATTTTGATTAGCGTGTTCGATGCAGCGAGAGAAATTTCGTTAAGCGATTTGTAATGAAGAGAGATTTCGTGAGGCGAAATAACTTCTACAGAGCCGGAAGATTTCGCTCAGTCCTCTTCGCTATTTAGTTTCTATATTAAAATTTCATTTTCTCTTTCATATTGTTTTTAAAATGTTTAGTTCTCATTATTTCAACGCCTGTTTCATCATATTATTTCTCAGAATTATTTGTGTAATATTTTGCAAATAAATATGAAATAAAATTATTAAAAACTTTCCGGTGTAACTGTCATATTCGGCTTCTTGATATGTATTTGAGTAATGATATTATACTTTAAACATTCTCGTTATAGACTATATATAATAAAATATATAAGTAACAGTAGATAAAACGTGTGTATTAAAGGTAAAGATTGGATTTTATTTTAGTGAAACATTTATGGAGGAGAAATTCGACACAATTTTAGCAGCGTACTTAATCAAAGCCCACTCGGAACGTTAGGTTTTAAAATAAATATTAATTAAACGCTACGTAAATCTTCATTCACTCCAATTTTCGGGTCTCGGGCTAACCTTTCAAATCATAAATACATAGAACTAGCAAAACCCGGGTCGAATTTGAACAAACTCATCGCATATTGTTGAGTTCCGTAACTCAGAAATAGGGATACTCCTTTAATCATCGTTATACACATATAGTTCCACAAACTAATTAAACATAATAAACATTACGCGATGTACGTAATGATTGACTGTATCATCATCGTTCTCGGAGGATTAGGCGTTCGCGGTGAGAAAGTACAAATATTGCAGTAAATCAAAACTGTATAAATGTGTTCGTTTTAGTTCAAATTATTAAACATCGTTTAATTTAGATACACACACAAGTACAGTTCGATAACGTAAATTATGTTTTAAGCGCTTACTTTTATGGGTTTAACCACCAAGTCGCCTAATTGAACGCAATCATGTGGTAGAAGATGAAGCACGTAGAGTCGGTAGGTACCCATTCACTCTGGCCCTGATGAGATCTGGATTATATTTCTCGGGAAATAGGAAGCCGGCAGATGGTTCCATACCAAAGGTGTGCGAATCAGAAAGTCTGAACCGAAACGCATGCTACATCTCTAAGGAAACTCCAGATTGTAATGGTGGTAGTAGGCTTATTCCTTATTCGTCTCATAGAGAAACGATAATGATGGGACAAGGTCGTGAAGTTCCGTAGTGCATTCCCCAAAAGCCTGTAAAAAATTTTCGGCGGTGTTCAAAGGTGATTTGTTTCTTAGAAACTTACTTAGTATCATTTATAATTCGAACAGCACGCCGTTTGACCGAGTCGATAGCGTCGAGCTGGTAATTAGCATAGCCATCGCAAATCTGGCAGTAGTATTCTATAAATCACCGGATTAATGCTTACAATAGATTAAAAAACGGTCTCGATATAGATAAAATAAAAAATTAATAATATTATAACATGTTTAATTAATGTTTACATAGTGTCGATGATAAGACCTATTCGTCTTGATTTAGAGCTGAATATTAATTTATTTTTATGGTGCCTTTAACCGCGTCTTTGTTAGACGAAAGATTGCAAAAAATCCCGGCTTCAGTGACGTTGATTAATACACTGTATTTGTCTGCTGTTTCGTTAAGGTTCCCGCTTTGTTTACTTTGTTCTTTTTTTTTTTTTCAAATCATACAAGAAAATTAAAGTATATTGCAGTGTAGATTTTTACTATTTTTAACACACTTTTTAAAAAATACTTTTAATTTACAAAGTAATTGGCTTTATGTATGTATACGTAAGCTATGAAGGGATAGATAGAGAGTTCATATGGTTTTAAAAATAATGCGTAACGTAATTATATTATAGTAACGTAATCGGATTACTACATATTAAAATTACCTTCGTACTACTCTGCAGCATTTATACTACCAGTAGTAAAAAGTAAAAAAAGTAAAAAAGATTGATGTATCATTATTTAGAATACTCAATTTGTACAGGATAAAAGCTTAATATTAAAATATAGGTGGTATTAAGAGCTCTTAACAATCAACATTGTAATATAGATGATTGCAATTTGTAAGACTTAATAAAAAATATAACAAACATAAAATCAACAAATGTAACAAGTGGGACCCTTTTCGTTTTCGCAACATCATCTGTTTTAATTGCCGTTTTAAACGTAATATTCCTAATATATTCGCGCATATCTCGACGTATCCAAAGTCAACAAACTTAAAGCAAATTATCTGCTTTTGGCGGGAGATTGAATAAACATGTTTCGGCTGTAATAACAATACACGCTGGCTTCTGTAATCCAACGGCTGGCAAGTCAGTGTTTATTATTCCCGTAACAGAGGGAAGCTCGACAATAATTAATACAAGTCGTAAGCCCAACTCTCACTACCGCTGGAGCACTTTGAGAGTGAAGTTAAATTAAACGCTGCAGATCGACGCGCACCAAGCGGACGTTTTAGCGCAGTTGTAAACCATAGCGCATTGTACCTCGAATCAGTTTTGCACTCGAGGAATTTTTCAATACGAATTATATGACTGGGCGAAGTGTGACCACAAGTTTATTTGATTGCTTTCTTTTTATACCTGTTGGTTTTATAACTTTTATTTCAAACGTGTTAAGTTTTCTAAGCTTTGTTTTGCTCGTTTTTATTCGAGACAGTTTATTATAAGTGGCGAGTCATGAAATATTATGTAGTTTTTGTTTAGCTTTTAAGCACAAATCCAAAGTATATTGTGCACTAGCGCACATTGTGAAATAAAATTAATTTACTTTTAATTTTACTTATACCGTGTGTCGATAAAAGTGTACACAGAGCCTTGAAAAATTTAAATTTGAGCAGGCGAATGTTATTAATCGATTTCTGAAGGTATTTGCTCATAGCAGATTCGATTTGACAAAGTCGCTATAACATTAAAGTTCTCTTATCGATGATATATTGAATTCGTATCGTAATCGATTATTCCGCAATAGAATCACATTAATCACGCGTCGCCGACGCGAATAATCGAAGTGTTTCTAAATTCAATGTTCGCAACGTCGCGACTCGGCGAATTCTTTGGCGGTCATAAATCGCACGTCGGCCGCCCGACTGTCGCGATAACGCCGCATGTCCCGCACTCTGACGTTGCTCGATACGTTACGTTCTCTGCCGTATAAGCTCCTGCTATGTCACTTGCTTAAGGCCATGTTACGGACTTGTCTATGTTAATTTGCTGAACTAATATGCATTATGTATTATTTCTGATATCGTAATAAAAACCTGATGGTAAAAAATGATGTTCGCCATTGCTTAATATAAGCTGGACTTTATGAAACTGTTAGGATTATTCTGTGTATTTGACATTACTTATACATTTATATTCATCATCATTTCAATCGTAGGATGTGTACTGCAGGACATCGGGCGTCTTCAAAGATATCATATAGGACTGATCTGAAGCGGCCAGCATACAGCGTTTTCTAACGACCTTAGCAGCGTCGTCCTTATAGCCTAACATACTATTCCTTACATTATATCCCACGCTGCGCTTGTCGGCCATCTTATTACAATAACGTAATAACTAAGACAAATCTTTTATTGACGTATGTACTATAAAAACTGTCTCTCCATGTGTCGTTAACCGAAATGTAATTATTAATATACGTCGAGTAAATTTATACATCGGCCATCCATTTAGCGCATCATATCGCCACTGGGCTATATCGGTAAACTTCGTTCGTTTACTTTACCTTTATAATACATTAGGTACATTTACTGTTTTAGTTTAAGATTGTCGAATTCATTTTTTAATTTTTTTCTATGGTTTCCTTTTTTAATAGCTTGTAGTCCAGATAAATAGCCCGGAACTTATAAATTTAAGACCCCAAGTACTGCTCTGAAGCGATGTTAGTTTTCGTATGACTGAAAATTTTTCTTAACCACTTCAAATGATTTTCATTTCATCAGAATATACATAAACATGTTATTATTTGTTTAAGATTTTTTATTCAGAATTACAACCTTCTACTCGTTTTCTGCCTTCTAAGAACATACACACCTTTTCTATGATTTATATAATGTATAGACATTTTCAAAGTAGGATCTTCGAATGTATTCAAAACGTAAATACCATTGGAATCTGTATACGTGTTTTCGCATTAATATTATCCACCTTACACATTCCATTTGTGTTCCGTCGTATCTCTCAACCTTTGCGTTTTGCTCGGTGAGTTTAATGTTTAGTTTAACGCAACGCGTTTTATGTAAATTAACCGTGTAGTTAGCGGACGTTAAATTGGTTTGTTCGTGTTCATTCTGTTGTGTTCCTTAATTTGAATACATTTTTTAAAATATACGAGTATGTTAATTCAGATGTTAAATGGAGTTATTTTTCCAGCTTTAAAATTCACCATCTCGCAACGGGAAATGTTTACGTTTACAAACAAAAGGCGCTTAAAACCTTTTTTTTATGATTATTAATTCTTTGTATATTTCTCGGGGACAATTAAGTATGTAATCTCTGGAATAATGTTACTAAGAGCATTGCTACTTATGATGAATATTATGGTTTTAAATCAAATTGGCAGAAGACGCGTTATTAACAAACGCGACACATTTTTAATTCGTCACCCTGTTTACCGGCGATAATTTTTTAACGCAAAAAATTTCCGTTTTGAATTTATAGTTGAAGGAAACTTTCTGAAGCTTATTTAGAAATAAAAAGTTCTCACCCCGCGAGATTCATGGCGGTGGCAAATTAGGAAAGTTTCGTAAAATGGCTGACCAATCTTACAGGAATAAGACCCTTGGGTGCGGTCATTAGTGCTGTGCTGTTTAAGAACTTCCTCGTAACGTTTTCTGTAAAAATCTCATTCTTTGGAACTTCTGTTTCATAATAAAATGTTTAACGTAAGGGTCGTAAAATTCAGGTTAATCGATGAATACATACTAATATATAAATCAAGTAATTTTACTAATTAAGCATCCCTATATTAACTATTAATATTATATGGTAAATACTTTAGTCGGAAAACGCTGGCCGCTTCCAACCAGTCCTATTGGAAATCTATGGATGAGATATCTACCAGTGGAAGTCGTACCGCTCAAACTGTATTTATAATTTAATTATTGTTTTTCCTCTTGTACGGCCACGAAAAATATGGTACATATTGGAATGGGCAAAGGTTCTGCCATTGACGATTGTTCTTACTGAATTGGTAGAAAATATAACGATAATGTTAATCTATTTTGATTAATTAGTAGACTCTTGTGAGTTATTTTACAGAGTTTTACAAAATTTTATAACAGACTTTATCAATCTAAAATTAGAGTTCTTTGTTTTAATTTCGCCTTTTTAATAGTGCCTTTTTACATGATTCTATCTTCATATAAGTCTATTTAAGCGTATTCAGTAAATTTCTATCAATTTTTAAGCCCGTGATAACCCAGCAATAGCAACGGACCAGGTCAAAGTTCGGCCCTCTTAGAGACCCTTGAGTCGGAAGCCTTTGTACTGTCTTTCCATAGACCGTTCGCCCAAGCGATCTGTGAGTTTAGCGACCTCCAAGTCCAAGTCAAGTAAAGTTGTATGTAGTGACCTGAGCTGAAGCTCCTGAAGGAATCCTTAGGCTTTGTAGCCTAAGACGAGGTCTAGGTTACGTGCCATCTGTGCATTCCCTCCTCAAAGCCTCGCGGAAACTGTAATTATCAATGATACAATAGTGGTCACTATTATGTTTGATACAAAAGTCAATGATTTTAGTCGCATAATAATGATACCTTTAAAAAAAGGAAATTTGAAAACCGGTTAACGTTCAACGGATGAGTTAAGTACATTGTTTGTATACATTTATTAAATAGTACAAGACGATCATGTTATGGCTGCTATGTCACTAAGTGAAATAGTTCCTACATAACGTAATATGTGGACACAAATTCCGAACGAGATAAGCCTATCGGACAGAGTCGTGTAATTTGGATTAGGATGAAATTGAACAAACCAAGCCCGCCACCACTCAACGTAAGTGGGCCTCTTAATAAACTATGGAGCTCAAGTGTCGCAGACGGGAACACAATCGGAAACATTTGCCGCACGTCGGGCTATAAGACACACAGTGTGAGGTCGATTGAATAGCTCTTTGTGAGCGCTCCTTAACGACCGGCACCCACTCGCCGCGTTCCGCACGCCGGCACGTTGGCGCAAACGCTGCTCGAATTAAAATGGCAAATATCAATTATTGAACGAACGCTGCAGCGCCGCGCTTGCCAAAAAATAAAAACTTTTTTTTTTTTTATAAATTATGTATTGCTGTTATTCGAAATTTCAGTACTAAAATATTTTACTTCTGTAAGATATCACCAATAACCCTTGGTTATAGATGTGAAAGATTTAAAGGGCCGATAATATGTAGTACACCCTATCTAAAAATTAAGTATTTCAGAAGAAACTAATAAAAATAAGAAATTTTCGAAAGAATTATTAATGGTGGTTTAGTACGTGTCCATGCATACTTTGTACTTCGAGAAATTAAAGGCCTGCTGCATTCAAGTAAGGGAATATTATTGTATATCCCTCTATGGTGTCATTTATTTTATTGAGTACTTCGATAGATAATCCATTTTATCTTTGTTTTTTTTGAAACAAATAAAATGCATAAATAGATTAATAAAATCGGTAAAGTGTTGTCGAGAGTGAAAATAAATGTACTATATATATACATATACATAGCTTTCAAATTAATTAGTAGACTTATAGAATAAAAAAGTCCTTGTGACTGTGTGTGTTTCTCAATAAACTCGGCATCAAAAAGGTTTTGATAACAATTTTTGACAACCAAAATGACAGTGTTAAGAATAGATTCGTAAATTTACATACAAAACCTTTGAAAAAGTAGCCACATGTAAAAACATCTTTAAATTTATTTTCATTTATTGACTCCCACTACAATCGTCTGTCTCTTCTGTGTAATAATCTTCAAATAATCAGCTATCATACAAGGTGATAAAAGCAAAGGCAAAATAGATTGTCGTATTTCATAAATCTGAGTACATCACACAGAGTTGACTCTATGTTTGACACTAATCGGTGTAACATAACTCCTGAAGATGCCCCGTGGAGGGGTGAAACACGTGTTGAGTAATTTGGCGGTGGCGGTTGTGTGATTCGCATTATTTGCCGAATACGCATTTATCAGCGGGCTGGCGGTGCACTTTATTGCACGACTACCACTGCATGTGCGGAAGTGGCTAAATATGGTCCTTTTCTTACTTGGGATGGACTTCCGCGAGGTAACGCCTGATACCATTAAATATTTAAGAATTACTTGTTTTTAAAATAAAAAGAAGCTTTTACTTAACCTACCATTTTTATCTTTTATATAATGCTTATTAACAAATAAATTAATTAATCCCTTTTTTCCTCGTTGTTCTACTTTAATTTCCGTAATAACTTGAAGGCGAGTTCTATTTATACCGTCATAGTTTATTTGATTTGTCCGGTTAAAAGCAAAAAGGTAAAAATGTTTTTAAAAGAAAATTTTTAAAGAATTGCAAGAGATTAAATCAAATACATAATTAATTAATTTCTCAAAAAGAAATGTTCCGTAAAAATACAAAACACTAAACGGTTTTATCGTTTTTGCCAAACACATTAGATATTAGGATAAATTGAGACGTCTGGCCAGAGTCATTCCTATAATGTTTTGCCTCACATGTCCATTAAAACACATTAGGTGATTACTTATAATTCACGTAAGATATGTTTGGTTTTTGTCTGTTGAATGAAAAAGGTGCGCAATTGAAGTAAATTAAACTTTGCCAAAAATAATAAAAGATAAATAATATTAAATATTACACGATTTTAGGTATGATTCGGTGGGTAAATTTAAAAGGATTCTACTAGAAAACAAAAAGATGTTCATTACCGGCCCCATACAAAACTCATAGGCACATTATAAAAGCTTTCTCAATCGTGAATTATTAAAGCTATTATTTCAAAATCCCAAATTGGATTAAGGAAATATTTCAGCAGCGGACCTTGTTAGATCCTTTTTTAAATCATTCTTTTACTTTTAGATGATGATTAGCATTAAAATGGGGATTGTTATAACTCATCAAACTTCAAAATTATCCCTGAGAGCATGAGGAGTTAACTTTACAATTCGTCCGCTTGTTAACGCAGTTTGGATGTATATCTGTTGTCATTCTTCGTATAAACATACTATATATTTTATTATGAAATAATTTTTCGACAAAAAAATGTTAAACAAATTTTGAAAAAATGTATTTTTATTGTTGACTAACGCTCACTATGAGAAACGTTTGTGATTATTTTGCAAATATGATAAATAAATAAAAAAATATATTGTATCTTTTCAATGAATATAAACCAAGAACCTACATTCAAAACACTGAAAGGTTTTCTTTATTATAGTTCTAATATAAGGATTTTTAATCAATTCCAACACGCTATGCCATCAAAAATACGGAACAATAATGTATACATATTTTATAACATATATATGTAACATTCCCTATACGAGTATATGTATATATTTTATAACATACCTTATATTTGTATCATTTATCAAAACTTTACAAGGTGCAGGCTTGTTAGAAAAAAAATTAAAACAAAAGAACTTCTCTTATGGATTGAATATGCGTTTCAAATGTCGTGCGTCATTAAAACCAAAAAAAAAAACTCGCATTGAACCCGGCCGCTGGAGCTCTTGACTCGGATCCGCGCTACGAGCCGGCGTCCGGCGCGACGTAATTAAATTCTCGTCAAGTTTCGCGGGTGACAACCCTCCCGCTCGCTAAGCCTGAATCGCAGTTTCTTTTAAACTCCATAACTTATGTTTTAATTTAATTACGAAGACGTTTATAATTTTCACCCCGGGCTCACTCGCGGACGTAAATTGGGAAACTTTTATATTTATTATGCTGATCTTCTTTAACTTCTTGTGACAATGATGTTGCAGTCATTGCCAATATAAACATAATAAATAATTCATCTTCGAAAATCGATAAGATACAGCCGGAGATTTGTGCATGTGATTCTGTGTTTTTTTCTTTAATTTGTAAGGGCTAGAGCATTCGTTATCTGCATATATGAATAAATTATGCATTAAAAACTTTGCAGTTTTATATTTAGGACAGCTCTTAAAATATCTAATGTCAATAAATAAAAGTTATCTCTGATATTATAAAAGTTTACCGCGGTACCAGAGATCGAGATCTGAATTTCAAATGATACGAAACGAAAACGGTATATCATGTTGCAAGAGAGTAGAAAAAATATCGAGAACTCTCCTCGGATGGCCTCCATAAATTCACGAGTTATCCCAACTTCACGTACCCGCACAACTTCGTATGGTCGCGAAAACACAAACCATTTTTTATATAAAGTGACTGTATTTATTATCTATTACTTGCATTTTTAATTTATAAAGTAACTTTATTAATCTACAATTTTCTATTTTTCTTACATCGTTTATTTTTTATTTTAATTCAAATTCTACTCGAGGGAAGTCGGCCGATACAATAACGATGATGATGACTATTTATTATCAAAATAAAATCTCTCCTGACATTTTATTACAAACAAATTAACTCAAATATATTTTTCTGTGTATAGATATGCTATAAACATATCTATCACACGCTGACAACATTATCCGCAAGCCAGGTCATAAAAGTGGCACGAGTCGTGTATCCCGTCTGCGAAGCAATTATCAGATGTCATAAAACACACAGCTACGTTTGCTGTTCATTAAACGCACCCACATCGCGGTAATGTCAAAATAAGAAGGCTTCTGTGAAAGATCACCCGCATGGGTCTTGTTAATTCATCTCTTCTACCTACATAATATCTATATTGATTTTTGCTTGAATTTAGATCAATTATTTGAATAAAAAAGTAAATTTACTTACATTATGCAAATTAATTGATTTTTTTATATTAACAGAATGTGATCTGTGTGACAACGTGGCTTTGTTTCTTGAATTTTCAACTTATTTCTATGTTCAGAAACGAATTCAAAATACATTCCAGAAAGTGCTTAGTATTAGATTTAAAACAGAGCGAAGTTCAATATTTTACATACATAAGTAGGCGATTAAATATTCATACCTTGGATATCTTAGACAGTTATGTTCTGATGCAAGTTATCTGAGCAGTAAGGAACCAAATGAGACGACTTGGTGGCTATTAGGCAGTGAAGTTGGCGCATCTAAATGCGGCGGAATCGTTTCATCGCCTTCACTAACGCTCTCTGAACGCGTAACTGAATAAACTTTTGATATGTAAACTTGGTCACGGTACTTTTGACTCATGTTTGTGCCTTCGGTGAACAGTGATATTTGTTTTCTAAGCACCGAAATAATGTCGGGCCTTAGATATTGTCAGAATTAACCACTCCATTCAGAGATAAGACTTTTAAACGCTGAACGTTAGCGTTATCAGTAAAACTTCATAGCTTCTATCTGAATTGCCACGTGCTTTACCATTTCCCTGCTGCAGTATACCCGATATTAGAAAAATACACTCTGGGTTTTATTTCCGTCGTGTAATCGGGAAACGCGAGCCGGGAAGCTGTTAAAATTTGGCCCGGTGCCACGCCCCGCGATATCCTACGGCATCCTACTGTTATGCCATCCGTAATGAGCACCTGCAAGGAGCATGCGGTTGGAATTTCATTCGCTGCACCTGCTTTAGGAATTCATGAGAGGCAAAAATTATTTCATGTACGCGGGGAAATATGAGTGGGACGTTCAATTAACTTTAATGCTTTTAAATTTCTTCTGCCTTTCTTGTATGAGAACAGTAAGTCGTGACTGTGAGGAATATATATAAGGAATTAAGTGGAGAGTATAGCTTTTTAATAGTTACAATTTTAACAATACATTGTTTTTACTGAATGTGTCACATCGACCTCGGTATCATTAATGTTGAGCGTTTATCATTAAAATTTTTTTGAAAAATAAATCCAATATTTTTCACTCTATCCATCAGCATAAACAATGAAATCACCTGTGTACGAATATAAAACACATTAAAAACGTATTATTTGTGGGAATATAGTTGACGACGGCAAAAAGTAGTTCTACCTGTAATTCAATTATAGTTAGCTCAGTTTTGTTTGCCGATACGGCTTGCATCCGTTTTTGCTGAACAAGGGACGCGACCGTTTATTCTCTCTGCTTCTCTAATTGCTTTTTGCTGCGATTCGAATTCATTGGATTACTAATTATCAAACTTGGATGCTTAATCATGAACCGAATTCCTTACACTATTGATCAGATTACATAATGGTATCTCGTGTTTAAAATCAACAAAAGCAATAGAGGAAAAACAGGTTTCGGACAGGATCATTAACTTGAGCCAGATGTTAATATATACTTGAATGAAATAGTCATAGGTTTTGGCAAAGTCATTTAAAACTAAAATCTTATACAGTGTTATATATATATACATATCTTTGTAGAAAATATAAACATTCAAAATATAAAAATGAACTTCATACATTTTAACGAGAGTAGTTTTAGGCATAATGGATGGGAGTAAGTTTTGGTTTGGATAACTCTCCATAGCCAATCAGGAGAACGGTGGTTCCACGTGGTCGAATCGTCGTAATAGCCAGAGAATGTTTGAACATCTCGGGTCATCCAATCAGAAAAAAGCATACACTCCTTTTACATTAAAGATTGATCATGGGTGGCGGTAGTCACACCTATTATCTCTTTAACAACACTGCAGGCGACTGAAGGTGTGTATATATTAATGCCATCTAACTGATATTAATTTTAATGTAAACCTATATTTCAATGCGCTATTTAAATACATTTAGTTACAGTTCGCGCAAACATATCTACAAAGGCGTTAACACACGGGATCTGTTTCCGCTGGCGTGACCTTATCCATAAGCCGCGTACGCTCCGCTTCCAGGCCCGATGCTATCAGATCGCTGATAGCGTCAAAGCAGACTTAGTGCAACCGTTAATCATCTGTCGTGTGTAGAGGAGATACAAGCGCTACCTAATTTGCTTTATTACCTCTCGGAAGTAGAATTAATTAAATTAAATGTATCGTCACATCTATCTTATTGTATACTACCATAATGTACATATTTTTGGTTCATTTATTTATTCATTTTGGTATGAGTTTGAAGTAATTCGTTTCATTGACATCATTTTTGATGAAGAATTTCTTTAGTTTATTTTATTTTCTTCACAACGTCCTTCAGGCAGTTTCTTAACATTAGCTTAGCAAATTTTTATAACCAACCTTCCCAACTTACTTGTCAGAATGTGTTTCGTATTCCAAGAGAAAATAAAAAATTGTAATATATTTAAAAGTGATCATTTTATATAAATGTAATCCGTGAAGTCGCTCTCAAATTATGACAGTCATTCATACTTTATGATCACAAGACAAATAAGAATTCACATTTAATTTATTGATGTTAATTAGGCGATCATGTTATTATAGTTACTTTAAGGTTCGTTTTCTCTGAAATGACAATTCTCTGTAACGAAATTTTGGACATTCATTACGGTGTCTTGGTGGTCTATCCATGTTACGATGTTATATTCATGACAGTCTTTCTTAGGTTCGTTGTTAAAAATTTATGTATATGCTAAGGCTATCTTAATGCTTTTAGCATTCTTTTATAGTCACTTCACGAGACCGTTGTGTATGTACATTTACAGATACATAAATATAATTGCTAATATTAGATGATATTCATAAAGGTGTTATAAAATCAAAAGAAATATCACAACTAACGGCGGTTGGTACTAGTACTGAATTAAGGGACGCGTGTGTGCCTGTAAATCAGCAAGTTTGGGCAAGCACCGTGCGCACGTACAATCTGCATAGTTTCTGATTTATGGCGCAGTCGGATTTGTATGTTGTTAGTTGGCTTTGCGTTGCGTATGACGACGTGCATATGTTTTGCTACATGTGCATATTGTTTTTGTTCGATTATAACGGTCGCTGTTCTGTGCTATAAATTTTGGCTGTGAATTTAAAGTGAATGTACTAAATATTTTCTCTTTGGTTACCACCTTGCCATAATCTAGTTTCTTATTTCTTGCTGTAAGCCGTACTCAGCCGTAGGTTAGGGACGAGGCGTGGGTAGGTCTTCAATTTGGTGCATCGACGACATAGCCAAGGTTGCAGAAAGTTACTGGGTGCAGGCAGTGAAAGATTAATCATCGTGATGATCTTTGGGACAGGCTTATGCCTTGCAGTAGGTGTCTGTCGGCAGATTTGTTAATGATAATGAACATAAAATATAACTAATTAAGTTATTATTAAAATGAACGTTCACAGTTTGTACAGCTGACTTTTCAACTTTCACCCATCTGTTATTCAAGTTGGAAGTCGTTGTAACTTAGCCACAGTGCAAACGATACCTACAGTATGAATTATTAACAATAAGCTTCGCACACGAATGCGTACGCCCGCTATTGAGTCAGCGTTTCTTAGTTGTCGAAACGACTAATTCACAGAGAAAATTCCCACAAGGCTTTTAGGCTATTAATTGTCAAAGTTGGTTCTTGCGAGATCCCCGGGGCGACGCGGCGATACCAAGCGTGTACTGAATAAACTTCACGGATATTATCTCGCGCGGTGTTAAGAATTTAGACGGCATACGTATTATATCGGAGTTGTGTTTACCGTTTTCGCGGAGTCGGTATCATAAGCTTAAATTTGAATGTTCCCATTTCAAATAACCAAGCAACATGAATCTACGTTGTTTAATTGTTCTGTGTTATGAATAATCTTTGAGTAATGGAACCGCAGCGACTTTATTTTTTTATTTTTGTTTTCAACGTTTAATTGAGTACATCTTACAACAAATCAAACATTGTTAAATTTTATTAGAAAATATCCACTGTTGAGTTTCTGGCAGCTCTCCTCAGCAGACTCTTCATCAACATTCCGAGCCCGTGGTATCTTATTACTTAATATGTTAAAATGATCGAATAAAAAGATGTTTTAAATTTGAACATTGTTAACATACTCGAACTATATTTTAACTGCATTTCGTTGTAGACTGGGTAATAGAATCCCGGTCAGCTTAAAATCAAAACTTCCTAAATTATCTTCAATTATATAAGTTTCAACTTACATTAAATTACTTCTAAGTTTAACTTTCTACCTAAAACATTAAATAAATATATCTATACTTTTTTACTGGTAATTGGTATTTGTATATTGTTTAGTTTCTATTTCTAAGTAATTTATCTCTGTTGTACACGGGACACTCGGCTATGTGAAATGAAAAATCTGATTGTACTATTTACTTGTAATAATTTTCAATGACAACAAAGAATGTTGTGAAGTGTGTATTTTTTTAGTAAATATAAATTGAATACCAGCCAATTAAAGTGTAATTTTATTCAGTGGTATTGAATAAACTGACTGCTAATAGAAATTTATAAATGTCTCGACATTCATTTCTGATGGCTTGGTTTAAATTATTTGAAATCCTCATCAAATTTGATATAATATACAAAGTTACAAATTTAATATCATGTATCAGAGCGTAGATTAAAATATATAAGAGTTAATTAACTTGTAAATGACAGTGCAGCCAGCTGTTAACACGTAATCGGCAGTTGTTAAAATTGATTCAATTATGAATGTTGGTACAGATCGCTGGCGTTTAGAATTATTTCCGTTAACACTGATAATGGAATAAGTCGTCATATCTAGTTACGACAATATGTATGTAGTATGTAGGATTTACTTTCAATTCAAGATCTCATCTGTTTACAGATTTGATAGTAATTTTTATAAATGTGCATTATTTTCCCTCGGATAAACTTATTTTCCATTTTGTCTTGATATTAGAAAGAAATTTTTTTTGCTCATTTAAATTTTTATTTTGGCTGTAACATATCCACTACTGGACATCGACCTCGTTCATAGTTTTCCAAAAATACCGGTTGGATGCGGCCTGCATTCGTCATTTTCCGATGATCTTAACATGGTCTTGTGTGCACCTGTCTTAGATTATTATAGAAAATAAAACAATCATTAACATTATTCTGTAACTATAAGAAAACTCTTAATTTTTAACTAATGAGTATTGCCATATTCGTTAAATTCACTTGCCCATGTTAGAACAAAAATTGAACGGAATAATAATAACAAAAAATCAGCGGATGATGGAAAGAAAATACAAGTTACTATAAGCGCTATGCCAATCTTACATATGTAAATTTGTAATAATTATCGGTACTGTTAAGTCAAAGCTTCGAACGATCTCGTATCTCTTCCGGAGTTTCGGCTACACCAAGCATAAGGCACGGCGCGGTCCCTCGCGAAACTTTGTTTAAGCCTTTCCCCTTACCCAAACGTTTGCATATGAATGCGTCTCCACTCATTGTAATGACAAAGATCGCGTCGCCTGCAGACTTAATTAATCATTGTATTTACTGATTAACTCTCACCGCTTAGACAACTTGGCTTGTTAGTGGATTTACATCGAGATTGAGTCGCCAAACTTATTCGGGTCCGACTCAAGTAAGTTTAATGTTGTGGTGAAACAAAAACCCGCGGTCCCTCGGTAACGTGGGTCGGATCGGTACAACTGCGTAATTACTTCGACCATTGTTGCACACATAGCAACAAGTTACAATAATGTAGAAACATTCTATATTTGCATTATGAATATATTGTTTGTTAGTTAATTAAATTACAAATTGTAAACTTCCTTAAGGTACATGTTAAATCATTATCTTCATAATTTCAGCCGTATGTAGCCGTATGTAGTAGGCTGGACATAAGACCTCTCCATAGATTTCCATTAGAAGTGGTCGGAAGCGACCTGCATCCAATGACTTCTGAAGACCTTGACAAAGTCATTTGTGGGTAGGCTTCCTACGCTGCGCTTGCTAGTTCGTGATCTCTGCTCCAGAACCACAAGACTCCAGCGAGTAACTGTTCCGCGCGCTATGTGACCAACTTGTCCATCCGCTGGACTATGTCGTTTACTTTTATCTAAAGAACTCGCACACTCTCGATAAGAACTCGTAGAGAAATCTCGGGCATGGCCATGTCCATGGTTCGTAGAGAGGCTATCAACTTTACATAACTTATTTGCACTTATTAAAGCTACTACTTAATAAAACATAGTTTGTATTGTGCCCGTCTAAATTTTTCCGACACTGTAATTGATCTAAAAATTATTAACAACTCCATCCTTTTCAATAATTATTGCTTTTGTAAAGTATAATTAATAAAAAGGCCTACCAAAATAAGTTGTAAATTGTTATCAATTCTTTTAGTTTGTCCAATCTTTTTCTATACATATATCTCATTTTTGTATCTGCCGGTGTTATGACAGATTTTAATTAGAGCTTAGAACTGTCTGAAGTTGTGATTCTGCGTATGTAAACAGTCGAAGATCGATAATCATCAAAACTCACAGTGCAGTTAAAGGTAGCCATTGAAATAAAAACAAGTTAGTATAAAATTATATGTCTACCGATCGCATATAGTGTGGTATTGAGAGTCTATTATTTTAAGTAAAGAAATCGAAAATAAATAGCTTGTTAATTGACACGTTTACATTAGAGATAAAGGCTGTGTCTTTTTTTATAAAAATAAATCAAAAAAAGAGATGAATATGATGTGGGGACAACCGAACACGGAGAGATCCTAGAGTAGAGCAAAGCTGTTTGCAAATAAATCTCAATTCATTGAATCGTATTTTCGCTGCATTTCTCCGAGCTCTTGAACGGATATTGAATTTTCATACAGATCGTTTGTTATTGCAAAACCCGTTTTTATTTATCGGACGTTTTAACCGGCGCGTTTGTTGACAGGAAATTAATGCATCGGCTGATTCAATTTGTATTAACGAGCACAGCGACATCTATTTGTTTTTGTACTTTCTGAAGTCACAATTTGTTGGCCGGGGTAATGTTCGTACAGTACACTTTAGAGCAATAAACTTTTTTAAACATAATAATTGAAATAAGCTTCATAACCATTCTTTAGTCTGATTGTTAACCAGTCTTTCCTATATATATCGTTAAGGTTCATATTGAAAAATAAAATAATTTAAATACGTTACGTTGCGTTCATATTTAAATTATTTTATCTTTAAAATAATCACGAGTATGATTACATTAAGTGTGCAGATGCTCTTGTACGTGTCGCTATTTAAATTTCCCATTCTTTTCTTTATCCAGTACTCAATGTATACTAATGGGTATTGGGAAACGCTTAAGTTTTACACTTGCGCTGTTATAAAATTTTATCGTCCACATTCACTTATAATCTGACGCAGATGGCGATCTCGTTTCGCGGGATAGGTACATGTGTAGTGTCTTGCTGCTGCTTTTTGTCGCTTTAAAATTCAATTACCGTTCTAAGTTTTAATTTATTATTTTAATATTGTAGTAATGTAGGTTAAATATTGACGTTTAAAATAATATTTTATTTAATGAGTAAACATAATTACTTTTTACGTCATCGCCGAAGTAATAGACAATGTGGATGATGGAACCTACCCGCTGGTATGATCAAGTTAAATCTTACTTATGTCGTATTGCTACTGCACTAAAGAAAGCCAAAAATGGGGATGGATACAACTTGTCATTTTTTTACTAAGAGACGTTTCAAGACGGACGCGTTTCTTTACTGTTCAATGAAGTTAAGAAGATATTAAAAATTGGATCCAAGCAACAAGACTAACAACTTTCAATCGGATATTTGTTTACATTGGTACGACTAAATAACGTAACTGCATCAATGATTGCACGACGACTGTATAGCAACGTGTTTTTGCTGCCAGTGTCTCTTGAATAAAATCGACAATGAAATAATAGAGTCAATCGAGACAATATCGCTTTCAAGTTTTTACTAGCGTGTGAAATCACCCAGCCGACATTCTTCATGGCATTTTTAATTTGAACGAGTGCAAAAAACATCGCTTAAACCTAAATTCATATTAAAACATTTCCAATTTGAATATATTTATTTTATAATAAAAATATATGTAGGATTTTATTTCTATAGTTAACGACTTTGACTCTCGAGGACCATGTATTTTATTCTTTGAACATTTAAACTGTTGACAAATTATCTCATTTAATTATTATATTTGGTAAATCAAATATTTAGATACAATATTTTATAAAAATATTTATTAAACTTTGTGTCTTTGCCCTGGAAATAAACGGGCTAATGGAGGTACCTCCATTTGCAAATATATCACATAGAGGTTTTATATAATGTTTCAAATAATTGTTTTTGTGTATGTTTATTATATTAATAGTTTAGGGCCTAAAAGTTCTCGAGTGGTGACCACGGGGCCGGTACAGGTGCACTGACAACATTCAATTTTGCCGTAAGTCGCTGGATGCAAGCAACATAAGACCGGTGATCGTGGTCATGTTTGATGGAGGCTTATGCCTTGCAGTATATTTAGATGATGATGATGATGATTAAATATAGTGAAGTTATTGATCTAGAGAAAACTTTTATCCGCAAATGCGTGCCGTAATTTTAACAATGCTTTGTACTTCTTTCATCTCCGGACGCCGTGAAAAAATGTGTGCATATAAACATGGAGTGTCGCGGGCGTGCTACGCTGCCATGTTTACAGCGTCACGGTGCGCTGCTACGAATGCCGACGTTTCGGCAAAAAGACAACTGCGCTTTGAATAAAAGGAAAAGTCAGAGAGAGAACGAGATCTGGGTTAGCCTGTTGCAACCCTAACCTAGATTTATGTTTTTTGTGTCTGTTTCTGACGCAAATGGTATTTGATAAAGGTAAACCATCCTCAGTACCAATTTTTTATTCTATTATTATTAATTCTTTTATTGTTAACTGTCTCAACAGACTTTATTACTGTCAAAAGTAATTGGCAATGTAGTAAAAGAAAAAATAAATACATTAAACTTATCCAATGATCACTTAAATTATTTAATGTCTTTGTAATAAATGACGATTACTTACAATAAGTTTTCTATTTCTTGCGCTGCAATATTAGCAATAATATGAAATTATGTACTTACATTGCAATACTTTGTGGTACACAATACATTTTTACAGCCCTGCCTTGAAAAAATGTGAAAAAAATGACTGATCTAAGTTGATTTATTTGATCCTGTTTGAAATGTATATGGAAGGTCTATGTCGTCGAGCAGTGGACGTCCACTAGCTGAAATGATGATGAGTTGAGTTTCGTGAAACGAATCGGTTTTCTTTAAATTTAGCAATAAGTTAGTCGTTTCATTTCTATTCATTGGTCTTTATTAAATCTGTTTACAGTAGCGGACAAAATATATGTTGTATTTGTGTTCCGTGAGCACAACAGAGGAAATATTACACGTGCAGTAATTTTAATAAGTGGTGCCAGACTGCGGTGTTGCTAGTGTTGATTTTGTACTGAATGGCAACATATTCCGTGTGTTAGAAACACGGCAATCAGGATTTTAGTAAATGGCTTCCTGCGCAAATTAAGCGTTTATTCTGGTGCGGGATCACGCAGCGTCATGAAATCAAAGCGCTGTGCCGCCGGAAACACAATGGCGGCTTACAAATATTTATTCACTTCATTATTATGTTCATTGCTCTATGCTTATACGTGTGTATATTTTATTATTGATTTATTCACATAATAGTGCACCATGATAATTCATGATCATAAAGTGAAAAATGGTAGTTTATCGACGAGTGACAGTCCAAGTTGAGGTTCCCTCATACACCTATGCGATCTAAGAGTTCAGCGACCTGCCAAACTAGTAAAATTGTGGTATTTAGCGGCCAGAGCCGAGGGTTCCTTGAGCTTCGCTATCTTAAAAGAGGTTTTGCCCTACTTCCTCGCACCCTCGGAAGCTGCTAATGCTTTTGGGCAGCAGTTTAAGCCTAATCAAAAAAAAGTAAATGAACTTACCTACATTTATATATTTATTCATATATTATCACTAAAAGCAATATCCTTAACAAAGACCTTTTTGCGTTATTGTATAAAAATTCAGAAGCATTACAAGGTTAAAAGCGTATCCAGTTGCCCACGTAGAATTTATTAATTTTACGTCCCGCATTATTGCCGCCTATGCTTTTATTACGGCTTTGAGTGATAAAGAATTCTACCCATTATATAACTAGCATGGTAGTTTTTTTTTTATAGAAAAAACTTACGTCATGCATTGTCAGGGTGATTGGTGTAAAAGCTTTGAAATTGTGAATGTATTGGCACTTTTGCTGTTAATTTGTCGATTTTAAAGATATAATACGCTACGCATAATTACCACATATTAGAATTATAATTATTGAATTGAATTATCGTTTTCAACCTTCCCTTGAAGTTTTTGTTCTGCCAGATGTTATTGGCCTGGCGTATGCCAATTTAATAAAATTATTAATGTTTAAAATTTCAGATTAATTATTTTAAACGTATCTGGTAATTGTAAATAAGTGCAAAAGTTTTTGCTGACAAATGAGGCGTACATACGCCATGTAAAAATTTTACATTCATAAATCATCTTGTATAATAATAGTAGGTCTTTTGTAAGAGATTCTTCAGGTGGGTATTGGTGCTACGCTTTTTCTAACTTAAATGGTAATGCAAAAAAAATAATATATTCCTGCTTGAACCAGTTTGAACTATGAGCTAGTAAATTTATTGGGTCAATGGAACAGACGGTACTGCGCAGGATTTTTACCTCGAATCCCTGGAAACGCCAACTTGTAGTGGGTACTTGTGCTATGGAAAAGCTTTGGTCGTCTCATTTTTTATGATATTAAAAGTTCCATCCTTAACGCATTGGAGTTAGACAAAATTCCTTCTTCGTTTAAAATATATGCACGTTAATACGAGAAATTATATCTTTAACTAGCAGTCGCAGAGCAATAGAAAAAATAATAATGTTTATTTCAAAATAATCACTTTGTATACTTATATATTTTTTTTATAAATAGTAAACAACGAATTCTTACTAAAATAAACATTAATTTTTCGCACACTGCAAGTATCATAAACGTGAGCAAACTTTCATAGTAATGCTTCGATGTTTTTTGTTTTACTACATTCTAACAAGATTTTTTTTTATTTGTCTTCAATCAGAACCCATAAATAAATTTACAATTTGGGCAACGAAAGGCATTGTTTTTATAATTTTTTTTGCAATTTTTTCCGAAGTACATTTTTCTTAGAGTCATAAAGAGAATTATAAAAAAATGTTAGCGGAATTGATCGAGCACCGTTCTCCAGTTTGTGGACATGATCATCATCATTTTAATAAATAATACTTAATTACTAATGTGATAATTAAATGATTTAAACACGGAATTACTATTAATAATCAGGGAACAGCGACCGCTAGATGGTCGGACACATGCGCTCTCTAATGATGCATAAAATGTACAGCGACTAGCTTAAATACATATTAGGCTATACTGTTAAAATCATTAGTACGTTAATAGCTACTGTTAATATAATACTGGCGCTATACTGCAAGTACTTGGCGAGTAATTAGCTTCAACAACTATTGCATTAATTACGAGTAATCTCAACATATGCTCGTCGCGGTGAAAGTGTAATCCGTCAAGTCTATGTGTCGTTGAAACGACATTTGCAATCTCCAACAAACTAAGTTAAAATGCCAGCGAACTTTTGACATTACGGCTGCCTCTATAAGATTAGAACGAAGTGGAAAATACCTTTTCTATGAATTTTGTATATAAAAATAAAACTATCCCATCCTAGTAAACTAGTTATCCGACAAAAGAGACATGAAATTTCAATAAAATCAAATTAATGCTTATATTTTTCTAAATAGGGTAAGTCGTATTTTTAAGTACATATAGAAATCAAAAGATTAAACAAACTTAGTACGATTCTTCTTCATTTTCACGATCCTGAGATTCTGAATACTCCACATAAATAATTTATATTTTAAGGTATCTATGATAGGAGGGTAGAGAATAAGCTTTTAATTTAATAATTTTAAACTTAACTTTGTGTACTGTTCACTTTTTATGTAAAAAACTACTCATTTACATGGCCAGGTAAAAAAAAATGTTTAACAACTTTTTAAATTGTATTTTAGTAATTTCAATAAAGATAGTGTTATTTCGCTTTAAAACAAAATTCAGGAAGATATATATTGCTCCGTTTTCAATTATCTGTTCAATGTGTACCTGCTTTACTGTAGATAAATATAATTTTCAAGTTGGCCCAGTTTATAGAACAAGTAGCAGTTGTATCCCAGCGGTAAAAGACTCAGACTTAGTATCATAGTTTCGATTGCCGGATACAATCTTTTCAACAATTCCCAAAGTATGCCCGAAAAGCCTAATTTGATAGAAACTAGAATCAGATTAACTTTCCCTATATTGGCATTGTTCAACTTAAAGCTACGAGGTCTACAAATACGCCTTCATCTAAAAAGAGCCTACAACTAATTCAGAGTTCACTTTTACAGTGTACTTAATACAGTAGTAGAGCAATTAATTCCTAAACTCTATTATCATTTTAAAAAATATTTACAGATAGAATATCTAACAAGTTTTTGTTTAATGAACTTACAATTATTCCGTGGTATTTTATAGGCATTTATACAAACGCGTATTGTAATACCGCACACAGTTGCCCGCAAGAGTTACGAATTTTGTAACGCCCAGAGTAAAGACTCATTATTATTTTATTTTCATTCAATTATATTCTTATGTAATAGACCAGATCATTATAATAAGACGAGACAAGGTAATGTTTTAAAGTTTGTTGCTGACAAATAAATTTAAAAAACTAAAGACTCCTCTCTTTCGGAGGGATTTCGGTATATAAAAAATACCGTGTTGAAATACAAATCACGGAAGAATTTATTTACGCACGTAATTCGAGTTCTCTCTAAACTTTGTTCAGAGTCTACAGTGACAGGCGTTGAAGCAAATGTAAGCGCGGTTTTCGGGTATTTACAATAGGGATGTGCCGAACTTCGGATCCGTAACCGCAGTCGTCGGATATCCTTGTTTACGTTACACTTCCTCTTGCTTGGAGCACTTCACCTGTGTGCGGACATGGTAGTAGTCTGCGTAGATAGAAATTCGTTCAATGATAATAATTTACTAACCTGGTTTGAACATTGTACATTACTTTTTTTAACAGGTATATACCTTTTTAGTTTTATCGCTATTAATGTTTTATTTTGTTAAGAATAAGTGCCATTTGCGCATTTATTAAAATATTTATAATAAAACGCTAAAAATGGGGTATATTCAAGTTTATTGATTATAAATGTGAAAACTTAGAAGAGGTGAATGCTCAGTATTTAAGGTATTGTGTATTACATCCAAAATGTAATTATTTTAGAAATAATAAATAACGTAATAATAATGAAGTAAGAAGAAGCGTTTTCAAAATTTGGATCATCACATATTAAAATTAATTATCGTTTAGATAGTAAAGTAGTTTGAAAAATGTCCCTGCAGACGTTAAACCCCTGGAAGTTTTTGGCAAGTCGCATTCTAATAGAAAATAAAATATAATTCAAACAGGTCATTTTATACAGGTGTTTGGAAAGAGGTATAAATGCTTTAAAGTTTTTTACTAAAAAAAACACACACTCACCCCTTTAAAGCTTTTACATTTATGACCAATTATTCTGTATAAAATAATAGCCTTTATAATTTTTTATCGCTTTATATACAACCAGTTTTACTAATCGAACATAAATTCTAAATTTAAGTGAAAAATCTACGCTTTTTAAATTAAAGCTTTTATAGTATTAATGAACAATTTTGATTTACCACGCACGGTAAACAATCGTAAATATTTTATAAGAACATTTTAATGTTTTTAAATTCCATTCGCTGTTACACCAACAAACGGCAACCCTAATTTCTGATTCGTCGTTATAATGCCGGCAGTGAGGCCTTGGGATTAGCCGCCGCGGTGACAGACGCGCTATATTTGTTTTAACACGCAAACATACATTTACCGACGTATAAAATGTTCACACGAACTTTTTTGTATTACAATGGTAACTATTTATAACTATTAATTTTTCTCATTTTTGCAAAATTCAGAGCAAAAAAATGTATGAATTAGAAATTCCCAATTTTAAATCCATTAATTTTATGGATTATTTAAATGTATATGAGATATCCTCCTATATAAAAACGCATCACGATATCTCCCGCTGACCTAAACTTTGGTACGAATATTCCTTTCGCCACTAGGTGGACCGATGACATAATGCCGATCTTTGGGATAGCCTATACCTTGCAGTGCTTGCTTCGGCGGACATTATGATTATGATGATTCTTTACGCCGAGGTCAACTAAGGTCAAAGGTCAACTAAGAAACAACTACCCATTTTACTCGCACAGAGGGTTCAGGAAAAGGAGTACAAAAAAAATCATAATTCTAAACTAAAATTCTTATGGATATCATTTTTTTTGGTTTGTAAAAAATTACCGATAATTAATATTACGAAATTACACCCAGATAGAAAGTACCACTAGCCACGCAAGGCAAGCGCGACAGTTAGTATTAAACAAAATCCATATATTTACAAAAAAAAATAGTTTGAATTGTTTAAATGCTACCGAATACACATAAGTATTAACATAGTAAAGAGGTCGTTCTCTGAGGCAAATGTGTGTTTTAAATTTTTTACGACGGATTTACGTCATCTTTTAGTCGAACACTCGATGTGATAGAGATAATAAAATATATATGTATTTTAATATTTTTTTACATGTAGCTTCTTTTATTTTTTCTGCTATGAGGGTAGAGCTATCTTGATATTTATTTAAGGAGCCAAATCCGAAACCTATAAATTCGGTAACCAAAAATGGTCGGCGTGGCTCCATAAAGTTAGTAAGCTGAAATAGCAGTCCGCCGATCTCGTGTGCCGAGCTCGCGGCGGCAAATTGGGCAGTGAGATTCCGGAGTGTAGGTGGTTTGGACGAGACATAGTATAAATGTTTTTCAACAGATGGATTGATGACGTAGCCCGTCCGTCTACGTCGTTCTACGAGAAATGTAGAGTGCCGCATACGGAGAAAAATATTGCCTGTATGTTAAGTTGTAAACTCTTTTATTTATTGCTTTTGTTAAGTTTTTTCTCCTTTATCCTCCCAAGAAAGTACGAAATTCATCCAAGTAGAATATTTTTCTTAATTATTGTAGTATTATTTATTAATTAATTGTAACAATAAATATGTGAGAATGTTATTATTTGTATAAAATTATGTATCAATAATTGTCTACATAAAATATCGTACAATGTGCACGTCCACTACAATCTATTTATCATTATTCTGTTTTCATTGTGTGGTCGTCTGTAAGAAATTGCCGCGAGTGATAAGTCCGTGACTGAGGTTACGTTCGTTCGTTATAATAAAGTTTTTAATTCCAAAATACAAGGTTGTTTCTTTAATTTAAAAATCTTTTTAACAATAATTAAATTGATTTCGTGATGGTTTATGATATATGTGTTTATTGAACTAGTTTAGAGATCGAAAAATTCCTTTAAGTTGTACGTTTACTTTTGCAATTTATGTATTTCCGAAGGAACACTTGCAAGCAATAACACTAAAAACGGAGCGGTAATTACGCCCGTGGAACTATCTAGGTCAGTTTCGGATTTACACAAAAAGTGCTCAGAAAAGGAACAAAGGCAGCAGTAATCGGAGGAAACTAAGATAAAACAATGGCGAGGGGATTCTTTTCAGCGTCTACAATGACAATGTATATGCAAGCGTTTTTATAATATAAGAGATATTATGTCGCAATGTTTAATATTACTCCGACGCTTGTCCGGATCCTCTGGGTAAATCTATACAGGTTATGCGCATTGGAGTTGGCAGCTCGTGCTACTTTTTCATATACTGTTGCAATGTAAAAATAGATTCAGAGTGAGTTCGAACAACATAGACACTGTTGCAATACGTTGCTACTTGTTTTATGTTGTAATTCATACATAAACTCACCTTAGCGGTCGACATCATAAGACCACGTCGTATAACTTATTAGATCAGTGATACCCTTAGCCTCTTGGCACTCAAACTAAAAAAAAATTAAGTAATGTTTGAGGTACATAATACCTCTCGTAAATTAACTATTCACTATTTTTCATACACTGATCTTTAAGTCAGGCTTATCTCTTAGTATAATAATTTACAGGGTGATTGATTATAATCTAAAAACTAAAATCTTTAAAGAAGTAAACGTATAGCTCATTTGTCAGCAAAAGCTGTAAATATTTTGCATTTATTTTTAATCATTCCATACAAAGTTTTCATTCTAAAATTTCTTACGTCAATTTATTTTTTTCTATTGCAAAGCGGTAGGCTAATAACTTCTGGCGATTCAAGTCTTCAAGCACATATAGTAAACAATAATTAATTTTAATATATAGTAATCCGGATAATATGAAAACTTTTTCTTACTATATTATTATTACTATATTTATTATTTCTTCAACCATTGATTTTTTATAGGATGTCGCATACTTTAATCTCATAAATTAATTAACAGCAAATGAGCTATTCACCCTTAAAAGCTTTTAAACCAAACACGTTGCATAACATAAAACAGGATTGATACAGACAAATCTAGATTGCAGACATCATGAGAAACTTAAAAATGAAGCCCAGACGGATGTCGAGAGTACTTCGCAAATAAGGTCGTTAGTTAGTTAATTAAGATCGGGACGTGATTAAGCGTTTCCGAGGCGAGACATGATGGATGGTTATGGCTGCCTACGACTTACAATCTCGCTATTACACCAACGCTATAGTACATGCAACAGATTCATTTCGAGTTTAATTCGCGCAATAACTTTGTCGCATTAGATTCGAATGTATGCCTCGTGAGCTGCTAGACTTTTTTTATTCAAATTCCTAAAAGCATCACGTCAATAATAACGTAAAGAATTAAACACTAAGTTGTACTTAAAATGAAGACATTAAGATAATACAGGAAATTAAATAAAAATAATCATCATGTTAGCCGATAGACGTTTAATTAGGCAGACGTTAACTTAGGCATAATTCACCCTCATACTTGCCTTGTGAGTCTGGCATGTGTATCGTTCGAGGCGAAAGAGGGATCAGTTTCCGAATATTCCTTCATAGAGATGAATGTATTTAGTTGAAAGCAATTCTTGTAATACAAGATTTTTTTTCAAAGCTATCACTTTAAATTTATGATTATCAAATTTGTACTTACGTAATAAGTTATTTACTATTTTTTAGTGAAATATGTATCGCGGAGGTACATGGAAAACGAATGGCGGATCTTTTCAAAGTAACACTATTACCGCGTGCAAGTAACAAGAGCCAGAACTGTTGAAATACGAATGCGAAGGAAAATTATTTCCCGAGCTAATGCCCTGTGGAGTCAATAGCAAATGTGTTCAGCTGTACTCTTAAGAACATAAGAATAAGAGTGGTATTTCCTTGTAATCGCACATCTTCTGTCTCATCTATACATAGAATTGTACCCGGTTGTATGCAAATAGCTTCCGTCAAGGTACTGGTCACACCTGGTCCGGTCTTATTGAAGTTATAAGTCGTGCAAACTGCTCGCCGCGTTCCCCTCCGTATCATTGAGTTATTTAGTTTGGATTCACCCGTCCCTTTCTATTTTCTTCAAACTGACGCGACGTTCCACTTATTGAATTCAAACTGGGCTTGAGTTACGGCTCTTTTATGTTCTTCGCTAGTGCAATGAAATATCTGCTTTGAAAGTTCCATTGGACACTTTATGTCATCATATTTGCATAATGAAATTTTGTTTTTAACTACTTCTTTATGAGTTCTCTCTTGAAATCTAGAATTCTAATATGAATATTATTTATCAATAAGTGATATTCTTATTTAACTATTTGGTTGGTAATCAAAGTCTTGTTTAAAAATCCTTTATATTTGACATTGATGTTAATCATTATTGTTCTTTTAGTTTATTAAACTTTTCGTTACCGGGTAGGAGCCAGGAAATTTAAATCCCTACGTGCCCCAGGCATCTAGGACGGGGATTAGAATAACGGACGTCCATCTCTCGCTCAAGTGTCAATAAATTCATGTTCAGAAACTTTGTTATTGTCCTGTTTGAGTTATCAAAGTTGGTTTTTGATGTTTTCTGTCCCTTCACGCTTTAATGTAGGCTCGAGATTATCGCCGCAATCGCTATAATCTCTTTTAACCTAAATTTTATATCTTAATTTAGTCAACAGTAAAAAAGTTTTTATAGAATAATTGTTGGTGAAATAAATTGATGTTATTTTGAAAGCTTTGTTATCTTTTAAACTACTATCATTGCAATTTCGTCATTAATTATGCTATATCAATTAAAGTGGACATAGACCTCCACAGATGTCTGATGGGACCCGTTTGAAGTGACCTGCATTCAGCGTCTTTCGACACCCAAAGTTGTTGGTGTTTATTCAGCAATACTTTAAATACGCTCTAAATACAAATGTTGGTTACATTTACGAATGCATTAAAAGATCTGATTATTTGCGAGGTTGGCTAAGCAAACGATTATTATTTATTCATAACATTAGGGCTGACATATAAAAAGAGAGACTTACGACGCTTGTGGGTACAGTACCAACGCGCCACATAATGGCGATGTACGTTAAGTATATTTAGTGCAAGCTGTCGTGGGAACGTGCGCGCGGCCGACTATTGGCTTATTTCGCCATAACGAGCCAACTTTGTTTAATCGAAATATCCCGACCCAAACTTTAGGGGTTTATTTAGATCCCAGCGTTCAGAAAATTATGAGACGGCAATTGAATCCAAATTACACACTTAAGTAAAAGTTAAAAAGTCTTATAGCTTACTTAGTATAAAAAATTGGTGTTAAGTATGGACATAAACTTTGTTGTTTTTCTTGCAGTCGATTTTTACGCTCGAAAACTTTCGTTATAAATTTCTAGTTAAAATTACAAAAATCACGATTCATTATTCATGCGAAATGCAATCAGGGTGCGGTGGATTTATACTGAAACATAAATTAGACGAAACGTTTTTAAATGTAGCGAATAGATGGCTTATGATAACGATAACGCTCGACGTGGTCCGGAATCATCCTGCTCTTATCATACTTGCTCGTGCTCGAGGCTTGAGACAGGTCCTCACGATCGTCAATGGTCGATGTGCCCTGCGTACTTTCACTTCAGATGAGCAATTCCTTGAGCTAAGACGTTGACATTGATCTCGTTGTGAAGCTCTGAGAAAAACCCATTACACTTTGTGTGATCTTGAACCTTCTTATAGAACATAAATAAGATTTCTACTTTTGATTGTTTTTTTTTTTTTTTTTTTTCTATAAAAACGTTATTTTAATTAACCAAGCTGACTTACATTACCGTAGCAAATCGTAGCACATGTGACTAGTAACTTGAGCACATTCAACGCGCTATTCAACTTCGTAGCAATACTATGATGTTATTCGTCTGCATGAATTACCTCATGCCGAAGTATAACAATTCCTAAACAATTCCAGGTTTGAAGCAACGGGAGCAGCGCAGATGACTCTGGCCGCAAACAATAAAAAATGTGTTTGATTGAGAAAAGAATACTCATTAGTGATATTAGACGAACGAACCAGTGTTTTGCTTTCCAAGAGTCCAGTTGAGAAGACGGAACCGCGATAACAATGGAATATGGTTGAAAATAGTTCTCACCACCGAACTGCTCACTAGTATGGTCGTGCGCAGTGAATACCGCGCCTAGAACGCGTGTCGAAATAAACTTTAAATTTTTAGCAAAATCTTTTAATGTAAATATATAATCGTCTTTATCCTAATTGAAATTTCGAATTTTTTTGTAATCATCGAAGGGGTTGTCGTATTTTTTGTGATATATATAGGCGTTAGTTAAGGTAGTCTGTAAACTCGGTTGTGATGTGTATAGTAAGTAAGGGGTATGGTAAGTAGCGGCGGCGCGCGGGGGGCCTGAGCTGTGAGTGCACGCCGTGCGGGCATGTCGGCGCGTGCGGTGCGTTGTCACGTGGCGTTTGGCGCAGGCGCGGCCCGGCGCCGATAAGATGCGACGGCGGCGTCGCGCGCCCCTCCGCCCCGCCGCGCTGCTCCTCGCCTGCCTGCTCTACCTCGGCGCACAAGTCGACGCCTCCGGTGAGTCCATCCTGCTCTCTTTACACCCGTGTGCATTGTCATTTGTTTCAAAAAGATCAAAAGCTGTGTCATTTAAAATAGATTCCTTAAGGCCATAAGTCCAAGGTGATACAAATGCGATGAATGCTCGTGCTGCATGTTCAGGGCCACAGGTCCACCGTCATACTTATGCAGTTAAAATATTCGTATTAAAATAGTTCAATCCAATTAATCCAATGTATAATTTCGTATTTACCAATGCAAAAGCTTAGGTAAAAGGTAATACTCTAAGTCAGGCAAAGGATACTAATTATATTGAGGTCCGATGATCTAAGGCAACTTTTAATCACAATATCTTATTTCATAGAATCAGTTACAACTTATGCGGAGGATTTCTATCGAAAGTGTTTACGACGGGCATAGTCATAGATAAAGGACGACGTCTTCCCAATCCAAAGAAAGATAAACGGCTCAAACCGAGACTCATGAACAACTTTGAGTATAATTACTGTAATGTGGTCTAGAATAAGCGCTTTAGGCGGAGTGCCACCTCAAACCCAGTAAAATGTCAACGAATAAACAGCATATATGTCATATACCAATGACGAAAAAAGTAGTTTTTCGAGTCAATCAAGTGCAACAATCATAAACTTTACGTCCATACTACTTGCTTTTGAGTTAATTGCCCGGAATAATAATTGACTTACTGAATAACCTATTCGTAATAATTGTGGTCAGAGAATATAAAGCACGCATGCAACACGCTGTTTAATGTATTATCACTAGTGTTAATATAATTTTTAAAAAACAATGATTATGGTTAACGTATTATCTGCTTCTACTAATTGAACATTAAAGTTCCACACTTAATTGATTTTATTTGAAACAAACGAAAATGTACACGTAAGCATAGACTATAATTAATAGCTTTAAGTAATAATTGTAAAAAGCGAACCAACGACTTTATGACGCCGCGACCTATGGTAATGAACCTGAAGCAAGCTTCTTCAATTACAAGTGCTCGGGTGAATGCTGGCAATTGTTAGTTGAACTGTAGTTAATTAATTTTTTGTTGCTTTTGGAGAAAGCACAATTAGGTATCTTTGTGTCTCCGAGGCCGAATATTAATTGCCAGACGCTCGGTACAAACCGACACTTATTATACTAAAGCAACAATTACCGCCGGGAACCCGGCATACAACATAAACATGAATGATGAAGCTAAAACAAGCACTTTTTTTTAAGAATAATATTTGCATTGAACCGTAGCACGCATTTTGTATTTGGTTTTTAAATACTTCTGAAAAAGTTTCTATTGAAGTATTTATTCTCATGTATACTCTGCAGACTTCAGGCTAACTACGAGTTCTAGGTTCTACAACGCAACACTCCTAAGGTGTGCTATCTGTGAAGTCACTAACAGTAGACAAGTACTTTAATAAACTAACAAAAAAATGACTGACTGACATTTTTTTTAATCTATAGAATTTTGGGTATTTAGTTGAGTATTTTCTTGTTAAACTAGAAGTTAGTGGTGTTAAGGCAGATTCCTTTCAATACTTTCGTGATAGCAGAAGAGCAGGTTTAAATAAATAATATACTTGTTCTAAAATATTAGATAAATTATTTTTATTTTTGCTTGGGACGTTTTGTTCAGACGACTTAAAAAAGTAAATAAGTTTTAATAAGGTAAATAAAACCAAGCAATAGATTACACCCTCTATCCGATATGACTTTAATATAAAATTTACTACGTAATCCTTATTTAAGCATTCAGAATTCAAAACCATCTCGCCGGACGCTTTGCGTTAGTTACTCACCCTAATATTAAATTCAGACGATCCTCGTGTTAAGTATTCTCGTGCGGTCCGCAACAGAAGCACGGGAGGGTTAACTAGTGGCTCCGTATGAATACGCCCCACATACTCGATCATTAGCATAGAGGGAAGTCGGGTGTGCATTAACATAAAACTGCGACCAAAAATCGCGTCCCGTTCCGGGCTTTACCCAGCCCTGCATAATTAGGTCCCCACTGCTTTATTAAAATCATACATGAAAACGGTGAAGCGCTCTGTGGAATGTTGACGTATTGTTTTATGTTTAATACAAATGAAATTTGAACTGCTATTTATGGCGGGCAAGTTATAATGTAAGACGTTTTTTTTATAAATAAAAGTACAACAGTATCTATACGATTGACATGACATGAATGCTGATTTAAACCAAAAGCTTGGTATTTAGAATTTTGTGGGTGAACATATACCTTGAAAATGGCAACTGTTTAATTCACACTACAATACAATACAATTAATAAAATGTTCACTCGGATGGTGAATAAGGAGACACATATCGCTAAATAAAAATTGAAAACTGATTTGTGTATGTCACCTTAAGACATAAGACGAAATGTTTAAAACCTAAATACGTCACTTTTATGGTTAAGGATGGAAATAGCTGCAATGTTAATACCTATCCAGACTATCTCCTGCAAGGTTACCAGTAATGTTACCATGTCAATAATAATTAACCTATATAGAAAATTTGATAATGACATTAAAATCTTTGAATGTTTTCTTAAAAACATCGATTCTTGTTAATAAGAAAACTAAGTCATTTTTATCATATTTTATAATAATTTACATAGGCCAATGACAAAATCCGTAATGGTGACTATCAGATCATTAATGTATTTTATATACGCGTTGAAAAATAACATGTTATGTATTTTATGACAATTGTAGATGATTGTAATGATCTTGAAAAATTGTTTCTGCAAAGATTGAGAATTTGAGCGTTTAATATACATTACTAACTTTACTAAGCAGTTCTAAAGATTGAAATTATTTTATTTTATTTTTTACTCAGGTAAGATATAAAAGAATTCACACATAACGTTGTATGACTGACATTTCTATGAGCGGCTCCCCTTTATTCGACGTAAATTGTTTAACGCTTCATACACGCACGTGTCAGTAAAACTCGAAGAATATTAACCTGCCTCGGAGCACACTTATTGTTATTTTACTTCTTAAATTGTTATAATACCATCGTTACTGACACGCGGCGCGTGTCGTTTGCATAAGCGAGCGGCGGGCGCGGCTGCGTCGGCGATAAAACGACCGAAGCTGAACTTATGAAGGCAATTAATGAGCGGAATGACACAACAACACAGACCGCCTCCGTCGAATTACCCCTTTTTTAAATCCAAGCGAAACTCGCCGCTCCACACCGCGGTATCACCGTTAATTCTCAGCTAAGAATTTAATGGATGCTCGTAAAGCCGGAAAGAAAAAAAAAGCGCTTTTATGCCCGACTGCTCTGAATAAGTAAAATGTATGTATTTCTTACAAGCTATTTCCAAAAATTTCGTTCGGTTAAAAATTACTGGTCTGTTGCAATCCACAACAAAAAGATAAACTTATCGTATTTTAAAGTCATTTAATTTCACTTTTTTTAATATCTTAATAATAACAAAGCAGCGATTTGTTATTAAAGAAAAATTTTGTCGTACACTACAATACTTGAGTAAAAATGTGTTTATATTTCAATTGTAATGCTATATTATAATATCTTAAAGATACACTTTTCTTTTTTGATTACATCCTAACACACATTTTTGTCATTGATTGATGTAAAATGTTTGACCACCTTGACTAATGTTTTAAAATGTGAAAAAATACCAGTTGATTTAGTCGAACCGAGTTCATGAGTTTTTATTTAATCGATTTGATTTTTACGACTATAGGTGACGGCTACCATTACAGCTGTCGGATCGACTCGAACAGAAAAAATTATAATACCACATCAGCCGCCGCGTCCGATTTGCATTTTAATATGCTGAAAGGGATTACGGTGAAACGAGCCTGTCATATCACATTGTGATACGTTGTAGGTGTACAGGGAGATGAGGTAACTGCAAATTTATATTGTGCGCTGACTCACCTATACGTCTGGCATAAAAAAACGACCGCAGCGTCGAAAACAATTCGTAGCACAAATACTTCGACTACTCATACATTCGACGAACTGATTTTTTAATTTTAAACGAGAAATTATTATACCTGTTTTGTATCTTAATAGCTTAAAGAAAACTAAAAGTAGGTCGCAAATGTCATAAGAAACCTTAAAATAAAATAGATCGCTTCTATATCGAATTTATCTTCCGAAGTTCCGTTTCTTTAACCAAAAATTGACGAGGCACGAATATTTAACCATTGACATACCACAGGTTTAGAAAACATAATCCTATGTAACTGCCCTCTTATTTTTTTAATGAAATCTATCGAAATATTTTTCTGTACAAATTAAATCAATTAGTAATATCGCCAACATTTGTTAGTATCGTCTCATAGATATTATTCGTATAGGAAATAATGTAAGTATTCGCTCTGTTCCAATGGTTTTATTCCATAGATTGGTTAATTAACAGTTTCTTTGCACATTGTTCGCTTCTCATAAACACATCATACGCTAAACATTTACAGGCAGTTTGAAATAATAGAAAACAATTTACATGTAAATAATGTAATTTTCATTATTAAGCAACATATACCATGTCTTCTGTATAAACATTGTGCTGAAAATTATTTTATAAGAAATACTACAAAAGGAATACTAGTAAAGTTAATAAAAAAGCGAAATTCGAAAGTAAAAAGAAGGTAGGAGTTCGTAACCGCAAACGACGCCACGTGTGTACGCACAGGGTATAATCTAAATGCTAATATATACCTACGGTACGTTATGCCAAGGATTTCAAGGTGAATTCTCTGAATATATCGAGATCTTCCGTTTTATTTGTTGTGTTTATTGACGAGGTTTTGATAGGTGTGATGCGTCTGTTTGTGAGCTTGTATTAAGAGCGAAATGTATCAAATGAGAATTTACCGCAACATAACATTGTTGTTACCTTCTTAGCCACCGACGGACATTGTTTGTTCACCAAACAGTTGGATTTTGCATAAATTTCCACCTGCCGTCTTTTAATGTGGTTTTCGGACGTTACTACGTCGAAAAATTGTTGTTTTTGTTTTAAATTTGCACTAAGCTTCGATATTATTAAACTTGTTTTAATTCAACAAGTTATTTGTAACATCGTTGACCTTTTGGTTCAACGTTAATTGCATGAATTCTATATATGAAATCAAAAATTCTGTTTATAAAATAATTTTATGAAAGTTACATTGCTCTTGTTTGGTTAGCTTGCTAATATTGTTTTATAGGCTTGCAAATATCAATGCTAATGAGTCATGAAATATTTACGTTATCGTTCGTAGCACTTGTTCCAGTAATATTAATTTTAACACTTAAAATCATACCATTTACTGTGGTAATCCATTGTCTATTTTAATTTTTAACTAAATAAAATATAACTACAGAGACACCGTATATGATTTATAATATTATAAGTTTTGTTCGAAATTAAACAGAACCCTCCGTAAATTTGGTCTCCGTCGCCACAATTTATAAGTCAGGCTACAAATGATTGATATGAAATAAATCAATGATGTAAAAAATTGTTTTCTAAAATAAACATCTTTGAAAAATTTTATGAGTCATTGCAAAACGCAATTTAGGTCAAACCCCTTCTTTCCACTCTTTTTTCGTCTGATTAAAGTTTTTATCAACAAAATTGGCGCGATGATGTTTACCGCGGTAATTATGTTTATCCGTGTTATATTTTAAATGTTTTCTGGACCCTTCTATTATATCGATTATCCCTCTTAATTCTTTGTTTCCATTTTGTTGGTGTTTAAATGAAACAGAGTTATAATTTTTATAGTAATTCCTAAAGCAGCGCTATAAATTGGAAGCGTCTTAATATAATGGAATTCTTATAAGTTCCCCTCCCTTAAAGTATCCCCCCGTTCCCCCCAGTAACGTTCGGAATCGCCCGCAGCACTACATTTGCGTCTTATGAATATGAATGGGCGATAATTTCGAAGCTTCGAGAGATAAGTGTTATTGTTTGAAGCAGTTCTAGTATCGAGCGTATCGCACCGAACTCACCGTTCGAGAATGCCTGTTCAATATTGAAAATACGCACGAATGAGCAACATCGGCCTTTTAGTTATTAAATCTACGCGCCCCAATCGATCGCAGCTCGCAGTATTTGCTCATAGTCCATATGTGATAGAGAATTTAATCTCAGGTATTGTAGTGTTTTCACACAGTTCTTAATAAACAACTTTTTTATTATTTAATAGTTAATAAACATCATACACGTTTTTATTTTTGTATTTGTAATATTTTACACCATACAAACATAATATTGTTTTAATCTAATACTGCCTTAACCATTAAATATTTTTACGCTAGTTATATATATGTTGGCAAACATTCTATGTGCACTTTACTGTCGCTGCAGTGATTTAACTCTATTCAAATTCAATTTATGCTTATTCAAATTGGCATTAACAAACAATTGAGTTATTGCTTATTTTAACATTAGTAATAAACTACCTTGGAATGTTATGTTGTCCCAAAGATATATATGTATATATATATAGTTTTATTGTGATACTCACCATTACTTCACGCTCTATTTTTCTTAGTAATTAATATTTGTATGGAAGAATTCGCCGTTTGCGGTATAATAAAATAACCGTTGGTATTATACTTCATCTTTATTGTCTATTAAATATGTTTATTTACTTTTTCAGTGTCTTAATGTACATTAAAGAGGTAAATAATTAAATAAGCCAGACTGAATTCTTACAATGTTTCAAAAAAACGAAGAGATTTGAAGCATCAAAGTGACATACGGTTAATCGAGGTCTGCGGTTCTAGGTCGGAACACAACATTTTCTAGTCGAAGTGTAAAAGCACAGAAAGTGCCCGTCGGCTACTTGGAATTATTGCTGCAAAACCCCACCCGCTTTGCACTCGCGACGCCCCAATGGACGTTTCGCCCGCTCCAATAATCACTTCTGATAAGAGATTTTCTTTCCATATTCGGTAATAGAAAGTTTTCGGACCAATGGACACCTTTTATTTAATATTTGTTCAATACTTACCTTATTTCTCTGTGTTTTAGTTTAGAGAAAAAAAATAGTGAATTGGATACGCGATAGAAATTCCCGTAAACGATATAAAAATAAATAAATTAATTTGACACTTGCAGAAGTGCCGTGTTTCTATCAGCAAAATTTTTTGCCAAAAGAAACTGTTTTCATATGAATGGAATATGTACTATACAAACAAGAAGCAATTGCACCTCTCATCTTATTTATGTTGGGAAGTTTTTGGGTCTTTTCTCTAAGTGGCGTAAGATCTTTATTTAATAATAAGTGATTAAATTCAGCGTTTCCAGATCAAAAATAAGTAATCAGGACCGTTAAAATTGGGTCGGTTATGTATGCAACGCACCTTGAATTTATCTAATCAAGATGCACAGTAGTAAACACAGATTTTTTTATTTCAAAATTCATCCTAGCCTACATGGAACTACGTAAGCGTTAAAGCAATCTAAGCCTATTGTCTGAGGATCTTATGAAGAGTTTAACTTCCGAGTCATTAACTTTCCATTTCGCCCAGAAATCGGCTATTGGAAGGTTCGAGAAACGGCTTCGAAGCGGCAAAGGCATCTTGATAAGACCTATTGTATGAGAATACAAGCCGATTTTTATTAAGATCATAATATTTGTACAATATATGTACAGACTGCCTTTTATATAATTATTATAAAAATGCTGCAATAACACAATAATTACAACACGTTAAGAAATAACACAACAATGGAATTAGTTGATTTCATGAATAAAAGAAGTCACAATAAAGCAAGATGTTAAGAAGTTTTTTAGCGATTGTTCGTACATTCAGTAAAGCATGTCATTCGTGAATGTCTTCTTTATTCAAAAAGCGGTTCCTAGCAACAAAGTGCTCTGGTATCGCACTCATAATTACCAACTAACGCTGCAAAAATTGGCGAGCAACGGAATACGGTAGGTCTTTAGCCGGGGTTGTAAGCAAACATGCCCGGAGATAAGCCCGTATTCAGGGCGAAATTGTGAGTGTGCCGAGGGTCGCCAACAAAGAACCTTATTAACCTGTCGCTAAGTAATGGACAGCGATAGGGTTGCCATTGGTGGTACGATGCTTTTGTGATGGTAATACCCGATGTTGTAATTTTGTACCGATTTGCTAAGTTATCGCTATAGAGGATAAACTCTTTAAAGCTAAATTCCTTCGGTATTTTAAATCATAATTTCTGATTTTTAAGTAAAACCGTCTTGTCGTCGTGCCGTTGTAATATTTTATGGTACATGATATTTTTTGTTAGTCCATGATCCTTAGTGAAAATTTGAAACAAAAAAACCGAATTGCTTATACCATTCCCGAGTTTTGCGCAAGGTATTGATATTATATTCGTCGATTAATTTTTATTTATATAGTTTTTACAAGAGTGAAACACTTTACATTCAACTTCGAAGTTTCGAATTTTTTTTTGAAGTTTGGAAAATAAATTTTAATGGTTGTAATATGGAATTTTATTCTGCCACAATATTATTAGCAAAAATAACGAAAATAGCCTGATGAATATTAGGACATAGATATATTAGTGGAATATTGTTGTGATAGATTTTTTTTATATTTGACAATAAGTCTATTAGCTTTCGCTCACTGTTAGTCTCATATATTTGCTGACTGTCATACCTGACCCTGTACAAGTTCATTTATGTTTTAATGTTTCGAGCGTCCCTAAAAGAATTTATTTAATTTATAAACACGTGTATGCAAGGAAAATATCTTTCCCTTATTTATATTATGATATTCCTTCATGTTTAGAGTCTTCAAACACAACTTAAAAGATTCATTTTAGAACTATATGCTCAAGCCGCAAACTAAACGATGTTGGTCTAACATCGCAAACAAGATCGAATTCGCACCTCTCTTTACCTTCAGTCTGAAGTATTAGAGCTTAAACCGTTTCCCTTTGAGCCAGTGTTTTTTATTCTTTTATGGCTGGTTGTAAGATAGTGAAGGCACGAGCAGAGAGTGCTGAATAGAGATGTACACATGATACCTGCATAGTTAACGTCGCTTTACTTTAGCGCAGCTAATGCGAGCAGTAAAAGGAGCAACAAAAATGAAACATGTGCTATTTGGAACCTTAAAAAAGACTCCGTTTGTATGTTACTCGTGTATTTAGAACATTGACAATTTTACAGGTTCAATTTTTTTATATAAACATTATTTATACATTTATTTATTTCGTTTTACATATTATTCATAATAAAAGACAGATATTAAACTTAAAACCTAGATTTAGTTTATCCAGACATTACGTTCTCTTGAATCTTGTGAAACTGCCACGGAGTAACTGCGTCAAATTAAATAAATGGAAAATAAAACTGAATCCGAGCGGGCGGACTGTTGATGGATATATACTTTTACATATTTTTACATTTACATATCGATACCTATGTATGTATACACACGTATTTATATATGTATTTTGTTAAATTGAATTAGTAATATTATTGTTTACATGTTTATTACGCCTGTCCACGTTAACCAAAATTTTGAAATAAACAATGCCTTGCAGTACAAAAACGACTTTAGTATATAGAATGATTTGTACCTTATATAAAAGTTCAAAAGGAGTGAATCTGTAGTTCATTTGGCAGCAAAAAGCTTTTACATCAATTTCCAATCAACCTGCGTAAACTGATCACTCTGAAATATGTTGAACTTATTTATTTTTTCTATTGGAATGCGACTGGCTAATATCTTATGGCAGTACAAAATGTGAATTCTTACATTGTTATGGATTGTAAGTATTGATCAAAGACTTAAAAATAAAAAGAAATCCTGGTCACTTTTTTCAATCATCATACTATGCTTTAGAACGTCCTCAACTAGAAATAGGCCTCCTTAAAAGATTACCAATCGGACCGGTTGGAAGTAGTTCCAGTAAGTATGTATTTATAATAATAATAATATACCAATAATATTTTGCAGTAGGATTTTCCGGTGCTAGATATTAACGTTTAGGGTTTATTAAATTCTAAGCTATCTAAGTGGTAGAACAGCGGTAGAGCAAGGGTAGCAGCGCTCTACATCTCTCTTTGTCTAACCATAATACCACAATGCGATCGTCAACCCGCATGCCAAACGTGATGATTATGGTATATCCCCCCATAGATTGGACGTTTATGGGCTGAAACGACAAAGCCATTTTATGCCACTCTAGAAAGAAATATGTCCTCTTACTATATTATAAAATACAATTTTAAACATTTGTATAACTGATTTAGAAAATCCAGTATGATTTAGAAACTTTCTATTTATAATTTCCATTAACTCCGAGCTTTGCTCGTCCATCCGTTTCTGCATACATGTACGTTTGGTTAGCCGACGCGCATTCTGCCGCCGTGTGGTTGGTTTTACTTAAAAAGTAATGCAACGGACTCCGCGACGTATATATTTTAAGTAATTGAAAGAAAACTCCTCTCTGAGTTTGTATTTAATGATTCACACTATTATTTATCTAAAATCTACTATATGTTTTATTTAATAATAATATCGGTAATTGTTGGTAGGTAGAAGTTAAATTTAAAACTGTTTTGGAACTGTCTATTATAGGTCGTAAAGAAATTGTAACATCTCGCATATGCCGCAAATACTTGTTACTTATCACACTGATTTCAACACCTACTGTTGATGATAGTACTAAATTAGTTTTTTGGTTCTTTCGTACTTTATAATGCATATTAAAATAAGGAGTTTTATTCTCTACTTGAGAGAACACCATTTCCCAAATATCTATCAAAATGTGATGCATTATTTATACACTACACGCAACCTTGAATATAAGTCGAGAAAGTACTTCGTAACGTAGCAGAAGTTTATTCATTTCTCTAAATTGAAAATAATCTCAATTCCTTTTCAGTGTCGTGTTTGTTATCTTTATTAAACCTTAAACATTGAATAATAGCGCATCAGGGCTCGAGCTTGCCTCGAAATTCTTTCTTAATAGGGAGTATACATCATCGTGAAATATCGGTGAGATTATTCTCATCCGTCACCCCCCTTACCCTTACCCACACCCTCCCCCGCTACGAATGGATAAGGCTGGCATTGAACAACTGCGATATTTCAAGAACAAAATATTGATAAAAATTATTAATAAATTATAATAATAAGGTATATATATATATATATATGTTTGAAAAACCTGTTGAGCATTATATATATATATAAAAATATATATAATGATCAACAGGTTTTTCAAACAATTTGGAACTTTCATATAAAGTAGAATTACAATTAATAGCAAATAGAATTTATGTATTGTGGAACTTATAATACACATATGTTTACATAAACGTTTATAGAATTTCTGTACCTCATGCAATATACTACGCAAGCGATTTTAAAATACATATTATTAACCAACATGTCAACTGACAGACTGCCTATAGACATAGGCCTGTCCCAAATATCGCCGCGATTACCTGTCGTGAAATCCATTAATATATTACCCTAATTAAAACTTTATAATTTCATACATCTTTTGCACTTGTGGGTGTTTCTTTAAAATAAACGGTGCACAATGTAATTTCAATTTTAGAAGGACAAATAATACAGTTTATGTAGTACGTGGTAGTTGAAAAGTTATAAAAATCTCACTTAAAGATTTAGGGAGAGGATAATGCTTACCTTGAATTTATTTCAAAATGTTTTTATTCCTGTCCCGGGTGCTTAATAAACTATACTAGGCTGAAGTTGAATGTTGTATTCAATATTTTAACTTGAGCATAAGGAAAACAAATCTGTTAAAATATAAAGCGTTCACTTGTTGTTCATATAAATTTTACTACAAAACCAATGCTCTTATTCGACGTCCATACACACCAGTGACTCGTACCAAAGCGATATCTTAGCAATTATGAGGGTACAAAATATTTACGACTCCGAAGGCAAACGTCGTCGGCGATGTGGAGTGTGATTCGATTCCCGTATGTGGGCATTTTATTAAGCCTTCGACGTCCTGAACGTTATTACGTTTCGGTCGCTTTTATTCCGACCAATCTATGACCCGATTCGAACGCGACCATTTTGTCGAAGCTTAAAGATTTTTTTCTCGTTCTATACCACCGAACGAATCGCTACTTAGTCAACAAATGACGTTTTTATTTGACAGCACGATTTTGTTAGCTTTTTTTAGTGAATGTATAATATTGGGTCTAATGTCCTCAGCTGGTTTTAAATTACAATTCCGCATATATCATATTTTTACTTGTTTAGATCATAATAGCAGTTAATCATATTTAAGAAACAGTATTTTAATACAATATTGAACCATGAAACAAATATTTATTCTTTCGAATTGGCTTCGGTAAGCAACTTCAAATGTAATGTTCATTTAAGTATGGATTTATGCATAGTATTATTGGCCAGAATTATCTCCACATGCTACTACTGCCTGGTTCGTAATGTTGATTTCATCGACGAGAACCTAACAAGAAGCTAGTTAAATGACAATTAGACAGTTTTTACTGTTGTAAATCTTTTATTAGTCACGTGAAAGTCGGCATGATAATAAACCCAAGCATGATACCTCCTGTATAATCTTTAGTACGGTGATATGTTTTGTTTATCATTATTGCCACGCTGACTTTGGTTTTTTAGCGGATGAATATAAAATTGCTTAGATAATTTATATTTGTGTGCAACATGAACTACGAAATGCCGTTGCAGATACCAAAAAATACTATATTTACCTTTAAAATATGCAATTATTAAAATAACAACTCTGAAATTAAATTTAATATATATGACATGTATTAGAATAACTGAAGTTCTCCTGGCATATCCATGGTAAAAATCGATGATGTTTTCTCAGTATCAGTTGCTTGACTAGTGTTGTGAAACATTGGCGGCTTTACGACGGTATTGACGTTATTGCAGTTCGTCATCAGATGTTATGCTAGACCGGTACACGGCACATGAAATTACATTATACTTACTCAGCTGTAGTTCAATTTGTTAGCGTCAAGAGCAGTCGGCGCGGCAATACGTAACGAGGGCGGGCGACGACGAGGCTGCTTCGGGGCCGTGTCATTGCCACTGTCAATTGCAATCGCGTGTCGGCACTGCGTTACGGGCGATGCGTTCCGATTGTTAACCGCTCCATTAAGCAAATATCTTTTTAATGCGACGGATATACAGTCTACAGATGTGCTATTTAAGTAAAGTACACTTGAACCAACACTATTTTCTAATCACTTAATTGATATTCGAGTGAACTATTTTCAAGAAATGGTAATAGACCTCGTAGTGTAATAATTGCTCGTATAAAAATTTGCATCTATGTAACAATAACTTTATTAAGGTATAAATATAAAGTAGTGTAATGGCTTGCCCAACAAAGTTTTACCTTTTCTCGATAGGTTTGGAGCGTTGTATGAATTTGTTTAAATTAAGAGAAGTATTCTTATAAAAATTGTTCTCGTTGATACAATTCATCTTAACACTTTAGTTAGTTCTCTTTAATAAATGATTGGTGCTAACACACCTGGCCACGTTCCGTAACCAATCCAATCTTTATGGCACAAAGCGTCGAATTGTGAACAAAATGACAAAAGTAATGGTTGTGTCCAACGAAAGGGGTTACACCGCTTAACAGTGATAGTTAGCATTTTTAGAGTGAATGAACTACAATCACTAATATTAACAATAAATTGCAGTTTTTTTCTTAGTATTTAATGAAAGCTTTACCTTTTCCTCGGTCAGTCTATGTTGATGAGAGCTATGCCTGGTCTATAGCATCCATAATGTAACTTGGACGATATTATTATTTTTATAATATATTAATTAATACAAATATTTAAACAAACGTCACATTGTAATCATCACACTATTACAATTTATATTAATTTTAGGATATTCCTTCATGATAGTGCTAGTTTTTTTTTTTAGAAATAATATCAATAACCTTTTCTAGTGTATACATTGTGTTATGGTTATATTTACTAAACATATTTGTAGCACGATCCGGGAGAATTTGAGACTATCATTCTTAAATATTTTTTTTTTTATTTTAGAATGATAGTCAGATGAGCTGAATGACATTATTTATAATTTAATATTTTAGCATCGTTTGAGAAAGTTTTTGTTATCATATTATTAGTTAATTAATTTTTGCGTTTCTCAGTTTCCATGTCTTTTTGAACGTTTTCGTATTTCTATAAGGCCTGACCAAGTTTAAGAACCACTCGTTACTTTATTAAAGATCTAAACCAGAGTAAAACTGTTAAAAAATATTACCAAGGTCATCGACCAATGTCAGGCTTATTCAGCCCATTCTTTTTAATTACAGTCGCGTGTCGGGATTTCGTGACGAGGGGTCACTTTTACAAGCCACCGCCTGCCGCCTTACGGCCCTTGCTTCCCGGATCTGATATAGCAAGTTTGATAGAAGGAAATTAAGGAATTGCTTTACAAGCCGTAATTGCTAATTCTTACTACCGGCAATGTACTTGCTACCATCGGTACATTTAAGCGCTAATTGAACTTTGTAGTAATTATAAGCGGAAGTCTTACGACATTCTGTAAACATTTTTAATAGTTTAAAGATGGTTTGTTAATTCTTTTAAATAATTTGTGGAATCATAAATTAACGTTTTAAAAAATTTGTTTGTTTTGTGGTCGTGTTCATCGAATTACAAATTATTATAATTTGTGGTATTATTAAGTAAAACACACACAATTATTATCATCAACATCTTAGCTGTAAGACGGCTATTGCTACACAAAGACCTTCCTCACAGACTTTTAATAAAAATAATTGAAAGCGACCTGCTTCCAGCGTTTATATACTAAAGAATAATAGAGAGAATAAGAATACTTCGAATGATTTGAATGTTAATGCGATAGCAAACTAAACGTTAGAGGAATTCTTTTCAAAATTCACTTTAATTTTTTATCGTCGTTAATATAAGTAAAAACGTGTTTTAATATCTATTTATTTTGACGAAACTTGAACAAAAGATTCACGCTTGATATACTCACCGAGAACCTAAAATAGTAGGGTAAGCGTTTATTTTAAGTCTCTTTAAATTTTAAAGGTGCGCTTTTAAATGGCAAGGTTTTTGTCTCATTAGCTCGTTGGTGATTCCAGCTGTATCTCGGCTTTATGTCGGACTTATCTGGCGACCCATCTCACAACTCAGTTCAGGCTAATAACTCCCTCCCGTGCTCACGGCCCGTGTAATTATTTATGTTCTAGCCTTCCCTGTTTAGCGGTGGGTTACGGTGTTTATACACTGCTCCCGTGGACTTCGGCGGCAAAAATCACATTATTTAGTTATAAATCTTTATTACGTATAAACATATTTTGATGTTTATGGAAACTACGTTCCTGTTTTATAGTGCTACCGACATTTTGCGCCTTAAAATAGAGCGGTTTCATTAGCACTGCGGTAAAAGAAATCGCGGTACTATTACTAAGAAATCATCAAAAAGTCATAGCTTTACGAGCTTTAGATACGAAATATTTTAAAGATTCAAAATGGTTTTTAGATTCTTATGCTTTCACTTTCTTACTTATACTTCTTATTTTTTACATTTTTACATTGTTCACGTTACTGTGTAGGAACCTCGGCTCATGTACGCGCTTGATGATTTTGCTGGTGTGTAGTTAAAAATTGCATTAGTTCAAGTAACTTTAGCAAGACCCACCTTTTGTAGGGTCACGCTTACGTGCTTTTGAGCAAATTTTTCCAGAGAGTCTAGGGCCGCCTTTTAACACCACGTGGAACATTAATCCCGGTTCTTACTGCAACATCTATTCATCTAGCGTAGTAATCTAGTTGAAATATATTATAGCCGGAGAATGAAACATTGGTATCGACAGGGACTTACAAAAAAATGTAATGTAATTTTTTAAAAACTTTCAGGACTTATGATTTTTAATTTAATACTTCTTGTGAAATCTTTGTGTTATAATATGATCGATCAAAAATTGTTATTTTTCTAAATACACTAGAAAATCTAGTGTTCCTATCACGTTAAACTTACGTTTAGATTTAGTTTACACAGTAATGTTTTCGGTCATGTCTGGCCGGTTTTATTGAATATGATTAATTTAAAGGATACTGTTTGTTCAATTTTGATTTCGCTCGATTTTCATTTGATTAGTTTTACCAGTTAAATAGCAATCACTCGGTACGCAGTTAGATTTGTTAGTTCTGATAAATATCATTAGATTTGTTGAATTGGTGAACTATTATTCGAATTTTTAATAGAAATAAGAAAATTGTTATACATTAATTAATATCGTATACGTATATTTGAAGTTTTATTTGTTGTCTTAGTGGTCCATGTAAGCTATGGGAAACCGAATGTTTATTTGAACTCGTTTATTAATTGTTAACGAGATGCGAAAGCGTACCTATGAATCTCATTATATATTATACAAATCAACGTACAATAATCCCACAGGTAAAACAACGTATCTCATATAAGCTGTTGAAATTACTCTTTAAAATTTTCCTCATTTCCGCTTTGAGTGTACACGAGCCCAAACATGCTTAAGCTATGAATACAGCGAACTCATAACCGTATGCGCAGGTGTGTGCAAGGGTTAATTGTTAAATGTATCAACCGTGAATTCGGGACGCGCTCTCTTGAGTATAATGTTACGTAGAATGGAGGCCAACCACCTGCTCTATATAATGTGTACACATTAACTTTTTCAGGATTTAGCTTTTAATATGTCGAAATATATATGGACTTACCCTTTGAATTTAATGTTATGATATAAACGGTATATCCTACCGCTTTTTTCTTGTAGCCATCTTGAACATTTGAAAATTTTCTAAATTAAGCCGAACTAGTATAGTAACTTTTAGAACGAATCATAAATAAGACGTAAAATTATTAAAATTGTTATTGGTAATGTTTTGGTGTGATAATATAAATAGCATGCATCTTCGTTTTGTGATATGTGATACAACACAAATAGTTTTTCAAAACTCGGAAGCCTCTTGCACCAGATGAAAGAACGCCTTGCTTGCGTCGACAATGTTTGATATTTAAAACCAACCATCATCATGTCAGCTGATGGTCGCCTACTGGCAAAGCATACGTCTCGCCTAGAAATCATAGTGCTTACCGTAGCCATTGACTTCCCGCAACCTTGACAGTGTCGTCAGTCCATTTAGGTAGAGGGTCTACCCACTCTTCGTCTACCAGGTCGCGATCGCCACTCGAGAACTTTTCGGCCTCATTAGCCGTCGTTGGCACGAGCGATGTACTCCACCCAGTGCCACAGACGTTGCTCTTCTAATCGTTTTAAATTACCTCATAAAATGTTATAAATAAAATCAGCTACGTTAATGAAATGTACTAAATATGTCTTCAAAGCGAAATATTAATATAAATCTTACTTGAATAAAGCTAACAAATAAATACAGGCCAGATTTGACACCGACGCGTTTGTCTTGAGCAATCGCGACGGAAGACGTTTCTGCACCAAATATTAATTCATTTCGCGAACTCTGTACATCAAAGATACAACCAAGTTCTATTTTTAAAATATAAATAAAAGTACTTTGGATATATTTACTGTTTATAACAATGTTGTTATAAAATATTTCGCGTGAATTTTAATTGTGGTTGAAAGTTGATTCTGTTAATATCGGCAGAAGAGTTTGAAGCGTTTTAAAATTATGTGAAAGTTATTATCTGCTTATGTAGTGTGTGGCGTATTCCATTATAATTAATTATTATTGCACTTTATTGTATTTAAAAAAAATACACGTAGTAGATACAATTTATGGAGGTACAAATGGCGATCATAAAATTTGGAGGATGGAGGTAATAGAAATAGCGGAAAGGTCAATTTATGATAATAAGAAATGTTACTGTATAAAATAGGCCACATGTACTATTTACATAAATGTACGTTAATGCAATGTACAGACAATTCATGTATGTATATACTCAATAGAGTCGTCTCGTTAAGTTTCTAGATGTAGTTGAAATTATCGTCACCGAGAACTAAAGTAAAAGAGAGAGAATAAAGGAATGATTATATAACCCGAATTTAAACTAATCATAGATACAAATACATTCGTAAGGGTATCAAATATATGTTACACAAATAAAAATGAGTAACAAATGTGTTATTTTACCAATTCTTTTTAAAACTGGTAGTTGAGCCGGATACAGACAGCAGTAAATTATTTCTTTCTCAATATAATAACCACAAGTGGTTCAAATTTCAATTTCTACTTTTTGAACATTAGTTATTCTACTGAAAAATTAGTATTCTCTTGACAATAGATCTGTTAAAAAGATGTAAAGTTAAAGAAATGTAATCATTTGGCACTTATTCACTTATCATTTGTGCTTGAAGAGTAAAAATGTTTTTAGAAATAAAAATACTTGTACAATGTGCTAAATTTGCATGTTTGGCGTAAATGTTAACTAAAATCCTTAGTCGAGGATTTTTTGGAGAGAAAAAAACTTTTCCATTACAATTTCACTAAAATTTTGAAACCACGTAATTTATTATTATATATTGTAGAAGTCAATTCAAAATATTACCACTCCCTTCGATTTTCTTACTACATATCATATTTAATATTCATTGCTCCTTTTGAAAAGAAGTCTAGCTAAGCCTTCAGCGTTGCTCGAGTTTATAAAAACACGCCTACGATAACGTATTGCTCGTGTAACATCTGCATGAGATGTTTTTCTAACGTAATTCTGTTGACACTCGAGGAAATATCGACAAAGCCTCTTTTACTTTTTTATGACTTTTGTTAGCATAAAACTTACTTTGTCTTTCGACCCCTACGTAAATTTTATTTGCATCTTTTTATTTCTCACCTATCTTGTTTACTGGGCGTAGTGTTTTTTCACTTGTTAAGGTTAGCATACTTTTATAGCGTTATATCAGGCTTATACGTTCTTGAATGACAGGGGGGAAAGAAAAGACAATGAAAGACAGTTCTACATTTTTTTTCCTTATAGACGCAAGAATTATACTAGGTCGTATTGACATAATCAAAATATGTAAATAGTTTATTATTGTACAAGACTGACAATATGAAGTCATTCAATTAAAAAAATATGAATGATTATATATTTCAATTCTCTATGTCATAAATTTTCGTTTTAAATTTCTATAGACTATCAGTTCAGATATTACTAATTATTTGAAAATTTGGATTATGATATATCAAAATAATAAAATTAAAAAGCGGAACGATATTTATAATTATTTCTTTTTAAATAAAAAATAATTTTCTTTCACTTTAAAAGCAGTAATGTTATGGATGTGTGTGTCTAATAATATCTTTTCTGACTTTGGATTTAATGCAAGGTTGTTTCATAATTCGGAAATAAAAGAACTTTTATTAATTTCTATTTAAATTTACCAATATGATTTGCTTTTGTAATGATAAATATATTATAATTACCAGTCTGTAAAAAATAATATACATACGGCCGAGCCACTTCATAATATTGCTTGTGAGCGTATACATTGCTCGTGCATCATTTATCACTCCATCTAGACACGTACGAAGGCGGCCATAAAACCGCTACGTAGCGATAATGCCTCCTTATAGTGGTTATAATAAACCGTGTTATTGTGAGCTGTAAACCTCGGTGTAGACCGTAAAAGTTCACAACAGGTGAGAGGTGTAAGCCGCCGGTACTAAATTGGCGGATGTTGCGGAACCCCGCGCTTCTAATGGGATAATATTACGCATATTGCTTCAGATCTCACGTCCCAAGTAGATGGCAAGGAGCAGACCCCGATGTCTTCTTGGATTATGATAACATATCTTTAACATAGTATATTTCTTGAGACTTCGATATTAAGCAACATTATGTCTTTTTTGTAATTTCAATATACTAGTTATTCCATACTGTATTTACCATAAGAAATGATTATTCGATTGCAAAGAGAAATTCTGAACAGTGCCGTCTTCATGGCTTTTAGACCATAAACTTTTAAATTATGTAAAAAATATATCGTCCGTTTATTCAAATGCACGCCTAAAATTAGTAATTCACGTATTAACGTAGGAAGACATTTTATTCGTTTTATCAACCATTATAACCTAAAATGTACATTTAGAATCAAGTCATTCATTACTTTCAAACGTATCGGTATCCTCCATACAAATGTACCAAATTTAATTTGGCCGTAAATATAAATCTTAGGCAAGCTTTTAGTATTCTAGACCATAAAGCAGTCCTTAAGAACAGTAAACAATACTCACGGGTATTATTTCACCTTGTTTATAGCAAAGCATATGTAGTAACAATAGGTTGTTAGGCGCCTCGTACTTTTAAACCATATACGACCAAACGTAATGAACATAGGGTGCGTTAATTGCGTATATAAATTTTCGCTTCGATTTATGTTACATTCGTTACGATATAAGTAAATGCTTATTGTTATATTTTTTTTCATATATCTTCATTTAAATTTAGTGGATAAATTTACAAAATCTTTTTAATTTGTTAAACTCATTTCAATAAAAAATATTTTCCTATTCAACATAGGGACAGATTACATGTCTTTTTAATATCAAGTTGAGTCAAGTGTTTGGATGATATACACTTCTTATAAGAACAGACGTAAGAAGTTTGGCAGGTGTATAAATTTTTTAAGAGAATTTAAAATACATATCTTATTTACATTGAAATAGTTTGGTGAACACATCATTCACTAGAGTAACCTTCAAGAGAAAATAGTTTCTTGACATTTTTTAGTCATAAAAAAACATCGTAGTTGAATTAATGATGGGATACAGTTTCATATTTCTATTGCACTATATTTTTATTATGTTAAGAGTCCCATGTCCGCTTCGCTTCTTTTCACTTTCACATATTAAAATCGTAATTTGTGACAGGCAAAAACAAAAAAGGCTTCCTTATGAGTATAGTGTCGTAAAATTTTAATCTAGACTTTACTTGGCGAAAGGAATATTCCTACAAAATTTCTAGCCTTATGTTATGGTTGCAGTCTCGTAACAAGTCACACATAGGTGAAAATATATTGTGTATACTCGCATATACTTTAAGATTAAAACCTCGCACGTAACAAGCCGTGCAACAAAGGCTTAGGATATTCTAGAATTGAAATTATATACTCTTTGAATAATACTCAAACGATTAAGTGGTATACACAAAAAGGTGAATTATATGCGAGCGCTCGGAAGTGGGTCCCGGGCGAAGCGATCGCGTTGCGATAAAGCAGCTCGCCACCTCCGAGCTGCTTTGTGTTAGTACTCTTTGTGATTTACGTTACCCGCGGATTCAAATATGCAGAAAGATTACGTTGAAAGATAGAGGTGTTTAAATATACACACTGGGAAATTGCGTTGACGGCCCTGATATAATATTGATGGACCCGGGTAGAGTTCGCGCAACCGTTCTAGCCTCACGCAATCTTTACAGCTTTTCATTTAATTAACTAGTAAATGTGATTTACGTAATACGATAATTTTCACATGAAATGTAATTTTTTATTAATAAAACGGTATTTATTATCAACTTAAAATAATTAGTTACGCGCATACACACGTACCACCCACACGTTAACATATATTGCAAAGAAAGAAGCATCACCCAAAAAAATTTTTTTATTAATCTTTGATGCCTGCTTTTCATACGTTAATGTATCGTATAATTATTAACAATTATATATATATATATATTTATATTTAAAAAAAATTAAGATACGCAAAGACTACTAGGAAATAAAATACTAACACTAACCAAATTATTTCACTTATTGCAACCACTGTTAAAAAAGATATGATCATTCGAAACGCTATTTTTGTGTGAGAGTTTGCCCCTTACAAAAAGAAAGATATTGCGCACTGTTCTGGTATTAATATTGAACGCAAAGAAATATTGTACGAGTAATAACATAATTTTACTCATCGACGTCCAAAAGCTCCATGTTTAGTTCCAATGTACGTTATAAAATATTATGAAGAAAACATGTTTATGAGAATTTCTTACTTTTGTTAAACAAGAAACGTTCGTCTTTTTATAAACATTATACTCTGCTCCTATTTGTATAAAAAGAAAAAGCTTTAGGTATCGTTTCGACCGGTACCTACCCCTGATAATAACATTTCGTTCAGGAATTTAAAAAAAAAACGTTTATTTATAATCACGATTTGAAATTTTACTCACCTATTTACGGTTTCGTGCCGTAGCATTACATTTTTAATGAAATTCACGTGTGTCCTGAAACTATAAATAAACTTAATAATATTGTTATTATGATATTTTTCGTAGGTAAACAAAATATTACAGGACGTCGCCCGAGCGACGCTGGTTCGATAAAAATAAGATGAGCGTGAATCTGTGTTATTGAGTTAATTGAAGTCGACCGATAATTTCGATCGGATAGCCAATATAACCGGATGAAAATAACTTAGTTAGGGCACGGCACACCCGTCTACGGTACCTTTCGTTTCGCTTCTTCGTGCAGCGTCTTAATATTCTCAGTGTATATTTCTATAAATGTGGACGTGGTTTATTAATGTTTTCGAAATTAAAATAGAATCGAAGAGATTGTATATATAAAGATCCTACTAAATGTGGAACGTATGAATGACAAACACGGACTATCTAAAGCCTTCCAGCACATTTTAAGCTAGCTTCGATATCGTATAAATCACATACCAATTACATCTTTAGTCGCTAATAGCAACCGGTCCTATTGGATATCTATGTGTTAGGCAGTAGATGTGAACGTTCCATGGCTATAATAATGATGATGTTCATATCGTTAACGCGTAAAGCTTGAATGTTTCTTTGTAACCAAAATGTTATTTCTTGTATTAGGAATATGAAGAGGAGAATTGATAGGATATCATACAATATTGAAATAAAGCTAAATGGTTATTATTATCGAGCAACGGTAGAAAACCGGTAGAGGACTGAAAATTGTGATAGTAGATTGCCAGTTTGATTCCTGCGATACAATCGTATATAATTCACACTTTTTGCGTTAATTATATAAGATTGCCACTCAAAAACAACATTCTAGGGGATAGACAGGAGCGTCCTCTGAGTAGTATACACACCGCTATCGCTAACCCACCCGCTAAACGTAGCGGTTATGTTATATCATCTCTTAGATATCTTTGGGAAAAGCCTATGCCTTGCGTTGTGCATATAATAATTCTTTATATCGATTTCTTACTTCTATCTGTATACTGGTATCTGAATAAAGCGCAAAGATATTAATTACTATCCGTATACGTCGTAATCTTCAATGCTATTTTCTTGGAGTTTTTCCACCAAGGTCGCATTGTTATTGATCGTGTTGGCGGCATAATATATGAAAACTAGTACGCTGACACGACTTGTGTAGATGTTTGCCTATTTATACACCCAATGCGCCCACACCCATATTTATATTCGTTTCCCCGACATAAGAGTCGGTGTCCGCGGCCGCTGAGTCGGAAATACGCGGCCCGAGACTTATGCATGTTCTTCACATTAAGTGATATAAATGTTACAAGATTCGTTCTAAACTGCGCTGACTTTTGTATAACGGCTATTCTGTAAATTTGCCACGAAATGTTTTTTGAAATCTAAACTGTTGGAAATATAATAGTATTGATAATTTAATAAATTATCGTAGATTAATGGTGTCACTTTAACATGAAATATGGTATTTTTATGTTATTTTAGTGTACTCTTTTGCAAATAATATAACAGTTGTTTGTTTTTTTTTAACTTTGTACATGATAGTTATATATTCTCGCTATTTATATATTCTCATATATATATATATATATATATATATATATATATATATTCTCAGTATTTCGGACGTTAAAAACGTAAACTTGCGATTATTAAATATAATTTATGGTTTTATGACATTTGGATATATTTTGGTTAGGTAGGTTTGAATATTATTTTACGATTTCATCGTTTTTTAAGGTTGGAATGGTAATACAAATTAAAATTAAATATAGTTTACTATCTCTCCCTGCACCCTCTGTTCTGCCAGACGTTATTGGCCTCTGACACTCCAGTAGGCAAAATAAATTAAAGTTCCAGTAAATGGAATTAAATATTCCAAACCTGTAATTTTATGCATGGTGATTGGAAATAGGTTTTAATTTAAAGCTTTTTTGTGATAAATATGTTGTTTTAATGCCTTTACACTAACACGATGTATATCTGTAAATAGATTTAGTAATTTCCACCAATATACCTATTTAAGGCTTTAATAATACATTATTGTAACCCGACCTTAGCTAATTTAGACGACGAGAGAACATTCTTATTGATGGATCGATACCGAATGTGAGGCGAATAAGGTCAAATAGGGTCGAGTAATATTAATTTTTGGTAGCTTTTTAAATAAGACAAATAAAAATATGAGTGTGAAATTTTTAAATCTGATGATAAATGTTACCAAATAGCAACTTTAAAGTGGTGAATGTATAGTAATAGCGCATTAGTCACTAAAGAGCTTTATAGCTTTCACATCTATTTCCAAGAACCCTGTATGAAGTTACCATTGGAATATTTAACAATGATTAATTTTTGTTGTTACAATGCAACAAGGCAATAATTTCTGGCAGTATTAAGTCAGCAGAGAAAAATAATAAACAATAATAAATTTTAAAACGTAGTAATCCTAATTTTCAAAGCGCTTCTTATTGTTATATTATCATTGCATTGTTTTTATTTCTGAAATCGAAAGCAAACGAGCAATACATTCACGCCTTTAAGGCTTTTACACCTATAATTAATCACGCTGCAAAAGTATTTAAAAATAAACACTCGGAAAGTTTGAGTAATGCGAAGCTAAAATCGGACTCCGAGTCAGCATGTGCTGCCGTAAAATTGCCACATTACCGATTTTCAGCAGAGTTCCCGTTGACGTGCGCTCCCGGCGCCGTGGTTTCGATTGTGCAATATTTTTAAATGCACGCTATTATGTTATTTTTTACATCAATCATCAATATTAAAAGATAAATGTTGTCAAAAGAGAATTTGTTTCGCATAAATGGTCAATGTTAGTAATAACTATGTATGTAATTATTGACGAATTTACATTTTAATTAACGGGCAAACTGATTTGATGTAATAGGGCATTCACTTAATAAAAACATTCTATGTGTATGATCAGTATATCGATATTTACTGTAATCATTTTGTTATAATTATTTGCACTAAATTTTTTAGGCAACATTTTCAGTCTTTATTAATCGCGTCCTTATTCCCCTTGGATATTCGCTTTTTTTTTTGACCGCGGAAGAAATAATAAATTTCCTTAATTTGCATTTCATTTCGGCGTGCTCCCGGACGGCCGCTATCGAGTAATTTTCGAGTGCCGCGCTACTTACAATGTTGATTAATGCTTTAATAGCCTTATATTTTGTTTTTCATTGTTGTAATGTTATGTTATGTAATGTTATGTTTTATATTATATTTCTCAGCCATGTATATACTTTATGTTACAAATCTTGATAGAATTTACTAAAATAGAACAACCGTTTTATATCGTCCATAGAAAAGAATTTCTGTGAACGAAATGTCGAGATCTTCATTAAACGTTTGAGCCGAAGGACTTTCACTGCTGAACTCTCCCAATGATTTTCAGTAAGACCAGTAGGAAGCTGCGTTGCGTGCTGCGAAGAAGTTTGTCAGACTATATTGTGGATAGAAGTCCAACGCTGCGCTTGCCGATTCGCGTTGTCTTCACTTCAGAATATTAAGGCTCCATCTGCGCGCTGTTGTGGCCTGCCCACTGGCTCTTTAACTGGCCAATCGCGCAAAAAAAAAAAATTCGCTAAGTAATACATAAAACTTTAGTTTTTATTTAAAAACTATGCAATTTTCGGAGTGTAATTTATTGCAGCCACACCAATCTCTTATTATATTTTCCAGTTCCCAGCAACGTACGGTATTAATCTTTTGCGAAAGCGATGTTGCATTCCCGTTGTATTAAACTCGCTCTAAACGTGGCCATTAGCTTAAACTATCGCCGAACGTAATGCAAAGTGCGCCGGCCGTAATTCTGCGGAAATCGCTGCGAAAAATTTACCGCGGGAGAATGGGCGGAACAAGCAAGGGGATGGGTGACCCCTGACGTCAGATAACCAGTCACCGATCGATCTCATCAATCATTAGCTCTGGGCCCAAGGGCTGATGGATGTAACCCCGGGCGAGATTGCGCGGCCCTCCCTTGACGTATCAATTTATTAGACCAAGTATAAACTGTCAGTTACCCAACGGATTAAAACATAACATTCAATAGACAATAAGTTCTGTTGTTTAATATTTAATTTTATTTACAAACAACTATTGTTGCCACTAAATCGTACTTGTAATATCGACAGACGTTTATCTGTCTCTATTTCTTAACTTCTATAGCTTAAAAATAACCTACGAAAATCCGCATATTCTTTTTCAAAATTCGTAAGGTCATCGGTAATCCACACTGAACAGGTGAGATGAATTAGAACTCGCACACAGTCTGTGACAGCTTATATCCCAATAATTAGGACGGTAAAAAAATTATTAACATGATGCTGATATTTGTAAATACTTAATTTAAAATAAAACAATTCTAGCCTGTAGACTAGATAAGGCCACACTACCTAGATACCACTGAATTCCAGGGCTCATCGTCCAGACATTTATTTCATGTGCAAGTAGCCGGGGTTAGGTCCGAGCCTCCTTTATTCTTATGATATAGTTACGATAAGATATAAATGATACGATATACGTCAACATCTAAGGAACTTGCGAGTGATAAACAATTTAAATATTTTATTCCCGGCATGGGTAGGCTCCTCGCTTAGTGGACGGATGTATGCAGACAGGGCAAGACCTGTCATTCTGGCAATCTCTGGAAGAAGCTATGCGGTGCAGTGGACCTTTATCTGTTAACATGATGATGATGATCTCAGAACTTTATTTTTATCATCTTAAAAGATTTTTATATATTTTCAATTGAGATATCTATCCAAAAATGTACCACAGATTTTATACAAATATAACAATCGTTGCGATCTAAACGTATCATAAAGTTTAGTGAACTAAAAGTGATCGGGCGTTAGATATGAACGACGATAACGTGCCATAAACGTTGTACCACAACGCGTGCACTGTTGTGCAAACCCAAACAAAAGTTGTGGAACCCACGTCAAAAGCTTGGATGGGGTGACGTATCAATCATCGCGATGGATTATTTGCGGAGCCGGCACAAGTAATAGATTTAAAGGCCGAGGTTCGGCAATGACAGATCAATTTGTAAGTGACGGACATCGCTATCGTCCGCTGCGTAATATTGTGTTTAATATTTATGAGGTGTACGAATGCGTTTTATCAGGCATTCAATATTAATGTACATTGCGATTTACTTCCATAATCTCGAAACTCAATTTTGTTTGTACATCGACGGGCGATTCCCAGTTATGACTGCCGTCGATGCATTACCTGTTCTTGTATAACAAAAGGCGAAATTAAACAACTAACGATGTCATTATACTCTGATCTTCTGATTAAAACCTTTACAATTTTAGGCAAGAATATATATTTTGTAGGACTCATTTTGACGTTAATACAAATAGTTACTGCTGTTATATAAAAGGATCCTTTAAAACACCATAGTTAGCAAATTAGCATCGGTCGATAAACATTGATGTAGTTCGACCGATATTCTAATATATTACGAAAAATGTATATATTAAATACTGTTACATGTCGTACAGGCGGATTTAGTGCATATGTACCTATTAGCTTCATAAAACTTTGAAAGGATACGAAGTAAGCATAGTAGCGTTACGAAACATATACATGATTGATCTCAATCAGATACATTTCGAAAAGGTCAGAATCTGATCTTTTACGACATGTATTACGTTTCTCAACATTCTACTATCTTTGCAAAATATTTTGTGGCGCACTTTATAGTGGCTTCAGTCAGCGGTTTCTAATCTATTTACTTAGTTCGTCCGCAAACCTCAACTCACGAACAGTTCTAACAATATTACCTATGCCGCACATAGTTTACTCAAACTGCTGCCGTTTTAAACTTCGTTGGATTCAAGCGAAAAAAGTTTAGCCAACGATTATATATATTCTACCTTTACTTTTATTGCTTTCGGTTATCTTTGAATTGTAAAGTTTACATACGTGCGAAGTTAGTAATAAGAGATATAGTATAATTTTAAAGCTATGGTATATAAATTTAAGTTGCAGTGTGTATTTCACATCTGAGTAAAGCGCTGTCTTTAAGAACGGTAGAACGGGAAGAGCAGGCTGGTATACTACCTTGTTAAAGTCAGCGGACGACACTAAATACAGACCACTCCCAACTTGTCGTATTGGAAATCTTTGAGTAGGCAAATGATATTAATGATTATAATTATATGAATTAATACAAAAATAGTCAATCGAAAATGTATTTAAAAGTCAGCACATAGTAAGTCTCTAAATTTCTGATATTTTATTATAATAAACACAATATTTCTGGTACAATTTTGAAATTTTTTTAAGATAAATTCATTCGGAATTTACTTAGATATGTTTAGTCATTTCAACTTTTTCACGCAAGTTCGTTTCAGAATTTACCCAGCACAAATACACCTTATTTTCGCATACTCCTCTTCCTATCTTCGATTTTATATCTCGTCCATGAAAAGATTTAATTTAGTTAAGAGTATCTTTCATTTTCATGATACTTCTCATATTTCATACGTTTTTCAGTCATTTTCGTTTTGGACTTGATTTTAGGAGATAATATTAAGAAAATGTTTAACATTAAGAAAAATTTATTTGTTATGAAAGTCATTTTGAAACTACTTTTTTGTTTACTTTACTTATAAATTATATTGTTCATACAGAATACTTTGTTTTGTTGTCTAGTAATTCTAGGCGCACGAAGGCATTAATAAAAAATCCTAGTAATTGATAAATATAAAACTGGGATATAAATAACGTCTTCGTACTTCTTCGTATTGCTCTGATCTGTTTTCATCAAATACAATATCTAGTCCACGTCATAGTATAGCTTAGTAGATATACATTATACATAAATAGATACCTAACTTTTTTAACATATTAACAAACATTTTAACGTATTATGATTAAAGTAAACGACTTTGAGTCTACGGTTTATATGTAAGGGAAATGAATGAAATACTTATAATAATGGCCAAAACAATAATTGTTAATCCATTTTATATAAATGTATAATAATGTATAATGAATAGTATATAAAATACGTCTTACGGGTAAATTGATGACTAAACATTTTTCGATGAACTTTTCTTGGATTTTCTGTTGAAGGTATACTGCAGAAATGTGATTTGCGGTGAGACTGTAATTGTACCATACAATTGAATCAATTTAAAAGTATCTACGCTGATACAAGGCCGCAATTCGCAAACTTCGCCGCTGTCGACCCAACTCGAGAAGTTTTATTCCGCAATATTTCTCGCGAAACAAAATCACATATCATTGTTACTTTCCGTGAAGTGTCAGTGATTGAAATTAGTCTTTTGTTTTATGATTACTTTTGTTGAAAAGAATATTTACGTTTTAGCACGTGTTTCAATATAGATTCCATTTAACACAAACGTTTGTTTATAAACTGTCGTCTATTGCGTTATAGTAAACAAGAAAAGAAACTGGCAAAGTAAAAGAGCGATGAACTTATATTCGTGGAAATTGCCAATTAAATTCTTAACATGTTTGTATATACGTTCACATTGTATATATTACTGAATTTAATGTTTTGATGTTGAGAATACAAAATGTATATCAATCAAAAATTTTCATTTGTTTCGATAAAGAAAGTTCCAATCTAATCTCTTCAAGGCGTGAACAAACTGTTAAGGAATTATATAATGGTGATGGAACGGTCATTGTGGCCATTCTTGGGGGAGGCCTATGCTTTGCAGTGGATGTCTACCGGTTGAGAAATGGAAGAATTAGAAGAAGAAATTGAAGACAACTTTGCGCATTACATATTTTCCATTTCCTTCCTGATTAGTAAAAGGTGTAATAATTATAATTCATTAATATTCGGAAGATAAAACATTAAGTCCATGTTATTAACACTAACATATTTTATTCAATATATATATATATATATATATACACATACATAAATATATATTTCGCCGAAAGTAACTGCATGACTGTGGTCTCAACTCTAGAACCTCAAGGCCCCATCCGCTAATCTTTCTGCGCACTTTATGTTACACCGTCAAATGCCTTTTCAACTCGCCAATCCGCTGAGCTACTTCGGTTACTTTTGTCTCGTAGAAAATTTAGAGCATAGCCCATAACCCATGGCTCTTTGAGAATCCAAAACTGAGCGAGTGAGAGATAACGTTTCAGTGCCGTTAGTCATTAATGGCACACATTAATTGCAGACTTCCGTTTGAAAGCACTGAAGAAAAAAATTCATGATTCTCAAATTCGACGTCCGTATTATATGTTTACCATGAATGGAAAACGGTCGGGTGCTATTCAAATGTCAATGAAAACAAATGCCTTCACACACATTATGGAGCCCGTATTATACGAAGAGTATTTCGATTTAAAACATGCCCGCGTTTTGTTAAGGGATAATGAACGGGCCGGAATTTTTCTTCGTATTTCGCCAAGTCATCTCGAACATTTCTTTAGTATTGCACCATTGTTGACGTTTCGACCCATGCCGCGCGGTTTGTTTTTAATTTACACCGTCAATCTAAACTCTGAACGTTTCTATGGTTCGCATTCAGAGACGATCTTTTTCTCCTTCGGCTTTTGGCACAGTTTGTGCTTACCTCGTCGTTTTCAAATCTCATTTCAACTGAATTACACTTTATAAAACAACTTCTTTTGTCTCCCGTCTGTCAGTTTGGGAGGGTCGATTTAGATTACGTTGTGAGAAATTTATAAAAATGAGTTATTTTCGTTTTAATGTGAAAATAAATTGACAGTAGAATTACAAGATTTTATATATTTTCTGCCTTTCATTGTAATGGCATAATTTATATCTTTAAACGCTCTATCTCCAAAACAGACGTCGCATCTCACGGAAAATTCTTTGTCATTCAATCAAATTTTGGCTCCGAAGATTTGCGTTTTTCAGAGACCTATTTTCTATGAATACATTTATGTAAAACAGGGAATCTAGATATGTTTACTTCAATACCGTGAAAATTAAGGCTAGTGGCCAAACGTTTGGCCACTAGCCTTATGATGATAGTTAAATAGTTCTATTCCCCGATTTTACAATTTATAGTTTTTTGATGTCTGTGTTACTACAGTCACATGGCGAACCGTAGAAATAGAAAAACACTTTCATTCCATACACTACAGAAACATTAATAAATCTTAAATATGTATCATCGTTCTGGGAAATGAAAATAATAATTAAAACCATTGTTTAAAAACAACAACAAAACATTGCCGATAACGTTGTTATAGTTACTTTTGAATCAACCGTACTACGAATTGCAATTATTCTTTTATAACTAATATATATTACGTACATATCCATAGCCTTTGTTGATTAATGTCTATGCCTAATGAACAAATTAAATTGTTGTTCGCTCCGCTATGTAACTTATGTGACAACAGTTCACGAGATATTTAGTTGTTCTCGGAATCTTCTAATTGTGTCTCTATTGTTTTAGACCGTTGTAAGCAGTCGAGACGGTTTACCAAGTCAATAATTTCAATCGGGACATACGGTGGTTAAGTTGCTCAGCACTCAGTGGCAATTTCGCCGCAGACAGCGAGTGATTTTATGGCAACGGTCGCCAGCTAGCCGCAAACGCTGCGAGCGCCACTGGTTTTACATTTTATAAGTCTGGACCGCGATCTGTGTCTGTCTGTATCTGTCGCGATCTTATGTGCTTTATATTACGCCGCCACGCAATTTTGCTGAGTGCTCTGCATTATTGACCGAATGCAAGTGAAATGTTGACATTACAACCGATACTTTGCAATTACCCAATGTATTGACTTCGTCGATTTATATTTTGTGTGGCGATTTTTTTTAATGATTTTCTTTAATGTCTTACTTCGAACCTAGTATTTGTTAGTATATGTTTCATTTGATATTGAAATGAGATTCTGTTTACTGATAATACCCGTATGCGTTTTAATGCAAAAAACTAAAGCTCTTATAACACGAAGTCCAGTCCAACATAATTGTGCGTAAAAAGTTGCGTTTACTTTGTCCAGTAATATCTTAACGAGCGTCATATATTCTATAAAATGTAACACTGTGTTTGTAATAATTGTTTGATGGAATGCGTATTGTAATTTTTACATTGACCTCATGTCAAAGTCCCTTGAAAGGCTATTAGTAAACTAAGTAAATAAAAATATAATCCAGCGTAGATGTTAACCAATTGATCACATTTCCAAAGCTTCTCCTTAAGATTACAACCGTATTGAATAACATATCAAAATTAGTTTACAAACTTTGAAAATGGATACGGAACTGACACCATTAGACCCTCGTTTGTTTGTAAAATTACCGTACACAGATCGGTATCCGAGCCACGGTGCCTCGCCTTGCGTATAAATGAGGCCTCAATTACACCCTCGCACGAGGTTCGAAACCCATCGGGACCTGATACCAGTGTGAACATGTTTCGTTTGCCTGATTGACCAAAATGAGGGAACGATAGCTGACTGGTTATAACCAAATATATCACTGCAAAATTTATTTCATTAGAAGCGTTTTCGAATCAAGTTATTTTACATTTCGGTGCACTTTATATTTATTCCTTCTGTAATTGTTATCTTTGTATTGCTCCCAAACGATCAATACGAAAGGCCTGAATATTAGAGCGGTTTTTAATATTTAGTCAGTCCTCAGAATTTTTGTCTCCAAAATATTTAATATTATAATAATTTAAACAATATTTTGGGCGAACATTTGTGGACGTAAATGAAGACAGTCATAGCAATTAGATAATCTCAAACACTTCTTTACAAAGCGCATTTTATAAATAAACAAAGCTATCATTTTAAATAATTATCATTCGTAAATATTAAAATGACACAAGTCGAAGCATCTCTGTGGGTATCCTAGAGCAGTTCTCGTTAAGTATTTCTTGAAAGTTGTTGATAATTGTGTATAAACATTCCATTTATTTATTTCTCACCGCGTTCTGGAGCTAATGATCCTTATTAAGTAATTTTCTTCTTATGCAGGATGATTGGTTATAGGTATAAAAGCTTTAAAAGGGTAAAAATATACAACTTATATCCTGTCGATTAATGTATGGTACTTTCTATCTAAAAGTCAATGATTTCATAAATAATAAACGACGCAATGATAATACGGTATTTAAAAAGCGTTTTAAAAAATCGGATTAATTCATATTAAATTTAACTATTGTTTACTATCCGTCTCTGCAAACTTCGTACTGCCAGAAGTTGTTAAACTTACGCTTGTTTGCTAAAGAAAAAATAAATAAATGTAATTAAATAGTTGTAAAGGCAATTTTTTGCTGACAAATGAACACACATTTACCAGTTCTTCTACAACTTTAATAAATTCATAATTCTTTTTTACATAATAAAATTTTATGCTGTATTTAATATTCAAGTACCGTAATAATAAGTTGGCTCAAACATAGGTAATATTGTTAGGCAATCGTGGTATCGCATAAGAAGTAATTTGGGCGCTATCGCTTTTATTGAATGGGGCTGTTGATTTTTATTGTATTGTTACGCGATTACTATCACTTTTATAGTTACCGTTTGTATAAATAGGCCATCAGGCTATCTTTTATCGTCCGTTACTCTATTGTACCCCGCTGCCGCCGACGGTATTCTCTCTATCGTTTATACATCGAGCATTTCAAGCGCCCTTCTAATTCGGTGAAAATTAACTGAATTGCCATGTGTACAGGGCATGGATATCTATTTTTTAGAAAAAAAAAAAGCTTTAATGCTGCACTTATTTCTAATTTACGTGTAAAAGTTATCATTTTGTAAAAATATTACCTAAATTTATTTTTTTCTTTTGGAATGCGACTAACCGGTACATGATCTTGAGCAGGATGTACTATACATTAATTGAACTCTTTTAAAGTTTTAACTCTTACCACCAATCATCCTGTAGCGAATTTTATAGTATTTTGTCGCTATGTGATTAGAGTTTTAAAGTAGTATTTTTGCTTAAAAATAATCACTAAGTCGCCAATAAATTTATATTTTATGAATTGCTATACATGTAGTAGTGGTAAAAAAATGCAGATTTCTTATTTAGGTAAATCAGACGCACCGAATGAAAAGCGCTTGTACCAGTTTTAATTTTACTTATGCTATTCTGGAATAAATTAACAAAGTCATCTTGGTTAAATTTTGCTCTCTAAATTAAGCGCCTTATCTAGATGTCAGCTCTACCACTAGTACATGTTCGCGGAACTTACAACTCTCCCGTGAAACTTCTTGCGGGTGAAAACGGAACGGAAATGTCGTACTTTATATTATCAGACTCATCTTTTAGTAATTTTGGTAATTGGCCGGAAAATATTAATAGAAGAAATTGTGTATTTTTTATGATAAACTTTCTTTTTTTATCTACTTGGTGATAGTATCATACAGATTTTCATCTAAAAAATAAATGATTGACTGGGGACAAAAAACGAAAATAAAGTAAATGTAAATAGTCGTTATAACGCTTTTTTTAGTTCTTATTAGAAATAATTAAAACACTCGATGTCAGCATATTCTTAAAAGAACCATAAAACCTGTCACCGCACTTGAAAAGTGTGAAATTGTTAAAGTATGATATTTATTAAGAGGCTACTTACATGTTCATTAATACTAGTTCTCAAGATTTACAAAAACTTTTTAAAAGATCTACTTTTTTTAAGTGTTCACCTAATTGTGCTGGTTAGCAGCAGCACTGTCAAATGTCAAGTTTTCCTTTTTCGTTTCTGACTGCTTTGTAGCGCAATGCGTGTCTTATTTTAATAAATCTATATTTATTATTAAAAGTTTATAACAATTTTATTAAACAACATAGTTAAATGCACATTATGTCAACGTCTTGACTTTTTTAAGTTGTTCAGCAATGTTCTTTCGGAAGAATAAACATTTATTTATTTGTATATTTTTAACAACGTTTAATAAAATGTAACTTGCTGAATCAATGTTTAACATCGCGTTAATTGGTAAATTTACAAAATAGTCATTCGGTTCGTGAAGCCTTAATTAAATCCTGTCTGTGTTTGGGTGTATGTTAAATGTATGTCAGTTGTTTATTTTGCAATATCTCATAAAGACTAGTTAATTAGATGCTTTCATAAAGTTTTTCTTTTCAAAGCTTCTTGTGTTCTCGTTTACAAAATATAGTTGCTGCGCTGTAACCATTGGATTCTTTTTTAAATCTTTCGCGTTCCAGACTACTGTCTCGAGGAATATAGGGATAGCTAGAAAGCTTAAAGAAAAGAAGCTCGCATTTATAAATAAAAAAAACGACTTCGACGTATTTCAAGTCGAAGATATGCTATGTTCAAAAGCAATTTGATATCAAACGTCAATGTACCAACGCGACAAATTGGAAAAATTCCACCGATACTCGTCTCCCGTGCGAAATCTCCGACCGGTAATCGAATTAACATATCCTGTACCCACTCACTTTTTGTGTTGATTTTTTTCCACGGACCGCTCCAACCTTTACGCCGGCACATAAAAGCGAACTGCCGGTCAATAGCAGGCAACTAGTCCGTATCACTTGCCCTATCCGGTGTCAAACTCTATTGGGAAATAGCACTGTCCAGATTTGACTCTTTTTGTAACAATCGAATAGGGTTAGACGAAGCAGAACGGCTACTATGAAGTCGTTCGACGGATTTGTAATTTGGCTTTTTCTTTTTTATTACCATCTTTTATTTCTTCGTTGCCAGTTCAGGCCTTAGTGCTTCACTGTGTTATGCTACATTTGATTTGATAATAAATTATTTTTTTTTAATTACGCAATAACTACTTAAGATCTTTTATTTAAAATTAGTTCTTCAGTTTTTTTTTTTGGTGTTTTGTGGTATCAATAAATATCTTTTTACTATCATACTACAAAAGACAATACTGTATTAAGTTTCTGAATATAAATCCACATCAAACATTATTACTTACATTAAAGTCATGGATGGTGGTGACATTTAAATTTAAAGAAGCCAAATAATAATAAAAAAAGTTTAAAAGTACTATCTGCCGAAGCAAACCTTTATCATCGTTAACTACACAAGTCAGTTTTTCCTCGTGCTAAATGAATATTAAATCTCCCGAAAAGTTCCCTTTTGTAATGAAACAATAAGATTCGCCATTACGATTCATTTCACTCGGCGAACGCACTTTTTTCTCTTCATAGTGACCATTACGAGTGGCCATAAAGGGAACGACCTCAGAAATGGACGGGCGAACTTGCCTTACGGACTTTCTATGGACCCGATAGTTCCGACCTATTCGCTAGAAGAGGGATAGACAGGCGGACGTGGATGTGAGTTGAAATATTAATATTTTGGAATAAAGGCATTGGGAGTACGTGCCGGTTATTTTTTCCATTCGCCTCTGAACCTTCAACGAATTTAAGTGGGGGACCTTCGGTTTCCTAAATCAGTTTTATATTCCTGACCCAATCGAGAATTTTTTTTTATGTGTAATAATAGCGGTAATCTCGATCGGTGTCAAACAAACATACAACTTTTAAATTTTTTTTTTCTCCGTTCACAAGTACTCGTGCTAATATTATGGCATCCTGATCATCATACAAGACGTCTTGTCTCTTGATCATTCCGTGTATTCTGCTTTACTTAAAGGAGGATTGGTTATAAGTATCAAAGCTGTGATGAATATATACATCATACCATATCATACATCAAAATTCAAATTCCTAAATATAAAAAATATTAAGTAATCCGAATTATTGTTAATTATCTGTTTCTGCAGACTTTGTACTGCCAGAAGTTATTGGCCTGTGACATTTTCACTTGGTTATTAAACCAAGTGAGAAATAATTGTATAAATTTTAAAGCTTTATGTAGATGAATAAGCTGTATATTTACCCCTTTTAATGAGTACACCTATTACTCAGTTATCATAATAACTTGAACAGGAAGAACAGCATAAAAATAGAAAACTCTATAGGACCCTTTATTGGATAGTAGCATTTGTTAACGTATGGCTTTATAAACATATAACTAGAAAATAAGTTAGGTCTGATATTAGATAATAAATAATATATTTACATTTAACTACGTGAGTTGACCATATAAGTCAATCAAATTATCCTTGTTCAAAAATCAAATTGTCCATGTTTTGTTAAATATTATACTTCTTAGCGACCTTGTGTCCACGGATCATGTGAAAGTGAACAAAACATTTCCGTTAATACTGCCTTTCTCTAACTCAACTTTTCCTCTTGATCTTACTTCCCTATATCCGTTTTCCGTAATAATTTAATAATAGGTTTGTTATTTAGAAAAATTTCCAACATTTCGTAAGGTCCCGCAAGCTCTCAGGGTAAGAGCTTTAGTCAAATCAATTTATTTCGATTTCGCCCCCTCGTTGAATTTTATGATTCGAACTCGGACCGAAGGTAAATACATTTCATGCCGGTGCCTTGCAGTAATTGATTCCCTAAATATGATATTGCGTGCCGCGATATTTGCTCTAGAATTTTTATCGTTAACGTCGGTTTAAATAACGTTGAATCTGTGTTTATAACGTTGTAAACTGTTTAAAATATGACATATTTTCCGGGGAATTTTTCCTGTTTTACCAAACTTAGTGAATGTTTTTTTCACTGGAAGTTTTTATTAATTTCATTTAGTAAACTGTTATTATTCAGTATACATTTGGTATCTTATACATTTAGTATACTGTATACTTAATATAAACAATAAGCAATGAAGCCCACAGAACATTTAAATTGTTTTAGTTTTTGTACCAAACTAGTAGTCGCTGAAATTTTATGTCGTATTTATGTTTGACTAATAAAATATTATAATATACGCAGCGTTCGAAATAAATCTTAGTATTATATATCATTTGCGAGGTTTACACGCTCTAATAAAGGCCTGGATGTGCAGTAATTTGTTCTGACGTATAATATTACAATAATATTATGTATATCGTGTACCTTTATAATAAGCAATGTGTGCCGTAACAATATTTGATGTTCATAATAATACTCTTTATTGTACATCTAAACATTTCCATACAAGCCTTACCCGTACATCCAATATGACCGGTTGAAAGCCGCCCGTCTGGCTTTAACAAGGTAGTCTGTCCACTTGTTTAGGCAGGTCCTATCAGTCAGGTCCGTGTCAGTATGTGGCCTTCACTCCAAAACCTTAAGGCCACAGCGGCTATCTGTTCTGCACTCATGTGGTTAGCTCTCTGCCCCTTGGCTATGTCTAAACATGTTATGACGGCCCGGTGTCCCGCATTCGGGGGACTCCGGTTCGGCTTCGAGTGCCGGTCTGGGGTTCAAATCAGGGAGGAGTTAATAGCCTCCCTGATAGGCGAAAGTGTAACTAGGAACGAATTCCTCAAGTACTGCAAAACAATAATAACACAAGCAACACAAAAAAACAAAACTAGGTAAAAGAAAACAAAAAAGACTGAAGTAAAATAAATAATAACTATAAGTAAACAACTGCCATAACATACCTAGTAAATAAGATTTGTAAAACAAAATAAGAGGATGAAAGAAAGAAGAGTAGAGTAAAAGGGCATAAAAGAAAAGAAATATAACATGATAGAGAGAAAAGAATAAAAGATAATAAGATGAATGACAGATGATTATGGAAATAAAAAACTTTGTGAAAAAATATTTGTAAAAAAAAGGTCCCTGTCCTAAAAATCAGATAGGGGTACGAGAGGCCCCCAATAGCGGGGGTCATAAAAAAAAAAAAACATGTTATGAATATGAAGCAGAAACAATAAATTAACAATACAGAAGTATAATTCCATATCCATGCCTTATCGTATTTTTACAGACAACATATGGATGGATTGAAATTACAATTTAATTTTTATGGAGGACTGTCAAATTATAAGAAAAAAAAATAGAATGTGTAAATAATAAAGTAATTATTAATATGTAACATATTTAATAATAAAATTCATATACAAGCCACCAATATTTAATTACAATGAACTCAATACCTCCACTAAGTATTATTATACATAAATAAGTGAAAAAGATTGCGGCTTTATAAGTTTTTTAATAATCTAAAGAGTTTTGACTCTTCTTATTAACGTATTCAACTTCATAACATATCCAGTTTGTACAGTAAATGAATTGCTGAGGAACCGTAGCGTTTGGATTTTTTTACTCAAGAGAATCAACAATTAAGTACAATAAATAAATAAACAATTTATTGCATAATACATAAAATATTCTTGGAACATAAAGACCACGCCATCATAAAACATACTGTCAAATACGTAATGTACCTTACATTTGTAATTTATTTACGTATCATCCAGTAAACATCGCGAGTTTTTCGAATTATTCACACATTAAAATGATTTGCTAACGCTAGCCCCGGCCATAACTCACTCGAACGGACGAAAACACCCGCCATTTTTTTACTTTTTTCTCATCTACATGTTATGTTTTTTTCATCGTTCCTTCGTTTTACTTAATCACGTGTGTTCGTGTATATTGTTTATTCGGTTTTCAATTTTTTATTTATTCAATTGAGTGGTATCATTTATTTCTTTTTTTGATCAATTTTAATTGAGATTACTTCTAATAAATTCTTGGTGTGTTGCATGTTACTTTTATTTTAACAAAATATTAAGTCTCCAACAGTAGCGATACATAACACTTTGTAAAAAGTTTGTAGCATATAATAATAAGTAGGAAATTGTAAACTTTTATTACTTATGATATATTGATCTATCAATTACTAAAATATTGAACACGGTTCAATCGCATTACAGCTGTTCGATCTGCCGACCACCAGGCACATTTAACTTAATCAGCTGGAGGCGGAAAAAAGATAGATAGACCCAAGGGGCCGTCTCCCAACGAAATCCATTACCTACTTTGTACTCCGAAACATATTATCAAGTTCTCTATCCATTTGACTGTGTGCCCCTTCTGTTTTTGAAAGATCATCCATTATGGAGGTAAAAGGTTTTGCTAAGAGCGGCCTGTATCCCAAAAGGCAACGCTAAATTTTGTTTCGTTAAAGCTTTTAATGAGAATGGAACACAGAAATACGGTCGATTTATCCATAAAAGAAAGAGAAGTATGTATTAGCTTTTAGAGGATTTGTTACACCAAAAAGTTAATATCCTTTTGTATATAACCTCTCTAAATTTTCATAAGGAGTGTTTACGAATTCGGTATTTTTTTGCATTGTCTTTTTACGTTATATTCTGCTGGAATTGAAACCTCCTTACTCAAAGAAAGGGTACGAGCTGTTATCACCACAATCTCCCAGAGAAGTTTGGTTAATTAATGACTTACTTCAGTTACTTTTTTATTTCACCCGTTAATTGGTTACATTTTCACATCTCTAATGTCTCTAAAGTAAGTATGTTTTATTATTTAGTATAAATATATATGAGCTGGTTATGAATTGTAAATTGTTTAAGTGTAAGAAAAACGTTTATTTTTACACGAACAACAGCAACAACCCGAAAAATTGCAAATTACGCTAATTCAATTCATGATGTTAAATTTTTCAAAGCTAATTTGAATATAACTGTTTGGACATAATAAAGTTACTGTAATCGGTTCAATGAACTCACCTAAGCAATACCGGGAAGAAATATCCATCGGGCCATCACGCAACAAATGCTTTACGTTGAACTTTTACTTATTACTGCTACTTGCTTGTTTTTACTTTACTTTTAGTTTTGCATTTTTAGGTTTTAAACTTGGTATTCCTAAAGAATGACGATCTTTTTGTCTATTCACAAATATTAGAACTTATACATAATGTGCACAGGGTGAGTGGTTTAAGTGTAAAAATTTTAAAGCGGTGTAGTTCATTTAAAGACAAATTATTATTCAGTATACATTTATTTAGCTCTTTTAAAGGCTCTCCTGTATTTGCAATCACTTGTTTTTTTTTTAGAAATAAAAATGCAGTGTCTTTATCTATTGCACCATATAAACTAATTTGTGTGTGGTGGTCCTCAAGTTTATTTACAAACTAAATCTAATTAGTAATTTCACAATCACATAAGATACATTAAATTATTTCGTCTTATTACAGTTTGTAGCTACCATTGATTTTATGTGTTGGCATCTAGTTTTTTATGTAGTTTCAAAAATTAAAAAGATATAGGTTATTGTCTATACTCAATTAAAAAGTTTTATTAGTGTATAATGTTTGGTTTCACTCGTAGGTCTATAAAAGGCAAAATGTACACTGTGTAATTGTTTTTTTTTTATTAAATGTTCCTAATTTGACTTCACAGTATGTTTGAGTTTGTTGTAGCATATTGAATGTGTGGATATTTTTGACATATATAATAATGCCTCCGCCTTTGCCGCAACGTAAGTTTTAAATCACCTATTTCTACGTAATTAAGATAAATCGCTATGGCAATATATTTTCCTGTGTAGTCACTCTGAAATTGTTACTTTAATTTATTGTTTCTATCGGACTGTGTCAGGCCAATAACATCTGGCAGTTCAGAGTCTGCAGAGACAGCAAGTAAATAATAATTAATTTTAATATGTAGTAATCAGAATTCTGAAAGATCCCATATATTACTTTATTATCATTCTAAAACGATAATTAACATAAATTATTGTTTCTGAAACCGTTGATAGAGTGTAACGTCAATTTTTTTACAGAAAATTATTCTCTTTTAAGCTTTTACACCTGTTTGAAAACATCCTGTAGATACATTGTTGATAAATTCATTCAAATTTTCATTATCAAAAATCGTATGGAAGTCGTAGATTATATTTATTATGATATTAGCTACCATAAAACATGCCACCACACAGATGTTACTTAAAATGTATGTATGTTCATATCGTAATATTATAATGAAACATTTTGCTTACGTAATCGATATGGCAGCTTTCGACGGTGACAATAAAATATAATAATTTAATGTGGAGAACGTTAATGTCGCATGGGTTTGGCTCCCAATTATTCTAATGAGTGTCGGTCACGGCGCGGTTTGTTCTGTTGTGCGCTGGACGCGGAAATTGCAGCCGTTTGCCGTGTATTTCCTTTGCGAATGACGCACACTATCGACTATTATAATGACACATTATCAGGCTGAAATAAAATTTAGAATGAAATGTTTTATAAATGATTGCGTTATGTATAAAGCCGGCTTACTGTATGTTTAAAATATAAATAAAATCTTAATTTATCTGTATCTACCAGGTTTTGATCAACATAAGAAAGGTTACATTTTAAAAGAACAAGTTAGAAAGTATATCAATTTAAAAATGATTGCTAAATCTTTCTTTCGCGTTTTTTTAACAGAATTCGAAAAATTGCTAACTATCGACAAGGTGGCAAAGAGACCTCGAACAAAATGGCGCCTATGTATATACTTAAGTTGAATGTAAATAAACATTTATTACAACAATTTATTAAAAATAAAATTAAATTCTCGAATTTGCATATAAAATGAAACTTTTTCGTAAACCATTACTTTACAAAGAGTCTATGGTGCAAATATAATTTAGTAAATATGTGTAATTGAGCCCCATTATATTAATCATGTAATAAAGGACGGTCTCGCTGTAAATGTTCGTTAGCCTGTCTCAAGGCAGAGACTTTCATAAGGCGTAATACACTGTTCTTCCGTGAATTTTTTACGATTGACTGTAACGTTTTACGGTTAACCATAAAACCTCTCTTGAAATATGTTAAGGGAGTGTTTGTGTCACCGGGTGGTATTAGCGTGTTGCCTCGTCTTCAGGCGCGCAGCTTTGGGTTATGACCTACACCGATGTGTTACTTATTACCTACTTAAAATACTTTAGAGCATTAGCGTAACGTTTTTTTGTATGAATATAACAGTAACTCTAGGATCTTATTTGTGTTAGTGGCTGTTTGTAAATTACAAATTAAAACACATCACTATGTCAGCCGATGGACGCCCACTGTTGGGCATAGGCCGCCCCTAATGATCACCATGACAATCGGTTATGCAACCTCTAATGATCCTCACTATGTCGTCGGTCCACCCAGTAGAGAGCCTAGCCTCGCCGTGTCTATCAACTTGAAACCGACACTTGAAAACCTTCGGTCCTTACTAGGCTTCACGGGTGGTGTGCCACGCCCACAGCCACTTCAGACGGGCAATTCTTCGAACTACGTTGTTGCCATTGGTTCGTTTGCAGATCTCTAACTTCTGATTTGATTTCGCTGCGGAGATCCAGGTGTAGTCCTCTCCATTAGAGGTAGACCTCGAGTCTTCTAAACTACTCATCTGATCATTTAAATCTTAATCAAAGTGAAATATTAACGTCATAGTAATTTTTGTCCACCTACCCAATCATCAAAATAATAATTTATAGGATGATAAAGCTCCACGCTTTTAATAATTTCCGTCATATTTAAATAACTTATGATATTTTAATGGAAATTCATAATTGATTGTTTACATGACAATGTTGTAGTTAAATCTTTTAATAAAAGTTAAATAAAAGTTATATGTATTTTTTCCTCTTGGAACCCTATGCCTTTGTTGTGTGCGCCCAATACGGCTTTTTTATAATCTTTTTCAATAAGTAGAGGTTTAATATGACAAAAACGAGGTTTTTTGTTGTGTTGATAATAATCAACAACGACAAAAGAAAGAAATAATAAAAGAAGACCTTATGTTTATTTTTACTTATATTATATTTATTTTTGTATTCATTAGAATCTTTATTTTATTTTGTAAGTAGAATCATCAGTTGATTATATTATGTATGTTCGTCAAAAATCTTGGTAAATTACGCCAATGAATACACCAATGACAAACCGCACAGTCATCGACAAAGACAATGGTCGACTTAGGCGGAAGTAAAGAATGAAAACGACGACTATAATAAACGTCTCGCATCCGTAACGTTTTTGCCGGCTGCCCAACTCACGTGAACCTCGAAGATGATATCGGTTAGCCTCGATCGAGACGTATCGAAACGGCAGATACGGTTCAACTTACTCTGGTCCCAATACAAGTCCAATTCTCTCAAATGGAAGGGTGTCCCCCAGGGGCCGGCTTTCACAATGGACCGTCGCGAATGAGCACCATTAATTCGCATCTTTGTAATACAAGACTGAATGCGATACCGGTGACGTCATACCAACGTCCAGCTGATACGGCTCTGAAATCGTTTTTACTGTACGCCGATTATTTTTTTGGTACCCTTTTTTATATTCCTGTCCAGACGTATATCTTTAAAGCGGTTGAAAAACGGACAAATACCAACGTTCGTATTAAGCCTATTAAACCATACTTTACGATCGGACACGTTCGACGGCAGCTTATGCCTTCGATGGATTTTTAATTTAAAAATCACTCTTTTATTGCCTGCCAATAGTTTTAAAATTTTATTATTAGTATGTGTTCGAATTGGGATTGTTTAACTGCAAAGGTTGACTGTCACAAGTAGGAGCAGTCTCTTCATTAAAATATTTCTACACAGCATTATCCGAAAAATTTCACTTTTACTGAAGAAAAAAAATCTCTATAAAATTTAGTTACACAATAATCACATTTATAAATTCACGAGAGAAAAAGACATTCTTATTACACTTATCATTAACATAGTGTAATCAAAAGTAAAGAACACTTTTTATTATAATGTTATCTTTTATTGCACTCTCTAACATGTCCTTTTTGCGATCATTTTTATTTTATAAACAGGGTGTAGAAGACAATGAGAGATGAACATATGACAGGTGTTCATGATCGTTTTTTTACCTTTTTTAAGAGAGGGCCCTTTTTAAAATTCGTCATCGCATGTTGTATCCAGTAGTAAAACAACAAAAGGCTTTATACGACAAGGAGACGGATTCGACGCGTTTATTGAAATAAATCACGTCCACGGCGAACAACGCGAACCCCCTTCAGTTGTATTCCTTTTTTTATTGAGGCAAGGGAGCGGATCAGTGCGATGTTGGGGATTTACGACCGTTTGCGGAACGGCGAATCTGTTCATACCGGCCTGGACTGGATCGAACCGGTTTCAAGCGGCCCGCGTGTAGGGCACATAAAATCTCGACTAGTGACGTGCCTCTAATAAAACTTCCAATTTCCTATTTCATTCTCTACGCGTGATCGGAGCGACCTTTTCACTGTTAATGAAATAAGGGCATTTGTTGGCACATTGACTTTAAATGAATCAAATACGTTGATTGCCGTTATATTACACGTCATAATTCTGTGCAGTGGAAATTATTATAATGACATTCACTTGTTTGTACACGGAGAGTTATTGAGAATGTAATTTAATACAATTATATATCGTTATTTTAATATGCAATTATTCCAAAACACTAACTTGGTTTCGTGAGTTCTTTGATTTATCATTTTGGATGAAATTTTATAATAATTTTATAATTTATTTCTTTATTGTTTTATAATTTTATTACGGATTGTATAAATGAATGTAATGTAGCCGTGTATTTTACAACATTAATAAACTACAGTGTTCGAATCTGTCGATATTCCCTTTTTCGAAACAAATTAACGCGCTATTGTCCGCTTAATGGACTAAAAAATGCCTCACAAAAATTAAACTAAGCCGCGGATGGGATTCGTGCCCCGCGCGTGGCCTTTTGTACAGGCTTTACATCTATAGGCTGAATTTCAACATTTACGGCCATCCCGTTATATTTTTATGGGCGGTTCATAAAATAACTTTTCCGTATACATTAGAACGCCGTTTGCTCTCCGGCAATATTTTTAACGTTTATTGGTCCTTTGCATAAGCTGCCAGTCTATAAAATATTATTTGGTACAACATCGAATTTGGTGCGAATGAATCGTCTCCGGCTGTGTGAAAGTATCTGTAATATCACATTTATGAATTTTGTTTAATAATCTTACTATATATTTAAAGCTTTATATATTAGACTTTAGTTACTTTTTGTGTGATCCTAGTATCTTGGTATATCCATTATTTATGTCTGTAAAACACGTTGTTTTTTTAAGTCTTTCATTTCTATTCAGTAGATCGTGCATTTAAAATGATTTATGTTAGTAAATTATTTGTGCCTTGATTAAAATATTTACTGAACGTAACCTTCAAAGAATCCGACGTGGTAACCAGATCTACATAAAATTTTAAATTTAAATTTCGGCTTGTTGCGTTGATGAGCCCATAAAGATATTTTAGCTTTAATATTAACATTTTTAATTACTAGTCCCGAATGCCATTACGTTTATTACACGAATTAAGGTAGTAACATTTATCTAACGCGGTCGTGAAGCGAAATTCATGAAACAAAATGAAAGTCTTCAATTGAAACATTAGTCGGTGCTATATATATATATATGCTATGAGGTCGAAATGAGAACGTCCGTATTCAAGACGTATACCACTTGAAATGTCGTTGTATCATCAGGACTCTATTTTTCTGTAATACTTTAGATTATATTATTGTGGAGTTTCTTTCTGCTTCTCCTTCACAACCATTACACCTTGCGAAGCAGAGTAGAGTTAAAAGTAAAATAGTCTAAACGAAATCAGTTGACTATCAATAAAAATCTTATTAAAAGTTCCAAAGTTAAATAAATGAATTTTATATTTATCATTTCGTTTTTTTATGTTTTAACTATAATAACAACGTTGGCGTAAGAATTGTGCCGAAATAAAAATACATGAATTCTTTGATGTTCTTAAAAGATTACATTAAAAACGCTATATCTATTACTTACCTTGTATTATATATTGATTCATACATAATATTAATCACATAAGATCATTATCAGTTAAGAATTGTATATTGAATTAAGAAAGCCAAAACAGCCAATTTGATTCAGCTAAGAATCGGATTAAGCTTCCCTGCAACGGCATTACTTAAAGCTACGATGTTTCTCAACGTAACCGGATCCAAGAAAAGCTCAGAACAAACTCACTTTCACAACATGCTTAACGTGGTGGACCAATTAGTTCCATAGCTTTATTATAACTTTTAAAACATTCACATTGTATTGATTCTTATAAGTTGTGATTAAATAAAACTCATAAATTTATATCGTCATTCAGAGACATTGCATGAAAGTGTATTGTAATACCGTACACGGTTGCAGATAAAAGTGTTACTAATTCTATGACGCCTAGAGAAAGGTATGGCAAGCCCATCTTTATTTGTACTGCTAATCTTATGTACATAACTACATTTCTTATAATTAAAAATATTCGTGTGGTCATAGAACAAATTACCATATACATACAGACTATCCGTCATCATAACATATAATGTTACATGTCGTATATGTATATTGTCGTCTCAGCCCCTAGAAGCCCACGGCAAGGCATAATCCTCCCCTTAAAGATATCTATGGAGATATACCATAATCGCCACGCTTGGCAGGTGGGTTGGTGATTGCAGTGTGGTATTATGGTACGCGAAGGACGCTACTGCCCGTCCTTTGGAAACTTGTTTGTGAGTAGTGGCAATAGCATCAATCGAATCAAACCCGCGTTCTTCGATCGTTAGTCTTGGCCAAGTATCGCTGGGCTACCAGTGCTCAATATGTACACATCGTTAACTGTTATATAATAACATGATGTGGAAAAAAAATTCTTAATAGTTTTCAGTTATGCCGAGTGCCACGGTGCACAAGATTATTACATAGAACCTCTTACATGTTAAAAAATAAAAAGTTACATTTCTGAAGGCATATGCTATCCAACATATGCACCATATAAACTAGAATCAATACAGCCCATGTGCCGATAGTAAGAATTTGTGATATTTGAAGTGCAGTCTCGGCGTCGTTCCAAATGTTATTTTAAAGCAGACCTGGAATGGAAGGCTATTTGGACGTCTTATGACTCCATAATAACATGGAAGCCCCTTTACTAACTTATTACGTGCTGCGCGTACCATTTAACAGCTTCGTTTTATTTAATCGAATTATTATTGTTAAAATATTTTAACTTACACTTGTTTAAGTAAGCCTCTTAGTAAGCCGACGCAAAATGAGCGCAGTGCCACTTGGTTGCGGAAACCAACCCGCAGTGAAGCCTCTTTGTAACCATTGTCGCAGTGAAAAGTGGGTAAGCATGTATTGAGTACTCGTACCGCATGTCGATTTAATAACGAGATACGAAAAAAACCTTGAACAACTATACGGATGGTCGGGATAACCGCTCCGCATATCAAAATGAAATTTATGTTTGCTTTTTTGAAAGAGTTCCAGATAAAATAGAAATAATGGACATTTTAGGATTGAAAAAAAAATTGTTGGATCTAAAAAGTATATATTACAATATAGAAGACTCAAAAACGTAAAATATATATGACTTTGAAATTGAACAACTTTTGTCTTTTTAAAATTTTCTATTAATTTCCAAATATACAGTTTGATTGAAAAGTGTAAAAGATTTAAATTTGTGTATGAATAAGAAAACAACACATACGATATTGTTTTATGATGTCAAAGGTGAAACTGGTTTTATACTTATTCGTTTGTGTGTATATTCGCTTATAAATAAATTAAAACTATATATGTGTATAAATGGTTCCGAAGAGCTGAATGTCAAAATTTCAAGATGTAAGTTTCTTTAAATAAGATATTACTCCAGAGCGGGTGATACAATATTCTGCGATAAAAATAGTAAAAATATAACATTCTGTTTCCATATCTTTCAATACTCGGCGCACTTTCATCCGGCAGCGTGTTGGCGTTTCAGTCGAGAGGCTCGAACGAATGCGAGTCGCGATCTCGGCCATTTTTCACGCCACTCTGGAATTCATAACTCGTCGTGACGTACGCCCCGGCTCATTCCCCGTAGAGCACTGCTTATATGATACCGTCATGAGTTTTATATTCCTACCCAAGTCAAGTTCATACCGGCTTACTGTTACGAAAAATAGACTACATATTTTTAATGTGATGACACGGAAATATATTTATGTCAGTGATGACTTTACCCGCGAACGTTTTACGGGAAAAAATAGGGTAAGGCATGTACATCGTAATATGTACCGATATTACATTTTCCTCGTTTTTTTATATTATTAGTGTAAGTAAAATTTACCGATAAGGGGGATTAATATATATTTAAAAAAAAAGAACTTTTACTGTTAATGATATACACACATATGTCTAAAGGTAAGTAGTTAAATTAAATAATTAGAAAACATTTTTTTTTATTTACAGAGACAAAGAGACAAAAATATGAGAGCAAAAACCCGTGAGGGGATCGCGAGATGCGGTTGCACTTCGCAACTTCTAATTAACTCCCGCGGAACAATCCTCTACAGAGGAAACTCTAGCTGCGCCAGGGATCGCTATTCAGAATCGAAAGTACCCGCGATCCTCGGCACATAATTACGCTTCCTTTCAACCTCGCCATCTTTCATTCTTTATCTTTTTTTTCTTCTGCACATTTTTTTCTTCTAATCTCTTATATCGAAAACAAATTTCCTCTTCGCTAATGAGCGAGGCGAAGCTATCCGTTTTCTTCGGCTCCAATCGATGGAGTAATAGAGCTCCGCGTTAAGCTTCGCTCAATATAAGCCAAATAAAGCTTTATCATCGCGCCAATATTCCGCTTCCGCGAACCGAATATGCTCCTTGACATACTGCCAGGAATAAATCAAATTTTCGCCGCCACGCGGCGCGACCTGCCTCCTTGCCTCTCACTTCCAAATTTACCTAAACCGTCCGCGGGGTTCTTTTGTGCGTTACATTAGATTATAAATCGCAATGTTTGGTGTCGCGAGTTTCTTTGGTACGAAGGTGACGCGTGTATTTTACTAGTGGAGTAGAAATGAAATGAGATAAGATTAACATTAGTAGGTATTTATCTTCTGCTGCTAGAGTATCGTACGTCTTGACAAACTTTATTAAGCTATGCTAAAGGTTACAACAGTGTCGTTTACGTTATATTTACACAGGGGGGTTACTTATGGTGTAAAGATTTGAAAGGTTAAATGTATAATACATTTGTCAGCAAATTTTGACACCTATCACATATCACTTTGCAAAAGTGGTCACTTAAAACATGTTACATTTTTTACAAAATATGGAAAGACAGATAGTAAATAATATTTAATGATCCGGATTTTGAAAACAATTTAAATACGTTATTTATTATCGTTGTAACTATTGATTTTTGAATAAGGTGTAGGAGACAATGCATTTACCCCTTTAAAACTTTTACACTCTACAATCTATCACCCTGTATATTTTTGAATAACCTCGACAAATCTTTTAATTTAGTAATGTCTCGGATATGGACATGTTTTATGTGAATAATAGAACAATTTTTCATGAAGCATTTTTTCAATAGCATTTACATATAAGAACAATTTTAAAAATTCGATGTTAGTAAAAAATTAATAGAAATGCATATATTTTCATTTAGAAATTATTTTTCTCGGCGGCCTTCGGTAAATACGCGTTGAATTGTAAAACATTCGCGGTAGTTTTTGCGTTCGTACATTTAACAGCGCGATAATTGATACACTACAAATAGCTCTACGAATTACGTCACCGCAAATGCATTTGCGCTTTAAATTACTACACGATAATGTTTCTAATGAAAAGAATATATGAATTCTAGAAACACTAACATCATATAGGTAATTATTACCTTTAGATCATGAATAGGCGTCCCGGCTAGCAATGTTAAATAATTTTTGAGCACGTTAGCTAATGTCAGTAACGAAAAAACATGACAAAAAACTTGATTGGTTCCAATTTTTAAACTTTAGAATGCTGTGAGAAATAATCGTGCCATTAGTAATATCAAAAAATATTTTATTAGATTAACAAATGCTTTACAGGAAATAGATACGCAAGTTTCATAGGAGATTAAAAATATAAACGGTCATTATAGTAATACGTTTTTGTCATCAATATCTTTTCAGGTACTTTACATATCTGTCAAGTTTGTTATGACTAGCAAATCGTAGAAAAGTGTATTAAAATTGTAAAGATGTCTCTTGTCGCAGGTCTAGGTAGGTTTCATGGCGTTCCATCTTATCAAATGATGTGCCATGCTAATTTTGTCTCGTTATTACAAGAGAAAAAATGAACGTCGACAGGAAAATGATTGGCAATAATAATTTTAAAAAATATTTACGTAAAGTGAATAACAGCGCTAGACAACTCCGTAATTTATGCGGGCAATGTCGCCCGGGGAGTTTATATGAAACATAATGAAACGATAGACCGGCAAAGGAAACCTCATTATTCCGCGTGTTAGTCGCGGATTGTTGGCGCTGCGAAAACTATATCCGCGCCTGTGTTTGCGGGCGGATCGCGCAGCGGATGCCATTTGCATATAGTTCACAGTTGTTTTTGAGAATTACGCTCGTCGAGCTCAACAAATATTGTTGAACAGTTCCCGTTCACTTACCGCCGTGTAACGCCGCGCTGAATAGATTATGTGCCCCGAGCGCGTACATAACTCCCCGTATGACCAGTTTCGCACAACTCGATGTACATTCTAATTAGTTTAGAGCTCTGTGTTGGCTTCCTATTTCAGCTTCATACCATTTTCATGTACACGTAAAAACAACTTAACGAAAAGTTGTTACTGTGAGTACAAGAAATCAGTACTGTACCACCAAATATAGCCTGTATGTTTTTACAAAAAATATAATGTTTTTAAACATTTAAATAAATTGACTTTTTGTTTGTTTTGGTGCTCATATTCACTTACATCTTTGCTTACATTATAAAGCTAGTAAGTTAAACAAAACTAATAAAGTTTCACAACAAGCTAAATTACATTTACAATTCACTTTTTATTTAATTATTCATCAATAAATTATTTGTTTGTTTCAATAAAAATTATACACTGGTTTCTGTAGAATATAAGTTGAATAAATTAATAAAGTTGAATAATATTTTTAGACTTAAAGCTTTTTATATTTTCATAAACTAGCAATATTTTAATTGCATAGAAAAGCAGTAGCTTCAAGAAAGTGCAGAGTAGCTGTAGTGGGAATTTTATCCCCGTCCTGTACGCCGTCTTCACAAAGTATTAGTTTTAATCGTCTTCCCGCGACCTCGATTATTCATCGCGGCACGTCGATCGGCTATCTATTAATCCCGACCATCCCTTGCTTGAAGTGTACCTCAGGATTTAAGTTTTTTTTTTTAAGAAAATCAACCAGAGATGAAAACTCCGCCGAAGGCCCCAACAAAACTTTCCGTTCACTAATCCCAAGATTGCGGCGCTAAATTCTCAATTTACTTTGTTGCCGAGCCCTGGTTTAACGGCAAGCATATTTTTCAAGCAATCCCAGCTCTTCCGTGTTGGATTTAGAGACGCGTTTGTTATCGTTAGTTTTGGAACTTTGTCCGTATGAGAAAATCTTTCTAACGCTAATCGATTGAAGTCGTAACTCGCAAATTTATCTTTAATCGTGTCTACATTTCATCTTCTTAAATCTTATCACTGATACGCAATTTGTAAATACGATAAAACACAGAAACTCGGGCAGGCTTATGGAGGTCGGGTCCCGGGTCATATTACTTTTGTACTTTTATTGAGAAATTGCGAAACAAATCCTCTGCGTTAAAAGTTGGAGCTGACCATTGCTGTTCAACTTATACCCAAACCGCTTGAGTTTTTGATATCAGTGGCTTCGTGGGAGATAGTGGCTATGAAACTGCAGATGTCGCACAAACGATCCAGATTTACGGCCTCATTGCGATAACGCATAAAATTGTCTCCATTTTATACGAACTAGTGTACACTACAGTGACTATTATCTCTTCTCTATAACATTTGGATCGCAGGAACGCAATATCTAACTGAGTAAATAAACTCCATCGTGACGGGGAATGGGAGTGCACATACGTGTCATATGGAAGGCGCTCGAAATATCCACAGGCTGTTTAAATTTCGATACTGTCTACATATCGTTCATACGTCGAATCCAATCGTAGCGTAACAACGAAGGTTATAAACCGTTCGATTCTGCTAACCGATGTCAAAAAGTCCATTTCAATTTTGAATGTAGAGACCATTTTTAAATTGATTGTTTTCTAACTTATGCTTCAAAATTTTATAACATTGAACGAAAAAAGAATAATTTTTCCGTTTATTGATCGTAGATTGAAAAAAGTACAAATATAACATACACTTATAGAAAAGTTTTTAATGGAGTACACAATTAAAAAAAGTCGTACCACACTTCGAATGTACGGTAAAAGTTGAAAAATAGATTTTATTCGTCTATACATCTTTATTTAAAATATGCAAAAGTTTATATTATTTCTTGGAATAACGAATTAATGCGTCATCCAAATGTGTCGATGAATATATATTTATGATCTGCCAAATAAATCACGTTCATTATTACATAAACAACTATCAGAAAACGCAGAAAGATTTCTTTATACTTTCTGCGTTCTTTTATAAGTTTACAAATCAATTTTTCATGCTGTAACTAAAATAATATAATATAAACAAGAATAATACTTTGTAATAACGACGAAGGTTATTAATATTCATTTATGGAATACCGTCAATCTAAAATTAGTCAGTATTGTTTAAATATTTGGAGCCTTGCCAACACGAACTAAGATAATTAATAATATCGACTAAAAAAAATTTAACATAATTGAATTAACAATAATTACTATGGTTATTGTAAGATTAAAATTTACGTAACAACGAACAAAAAAAAACAAAAACATTAATTTGTAGAAAATAAAGTCTGTATTATCCTCAATAAAACTCGAGTTGAGCCACTACGAAGTTAATATAAAGTTTATGCAGGTTAAGAGCCTACTCCAAGACAAATATAATACGGAAAACAGAACATTATATTTCACAAAGTCCCATACCATCTTTATTTCTCATATATGAGCATTACGTTACTGAAGTGTAGAGAAAACTTTTATAGAACTATTAATAAATACAATTTTTTTTCCTGGAATGTGGGACAAAGTATTAATGAGTTCTGGCTTAATGGATTATTAACAGCATTATCTCAGAAAAGGAATTATAATAACTGTAAAAAGACTACATCCGCTGGTCATGCGCTTCCCCTGTAGAATTGCAATGAAACCGGTTGAAAGAGGCTTTGCATCAAGCGTCTTCTGGTCACCTAAACAAGTTCCGTCCAAGTTTTAAATGAACGTCCTCCACGAAGCTTAGGGATCCATGGTTTTCACTCCGGTGCCTAAAGGTTCCAGTTGCTATTTGTTGTGTATAGGCAGTAAAATAACAATATTTTGCGAATGAATTTCGAAGTTAGAATTACCTTCTAAATGGCGGCACGTGTTTTAAAGATGTAAAACAATAAAGAAAATCAATAGTATTTAGTTGTTTTCACGTAATATCTGTGTGAGTATTTGTGTACATACATAATATGTAAAATTCATAGCTCCATCAACAAAATTCAATTCAAGTTGTAGAAATGTAGAAAATATTTAGTCGCCGGCAGCCTCAAATAGGTTTAGAGTAGATTCAATAATTTATAGCAAACTCACGACTTCTAAAAGCGAGTAAAGCCAGGTGCAGTCGGTATATAAACATTATTTAGATACGGCCCTGCGCGGGGCCCGATATTGCGAGTTATGAATTATTTACCACGGAACTACGGCCCTGTGTGGAGCCGGAAGTGGTTTCTGATAGATTAAAAAGAAAACAACAAACTTTTCTTCTTATCAAAGTATTATAACATTTTCTGCACTTTATTTATACCTACGTACATAACTAGTTGCAGGTACGTGAACTTATTTGGCCGTAGAGATTGCTTATCCCGAAATTCATATATGAGACCAAATTAGAAATGTGGATATTTCTAGATGAACATAAATAACTGGCATAGCCTAGCAGATAAGCAAGTTGAATGGCAGCACGCAGGCCACATAGCGCGCAGAACGGATGGACGCAAAGGCTTGAAGTTTCTGGAGTGGAGATCACGGACCGGCCAGCACACTGCAGTAATTCCGCCCACAAGAAGGATAGATAAACTTGTTAGTCGTAGAAATAAGCTAGGTGCAGGCTGCTTCCTACTGAACCTTTGGAAATCTATGGGAGAGCCGTATGGCCAATATTGGAAGTTCTACGGCGGAGATGATGAAATCTTTTAAAAAAATTGTACGGTGCTCCCTTCTCTTAACTTTTTATTCAAAATAAAATTAATAGAAAATTGTTGCCTTTACATGTAGTATTAATTATGTTATGAAATTTTAATAAATAATTAAATGTTGTTTTATTCTGTACTGTTACTTTGTCCTAATAATCTCGTTACGCCTGTATCCATATCAAATCATTTTAAGGAAACATTAATATTTCAATATATGTGAGTTTTAATATCTGCTATTGAATTGTCAACTGTTAACGTTCAATTTTTTTATAACACACAAAGCTGCCCGGTTTTAGTCGTCATTGTACAGCGGTATTCTATACCGAACAATTTTTGTCAAAGTCCGCCGTTTCGTACTACAATGAGATTTCAGTTGCAGGCTGTTTCTAAGAGATAAACACACGAATGTCCTTTTTCTTTTCTCCGTGTATCCTCAGTATTGTGTTCGCGACAATTTAATACTACTTAGGTAGTTTTGGATTGCATGAAATAAAATTAGTTATATTTTTGCACCGATAAAGTATTTTGATGCGCAGCTAGAGGCCGGTTAGCATTGATATGTTACCAACCGCGAACGTGCGCATTACTGACTGTCTAAATTAATTGAATCCATTTGGCGACGTCAACGCGCCGGTGCTATTATATTCAGTTAAAATTATTAGTCATTTAACCAATAACTATTAGCAAGCATGCAAATGAGACCACAAGGACGTATGCTGCGAACATTTGGAGCATATTTTACTATTCACCTTTTATGATCATTATCATTCATTTTTTAGTCATAGGTTGTCCACCGCTGGACATAGACTTCTCCCGTTAATTTCTAATAAGACTTATCGGAAGCAGCGAGCATTCAGCGAGTTCCGACGGCGTTAACAAAATCATCTGTCCATCTTGTGAGTGGTTGTCTTACGTTGTTTTTGCTAATATGTGGTCACCACTTTAGAAACTTACGTACCGGTGGGCTTTGCGCTATATAGTCTGTCCGCTGCCTTTTTTAACTTTCTATTCCAAAGTTGATTACGTTCGTTTACGAATCTCCTCATTCCTGATACGATGGCCGTTTAAGGTCTAGCTATGTTCTTACTGTTTAAAATTATAACATAAAATCACAACTAAAATCTACTTCAAGTGATAGTAATCGGTGGTGACAATTAAAATGTTTTAGCAACGACATGTTATTCCACTAAATCAACTACTTCCTTTCGCGCATTGCAGGTATCCCTCATTTGAAATATTCGCAAATTTGATTACCACATCCACCGGATTATTAGGCTTGTGAAGTTTTTCATTTCGCTTTTCATTATTTTTTCGAACACGGCACGTATTCGTGATGCGCTAATAATGCGAGCGCGTAAAATGTTTTTACAGCGAACGTGTGAATGTCACGTTAGGCTTATTTATTTTCGTGAATAATATTGTTCTTTATTGTTAAATTTCTATAACAGACAAAGAGAGAATCTCGTTTGAACTGAATAAATTAGTCATTATTTAAAGGTATTATAAAAAGTTATTATTTAAAGCAAGTAAAATATGAACAAGTATAATAATTTTTCTTAAAATTCTCTAATTTTAATCTCGTTCGACCTTGGTAGTTCTACAGTTTTCAATAGGTCCACCGTGATTGGTTAACATATTTGTTTCTGCCTTATTTCATCTTCGTCATGCTAGCCGTAGGATTTCCACTGCTAGATTAGATAGGCCAAGGTAGACTTTCCACATAGACATAATAACATCTGTTTTTATTCTGTTTATATATAATAAAATCTGTTAGAAGCGGCCAACATCATGCGTCTTACGATGACCTTAACAGGATCGTCTGTCCACCTATTGAGTAGACGTACTTCGCTGCGTTTGTCAGTGCATGGATGTTGCAGTTATTTAACTTATTGTCCGCTAAGACATCTTTAATTTAAAATTATTCAGGTGTAAGTTGTGCCATTGCAATCTCAGCCTACATCAATCACTGAGATTTGCTCGCGGCGGCCCGATCCACAAGCAGCTCACGTGCGGCCGCGTCTAAAAAGAAAAAAAGGTGAGAAAGAGTGCGCGCTCCGCACGGACGGGCAGATAAATAAATGCTTTACTTACTCCGCCACTTTGACGCAATTTGTTTCAATTTCTACACTCCATTCCCGCCGATCGTGCCCGTTTCGCCGGCTTTCAATGTTCTCGTGGATCAACTCCGGGTCGTACGTCTTCCACTTTATTTCCCGGAAAAGATTTGCGTGAGAATTGGTGGGCTCCATGTCGGCCGCTGTTTGCGTGAAATAGTGCATCGTATATTATGATAATAACGGTTTTAGTCGTCTCTACAAGTGAAATGAACTTTCATGAAAAGACAACGATATATGATATTTCACTAACTAGAAAAAAAAAACTATAGATTTTACCATAATGTTTGTTTACATTATAGTTAGATAAAAACTTTCTTCGTAGTTGTTTTTCTCACTCATGATTATGGGGGTCTTGGTCAATAATGTCAGTATCCGCTAAAATTTACCCTGGTTTTTTAGGTTTTCGGAAAAATTTATAAAGCCAAGCACGATGGTGTTGCACGCTATTTTAACTGCATCAGTACAGCATTTAGGCGAAAACCTATGAAAATTTTATTAAGCTGACTAAAGAATAATTTTAAAAAAATTCACCTGACCTTATTTTAAGATTTTAAGTGTAAATGTAGAATGTAATGATATATTGTAGTTTGAGAACGAGAAAGAGGCCTTATTTTTACTGCAAACTTTGTGAAATGCCAACTTTCGCTTTGTTCTCTATTGTATTATTTTAATGTCAAAGATAGCGCTGTAAATGTAAAAAATATTTTTCTCTTTTAAATGTTGCTCTTTAACTACGTGCTGCAGTTAGATTAAAATTTCTTTGTTTTTAAACTTAATATGATACAAATACTCTTTTTGTTAAATTATTACGTCCAGAAAGTAGTATCAGAAAGTTTACAATACTTTTTACGTATTACTATTAATAATTAAGTTAAATATTTTAAATCGTTTAATGAATCTTGTCAACCTTATATGTAGGCCACTTCTAGCATATCTTATTGGATTACGTAAATCTAAGCCTAGAAGTGGATCTCTTAATGCTGAAATTATAAAAATGGTGAACTAATTTCAGGTAAAGCAGAGAATTCTTAATAACACACAAGTCACAACTTAGAATGTGACTTGATCCGCAGCAAGCCTTATCGTAAGATTTGCTTGACCGCCAAAATGACGTCACAACAATCTGCCCAACAAAGCTAATTTCTACAATTGACCTCTTTCTCAAAAATAGACTTTCTTGTTCTGACTCTTTGACCCAGGTACAAGTACGTACAACAATTCCAAGAATTGAATCTACGACAAACAGTATTGTCCGGGGAAAAAATCACTCGAGGACACTGTTGTAGCTAGAGAAACATCTTTTAAAATGATCATGCAGCGGATCAGATGAGCGCACATCTCATATCTTGAATTGATTTTCTACGGACGACTCGTTGAATTTTAATATGATAGCGAAGTCGCAGTCGAGTGATGCCTAACGTATGATTTCATTGAGCAAGTTTGACGGCTTGAGAAATGCCCGGAATACCGTACGGCATGTCATAGTTCAAACAAAAGACGCAGCGGATAGGGAGAATATCTCTATGCAAACATTTGTTATTGTTATCTCCAACTCTGATTCTCGGATTGCAGTACGTAAGTTGAATTCCGATTTATCTGAAAGAGATCGGAATTATTAGAAATGGCGGATGGGATCCGCGTCTAGACGAGGAAAGCTTTTTGCAAATTGAGATTTTACTAGCATAACTATTTCATGACGTCGGAAACATATCGGTGATTGCATTTTGTTTATTCAAACTACTTGAAGATGGTTAGAAAAATATGCAAACGGATTTGAAAGCATTAATAACAAATAGGAACGTATTGTAGTAACATACGTAAATGGTTCCGTTCATAAGAAGCAGTACACTAACATTAACAATTTTTCAATAAACATTTATAAATTTTAGGTAAATATTATTAAGGATTAGAGCCTTACTGCCAATAATGCGTGATTTACAACGAAAATTGAATTTATTTTTCACCAGCGTGTTTAAAAATTTGAAGTATATAATAAGATTATGCTCTGGCTGGATCCTCTCATTTTAAGATTACGATAATGTCTTCCACATGTAACGTACTTTTTACAAAAGGTGTTCCAAATTTGAAATGTAACACTTGCATTCTTTAAAACTGTACACGTTAACTCCTTTAAAACTAGTCTTTGCTGTTTAAAACTAAAAGTTCACAATTGTACACCGGGGAATACGCCGCTCGAATTTCAGAACTGATTCACGACTCGAGAGAATTGGAAGGCGAAACAAAAGCACCTACATTGTACAAAATCTATAGAGTGGAAAGAGATAAGTGCAAAATAGCGCGAAAGTCGTAAAACTTTTAATACAAAAGATGGACCTTTAACCGGTGTAATTTATTACCGTGTTTTGTGTTTAAACGCCGCCATAGTTCTGCGAAGTAATGTAGTCCACTATTGTTTCAGACTGGATGTTTTGCGCTTTCTTATTAGCTTCTGCTTATCGTTGCAACCATGCATGCTTCCTCCCTCCATGCTTGCTGAATTGATATTTCATTTGTGCAAGAACTTGTCGCTTTAGTGTCTTTGCAGATAGGAAGAATACAATTTGACTTTGGATAATAATTTGCTACTAAAGCTAAGGTATGAGATTATTACTAGCCTATATTTCTATAAGCATTAGTTTACTATGGCTATTTTATGACTCTTTCTTAAATTTCTAGGTACTTTTATTTAATTCATATCGTTTGTTTTTGTTTCAAGTTGTGCGTTTGTTTACGTATAATTTTTATAGACGACTATTAGTAAGACAGATTTCTCGTGGAACTCTGTAACTCAGAAACTAAAATTAGCAAAAACCTTCTTAAGAGAAAAACAAATCGCAGTTCTCACTTATCCAGATTTGACTGTATATTCAAGTGCAGTACAGTTATGGGTTAAGGACAAACTATATAACCAGCCCATAATTTAACACGATATTTTTAATGGAATTTAGAATTTATTATGCAACCGAAACTAATCATCGTTCGCACTTAGAAGCGTGAGGAAAGGAGCTGTAAGCGAAGCTGCGGGTGGCCTCAAAGGTAGTTTGTGTATTAAAATAGTAATGAAGTAAAAACATAACGCCAGGTGGTCGTGCCTCTACTCGCGTTAATATTAAAGTAGTCCGCACCGCTCCGGCCTTTGCTCCCTCATATAACTCATTGCTTATAAAATCGAGTTATTTCTCAGAGAAAATAAATAATACGGTTTTTTATTTTAGATATACAAAGGTATTAGGTATCAACTAAAAGTCTGACGGTGTGTTACGTCACTGATATTTATTTTTTAACTTAAAAAGTTTTAAAATTAAAAGTCATAATGTCACTAAAATCCAACTATGTCACATGTTATAATAAAGTAAACGTTTTCATAATGTACAGGGTTATTTGAAATAAGTGTAGACGCCTTAGAGGGTGAATGTAGAGTTAATTTGCTCTCAACGTACAATAAAGTTAGAAAAACGATTTCAAAAGAATCACCGCTTTGTGCAAGGTGATTGGTGTAAAAGTTTTTAACCTTTTTGCTGATAAATAAATTACACATTCACCTTAAAGGGGTTTTAATCAATCAACCTTTACAAATAACCGCATGGTAGCACAGAATGTTTTTTTAATCCTTAGAATTAACACTAGTGTTCTTTGAATGACTAAATAATACGCAACTGACTTATTCAGTTACAACGATGCAACAAAGACAAATACAATTCGGTGCGGAATTTTCATTATTGCGTAATATAGAATCAGTTTCCACGGCTGGACCTATCGTTAAATTCATATTGGATTACCCAATTAATTCCGTGTAATCGCCGCCAAACTAATTAATATCCCACTCTGTGCACGGATTGAAATTTAATTGTTTATTCTGGTTATGAAATGTTTGTGCTGTGTTTCCATTTAAAAGAACAAATAGTTTGTAATTAATCTAACAAGACCGTTGACGACGTAATCAGTTGCACGTCGGCATACAAAAGATACACTTTTTACGACACTGTAGCAACTATTCTTATAAATGTAAGTAATCTATAGTTTTCATCTTGAACGAAAGGCAGATGATTAAACTGTAAATTTAAATAGAATTTAGAATAAGAAATTTCATATATCATGCGCAAAGCCAGTATGGAAATTATGCCACGCCCGACCGAAGCATACAAGGGTGAATAATTAAGTAATAAATCTGCCAAAGAGCAGCATCGCGCCTCCAATTAGCGCGGCCGCTCGCTACAGTTTACAGTTTTCTTTTGCGACGCCGCATGCCATTAGCCAACTCTTTATCTTCATTAGGTCACATCGCTTAATCGGGAAAACCTTTTACCTGCCCGCTTTCGGGCATAAATACTGTAATAAAAAGAGGCAGGGGACGTGTTGATGGCTGTGGACTGTAGACTATGTGAAGGGTCACTAGATATTTTGCTCTGTTTTACTTGTTGATTCTTTGAATATCGCTCAGGCGTGTTCTACATGAAGTTTAAATTTAATTTATTATTTTTATACGTATGCTAGTTACTGCATGTAATTAAATTTAGGAATTTAATTAAAATAAAAACTTGTTAAAAATCCTATTATATTGAAAATATTAAAGTACGTAGAATAAGCACTAGAAGTAACGATAAGCTTGTTTATATCTCTCTCTAGATTTTTTTTAAATTAGTAATTCAATTGTGAGAAAATGTGTACAGTTTTACAATACACTCCTAAATAACTTTCAAAAATATTATGTATTCAATTCAAAAAGTTTATTACATAAAACTTGAATCATAATAATGTGTAACATAATATAAGTGATAATAAGACTTCAGAATGAATTGCTCTACTACTGTCCGTACTTTATATAGCGACCGCTTTCTTCAAATCGGAAAGTGGTAAATATTGCATGTAATATTTTAGAAGAGTAAACGGGCGCCGTGAGGTCCATAAAATATTTGGTTTACGTTTTATTCCGTATAATTTTTGGAATAAAAATAAAACTAAACTTCTCTGGAGTACATTTATTTAGTAGCCATTATTAGTCTAAGGCTTCTTTCAATAAATATCAAAGTTTTGTCTTAAAATACCCCACTAGGTGGAATAACGACACAGTTAAGGTCATGAGAATTCGGGCAGCGCGGCAACGGTCGTCTATCTACTGAAAAAAGATTAATTTTAAGTTTTAAAGTTTCAAAGTAATGAAGGAAAAATTTAAAACTCATTGACAAATGAGTATACATTCACAAAAGACTTTAAGCCTTTTACGCCTATTTCCAATCATTCTCTGTGAAGTGCCAACTTTGAAATACAAAATATCTTGATATTATTTTTAATTGGAATGCGAGGAGGCAATAGAAATTATTGGTTAATCGGCAGTACTATACCTGAAGGGACAAACTGTTATCAATAATTAATTTTAAGATGCGGTAATGTCAATTTTAAAAATGCTTTTTCTAGATATACTTTACACCTATGAAAAATTACCTTAGATGTAAGCAAGTTATTAAGATTTTAAAACAACTTAATATCAATAACTCGGATACCTGGTAACGGCGGAACTAAGTTTTAATATCGCTATAAAGATGGTTGAAATATAAACACAAACTAGCTTACGTTGTCGCAACTAAAGAGTTTTACTCAACTTAATCTCGTAAAGGCACTCGCTATCCGCCCGAGTTAGTAAAATTGCTCGCCCTACGGCATCGAGCAGACAAATGTTGCTTCAGCAAGCTAAATAATCTTTTAGTAGCCAGTAGCGCGTATAAGTTGTTTGACCCAGTACCTGCCTCTTGATTGCAAGGGAAATCTCTAGCAAAGTTAGAAACGGGAAACGTTCTCGTGCCGATAATACTTGGAACGTTTTATATTTCTATTGTTTCGCATTTCCTTTGCGCCACAGTTATTACTATAGAAATGTAATTAAAAGAATATAAACTAGAAATTTCGTAAAATTTAATCATTCTCTGTTGAACATAAGCCTTACACATAGATCTCCTCGAACACCGGAAACAAGAGGCCTTTCGTTAAAGTTTTCGCCTTCTAACAATTTCTGAAACCTTAACAAAGTCTTCTGTCCATCTCACTGGTCTTCCATGTCTTACACTGCGATTGCTGTTCTGTAGTCTACAATCCACTCGGGTATGGCGGTTGCTTTTGTTCATTCCTGATTCGATATATTAAAAATGAATTAATATTACGGGCACAATGATAGTAATTGTGTTGAACTGGCCAAGCCTCCCAGTTGAAGCAGTAGTAGCGAACTTTATTTTTGGACTTTGCAGAAGAGAACATAGTGAGATTTAAAAATAAGTATATAGCATTTGAACGTCCGAAGTTAACGGAAAGGTTAATAACTATAAAATCATCGTATTTGATGATACCTTAATGTCTCATTAGCATAACCTCTTCACTTCACATTATAGTTGATAACCAAGTGGTCGTGGGCTTCATTTCTGTGTTACAATCTTATACAATTCATACTTTGTGCATTAATTATATAGGATTGCTACTATTCATAAACAACTTTCAAGAGGATGGGCAGCAGCGTTATCTGTGTACCTAACATGACACTGTGATTGCTAACCCGCCTACTAAGCGTGTGGCGATTATGGTATATCTCTCAAAGATATCTTTGGGACGCCTATACTGTGGACTAAATAATATTAATAACTATAAAGTGTTTCTCCATGCTTTTATTTTTATTGTGCCAGTTTTTTTAAAAGATTAATTTTTTAGGTTATAATATTGGGTTATAGTTCGTTGAAAATACTACAGTGCGATACTGTACTATATGTATTAATTTTATCGCACAAATCGTGCGATTTGTTGTATATATTGTAAATACATTAAAGCATTAAGTTCGTAAATAAATCACGACAAGCATTATATGCGCCAATGTATTACTGTTTCATAATATCAAACAATATTTTTAAAAGAATGCGATATAATCCCTCAGTAGCGTTCGCCGACGTCCGCAAGTCCTTTATTCCTTTAAGATACGTCGAAAAGTAAAGCGATTGTCCAGTTTTAATCTTGACACAACACGAAATAATACTTTAGCGTTTTATAAAAATCAACGAAAGCGCTACTGAACTAGGCCAGTATTAGAGGGATCAGTGGAAGGATTGGATTTTCTAACGTATTTGTTGCAGTCTCTAATTAGTAGTGCTTCCAATTTCACTAAAATCACGGTAAAGTTGATGTTGAGCGCTTTGTGTAGGAAGAAGCTAAAGTACGGTTCGAGCTTTGATTTATTCTAAGCGCGGTCGTCGTACTTATAAAATGCAAATTAGGAAAGCCATTACCTATTCGTATTTACTTTGACTCATAGAACTCGATATAACGAGCTTCATATTTCACTGCTTTTTGTTTTATTCAATAATTTATGTCGGCGAACATTTGTGAATTATTTCTTACGTTTGTGAAAAATTTTATCAGTTCGTAAAAATGAAAATCTTTTATTAAAAGATTTATAATATATAATTTGGATTTTGCAATAAAGTATTTAAGTAACATATGTATTGCATTGTTGTTTCATTTAAATGTATTTAATTTTTTACTTATATTTATTAATATAGAATAAAGTCTATCTAAGCAGTAATTGTCTCGTATTATATTTATTAGACATAAGGAAAAAAGTTATCACACTCTCGGTTTATTTAAAAACAACACAAGCAAAATCGTTTTTTTTTTTTATCAGCTATCACATTTTCACGGACACAATTATACACAGTAAAATTCGTAAAACATTAAGTGTAATAAATTCCAATCGGTTGCTTCATTTGGTTGATATACTCTTCATATATTTTATTATTATGTTATTTTTGCTTATTGCATCCAAACGTATTGTTTCTTTTAATATTTAAACTGTTAACAGTTTTAAACTATTTTACATTAATTGATAATTGTTTATTATATACGAATACCAAAAATATTGCAGTAAATAGTGAAATGTTTTGACTTTTTCGGAGAGATATGATTGAAACGTGTGTGGGAAAACCTAAATATTCTCTAGTCGTCTTTTCAGCCCATAGACGCCCACTGCAAGACGTTGCCCTCCCCAAAAGATAAATTTTAGGGGATATAATCGCCACGCTTGGCAGGCGTTTCAGCGATCGCACTGTGCTATTATTGTGTACACAGAGGAGGCTGCTGCCCATATTCTGGAAGCTTATTTGTGGGCAGTGGTAATCCTATATAATTAATCCACAAAGTGTGAAATATATAGGATTGTAGCGGGAATGCAACCCGCGACCTATGAGCTATCATAAGTCCCAGCCCTCTACCGCTAGGCTACCACTGCTCAATATTATTATTCTCCAGTGGTTAATTTTTATTTCAATTGCTACGTATTTTTTTTACTAAGAGTCGTGCTGTACCTACCTGCATTAACGTAACATTTACTGAGAATTCCAAAGTTGTAATTAATCTAAATTCCGTTCTCACGAAGAATTGCGTAAATTTGTAATATGCTTTACGTAATAAGAAATGCTCGCAACTCTCAAGCTTCGTCGGTTAGAGGATATTATCCCGTGCATAGCCACAGTTTGAATTACGGCTATTGTGCAAATGTCTCCGAGCGCTCCGCAGGCACCCTCAGCTCGCGCGACATTGCCACGACAAACGGAAAATTAGTAAGTCAGAGAGATCGCCGGTTCTCAATTTACTTTAATTCTATCCTTAATATTTCTCTTTCGTTCTAATTTGATTATAGCAAATGAATAAAAATAATTCTTTTGTTCATCAGCGTCTTTCAAACGTAAATTATAGGTAATCAATCAGTGACTTCAAGGCTGTTTTAGGACCGGTATTGTAAATTCTCACTACTATAACCTCATCATATCTTCCGATAGACACCCACTGACAGGCCAAGCTCTACCGCAAAGACCGCCACAATGACCGGTCTCGCGCTTCCCGCATCTAGTTACTTCTTACGACCTTCACCATGTCGGAGGCCTACCCACGTTGCGTCCACCGGTTCGTGGTCACCACTCCACAACCTACTGGCTCGAACTTCCGTCAGTTGCACGAGCGATGTGCTTCGCTCATTCCCACTTCATATAATCAACTCTTCAAGCTTCGTCGATAACCTTGGTTCTATAAAACTTTCATGTTACATTTTTAACGATTCTTTTTATATATAACAACAGTATTTTTTTTTCATTTTATACGTTTGAAATATTTACTTTGATTTATCAATTTCATAACCATGATGAAGGCATTCATTACCATTTTAGCCGATAGAGGCTCACAGAGGCATAAGCCTACCCCAAAGATCGCCACGATGAACGGTCTTGTGCTGCCAGCATCTAGCGACATCTCGTTAGCTATTACTGCTACCTACTATGTCGTCGTTCCATTTAGTACCTACCCCTAATCCCTTAAAAGTGCGGTGATAAAGCTTTTTTAAATTAATATTAATACATAAAATTGAAGCATTGAATGTGTCACAAATAAAAGAGTGTTTTCTTTTTATTTTAAATAAACGATTCAACGTTAGATACAACGATAACCGTTGATTAAAATCGTGTTTTTGTGTAAACGCTACGAATTATAATATTTGACATTTTGAGGGGTATTCATAAAAAACTCGCCTAATTTATTTTGTCACGTTGTATTTATTAAAACGTTTAACGTACTTGAGTAATTATTAAGGGAGTAATTTAGAGAGAGAAAATTATTAAATTTCTTTTAAATGGGTATTTTTATGAACACTCATATTTTTTGTACCGATAATTTCGAAATATAATAGGGGAGTTCAATTCTTCTTGAGTACTTCGTCGGAAATGAAGGGTCCATTATCTCCAGATGATATGTTTGCAGTACAGTAATTTTGCGGCTTTTTTCCGGCAGTAGTTTGTGGTGAAAACAAATTACTAAAGTTAGTCAGCCTCTTCCTAAAGAGGTTTATATTAATATTATGCCTTAATTTGTTATTAATCCAGTAAATTCAGTAGATGTGCCTATTAATAGCGAACACGGTAATGTTGTGAGTATTACTTGATAAAAATTAACCACAACTTCGGTATCACTCTCTTCTAAAGTATCATTCATACGTTGTTGACATATCCCATAAGTCGAACTAAACGGTGTGGCAGCACGTTTTGGTTGAGAGTCGCCAAGATTTGGAACGACCTGCCTGGGTCTATTTTTCCTGATGAGTTGAACTCTGGAGCCTTTAAAAGTAGAGTAAACAGGTTTCTTTTGGATGGGCGTGTACCACCTACGTCTTCATCTACACTTTCCATCAGGCGATATGGAAGATAAACGCCTATTCCATTACAACTATATAAAAAAAATCAGCCTCTTGCTTTGACGAGCGACTTATATTGATTATTTATAATATATTATGCATTTTAGCCGTACTACGGACGTCGTTCGGCTAAAATGATGATACATTTATTAGTTCCGAATTACTGAAATGCACTTTATCTACCTACTAACATTTGTCCAGAAGCGAATATTCTTGTGAAAGAAAACCCGCATTAAGCGAGCACATCTCCGTGCACTCTCATTTCCCTATTTAAATTCGGTATAAATCGGCTTCCGGATAATTGAAACGGAATTCGCACTGACTTGTCTCCGCGCGGAACTGTGTGTAAGTCTATAGGCGGATCTACTTGAGAATTTCCTTCTCGTTTCGGAGCAGAAGCGACGGCATTGAATGCCGTTGTTGTAAGCTTTTATGTGCTTGTTAATAGCGGAAGTTGATAGAGAAACGTTCGGGTTTTGTTACGTTTACATCGCTACGTTTATTACTCGTTTTACATTTCGAAAGAAGTTGCCGCAGCGGAAGATCAACCGCTAACCCTTGTCGCTATTTACTATATCCTTTTATTACCTCTCCACTGCTAGCCTTGTGTGGAAGCGAGCAGTAGAGCAACAGCTATACCACACCACCACCGGAGGTAAGGACTGAAACTTGCAATCGTAGACCGCGGGTTCGATTCCTTGATACAGGACATTCATTATATGGGATTGCCACTGCTCACAAACAAGTTTCCAGAGGCCAGTAGCTTTCTCTGCGTATCATAATACCACATGCTGCGATCGCCAACTCTCCTACGAAACGTGGTAATTATGTTATATCCCTCTATAGATATCTTTGGGGATGCCAATGGAATGCAGTGGGCGTTTAGGGGCTGAAATGACGGCAACGACTAGACATATATTTTTTTTCTTTCATTTCTTTTAATTACAATAATTAACTCTAACGTACTCTATTTTTTTATTTTGGACCGGATTTTTAGGGCTGTCCTAGGGGCATTTGCAGACTCCGTGGGTTATGTCTGTAGTCTTGTAAAACACATGTCGCACATAAGTCAAAGTGACAAACTGCACACGGAGTAAGCTGTGCGAACCCGCAATACTTGAACCTTACGATGAATACTAGTAGCTGGTCGTATAAAATGTTCTTATGTGCAAAGAGCCTATTAACTATATTAAGGGCCATAAACTAAAGCATAATTAACAATGGTTTTATTACACCCTTAGATGCTTATACCAGAGCATAGCAAGGAGTTACGTATGAATAAAATTAAAATAAAGAATAATGCCTAAATTATAACATAATTTAACCAAAATCGGTTCACATTCTAATCTTTGAAAAAAGTCGTTCAAACAATTAATTTGGCAACAAGTTATGTACAAACACGTAAATGGGTCGAGTTTGAACGCACATTAGACCGGAATTTTTCAATGTAAACGCCGCGATAAAGGTCTTTAATTCACAGAGTCGCTGCCCAAATTAACTGCGATAAAAAACCAAGCGCGAGGCGGCGCATAAATTGCCGAAGCAAACTCGCTCGCCGTCAAACACCCTGTATCGCGCCCAATTATGGAAATCGCTTCCATCTTTTTCAATACGCGCACTGTATTGTTTTCTTCACTCCTGGAGCTTTATTGCTGTGATTTAATATTGCTTATTAGATATTCTCAACTTGGATAAAGAAAGAAATTGCAATAGTTCTCGCCTAACTTGTGCTCGTCTTGTAAATGCTTTACAAATCACGTCAAGATCTTAAAGAGTGATTTATTTCTAAAAAATCTACAAAATATACAAAATATTTGCTACTATTCATAAATCACCACTACTGATATTATTTATAAATCTTGAATTTTAAGCTGTGGAAGATTCGAATTTTTACTACAGCAATTTTTTTTTTATCTACGATAAACATTAGAGCAAACTAACTAAAAAAGTTTACTAAATTGTTACAGCTAATTTCCAAACTTACTATATAACTATGTACCGTTTATTTAGTTTTATAACTAAGAACTTTGCCCCACTTTTTTACTTAAACACTGTAACATGCAAAAACGTGAGGGAAAAAAAAACGGAAATAATAAACTAAATGAATCTAAAACAAAGGTGCGGACGCTTATGTCTGTGGAACATCTATCCTTATAATAATAATAAAAAAACTAAGAACTTAGAGCCAAGAAAACGCTATGGCGACTGTTACTGAATAGAACAACGCGTCAGTTATACCGCTGGCTCCATTAGGGGATGAAAGGGAGAAAATGCACGGCTCCGCGTTATCTGCTATCGCACTGACAAATGTACTACTGAACTTCGCGGCCCCACACGGCCGCATACTGTGGACTCTATGGCAATATTTCAGATAGATAATACGTACTATTACTCCGTTTCCGAGATAGCTTTTATTGAGTTGAAATACGGCAAACAATATTTTGTATTTGATGGTTGTGGGAATATCTCATCACAGCGTACTTTACAAAAAAAAGTCTTCCCTTTCCATACAGCTAAAAGTCAATCCATCAATTCTCAATAAATCCTTATACCAAAAACTCATCGCTTCTATCGAGAGATTAAAACGTTTCTCCAAACAAATTGTAACTTTCTGTAGAGCTATATATGTATAGAGATATTATATTCAATAATTCCACCGCGCGTATATATTGGTTGCTTTTATTCCGCTGCCATTGTCGGCATTGCGTTGAGTTTAATTAAAGGTGAACTAATTCTCGAAATGGAAACGACATGAAACAGATGAAATGGCGTCATTAAATATTCCCAGAACTAAATTTTTTCGAAAGAGTAAAGACTAACTGTGGATAGTCCAATAAATTTAAATTGAAGAATACGTATTTTAATCGAATTTATATTGATTATTGTTTTCATAATACCTGTTATTGGAAATCCAATTCAGATATATCTAAATGTACGCATAAGTAATAATGTTGCTCAAGATATCTCACGCCTCCCTTATATTATTTTTAAATCTAAGATTAAAAGTATATCATTATTAGTTGATTGAAATGTGTAAAAATTGGTCTGTTGGCTCATTTATATGTTTGATATTAGAATGTTAAATTTAATTTATAAAGAGCAACAGCAGTGTTCTTCTGGCCAGCTCTTCTGCCGATCGGCAATCCGAACCGATTGTAGCTTACTATTTATAATGTTAAAATAATCGACGATTCAAAAGCGCGTATAAATATCTATTTGAATAAAGATATTTTAAATTTGAATTTGATATGATAGACTACTTTGGGAACTCAAAACATAATAAAACAAGTAGTAGCAAAGTTTCACTGCGGAAAGTTTAGTTTGAATAGAACGCGTGTTACAAGCGCTTTTTAAATAATAATCCAATTTCTGGGGAAGCGAAGTGTTCGGAAGAATCCGCGGCGCGCGGTCGTTCTCCGCTTTGACTTTAATTAAATTGGATAGTTGTGCGTTACCCTTTGTCTGCCGCGGCGCTGCTGCCGCGTGGATGTCGACGCTTCTATGATTTTTAGAATGTTAAAATTTTATAAAGTATTATATTTAAATTCAAATATTTACAATCATTTTTTTAATGTGTACACGGGTTGATTGGTTATAGGTGTAAAACTTTAAAGGACGAATATATCTTTGCTGCTAATTGATAACGGTATATCTATCCAAAAATCAATGATTTCAGAAACAATAAATATCTTAATGATAATATAGTATAAGAAAACATTTTTAATATTCGGATTATTATAAATAAAAATCAATTATTGTGTAATATCTGTCCATGCAGGCTTTATACTTTTAGAAGTTATAGGCTTGCTATATTCCAAAAACTAAATTAATGTAATGTGAGTAATCACATTGAACTGATGAATGGAAATAGAAATAAAAGCTTTGAAGCTTTTACTGACAAATGAGCTAAACGTTCACCTCTTGTACATCATCCTGTGTATTAATTCTATTAAAAAAAGGAATAGTATTGTTTTTAATGATTTATTTTATTATTTTTTGCAAATAGTTTGGTTAAATGTTTACTTAAATACATAGCAGTGGAGCAATGCAGCACACATTCACAAAGTATCCAACTACAGCGAATGCTAATTGTATTTAAAGTGTTAATTAAATTGAACAAGTAAATTAAAGCAAATTGGTGCGCTTAGTGACGATAGCTGGACGGCATTTGCATAACTAAACTGAAGAAGTTCCACTCCTATGGCCACGAAGTTAACACCTCAAAGTTCTTGATGCTGCTACAATTGTTAATTTAGAATTAATGGAAACCTAATTTCGCTGACTAGCAGTTGATAGCTTAGCTACATTTTCACTGGAATGAAATGTGATAAAGGAAAAGAACACATAGATCCAAGTACGCAGTTGGAAGGATACCTGAGTGTCAAAGGGGGTTAAGACTACGCCTTTGCTCAAACCACTATAAATTCTTTGGTTTCGGATTCGAAGCGATTTGGGTTGACGTGGTTAAGGCACTAGACCACCGCTTTTAAACTATAGAAATATACGGAGGGTTACTCGTAATTTTAACAAAAGGCGTAAATGAAGACCGTTTAGTTTTAGCTGAAAGAAATCGGACATTACTTTTTGTTGCCCACGCAACGGAAAAGTATCCAATTTTCCTACATTAAATTCCTTTCCCCGTGAGACAAATAGTCTTTTCACAAATAAGTTGTTTCTTTAAAACGGCGAATACAAAATAGAGTTACTCTAATGAGTGCTTCCACTAAAATATTATTATTGTTGTCAACTTGCAAGACATATCTACTACCCAATCCACCAAATAAAACATGATTTTTTTGAGACTTTGCTCTGTTACAAACCTAACAACACAAGATATTTACTATTTATTTTTATGTTTTCGGTAATGTACGAGAAACGTTGTTTTGTAGAGAAAAAGGTGAAACGGTGAGGAAAATGGTTAAAGTAACACTTGTTTTCTGCAGAGACCTATTGTCACTAGCTGTCAAAAACATTTGATTGACGTCAATCAAAAAGAACAAACAATATTTAGATATGTTATAGGTGTGCGTCTAACTTAGTTACGATTACATTTTGTAGTATCAGTCTGCCGGGACATCCATTTAATTAAGAATTTATGTAAGTATTATGATTCGTTTTGATGTGAACTGTACGATTACTAATTTTCATTGAACCTCATGAACATAAATAGTGAATGATAGTGAAAGTTTTATTCTCGTTTATGAGGTTTAGGTTTTCCTTATAATTTTTATCTTAATAAATAATTAATATTTTCAAACTAGATACTATGCACGTAGTAAATTGCTTCGATACGTTAGTTTGTTACTTTACATTTATACGCCAATCCTTAAATCGTCGGCTTCATTATATGTAACGTCATTCTGTATTAATATAGGAAAAACACGCGACGTCGCTCCTTTCACCCCGAAGCTAAATTAACAGCGTCATCAGGACCATAAGTGACTCATAAAAAACAATTTTCTCGGGCCCTCGAAGCCGCGAACGCCACTTCATTAAGATTTTATTGTGTGTTCAAATACGATAGGGAGCACTGGCGCAGACACTCCTCCGCTGCGGAGGCAATGTCTTGGACCGTTAGAAATAATTACTTTGGATATTACTTCACGATTAATTAAAAGCCATCTCATTTCGCCTTCGCCCGCCTTTGTAAATTTTGGAAAAAAATGTTATTCCATGTAATTACTTGATATTATTGCTTTTTAATTTTTAAGCGATTGTAATTTGAAAAAGAAACGTACTTCATGAAAATTATAATTTTCGTGTGACTAAAAATAAATGTCCATTCTATCTTTCAATATTTCTTTGCTTTCCTCCTATTCCTTTTTACTAAATCTATTTCTCTCTACACGAGAAGCTCTGTCAATACCGTTTCGAGCGATACAAATAATTCATGCACGTCCCTTTTATTTGGATGTATGTCTATTTTTTAATGAACTGTATTATTATAAACCTTAATTTGCAAAAGGTGTACACTTTCTGTCAACACTTATCAGTATTAAAAACTTAATACAGTTCGTAACATTTTGTTTTCTGAAGAACTAAAAAGAAAATTAAACGCTCTCATCTGTCTCTGGAGTTTATCAGTAGCATATAGGAATGTACTACTGAATAATACATAATGTTTTTGGCTAAAAGACACGCGAGAATGTTACCTCGAAATATTACCTTAAAATATAGAAAGGGGATCGAAGAAAACATCAAAGCGAGTAATGAATTACAATTTATCGATGGGGCGTTTATTCGCGGCGACCAGTCGTTCATTACCATTCATTAGCCTGAAGCGTGACGATACAGGTTGTCATTAAATGTGTCGAAGTACGAGTAGACGAAGTTTATTCTGAAGAAGAATGTTTGTAGTGTAGACACCTATTTTTCACAAAATTTCTAGTGTTTTTAGAGAAACGAATCGTAATGCTTGATTTCTCTAATATCCTTGAGGTGAAAATCTACGATCCATGTGTTACCATAATACTTACGACATTAAAACGTGGTCTCACTTCGGTCCGCATTGACAAGCTTAAATTTGCTCAACCAGTCATAGAAAGGGTTTGTGATCGAAATTTTTCTACGAGATTGAATCTGGAATAAAAGAATCCGTAGTATAAGTACCTAAATACGTGGCCGCTTACGTTTTAAACTTCTCTGTTCTGTGAAGACAGACCGGCTAGCGCAGCGTATGGCGTTTACTCACAAGGTGGACAGATTGCATCTATAAAGTGGTCGGAAGATGCTGAATGCACGAACGTTCCAACCGATCTATTAGTCACTCCATATGTCCAGCTGTGGATGTGCTTCGATTAAAATGATGATGATAAATCTATTTAAATTTTCTTATTCTTTATTTTTGAATATTAAATGAAAAAAGCGTAGGTATATAATTTTCTTGTTAACACATATTTCAATAAAAAAAATTGTAGTTGAAATATCCTACACCAGTACTTTTTAATACGGTCAAAATATAGCCCAGAACTCAGGTATCTTATCAATGCTTGGGACTTTTAGCACTTGAAAAGAGTGTTTCCGTAGTCCTCATTTAGAACGCCGGGAAGACACGGAGTAATTAAGCCAGTTAAAAAGCTGCTGAGGTCAAAGAGTACCCGACTTAAAATTTTTCCTTATAAAATTACTAATTGTATTGTCAATTAGCGGGATTACGAGCGAAGCAAGGTAATGGAAATAAACAGGATAAAAGTCTTAATCAATGTACTAGATAATAATTTCTCGGCTATTTTTCTATTTTTAAATACGAGGAGCATTAACGATTTAATTTATTAAAAATATATTACACAGTCGAATGCTGTTACCTACATTTACTTTTTATATATGTCGCTGATTTAAAAACCAGTTTCTCACTAAAAGCCTTCGATCCTCGTCAATGTTTGCCAGTAAATGTAAAACTTTACGGGAAGATATTTTTTTTTTCGAAACTCAAGTTTAATTGATCGTGTCTTTTGTTAAGGCCTCCGTTTCATTTGAAATCATCAATACTTGTTGATAGCCAATTTAAAAGTTTCTTGATCTGCCTACTTTCAAGTTTATTTTTTAATGTTATTCTTTTAATTGTTTGTCACGATACTTAATCTAATGTCGATGAAAATTTTATTTTTATTGTTGTATCATGTTTTACAACATTTATAAACTTCTTTTGTAAACTTCTCAATCGAGGGTTACTGATATGTAATACAATGACGAAGTCCATTAATAATTGACAATTATTTAATAAAAAAAAAAACATTTCAAGTTCTATCATTAATAAAACTAGCTACTCCTGACAATTCTTATGAGTACAATATTACAATTCTATTTAAATTTTATTGCGCATTATTTCAAACAATGTCGATCAGACGTACCTCTTAACCATTCTTTTCGATGTTTAAAATCTCTTTTTAACAACCCTTTTACTTTCCGTAAGTCCCTATAAATGTCCTGGTTGGATCGCAACGTCTTTGCGCACTTCATTCTACTTTGACAATCCCTTGTCGTATTTTATGACCTAATTTAAATTGCTTCTATCCTGAACACGACATTTATGCGAACCCTTAAAATGGCCTCTCTCAGCGCATCGTTTTTCACTCGCAAATTCTTGAAATGCTACTGTTTGACGTCACAAATTATTTCGAAATTTGATTCAGTTCTCACAGTTTTAATTTCCAAAATTTTGTTAAAAATATATTTATAATATTTGTTCATACAAATATAGTCACATTTAAAGACTATTCAGTACACGATATAAATTAATTAAATTATTTAGGTTTTCATTGTAATTTATTCGGTAAAATATTATGTAATTCTGGCAGCATAGAAATTAGCAGTAACACTAACAGCTGTCACTTTTTCGTCTCTGATTTTATTTTGTAAAACAATGCGTATCTTATTTTAATATATCCATATTTATTATTAAAAGTCAACAGCAGTTTTTATATACAAAGACGTTTATCATAATATCAGAGACAAGATTTCCACTGCTGCATATAAATCTTCCCAATAGTTTTTCAATCAGACTTTAACAAGGTCTTCTGCCTATCTTGTGGGTAGACTTTCGACGCTAAGCTTGTACCGACTTTTCGCTTTATGAAATAAGCTGTACAAGATACATTATATTAAAATAAATCAAAAAACAAAATAATTTCTATTGTTTGTATTCTTTTCTATTATTGGTGAAAAAACAATATGCATAAAAATCACAAACAAATCGAATTTAAAATTCCATTATATATATCATGTACTGTGCTCTCGTCTATTTTCAAAGTATGCAGTATTGCCTGATACGTTCGTTGTATAAGCGTCGCGCATAGCATGTGAGATGATAAATAAAGACAAGTCGCGTGTTCCTGTTTATGAGGTCCCACTCGAGTACGCGGCGAGCACGAAAGTGTATTCAACGTACAAATGCAATTTTTGTCAAATTTTCTATTCCGTTCTGTTCGTCCGTGCTCTCTACTTTGAATACATTGCGATGACATAAATTTTATATCGATTTTGCGAATCGTACTTTAGTTTTACTTTGGTTTTCAAATTTTAAATTTCAATATACACAGATACGGTTTAGTTCAGAAGATAAAAAATTCAATAATTATTTTTTTATAAATTTCCAGTCAAAAAGGTTAACACGTTCTTATAACATCATCCTTTTATAACTTTATACGTATTCTTTCATTTCCCTGCCCGAATTCGTAAATTTGCGTAATCAGAACATAATTCTTTTTGTAAATCTCCGATTTTTTTTTTAATAACTATATTTACTTCATCTGTGTGTTGTTTCGGAAAATTTAATAATGTTTCTCAATGGCCATAGATACTCTAGTATACACGATTACTCTATTTTCAATATAACGCAATCTCTGCTTTTGCAGGAGTATGAATTATGATAACCATTGAAATTAAAGTTTCATTATCAGGAAAATTAATACAATTCTTGTATGGACTTCTGTTGGTTATTCCTGGCTAAATTAAATTCAAAATAATTTTTTATACTTTCTATCAAAGTCAAAAATAAGCTGCCAACAAATATATTCCAAACCAATGCTATATAAGCGACTGCTTTAGAATCATTATTATGTATTTCAGTTTTGTATGTAGTTCGGTGAATGACTTTTTAATGTCTGAAGTTGGACATTATTGTTTTACACAGACACAACCACGATAGAGTTGTAGGGTGCCCTTGTCCGGCAGTGAATGTCCTATGGTTCAAATAATTTTAATGTACCAGATTGGTTAATCCATCATTGGCAACCTAAATACGATAAAATTTCGTCATTTGAGTAGTTATTTATAACATTAATGTCCGCAGTAGAAAATGTGGAAACATTTTCTAAAAACTAACTTATTTTTTGGAGCTTATAATAATGTTAGATTGTGAGTGAAACAGGGTAAAATTTACAAAGAACCTTTTACTTACCCCAACGTTAATGTATCCTTTTTATGTATTTATTTCGGCTCTTCCGCCGATACAGCTACCATTACCATAGCCAACGCTTGTTTAGTTTTGGATCGACCTGATTGGATATTTTCAGCAGAGTGGAGCGCCTACGAATGGTCTATTTTCCCACTGCAAATATATCTGGAATTGAAACTGACGAGCTTAGTATGTAAGAAATACGGTACGAAAGGTTCTAAAGAAAACCGTCGAGGCGTAAATTTAGTATATACCTACGTCATTAAAGGGTCCGTGTGGGGTGTTTTTACTGGTTTCATTCCTTTTACACTTTTTTCATGTACTGCTTCTGGTATTGTAGCTTTCATTCCAAGTATCAGAACATTTTTAATATAAGCGTGAAAACTGTATGTATTAGCTGGGGTAATGTACACTGAAAATGGAACACGGCCGAATATATTTTTTACCTTTTTGCATTTCGTAGGTAGATTAGGTAATACGTTATTACTTTAGTTTTTAACTGATATTTTTGACGTAGAACATCTACACTGCCTATACTTATCCGATGTTGATCTAATTTATGAAGATTACATGGATACCGCATGGGTCCTTTGATTCCTTTTAAACTTACCTAAATAATCTAGTAAAAGATAGATCTTAAGAATGACAGAAGAACTTAAAAAGAAAAGCATGAACAAAGCCTGTGAAAAAATTTAATAATAGAGCTATAAAAACCTTGCTCCAAAACAAGATATGGCTACGAAAGGTCCCCGATGGCAAAGGCCATAAAATAAAAAAAAATCGAGTTAAAGATGCGTGCACAACATTTATTTTATTTTAAAATAATAGTTATTAGTAATCCGTCCTCTTTAATATGTCTAAATTTAGTTTATCCTGTGCTGATCGTAAGCCTCCCCGACAGATTTCCAGTTGGAATCAGCCTCCACCCAGTGTTAAATTCAGGTCTTTTTATTTTAATATTTATATTCAAGAGTGATCATGTTTTCAAGGTTTTCGCGGTCAATTGAGCTGTATATTCACCCCTACAAAGCTTTTACAACTATAACCATACTCCATGTATTTTAATAAATTATTTCGCACTGTTTCTGTCATTATCCTTCTTCCGTTATATATATATTTGTAGAAACATTGAGAAGCGCATAATAGAAGAAATTTTAACCATACCATTATGTGAGAATTTAAAAACAAATGCAGCTAAAGCACAGAGTATATAGTGAAACGAAAAGCAAAAAATAAATGGGCAAAGTTTGTAAGTGACGACGATCTCCAAATCCCTTCGCAGCAGCGACATCTAGCGCGTCGTTTGTTTCGCTAAGTCAGTTTGGAAGAGCGAGCGTTTGCGACGTAATCCTCGTGATTCCTCCGAGTTTCCTTGTTCTGCGACAACGACGTGTTATATGAGATCTTCCTAACAAACCCTGTTTATATCCCCTTTTCACGCATTATTTTTTTCATTAACTAAAAAATTACCGGCTTTATTATTGCAAACCTGACTATTAGACAACTACCTTTTAGGTGTGTTTTATTATATTATATATATACAAGCAAAGCAAGTAAAAGGTTTTAGGTTGAGTTTTATAATAATTAATTTTTTGTACTATTAATTACGTATTCATATCTCGGCTCAAATTTTTCTAAGGGGTCAATTTTTTTCTTATAGTAGTATTTTTTGTCGGTCGATACACAAAGTAGACAGACAACCCGTTATATAGAAAATCTCCGAGGGAGGCATAAGAATGTCTTACCGCTGTAAAAAAAGTGATTTACCAAAAAAAATTTTTTTTTTCAGTCGCAATATGAACACATGTAGTACAGGTACATAGAATAGTACCCACTCTCTGTTCCCGAACTTGCCGATGGACAGCAACATCTGAACACGTTTAAAATAAAAAATATTGCTCGACAACACCCATGGGTAAGCGAGGCAATAAACGGCACATACCACTTCTATGATAGTTAAAAACCAGACTCCGAATCACCATCAGCTCCGCTATTTTTATCATAGGTAGCAACTATGGTAACGGCAGAGTTGATGATGCAAAATGAAAAAATATTTTGATTTAATTTAATATCAATGTACATGCATTAAGTGAGTAGATGCGGGCATTGAGAGTGTGCGGTTACTTTTAAAGAAATGACGTAAAATGCTTCATAATTTTACACTGTTGCTCCATAAGATACGACATCCATGTATCACCTATTTAAGTTTGCTTTAATTTTCAAGTGCCTAGATTAAAATGTGTAAAATTTCGCGTCAGCTTACGAAGAGACGTTAGCATCGCTTTAGCTTTATCGCATTCCGCTAAAAGTTGAGCTGTTAAACGTGAACACTCACACCCGTGCGCCGGTTGTATCTTAGTCTTGGGCGTGTATTTACCTGAGACACTCGTTACGCGAGCTCGGAAAATTGCTACGTTTGCTACAAAGCATCCCGGAAACTTCACGCAATTTATGTAATTTAAAATTAATGTCGAAATATTGCTCTTGCTCCACTACTATTTGCTGTGAGTTTACCCACTGCTACTCATATATCAATTAATTTAATGGCAATCTATTTGTTTCTTTACTACCGCGTCAAGTTATTGATGATGTAAGAATAAACTCAGTTTTTATTTAATTCATAATGTGAAAATATGTTTACAATATTCAAGGTTTACAGTAATCTGTATACAACACAATATTAGAATTAAAAGTACTTGAACTCTTTTATTTATGTTGAGCGTCTATTCGACGTAATAAAAGCTTTTATTGGAAACTAATTATCAAAATGAAAAGGTCCGAGATCCTTTGGCTGTAGCACCAATTAGAATAAAAAAATAAACTTGTCTTGTTTTATCTAATACGTTGTAAGAATTTTGTTTATTACCGTTAGATAAAAATAAAAGTCGAAAGCCGACCCAACGGGAGAACACGCAAAACGAGACAATAACTTTTTAAATTAACGACTTGTAACGGATCCGATTGGGACGATCCCCGCTATCACGGCGGGGCTGTGCGTTTAGAATTATTCTGCAGGTAATTTTGTCCAGGACACAGTAATTTTTCGGAATGAACGCCCGGTTTAATACCAGCGCCCTCGGCTCTGACAAACGGGTGCTCCCGTCTCGGGTCGCAGGCGAATTAAAACCCTAAGATAATTTACTTGCCTAATTTATTCTGTTGGTTATTGCGTGTCAGCTCCGACTATATTTTGCCCTGATTGCGCATGATATTGTTTCATTACATAATCCCGACTCTCTTTGGGCTTACAGCTCGTTTTATTTCTATTCATTTTGACTGCCTCTTTGTTGAATTTAATTGGACCACATTCATTTTATGAACGTCTGAGCGAATTGTTTACGGCTAAAAAAATATTTACTTTTGTCAAATAAAAATTAATTTAGCATTGAACCTTTTTTCTAACATGTATAACATCCTGGACATAAATTGTGTACACGTAAATATACGAAGCATTTACACTAAAATTTTTGGAGAGTCATTAGTTTTAAGGTACTTAAACACGACGTGAAGAAATATCATTTCTATAAGTGTAAACCTATACGTTGACGATACTGTCTTACTGATTATAGCTAGGCGTAAACTGTGTGAAATTATGTTCAGTTACCACTCACAAAAAGTTGATGAAAACATTAAGTCTACACAGTCATGTATTAAAGAGTATAATAAAAAGCTAATTTTATGCAATAATTATATAGCATTGCTCACAAACAAGATTCCAAAGGATGAACAACAGCATCCTCTGCGTACCATAATACCACATTGCTACCGCCAAGTCTCCGTCCAAGCGTGGCGATTATGGAATATCCCTCTAAATATATTTTTGGGGGAGACCTATGCCTTACAGTGGATGTCTATGAGCTGACACGACGATGACAGATCTAAGACCTATTCGAAATTCTAACATCACCCTTTATAAATGGTTGCAGACTGTAAAAGAAATTAAAACTACAAGAAAACCGATTTACACTTAACCTTTATTAAGCGAAAACTTTAAAAGGACATAATAACTATTTAAAATATATATATTTCTTTACTTTCGAGTAACCTTATCAGACGAATGATCCTTAGACGAACGAACTTTCGTCGGTTACTTAACTAACTTAAGCCGTGCGGTTTGGCAAATTGAAGTCGCAGTAGTCAAGCCACATAGCGCGTAGAACATGCGACCGCTGGCATCTAAGGTACTAAAGATCACGGACCGTCAAGTGTAGCGCGGGGTGTCATTTCAAAGGTGGACAGACAACCTTGTTAACGTCGTTGGGAAATTTAGATTGTGGCCGATTTCTACCGGTACTATTGGAAATCTATGGGAGAGCCCTACGATTAGCATTGGGCGCTATACGGCTGAGAAATAGAAATAAATATAAATTCAAATTTAATTAAAATTAATGGATGTTTATATATTTCGGTAGACATATCTACAGCTTAGACTACTAGCTTTGAGACCATAGCTAACTCGGACGAAGTTTAACTGTTAGGATATGGACGTTATTACCTGTCGTGATAACTAACTGCTAAAATTATAATTTTATTCGCGGACACGCTTATTATAAGCCGTTAGCGCTATCGCACGTTATTTACTGAAAGGGGAGCGGTAATTGTTTATGGCCGCGCGCTTTCTATCGGTTTCGACTAAATAACGTTGAAACAACGAATACAATATGTTTATCGCAGTTAAATAATTTTCATTTCTACCTTGTTTGTTTTATAGAGATCGCAAATTCGTTTGTTAAATATCTAATATCGTTTATTTATTACGCTATAAAGGTTTAAACTTCAGCTATTTCTACCTTGATTATATTGTGAAATATGCCGAACATCTTTACATCTTGGTAATGTTCATTTTTAAAAATGTTTTATTTTATATTCAAGAGAGAAAATCGATACATTGGCAGTAAAAAGCAATCGTAACATTACTTCGACAAATCATATTACGCAGTCTAAAAACATCCGAAGCGGAGACAGGACCCCATCGGTAAACAAAAAGAGAGGAGCCGGTAAATAAGATTGGAAGGCTACATAGCTGCTCTAATGAGTTAGAGAGGCGTCCCGGATCGAAATTGAAAATGGCCGGGGTCTCAATAAACCATTTGTATTCAAACCGCCCCGCCGACTAGCCGCATTTTAATTTACTTACTCGAATTAAAACTGCGCGTGATTCGAATTCGATGTGTTTTTTTTTCCATCGGCGACGCTTCATCGTTGATTCAAGGCGTTGTTATTGTCAGTCGCCCCGATCTTCAGCATTTAAGTCAGCCCCGTCCGGTGTACACTGTGAGCACAAAGAATTTTCTCGAATATTGTGTAGGGGTCTTGTAATAAACTCCGTAGTCTTTCATTGTTTGCTTTTTCACTTTTGTTCTATGAGCCGTTGTAATCGGATATATTTTCCTCGTCACTCCAGAGTGCATAGTAATTTGTTTTGTTTTTTTTTTTAATTGGCAATTCTCGTTTAGTTATTAATTTTTAGATATAATTAAATAAAAGTTTTATATACAGTATGTAAGTACAGGTAGAAGAAATGTCTTATCTTCTACCTTAAATTTGTTAGATTTTTCGTTATCACTAAATGAAAAATATATCAAATTTTCAATTTTATTTATCGTTACCGCTATAAATAATAAGTTAGACCGGACTAAGGCAAAACCGATATCAAAAGTGCGCAAAGCAAAGTCGGCGCCAATTAATATTCAGCAGTTGGCGGCCACGTCTAATGAAATTACCACAACAAAGCGCCGGTAGCGCTGCGCGAGATTGTTGCGCTAATATAAACATCGAATCCAGCGATAAAAGGAAAGCGAAATTAAAATAAAAAGCACTTGCTCACGGGAGAGCGCAAGGCGGAGTGGTCGGTGTAGTTTTAGAATTATTTACAACAGGGGCCGATAGCGACTTGGAAGCCAGCATGTCATTGGCCAACTTGAACTTTTATTTTGATTTATATTGATTTACATTAGCTGTAGAATAAACTAGTACACTTCTAACGTTGATAAAAAAATTCTTAATGATTTTTAATTATCACTATAAATGTCTATTTGTATATTTGCCTGCTGTGACGTATGATCCTCGAGTCGATATAATTCGTTATTTTAATTAACTAAAGGTAATAGTTTTAAGAAGCAGTCTTAAGTCACTGCTGTACCGAATTCTATCATAAAGAATTATTTAAGGTTACTGTTAAAATAGAATCTCTGTAGCGGTATGGTTCGGGAGTGGGAAGCACGTACCGGCAAGGAAAACAGATAACCTTAAAGTAGTCGTCAAACGCTATCTGTGGGCGAAGCCTAGGCCCATCAGTAGATGTCCTACGGCTGAAGTGGTGATGAATGGGAGGACATAAGTCTCTTCGTGATGTTTTATTTGAATACTCGCCGCATCTTGTTATAATTACAGTAATTTTAAACGCGAAAAGAATTGTAGTTAACCATTTATAAAAATAAACTAAAAAATATTGATAGTTCATCATCCTCGTTTGTAGTGTGGACAAATCAGTTTTAAGAATTGAATCTTATTTTATATACTTTGTAAATACCCGTGGTCTCTACAGACCAATACGAATGAACTCGTATTTGAAAGTGGGAAAGGCCACCCGCCTTTGCTTATCAATGGTACTTTATAATAATAACATTTTACAATGCAACATACACCATCACCGTCAAGCGAAAATTATAAGGAAAAAACTATAAACGGACGGTACATTAGATGATATTAAAAAAGAAAACCGTTAATAAAAGATAAAAGTAAAATGATAGGATGATTTATGATCCCGGCTTCCTGCATCATCCCCGGGCGGTGTGTAATTAGATTTCCCCGGAGCCACGGAGCCGGGTAAACACCTTGCCGGCATCAGGTGGTATACGAGGCCCGTAATGTACTCATCGACTAAGTATATAACTCCTGTAGGACATTAAAGATGCTACAGTCGTGTATCGTACGTTACAGGAGTCTGCCGCATAGAGACTAGAACTTGAAGCTAACTTTCCTTGTTGTTACTTGATACGAGTTTTGTAAAGTCGAACGGGATCATCGGCGCAATCTCATAGTGTAAATATTTGTAATAATTTAAGCTGTATTTACATTAAAAGATAGATTTAGCATGTCTGACAACTTTTGTCTTATTATTTTACAAAATTTTTCTTGAAAAGTCTACGAATCCTCGATAACGGAGGTTAAAAAGAAAATTAACTTTTTTTTGTCTTTAATTTGAACGTAGGTTTATTCCATTCACTATACCCATCGTAGGAGTAGTAGCCGATATTCTATTTGGTTTTAACGATCGCAGGCATGACTACTGTATCTGATTTTACATTTTAATGTTCCTATCTGCTTTTTCGCGAATGTGATATTACGGCTTATTTCGAAATTGGTTATGGACAATAAATACTAAAAATAATTAACAAATATTACTCAAGTAAAATTAAAAGATGAGAAAGAAAAGTATTTATGGCACTGACGCATAAACAAAGTCCTGTGTGCTCGTTATTTCCGTGTTCTTTTTTTATATATTTTTACGGAAATGTGTTGCCGAACCGACGCTTTGCGTTTTTCCGCAGCCGTCCAACTTTGACACCTTATTGTCTCATGCAATATGCATGATAATATCCCCATCGCGTCGAAAAATTCTAAGGGGAGTTACCCCCGGTAATTGGTGAAAATCAACCCGAGTTCCCCCATACCCATCCGCAGGATCTGCCGAAAATATACATCAGCCAAAATGATAAGTTTCTGTGGAGATAAAAAAATGAGTCGTATTTGTTATGCATAAGAGCTAATTTTCATAGACATAGCCGATTTTTCCGGACGTATTATAAGTTACCTTATCTTTTCACTCGTTATTTAAGGGCAACGTAGTCCAAAGTCCTAATATTAAAAATTGCGATTAATTACACTGGGAATTTAAATACAAATTTAAAGTATTAAGTATACGTCTTGGAAAGATGGTTTTTTATAGTTAATTAACATATCATACATATATATGTATATAAACGTTTATATATGTTATATATATAAACGTGTTGACGTTTTTCGACTTTAAGAACATTTGATGTATCACCGTGGTGTGACATTGAATGGTTATTCGAAAAAACATATTTACACATTATTATATAAAACAGATTTAGAATTTTATCCTCACACAAGTTTAGGTAACTTGTGTCAGGTGTAAAAAATTAGGGACTTCACTATCCTTTGCTCTCTATTCCTATGGAGCTCTTGATAAAGTTTGGTCGGACGAGGACGAGGAAAAGTTAAAATTTAAAACGCCTCATAGCTTTGTATTCAGTTATTTATAGAACACGAATAGTTTCTGGCCAAGAGCGAACTGCGTGTGAAAACGAATAAAACTAAGTTTTTGTAGTATCGTTATTATTTAAATCTCCCTAGTTAAAGACAAAACTGCACGTTTTCGTATTTTGAATTAAGAAATGTTTATTTACATTATTAGTCGAAAGTTTCTTGGATTTAATGTCTACACTATTTATTTTTTATAACGGCTTACTCTGCGGTTTATGCTCAGGATATAAACTATTTTAGAATAAATTTATGCAGAGAGCACACCGTGAATATAGAACTTTGAAGTAATATTGTTTATGATAAGCAGAAAATCTTGTCACGGGGGCACTCCATCTACGTATACATTTATGGAGCCCGCATAGGTGGATAAAGTGAACTTATAACGTCACTGCCGAGCAAATGTTCGCCGCGCTTCTTAGATTTATGTCTGTGAGAAATATTTCCTTTGAAAATGATTTTCTAAGGCAAATTGTCACTTTAGTTATATTAGCACAATATCTAACAAATGTTAATATTGAAGTCAAAAGGACTGGTAAAATACATCTACTAACAACAAGTTTACCAAAGTAATAATCAGTAAAATCTAGTGTAGTACATAAGATTACACGCGCGATGGAGAAAAAATCACAATGACTATACTTGTATGTTTATAAAAATGTTGGTTGAATGGCTCGACAATGTGTCCAAATGATAAACGTTCGGGACAACTTGTGTAGGACACTTTACAGCGTGCAATCGTAGCTTTGTTTTTATTGTCGTTATATGTTATCATATTTAGCCATTTTCCCGCTATTCTATATGACATGGTTTACACCTTTTTGAAAATTAACTTCTGCCATCATTATTGGGGCAAACTTCGACAATTTTAATACGATAAAAACTTTTTTGTATAAATTAAGTAATTATTTAAGTCATTGGTTCGCTTTAAGAATTTGTATGTTCAATAGATGTAAGTTTACTTTTAAGATTTTCGGTGATATATTCAAAGGTACATTCACTGCGTGTATTCCTTAAAAAAATTTGTGTTAGTGTTGTAAAATGAAAAAAAAATCAAAATATGTATATATTTGTAGAGACTGCTTTAAACATGCCAAGATATTTGCATCAGAACATCTTTAGCAATGGATTGCATGCGCAAAATCTGTTTCACTAATCCTGAGCGTGTGCCATAGGTGTCTGAAGCGAATTTAATATTCTCAATGGCACAAAGATGTACGCCAAAGTACCTTTGTAACGAAACCATCTCATCATTATTTCGTTTATGTGGCATACACTGTGAGCCCAGCTTGAGGTTTATATAGTGCTGTAAAATATTTTAATACTTTCGTCTTACTTCACTTAGCTGAAAGCAAGTTTATTTGAATTTTAATATTTTGTTTTATACTTTATTTGATTCAAATAGATGCATTAGTTGATTTTCTTTATATTAGTTATTACACAATATGAAAAGATGATATTTTAGAAATCGCAAGAATATACTGAGTGAACAAGGCAGAAGATAGAAAGAGAGATGCACGAAAGACGCTGGAGGAGTCCGACACGCAAAGAGTGTTCAAATTATCATCATATAAAAATAAATTACCAACAGTGCCAACATTTAGTAAATACTAAACATTACTTATATTACTGTAAATGTATTTTATTAAGATTTGAATGTAAACGGCTTCATTTCTTCATTTATATTATTAAAAAAGAGAGCAAAAATGTACGTACATATGATTTTTGTACAGACAAAGGAATATTGATGTAATCTCACCGCCTCCGGTCGTCTCTCGATAAAATCTCTTCCCGTGTATAACCACGGGATGCTAGCACCGATATTCACTCTCTTTATGTTTTGTTTGCTTTAAACATTACCCGCTCGAATGAGTTTGTGTCTGTTCAGTAAAATGAATCAAACTGAGCACTAGTTTTGCGTTATTATTATCATAAAAGCGTAAAACACGTTATGAAAAATGCTATTATATTTTAGTTTTTAACAGTGGTGTATTCGTGTCTATATTGAAGACAAATGAAGTATTTTTATTTACGGATATCCGTAACATTATACAGGATGATTGTTTTAAATGTAAAAGGTTTAAAGTGGTGTATATATAGCGTATAGCATATATGATCTCAATTAATGTATGGTACACCCTATTCAGAAGTCATTAGTTTCAGAAAGAAAAAATAACGTTATAATAATGGAATAACGGCCTTTTCAAATTTCGAATTGCTATATATTAAAATAAATTACTATACTATTGTCCCTGCAAAGTTTATACTGCCAGAAATTATTGGCCTGTAGCAGCTAATAGAAAAATAATTAATGTAACATCTTTCTTAAGGATCACTGTATACAGGTTGATACGAAAAAGGTGTAAATCTTTTAAAGCTTTTTGCTGATAAATGAGTCGTTAACCATTTTAAAGCTCTTAGATATGCTGCAAAAACGCCCTGTATATCTTATTTGAAATAAATGCAATTTTTAAAATACGAATATTTTTGGACGCTTTTAAATAATGTGTTGCTGTGTCGATTATCACAGGAAATTGACTCGAATGAAGACCGTAGCTCCTGTTTAATAGTCCCCGAGGAATGCTCTATTAGTTTCATACGTCGCTTCAGTTTTGTGACCCAATTGCTGTTACGATTTCTGAAAAAAGTATCCTCTTTATACGTGACTTCCTAATAATTTTAAATATAAAGTACATAAAAGTCTAATATATTCTAGCTTCTATATATTAAGTCCTTGTGATGCGTGTGGGAACTAGATTTGATAATGTAAACCAGAAAATGTTAATTGTGACTATAAATAGTGAATGACTATAGTAAATAAGTCTGACCTAGTCGTGCAATACCAGTGTATAGAATCTAGTTTCCGATTTGGTATTTTATAAGTGGTTAAAACTGATTCTGTTTATGAAACGTCGATATTTCCGACGTGCCAAATCAAATGCCGAATATATTTGAACGTATTGTAAAAAAATGAACGACGATATTCGTATTTGTTTCTTCAACATATTGAAAAGTGATAACGCTAAGCTTCGAGCCGTTAAATTTCGCATTGAGCGCTATAAAAGCTATAATTATTTTTATTCACCAAAAAAAGAGAGCGCACATTACAGTGCAGAGAGCGTACGCGATTCATATTAATGCGGGCTATTAACCACGGAACGCTCGATAAATTCCCAAGGGCGATAGAATAGCGATTTATTTACGTATGGAACGGTGTTCTGACATAAAATATCGCCAACGCCTACTCTTCCGCGTATCTAGACTTTGTGAAATTGCCGCCTTATCGTGCGATGATATACCGATGCTTGAATAAAGCGATGCGGTATTAGGAAACGTGCTCCAAATAACACCCCCCACGATCCTATTGATAATATTTTGTTCAAATCCTTGTAATATTTCAGTTACGGAAACGAACTTTGTTATTGTTTCACGATTCATAAAATGCAATGTCACGGTTTATTTTATGCAAATATTGAAACACCAAACTGATAAATATTTTAATCATGGTACTGATTTTAAGCAAAAACTTGTAAAAAATCATATTACATTATAAAGGTTTTTTACGTGATAATTAATATTAAGAATCATTGTCCTTAATGCTTCTGTATCAAACATATTGCGAAAATGACTTTAAAAAACCTTCCGTGTTCTTGTTGAGAACTCTTCGAAGATCAGGGTTCGTTGAGAAACTTCGTAGCTTTAATTATACGGATGCCATTATTGGGAGCTCAATCTGATTCTAGTTTATTTCTTCCGGAATTCTTCGAATGACATCCACAAGTGGTCAGTGTAAAAGATCCTAAGTGGATAGTAATAGGAATAATTGATTCCACTAACTTTTTTCATTTGTGTTCTAAGGATTTTGATTACTTTTGTTCTTAATAAACTATAACAATGAAATCTTTATTTTGCAATGACTATATTTTATAATATATGCTTGAATATTTGTCTTTCGTTTGAATCGATTGTATTATGTATATTATAACAATGTAATGTTTGTATTAAATAACCAAAATTACTCGAAGATTTTTGTATAAAGGTTATTTCTCGTTATGTCTGTAGAACTGTCCCCGTATTGCGGCACAATTAACGTCCGCGACCGAGCGCTCTGATTTGCGATACCTTCGATCCGTTTCAACGCAATTTTATTGTCTCTTCCGCTTCACGGTTCCGTGCGACGATTTGCTCGCATTTCGCATCAAATCTTCCTTTTAGGCGAGCCGGCCCGCATTGTTCGGCGGCTATTGTAGCACTCTTGTTTATTTTTCCCCTTTTTGTCTACCCTTCCATTCATTAGCGGCTTTCGTGGAAGTGTCGGAAGAGAACATTGTGAGCGGCTTCTAGACTTACGAGAGAGGTCTTTTCATCTCTGGTTGTTTATTGGCTCCATTATGAGGGCTCGCTATTGAACACGACTCAAGTTATCGCAATGGGTTTTGATTTTATATATTTTTTCTGTTGTACACTCGCTGCTAATGAGATAAATGACCGTATAGACTTAAAGTAAATGAATAATTGACGTTATAATAAATACCAATAAGGGTTTGAGATAACTAATACATTTTTTTTCATTTAAATTGCTAATATTGCTTTTAACAATGGAATATAAATTTTTATCTCTGTTACCATTGATTTTTGTATGTGTCGTACAATACATTAATTGACAGCAAATGAATAAAATAATGTTTTTGTTGAAAATGTTTCTGACTAAATTAAAACATTTTTTTTTTTGTGAAATGATTGAATTCTCTGCAATGATATGCAAATGTGTGACCGTACTCGCACAAGTCTTTCGTATCCGCCTAGTAACGCGTGAGAAGCTAATCGCTCTATTACCCGCTCCGCGCGGCGTCAAGTTACTCATCCATATTGCCATTATCCATTTTTATCGCGTCTTCGCGCACAATGGAACTCTCCATGTGAATAATGGTGAAGTATATACGCTTGACAGAAGCGCGATATAAATCTTTCAATAATCGATGTTGGGCCGATGTTTATTTATTGCGTCGATACCGAGAGCAGATCGACATTTTTTCGCGATATTAACAATAGATATGATTTATAACACCTTATTCTCAACTCGAAAGCTATTGTCACATACACAAAAACGCGTTCAATACTTGTGAGTGTTTACATATGTAAGAAAATAAGTGTTTACAGGTCAATGAACCGTTAATTTTGATGAATGTACCTTTGAATACATTGAAAGTATGATTGATTATGTGAACATTCCCAGGAAAGAAGGTCTTTCCTGGAAATTCACATTTTATTTTTAATTTTAAACTTTATACTATAGTTACCTCTTAAAAATTATTGTCGCAGTTTAATAATGATATTTCGCAGTTAAATACTGTTTTACATACATAATTGCAACGAAAATTTAATACATATTTTTAAATAAACCTTCTAAAGTAATTTTGTAATTACACATTGTTAAAGTATATTTCAGACTGTAACTGTTATATATCATTATCCTACGTATGAATCGTTGTACATTGATGTGTAATTCATATATAATTCTAATATTACTCAAAAAATACGACAACCGCTTGCAATATCAAACCTTCTCAAATCTTCTCGGGCAGACGAAACCGAAATCGAAACAGAAGAAACCGAGCCGCCTCCAGAAATTCTTCTTCCAGAAGTTTTAGAAGTTCCTGAAGTTCCAGACGTTCCAGAAGTACCAGAAGCTCCTGACGAGCCGGACGAACCGGATATTCCGGAGGTACCGGACGTTTCGGACGTACCAGAACCACCGGATAACCAATACGTTCCAGAAATTGCCGAAGTTCCAAATATTCCAGAAATTCCAGTATTTACAGAAGACAGTATTTCTGGGATACCGACTGTGAACGAATCGTCTGTTTTATTTATACGTTACCTCACACGTAAGTTTTATACCGGTCACGAAACAATTTTTCTGTTTCAGACTTGCTTCGAGGCTACACGGCGACTTCTCTCCGCATAGTTAAGATTTGTATTCTTTTAGTAACTAGTACTGTCCAAAATTAAAGAAAGCCGTATTTCAGTACCAAAATACTTTAAATATGTTTTTATTCTAATACAGGCTCACACATGTCAATGTACATATTTATATTTCATTGTAATAAGCAGTAATATAGGGTTTATATAACACACTTGACATTATAGTGAGATGGGCCGGACGTGATGAGTCGGTACATAGATGGAAATTTTTTTAGTTACGTATTTGTCACATGAACGCGATGCAAGTTATACGAATTTTTCTGAATAGTATGGTAGTATGTCATAAGGCACCAGACCTTATCGGACTTGTATTATAAATTAGATGGCTACAAATTTACCGGCAGAGGAATATCTGCACCGTACACAATTCGATTAAGTCTATTGGACAATGTAATGAAACGTCCGTTATTGAAATCACACGGACGAAGTGATGAAATGCCCTAATACGATCGATCCCTTTACTGGCATTCAATCTATTGTTTTACTGAACAGAGATCGGACATTGACCTTGAAAATCAACTTTGATATAAAAATAGAAAGGTTTGTAAATGTTTTGTTTGATACAATAACAACAAGATCAACAAAATGTCGATAATTTATCTTTACCTATTTTAAAATACACTACACTATATGTATATTTCTCATAAAATATGATTTCATTTTATGTGACATATAGTGATATATGCTCACAGAAGAAAGTCTTTAAAACAGGAAGACCACGTGCAAGACAAATGATATCATCTGTTCTGGTTTCAATTTCTCAGGAATACTATTACAGACGTTTAGGTGCATGCGAAACCAAATATTAACTTACTTTTCAGACATATGTATATTACATTTTAGTATCGCGACAAGACGAGTATTCGACCGCTTGTATAATAAACACGCAGCAATAATTGATAGCAATATTTCCCTTTGTTGCGATGTGATTTTGTCGGGTAGACAGTTTTATTGGACGTCGATTCAACCATAAAACACCACCGACAATTTTTAGTCCAACCATTACATCGGCGGGCGGACCGCGCTCTGTGGATTTAGTTCTGTTAGGGTATTAAAATTGTCCGACCGGTTAATTTAGTGAATTGAATTGTTGCCGCAGTGTTTGTGACCCCCTTCTGTTTTGGTCGTTCCGAAATTATTTGAAATTTCTCTTTGTACATACGTTACATATTGCTATTATGGATTGACGTATGTTGTAATAATATTTTTTTTATGATTTGTTATAAAAAATCCTTGTCGTAAATTATTTGAATAGATGTTCAAAAGTAAGTAAAAAGGAATGAAAATTAATTTACTCATAGTTTATTGTTCTTTATTGGCATGGACATATTATTATATGTTTTTTTTTATATAACATATCGATGTATGTGATTGCTTCAAGTGTGGAAACCGAAAAATTTCTGTTTAAATCTTTACACACATCGAAACGAGAAGAAAGCGCTAAATCGCCGCGACGAAAGCAATTTAATTTTCGTACTCGGCGGCGTCTAGGCCGCGCGTAATTTAATCCAGCTTAGTTGGCGCGAACGACGTAAAAAAAATGGACGCTTTTTTATTTGTATGCGCACGTCGGCACGTCCCCGCGCCCGCTTCAATCCCGCGCACATATAAAACGTGACCATTCACGTCCCGGTCCGCCGAGAAATAAACATAATCCCTCACGCAAATTCTCTTTTTACGTTACCGACGTTGATTTGAAAACAATAAATTGAATATAGCTCATTGCAAAGTCGCCGCCGAGATGTAATACACAATTACAAATCGAATGCACAGTTATTAAAGCTGCTGTGTCAAGAGATTATTGTTATTCGGGCGCCGGGGTTCGGAGGATAATTCTCTCGGTCCCGTGTGACGTGCACGTTATAAATCGTTTTACGTTTCCCGGCTTATACCGCGGTCAAAGCGGATCCCACCTTTTTTTAGATATCTCTAATCCAAGCTCCGACCTCCGCGGTTCCGCTTATGAATATTTTAATTCCTGTGTGACAATCCCCGAAAATACGTTACTCGCGTTTGGTTATTAATGTCATATCGATCGACGGCTCCCCCGCCCGAGGGAGAGGCTCGGATACGTACAGACAAGTAAATGGGATTTCATTTTCTAGTTCAGAAATCAAACGCTCCCCGCGGTCCGCGTCCAATGTTCTGCCGGTGCTCTCCGGAGACATTTTTGTTCTAGATCGTTTGTTCGCACAATCCTGAGTATTTAAGCTAAAATTTCACGTGAGCTTCCGTTGGGATAATTGTTTCGCATTCGCATTTTTAATAGCTAAGAGCATTAAAAACGTTTCGTATTTTTTCTCCACACTGTATTTCATTCAAAGGAAACAGCTTAATGATTCGCTGAATTCTTAAAGCGAACAAACTGTAGGATCAAATCCTGTATCACAGGAAACTTCACTTGAATACTAGAACTAAACATCTCGCACCATACTACAGGTAACGTAACTAGGGTTTAAATATATTTTCTTCGAAAACTTTTGGACTATTCAAACCAACTGTTAACTACACAGATTATGATATATCGTTTGTTGTGAAGTGAAACAAGAATACGAGTATTATTTCTATACAATATCGTGCGTTTTCGGTCTAGTTATTAAAAAGTAATAAAAACTTCTAAACATTTTCGCCTTTTTTACCTTTTCTGTGTTAGCCTATATTAAATAAAAATATTGTAAAAGACCACCTGATGTTTTCGATTGGTTCGATAGGGACATAATTCTAAGATGAAGAATATTAAATGAATTTGTTTCTTTAATAATGGACACTCCTATCTTAATACGTGTTAAATAATGTATAAATGCATGCCTTAAAAAGCTTAGCTTAGCTAATTAAGTTTTATTTTGTGTGCACAGATCCACCCGAAATTACGATCAGGCCGCGGAACCTGCAAGTGCGAGTGAACGGGATCGCCGCGTTTTACTGTGCGGCCCGCGGTGACCCCATACCTAACATTCAGTGGCGGAAAAACGGCAAACGAGTTTCTAGTAAGTATCGACAACACAGACTACATACATACACACGAGTAGACACATATATGTATATAGATAGATGGCTGCAGATTGCCTTGCGCTATCGCTTCATACGAGAAATCGCATATAAGATCTCGCTCGGTTGTGTTTAAATTAATCTAGTTCACGGACCCTTCCGCTCCGTGAACTCAATACCGATGAAGCTTTAAAAGCCTTAGGGCTAACAGCATTAACATCTTCAGAAACAATAGATGTTTAAATTAAGGAAAGAATACAACAAGAACAGAAGAAATTCCATTATCCTACCGACAACAGGGTGATAAAACCTGCCTTATGCCTTTTCGTTTTATTTGCTTTAATGATAATGATTATGGAACTGGGGTGTCCACTTGACTGTCTATTACATGCATAAAGCAGACTTTTTAGATTTCGGTCATATAGCCGGGAAAAGCGGTAAGTTGAAAAACTTTTAATCATTAAGAAGGCTCCAAGCGCTGATCGCACATTAGGTCCGAAACACGTTCCATACCATAGTAGCCGAAGCAATTCACACCGCCTAAGACCGGCACAGATGTAACGTCGTGTATGCCAAATTTTACAAAGTCTCGATCTTCGTGGGCAAACCATTTAGTGGACAAAGCATGTCACTGCTGAGGTTTTAAGGTTCTGGAGTAGAGATCTTGGACCGGAAAGCACAACGTCAGATCTTCGTCTAACTACAAGTCACTAGTAGCTGGTCGTTCCCACCCGGTCTAATTAGCAATTCTTAGACCCTATGTCCAGGTGCAATGATGTTTGGTTTAAAAATTTACGGGTACGATGCAAGGAGGAGGAAATGCTTACTCCCCTGTTTATTTTTGGTTAAGTCTATTTTCTTTTAGGGTTAATAATATTTATTTATACTGTTGATTGTTTATAAAGCTATATTCTATTCGCTCGATACAAGGTCGTTCTCGTGTGTTATTTATCTGCGAAAATGTTTAATTTAGTACTCAGCTATTATTATTGCATCGTCTCATGCATACATCTGTTCACTCCTCTACAAGCGGAGACTCGTCGCAATTGTTATTTTGTAATTATTTGTTATTGTTTTTAATTTACTTGTCTAGTATACTGATGTAACTAAGAATGTATACTGAACCTAATAAATAATATGAAATAAAATAGTAGTAGGTGTTTTATTAAGAAACAATTCTTTATTTAAATATAGAGTGCCCCGATCAAGTCATCTTTTTTCATTTATTCATATTATTTTCAACACAGGATTATTTAAAGTCACCACTTGTGTACGTCATGAAAATCATCATCATCGTCAAGTATCAATTAGTCGTAGGACCTCCACTGTTGTAATTGCGGTCGAAAACACAATTTTTTCTTTTTAATATTCAGGACAAATCATTTCTTGCAATGTAGCTCTTAATCGAAATGTATAAAAAGGCATTTTTTTCCAATAGCCCGGGGGCAATGAGCTGAAAAAAAAAACATGTAACCCGTCGACCGCGCACGAGCAGGCCTCTCGCATCCCAATTCCCCCTCTAAATAGTTTCATCGGCCGCTATGAAAAATGTAACAGCGTCAATCATCCGTTCGCAGGGCAACGGCCATAAAAGAATAATGATTGCGATCATACGCACGGATCTCATTTCATATTCTATCTGTTTCATCTGACTTTACTCGCGATTTGTCCATCTGTCGGGCAGGCGCGGCGATCCATCAAATCGTGTCGACGACTCCTATAAATGACGATTGTGTTTCTTGCCGGGAACGAGTAAGATTTATCGCCCCGAGACAGCGTTGCTGATGCGAAAATCGAACCAAGTGTATAGAAAAATGTTTAACCACTAATTTCTTGGACGACATTGTGTACTCTAAAGTCAGCTATTTGGTAGATGTAACATCAACTAACGACGTAGTTGCAAAATAACAAGAAATAAAATTATGCAAATTGCAGTATGTAAATAATACACGATAAACTTTACTTAATTAATTAAAACGAATTTCACAAATTAATCGAAGTAAAAACTTAAAAAGTGTCGAACCATTAGCGTGTGAAATTAGTAGCTGGTGTGATCACAACACTCGTGGGAGCTGAAGAGGTGCCATAATGAGTTATTTACGAGCAATAAACGAATTAATTTTTTAATTTCACTGACGAATTAATAGTTTGTTTATATGAATATTATGATACAAAATTATGTACGTATCGTGATATTAAATTAAAATCTGTCACAACGTTAGTGATTTTAATACTTTGTCAGAATTTCGCACATCTTATTATACTCTTTTCTACCTCATTAGTTTTCTTCAAACAGGATACTAATTCTATGTGTTGGATTTTAGATTCATGACATACTTTAAAAATATATACTAATAACTCGTGTATTTCAATAATGATTTTTTGATCCATATATTCTAAGAAAAAACAATCCACCAAAAGTTTTACAAGAAAACTCATTCTAAAAATAATATATTAGGTACTGAACTCCCACGTATCACTTGTATTTCTATTGATTCGGCCTCTAACAGAGCTTAAAATTCCTGTTTTAGCTCTTACAAGGTAAAACGTTTGGCTTCTTCTTAAAGCGCGACTTTTCAAGTCTGATCAATCCCTTACATTGCTGGCTCGGTTACGAAATAGAAATATTATAGCAGTACGTTTTTCTTGATACTCGGTCATCGTCATCATTTCTTAAGATATACAATAACACCAGTTGGAAGAGGCCTGTATCCAGAGTTTTATGCGATAACATTAATAATTAGGGAATTCGTCGTCAAAGTTAAGGGGTGGTATTCAATATTTTTCTGCAATTCCTATTTTAAAAATAAAATTACATCATAGCTTATTAGTAGCAAACTGGTTTGGATTAAGGACATCAGTAAACGAACCAATGTAATCGCCATAGCCCAGTGGATTGGCAAGTTGAAGTGATAGGCGGCTGGCTACTTTGCGTGCAATATACATAGCCGCTGGGGCTTTAAGGTTCTAGAATGGAGATATGGACATATAAACGTAGCGTATGTTCTACAAAGCGAACAGACGACCTTGTCAAAGTCGTAGTGCAGGTCCTCACAGCTTCCATGCGGTCTTTTTCGTAAATGTTAAAGGGAGGTTGGACGTGCTACGGCTGAAATGATGTTTGATTTTTGAATTTTTGATAACGATTCCGAATCTAAATGAGATCAATGTCGCTTGGTTGTGGAAACCATTCCGTTGAGATAAGACGAGACAACAATACTTCTTATAAACCATATAATACAATGTTAATAACGTTTAAAATAATACACTTTAAGTCTACATAATCCTGTATATTAGTGATGGCTATAACCAAGAGTTTCTAAAATTCACTATTTCATGTAATCTGTAACAGTTCAGCATATATTATTTATCTTTGCTTACATCACGTCCGCTTCGAATTAGAAAAAAAAACTATATAAAAGGTCCTCACAGCAGCTTGCGAGTTGCGAGATTTATTGAAATCCTTTTTCCTTCAACTTTGTCTATGACTTTCACAATTTCAAAGTAACTTTCAAAGTATTGAGAGCTCTCCTCTTCTTTTTCTTTGTTACTTAAATATACTGCAAGCATTTTGCATGAGCGCTTTTATAAATTGATAGAATATTATTGTAATTATTTTTACCATTTTTCTTTTTTACATTTATATTTTGTTTATAGTTATATTATTGTTAGTTGATATCACTTACGAAAAACATGGAAAGCTTAGGACCAAAATACTATAATATTTTTTACGAAGTAGGTTATAAAATAAAAAAAAAACATGAATTGGTACTATACGCTTATGATATACGAATTCTCCAACAATACGATGAAGAACAATCAGAAAGACATCTGATAATAAAAGATGTGGCTCCTGTAAAACTTTCGGTATCTTTTATTGATACAAAAGCTCAAGTCATTTGATTTTCACACATATTCTTTCATGAACACAGATGTTTCCTTCGATCAGATTCCTGTTACTATAACGGTATGTTTCTGCAAGCGTCCAGCGAGGCTTTCCAACGAAGTGAGCAATTATCCACAGGCCGTTTGTCAAAGCGTCGTGCTTCCTGGTAGATCCTCAATCATAAGTCACGTGGCGTAGCTGACGACGGCATGCGGCGGCCGCGGTGCAACGCGGGTTATATACAACAGAGTAACAACGAGTCTTGATCGAAAATTAATTCTCTTAAATTAAACGGGGTATTGCATCGTCTGCATATATCTTTGTTTTAAAATTATAACTGCCCTGTGTACTTTGTAGGATTTTATAAAGACAACTCGTCCTCTGACACCTCCGTCTGGCAATTCTTAGAGCTATTATGGTGACCTTGCTTCTTGTGCGGATTTCCTTATTTTTTAATCGACCTCGCAGCGATAATGTTCAATAACTACAAACAAATCAAAAATTTTAATAAAAAGATTACTTTGCGATACTAAACCAGTATTTTTCAACTTCTTTGTGCCATGCCCCACCTTAGCCTTTCTAAAATTCGCCTCTCTGTGTAACATACATATTTTTTATATAAAAGCAAAAGGGTTAAACTCGTGTCGCGTCCATTTTCGAATTGCCCTTCTTTGGGATGAGGGTCCCAAGTTGGGCAACGCTGCTTTAAACATTATACAGTGAAGTGTCGAAATTTTAAAAATCAGCTATATTATTATTAGAACATTTTCAATAACTCAAAAGCTATATTTTTGGCAAATTGCCTATATTTTATACATGATATTTGAAACAGTAAGGGTTTTTTTTTTTTTATTTCGATTAACAAAACTGATTTACATAAAAAATAATAAGCAGATATATCTTAACTTATTTTAACAATTACTTAATGTTAATATGACTTGAGTCATGTTATTTCTTCTTTTACAATACTTGAGATAAATTAATATATTTTAAGTACAATCCGCATTGCACTAATATTTTTCCATTTAGATTAACTTAATCTTTCCTATATTTATGGCTTAAAATGTTTACCAGCTCCTTTGTGTAGTTTGCCATTTGATATTTTATAATACACTATTACAATAACCAAGAATAAGGGCATTAAAATTCATATCTTTTTAATAAAATGAGAGAGTAAAATTATAAATTTATTTATTATGGACATTAAACTAAAATAGTTGCTGTATTTACTTTAACTGTCAACTACGGAAATGCATACTGAAAAATACCAGCTAATTTACTAATAATTAATTAATGAGGGTCACCGTAATTTTTAACTCTGCAAAAAGACGTGCCCAATACCTGAAATACTTTTAAAATGTACATAATTGCATTCAAAATGCATTTCTTCTGATTACATAAATTTTCGTGGTTATGTATTTTTCAATATCTTTTAATGTATTACAATTTTAAAATCGCTAAAGATAGCACTTAACGTTTTTCACCAGAATTCTCTTGAAGTGTTTTTAAATTTTTCTCGGCATGTGTTAAGCTATCTCATTGAAACTTATCCATTTCGCCGGTCCTTTTTCTTATAAAATTTGCGTAACGATTGCCGCTTCGCGAGTTGTTCCGGGAAACGGTAAAAAAACTTTGTAGGTAGTTTGGCCGGCGGACGAACAACTAACAGAGCGGGAAACCCTTATACTTTTAAATCCGGGCGGTTGCAGAAAGACAACGATTATTCTCACTTGTTGTGAAATACATTTCCTTGGCACTTACTACGAGTGGCGATTTAGCTCTGTCTCCCTGAAGCGAATCGTATTCCACCAACTTTTTGCACAGAGATACACTTGCCGCTGTTGGATTGCAATTTGAATCTTATGCTCGAGTGTTACGGGCGAGGTTTGGCGCAAATCACTACGAAGCGTTGTTTTTTTGCCGCAATCTTAAGTTGGAAAATGCAAAGTGCAGGACGCTCCGCCCTACAAAGAATCTTGAATGTTTCCGCTTCGTATTATGAGATTTTAATAATAATTTGTTGGGAATAATAAATAATTTACTAGAAAACGAACGTCACACACAGCCCAGAAGATGGCGAGTTTAAATAGCCGTGGGCAGCCTATAGAGCACGCAAAACCGATGCCCGCTCCATAAGGTGGACGCATTCGGAAGGTGCTGGATGCGAGCCACTAAGGCTTATGTCTGGAAATATGACATATATTTAAATTTGTCATTTAATTGTAAATGTCTGCTTACATTTTTGTCCAGCTATGAAGGTCCTACCTCTGAAATGTTGATTTCGACATAACTTTAACGATCTTATGCTCGATGAATTCTCGAGGCACTTTTTAAAATAAGGAGGTTGTTGTTTTATGACGAGCTTTGTGAATATAACTTAATATTTAATTTGATCTGACAGGTATGCAGTCGAGGTACCAAGTGTCGGGGATGGACGCGGCAGCCGGGCCGGGTGCAAACGGCGCTGTGCTACGCATCGAACCGGTGCGTGCCATGCGCGACGACGCAGCCTACGAGTGTGTGGCCGAGAACGGAGTGGGCGACGCCGTCACCGCCGTCGCCACGCTTACAGTATTCGAAGGTAAGTTGCACATATCTACATCTATCTTTTTCTATCTTCTCTCATTACAGTGAAAATTATGTCCAACACATGAAAGAAAAATAATGTCAAATGAAACAAAACTTAGGGACGAAAGATTCTCGAGTGTCGAGCACGGGCCGGAAGATTTAACGTAAGCTATAGGCCTCTACGGTGCGGAACAATGATATAGTTAAAGTCGGGAAGTAGCTGGATGCGAGCAGCGCAAAACCGGCGATTTCTGAAGGAAGGCCTATATTATGCAGGGTGCGTCTATCGACGACATGGTGTTAATAATGAGAAACAACAAATTGCGATGGTCATTGTTTAGTCTCGTTGCTTTTACAGATCCTTGTGTCCCCGGGGCATAAGATTACATATAACATTGAAAAAAATTGAGATGTTTTGTATAGAAGTACTTCAGATTTATTCTTTTACATTTTAATAACTTATTCGCCAAAATCGGTCAAAATGTGAGCATATTCTTTTTCATTTTCTAATAATACTGTATAGAGTAACAAATCCCCGAAGTTATATAACCTCTGTAGAAAGTACAATAAGTTTTTCTCGGCTTTGTTTGTGAAAAGATAAATATATAGTAAAGTTCGCATTTGGAGGCGTAGTCCCTGTTAGCCGGCGGTACGGCGGCGCGGAACGAAAATATTACAAAGATCCGATAGAAATACGTGACTTTCATGTAGAGGAGAAGTTGTGAAGTTTCGCTTCACTAACGCTTTATGGACTTCCGATGTCGCTATTGTGCACCGCTCATAGCAATGGTAAATGTCGGCAGAACATTCGGGAAAACCTGCCTTATGGTTCTCAACGAGCGACATGTTGACTTTAACGGATGAGCCCCGGAAGTTTTGAAAGCGAAACTATCGCTATCGACTATGTAATTGTTATCAATTACTTGTAGTAATATTTTATATATATATATAAAAAGGGTGTAAAAGCTCTAAAGTGAATGTATAGCTAATTTGCTGTCAATTAATAAACCTCACACCCTATCCAAAACCAATGGTTTCAGAAATAATAAATAAATTAATAATAGCATAATAAGAAAAAGCGTTTTCAAAATTCACGTTTTATAAATATTTAAATTAAATAATTAATATGCTTGATTACTACCGAAAGTTATTATCCCGTTGCATTTCAATAGAAAAAAATCAATAACTGTAATATATTTCAGAGTGTAGAACCTTTGAAGCTGCTATACATCCATATATCCATTGACGGCATTTACGCCTTTAACCAATAACCCGGTCTGTATATTTTGTTGAAAAACTACCAAACCTGCTGATAGACTTTCAATTGAGTTTACGTAGTAAAGCAAACCGTCCAATTCCGTAGAGGACACTAATACGTCCCTTCCTCGCATAAAACTATTCAAAAACCGAAACGTAAGCCAGCCAACTGCGTGGATGCAACGGAATCAATAAATAGACATTACAACCAGACTATGTGTCCGTGGAGAGAACGTTTTATTGGTCAAGACATACGCAAGACCTCGTTTAACAATTAAATGAGATTGTATGTTGTTAAAAATTATGATCATTGATCATTGCAGACTAATAATATATATAGGCAAGTTTTTAGCCGGTCAAAAATCCTATGTTAATGTTTGAACTTTAGAACTAAGTTGAAGTATGCTATAATAAGAAAGTCAATTCGAATCTAGCTTGTAACAGCATTCTTTTGGCATTTCTCTCACGACATCACAAGTGGTCAATTTAAATTATCCTAAGTAATAATAGTCATAAATAAATTACACATAATATTTATACTTTGTACATCAGAGAGGAAAAAGGTTTATTTTTTGAATTATAAAAAAGTTCATTATGCAAATATTACCGATTTTCTTTTTCTCTTAAAGGAAAATTTTACACTGGCAAAAAGTTTTATAAATTACGTAAACTCCGCTAACTTCTCTAGGTGATAGGTTAAACAAACTTTTCTTGCATAAGTCCCTTAGGGTAGATATCATTACGTTGCCTATTCCTACAAGTATACCTTTTGGCAAGAAGACAAATGCCCAAACAATACTTTATTCTCGGCTAAAGGCTGTTGTAGTTAATAAAACCACTGTTGTACTTGCACTGAATTTTTAATTAAAACTGAAGGTAGTGCAGTTTTCATAAAACTAGGACATCGCAATTACTTTCAGGTAATTACCGCTATCTCGTCGGTTTATAATGAAATATAGGTTAGTGTGGTTTATAGAATAATATTGAATGTAATGTTAAAAGCAATAATATTTATTAATAACGTGAACACATGATAATATAAATCTACAATTTTAATAGCGTTTTTAAAAATGAAATTAGAGAAACCATATGGTCAAAATTACAAATCCTGAATTTTTTGGTATACATTTTTAAATCAATACCCCTCATATGACCAACGAGTGTGAGGTAATGTTAATAACGTTGAGACTGGCACTGTACAAAATTATAGAAAATAGGTATCGTTGAAATTGATCATAATTCTATAATGTTTTTTAACGCTTCTTATCTGCTTTTAACCACCAACTCATCCGATAAAAAGCGACGAATACAATGTACATGATCAATTTTTATTTCCTCTTAGAAAGTTTACTGAATTCTCAATTAATTACGAATCAGTGTAAAGTTTTATTTTAGTAGTTTATGACTTCTGATGTGTCGAATTGATGACAAATCTACGATTGTATTTCATTACTTATTATATTCTACTATGGCTACGTTCAAAGTAGCAACATAATACTATGTTTTGACGAATTTAATAATACCTATTTTTAATAATCCAAACAAAAACCAATCTGAACTCTTGTATCTGTATTAAAAAGATAATTATAAACTTAAAATATGATACGTATTTGTATTACGCCATAATATATATACATAAGTGAAAAATTACAGTGGCCGGTCTTATCACTCGACGCAACATCTAAAAGACAGCTATAATACGGAAACCATAAAAACAAGTATAGAGTAGTCGACATGTACATTATACACGATAATGTATTCAAAACATATATCATTACTCTCTATATGTATACGAGATTCCCACCTATGTGGTGACTCGTCTCACTAACTTTCGTACTCTATAGGTATATTGAGAGCAGTTAATTGTAAAACAAAATCAATCTTAAGAAATTCCTACCACAATTGGAGTCCCCGGGGGAATTTCGTGATGGGGTTCATTGAAAACAATATTTCCGAAACAGGTGGTATACATAAATCTGCATTTATTTATTTATATGTTCTAGTAATAAATAATAAATCGACAATGAGTAAAAATCATTAATTACACTTGGATGAAGTTTGTTTAAAAACTCCTAAGATAGAAAAGAAAAATAAATGACCGCATCACTTTTGCGATGACCATTAGAGTCGGAAGGTTCTTAAGAGGTGACCATCGATGACAGTAAAAAGTAGAATTTCCTTATAAAAATCCTTCATTTGAAATTGTTTAATATAAATGTAATCGTAAAAGGAACAATCGATTAAAATAAACAATTGGAATAGCAGAGAACTCCTTCCATAGTTGTTTGAATAACATAATTTATTATTTAAACATATAGGCGTGCAGGTTACAGTTCAGCAACAAGTTTCCCGATGCTCTGCTCGCTCGTCTGTATGTGAGCTGCAACACAAAGTTGCTCTCTGTACATATCATTCGAGCATGTTATTTCCGTATTGTATTTATAGTTAACTTTGAATGCGGTTCCGATAACTGGCAAGTTTGTTTGTTTCTTGTATGCGAGTTTGAATTTGGAATATTAATATCTTTTTATGAATTTATTTAATTCAATTAGAAAACCACACTAGAAGCTTGGCACCTATAGGTTTAAAAAAATAACTATACATTATTAGTTATATAACAGAATAGGTAGATACGTAATATTTGTATAAAATATTATGAAATATATTACTTGTCTTATATATAGATTAAAACAAAACGAGTAGGTCAGTAAATATTAAACTTTTTACTGTACTATAATTATATGATAACAATTGTACCGTCTGATAGAAAACCTTACTTCAGTAAGGAATATTAAATCACTTCCTTATAAAAATATAAGCCAATAATACCCTTTTATAGTGTGAAAAAGAAAATATTGAATAATAAGATGCTCGTATCTTTTCAGTCGTAGGAGCTGTGGGAAAGGCAAATGCTAAGCAGTGGCCGCTGCTCGTTCAATAACATCTGCGAGCTTTTGTGTCATATGTCCATTGCTTCTTAACTTGCCATGTTCGCTGTGAAATAAAAATAAGAAACTGTCTTTAACGAAATTTTTACTATTTCATTCTTATTATTCGTGTATGTAATAAAATTTTGATTTAAAAAGTGGCTTTTTCAAAGTTTTCTTATGGAGTCAAACTTAATAAAGTTACATTCCATGTTTCTACCGGGATCGGAATCATCCTCTTTTTATAATCAATGGACGGGGTGAAAGTGCGCCCTCTTTCCACAAACGTCCGACGTGCGATCGCCCCAATAACGACCCTCCGCCACATAAAACAAGCCGAACGCTGACACAATGATCCCGAAAATAACTCGACCAGTCGCCAAGACGCAAGCCTTTCAATAAATAAGCATTAAAACCACGCTCCGAGGACGCTCGCCCGATAACGAGCTCCTCTAAATTGTGCCTAACGTCCTGAGACAAAATACAACGACAATTTAGGTTGTAAATGAGTGGAAATTATTACGTGACGACTCCACTCGTCCGATTTACGTTGCCTGACTAAGCCGACTGTAATTGACGACCGAAATGTTATTATTGTACGCTATCTCAATTTAGTCACCGGCAGCGAATAACTTCCTGTTTATTTGTGAAAACTTAGATTCGGCTAGGTTAATGTACATGTGGGCAGTTCGGGAATAAACACAGCCCACTCTTACACTATACTATATACTCTTTGTATTTAAGGTAGGAGGGCCGGAGGGCTGTAAGGGGATTGCTTTTCTGATGCGCTTCATAGAATATTTTAATGCAATAATTATATGCGAAAGAATAATTATGTATTAAATTGAAATTATTAATCAAAATGTAATATTAACGGTAGTACACAATTGTTTCTCACTCGGTAACGCCCGAATTAGCGCATAAGCGTATGGAAATTGACCAAGCAGAGAACTACAAATTCGGCCAAAGAGCTGCCTACATACACTTTAATAATATCGATGATTCCTACTAAAAGGCTGGCTAAAATACGCACGATTTTATTTATATTTTTAAAATTTACCAATAGTTACATTACGCACCGCAAATATAAGTATTTGAAATAATAAATGTTATTGTACCTTTTTGTATGGATATTACATTTATAATTTAAGTTTTGATACAACATTTCTTATTCATTTATACGAACAGTATACGTTTTCAGTTTTATGACATTTGTATTATTTTTCTTCACGAGGGAACTGCAGACCGACGATTTATATGTAATTGTGGAAAGTCACAAAAGAAGCTTCGTAAACGAGTTGTACGTGATGTATTTCGTGGCATTGTGTCCGCAAGAAGTTACGAAAGGGAAACAAACAGCGACATGCCCGGATAGTGCCCGCCGGGATCTCGTTACGTTTTAAAATTGTTGTAATGAAACATCCGCATGTACAGTGGAACTTTTATTCTGTCTGGAAACTTATTGTTGATACTTTCAAAAAACGTATAAGGTAAAAATCAATATTACAAAGCGACAGTAGAACTAAGATATATAAATTATTGCGACGAAGTTATCGCTAAAACTGGTACGTTATTTTGGTAAACACAATATTATTTTATAACAATAAATAAGTTAGCCTAGTTGTTAGTTACTACAATGTTTTATAAAATAATACTAGTATATAGTAATTTACTTTGTTACGTCATCTTTAGTATCTAAATTAGGCCTACCTTGCGTTTTAGATACTTAAACCTAACTCTAGTAGTTATAATGCTGTCTTTGGATCACAAGGATGTGCTTTGACGTGCCGCTTCTATATCAAAAGTTTAAGATTAATAATACTGTTAATTAGTTTATTGGTAACACTTCGATATAAATCTTGACTCTGTGGTAGATTACGAGTACGCTTTTTGTTCTGGACAATACTGTTTGTTTGGGTTCATATAATTCGCAGAACAGATTACTGCTAGAACTTTAAGGTTTTGAAATGTCCAACCACAAGGTGTACAATCGATATTGTAAAGGTCGTCGGAAGATGCTGACGGCTATTGCCAACTGGTCCTATTGGATATGTATAGAGAAGGCCTCCCAGTAATGGTGCGGCGGAAATGATGATGATGGTGGTGACTTTTTGTCCTTTATAGCTTCACTGGATTTGAGATTGCATAAGGATACAAGTGCTTAATATAAAGTCCTTTACAGTAAACCACCTCAAGGGATCAAGTTTTCTACAAAAGTTTTTTGAAGTTCTGAAGTGGAAACCGGCAAGTGCAGTGTAGAACTTCAACTTAAAGGGTGGACGTATGGCCATGTTAGGGTCGTTAAAAGACGCCGGACTCAGGCCGCATCCAACCTGTCCGAAAGGAACCATCAGTGGACGGGTAAAATTACGTTAATGAAGTTTCTTTTCTGTTAGTTTATATCATTGATACCACCAATGAAAGAAATATTTGTTGCTACGAATAGGCTTTGCTGGGTAGTTTTGAAAACTTAAGATATTGATAAAACGTAAAATTAAATATGTGTTTATAACATAGATTACTTCGTGGTTCGATAGGTTGATTTTATTGAATATAAAGCTGATAAGAAATTCTGTAGGTGCCCTTTTACTGCCTATTTTATAATTTTCCATATTATATTTGTCGCGTAAACATTATACTAATTCCAAACATGTTTATCTTCTATATTACCTTTGTTACAATAATAGTCTCTATTAATCAATCTTGATTTAACACAGTGTTCATAAGTTGAGTGTCGTAGAATTATTAATTAAGAACTTTATCCACTAAAATACGTGTTACTACAAGATGAATACATCCATTTTATTGCGGCAAACACTAATAGCGCGAGTAAGACAAGTTCATGATTAACTGTTAGGCCCATCGCTAGTTTTGAAGCATTCGTTAGTGGTTTTAATTGGAATGGGCCCTGAGTTATGAAGTTTCGCGAATGCGCGGCGTTGTTTCGTGCCGTCTGACGTATTTATCAATCCGCTGGAAATTACTGAGCGCAGTGCTAAGCGGCAGACAATTAGCACGTCGGGCGCCGGTCGGACGGGCAAGCAATCATACTTAATTGAACTATTACGATACTTGCTATACGTTTAGTTAACATAATCCTTTAAAACTACGACGATCATTTTTACACAAATATAAATTACAAATAAAATTAAGAAGATTACATTTACGTCATAAAAAGTACTAATGGCTAAATAAATATTATAGTAGTCAGGATAACGTTTAGTTTTAGGTTTTGCAGGAAGCAGTCTGGATTGGATCCTCCCTGACGTCAACTTTTCCCGCTAAACCATAGAACAAACTTAATTATGAACTTTGCTTTGTAGTTTCGATTTGGTTTAACAAAAGTTTATTTAGAGTTTGTGGGATGACGCGGTTAGTACAAGGCCAATACTATTTGCGATGACAATAATGGCGCTGTGCTATAGAGGATTTTAAATTTCAAAAGGAACCATCATATCTCACTTGAATCTAATACGTAATAAACAATTCAATCTTTTTTAAGTATATATTTGTGTAAAATTAGAATACAGAGTATTACTTATGATATAATATTGACCGCTAATTGATTTGGTGTCATCGATAATTTGAGAACGTGGTAACTGAATCAGATGTAAATTACAACAAGGATATAAATGTTTAAGAAATTGGAGATAAGATGTTTCGATTGGCGTTAAACATTTCATGTCGTGAGAATTAAATTTAATAAGTTATTTATTACAAAGTATTAAATATTCGAGTACCTAAAGACATTGTTACAATAACAATGAGTATATGACGTTTGAAAACCTAACTTAAAGATAAGTGACGATGTAATTAATACAGAATTTATAATATGGTAAAATCTTAAGTTATATTACAACTCGTAATGTTAATGTTCATGGAGCGTTTTGCTTCTATGTTAATAATTCGCACTTCGTATCATTTGCCGACATTCTCGCAGTCAACTGCGATGTGAAGAGCTTTCTCACCTTTAATGTTTTTCAAACGAGATCGTAATACGATCTGAATATGTTAAAGAGGACCTCTATTTCAAACAGTATTACTCACATTGGAATCGTCTTTGGTTATCAATGTGACGAACGAAAGCTAGAATTTTTACTGTGAAATTTCATATTTGTATATATATACAAATATGAAGTTTCAAAATTATTAAATGTCGTAATGTATATAAATGTAATAAATAAAGTAAGAAAAAGAAAGTTTCAAAATTCTTCTATAACAAATTAAAATTATTTATGGCTTATTGTAATTTGTCAAGGAAAACTTAGTTCTGCCAGAAATTATTGGTCTGATGCATTTCCATCGAAAAAATACTTAACAATATATTCCTTCATACAGGTTGATTGTAAATAGGCTTAAAAGTTATTTCCAACATATAGATAAGTGTAAAGTTTATTATTCAAAAGACGTCAAAGTTTATTTTTTAAAAATAGATTAAAAAGGTCACGAAAGTTTGAATGAGAGAATAACATAAATTGCAACTCTCATCCTCTTTATATATTATCTGTCAGTAATCCCGAGGCCCATGAATTGGAGTCGTCGGCCGCCCTGTCCCGGGGCGAGGCTCAAGTTTTGATTGGGTGCGATCGCGTCAAGTCTCTCTAATCCCATTATCGGCTAAGTTATAATGACAACCGCAGGGTTCATGCTAATGAAACACGCTTACTGACGTGAGCTGGTCACAGCCGATAGAGGGTTGCGTAAGCAGGTCACAAATACGAAACCAACGAAAACGTGCATATCTTGTTAGGTTTCAATATTATTCCTGTGTCAATAAAAATTGCTTTCCAACCTTTTTTTAATTCTTAACTTCTTTAAAAGTATAACAGGGCTACCGAAACCGCTATACAGTGCCTTAGGTTATACTTAAAGAACGAAGCGGCCGTTAATTATGTTATGACGATATAATATATTGGCCGCTTAGTTCCTTTAGTCCAATGCTCGCGGCAACAACGCTCATCCGCTGCTTTCCTCGGCCCCCATCCCGCCGCTGGTCAAAGGCGCGGTACAGCGGTTAAGATAGCACCAGAATCTACCTCCTCTAATAACTATCTACTGCTGGTTACTACTAAAATTGTGTCGGGTTAGTATTTAAATATACCTGGTATCATCTCCAGAAACATATCATACAGAGATAGTCTCCATAGGAGTTATATTTCTGTACATTATTTTCAAGGATATACTGTCGCCAAATATCATTAGCATTATGGCAGTAGGCAATAAATGCTACATTGTGTAATAATTAGGCAAGTATTACTAGTTTTTTTTTCTAATACTATAATAAGTCTGCCTGTTTATAGTAACTACGCGGTATTTTTTTTTTCAATTTTTCGCAATGGGATCTTGCTGACCTCCACTCTGTTTAAGTTCACGGATCCTTCTGCTCCGTGAACTCAACTGAGATGAAACTGTAAAAGTATCGGGCTAACAGCACGCCCTTCAATAGAGAATAAGTAAGTGACGTCCAGTGGTACACGAAACACATTTTGGGGATCGCTGGCCTAGAAGATGGTTTATGTAGCATCAACGTTAATATTATAAGCAAATAAAAGGTTGTCAAATATCTCCCTTCCGCCTTTTTGTCTTTTGAATTTCGCGGCTATGTACAAAGCGCTACAGAGCTCGTATCTGGCAATACTATACATAATTTGAAAGGTCTTGACATAACCTATGCATGATTAGTTTGGATATTGCGTTCAACAGTTATAAACGTGTAAACATGGAGTTCACTAACGCCGAAATTCGCGCTATTTTAAAGTTTTCCTTCGTTAAAGGCAAATCCGCTAGAGAAACGTTCCGTGAGATTAATGGTGTTTTGGGGGATGGTACTCTATCACTTAGAACCGCGGAGGAATGGTTTCGACGATTCAGAGCCGGTGAAAACGACACCATGGATAAGCCAGCCGGCAGAAGACCTGTGACGACAAATACCGATCAAATCATGGACTACATCGAGTTAGACCGGCATGTGGCATCTCGTGACATCGCCCAGGAGATGGGAGTTAGTCACCAAACCATTTTAAACCATCTGCAGAAGGCTGGATACAAAAAAAAGCTTGATGTTTGGGTGCCGCATGATTTGACGCAAAAAAACCTTCTGCACCGAATCAACGCCTGCGATATGCTACTGAAACGGAACGAACTCGACCCATTCTTGAAGCGGATGGTGACTGGCGACGAAAAATGGATGACATACGACAATATCAAGCGAAAACGGTCGTGGTCGAAGGCCGGTGAATCGTCCCAAACAGTGGCCAAGCCGGGATTGACGGCCAGGAAGGTTTTGCTGTGTTTGGTGGGATTGGAAGGGAATCATCCACTATGAGCTGCTCCTATATGGCCAGACGCTTAATTCTACCATCTACTGCGAACAACTGGACCGCTTGAAGCAGGCGATCGACCAGAAGCGTCCAGAATTGGCCAACAGGAAGGGTGTAGTATTCCACCAGGACAACGCCAGACCACACACTTCGTTGATGACTCGTCAGAAGCTACGGGAGCTCGGATGGGAGGTTTTATCACATCCACCATGTAGCCCGGACATAGCGCCAAGTGATTACCACCTGTTCCTGTCCATGGCGAACGCCCTTGGTGGTGTAAAGTTGAAATCAAAAGAGGTTTGTGAAAAGTGGCTGTCCGAGTTCTTCGCAAATAAGGAGGGGGGCTTCTACGAGGGAGGTATTATGAAGTTGCCGTCTAGATGGAAACAGATTATCGAACAAAACGGCGTATATTTGAACTAAATCCGATCACTGTAACACTTTTTATAAAGCATTGAATAAAGAGCAAAAAAGCGGAAGGGAGATATTTGACAACCTTATATTATTACATTATCATCAGACGACAGCCGCCCACTATAAGGCATGATGGCTTCTTACAAAGATCGCTACGCTGACCAATAGCTGTCGATTGCATTGGCATTGGGCCCGGCTCACTGCCACTTCGGTCGAACAATACTTTAAGCAGAATATTACAATAAGATTTCGGTTATAATAATATTAAATTGTGTTGTCATTTTTATTTAAATTATTTAAGGTTCTCTAAAGAATTCAGTTTATGTATCACTTGTACTTTGAAAAATCTAAACTATTTTTAGAACATTTTATAGTGCAAAAATGTATTGTAAGAATAGCATTTTGATTTTATATTGAAACACAATCTCTTTGGCTAAATGCACCTGCCAATTATATAAATAACGCATAATGCTCACTTTTATTAAAAAATAAATGTGGAAGTATTAAATCTCTATATAATTTTGAATTAAGGTACCTCGTTATACTTTATATATCATTTGCGTTTCGGCAATAAATATCCGGAGCACATGCCGCCCTCCGAACTACACCAGTCTATTAGGATTACGTGAGTCCCACAGCGACGTTAATACGTATTATTATTAATCAAAGTTTGACTATCAACGTATTCCACTCGTTGGAGGTTTGAACCGTATTTATGTGAATGTTAACCCTTTATCAGTTTTCGACCGTGTTATTGAAAAACTGTAATTACCATCATTATATTTTCCTTGCCCACTGCAAGGCATAAGCCTTCTATGCACGCACAGAAAATTAAGGATTGTACGATGTAGTTCGTTACAAACTTTGTCATCATTTTGTAATATTTATCTATTTTTACAATAAGCTCTTTAGTCTAGATAGCTTTCTTAGTAATTAAGTGACGTATGTATATTATTACGAAGTTCATTAAAAGTACTTCTGAGGATTCAACAATAATAATTGACTTAAATCATTATATTGCTCAACGAGCCATTGAAAAGACTTTACTCGGCATTTCTCTATGAGATCATGTAACGAATGAGTAAATCTGTAAACGAACGAAAATAACGGTAATGACCAAGGTAATTGGATGAAGTGGCAGGCCGGCCAGCATATAGATATGAGGATAATAAATAAATATAAGTAAGAATATAATGATACCGATACGCCGTTGTATAAAAGCTCATGTTTGTAAAGCTTGTTTTATTCGATACTTATTTAAATTGTAATCGAATAGGGCGTTATTAATCCACGTCGTGTGGGGCGTGTTCGAATCGAATTAGAATAGGTTTCGACGCGCCGCACCCGGTACTATTCGAATAGATTGCTAATAGGCATCATAACATATTGTGTCCATAAACTATTCCTCTATCGACTCGCCCATAAATCCCAATAACTGCTTATTAAAGTCACGTGCGCGTTATAATAGAGAGCCGTAGAAATCCACGCGGCGCCCGCCCACCTGCCGCCTCCTTTAATCTGAATATAAATTGTCCATAATTAAAGAGGACTCAGACACGGGGAGAATAAATGCGATCACTTGAAACAAAGCATCGGAATTCGGTGCAAGTGACAACTGTCTACCGAAATATCGTTTTTATATCGACTACAAACTTAAGCATGGTTATATTGAAGTATATAAGTTTTAGAAGGGTAACATGTACTTCCAATCACCTTTTATAAAGTAATCATTATGAAATATAAAAATATATGATTTTTTCTTTTGGGATACGGCAGACTTTTAGTTCCTGGCAGTGCAAAATCTGCTAGGATATATCGTAAATAATTCATTTTAATATGCTATAATCTGATTTTTAAAAACGCTTTTTGTTATAACTCATCATTATTTTACTTATTATTTCTGAAACCAAATACTTTTGGATAAGCTATACCAACTTTACATTCACTCCTTTAAAGCTTTTACATTTATATTTAAATTAATTTTTGTTTACTATCTGTACCTGCACACTTTAGTATCAAAAGCTATTAGCCCGTTGTACTCCTATAAAGTTTCAAAATTTTACTTCATACAGGTTATTGGAAATAGATGTAAAAGCTTTTAAGCTTCTTGCTAACAAAGATACATAGGAACAAAGTTTAAAATTGTATTTTGAGAAATAAAACAAAAGATTATAATCCCATTATTTACACTTTATGTAACATCGGACTTATTTTTTTATTTTATTTAACAGTTTATTGTACACAATAAAAACACTAAAGTAACAATACAAATATAACTGACACAACAGGCACTACTTATTTCTAACCAGAAATTTCTTCCAGTAGGCCTACAAATACTTAATTACTTAAGGACTTAATTGTTTATAACGTACAAAGCAACCCAAAGTGATGCAGACATAACTACATTCGCGTGCAAGCATTGACTTACTCTCCAAGCGCGCATTCAGAGTCTCTACATCTGAAAACGCACATATTTTAGTTACAAAACTATGTTTTCTTATAGCTTGAAAACTTAGCTGTCAAACGACGTTATTATCACGCTAATTATTTGTACAGTAGTTATAAAAAAAAACAATTTTAACCAATATGCAGTTAAAAAGGAAATTTTATGAAAGAAGTTGAGGTGATTTAAATGTGATAAAAAATATTACGAATGTTTCGAGATGGACATGATTGATTTAATTAATATCGATAGTTATCCCCCACCGCAAACCCTAATGACTCATTGCATTCGATTTGCCATTGAAAGGACCTATTTTTACCAGCTGTAGGCAAGTATGTAAATGTTATAAAAAACCATCCAAAGAGTTCGTTGTTATTGTATAATAAAAAATATTGTTTTAGAAAGCGTTTATTTGCGCAACAATCGATTCTAATACGCTGTCGCCTCTGCTTCACACCCCGTTATCTCACTAAGCCCTTGTAATGCGAGCTCAAACGGCACCATATTTTTTCCGGAAGCTTTTGTGTGTAATGATACTAAATTTGGCGTTATGTGTCGCATTTGGGGACTATGAGATAGTGTTACAATCTAGTTGCGCATAAGGTTAAAGGGTTTATCGCAGGAATAGTCACCTTACGCTGAAAGTTATAAGAGCGATATTCACTAGTGTTTTAGGGAGCTAAAATAATATTTTAGGTGTCAAAATTATTTGAACACGTTTCGTTTTTTACGATGCTATTTACTAATCTAACAATATGTTTATTAAAACCAAATAATAAATTGAAACTTTATATAATATGAAGAAATCCACTTTTGTCGGCGCCGTCGTTTCTGCCCTCATCGATCGTAATGTGGTAATAGAGAAGGCATGAGATAATGTTGCACATGCTCTCGAATCTTCTCGGTTAGCAGGGAGAATTCTATGTAATTAATTGACTAAGTGTGAATTATGTAAGATTGAATCCTGGGAATTAAACCCGCAACCTACGATCGCAAGTCCCAGTTCTAGACCGGTGAATTACAACTATTCGACCGCTCTTCACTTTACTTGTATATTATATAGTATGTCTGTATAATTAGTGTATTTGTAATATCCCTTATATAAGTGTTTGTTTGAATATAACAATGCATATATAAACAAATGCATGTTTATTCGATTGCTGATAGATGCTGTTAGCTTTTCTGGCTTTTATAGCTTTATGGGCGGTTATCTCTGCACCACTCGAGAATCTTTCGAACGCTACGGGTGTTGGTTCCACGAGCGGTATACCCAACTCGCCGCAACTTCAGACGAGCAATTCTTCGAACTATGTCGAATTATTTTTACATGAAAACTTTAAGTTCAACTTTATATGAAAGTTCTTGTAAGATAGAAACTTTCGTAAAATATATTCTTAAAAGTGATAATACAGTGTTAATAGTGTGTTGCACTAGAGAAGTTAAAAAAAAGTTCGATATAATGTTTTCGTAACGAAACTTTAGCTTTGACAGTATGCCATCGATTAAATATAAATTCGCACGAATTTTTATAGGCTTTTGTTTTTATTTTTATTTCGTTGACAAATGCTATTTGCCTGTTTTCGTTTACATATAATTACAGCTTTATACTAAGGCATGATAGGTTTCTAAAGGCGGGCTGGTTTAGCCTAGACTTCTTTATACATTTATATTTACTGAATTGGTCGCCGATCTTCGTGGCGTATGTGAACGCTTTATGAAATAACTACCCGCGAGAACCCCTGGGATAGGACTTTGGTTTGAGCTTTTTTTAGAAGTGCATAGATTTCAGATTGAATGATATTTTAGAAATATGTTTCAATTTGACAAAATTTAATATTTACTCTGCTAAGACGTCAACTTGGTTTATACCTAGCACGGGAGTATTTGTCTGTGCCGACAGCAGTCCGATGCAAACCGTGCACTTACGAGAACATCGGACAACAAAGTTATCGCTCTCTCGCAGTCGTGCAAACGCATTGAAAACTTATAACTCTTTACATGTTTCGTGTCGCTCTGTTGGGAGTTCTTTTTGTGCAAAGTTCGGTTTTAAGCTAACGATGCCCTTACGACGCCATTTCACGTACGCCCGTAATAAATTTTTGTTTCCGGTGTTTGTGTTGTTTGAATATCAAAGTTTGTGTAAATAACCCGCGGTATATGAGTTGAAAGCTTAATGTTTTTGCAGAAATGATTTGTTTAAATTATGTGTACTTTGTAACTGTATAGTAAAAGTCACATACCATGCAAACAGATAGACGCTGATGCCTTGAGGTTCTAGAGCGGAGATGCTGGACCTGCAAGTAAAGCTAGGAACGTTCAAAAACTGGAAAGAGGACCTCATTAAGGTCGTATTAAAAATCGTTCTCTGCTGCGAAGGCCCATTGCTACGGCTGAAATTATGATGATATTAAACCATATAGATAGTTGGAATATGTATTAATTTATGAAATGGAAAACTCATCTAATGTTATATTTTTAAAATATATTGGGTAATAAAACTAATTATAATTAATAATTTTTTGAAATAAAATAATAAACGGATATAACCATACTAAGAGACAATTCAGTTATTAAACTTGTTAATATCTTGAAGTAGGTACAAAAGATCGTATATATATCGTACGAAGTATTGTAAGTATATCATACCTGCGACCAGAGTAACACATTATAATCGATAACTCTATTTCAAAAGAAAAGATATAAAAAATCTAAGATATAATAAACATGAAAGTACTTTACCTATAAGCGACTATGAAAAAAGTCAATATGTTTTTTTACTTCGGCTGTTGTATTGTAGACATGAATACAACAGTAGCGGTTTGAAGGATATTTTTTTCACACTTATAACGTTGGTCGAGGAGTTCGAGGCAACAATGGAATACAAAACGCATACTCTCAGACAGCTTTCAGATTTGCGTATTGTAACATCGCTTGCTTTTGTTAAGAGGTCAGAAGCTTACAGGTTCGCAATAAATGTTTTTCTTACTCTTGCTTCAAATCTTTTGCTTTTTTCATTCCAAAATATCAACTATCTTCTGCTCCGATGGTTGTGTTAAATGTACGTCTCTGTTGTTTTACCGTAGCCACGTTGCATTTTTGAGTTCAAATAAATCTCTCGGGAGCTAGAACACAGTACAGCTGTGTAACTATTTATATTGTTTTTTTAATTATTCCAATTATTACAACATTTAAAATGATCATTCATTTATTTTTAAAATGCCAATGGAGTCCAATTAAATAGAATCTAGAATTATATTTAGCACACCTTTAATAACATTAAATGCGTCCTGATTTGAAAAGAGCCCACAGCAAATTCGAACGGGTTTTTTATTACTTTTACAATATTTTCAACATTGTGGTAACAATCCTGTCTCAAGCTTTATAATAACTTATTATAATTTTTTATAAGTTTTTGTTTAATAAACTGTATAATGTATAATATAATGATTTACAAGGTTTCTATTAAAAGTTTTAAATAGTTCTTCAATTTTGTTCTTACTTTCGCTTCCAGCGAATTTTGAACTGCTTTCGTCACGTATTTTAAAGGCAAACGGAAAGTCTCAATAAAATGGTTGTCATGGAAATATTTGAGGGGAAAAGGCGAAGATGACGATAAAAAAACCGATCAGTAGACTCCGTACGGATGGTGACAGGGGGAAAGAGACCTGTAGTAACTCGACGATTGCATTTCAGGAAGTATGCGACCTTTAACAATGAAGATGAACGATCAAGAAAAAGAATTTTCTTCGTATAGTATTACCTTCTATTGAATTTGAACATTTTTACGTCGAGATGAACTTTTGTTGTTTCCAACACTTTTATCAAAAAAGTACAACATTTTGTCTCTATTTTACACCTACATGTAACGTTCATTTCTTGAGAGTGAAAGTCTACAGACTATTATATCTCTTCTGGTAGCGTCGTATCCCTCGCTATTGATTATAGTGACGTTTTTCGTAAAGTTTGTCGTGCACTGTCATGTCATGTCATGTCATATTATTGGTTCGGACCTGATCAAATCAGTTTTTCAGTAATCACAAGTTTACTTATATGCATCACCTCGTAAAATCGGGGATTCTAGTATTTTTGTGTTACGAAAAACTTAAGATTTTCTTCGTTTTTGACTATACTCTATGTGATCCGTATTAATTTTGTAAGTGTTTGACAAATAAGGTTTATGTTGAATTTATGAAAAAAATATAGAAACAAATCAGAATATTCTGGAACGATTTTTTTTATGTTTATTAACGTTATCTCAATAAACAACATTGTAAATATAATGGCAGCATGTAATTTTACATGAACAAAGCGAACAATAAACTAAAGAAAGGGATTGGTAATCTTATGTTATTATTACTCCCTTTCCCACAAAGCTCATTTACGATTCCCTTGCGTAAATAGGACTAAGAAAAGATGTAATGTTAAAAATAAAACAAACTGTTAAGAACACTGTCTATAATTTATGCAATATTCTGTTTCAGATAAGTTTCTTTGAGGCCACTTAGAAACTTTGTACAATATAAACAAAGGTTTTTAAAAAGATCTTGAAATAAAAAAAAATATGCACCCACGATTAATATGTAGAAAATTCCTGTTGTAATTTTACGACAAATGATTATAGGATGCTTGGTTATAGGTGTAAAAGCTTTAAAAGTGTAAATGTTCAGCTTATTTGTAATCAAAAAGTTTTAAAGCTTTTTACCAATTTCCAATCAACCTGTATAAAGTAATCGCACTGAAATATTTTCCGATAGACCACTAACTTTTCGCAGTACAAAATCTGCAAGAACCAATGGCATATATCAATTAATTTTTTTATGTAGTATTCATTTTGATTTTGAAAAGGATTTTTACTTTATTATCATTACATTATTATTTCTGAAACCATAGATTTCTTTATTAGGGTGTATCATACATTAAATGACATTAAATGAGCTATACTGTCACTCAAACTCTACTCAACGCTGTAAATAAATCCATAGTGATGTTAGAATATTTCTATTATTGTTATGCGTAAAATTTACATTAGTGGACTGACACTTGCGACCGTACGGCGCTCGTTCGATTCCTGGGATGCAATCTTATTCAATTCAAACGATGTGCATTAATTATATGGAATTGCCATTGCGGCAAGTTTCCAGAAGATGTACAGTCTTCTGCATATCATAATCCCACTCTGAGATCGGTAACCCGCCTGCTAAGTGTGGCGATTATAGTAAATCTCCTCATAGGTATTTTCGGGAGAGTTGAAAAAGTAAGAGATAAAGAAGCAATAATCGATTAAATAGGAAAGGGAGAGTTCCGTAGATGAACAAAAATTACTGACAATACCAATCTGAGTGGCAAGTGCTAAGTGGCAGTAGGTTATTGGAAATTATAGAAAATTCAATCCATCTTGCTCTACCGCCCGAAAGGGGAATTTTGGTATTAACTCGAGTGACAGAAATGTACGTCACGCGCTTCTTGAATTCTCCCAAATATTTGATTCAGTCGCGTTCAGAGGTAACTTATTTTCAATAAAATACAATTCCTCGCTATAAATAACACATGAGAATTCTGCATTTTATTCAAAGTGAATTTCGTCCCTAGATAACGCGAAGCATGATTTTCCATCATATGAAAGCTTTTGCATGTAGAATTTGCTCTGCGCGCACTTTTTATAGAGCGGAGAAGGAAATATGCAGTACAACACTAAAGATGAATGACATGTATGTGCAATTCTAGTTGGTTTTTTCTTGCAAGAACACTTCAAATTTATAAATAATTTGGTAAAACTGGTTTATAAGCAGTTTACCATTTCAATGTGTTCACTTATATAAATTTATTTAATTATGTTATTTACCGAAATAGTATTCACTGTGTTATAGAATTTTATTTTTAAATAGAATACAGAAGTAAGTAGTAACTAGATGAGAAAAAAACGAAACTAGTTGAAATGTTTCACTTTTTATATATTTATTATAAATCATGGATTAATTTAGCGCTTTTCCGTGTATTAAAATTTATTTAAAGTTAAGGTCTGTTCTCGGAATGTTAAATACTCATTACCGGAGTCTATTTGAATTAATTTTCAAGCGGATTTAGTCCGTAAGCGCAAGCAGTAGCTTCTACAACAGCATACTGCGGTGACATATGATGTAACTTAGCGCCGGCTGTTTACACGAACAGCTTTGTGCCAATACTAATTAATGCACAAAGGGGTTCCGTGTATATAACCTGATATTAAGCTGTTTACACATTCCCGCAAACATTCGTATGTTTGACTTGAATCGATTATTAAATTAACACGTGCGCACTGGAACACTTCATCGTTCATTTTGCCATGATGTGGCTGTTCTGCGAAGGTTAAACATAATTAAGGGATCAAGTGAAAGCATCTTATGACCTAAAGTGACTGGAAAAGCATTCCTACTATTAATTAGTAAATTTTATGTTCTATGCAAAACAATGCAATGACATAGAAGCATTATAAATTAAAAAATAAAAACTTTCTATTGCACGTTTTTAAACTCCAAAACTTTACTCACGTACTATTTTTTGTCTAACAAGTGAGTAGCCTCTTAGAAGAGAACTGAACGCTTACATTCACACTAAGGTATATTATGAAACAAATCTTTAATAGATAACGTATAAACCAATTAATACTAAGAATATGCCCATTATAACTATTTAATATATGTTTATTATTTATGTTTTTAAAATTGAAAATTTCACAATATTCTTAAGTATGTTACTTCGTATGTTGAATAAGATTGTAAAAATCAATCAAGCAACAAACCAATCCTAGTACTAATTTGGTATTTGGACCAAAGGCTATTTCACCGCCTAATATATTTGAAGTATTATTTTATAAATACTGGGTGTATATTTATTGTAATTTAAAACATATAAACACCATATTTTTAAAGTAGGAGCAGGATCGTTACAACCCAGAATTTCATACTAAAACTTTTTCATTGTAATTTTATAGTCATGACGTCATCCTGCTTTTTTGTTATGGACAACTGCTGTCTTTTGTTAAAAGGCTTATCGTAATCTAAGCTTAGATTTTTTCACAGTAACTAAGATCAAAAGCTTCTTAAGGAACCTCAGACTTCAATTCTCTCTGACATTTAAGTAAAAATTATGGTAAGCTTTATTTATAATCCATTTTCTTGTTAAAATATAAATTTATAATGTTTGTGTTTATATAGAGCAATGTTTTGTTTGTGTGAAGTAGCTCACTGGGACATTAATCGGCCGTATTTCTTTTGATCTACCTCCGGTACCGGGCGACGCGATATCTTTGTTTATTTCTAGATGCAGACGCTATGATTAATGAGCCCCTCGCTATCGCAATCCATGATAAAGGATAAAATATTATCGTCCGCGGCCGTCTTGCGCCTTCGCAAATTGAATTTCAGATTCCGCTATATTGCTAAGGATTTGAAAATGTTACACTACTGACGTGGTTTCGAAAAAGAAAAAACTTATTTCTTATCTGTAATCATTTCTCATAACAAGTTTAACAATAAATTCAATATGAAAACTGAAACACACTACAAAAAATACGTAATAAATGTTTAATTTTGCACCGAGAATCAAGGTGAGTTATATAATTATTTTGTTATTAGCTTATTACACGTCCCGACGTCCGATCACTTCTGTCAGACCTCTATCTTCTCTTATCTAAGTAGACGTTTAGTGTGACAAAAGGGGAATCCCGTTGTAAACCGATTTGGTCTTCCTTTTTCGCCAGGTCGTCTGCCCACTCATTCCACTCTAAACTAATATGTGCTATTCATCATTTATTTTAACGAAACGGTAGAAAGCAATCCGTATCCACCGTCTTCAGACGACCGTGAAAACTTAAACTTAAATTTAATTTTTTCAAGTCTTCGCCGTAATCTCGAAACTCTAATTAAATATAAAAATGCTTATTACGACTTATCATTATCGTACGTAGCGGATTTGGAAGCTGGTAATATAACATATTCCTAACCGCTTACTTTGTGTCGATACTAATTAGTTCACAAAGGGATACCGCTTAGAGCGCACATACTGAGAAATATTTATCTTTATTATATTTCACATAATGTTATAAGAAAATATTTTAATTTCATCATTAGATTTAACAGATTTAATGTTTACAAAATGGTACCATATCAAAGCTATGACGCTGAACGCAAGCCGCAGTTCCAACCTTTCCTTTTGGAAAAATTTTCGGGCCTGTGTCCTATATTTCAAATATACCTATTTTTGAATTATGTGTTTAAACAACTTCTTGATTTCAATTATATTGTCTTTTTTGAATTTACTACGATCGTAACAGTGTCTAGCACGATCGTAATTAAATAAAAATGAAAATTTTAAAAGATAAACCGAGTGAAATATGACCTTTAATTCGTCTTCGTTTCTCAAATCAGTTTTATTTAAACAAGAACATTTAGGAGTATGACCGGGCGCTTTCGTAAATTGAAAAAAAAATCATTGTTAAAGGGATAAAGAGAAAAAAAATTGAAAAGGAAACGGATTTATCTCACCCTGAAACTGATATTTAAAAAAGGAAAATTGGAAGACTGCTGAACTAATCCAATCCAATTTTCATTAATGTCGTTTAGAAATACAGGACGGAAATTGCTGAAGGGGTTACTTTGACTCAATGGCATCCAAGGGCAAATAGCACCATCTTAAACGTGTGCTGCGAGAAAACTCCTAGATGCAATAATTGATTTTTCTTTCAAGAAATGCCGGTAGTACTTAAACAATTTATGCTCTGGTAAACTATACTCATTAAATTAGCAACAGGAATATAAAGTACATAGCATTAGCATTAGTATATAGTTTATATTATGTGATTTGTTATAGGGGCAAAAGCTTTAAATGGATGAAGTCATAATTCGTTTGCTGTCTTTTAATCTATGGTACAGCCTATCCCAAAGTCAATGGCTTCAGAAATAATAAATAACCTAACCTATTAAAATTAATCGTTTTCTATCTGCCCCTGTAGACCTTGTACTGGCACAAGTTATTGGCCTGTCACATTTCAAGCGGTAAAAATAAATAAAATATATTTTAAAGTAACCTCTTGATACACGATTATTGGAAATAGGGTACAAAGATTTTAAAGTTATTTTTTTAAAAATAGACCAGACATAGAGTTCATCCTTTCAAAGATTTTATTCATAGATATAAGTAAACAAGATGCTTCGAATGTACATACATTTAAATTCAACGTTAAAAAAGCTACATAAAATCTTAGTACATTTGTGTACTTTGAATATATCGCTCGAGTATGTCTTGGCGGCAGTGCGAATCGTGGCAATTCTCCGCGATTTCATAATGTTTTTTGTTACAACGATTTGCGCGCAGAGCGCATCGTCGTTGTTACTAATTGGGTAACATTTGCCTGATTTCAAAATCCTCAACCTATAAAGATAGTTTGCTCGTTGTTCTTTTGTACATATAGCATTCTAATGGAGATTCAATAGAAAGAAGGAATCAAAGTCAAACTTGTCAACCTCGGATCCAATAATACCACAGCATTTTTATTTTTAAAATAATTATAACCCTCATACATTTCTTCTCCATATCTTAGATTAATTTGTATTTCAGACTTTACGATTGCAAAAACATTTATAATCATTTAAGCCATAGGACGTTGATAGGTGGACATGGGTTTCTCATAACGATTTCCAAAATATCCGAATGGAGGCATCCAGTGTGTTCCGACGACCCTACCAAAGCAGCCTGTCCACTTTGTAGACAATCTTCAATTCAGCACCCTAAGGCACCGGCGGCCGTCTGTTCTCTAAAAACCTTATTTTCTTTTATTTTAAGTCAATATGGATTACAAAAACATTGTAATAACCCAACTGTTTGTCGCCTTTAGGCATTAGGCAAATCTCCTAACATTTTAAACAGATTGACGCAAAATAAAAATTAAACTTACCACTGCCCCAAATGTGTTTTCTAATTTAGGTCAGTTAACGCGATAGAAGATTCTTTTTAAAATTCTTCCAACGCTTCAACGGCCATTGACTATTGAATAAATTCATTAGAAATATCGTTGAGTTTATTAACTTCACAATCAGGCAGATTTGTTCCTCTGCGAAATGAGCTCGACGCCATCCGACTTGGAACGCGGTGAGAGTTCTCATTAAACCGGCTTGCTAGGTGCCCAATATAATGCACAACCCTGAGATTCTGACAACAATCAGGGTTGTCAAAATAAAATTTGGTTGAATAGCTTACAGTTTTAAGACTCCTTTATTTATTTTAATCTTTCTTGTTAAATACATATCAATTTACAAATGTTAGAATTCAGGTTATGTATAATACATATATGTACTTGTTTGTACAGTATAACAAAATATTGTTTTTAATATTTTTCTGCCAACTTAATAAACAGAAACTGTATTAGAAACAAGTAAAGAGAAAATAATGATATGTCGTTTTTGTTTTAAGCCATCATGACCAGAAATAAAATTAAAACGCGTTGTTCCATTTTAAACATATCTTACACAACATTATGTAAAAAAGCAGTTTACCATATTTTATTTCTATAACATTTACAAGCAAACCTCGTCTCGATCATTGTTGTTTATAAGAGCTCGAGAAGTAATTTAAATATTTTTGTTTATCTTATCTATCTAGGAAAGACGGTTGTTCGTTTATTTGTAACAAATTATAAAATCTAAATAAATACAATGAATCTTTTTAACAAAATCCGAACGATTCTGCTCCATGTCAGGACAATCAGTAAAGATAATATACTTAAATTTTAGAATTGTGGAAACATATTTGTTTTTTTATTAGACTAACAAACTTCTCACTGTCAACGCTTGTTGGTCTGTCGCAGCCCACTAGAAAATTTAAATAATCTTCATTTCCGCCACAGAACGTCCACTGCTAGACTTAGGCCTCCCCCATAGATTTTCAGTAGGACCAGTTGAAGTATCCAGAGTCTTTTGACTACCTTATTAAATTCAAAAATAAATAAATGCATTTAACTTTAGCGATATCATTTTATTTACTGATTTATTGTCTGATTATTGAAGAAGTAACATAAGTACAAATAAGTGTTATATTACTTGCGTTACAAAACTTAAGAAATATTAAAATATATTTTGACAAAATTACCTGTTTTAATACATTTTAGGGCATTAAAATTTTGGTTGACGTCAAATGTTTAAAAGCTAATGGCAGTGTGTCAACTTACTCTGTGGTTTTGTATTAGTTTTCTGGCACTTTTTCTCTCTGTTAAAATCTTCCTCGTCCCCTGTTACATGTATTATTTGACTATGAATTTTTATGTATGTACATTAATATTATAGTGTTACACGTACCCACTTATAAAATACTCCATAGTTTTTAATTAAATTGTTGATGAATAATACAAGTGATTGTAATTACCGTGTACACGTCGAAACTATTTCTAAGCAACGCCGGGCCGTGTTCCAGTAACTGAATGCTATTAGTACCCGGAACAGAATTTCATATTTCCCTCTGAATGAAATAACCAAAGTTTTATGCTTGTTCAGCACGCACCGGACTGTTTCATTCAAAGGCAAATCGCATCGGTTTTATTTTTGTTTTATTAACCCCGCAACAACGAGGCGGGACGCACAAACGACAGAGGAATGAAGGAAAAATTAAATAATTTGAAAGGCTCATGAACCACGTCACGTAGTTTACATGCTGGTTGCCACATTAAGAGTCCCCCTATTTCATATATTTACGTGTCCCCTGCTCGCTTCGCAAGGCCCGCACCGCTTTTAGTTGGAGTAATTTCCTAAAATCGATACGTGGTAATTTTCAACTTGCGAAGAATAATATCTGACCTAGTTTGATAGCTATGAGAGCTGAAGTGTTGCTGAAAATTTGCCCTTTTCAAATGGAAGCCCATCAACCCCTAGCGGGTGATATTTCGTAAAATAATCTTAGCTGATTTTTGCTTGGTTAAAGGAAAATTCCCAATAAATTGTAGATTTCTAAGTCTTATGGTTTCAAATATATTGTAACGAGTCAGCATATTGGTCGAAATCTCTTGTTGTGTATATTTTCGTATACATTTCGTAGAAATATTTGTTGACATCTTCAAGTTATTGGTTATCATTATTTGTTTGTTTTTATTGTAAAACATAAATTTATTTTTTTCAAAAAATACTTCGTCTATCAACACAAGCTATTAGCCTACCAATAAAATCTGCTTTAAAATAAAATAAACAATCAGAAGTCCCGAATATTTTGTCTCATAGTATTAACGTGTATTAATGTTTTGATACGATATTAAACAAATATTAAAATACTCGGAAAAACAATTATAAATGTTCCAGGACCGTGATACAGATAAAAATGAATCAAGACGATTTCAAACTAATTATCGGTTATAAGAAAAAAGAAAAATAAAGTTGATTCATTTGTACACTAACCAAAATATATATAGGTATATTACTATGTGTTGTAAATCCATACAAAGAAATCGAATTAACTTTCGCTTTTTATTAATATGCTATAACAGCCGCAGTTCAATTTAGTCGCAAGGAAAATAATAATCGTTACTACTTTATTCACGCAAAATAAACGCGAAACTTCCCTTGTACTTTATAGTACAACGAGTTATACTAAGACACGTGTAAAATGTTTTTTTTTTACCCGAGAAAAAAGAATTTTTATTTCGATACTACACTTCCAAATTAGATTGTTAGTTACTTTCAAATAATGAATTGGCAGTAAAATGAGTTTCGATTTAATAAAACCTACTACAATAAAAAAGACCGAGCGTACGCGTCTCCTGAGTAAAGAATGAAATTGTTCTGTTCATTTCAAATATTACCCGTGCTGCTGCTCGATAATTTTAAAAAGTGTAACGAAAATTAAATTCGCCCGGGAAATCATTATGAAACAATGTGACGTGCATCTTTCGACGGTACAAATTCGTTTATGAGCGTAAATTTGAAACACGATGAAACGAAAACAGTACGTTATTACATCCCTGATGCAATATCATATGTCGCGTGTGTTATGTTTAAAATTTTTCACGCACATAAGTCTCTTGCCCCTCCCTCCCGTCCGTAAATGGAAAGCATTGGTAAGCTTGTTTGTTGACACGACGCCGCTTTCAAGGCGGGGTCCTAACGTACCATATCCGACCTCCTACGTCGGATCTGCTTTTATTTTGTAATCAAATGTAAACAGCTTCGTTTCAGGTGAACCTTTAAGGAAAGGCCTGTATGTTTTTCTTTCTACTACTTTCAAATTATCTTTTAACCTTTTATACTTGTGGGCGGATGCAGATAAGAATGTTAGCATTTTTCCCAGTTCTATATCTTTACGTTATGAAATAAAAATTAAGTACGAGCTACATTTCTTGCCAGATACTTCAAATAATATTTTTGGATTAAAATTCCATTGAAAGTTCGCAACTTTTGTATGCCCCTCACTAGGTGGACTGCCGACATAATCCAGGTCTCGCAATGCAAGACCGGTCAATAGTAGCGATCTTTGAGAAACCTATCCTTTGCAGTAAGCGTGTATCCGCTACCATGATAATGATGTTACCGAGTCTCGATTACAAACTTTCTCCACAAGAGCTTTTCCAACTGAATTTCCAATGAAAGTAACTGAAATGTTATTACAATAGAAAGGACACGTCCTTCCATCACCGAAATAATGAATTTAATGCAAACGAAATTTCCCGAAGGCATTATTTTACGACAAATACGATATAACTAAAGACAGAGTCAATACAGAGACAATCGAATCGATTCCAGCCATAAAACACAAACCCTATGGTCTCCATTGAAAATATTGATAAAGGAATCTGTAAGATATCAATTTTCAAACTAAAGTTTTTTACATAGAATTTCTATTTTAGTGTCATACGAAAAAATATTGTTATTAATACATAGTAAGTACTCACAGGCATAAAATTTATTAAGAGGAGTAAATATATAAACTAAAAGCCTTAAAAGTTTTGTACCTCTTTCCAATCCCTATAGATAAAACGATTACTCTAAAACGCAACAGGCAAATTATTCGTGGCGTTTTCAGCGACAGCTAAAAAAAAAAATATATTTTTAATACGTAGTTATCCGTATTTGGAAAACGCTTATTCGTACCGTATTGCCATTACGTTATTTGTTATTTATGAAACTGATTTTTGGATAGGGTGTAACATATATTAATTGACAGCAAATGAGCTATATATTTACCCCTTTAAAACTTTTACTCCTAATAAAGTAATATGCGTTAATATTTAATAAAATTTTGATCCGGGTTGTTAACGACATTTATAATCTATATCGCAAATAAAAGTTCCAAGTATCATAGGAGAGTAACAATTTTTGTAGGCAATTTTGAATGACTTGAAACAAGATTTATTGTGAATGCGGTGTCGAGTGGTCTTCATTAAATTAGAAAAAAAATCCAAACAAGCTTATTCGAACCGTGTTAAAGCACACTTGAGACGGCCAGCCTTTGGAGTTACTGAGCGTGCTTGATTCTGTTTTGAGATGATTTTAACATGAGAGTGTGTACAACACGACCACCGATTGTCATTCGGCCTTTTCTACGCTTTATTCGAAACAATTCAAATAATGCTACTATTCAAACGTGTATACGTACTATTTAAATTTAAAATTGTTATTTATAAGTGGGCGTAGCATATATTGCTTATAAAACGTCAATTATTTAAGTATATATGAGTCGTAAATCTCTACCGTCGCGTTCGAAAAACAGATATTAGATATTAGATTATTTCTTACAAAAATTAGTTTTCCGTTTCATACACTGTAAGACTTCAGTAAAATTGTGATTATATTTTTGTAGTAAGGTATTTTGTTTTTATTGCGTCCTAACACGGCTTTTTAGTGGTATTTTAATTTTTTTCACTCGGTTTTCTTAAAAGACTTAACGGAAATAAAATTAGCGGAATTCGTGTAGCCTATTTAAAATTTTGCGCTTAACAACACATGTCTTCACATATTTCATTTGTTATATATTGACACATTTCATAGATAAAAAAATCTTTGAGGAAGGCATTGGTGGAAGTCATACGGCTGAAATGATGATAAAATAGATATAACTTTTATAATATAAAGGAAATTTATTTCATTATCTCAATGATTTTTTAATAAAATACTATTCTATTCTACTTAATTTTCGATAACTACGCAACGAATATAAGAAAAGTTTAGCTTTTCCATATTCTTGGTCAACGGACGAAGCGATTTGTTATATCATTAATAAAGTTTCACCTGGCGTGCATTTCACCACGACCTCGAGTGTTCTATCACGCGGAGCGTACTCGAGCCTTTCTTTCCTCTCAACAAGTGCCTGAGGAAGTTTCAGCAACCAGCCGGTTCATTACGAGTCCAATTCAATTTTAGTTCCGACTTGAATGGAGCTTAAAATGGAGTGAACAACTTTTTTCTATAGCCGCTTAATGATTTTTAAGTGAAATTCAATTCGAGTTTTATTACTGATACTAGCTTTTGTCCGCGGTTTTCCTTTTCTACTCCATTTCTGAATCAAAAATTACCTATTTTAATATATCATACGATATTTAAATATGAAAAGGCGAAAATTAAAATCTAATTTGAACCCTCCAATCTGTTGAAACCTTGGGATATAGAGCGGAGGGTAGCAATCTCTATACGAGAGAGATCAAATCGCATAATAATAAAACGCGTTATATAAAGTACCGCGTTTTAGGGGATTCCTGTGTGGGATTAATGTATTAGCTCTAATTTATAAAAGGTAATAGGCGAAGATGTGGTGTTCGATTAAAAAAACTAAGAAAATTTTATGGCATACGTCTCTTTTGGTTAAATGTTAGGTATATAAAAATTTGATAATATAAAAAATTATTGAAATGGTTAGTCCTATTTGATCTTTCTAAAGTGAGTAAGTATAAAAGTAATTAAAAATAAAAAAACAAATTCAATTTATATTTTTATTTTTTTCTTCTGATATAATGGCATTCTTATATTAACAAACCGTTATTAAACGAAATGATATATGTTACAGCTTACTTTATATTACTTATTTGTTTGACTTAATTACAGAGCTAAGTAGTTGCGGAAAATTATAAATCTATTTGTACTCCCTTTATTGCTAATCAGTTTATGTATATTTAACTTATCACTATTTTAATTTTGTTTATACATTATTTCTTATTGTGCTTTACAAAAAACAGTCGGGTATTACATGTACTATAGTTTGGCTGACCTTCGGGTCACATACGCACGCCAGACTGTCCTTACATTGAAACAGGCATAGATGGTCATAAAACTTGCCGTGTCCCGTAAGCACTTTTGATTCTTTGATTTCTGTTGATTCCGAGCCCAGCTTGTTGTATCACCCACCTTCTTACAATTTTTTTAATACTTTACTAAGTAAACGCGTGGTAAATCCACTCGGATAAAAGTACACACGCTTTCGGATGTATAATTTTTTTCCTGATTTTCTTTTCGAGAAAACTTAGATTTTAATTATTTTACCTAACTCAAATATAAATGTTGCGTTTTTCCCTTGTTTTTGTTTTAACTGTGTATACATAATTAGAAAAGAATTCTAAACTAAAAAAATGTACTGTACTTTGGCTGTATCCTGTTTTTTGTGCGCGATATTTAAAAAAATTAAATTTTTGATTAAAAGTGTCAAAATAAAAATACGCCCAAGCACAAAAAAACAACTTATCTCGCCAGTTATTTAATGTGTATGTTTGAAGTTTGTTGATGCTTTTGAAACATCGCGATGGGAAGTTTTCTTCAAAAATGTATTCGGGTCATGGTTGGTCGGAGATTGCTCCAGAGGAATGCTTTGATAAGTCCACCCTATTGATTACGTTGCTTTGCCTTGCAATTCGCTACTTTATCCCGTCCTCTTTAACTGGATATAAAGGAAATTAAAGTATCATGTACATGTTTCCCTAACCTTTTGGTTATTTTTTTCAAATATTTCTTCTACAGTACGAGCATATGAATAAACCTTAGGAATTTTTGCAATTTACACAATTTGTTTTCAAATTTGGTTGAGCTAATTAAAATATACTTAAGAAGTTTAATATCTTTTGAGATAAAGGACACGTTATACGATTTTTCTGTTGTATATGAGCCATAACGTATATCTTGCGGTTTTTAATAAAAAAAAAAATTACTGAAATTGTATAATAAGCGTAAAAGCTTTAAAAGAATGAATGTATAACTCATTTTTTGTCAATTAATATAAAGTACACACTTTCCAAAAATCAATGGTTTCAGAAATAGTACTTAAAGTAATGATGATTAATTAGAAAAGGCTTTTCCAAAGTACGAATTATTATACATTAAAATTAATTATTGTTTACTATCTGTCCTTGCGTATTCTGTATTACCAAAAGTTATAGGCAAGTCGCTTTTCAATAGACTTTCAGATTCGTCATATGTGTGATCAGATATAGGCGTAAGATCTTTAAAGCATTTTGCTAATAAATGAGCTATATATTCACTATATTACTGCTTTTTGACCCTTAGGAGTTGAGTGTTTTGTTATCATCATAATAATTTTAGTTGTATCAGAGTTCCTTACATTAAATACACTAAAGTAATGGCGTGTATTTTCATTTATATAAACACTTTAATTGTATTTATATTGTTATTTAATGTACATTACACAAACGGGTATTAGGTTGCACGTTTATATTATTAAACATAAATGCGTAACCTAAATGAATTCGACTTTCATTGACATTCATAATAATTCCGTACTAAAGGCTTTCTGTAAATAATATTCATGAATACTTAATTTAATTTCGCGAAGCCACCTTTTGTTAATGTTCTCGAGGCGTTATTAAATTTGGAAATATTCATCTGGATCCTTCAAAGTTAAAACAGAAATGATATTTCTGAAAGGTTTTCGTTTTCCTTTCCCATGGCATAAAAATAAATTTAGCACATATAAAATACTATAACGGTTTAGTTTGGTAATTTTCGTCTACTGAATCTGGTAATCCAAAGTGTTAGATATAGCCTACCACATTGACAAGTGGAAGCGTAATTAGATAGGCATATAATATATAGGAACGCTGGAACTGGAGTAGAACAAGAAAAGGACCAATATTTAGCTACTTCCGCACATGCAGTCGTAGTCGTGCAACAAAGTGCACCGCTCGCCTGCCCGCTGATAAATGCGCATGCGGCAAAAGCAAACAAAAGCACTCTGTGTTTGGCACTAATCGGTGTAACATAACTCCTGAAGGGCATCTTCAGGAGTTATGTTACACCGTGGAGGTGTGAAACACGTGTTGAGTGATTTAACGGTAGTAGTTGTGTAATTCGCATTGTTTGCCGCATGCGCATTTATTAGTGGGCTGGCGGGCGGTGCACTTTGTTGCACGACTACGACTGCATGTGCGGAAGTGGCTTAATATTAGTCCTTTTCTTGCTTAGGATGAACTTCCGCAAAATAACGCCTGGTTCCATTAAATACTGGAGTAGAACGTCCACCTACAACGCGGGCAACCGGCTTTGTTAAGGTCATCGGAAGGTGCTGAATGCAGGTTGTTTCCGCCGGTCCCATTAAAAATCTATGAGGGAGATCTATATCCAGCAGTAGAGTTAAGAGATGTTCAGCAATGGAAGAGGACATCCTATAGCTGATACGATGACGTCGACGACGACGACTATGAATCAAAAATTAATTCCTGCTGCTATGTAGACCCTAAGAATTTATTCATTAACGGCTATAACGATTGCGACTGTGCACTTACGAGGTTGGAACCACTTGACACGTCTAAATATAAGAAATAAGTGCCAAAAATTTTATAGCAGAGTAATTGTTCTGCTACAGAATTAATTTTACTGCAGTTTCCCACATAGGCAACCGCCTACCAGATATACCTCATTTTAACTAACGTTTAACGACTATTAATTTTTCTTATACAATCCTTGTAATGCAATAAATATAAGGAAACTCACGATTTCAATAAGGTTAGCACTAGAAATAAATTATGTTGTTATTTCCTTTCGGTAGGTTTCACAAATTATGGCTATTTATGCTACATGTAATGTTTCTGAATTAGCATATTATAAATGTAAGAAACTCAATAAATAAAAACTTGTAACAACATATTCTACAGTGCGAGTGATTTTTACGTGACAATTAAGCTTCGGAATGTATTTCTTTACGTACTAAGGATATTGTAAAAGTGACCACAAAAAAGAAAATTTGAGTTTGTAGAGAGCTCTTATCAGATCGGGGCGCGTAAAGAATCCACGAAGTTTTGAGTTGAACGATACCATTATAGAAAGTATCAACCTGATTCTAGTTTCATTCAAATCGGGTTCCTTGGCCATTTTTGACATGACGTACAGAAATTGTCACTGCAAAGATCCAATGCGAATTATATTGTGAAAAAATGAATAAATAAATTTGTATTTTACAAGCTTTTTCCGATGAGTTGTATAATAATTTGAAAGTATTTTCAAAAGGCCTTACATAAATATCACAACGTAGATTACACTGTACACGGCTTAAATTAGTTGGATTTTATTCATTCAATGGAACATGGCTGTAGCCCGTCCGCTACGCTGCCAATGCCTCTCGTGGGTAATAAAAAGAGTGTCTCCTTGCGACACAAAACCTTGTTACCTGCTACTTTGAATTTTCTTTAGAAAAAGAAGATATTTAGTTTGGAGTACGTTTTCATACCGCGCCCAGAAAATGTTTTTAGACGCGCTGCATCGTCCTACATTTAATTTGCAATAATAGTTAAATTACCATTATACAAGCATCTTGCCGAGAAGTGTCGTTAATATAAACTTTTTTGTGTTTGTAACGTAATTTTAAAAAATCACCATATAATATATATTTAATGAAGAGAGTATGTATATGTATAGACGTAAAATTATTCTTTTTTATACGATTAAAAACTGAATTGATTTGTTATTGTAATAATAATCCTTCTCTTCGATTTGGTATAAATAAAGTAAAACTTGCTGATTGTGGCGATTTAGACCTATGCCTTGCAATGGGCGTCTATCATCTAGCATGATGATAACTAATTGCTTTCTCCGGACCGAAATGACCAGTGGAGGCACGATTGTATCTTTTAGTGCCAAGTTTAAGGTTACTATCAAGCAAACGTTTTGTCGTGTGGCGTTGTTAAAACTAACCACAGTAATAATTAAGTTGTGAGACGTATGTGTCGGCGTTTCACGGATGGCGTGTTCCGCTCTGGCATCTTGTTCCGCGATTAAAGCGCTCACGAGAGAGCGGCACTCTATGTTAATATAAGTTAATTATGCATTTCGCGTGCGTCAAATAAGCTCGGGCTCGCTGCCGGAATCCCGGGATTTCCTCCGGTATTACTCCTCCCCAAATGGGATGTACAGCTATGAATGCGCATTGTTTCAAAACGCTTTATTTGCATTCGTAACAATTTAGATTTGTTGGATTTTTTTGAGTTTTTTATTGGCGGGAAATTTAGTCAATATTACTGCAATAAAGCCGATTAGAAACGGCTTGCATTCAGCGTTTTTCACCGCCTGTCTTGTGACCGTACGTCCTATACTGCACCAATCCAACCACTCCAAAGCTTTAACGACATCAGTTCTGCATGCTGTAAGGATTGCCCATTGCTAGTTCAATTTGCCAATCCGCTGGAATACGTCAGTCTTTTTCGTTTGTCTACGGATCTCCTCATTCCTAATTCGATCTCGTAGAAAAATCTTGGACAAACTCTCCACGGATCGCTAAGCGACTGTCAGTTTGCATTATTTTCATATTCAAAGAAAAACTGTGATATGTAAAATGTATTTTATTTTTAAGATTCGTTTTGTTTAGTTTATTTCAATGTCCACATAAAAATATTAACTACTTTTTTAGAATTAAATATCGAGGAAGAATAATATTCTTCCCACGACAATGCGGGGCTGCCCAAGTTTTTGAAGTTGAAATTCATATGCGCCGATGAATAGGAACAAGGCCAAATTTAGCAAAATGTTATTGGAAAATTATAACCAACGTCCCAACAGACTATGGAAATAAAGGTTACGCGAGTAGGACCCCGTATAAAAACGGAACAAAAGAACAAAAGATAGTAGCGAACCTTTGCAACAAATAACAATAACAAATCATTATAACGCACTAACTGGAATACACACAAATCTTTTCCTTACTTCAACTAACAAGCATCTTGTACCATAAAACCCTTGTACATTTTCATCTTTTACAACCGTATGAAATATTATATCTGTGTAATACGAGCATGCAATAATAGAGCTCAAGTTACATGGCTCTCATCAGACAAAATGCGAAATGTCCCATATAATACGGCGCCGCCATTTGGAGTCGCGCACTCACTTGACGCGCCAAGCACGTGTGCCCGCCGCTGCGGCGTCTTATCCCAAGTTGACGACCTCCCGAAAATTGCTCTTCACGTAGCGCGCTTATTGTTGAGATTTGGACCGGGCACTGCAATGTACAATGACTATTCTCATTTTTCTTGACATCTCTAGTTATCTTCGCACGTAGCGAAAAAAATACTTATTTCAGTGTGAACGCATATCCACTGGATGAGATAACAGTGTATAGTATAATATAATATCCAGTAACCATCGTAAATAGAGTAATTATCGAGTTTCTTACTAGGTTCTTCTCGATAAAATAAACGTTTCAAACCTGTCAGTAGTCTATATATATACATATATATTTAAATCTACAATGATTCAATAGTTTGACTTTTTGAAAGTACTTATCATAGCCTATTCGAAGTAATAAATTATTGTTTGTGTGTGCACTGAACTGCGCTCGTCACTTTCTTAAGTTTGTGTTGGTTTTGATGGAGAGTAATTTTAAAAGTTTTTATAAAAATAAACTCAATTGAACATTTCAAGACGCCATCTCCGCTGTTCTTTCGGCTCCGATAATAAGCCGACTTTAAGCAGCTTTCAGTCTGTTATTACACTACTACTTAGTGTCAGAAGTAACGCCCAGTGCAACACTATTCTACTGTGGATGTTCATAAAACATACTAAAAGAATATAAAAATTTATAATCTATAAATATAACAGAACAGGATGGAATAAACTAAAGAATGCAGATTCCAATAGAATTCTTATATGTGTGCCTATGTATTCTTATTGAATTTGCGCAAAGTATGAACATAAATATTAATATAAATACATTGGTAAAAAAGATTGTTATCATTCATCGTCATTTCAGCCGTCGATTTGGAAATAGGACTCATCTATCAATTTCTTAAAAGATCGTTTAGCAGCCGCCTTCATCCAGCGTCTGTCCAACTGTAAGGCGGACGTACGCTAGCGTTTATCGGTTTGTGGTCTTCAGAATTTTAATGTCTTACATTGCGTTGGACGTCGACCATCAGGGTAGGCAGACGACTTTGTTAAGTCTGAAAATTCTAAATACAGACCGCCTCTTACGGATGCTGTTAGTGTTCTAAATGAGAGTCCTATAACATATGGTGGACGTTCTTATTTTAAAATTATGATAATGATTGTATGTTATCTGGTAAACCATTATTATTAGTGTATTATATATATAAATATCATATGTTAATATAACCTATTAACTTTTGTATAACTTTTGTCATTTGTCCACTAATTATCTCTGCACCACCTTATCTTGACTTCCTGCTTAGCTTGTCTTTAAGTCCGCTTTTACAAATTTGTAAAGTAAGTAAGTGAGTGAATAAATAAATAGATTAGCCTTTTTTTTTTAATAAAATATTATTGACAGGCATCCATCCAGCTGAATGAGATATAAATGTATTTTATCAAGTTAAACGTATTTCAATAAATCTCGCAAGAGTCTAAATGATATAATACTGAAATAAAGTACAATGTAGTGAATTACAAATAAATTTTAAAACAGTATAACTGTAGAGTAATATATTTTTTTGTTTCAATACAACATATTTTAGGCTGTCAACGCCCGGCGGCTGACGCGGCCCAAACGTAACCTTCCATGTCAGTCAACAATGGTTGACATTCCGCCTAGCGTGTGTGAATATTTAAAGATATGATATATAAACTTTTGTATAAACTTATTTAATTTTATTGTTAAGAGGATTATGTAACTTTTAATAATGTCATATGAAATACGTTTTGTAACACTAAAACTATGGAAAGTTTTTACACCTATTTTCAATCATTTCAAATGTGACAGGTATAACAATAACTTAAGGTAAAAGTAAACAATGATTAATTTTAATATGCAGTAATTTGAATTTTGGACAATTTTTTTTTTATTATATTATCCTTACTTTATTTAGTATTTCTAAAACGATAGATTTTTTAGGTATGATGTACCATATATTGATTAACAGAAATGCTGTCAGTCAGAAGCTCTGTACAACAGTGAATGTTGTAAATGTCGAATAAGGGTATACGTATCAAATTATTTATTATATTACAATACTAATACAACGTAAAGTATGTCCTAAACGTATATTTTGTAGACTTTAATTTAAAACAAAGCACGGGTCTTTAAAATTAATCCTCATCAGCAAAGTTCGACACTTATTTATATGCTATAGCGAAGCAGTTGGAGACACATAATAGTTTTTTTTTTTTGTAAATGTAGAGTCCGCTTTTAAATTAGCGTTAAGACTCGCGGGATCCGTGTCGTAGAAAAATGAAAACACGTGTGCGAAGAAAAGCTAGAGTTGTTAAGTTCAGAATATTTTCACGTATAATATTGGATATATTACCAGTATATCCTTCAGAATGTTAAGAGGTTATGTTTTTAAACCAAGTATAGTTGTTTCATCACTCATATCGACTCTTTTAAACCAGAAACATTGTATGGAAACGTTCAACTTGAATTGATTATATTTTAATGACTCATCATATATTTCAGTCAACACTGTCAATCTTGTGACGCTTAGAGTCATATGGCGTTCTTTTTAATATAATGTCATTTTATATATTTATAATTTTAACGTACCTGTGATGAGACTTTACGTATCAACATGAACACTACTACAGGTTTGTAATTGGCCGAAAGTGAACAAGTAAGAATTTTTACTACAAGTCACATCTATATCACAAATAGATTATCACTTACGATTTTTACCCACACAATGCGCATTATTTCCAAAACAAACACGGCTTAACTACGGACTAAATTCGGAAGACGTAGGTTAACGCGTTCTTCAGTTTCGTTACGTTCGAGCAGTAATCTAAACTAAAATAAACTTTCTTTTGAAACTTCTGCAATAAACGCTATTCTAGTGTCCAACAGTGGACTTCATACTGTTCAAAAGATATTACATTTTTAATTACGACTTATATTGAATATTTTTGGTCCATACAAAAAATAATATCTGTTATTTTATAACATAATGGATTGTTTTTTTGTTAATACTGGATAAACAATTGAAAAATGTTTAAATTTGATGTCTTTGTATAAAAACTGGTTAAAGGTTTTCCTAAAAAGACTCTTCGGAATATACATTACACGTACGTGTAACATGATTCGCATGTCAACGACTAATGAGCGATGTGTCACTTGAGACAATCGTCAAATTTGACTGTGACGTCACGGGACACCTTGAACAAAGTGTCTCCGTCTCTAATTAGAAAGAAATATATATTTCTCAGTCGTTTATTTTATTTTAGCTTCTTGTTTAGTAATAAGAGATTAAATGTACAAACAATTTGGCTACTTTCTCTATAAATACCCTTTACCACGAATTGATATTATACCTAATTTATTTTAAACTTTAGATATGTTTTTATATAATAATTTTTGATTACAAATAAAACTAATACATTTGTTACGTGATAAAACAAGTAATTCCTAAACAAGCTTTAAATCTATGAATGTAATACTTGATTGCTATAACGTTTTCCTTTAAAAACACAAAGTCATGAACATGTCTATCTTAGCGATATCTTCATGTGAGAGATTATGCCATGGTTTGGCATAAGTAAGCAACGACGGTTAGATAGAGTCGGACTGAGCACGTTTGTCGGATCGACGAATTATTTTCAGTGAAGGAAGCATGAAAAGCAAATAAAATAAATAAGATATGTAATAAATATTTCTTGAGGTTAACAATGACAGAGATAATTTTAATATTTTTTGGAATTCAAAAATCATGCACAGAATTAAAAATAATATTGAATGAAGAACATCCTCCCCAAAAGACTGATCATACAATGACTGATCTTAGGCTGCACGCTTTCAGCGACTTCCAGCGGCATCTCACGATCTTGACAACCTTGTCGATGTGTTGTTATATCCACAACAGCGTCTACTGGGTCGTACTACTGGCCGTTCACCATTCGAGAACCTTTCAGCCCCAAATGGCAGTTGGATGCATGAGCGAGATGCTTCGCCCACTGGCCTATTTAGACGAGCCATTCTTCAATTTACGTCAGTGACCTTGGTTCTTCTGTAAATCTCCCCGTAACTATTGTAATACTGACCTAGCTCAAAAGAAAAAAGCATATTTTTTAATAAGTCGTTACAAGTCTACATTCTACGCATGTAAGCGTAGACTAAAAACGAGAAGTGTGCGTCATTCAATTTGCGTGAGCGGGGAGTGGCAGCGAGCGGAGTATTGATGTCGTTACATTCAATTGAGTTATGTACTCAACTCGACTTTTGTTAGTTAAAGTAAAACAAGCTAAGATTTCATTTCACAAATCTTCCGGTTTTTTTTTTTTTGGGAGGAAAATGTAATATCCATTCTTTATTTATCTTTTACTTATATTAGCTGCAACGAGAAAAATTATAATAATGGTTGGAATATATTTTTTTGTATTTAGAACAAATTCTTTAGTTTACCAGTTAAAACAACACGGCCCCACCTCGTTGCACTTTATTAAAAGGCGATACAGCGATTTCAGTAGCACTATGGAGGCCGTACACAAAGGTACCATCGCTTTTCGATCTATAAAGTTTAAGTGATTATGAACTGTGGGACTAATAAGATATAAAAAGCACCTACCCACAGGCGTTTTTCAAGCTTATGAATGTATATATAAACATGGAATATTATTGCTTATTCTAAGTAATATAATAATTCTTGCGTTATTATATTCACCCAGGTATTTTTTTAAACGTATTATTCTTAGAAATATAAGGTTAAACTATATTCAAGCCTATTTAATATTAATATACACAACAAAACATTATTATAATTGAGTGTATTATAACATTTAACGTACTTGTAAGTCTGCCGCGAGGCATTTAGTTTATTTTGATAAAATGTATGATCTGTCGATCTATATACTAAGCTCGTTGGCTTATACCTACGTAAGACTGATATTTTATACTGTTAGACAAGTCCCGTTTTAAGTATTACATTTTCAAAAGTAGACTTGAAAACAAGTGATAAGAGTCACGTTCATTTAAACAACATATATTAGTATGGATTTTTATTTCATCTTATTTTACAATAGATGATTTGTTTTAAAATGCTTCCACTGTCAACTATTTATGCCCACGCATATGGTCAACCTATACAGTTGTTAATCAATCTCTAAGAAGGTCGCCTATCCACTAAATGCATGACCTACACACAGTTTGCCAGTCCATGGTCCTCCAGAACTTAAAGACCCAGGACCATCTATTCTGCCCGGTATATGACTTGCCCACTTAGTACATTATTTATGTTTTCTTTCTGTACTCTGTTCTGTCTGTAATCGGTGTTACATAGCTCCTGAAGATGCCCCGTGGAGGGGTGAAACACGTGTTGAGTTATTTAACGGTGGCAGTTGTGTAATTCGCATTGTTTGCCGCATGCGCATTTATCAGCGGGCTAGCGGGCGGTGCACTTTATTGCACGACTACCACTGCATGTGCGGAAGTGGCTAAATATTGGTCCTTTTCTTACTTATTTATGTTTTTATACAAAAATAAAATTTCATTGTTTTATTAAACTTCAAATACCTCTACCCTTTATCGATTTCCGAGAAGAAATACGAGTTATAGCGAGACTGGTAATTTCATTCCAATTTGGTAATCCTAAATTCGATTCCTTGCCAATTTTTTTAATACAACTTGGAGTTTGCAGATGAGTTATTGGGATCGCGTCACATTTCATGAACAGGTGTTGTCACTTGTGTTTATAAAGGTGTGCTCATTACACCGGTGTGGCGTTACATCGTCGTATGTCGTATTACGAGGCATCGGATGGCTCGGTAAGGATACACCCCGGCTGAAAGGGGGTCTGTTTCCGCTCCCTAATCGGAGGCAATTCGACGCCGCGAACTGATGGATTGTCGACGCGGTTATTATTAACAGGGAGGAACGCCTCTCGGGTTACGTATTAGCTTAACTCGTGTAAAGGTATATTTAATTTCATCATATAGCCGCAAGACGTTCGGATCTGGACCTCTTCAAGGTCGTCTGTCTATATGGTAGGAGAACTTACCTTAAGTACACGTGCGGCGAGACGAGAAGAGAAGCGAATATAGCTTTTTCAGTAGCACTCTAGTATTTATTAATGTTGATGATGTCGATCTTTTAATAGCTATTTAAATTAACTCGATCGCATTCCATATGATAAGTAAAATATTAGACATTATTTATCCGCATGAAAAACTTAATACGTTATTTTATGCGTGACTTCAAATGTCAGACTATTCTAGCGTACTAAGGTCCTACAACAAGCGCAAAAGTCTCTGGGGAAATTCGCAAGGTTCTATAAGGGACCTCAATGGTTTGAGGATTTGCAATGTGTTTTACCGCACTCAAGCAAAACAGGCGCATAAGGCAGTTATATACAACTTCTTGGTATCCTTCGCAATTATTGTTACTGACGATATTTATATATTAGTCTTGCCATAAATATTATTGCAAACAAACTATTTTTTTTTACTTTACGTAACATTTATGGCTATTATTGTTCATTAGTTTAATACTTTAATATAAAAACCATTAAAAATTTATAACGATTACTCGAAGTCATCTCCATTGGCTGCAGTACAGAGCCATTTAAACGTTGAGGCCAGGTATCAATAGCAGCACGCACTCTTTCTATAAGAAAATTCTTTAGTGCCAAAGAATGGATTGTTTTAGCGACGCCAAATTATCATGGTATTAGCTGAGTCTCTTTATCATAGTTAACACCCCATCAAAACGTCATCGAAGTAGGATAATGTTCAAGTTGTACTATGTTTTACTAAGTGGAAAGCTACTTCAAAGCTTTCAACATGAATACCATATTTTTATTTGGTAAAATATTTGTCAATAATAAAAATGTTCTCATGCGTGAACAAAATTTTTCTATAATCTCCCTTTGCGTACTGCTTAAATATTTGTTTTGATGTTACGATTATATTATCTTATTTTAATCGATCGAAGATTAGTAACTCTTGTAGACAGCTGTCTATATTCTTATGTTGTCTCTAAACTATTTTGTATTATAATTAAGACCACAATGACTCATCAAAAATTTATAATAAACCTTTTCATTTTCAAAGTAATAAATTCAAGAGTTTTTAGTTGATCGAAACTGGAACTTTGTTTATCGACCCATTAACGTGGTTGATATCACATGATATCGATTAAAAATTGTAAAATTTCGCTTAAAAATGTCAACTGTTGAGTACTGAGCTGGTGGTAGTTGACGTATAATATTGAAACAATTAACGATTTAAAAGTATGTGTCTCACTCGAATATAGATATGTTGAAACTAGAATTTGAATAATGTTTTATTCAAAAATTAAACACATTAAAAATATACATTGAAGGTATATCCGTTCTTACAGATTTGATGCTTGAACGAATTTTTATGTCAATCATTTAAAGAAATAATCTAATAGTGTCATCTGATCATAATATATCTTTATGCCCCTATCGTATAATAAATAGTGTAAAGGAATGAATTGACCCATTTTACTTACTTCAACAACTTAGAAGTGAAACAAGCTATTTGCTTAATTTTCGTGAGCGGTCACCATTATTCGATTCCATTGAAATAAGTACCTATCTATGCTTAACAATTTATACTTAGTTAAGTAGTCTGTAATGATTTTTTTCTCGTTTTTTTCCGCTCTCTGGCTCCGTTCACGGTGAATCCATTCTTTCAGCGCTTCTTTTTTGTTTTTGTTCTGTTTGAATTGTTAATTACTGTTGGCCAGCTTTATAAGCGCTTCATTTGTTGCAATTAAATTGAAGTTTTAACTTAAAAGAGAAATCTCTTTATTTAATGTTACAGTGCTGAAGTTTAGCACTAAAATAGGAACACAGTAGGCTACTCTATTCTTTTTGATCTATATTCGTATTGTTATCTGCTTTGGATCATTTATTTTATAAGATGATAACTTGTGTAAGTTATGACAAGAATGCCAAAAGATTCCAAATCGATACAAACTATTATCAAATTGCGCTATCCTGTAGCACTAAGATGTACAACGATCAGCAGATGATAGCTATACCGGTCGTACGCAGATATCACACGACATTATTTGTGGCGGCGACAGTCTTGGCGCGCTTTTCGCCCCTGGACATTCTGGCAAAGATAAATGCAAGGGCTTACGACCGAAAATCCGAAAGATTTTCTCTCCGAAACCAAAAAGTGTTTGCCATCTTGAAGAATTTTCTTTTTAGAAATAATATATTTTATCAAAGTGATTAGTATTACTTTATTCATTTTACTGACAAGATATTATTCAGCATTCATCAATTTCGAAATAATTTAATTGTTGTAAATTGTATATTTATGAAAGGATCAATTTAAAAACAGAATAAAAAATTTCGCTCGAATTCGGAATTCATAAAACGGGACTCAGAAACGTATCTCCGCTAACTCCCCGCATAAAAATTAAAAAACACGCACAGGAACGGATGAAGGAAAATACATAAAGTTTATTGCCTCTTTTTAGGCCCAGAAAATAAGCAACGAAATGAGATGAAAATGTTTAATGTTTAAAAGCAAACCGCAATATATTTCGCGCTCGTTTTACAGCCGGCTGCGTGCTCTCTTGCGCCTTTAATAACAGTTTTTAGTCTAACGCAAAAATTTCCTTGTTTATTGACTGAATACGAAGCTGTCGTGTTCTACACGCCGATTAAAAGGATAAATATGTCTATCATTTGCTGTCGATTAATGTATTGTACACCCTAAAATCAATGGTTTCAGAAATTATAAGTAAAGTAATGATAATGATAGCAAGACCGAGTTAGCAAAATTCGGATTACTACATATTAAAATTAATTATTGTTTTCTATCTGTCCCTGTAGGTTTTCTACAGCTAGAAGTTATTAGCATGTCGCGCATTCCAATTGAAAAATCAATTATTGTTACTTGTTTACGAGTGATTACTTACATGCTGATTGCTGATTGGATATAGGTATAGATCGCTTTTTCCTGATAAACTCTTATAACCAATTACCCTATATTATGTTTTTACGAAAATAATTGAAAAGAGACAGTCAGCCTACACACTGATGTGACATCAAACTATACATGTATACGTTTTTTTTACCTCTCGTTCCCTTTGTCATGTGTGGCGCAGGTACGTTACATTTCGGGTGAGTTTTTAAGGTTTTTTAATTTTTATTTACATACTCTTTCCTTCCTTCATATTACCTTTTATGCCTTCCTTTTATCCTTCATATATTCTATCTTTTCTCATTTGCAAATTCTCTTCCATAAATCACCTTTCTTCCCTCATTTACATTCCCTGATCACAATTTTATATAAAATATCATGTGATGAAAATGAGTCATTAAAATCTGTATAGTTATGACTCATTTTTATATAATACATTTATTTGTAGTTTTACAATTAGAGTAAAAAACAATTATTTTTTTAAAAAAAACATGATTTTCCATATATTGCTATTTACAAGATTTTTATCGCAATTTGTTTATTTCTTGCGAGTTTTACCAACCCAACCAACAACATACATACGTTACAATACCAACCAGCATCTACATGTATGCGTCAATATAAGGTGGAATTAAGTACATAGAATATTAAGACGAAATTTGTACTAGGTACTATTGTAATAGTGGATTTTCTATATAAAAAAGACACAAAGTAGACTTAGATGTGTGGCAGGTAAAATTAGGTAGAAATCTAAATTTGTCTTGGATTCGTCTTTTAAAATTCGTTTTTCTTGGAACCGTGATATAGCTAAGTTGTTAGAACATTTATATATAGGGGAGATCAATCCGATTCAAGCTTTTCCCGAATTGGATTCTTTTGGCTGTTATACATGAATAAATATGAAAACGTAAAAAAGGCATCAAAGATTTTGGTGTCGTTATATTATTGAATTATTGATCTTGTCTATAAATATTAATGTTGTAGTTTACAGAAACGTTAGCCTCTTCTTTAAATTTTTGATTGACTCTGTGGTTATGCTTGCCGTATACGTATATATATATATATATATATATATATATATATATATATATATATATATATATAGGTATTTGGTTAATAAATAACATCTGGTGTGTTATATATCGATGCTCGAGGCTTGGTAACTGTTTTTCAACATTTATCAAGAAAACCATGTATTAGCGCATAACGCACTTTAAGTAGTGTATAAAGCTAAGTAAAGAGTAGTATATAAAGCAGCGACACATATATTTTTCATAGCCTTGAAGTTGGACAAATTGTAGTAGCGGTAGGTAGGTCACAAAGCACACAGAACACACATCCGTTGGGACCTTAAGGTGTTGGATTGGAAACCACGAACCAGCCGGGGCGGCGTAAAATATCCAGTCAACAAGTGGACAGACGAACATGTTAATATTGTTGGAAGAGGCTGGATGGATGCGGCATACAATTTCTAACTAGTTTTATTGGCAAGCTATGGGTGAGATCTACATCCAGCTGTGGATGAGAGTCCTGCGGCTGATGATGATGATGAAACATTTTTTTTTTCCAAAAAAAATTACTTTGGGTTTAGTTAGACCAAAATGATATACGAGTTAATTTAAAGAAAAAACATGAAGGCTACGTAAAAAAAAAACAAAACGATAAAGCGATTTTGTTTCGGGGAATCACGGAAAACGCGATTACGCGACGTCAGGGAAGCGGCGAGGGTACGCATCGAATACGATTTTCTTCGGATGGACGTCTTTTATCAAAGGGATCTTATCATTGGGATAACTTAATTTCGCCGAGGTTGAGAATTGACTTTCCGGGAAAAGGTAACTGTAAACCCCGACGCCACAAATGTGATCGCTTACACGTAATCAAAATTTCGTTATAATTATTCGCCATTCGCTAAAAACATTTTTTTTAATATCTTTTCACATGGATATAAATATTTACAACCGTACAACTTTATATCTGTTCACCTGTACTACAGGCGACACATTCAAATGATCCATTGAAAAGTAAAAACTGAATATATTATTTTTGTCGTGACTTATGCGGTCAATCAACGGCCTTAGACTGCTATTTTATTAATTTGAAGGTTCCTATTTCTCGATATAGTGGCCAAGACTAAATATCATATATTATAATTACGAACAGCATAAGAAATATAAATAATAAAACAAGAATCAAAAATCAACACCAATGGGAGTACGTTTATATTAAATAAATAAAAAAATGAAAATATCATGTCACGCATATATCAATATCATCAATTAACTAAAAGTGTATAACTATAATTTAGTTTCTAACAACATGGAATAGATTTCGTAGCTTCTCCAGCTAAGTCGTTCGCTTACATTAAACAGCTTTAAAGCGCTTTGACTGATAATAGTAAAAATGAAAATAAAGTCCATTTATGTTTTTTTATTTAGTTTTAATCCGCATTAATACACAGCACACTAAAGACGGTCTTCCACATCACAGGCACGGTTCCCGCAGCCGATGAAGTCGCCTCCCAAAAGGATTATTAAATCCGTCTTAATGTCAAAGTGGTCCTTTATTCGTCGTCGCTCAGACCGGAGTGCTTTATCCTATATTTGATATGTAATCAAAGACGAACTTATATCCCTCGCATAGATAGGTAAATATTACAAGAGATCTGGCTTAAGAAAATATTTTATCTCTAAAGAAGTATTTACATATTTTATGGCTTCGACGTCATCTTTTTTTCATTAAACATTACGTTTTTAAAAAAGGAATTTGTTTTTATAATTTAAGTATTCTTAATGATTCTAACAGTTTTGTGTAAAACGCGTTTATGGGCGTAAATTCACTGATATCTACACTACCTAATCATAAACAGATATTAATAATGAACTTGCACTTTGACAGCATTGGCAAATTATATAAAATGACCTTTGAGCGGTTTTCAAGAGAATAATTTACTTTCGTGGTTTATTAATATTAAGTATGAATTGCGTAGTTCTGTTGTTGATTTTTATTTCTATTTTATGGACTTAGTAGTAGTCTGTAAAAGATTGTTGCGTTTATGTGAACGTATATCATCTGCTTAAGTTATTGACACTCCAATAAGTGTTAAAAGTTGTAGAGTTTCAAATAATAAACAACCCTGTCTTGAAAAGAGCCATTGCTGCAACTAACAACGAAGCCGATTTTCTTTCGGTCATTAAATTGCCACCGAGTATGGGTACATAGACTAAAGAATGTCGGATTAGCAAGAAGAGCAAAGGATATTGTCGCTGACGGTAGTCTTAGTTTAATCCATGACAGTTTGTCATAGTCCATCACAATTTATCATAGTCCATAACAGTTTGTCGTAGTGCATAACAGTTTTCCGGACACTTGTCATTACGACAATCTTTTGCTTATCACTGGGTGTATATATATATATATATATATATATATATGAATATGTTGTACTTTAGTATGTCATTATTTTCGCAATGAATTTATTATAAATACTGTGTCTTTAAATGTTTATTTACATCGGATTTGCAACTCTATTACTTGACGTCCGTTTTTTGTACTTGATATTATTAATTTGCTTTTTTCTTATCTTTATTGTTTATTATTTACTTTGTTTGTGAAATAAATAAATATGTATTAATTTTCTCTACAAATTTTCCTATAGCTGGAAGTCAAAGATTTTTCAGCGTCCTTACCAGAGGCTGTATGATAATCATAATTTAAAATTTAATATGAAGTAATAAATAAAACTGTTCATCTGCTCACTTAAATATATAAGATGTATACTGAATATTCTGCATATTGACTCTGTTATCACTGTCAATTCCATTTGCTCGAGTACCCGTCACCGACTGTACGATATTCAGCTTTATGAAGTTCCTTTAAAGGAACAATTTTAAACAGCACGCAATGTGAACGCAATTTTGTAAAAAAGGGGGAAAAGTTGAAGCGCAATTTCATTTACGAAAATCGTCCGTAGTTTCAAATTACTTTTATGTATACATTGTACTTAAATAAGTTCGCATACAGCAGCAGGCATTTTGTTCACTTAATGATTTGGAATATTTTTTTTAAATCTTTTAACTTTTTGCCTTACACGAGGATTAAATTATTTGAAAGAATACTTTTTATATTTTTTACATAAATATTTATAAAACGTGAAGATGTATTACCTAAGTAAAAATTTTTACGAGCAGTAATTAATGGATATCTAAAAAAGGTGTATAGTTTTGGAAACACATAAAAAAACACAAATTTTAACTATAAAAATTACACGCATTTGTTTTATTTCAAATATTGGTACATTGATACTGGTTAAAAGAAATATATCAAAATCCACAGATAATCCTTGACATACACATAAGGCTTGCGGTTACCACCCTCTTCTGTACATGTTACCATATAAGCAAGTAAAAAAAAACTAATATACCTGCTAAGAATACAAAAATATTTTTTTATTATTGTTGTATTTTATTCACGTATAAAATAATTGTCAAAAAACCAACGGTGAAGAACGAACTGGGAGAGTGGTATAAACGATCTAATCCTCGATTAATCTCTCGTTCCGTGTTCCGGAGCCCTCGAAAACTTTACAGTCCTATACAAGGATAATCATATAACAAGTACAAGCAATTACGAGCTGGCTTCTTGTGGAATCATTAACGAGACGTTTCATAGAAACCCGCTCGGTGGTTCCGGATCGCTCTTACACGCCGCATATTTCGACCCAATTAAAGTATTCATTACCTGTAATCTATACAACACTTTTAAGGGGTTGGGCTTGAGTTTGCTTTGAAAATTGTTTAGCGAACCGTTGATTCTAATCATAGCTAAAAAAACATCATTAATACCTTTAACGCTAAATAAAAAATAGACTATTTCCACGTAGTCTACGGAAGTCACCATGGAGCAATCTCACCTTACCAATCAAGCAAGGCAGTCATCTGTGAGTCGCTTAAAAGATCATTGCAAAGGTTTCTCACATACCACATATTAGGACTATCAAACAAAACGCACATAGAAATAAGCCGCGTGTTGTGGATTCCATGTCTAATCTGAACTCTAGGCCCTTCGTAATATCGCTTAATACTAGATTTTAAAAGTCACTAATGTTCTATACTTTATAATGTAAATCTCAATCAATAATAATAATTATTTCCTGATTTTGGCTAAATCCGAACGAAGTAGTATGCTAGATTCAAAATGGATCGTAAAGAATACGTTTAAAACGTTAAAATCGTAAAAATATTTGATTATTTAAACATTTTTAACTGCAAAATTCGTAACTTAAATTAGATACAAATTTAAGAAATTTTGATAATTAATGATGTTAAGCAAGTTCTAAATTTGTGAAATTAAGACCTAAAATTTGTTGTTTAAAATTACCGATATTCCCGCAACAGTGTTAACATCGCAGAAGTCGGCGAAACTTTGCGCAGGCGCCGCGTCATAATCGAAGTGGCCGCCTTTGTGAGAGTCGGAACGGAGAAAACATTTCAGGAAATCTTAAAACGCCGGTAAAGCGGAGATAGTGAAATGTTAATTCGCTAAATGAAATCCCTCCGCCCGGCCCCCGGCCTCGAACTGAACGAGATTTGATTAACCAACAAGACTGACGTTATTTCTTGGGTATTTCGAATTTCGTTTTGGACCGGTAATCCAAGATTCAGATGGCAGGATTGTTCCGTAAAGTTGGGGCGTGTAATTCTCCGCTCGCTGGCGGGTCCCTCCCGCGCTAATTCCCTGAATAAGGAACTTCAACGGTTCTTCAAATAGACCGAGTTTCGGAATTAACTGAGTTTACAACGCGATTACAAATCCGTGAAGTTATTACTCTGAATAAGTTAATTCTTGCGCTACTCTTGGGAGGTGAATTTCTTTCTGCGTCTCCATTTTTATTCCAGATTTTTTATATATTTATTTATGCCTTTCGTTGAATTACGTGCATGTCTTACGTGTTTGTGGTACGTTAGTGGTAGCCCAACGGTGGAAGAGTGAGATTTGCGATCATAGGTAACAGGTTCGATTACCGGGATGCTGTGTTTATTATACAATATACACACTGTGCATTAATTATTAGATTGCCACTGTTTTGCTTTTTTGTATTGCTTGCCAAGCATAGCCACTGTGATATAATAATTACATAGATGTCTTTGGGGGAGGGATATGCCTTGCAGTCTTCAGCTAAAAAGAAGAACAAGGAGATTATGTTATTTTAAGCTAATCCTTAAGCTCTCAGCATTCTTTAGAACAATTTGAATATGAATCATCATTGCCCGCCGGCCTAATTATAAATTCAAGTTTATACTGACCTTTGAATCACAAGCTTTTTGTATCGCAACACTTACTTAGAAACTATTACATTGGTTACAGGCCACGGCAAGACGATGATGAACGAATGATGTTTCACTGAATACGTAACGCGAATTAATTTCGTTATTTAAATGTGTATTAAAAATACAGGGCGATTGTTTATAAGTGTAAAAGCTTTAATGTGGTTAATGTAATATTTCAATTTGCTATCAATCAATGTATCGTATGTACTGGATTGTACAATCCAAACAAAAATCAATGATTTCAAAATAATAAAAAACGTAACGATGAAAAAGCGATTACAACATTATTCACGTAGGATTACTTCATTCACCTGTCGTGTTCTAATAAGAAAAAATATTTCAGAGTGATCGCTTTAAAGCTTTAAAGTTTTTACTAATAAAGAGCTATATATGGTTATGCACCCTTTTATTTTTTATTATATTTTATTCCTTCAATGAATTGTGTTCACCTCTTTAAGCCTTTCACATCTGTAACTAATCTTCCTGTATCCTGTGTATAAACAAAGTAGTAAATAATATCTTTGTTTTCGCTTTTAAAATAGGTTTCGTTTTGGTTAAAAATAAGAATATATTTTTGTAACCTATTAAGGTTTAGGTAATTAAAATAAATGTTATATAATCTATTCGACGTCTAAAATCACAGGAAAGTCGGCGGCACTTAGGGTTGCGTGAACAGAAATCGCATAAAACGCTTAAAATTATAAAATAACAACCGGCCTTATTTATATTGTTTGCCCAACCTCTGTCAACCTTTTTAAAGGGATGGCTACGAGAAATCTGCATAAAAAATCGGCCTTTGTGCACGACGCTTTTAAACATTTCTTTGTTCAATTTGCTGTGCTTCGGTGATGAATAAAAAATCTTATTTGATTCGAGAACGAAAGCCCACGGTTCTTTTTACTTTTATTGCTAAATTCGTGAAAAGCTATTTATTTCAATTGACACCGAGATCTCCATCTCGTAATGTTAGCCGTCAACTCCATTGGGAATTTTTTATTAACTTTCGAGGGTTCGGGCGGATGGTGAAGTACCCGCCCAATATAAACGGATTACGAATTACACAGGCCCTCTTATATTGCTATCACGATCCCTAAATATATGTATTGGTAGCTGAGATCCCTACTCACCTAAAGGTGATGCCGTAATTATGTATACATTACAAGTAATGTATAGAGTTGCATTGCCAGTATATGTAAATCTTACCTGAGTCGATTACTTTTACAATCTATAAAGATAAACAGTTTATATGACGTACATTTATCTAGAGAACCTGAACTAAATACTTGATTCATTCTTTGTCGCTTTTAAGCATATTTATCTATTGAATGGGGGCTAGGCTCGGGATTTCTCTACGAAATAAAATAAGGATATGTGTAAATGAATCAAAGTGAATATATCCTCCAGGATTCACAATTTGAAGTGGCAATAAGCTAACCACAGAACCCATAGAACGTATGGCTTGACTACTGGAGCAATTAGGTTCTGGAAGCCAAAGACTGACAATCGCTTGTAACCAGATCTTTTGTAAATCTATTGGGGAGAGTCCAGTAGTGGAAATCCTACGGTTAAAAATATGCGGCGAATAATGTTCGTAATAGAAATTTCGTTTAAAATTTCGTATGCAGTTGACATATGATATTATTTTAAGACCAATAAATTAAGTAATTATGTTTCTTTTACAACTAATGCATCATATAACGGTAATTATTTAGTAAAGTAAAAGTATTTCATTTATGAATCCTTTTGAACAAATTTGTTGATTATTCATTATATAAGAAACCGATATAAAATGCCAATTTTTTTTTCTCTGTCTTCTTCAATGTTGATTTTAAATTAGATGAAGTTGACAAACCGTTCATTAAGGCGTTGACAACATGCTTCGAAACACCTTTACGCTTACTTATCGAAACCAAAATGTCTCATGTCTGTTTTGATTTGGTTATATACGCAGGTGATAATTAATATCGACTTTCCCACCAAGAAATTTATAACTCTAACTAGAAGTTGTCGTATAATTAGTTTGTAGTATGTGATTAAAGTTATTATAATGGAATCCATTGTTTTATACATGTTACACCATATGATTATGTTACATATTGCAGACATAATTTATATGAGATATATGGACGAACTTATCATGGCAGATTCGATATTTTATTTTTTTATTTTTAAATAATGTTTCATTAAATCGTTTTTGATTCATAATTTTTCGGGATTTTGTGCGAGGTATTTTCACCCGTGTTACAGAAATGAGGTTTCACATCTATAAATAAGAAGTAAAATATTTTTTCAATTGTATTTTTAAACTTTATTTTTTACGACTCAAAAAACACTACCGTATATTTATGTGGTGATTATTGTATACACCTGCAAACACAAAATTCAAAATTCGCTTTACTATATCAATGATCCAATGTCATTAAAATGCGTAAGACACAACTAGACTACAATTAATTTTATTTTTGTCTTTACAGCGGATAAAGTGCCTCCTGGATTTCCGTCTATCACTCCGCCGCCGACCACTATGGTCGTGGAAGTTGGCCACACAGCGACGTTGCCATGCCAGGCAAGCGGCAACCCTCCGCCCAGGATCAAATGGCTCTGGAACTCACTGCCACTAGACGTTGCCTCCAACCCTAGATACGCGCTGCTCAATGATAAAATGCACGGTGAGTGATTTAACAAATAATATTCACGAATTTTTTACGAATTATATTTATTGCAGACGACCTTGTTAAGTTTGTCGGATAAATACAAGCTACTTCTAATTGATCCTTGTAGAAATCTATGCGGAAAGCAAGTCCAGTGGTGGACGTCATACGGGTAAAATAAAGACCTATTATAGCCTATAGATTTTTTTTTGATATCTCAAATATATCAAACAATTGTAACCTCTTATCAGGGGGGGTAATGTAATTTATTGTGAACGTAATCCCGAAAGTAAGACAGAATTTTAACAATATGATATTTTTCAAGCAGAGTTAAAAGTACTTTAATATAAACCATGTACTTGTAAGTGGTTTGATTTTCAATTCGAAACTAAGCAAAGTTTAATTTAAGTAATTTTCAGAGTTAGGTTAGGTCAGTGGTTAGGTTTTAAGACTATAATATATATTTTTACGCAACTACAAAAAATAATCCAGTAGTGTTAAAAGATCGTAGCAGTCAACGAACCATTGAGTTTCGTGATAATAAGAGAAAATTCCCACCTGATTTCAGTCGTGAAGAAATCTTATATTTACCGACAAGTTTACAATATAATTTTTTGTATAACTGCAATAACTCGATAAGAATTTGGACAAGGGGAAAAATAACTTAATTTCCCCGTTCTTCCCGGGCACGCTCAAGGTGCTGCGCGTAGCTCACGTATAGCGGCACAGTCAGTGTAATAAAGTGTCTGTGATTCGAAGGAATTGGCCACCGAACTTTATTACATCTGGAGCCACTCGCTACTTTTCAACGGTCCTATGTTAAGCAGAGAGTGATATGATTGTTTCTTGAAACGAAAGAGTTATCCATTTCAATCAGTATAAGAAATAGGCTGTAGAAATTTGATTTTGTTCATTGCCCACGTGTATAAAATTTAAAAAAAATTATTGAACTAGAAAAAATCAGCGGGCCAATTTGACATATTAATTATTTTTATTTTTACTTCTATTACTGCTGTTTATAACATAAAGATAAAGAAAAAACCTCGCTAAATCAAATAACAACACAAATTTTGCATAATGTGAAGCTACTTAATATTTTTCAATAAGAAAAAAAATTGAATAAAATATGGCTTGCAGTGGGGATATATCGGTTGATACGATAACGATAATGATTTCGTACCATATTTCGTCTTCTTTGAGAAAAATATCTCTTTTATCCAATACATTGTTTGTTTCACTGAGCTGCCGCCTTGCATTTTATACTCTTAAATGCTGATTGAAACCTATGTAACCCACTAATTTATTTCCTTTACTCGTTGACTCTGTGTTTGGCACTAATCGGTGTAACATAACTCCTGAAGATGCCCCGTGGAGGGGTGAAACACGTGTTGAGTAATTTGGCGGTGGCGGTTGTGTGATTCAAACTGTTTGCCGCATACACATTTATCAGCGGGCTGGCGGGAGGTGCACTTTATTGCACGACTACCACTGCATGTGCAGAAGTTACTAAATATTGGTCCTTTTCTTACTTAGGGTGGACTTCCGCGAGGTAACGCCTGATTCCATTAAATATTTATTTAACCATTGACATTATTTATTACTATTTGTATATCTCATCTACAAGTGACTGTCTAGGTACAGCATATTTCTGTATTTAATATGATATGTATAAAATTAACTGCTCTTATATTCTAAAACTAGATATTGAACTTTGATTGACTGACACGTGACGGTTCAAACCTACAACACTCGTGAAGAGGCAATCAAAACGTTCTATTGCACTACGGTGTAAAATCTTAAAGAGGAATGTCCTTAAATTGCTTGTCATCGGACAAAATATCAGCACTCACCTCCGAATATACTTCATTTGAAAATGTATAGTAACTTATCAAAATGCAATCCTTGATCGCTCCGTACGCATACTTGCACCACACGCTATTTAACGCACACATGAGTAAAGGAAGGTATTCATTATTTACACGTAATAATATTCGATGTCCATATAAATTGTTATTAGATTCAGCCACCGGTTCGCCCGAAGCGCGGGGAACATTATCTGCACAATAATATAAGGAATGGACCGTCTCTCGGGGAAACGGCTTTGTACGGGCTCCGACCCGAAACCGGGGAGATCGCGAACTAGCTTATGTCTTCATTGGTTTATACCTTTATTCACTCTGGTTGTTCATTACTCGTGCAAGTTAGAATTGAATTACTACATTTACATAATAATAAGTGATATATTCTTCATCTTTTTCTTTTCAACCTATAGATGCCCACTGTATTTCACAGGCCTTCCCAAAAGTCGCTACTGCCACCGGTCTAGCACTGCCGGCATCCAGCGAATTTTCGGGATCTTAACTATGTCGACAGTCTACTTAGTGGTGGCCTACCCACGCCACGTTTACCTGCTCGTGGTCACCACTCGAGAACCTTCATCCCCCAACGGCCATTGGTTGCATGAGCGATGTGATCCGCCCACTGTCGACTTCAGACAAGCAATTCTTCGAGCTACGTCGGTGACCTTGGTTTTTCTGTGGATCTCCTCATTTGATCTCGTAGCAAAACACCGGGCACATTCCTCACCATTGCTTTCTGAATGACATATATTCCCGAAATTGAAATATCAAAAGCTATATATCCCTGCTTACATTTGCCGTCTTTAGATATGAAATCGCTCGTTTTATTAGTCAATTAAGCTCGAGAAAAAAATGTAAAAGCTTTTGGAGAATATGTAGCTGTTTTGTCAACAACTAGCTTCAAAACTTTTGCACCTATTTCTAATCACCCTGTATAAAGGGATCACTCTAAAGTATGTCACCTCGATGTTTTTTTAAGTATTAGAATGCAATAGACCAATAGCTTCTGTAAGTAAAAAAGTCTACAAGCACAGACAGTAATCAATAATACATTTTAATATGCCCGTATATTGAAAAATATTGAAATTCTTTTCTCTTACATTATTTGATCTTTAGTTAGGCTGCATAATAGATTAATTGACAGAAAATAAGCTTCTCATTCACCCCTTTAAATATTTTCACCTGTATAAATTGAGCCAATCGTCTACTTGTACCAATTGTACCAAAAATAAAATTATTGAAGGACGAACGCCGTGAATTAAAACAATTTGCTACAAAACGGTAGCGGCAAACCGAAAGCAAAAGTTTCCCTTTAAAGCGTCTCATCGGTATCGAAAGTCGCACTTCTAATATCATTTTAACTTCCATTCCCAAAGAACAGAAAGCGCCCCGTCACTCTACTAAATCTCGCAACTTTACCAATTAATTGGTTTTTAATTAGGAGAGACGGCACGCTTAAAAATCGCTTCGGAGGCGAATTTAATTTCCACTTCTTAATGAAAGCTCGCCGAGTTCCGTACTCACAATATGATAAGCCTGGGGCGCAAGCGGGGTAGCGAGGTGCAGGGGGAGGGGGGAAGCGAATGTTAATTATATCAATTTTGAGGGAAACGAACGATCGCGCGGTCTCCACGATTACTAGCACCATTCGCTGAGAAATTCAGCTAGTGCCCGAAACTCGAGATCCACTACAGGTCCCGCCCGAGCTATGAATAAGTTTTAACAGACTTATCGCCTTGATATAAATTGTTATATCCTCATCTGTGACTATTTATAATAATATGAAACACAGATATTAAAGTTGCGCCAATTCCCCAAATCATGAAATAGCCAAATTGCACATTGTGGTTCAACTTAGTTCACTTCTTTCTTCTAAAAGGAATAGGCCAAAAATCGCTACGTCTTGAAAGTCTTGCTTTACCTTCATCCAGTCACTTTTTGCGATCTTAACTATGTCGTCGGTCCACATAGTGAGGACTCTACCCAAGCCGCGTCTGCCGACTCGTGGTCGACTCCCAATTATTATTTACATTTATAGGTAGACACTCCAATATACCCTGGACTAAACACACACACACTCACTGTTCCCTACCATTAATCAACCGGTGTGTGTTCCGCCCACTGAGTGATTCTTGCAACTGAATCACGCCTTATTTCATACTACTGCGATATACATCAATTATACCGGCTGAAATATTTTTATTATTTATAAGAGTTTATCTTTTCATATCATGTATCAGTGTAGGTTTTTAATTTATTTTAACTGTTATGTATGTGTATCATTGTACTGTACAATAAATGTTTATCTAACTTTATTCTAAAAATTTCAGTTACTACAAAACCAATTCCTTGTGAAAAACAGCTAGAATTCTATCGTATTAATAAATAGTGCCAAGGAATTTTTAAATGATAATAGAGCTTGGGAAAGAATTGCTCTACTATTATATGAAGGTCATTGCACAAGTTATCACAAAAAAGTTTGTTGTGGACTCTTCTCAGATCATGGTTTGGATGCTTTGTAGCTTCAAGAAAATGCCGTTAGAAGGTAGTTCAGTCTGATTCTAGATTCTTTCAAATTGGACTATTCTGGTATTCTTATCGTAACGTACGCAATAGGTTACTTCACGACACACGACATTCCGCTACCTTGACTGTGCCATCGGTCTACTTTTCGGGAGAACCTTTCCACCGTAATGGCCGTCGGTTTCACGAGCATTTTTAATATAAAATTATGATTAATTACCGATTGCAGATGGCCATTAAAATTTTACCTTCAGTTTCTACGTGAGGTAAAAAAATTACAAGTGCTTTTAATTAATAAAAGAACGTGCTTCAAAAGCTGCATCTTGCTTAGAGTTTTCCGAAAGAAGTTTTTCTGTTCAAATGAATTTATATACATACATTTAAAAACCGTCGGAATCCGAGAGTGGTAACGGCTATAATTTCAATTTTAATGCCATTATGCACTTCACAAGAGGTGCGAAAGTAATTTAAAATTCAGTTAGAGCGAGTCCACGGGCAACTTGCCTCGGGCTCTTTTAATCTCATTAATTTTAATTTATTCGAGTGGATTATTTCACCTTGGCCGCGTCCAATATTTCGTAGCTCTGTGGTCGACCCGTGGAATGCTTCAGTGTGATATAATGATTACTAAGGTGTTCCGAGGGCGCTTCAGTGCCTACTTCTTCTTCCAAGGTGAGGCGCACACCTCTGCTCTGGTCAGTTCGTCGCTATAAGTTTTTTATAGATATGTTCGAAAACAAATTACTAATACATTGTAAGATACCGTTGAATGAACGGGGTTCTTCTGCACTAATATAGTCGTCTCTAATTTCTTAGAATATCACAACGTATGTGGGTTTAATTCGTCTAAGGTTAACCTTCAAAAATTACTAGACAATCCTTCAAAAATCAATCGACTTTCAGTTATAATAGAAATAAATATTACTGACCAGTCAGTCTCACCTTTAACATTATAAAAACAAATGTCAATATAGGTTCTGATGGTGCGCTATGCATTTAAGTTGCGCAATCATGTAATAGGATTGCAGTTTCACTATTCAAACGAAGCGCAGCAAGCTGCAACACAACGCAGCGTAATGCAGAGTCCGTGCGCTGTTAATTTTGCAGGCTCAAATGGCATTTGGTCGGGCGTCGTTGTATTATGTCGCGCAGTAAATTAACGTGCCAATAAAACAATCGAAATTGTTTGTAGCGAGCCGTGGTACACTGCACAATTATAAATTACCGACAATTTAAGCTCTTTCTACGGAACCATGTGTATTTATTTGACGCAAATTTTATTTATTTTTGAACGGAGCGCATTCTGTTAACGCACGGGCGGAGGTGATTGAAGCGTTAATATGAAGCACTTCGGTAAATAGTTTAGACTACGTTTTCATTGAACTTGTGTATTTAATGAAAATGTATTCAGTTAATGCGATATGGGTAGGTGAGCCACTAGGTAGACCCACCACATAAACAAGTCCCCTGCGAGTCACTGCATGCGGCCAATACAAAACCGGTCATCGTAGTAATCTTGACAGTGGACTATGCCGTACAGTAAACGTCTATTGGCCGACCTAAAGATACCTATCTAAAAATTCTTGAACGCGATTTGCAAAACACCAAACCATTTCACTATTTGATTGTCCAGAATTGATAATTAAAATATATCACTTTGTAAAACAATAAATTACGCGAGAGCCGCGTCTGCTCAACCACAGCCACAACTATACATACAAGGGGTGAATGTGTGATACTGCAAAGTTACTTTACGTAATAATTATCTTGATTTAAGTAACATATGTATACAGGTTGATTGTTTATAAGTGCAAGAGCTTCACAAGAATGGACTGTTTCTGTCAATTAATGTAGGGTACACACTGCCTAAAAATCAATGGCTTCAGAAATATGTTTCGAATATCTCACAGTTATTGCATATAAATAGAATTCATTCGTCATAGTCATCATCATCATAATGTTAACCAAATGACGTTCACCGCTAGCCATAGGCCTCTCAAAGGGGTCGCCACTATGACCGGGCTTATGTTTCCCGTATCCAGCGACTTCCTTCGATCTTGACTATGTCGTAATATAATAACTAAATTTATTTAAAACTAAAGTTTTTTTAGAATGCACGAAAAATACATACTTTTTATCATTTTTTGCCTATGCCTACGTCATTACTGAACCTCATGAAATAATGCTTGATAAATAAATTTGATAATATTACGTGTCTTTTATTATGATTTTTTTCTATTGAACTGCGATAGGCTTATAAAATTTGACTGTACGAAGTCTGTCGAAGCAAATATTTAACCCCACACCCACACAGAGGCAGCACAGTTTTTGGCTCATTTCCGTACAAATTCCGGGTCCAGCGTTTGTATGGAACCGCACGGACGGACGGCTGTTGTTTCAGCAAAAAGCGTTAACTAATTCACACAACAATAACAACGGAACCGGCGTAGTCGTTTGATTGAGGTCACAAAGTTTTACAAGCGCGCCACGCCCCGTGTCTCTTCCAGTAGCCCGTTTTTCTTCGTCTGAGTATAATGTGGGACGTTTCTACGTTGCGGCCGAATAATAGTGTTTATTGTTGCTTGAGGATGTTATGCATTTGCTTAAAATAGGTTTTATATTTTTTTTATTATAAGTTAAATGTGTCAAAAGCTTATCCAAAAGATCGTGACAATAAATCTTGTGCTGCCCCATCTAGGGACTTCCCCCGACCTTGACATTGTCTACCGGTTCGTGGTCGCAACTTAAGAATCCTTGGGCCGTGACGGTCGTCGTTTTTACCAGCGATGTTTCCCCCTTACTGTCACTTCAAACGAGCTATTCTTCGAACTATGTCCGCGATTCTTCCGCGTACCTCCTTATTCGATCTAGCAGCGGAATTCCAAGCAAAGCCCTATTCATTGCTCTCTGGGTGACTTTCTTTAAGTGCCCATCGCCAACCACCACATCTCAGATCCATATGTCATCACCGACAGCACATACCCGTCAAAAACCCTCCGTCAGACTTAGTACACGCATAATTACGTATTTATAGTACGTTGGAAAAGACTCACTATATTACGTTTACTTGATCACAAAGAATAATGAAATCCATTTTATTTGCCAATCGCCAATTGTATTCTTTTGAATGAACCATATAATTATTACAATTACAAAGTAACATTATTCAAAAGTCTAAAAATTGTTTACTTTATTCACAAACCACTTTGGATACAGTGAAAACACATTTTAATCAATTTTATTCAATATTGTTTAACTTTATACACGACGTTGTCTTCAATATTAAGCAAAGTATTCTATTAATCTTAAAACAGCCGTGTCATTGTCATTATTTATATCTAAATGTTTTCAATCTCTCTAAATCCTCTTGGAATGACTTTATTATTACGTCTATCTAAAAAAAAATTAGTTAAATACAATAATAAATATAATAGCCCTGTGCATTACCAGGTTCAGGTCCTAAATTTTCTTTTAAAATGTGTAATGAATTAACCTTTATATAATAAATATAACAAATAAATGTAAAACAAAAAATTTTTAAGTATCATTTCATTTCCTTAATATATATATTACCGGATAGATATCTATCGATGTTAAGGTAAGATATGTATTAATCTATAATATTGTGTTATAGTTTATTAATATATCTTAATGTATTACAATATTTCTATTTTTTGGTTACTGTGAATAATCCCTTTATTCATATGTTTGTATATACTTAAATTAATAAAATAACTCAATGGCATAGGAATTAATCTAATTAAAAATTGATCCAGATTTAATAATACTAGAACGAAGACAAGACTACCTATTTCGACCAACAGTGTGTACAGTTTTGCAACTATAAAATATTTTTCAATAATAAACAGTACTTATACTTAAAGTCTCTGGTATCTTCATATAATACAAAGAACTTAGGTGAAGGATATTATTTTGACGTAAGGACCAAAGACACGTTGTCTCCGTTTGGCCGGAGCTCCTACGTGATGTCGGAATTGTTAGCAATAACACCGGGCACGAACGACGCGTCGACGTAGCGGGTGGGTTGTAATTAAAAGAAAAATAAGCGCTATTCATAAACGTCGGACTGGGATAGCCGACTCGTGGCGGAATTATATCGCCGCCAATCACGGATGACCTCCCTTCCTCACCGCTCCGCCTAATTAAAAACGACCCGGCGCGTCGACCGAACGCCTCAGCACAGGTCAGCTTACGCTGGCGAAGGGGGCTTTATCGCAACGGCGCGTTTAATCTAGCTCTTAGGTCGGGCAAGGACGTGAGGTTTACTTTGCGCCACCGTGCCTGATTAAGTGTACACTGTGATCTTACGAAAGACACTTATGACCGCACCTACTAATGCTGTCTTAATGAATAGTCGCCTAAATAATGAGCATTGTCGGCTTTGATTTACAGCACGTCTCGGCAGGGGTCACGTTTCAAATATAGTACTTTGGAAATATCATAAATGGGAATTTTTAACAAGTATTAAAAATTATTTCCTACAAATGTGCATGTCATTGACATGTGGTTTTAGCAGAACGATACGACATAATACATATCCACCGAAACAATGAATTTATTTTAAATCGAACTTTCCGTTTTTTCGTTACATTATTTTTGCATAATTTACCAATTTATAGCAGTTAATTGGCCGCCGCCGTTGTGCGACTTAAAACCACTCGGTTATTTTGGTTATATTGGGTCAGCTGGTATGTTAAAATAGATCCTATTTAAATCATTCCTATTCTCAAAAACTCAAAATCCGTCAAGTTATTTAAGTAATTGACACGCCATTTTGTTCTTAATAAGGTTGAAAAATTATAATAGAATCAACGAACCGATTTCGGTATGTATGTTGTAGAGAATCTACGTATATGACATGTGATTGTCTTTCATTATCATACATTATAATAAAAAATAATCTCTGGATTGGATATTCATTATATATTTTATTTTGGTTGTTCTTTTAATTTTACATTGCGCTCTTAAATATTGCAAAATCATTTATGATCTTTAATTATAAAGGATTTTGTAAAACAATGGAAGACCTAGGTACATTGCCCGATAATCTCCATAAAACCTCCGAACGAGTAGGCTTTGAATAATATGAGAATTTTAAATAGAATATATTGCGTAAAGTAAATGATCCTTAGTATTACACTGAGAAAAAAAACGTTGTTTTTATTACAACAAACCTCACGGTTCGCATCGTGCGCTAATTAAAAAGGAAAGAAATGAACCGCAACCCCATCCAGTAGTATACCGTCTCGACCCTTTAATCATAGAGATCGTATATTAGCGGTTGGCTTACGCCGATCTTCTTCATCAGAAACTCAGGATACGAGGGGTCGCAGAGAAACCACTGCTGCGTACTTAACTAATACGAAAGGGAACAAAAAGAATTATTACGTACAGTAACGCACAAAATCATTTTATTATAAATTTGAAGACAATTTGGAAGTCCACGAGGACCATATATCTATAACTGAGTCCTGTATTTATTGTGGAGTTTACAGTGGTTTCGTATAAGCAGGTTATAAAGATTACTCTCAAGTAACAGAATATTACGTAGTACTTACAATTTGGTGAGGAAAAATATTAATAACACGCTAAAGCGTAAAGGGTCAAAGCCGATAATGACGTGGATTACTTTACTGAAACGAAATTCTGGTCAAAGTTTATAGTTCATCATCATCACCATCATTTCAGCTGAAGGATGCCCACTACTGGACAATGGGATCGGAGATAAGCGACCTGCATCCAGCGTTTACCGACGGCATTAACATGGTTAAAGTTATCAACGCGAGTTCGTTTTCTAATGTTTTTACGATTAAAAATACTGTTGCCTATGAAAATTCAGGTAATAACACCTTGACAGAACCTTAACAGACGTGCTAACCAGACTATCGTGCGTTTATTATTTAATAAAAAAAAAAAACCAAAGTTATTAACTTACAAGTGATACCTCAAATTTCTGATTCATACCGCCACGTGTCCCAGACACTGTGAAATCCGCCAACGTTGCCGAAAGATTTTTTATGCAGGCCGCTTTCCAACTGGTTCTAGTGGAAATCTTTGCGAGAGTGGAGATAGAGGACGAGGAAAATCAACCTGTCGACATAGAACGACTGATAATAAAATAATGATAAATATAATACTATTAAAAGTAAATAAAAATATAAAAAATTATTGATGTCACAAATATGAAGTAAGCGCGCATGACTACCGCGGTAGACACATTATCCTTTACTCATGATAAAGCCGGCGGCTGAGAAATAACACAATAATGTTGTTTTTTGTTATGAGGTCTACATGTACCTTTTATATATCGTGTCACGTCATTTCACAAAAGGGATTATTCGAAAAGACTTTGTAATATAATTGTCCAGCTTTTAATAATACTGAGTAATAAATAAAATATGGTATATTACTTTAAGTTTTAATTAGTTAATGTTAGTTAATACAGAGACGACTTAAAAGCAATATATAACGTGATCAATTATTAATCTGGATTTATTATAGTGTACTTGGAAGAGCGAGCAAACAAAACAAGCGTTATACTCGTTAGCTATATTTATGTGTGAATAGAAATGAGTGATGACTATAAAATATTCCGTACACCTTTTTCAGGTTTAATATATTGTAAAGAAATCCCTCTGGTCGAATCTTCTCCTTGTATAAATACAGTGTTGCGTTGTAAGCAGACCTTTTGAAATTGGTGGGACGGAGAGAATTAAAATCTTGCGTAGTAAAGCGCTGCGCAGGATCTTATACTTTAGTCTTGATACATTACAATTGGCAAGACAAACATCCCTACCAACATATCAACGTAAATATTCGTTCAAAGAATTTTCTATTTTTAAGAAAATACTGACAATCAAATATATTATATATAATTATTATTGTAATATTTTAAATTGAACTGTGTATATACAGTTGTCAATTTATCACCAGTTGTCGCAGGGGCAGCCCAGGAACCGTAACGTGACATTGTTCGTAAAATGGATTAAAAATTACATGTCCAAATCTTATCTCCCTGTCGTATCGGAATTATTAAAATGAGATGCATATACATCACAGGGATCGCATCTGGATATAAGCGATTATAGTAAATAGAATGTTTTCATGTTTCCATTATTCTTTTCGGCATTATAAATAGGTTTATTTCGACTCAAAGAGACCGTACCTCGCTGTGTGCCGTGCTAATAGGATTTCTAATCGGGTTTGTAGTTTCCGCATATCGTATGTAACAGAAAAAATAGCTTCTAAGTACATAGTAAACATTTGTCTTAGAAACCATGGACTACTAATTAAAATTTACAACACGTCTATAGTTTTTTTTTTTTTTTTGTTTATAATGATAGTCCTACGCTTGAATATCAGCCCTACTGATGTTATATTTCAAACGCCTGAAGCTATAAATCTGGTACAAAAGTGAAATGAATATCGTCTTGTTAATTAAGTTTATGATAATAAAGTTTTTTACGTGTTTTTTATTATAATTAGATTGAAGATAATGTCTCGTATTTAGCTTCTATTAAAGGTCTATGCCAACCCTTTATATATTTAGAGATCATACAGTAATTACCCATGTGTATTGTTCGAAAAGAGGTTAGTCTAATTTCGGATATATCCATTGTCGAAACTAGATTAATTCCAAATATGAAATAAATATCGAATTCACTATATCTGAGCAATTTATTCGGCTTTAAATTGGTTTATTACCAGCAATTTTGGCTTGTTAATTATTTGTTAGCAAAAATGATGAACACTATTATAACGCTGTGAGGCAATTTGTATTTTGAATTGGCGTCCCGCGAGCATATGAAAAATATTTCATTAGGCCCAACTCGAAACAAATTACCGGGGTTCAGACAGTTAATAAATCAATGGTGCGTATAAATACAGTGTTTAACAGATTTCCGGGGAAATTTTAACTTAACAACCTTAATATACCAAGGGAAGGTATTATAAAAGGTCCTGTCTTGATCCCGGGGCCCTGAGCAGTGTCATAATGACCCCACTCAAGGGTCATGTTATTAAGTCATAAATCTTTATATATTCGCCGGCCGCAAATAAAACCGGACGGGGGACTGTTGGGGGATGTTTACAGACTCCAAATTGTTTCTGTTTAAAGCCGGCATTAAATTCGCAAACGATTCGCCGAAACGACGGTAGGGATTTCATAAAATTTTATATATTTCCGTTCCGTTGCGACCTGCAATCGGTTCTCCTCAAGCGAGCGGTTCACATTTAAACACGCTCTTTAATTTTTCATCCTATGTTGAAAAATGTTACGGACAAGTACAAAACATGATATTTCGTTTTAATTAAAGAAATAAAGCCGGAATGTGAATATACCGTTTTTTGAAAAAATATACTAAAGTTACACTCATTTTCGTTGAGCAGAATTAACTAAATTCATACATTCTCTGGTAACTCGTAACTATTCCTATACGTTTGTATATGAATCATATTGTTCGATAGGGAAATTATAAATTATATTTGTCTTATAGTAAATAAATACCAAGAGATGTTCATTTTATTTGTAATTGTCGTAAATTATTTTTTTTTCTTATTACGTAAAAATTTTCTAACAAGGAAATAGTCCGTGACGGTAGTCGCGTAGTAATAAGAATTAAACGTTTCAGACATAGGACTACCAATGCTTGATATACACAACCCCTATAATTTTTAAATAGGAGCGGTTGGATGCGGCCTATATCCATCATCTTTCGATGACTAACAACACCATTTATTTACTCTATGTGTGGACGTCAACGGCTGTACAAGCTTATACATTGTCTCTCCTCCAGGAACTTAGTCTTAACGGCCATCAGTTCGCTATATGGCCTGCCCGCTGCTTCGACTTGCCAATTCGCTGTGCGATGTCGGTTATTTATATTAGTTTACAGATGTCATAATCCCTGGTTTGGTTTTTGAGGGAGACATCGACGAAGTTCTCTCTATAGTTCGTTAAGAGCCTGAGCTTACTAAGGCCTATGAGCGTCCCAGTTTCAGTACCGTAAGTCATCACGTAACATAACGTAACGTAGCCTTAATTGATATATAATTGACTTAATTATCTGTGGCGTACAAGGATCATTTAACATCAAATGAATAGGGGTCGTCTTTTGTAAATAATTATGTACGCAAATATAAATATATACAGACACAACATTTTTGTACATAGGTACAAAATTAGAACGATCGAAACCATTTTGTTACGTATAGAATGGCAGCAAAAAGTTACTGTTGGTTCGAAGATAAAAGTTGATTAATAATACCACTTGTTTTCTGTCCGTCAATATTGTAATAATTTGATGATTTAAAAGCTTCCTTTAATTATTTTAATATCATTATTTCTTCTTTCAGGTACATTACAAATAGTGAAGAGCGAGGAAGAAGATCAGGGCAAGTTCGAATGCGTCGCTGAGAACTCTATCGGAACAGAGTTCTCTAAGCCTACGTCACTGTATGTGAAAGGTGAGCTCTGCATTTATTCTTAATTATTTTGAGTTAGGCTTTTTAATATTTGAATAAAATTTATTTTTAGGTTTCACATAATAGCTTAATTAATTTCGCAAAGTCTTGTTTCAATTTGTTACTAAGACATTAATAATACTATTATATTACTTGCTTATTGATATTTATAGGCAAAAATTAAAAACTAAAGGTATATCTTATATTAACTTACAACCAATAGCAGGCTAAATCTCTAACAGGGAATATACATTCTAGTGTCTTTTTCGGACGTTCTTTTTGTGGCATCGATAGTATGCCTATAGACTGTATAATTAGTAATCTTATAAATAAATTAATTAATTTTGTGTTTGATGGATGCTGGCTGCTGTTAAGCAACAATATTAATTTGCAGCGCGTGAAGTGTCAAACTCGCGAAGTTTATAGTTAACTGTTTAATGACAGTAAAGACTTTTTATTAGATTTTCCTTTCTGCGTATTTTTCTACTTTTTAAACGAATGGAACCTTTTACAAAACATTTTAAAATTTAAGCAAGTGTAATTAATTTTATGATGAGGTAAACCGTAGTCGCATCGGTATTAGCGCATACAAAACTTATCGCACATTTTCGCCTCACATTTCATTGACTACTGCTAAATATTTTTTCAATATCTCGTATTTTTAACACTCTTCCGCACAGATAATTTAATTTAAAGCAGTTGCAATATAAACGCGTCGGCCGCATTAAAGCACAGCTGAATGGGTGGGCGGATGCTGCGGCTGTTACTTAATGATCTTCGGTCGGCGTCCCGCCTGTGGTCAGCTGATTACGTTCCTCTCGTTGTGTATAAACGACCGCTGGGTTCAATGACCGTGATACTGGATCACCGAGTCACTGGTTCTTGGTTAACATCCACGTGTAATTCAACCTTGCTCTTCGAATTCATAACTCAGAATATTTTAATTAATAAGTAATTGTAAGCAAGTATGTCTTTGTTTGTGTTTTATAATAAATCGTGAATGTCAAGTCAGTATTCGTTATATACACTACTCGTAGATTTCGTTTATATTGACTTAGCAAATATTCATTTAAAAATACATATGTGTCTAATTGGGTTATATTCTGTTCTTATAACGATTATGGGTGAGAAGAAAACTTAGGGAAACGTCGATGTCGTGTCAATCGTAATATCAGTCGCTGACTTGATTGACCACTTCGGTACTGGCGTCGACTACAGTCGATGTCAACAAGTGAAAGCCCACAGCCGCCTCTTATCTGCTGCAACACTTAGAGCGTCTTTCTCTTTAACACACTTGTGACGTGACTGCTTTACATTACAACCTGATGCAGATACGTATTAGGTTCACCTAATGTTATTATAATAAACTGTCATTGCAGAGAAAGGTTAAAATTTCTTGCTGTGCACGTTCATAGTACGGCTGTCGACTATAGTTGACGCTCGGCTATGTGTATGGTTTTGTAACCAACAAGCGCCGTACAGTAGTGGTTAAAGTAATCGATTCGTATGTGTACCTGGAGTGAACAATTAAAACTAAGTAAGCCCAATTTTAAGATCGAGATCATTCATCGAATCCAACTCGGCTATGAAGCAATCGGGAAACTACAAAACATCTTCTGGATCAATATCCAGCTAATGCCTTAAAGCGAATATCTACGACTAATGTGTGTTACCAGTGATGACTACTGTCGGCCTTTATTAACTCAAAATAGCTCAACGTACAATGGAGAGGGTATGCTCGGAATTTCAGTAACAGATCGAATAAAAGAAGGAATAAAGAGGAAAAAGAAAAGAGAGAGGTAAGAGAGCCAACATGTTATGCAGAATATATCGCCCAAGGGGCCTTTGGGTTCAGGAGTAGAGATCACAGATCGGCAAGCATAGCTTGGGACGTCCACCCACAACTTGGACAACTGACTTTATCAAGTCATCGGAAGATGTTGGATGCAGACCGCTTCCTACGAATCTTATTGAGAACCTATAAGGGAGGCCTATATCTAGCAGTGAACATGTTATTACCGCTGTAATAATATCGCAATATATATGGGCTGACAATGACGATATTGATCTTTTTAATCCCATTGACTTAGCTCAGCGAAATGAACTTTAGTTGCTTCGTCGTTTTTATTAAACCTGTTCAAGCTCGACACAAGGCTTTTTACGACATATAAACCGTAATATCAAAGATAAAAACAAAGATGAGGTAAATTAAAAAGAACACCTCCATTACAAGAAGATGAAAAAAATCTGTATTCCTTTATTAGAGCCGGGACAGACCACTTTCAACGCGGCGGACGCCCTGGCGGAAATAATATACGCAATATATTCGCAGATAGTGTCGCGCCACACTCGTCGGCTCGCTAACTATCTGGCACGTTTAGATAAGTGCGACCGTCCGCGTCGTGCCGTTACATTTGTAAGAGCACTCACACACCTGCAGTTTCATTTGGACTCACTTTTCGTCTAGGTGTATAATTTTTCATAAAATACTTTACATCATTGCAGCAGGGAAACATCTGTCATAGTTTTATGGAGATACATATATATCTCACTCGTTTCGTGTTAAGAATGCAGTGATTTGATCGTTAAAAACTAAATCGTTCCTCATCTGAAAGTCAAGTTCTCAGTGATCAGTTGAAATCATACTTTGGAACGAAATGTGGAAAAGGTGGAAAGTGGCTGCAATGTTAGCTGTAGAATTTCTACCAATTATATGTTAATAACACCCGAGGTTCGGCTATCACACCTACAAAAATTGATATCATCATCATCATCATCATCTCATCCACACACCATACACTGCTGACCAAAACTGAACCAGCATTATTATTATTATTAATTTCTAACAGTCCCACATTATTTATAGATAACTAAAATAAGTAATAAATTGTTAAAATTATTTTATTAAAAAATGACTAAAGATTAGCGCATATTATGAGAGGTTTGTATTTAAAAATAAGAATTTGTTCTTAAATAACTTTAAAATGTTTATTTATGCGCCAAAGACAAGTATTCTCGTAAAAAATTTCAAAAATGAATTGTCATTTTACCGTGACAGAAAGCAGCATGAAATTTTAAAGCACTCAAATTGTTTTTGTTTACTTTTAAAAAGCTAAACCTTTTATATTCAATTAACGTTTTCATAAATAGAACCGTATTTCGGTATAATAAAAATATATTACACTTTGAATTTGCTTTGTTTGTCGCTAATTAATACTGTTTTAGTACGCGAGCGACTTATTTATCTATAGGTTCCTTTTGAGAAGCATCAACCAAAAACTCTTTCAAGATTTTTTATAATATATTCATGTCCAACATTTATTATCAGAAAAAAATGGCTTACACTGTGTTAGAGCTTGATAACTTTATAAATTTATCGCGTGATAATTATTAGGCGTTACAATACAGATTACTTTAAAAGCATATTTTAAATTAGATTCCGATTGAACTCCTCTATTACATTCTTAAACATAAAAACTACGAGACTTCCAAACGCGGCCTGATCTAAGAACAGCCCACCAAAAAACTCTGGTTTTTCCGGAATCACCTTTACAATATCCTTAAAACAGTAGATAGAGTAATATATTCGCAAACTTAAAAAAATTGTTTTTGATGAATAAACCTTTTAAATTTATTACATGATCATTTATAAACATAACATGAAAGTGTCTTGTGTCGTACACAGTTGCTCATATAAGAATTACTACTTAGAATCTGAATTTCTAGTGCTAGTCCTGAGAACATAGCTATCTTGTTTATATTCATTTATTACTATTTGTGCATATATTGTACCTTGCGTCGTGCTACGCTGCTATGAGGCGATCTCTGCTCGTCTCGTCACGTAATGGTTCAACAATATTTATTTTAGTAAACACTATTGAGCCATGGTAGCCCCGCGGTACAGGACTAAAACTTGCGATCGTAGGTCGCGAATTCGATTCCCGGGATATATTCGTTTATTGCCGCTGCTCATAAAAATTACTGCGCACCATAATACCTGTGATCGCCAACTCACTTGCCAAGCGTAGCGATTATGGTATATCTATCCATAGATATGTTTGCGAGAGGCCAATGCCTTGCAGTGGGTGTTTATGGTGCTGGAACGACAACGACGAAACTCAATTATTCAATTCTTTAAGGATGCCGATCAATATAGGTTAAATATCTTTATTGATTCCTCAATTCATATCAATCGTTCAGCTTCTATTTACGAAGGTATTTCTTAATCATTTCTATCTAATAATTCAACAGAGGTTTGTTTAACTTTTACATTTACTTACTATTTTTAACATTATTTAATTTTTGTCAAAAACAAAATATTTTTGTGAACCGTAATGGGTTCTATATAAAATAACGAATGCAATCTTAATTATTAAATTCAATCGAATTAAATGTTTTATTTATCTATTAACAATTTCACTGTTCAGTTTATTTCAATTTTTGAATTTAAGTTTTTATGTATGAGTCCGCCGCGTATTAATTAATTAATCTTTATCGTATTGTATTGCTTTTTAACAATCTAAGTGTAAGGTGCATGGGGAAGATTAATGATAAAATATTTTATTGTATTAAAATTAGAGTTTGCTTACAGGCGGACTTAAGATATACTATTTGTGTTATGGTACCGCTCAAGGATTTATAGATGACTGTAATTCAAAATATTCCCCGGACACTGACGAAGCTTTAATTGTAATTTACGTTTACAAGTCTCCATTATAAGGGTATTAGGACGAGGTGGGGTTGAAATGACCTGCTATTAATTCAGCCGTTCGTTTGTCTTGGCGCAGAGCTTGGTCACTTGCCAGGGCGTCGATCAAAGTATTGTTATTAATGGTTATTGACATTAGCTTCAAGTTCAACAACTGCCCGGCTCAATAAATGGACGGGTTCGCCGGATTGGAACTCGCTTGCCGCCGCTTCACGCGAAACATTCATTACGTTGATTCGAAGCGGCTGAGTTATAATGATTAGATATACCCCTGACACTTTTTATTGCAAGTATTAGAAACGTGCTGATTTTATTTCCATGTCTTTCTTTTATTGCACTACCTTCTAAAAATAATCTACCTGACCATATGTATACAAACTTATTAATAATATGTGAAAACTTAATCCAGTTATATTACATAGTATACGTCATTACGTGCAATGCATTTGTTATCACGTGAAGTGAAATATACAGTGTTATTGGATAAAGATGTGCAATGATTTCTAGCAGTACAAAGTCTGAAAGGACGTAGTTATTAATAATTAATTTTAATATGTAGTAATTAGAATTTTGAAAACGCTTTTCCTTTCATTCGGTATCTTGTCGCATGTATATTATTATTACGTTATTTATTATTTCTGAAACAATTATATATACATTAATATATATTAATTGTATAATATACATTAATTGACGGCCAACGTTTATTAACTCCTTCAAAACTTTTACACCTTTAACTAATTAGGATTTATTTTTTATCTTTACTTAATATGTTGTAATTTTTCTGGTAAACAAACCAGTATTTGTGGGATATTTTAATACTTATTTTAGCGATTGTTCCTGCGATTGTTGGAAGGTATAATGTAGTCTTTGTTTTCGTTTCATTATTCGTGAAGCCATTGTCGTTGGCATTGGCGGAAACGTACGGGCTCTTGATTGTAATTTTCTTTCTTTGATCTTCGTTAAATAAGCAGATGTATTTTTTATTCGTGACAGGTCCGTGTCTGAATTTCATTCTACGTAATGGTGAACGCCGTGGAATAGTATTATTAGAATTTACTTTCAGGTACAGTCCGCTGTACAGTTATCTATAAAACATATGTCAGGTATTCGTTGATTCTTATTAGTATAATTTTGTTTTTATTGATCTCTCACTGCTGCCCATATAGAATTGAATATTCCGCGGGTTCAAGGCGGCACAGATGGTGTCTAGCCTTACGACTTCTCTCTGATAGTGAAACTAAACGGTCCCTGGGAAGATTCTCCGCTTGGGTCGCTATGCACTAACATTTCACCGAATTAAGAGGGCGCGGAGTTCTTTGATGCTTCGGCGGACGCTTCATAGTGTAACCACGCCCAGGAGCCTCCACGAAAGGACTTCGGCTTGAACCGTCACTCGTTGAAAATACCTGATTAGCATTATGACTCAAAGACATAACATACCACGACTTCATAACACTGCTCATAACACTACTACCACTTCTGAAAGCGTTAGCATTTAGTTATAAGTAGCTGTAGAAACTCCAGCAACGGTTCTTATCTCGTATGATCTTGACACAACCAAGCGGTGCCCTTATACACAACTACCCATATGAAAAGATAACGCGAGGCAATCTCCTACTAGCGCCATCTATTAGCGCCAATCATAACTGAAATGAAACTATGTGGTCTGAAATAAACTGCATAACTGTTCAATATGAAAAACCATTGCGGAATGCTTTTATGGATAGAATTACATGACAGACGCGGACATACACCTGCAGGAATAATATCATGAAGGGTTCGTACAGTCACGCAGCGCATGAGAGTTGCGGCGAAGTTTCTCAACGCGCTGCACTTTAGAAATGACACGAAGTAATTTATCCATGAACATGACGATTATCCTCTTTTCGCGTAAACAGTGTCGTCGGTCGAATTAGATAAATAAGGCGATAATATTCATATATAACATAGGTTATATTACATAATATACATAGGTTAGCTGTATGTGTAGCAACTATATTATCGTCTCATTATAACAATTTTCATTGATAGTTTAAATTCAAAGTTATACGAAAGTGATACGACTTTTAATCGCGTTTCAAAATATTACATACTAGTATTTATTCGTTATTTTTTATTCTTCTTTTAAGGCAAATGTACGCCCACTGCAAGGCCTCATTATTTATTGTATTATTATTCGAGTGATGATCAGTGATAGATGCGTGACGTGCTATTTGCTATTTGATGTATTTGATGTTGTGCTGCTAGCCGGTCAAGGCTTTGTACAGCTTCATCGAAATTGAGCCCGTAGAAACAGAGGTCCACGAACTAAAAATTTTACACTGGGGATCGTACCTCAGTTACGGCGAAGACGTCTACACGCGGAGAACTATAACCGTATAGGTGCATAGTGTAATGAGTGGGGTATTGAGTATGTAGCACGAAACGAGGACTACTCGTCGGTCGGGAGAGACACGGGCCTCTCCGGACCGCCCTCGCCTGAACGCGTGTTAGGCAGACGCGGCCGCCGTGTCATGTGTAGGTGTAAGATGCGACGTGCAGAACCCTCACTTTATAGATGTAGTCGACATAGTTAAAATCGCAAAAAGTCGCTGAAACCCAATACCAGTCATCTTGGCGATTTTTGGAGGAGGTCTAAGACTTGCTGTGGCTGTCTAACGGTTAAAATGATGATGACGATGATGACATATTATTATTAAGTCAGACATTATTAAGTATCGATGTTTTTTTCTTCTATTCTTTGATCACATATTTATAAGTCATTATTTATTCTTTTTAATAAAAAGAGATGAATAGGTTGTAATAGGATTTCTAACTATGTAAAAGAGTGATAAATTATTTTTTATGCGATCATAATTCTTATTGAGTCGCTGGAAAACAGCTCGCCGTGACACGTGAGACGCGTAAGTGAAATTTATGCACGGCGACGTTATGATCGCTAAATAAAAAGCAATGAACATATGCCATAAATAGCCCGGAAAATATATTTGAAAGAGATATTTTAAGCTTGTGCCTCCACAAGTGCGTAAAAGAGACAGCAGAATAAAGGCTCCCCCACACAGACGCGTTATTATAGATCAATAATAGCGCATAAAATATTTTTCTTATGCACTATTGTATTATTTTCGGTAAATACAAGATTCCATTTTTTTATGTTGTAAATATAATTTTTTTGCTAAAAGGATGAAAGTCAGAAAATTCTACGAAATTTGTATGTACTTTATTAGTTTTACTATATAAATAATTTAGTTTTTAACTCTTTTGTAAAATCACTTGTTTCATTTTCGTTATTATTACAATCTAAAATGACGATATTTATATAAAAGTCACAAAAAAAATATTTCCTCTATTGAGAGCGATAAAACTTTAATGGAATTGTGGTTAACTGTTCAGCCCCCAATGTAACCAAGTAAATCGACAGAGAAAACATTGTCTAAAATCTCTTGATTTTACTAATAACTGAAGCTAACATAGACACGAGACGAGTCTACCTTTGACTTTGTCTACTCAACTGAATGGGTGATTATCTCCAGAAGGCTTTTATGAAAATGCGTTTAAACGACGGCGCGTCAGAGGCCAAGGTCGGTCGCACTCACACAAAGAGCTTTAATTTCAACTTGAATATTTAGTGAATTACAATATTAAGCAAAATTTAACAACGGTTAACACGAGAGGTTTTAGGATTATGAAGTGACAGCTTTCATATTCTTGTCTGTGATTTACAAACATGTGTCCGTGGTTATATAGATGTAGATGGAACAAGTGGAGTATTCACATAAATCGTAGTTATATACTTATAGTTTATTTGGTTGGTAAACAGTAGTTTCAAAATAATGAACTTATGCCGTTTTAAGGATCTATAATTGTCGTTGCAGGTCCTTGTTAGTCCGTGCGAACAGCGCGTTCGAATTTACTACTCTTCTCAAATTGCCGCTGAAATCAATATACACTATCAATTAGAAATTAATGGTAGCCATGAATAACTATTAGTTATGTATTGGACTAATTTATATTGTATCGTGGCTTAGATACACGATATGTTTAGGCCGTGTGCATACATACTCATATATATATATATATATATATATATATATATATATATATATATATATATATATATATATATATATATATACAATGGTATGTCTAAATATCTGCCATAACTTCCGCAATAACTTCGTATTTTTTTTATATTATTAACACAAGACAAACCAGGAATCCAACTGGTAGCAATGTACAGTCTGGCCGAAAGGGCATACCTAACATTCCAGTCATATTCGGTGTAGTACGATGCTGTAGAAGATCTAATAAGTATATCACCACGCCTCTGACATCTGTCACTTATAATGATATGTCATTTGTATAGCAATGGTTGTTTGCATCTATTTGGCAACAAAATCAAAGACCTGGGTAAACTTATTGAAACCGCCATATCCTTTCTATTTCATTAAAAAAGTCAAGGAAGAGATTATTTTATTGTCTCATTTCCTTGTCGTGTTTTCGCCATAAAGGTGTTTTTAACCATGGACTAGACATCCAACCTCCGTCAATGTCAGAAGTGTGACACCCTTTTTTATGGCTAATGTTTATTTACGTAAACAATTTTATTAATATTTTTATATATTTTTAATCATGCTAATAAATTGTTTTTATTACGTAAATAATAAACATGTTTGGAACTAGATATTTTAAGAAGACACCATAGTGCCTATTACTTTAAATACATATATTTTTATATTTACATTGTTAATTTGCAAGAGAAATTGGCTCTTATATGCCTATAATTATACTGTGTGATTGATTATAAATATAAAATCCTTAAAGAATTGAAATTATAACACTTTTTGCAGCAAAACAAAAGCTAAAACTTTTACACCTATTTTCTATCACTGATTAGAAAGTTTTCACTCTGAAATATGTAACGTTACTATATACACAGTACATATAGTAAACAATAATAAATTTTAATATGAATTAATCCAAATTTTGAAAACTCTTTATCTTATTATATTATCATTACATTATTTATTATTTCTCAAACAATTGATGTTTGAACAGGGTGTACCATACATTAATTGACAAGTAATGAACAATACATTCACCACATTAAAAAATTTATATCTGTAATCTATCACCCTCTACATTGCTCCTAAAAATGAACTGTTTTATCGCTAAGAGGAATTTCTTCCGGGCAATCTATATATATATAATCACATATATTATAGTGTAATCATTAAAATTTAGTAATTAAAGGTTTAAATAATTACGAAATTACTTTAGTTAATATAAATTACGTTTTTTGTTATTTTTAGTCAAAATCTATAATTTATTGTTACGTACAGCAAAATCTCGTTAGGCAGGCCTTCTTCGTGGGCGTTTTCACTATTCAAAGATAATAAGCAATAAGTACACACAATAATATAAATAATTCCAATAGATATCCATAGTAATATCCATTGTAAATGCCGTCAAATGGACTAATAAAAAAGTAAAATAGATCTTATTATTATTATCTAAATTTGTTGAATAATATCGCCGAAGGCTTTTACATAAGCCGCCTCCGCCGCGATCGGTGTTTTTGAGAACCTAAATTACAAAATAAAAAAATAACTCAATGAATAAAAAATATATTTAAATGTTGGCATTCCGTTCTATGGTAAAGGCCGCTTTTCGCATCTTTTTGTTTCGTCTTTCACTTTCGTTACAAACATTGTAATCGAGTAACACTTTTCAATGTGGAAAAACTTCATTTAATTATATTTTTATGTATATTTGTTTTTTTTTATATTTGACACTTGGGAACGTATCCCTTATAATCTCATATAAATCAGAATTCCGTATATTCACGTTTTCTATATTCGCGGCATATTTATGCATACATATTTATGCATACACGGCATATTTATATACCCCGCAAATAAAGAGTTTTTAATATACAACATTACTAAGGCACACAAAGATAAGACTTAAGTTTGGAGCTAGTCTAATGTGTGGGATATTTCATCTAGCGCAACGAGGCAAAGATACTATATAGCATATCAAACTAGTTTGGTTTATAATCTGATTAATCGATAATTTCTAGGTTCTTGATAATTATTGTCAAAGAAGGCATGGCAGGAAATGATCGTGGAACATTTACTTTTGTTTTTAGGTCAATCGAAAGAGATTTCGTTTAAATAATTCCGCTAATACTTTTTCAAGTTGTGATAAAACAAAAGTAAATTGCATCTCCCTTCATTACTTCTTCGCCCGTCAAAAATATTAAGCGACTGGAGAAACATTTTTCGCCTCGTCTAATTTTAATTAATCGCAAAAACAAAGTACGAAAACGCTTCGGAAGTTTTTCTGGAAAAGAATAATTTCGTTTAATACAACGAGCCGTTGCGTGTAATCGAAAAGAAAAAGCGGAATGACAACGGCCTTAAGTCGGAGCTCTGGTGCACCGATGCGGCCGTATGTAACTACAAGGAACCATATGTTTATATATATGATAGGATAATGTGTGATAAATAAAACTTATCAGAAAATCAATAGTTTCAGAAATAATAAACACGTAATATATAAGCGTAATAAAATAATCATTTACAAAATTCGTATTACATATCCGAAATAATTTTTGTTTTGCTATCTATCCCTGCAGACGTTGTGCTGCCAGAAGATGGCACATTCCAATAGAATAAATAAATTAATGTAACATGTTTTTCCATTAGTGACTTTATACAGGTGACTGGAAATATATTATGTTTGTTATCCCGTCTTTTTTTGTCCACTTTGCTTTAGTTGTACCGCCAGCAGTAGACAACCGAGCAGTACCAAATATGTTATTTATTGTTTTTGGTTCGTTGTACGTAGAATAAGCTCCGGTAACGAGAAGTCTTGAAGTGTTGTTTAATTATATTAATTATAATTTACAAAATTCTTAGAACAAAGACATAAATTCTTCGTCCTATGTCGGTAACTTCCGTAACGTCGGTTCTTTTACGGATGTCTTCATTTCTGATCGGACCTCTTAATGAAACTCTGATCATAGTTTTCTCCATTGCTCTATCGGTGACCTTCAGTATTTTTATAAGGCATATCATAAACGACCGCGTCTAGGCTTCATAAATTATCACAGAACTACGGCTTCTGTTACGTTACCTAAAAGGTCCGTTTCAAAAATATCACTTATAAAATAGACATAAATAATTAAATTCGATGAAATAAATTGTGTTATCGTTTCATTCCACAACACAAGCGCCGCTGTCGGCCTATAACTTGCATCGTCAATAAAGTAAATGTCAGTAAAAGATGAAGGCGACGTTGGTCCGCGAGGTCTTGTGATCTTATCCGAGCCGACGCCAAACGCTTCTGTCGCACCTTAATTAATACAGCGCGGTGTTTGGGAGCTTCTGTTTTAGGGGTTATTTGTTTTAAGTAATTAATATCCTTTTAAAAAGAAAGATTAAAGTGGTAATTAGGTGCTGTGCTTAAAAATCATGAATTTGTTATTCCTTTGCATTAAATTATTTTCGTCAAAATCCCTTGTGCACCTTGATCAATATATGAGTAGTCTTTTAGTTTGTAGCGGAGGTAAATAATAGATATTTTACAATTGAAATTAATTTCATTCAACACAAAAATCTATATATCATAAACGCTAATACGTGCTGGATTTATGTGGTAGATAAAAGTAATGTATCTTTTCTAAGAGAAAGTTTATGCCCTCGCAGCGAGCTCCTTGTAGAAAATAATCTAACCTCTTTTGTGTAACGTCTTCTAAATAAAAAAATTGCCAATTTTGAATGACATCAGCTATAAAGCAGCAAGACGTCACAAGAGTTCTTTTGTTTCCTTGTGTTTAAGTTAGGCCATTTTAATCTTATCTACATTTTTCGAGTGATTTTTTTAAATTGTTTGTATTATGTTAGTATGTATAGTGACCATGTAATTATGATAGGCAAGCGCAACATAGGACGTCCACCTACAAAGTCACGTCATACAGACGATCCTGTTAAGGTTATGGGAAGAGACTAGATGAAGGCGGATCCCAACTGGTTTTATTGGAAAACTGTGGTGGACGTTTATGTCCAGTAGTGGGCGTTCTACAGCTGAAGAGCGCTTTACAAACTACTATTCTCAGCATTAAGTACAAAACTAATATTAATTTCAGACTCGTTGGTACCGATGTACGTACCTACACAAACAGGGAAAAAGTGTCCATAATTTCTGTAAATAAAAAAGGGATAGGGTTACATTCACCCTCACGAGTAATTAACTAATGTACAAGATTCTAAATTCAAAGTAATAACCCGCGTCAATATAACGTACAGCGAGTAGTTTCAAAGTCCCCCCACACTTTGTGATTCATGCTATTTTTATACAAAAAGAGGCTCGATTAAATACTAGGTTTGTGCGGCGATCCGTAACGACCACGGGCCCGCGTACTCTAATTAACATAATGGGGACCGGGCAAATGTTTTCCACCTTTATCTTTTCTTACTCTGTGGCGCTTACAAAACGGGCACTTGAGCTGCTCCGGCCGACCGCCCGGTTAGCCGCAATATTTAACGGTGGCGGCGCCACGCTACGTGGTCGCGATCTTTACTTGAAAAAAAATAATAATTATGCAAATTGCTTTTCTTGAAAACGAACGTTGAACGATTCTGCAATGCGAAAGTTATTAATGTTTTCTTTATAGACCGTACACGTTTAAAAGCTTTATCGTGTTTTATGTTTGATTAGATCAGCCACCACTTAAATAAGTTTTTGCATACATAATTATATTTTTGTCGCACTTTGAAAAACAGATTCATTATGTTGAACTCAAAAGTTTTTGAAGTCTCTAAATAAAAACCAAATAGAAGGTTGAACAGGTCTAAACATTACGACATACTCTCGTAAAGCTACTTATGTATAAAAAGGACCTATACTCTATAACGAGATATTTGTTTTTATTACACTTAAATCAACTATTTTCGGTCAATTAATCATATAAACTGGCTTCAAAAGGTTTGAATGTATAGTTATTTAGCTGTCAATTGATGTACAACCCCTTTTTTATAATTATACTGGAATAGGCGTTTGTCTTCCATCTCATCTGATGGAAAGTGTAGATGAAGACGAAGGTGGTACACGCCCATCCTAAATTATTGGTTTTCAAGATAAGAGCGTAATGATAACTTAAAGTTTGTATTACTCATATATTATTAAACAAAATTATTTACAAACTTTACAAACTTTGTACTGCTAAAAGTGGTTGAACTGTCGCATTTTAATTAAAAAAAAATGTAACATATTTCATAGTGATCACTTTATACAGGTTGATTGTAAATGGGTAGAACAGAGTTGTCCCTTTAAAGCTTTTTAATATTCGAATTACTACATTTTTAATTTTTTTTTGTTGACTGTCGTCTGTCCCTACAGACTTAATGCTGTTAAAAGTTATCGGCCTGACGAATTCATACACTAAATTATTTTAAGGTTGATGGGAAATAGTTACACCTATTAAGTTTAAAAGATGCTTGCTGACAAATGAGCTAAATTTATCTCTATAAGAAGCTTTATACCTACGAACACTGCCTTTAAGAATCATCACCCATGCTGAAGGAGTGCCGCAAAACAAGACGAGAGAGAAAGAGATATTAATATTAATCAACATCCTTATCGTAATTTCTTAAACTATACTTGAGTTTATTGTCAACAGTGAGACGTGTGGCGCCGCAGTTTTCGATTCCCCCGCCTCCAAAAACGGAAGTCATGCTCGGCGGGAATCTAACACTTAAATGTGTCGCCTTCGGGTCACCAATGCCGACCGTCAAATGGAGAAAAGGTAATATTTCTTTTTGATAACGTATTTTTCACAATAATTGTATTTTATTACTTAATACAATAATGCATTTATTCCTTCGGCATTAAGTTTGTCATTATACATTATTTAAGAAGTGTATAAATAAATAAATACATTTTATACACCAGATTTAATAAAGCGTGTTCCTACAAAACTGTGTTTTACAAGGGCATTTTCCCTTTATATTCTAATTATATACATATGGTGTCCTTTTCACATAGGGCTTACAAAATGGTTGACGCCGGAGGATAACCCGCCTTTGGGAGTAAACACTCTCATTCTGGAAGACATCAGAGAATCGGCTAACTATACCTGTGAAGCTGCGAGTGTGCTTGGCGTCATCGAAGCTACAGCTGAGGTCAAAGTGCAATGTAAGTTTATCGATTAATGATAACTTAACCTTTTTTTTATTGAACCTATTTTGATTTTATAAAGATTAAGCCGTCAATCAGTTTATAATCTGGAATTATTTGTGCGAATCCATTCCGAACAGATTATGCCGGTTAATAACAATTACCAATATCCACTCGATCCAATAGTCAAACTACATTAGACCTGCATTAGACGTATAAACCCATACGGTTAGACGGCGATTTGCATACGCACCGATAATTACCTGAAGACGTGCTGTATGCTAATTATTAGTTAAATACATTATAGTTACTTGATCATTTAAATGCTAATTGAAATGCCATCTGACACCACGAATGGCGCGTTCGAAACATCGATAAGTAACGCGGCACGGGCGAGGAAATCTATACCGCAACAATAGCCCCCGCAGCGAACGTTGTTTATAGACTGTTAACAGTTCGTAGTTAACTGAAGGCTTCTATCTAGTCCCTTTCATTACAGGATAAAAGACCCGACGCGAAACGTTTTTTATTCACTTTACCGTCTCGGCATAGAAATTCAACACAATGAAAACCTTTTATAACAATGTGATATATAATAAATGGAACTGCAGTGGATAAATGTTTATTATAACTAATAACAGTTGCAGACGTCGTGGTCCAACGTGATTATTCACAAAATATTATCACTTTGTCTACTTAATTACGTTGTTCACGGCGAGGCTACGCTATTCGAAATCGAACTCAATTTAAGTTAACTACATGCGGTTATTTATTACAGCTGTGATAACAATCCCGTACTTTACATGTTTTGTGTATACATACTATATCGAGGATTGAAAATAAATACAGCGTTAATGAGTATATTGGAAACAAATTAAATATTATATACATATGACACATGGTGTGGCACTGTGATTACTTTTATGCTTATAACATGGTCGCTGTTGAGTGGACTTTACAGATTCAGTGCGTTTGAGGGGGCAGAGCATAGATGGTGCTTAATTTAGATTTATTGTCTAGCTGGTAGCTCGTAGACTCCTTCAGGAGCCTCCGCACGGGCCGCTGCATAGTAACTTGTTACATACAGTAAGCTGCCGTGCTCTTACCTCGCATAGGCGGCCGCTTCTTGGAATTACCTGGCAAAAAGGCACCCCAGAGGGGACCACGGCGTTGGGGTCACTCAGAACGCATCGGGTAGGCCAGCGCATCTTGTGTCCTGACTAATATTTTTAATATTATGTAATTCAGTGTCTCAATTTATTACAAAGAAAAAGAAATGTTGTTATTTCATAGTAACAAATTAATGTTAGTACATTTTCAATTATTCAAATCGTGTCGAGTCGCGCGGATTTCATAATAAATTACTATCATAATTCACAATTGAACGGGCCGCTCCAACTTTCTCTGCGCCCCAGAGACAAACGAATGTCATGTTGAATAGTGATTAATTATTATTTTATGATTTAATTTCAATCTTTACCCAGATCCGAGTTTGTTGTTGCAATAGACCAACTATTAAAACTTTCTGATAACTACATATATATAAAAATATATATTCACTTGTTTAGTCATCTCGGCTGTCATGAACCAGGTGCGCTAGGAATTTGTGAACATTTGCTAATATTGGACCAAATTAAAACAAATGTTTTACTAAATAAGAAAAGTTATTATATCATCATTTGTAAAGTATGATAAGTTCTTTGGAAGCAATGTTATATCACAAATCCCACGTATCAGATAAATTGTATATTTTTATTAATTAGTCGTACGAAAATTTTGACATTGTAAATTTGTTATTAAGTTATAACTGGCTAAGTTAAAATTCAAAGTTAATTTTCACACTCTATTGTCGTTTCCCTTACTGCTGTGGATCGTGGATCTTTTTGACAATGTCAACCAATTGTCTCTGTTGATTCCGTTCTGTTGCTTGATGTATTGTAATACTAATTGGTAGCTTTAGCGCCTGCGATCTGGTCTGACCACGGATTAGTACTTCGACCTCGTAAAACGTTTTAATTTGTTACAGGTTATAGTCATACGTTAATATCTCTTTAAAGTTCATTTAATATCTTGACGACTATCTGCAGCATTGTCAATACATTGCGCCAGCATTTCAAAGATGTCTATTTTCTCCGAAGACATGATAATGACTTAATTTACTAACGATCGTTGTTTTTGCAGCATTACCGGGCGCACCAACTGAAGTCAGAGCATCGGAGATCACAGCTACAACGGTTCGTTTGGCGTGGACCTACGGCGGACCCGAGGAACCCCAATATTACGTCATACAGTATAAACCTAAATATGCAAATCAAGTGAGTTGTAGTAACTTTCACATGAATAATTGGAACAAATATCAGAATCATACACATACACCATTGTTATATTATCATTTTTATTATTAATACTTTTTTGTATACCATAGACCAGCGTTCCCCCAAACTTTTTTGTGTCGTAGACCCCTTGCCATGTTTTTCAGTGTTTGATAGACTCCTTACTTACCTGATATTGATTTCCTGTAAATTTCTAACTGTAGTGAAGTTTAGTGTTAAAAACTTAAAATAAAAACGCATGTTAATTTATACATTTATTAATTGAATTTAAATTAAAACTACTCAAAATAAAATTTTGTATCTGTTATGTAAAATATACGTAACATTAAATAAACATAAAATAAACTATAAATAAAATAATATAAGCAATAAGTCAATATTTTCAGTGTGAAGGATGAACCTGATGCTTTAATAATAAATTATCATGGACCCCAAATTTTTTTTCGCTGTCGTAGACCGCTTGCAGGTTGTCATAGACTCCTAGGGGTCGATATAGACCACTTTGGGAATCACTGCCATAGACCATAAATAGAGGAGAAAAAAGAAACAATTCATATGGTACACTCGGCGGTCTTATAACTCGATATTTACCAGACAATAGTTAATCTAAGCTGCAGTAATAAATATTTACACTTTAGATTAGTCTTTTTTTTAATCTTTTGTTTTATGTGTTCCTTCTTAAAACAATTTTATACTTCATATCCTAAAACTATATAAGTTGTTATTAAACATGGTCCGGTAAACGGGATAATAATTAATCCTTTTGACAATAATTTACAGGCCTTTAGCGAGATCTCCGGAGTTATCACTCAGTACTACTCGGTGACAAATCTTTCCCCTTACACCGAATATGAAATGTACGTAATCGCAGTGAACAACATCGGTAGAGGCGCACCTTCATCGCCTGCGGTCATCACGACGGGAGAAACAGGTGAAATTCATTTGATTTAATACTAACATAGAATAAATTTGATACAGGGCAATCTAATTTTAAATTTATAAAAGAAATTAAATAATAATTATTAATTATAAACACTAGATATTTTACCTCTCAATGCTTTAAGAAATTCTACGACCAATGTGTACCAGATATTACCAGTAATGAATTACGGCAGTGAAACGTGGTCAGCGATTTCGGGCAAGCTCACAGTTGCTACGAGATCGAAGAAATGTATATATCTGTAGGTAAACGAAAATAACTGAAATAACTCAGCGGATGTGAAAGTTTAGATAGTAGTGGTAGGCAAGCCACATAGTGCACCGGACAGATGATCGAGAGCTTGAGGCTTGTAAATGAAGACCAAGCCTGCTAAAACTCGTCGTACGACGCCGGTCCCAGGCCGCTTCCGTCCGGTGATATTGGAAATATATATAAGACAGATCTATATTCTGCAGCGGACGTAGACTGCAATAATGATGATTTAAAAAAAAAACGTTATTGTAAAAGCGTTTCTAATTTAATATGCATGTGTATTACTTAATTAAATAACTTGAGATATATTGAATTTATGATATTGTTTAAATGATTTCAAATTTCATCGATACATACGCTTCTTCCAGTTTTATTGGTCGCTTCGAGATTACCGTCTAGACATTATTTCATCGCTTCAAGTTATTTCTATGTATCTTTTGCTTTATAAGCTGAACTATGAGTTTTAAGGTGTTTTCTTTGGTCGTTTTTTCATGCCAACGTTATATGCTACGTGGCATCGGCTGCTTAATGTAAGTTCGGTTTTGAACTGAATTTCCGTGTTTTTCATTTTGTACTTTTTATTTGTTTGCACTTTTTGTGGTAGTTTTAGAGGATTGGTTTTTGCTCTCCTCATGCACCATTTCTTTTATAGGGTTAACTCCGACAATAAAGTATTATTTATGACACACGTGATTTCTGTTTTCATTTGCACCAAGTATATTTATAGATGTATTTGGATTATCGGTGGAGGGATTTTGCTTATTAAAAGTGTTTTCTTCTTGCACGCATTACAGTGGATTCGTTATATGGAGGCGCCAGTAAGTATTAAAATACGAAAATTGTGTGATAGTTATAACTATTGTAAATCAGTTCTCAAGTGTAGTAAAATGCAAATTTCTAGATTCATATTTATTTGTACTTTTTACATGTAAAGGAAGCACTCCTTTACATGTAAAAAGGAAGTAATCATTATGTTAATTTATGAAAAAAATTAAAATACTTTGTGCTTTGATAATTTTTTAGCAATTTATACATCGGGATATTTATTATTTGATAAACAAAGGAAAGGAAGAGGAAAGGAAATTAACTTTTTGGAAAATTATTTCATCTGAATGTCCTCCACATCTTCGGGAACATTTCACTATTGAAAGCGCCGTAATTTCTTCTCGAATGTTTTGCTTAAATTTAGCAAGTGTTTTAAGCGATTTAAAGAAGCCTACTCTTTTAGAGGAGGTTTTAGAAAAAAAATGCGGCGAATTTGGACTTTGTGGTGACCACTCAATATGGGCGACTCTTTGATATTTTATATATATATATGTTTCTTGGGAACATTTCTCGTACCACCTCTGTGCTGATGAGTGACCCATATTGAAATGAAGTCGAGTTGTACTAACAGAGCTCTTCAAGCTTTGCAAGAAGTTATTTAAATAATAAAAATGACTATAATACCCTTTTAAAAATCCAATACATAATAAGTGATATAAAATGCATGCACATGACGTACTATTTTTACAAGCGTAAATAAAAACCTTCGAGTTTTCGTCGTTAATATTTTTCATATTAACATAAAAAACGTACCCTACAATTATACGGCGCATTACACAGCAATTGCTGTATTCCATGACGGCCATTTCGTCGTCCGTAATCAGCTTATGCAAACACAATTAACACAAAATTTCGTGCATGTTTTTATTATATTTAATCGCTACGTGATTACTGTGTTTAAAGAAAATTGTCCTCTGAACTATTTACAATGACGTGTGTAATATATATATATATATATATATAGATATATATATATATATATATATATCTCATACAAGTCAAACTGAGACAAACGACTCATAGGAATCCTACAAACTAACAACAATACTTGTATGTCTAACGTCATACCATGTCTACTGTCTTATTAGGTTCCAAAATTTTGTTTATGCCGTAGTGAGTTACTTCAGACGTCATAGAGTCTAAAAAAATTATAAAAAAATAATGTTTTATTGATAATCATCACTATTTGATGCTTATTAAAAATAAAGCTGTTTTTAGTCGATCTTCCAAAAATAAAGCTAAAAGGTTTTCTTCAATTTACTTATGTAATTACTTAAAATGTACACAAGAACATATGCCTAAAATAAACATTAGACAAGTAACAAATATATTTAAAAAGTAAATTATAAATGTTTTCAATCCTCTTTATAATTCAATACGTCGCCTGTTCTTTTGACAAACAATTTTTCTTAAGATGTCAATTTAGCTCGTTTTTCTGTTTGTTATTTTCTGCTAAAGGAGCAATCGGATATTGCCTTTCATAGCGTACTGTAAACAGAGAAAATTACGAACTTGAAGGAAAATATTTTTTCTGGTATTAGTGGTAACTATCGTGGGTATACAGGATTATAACTTTTACTTAGGACCCACAATTTATGTTTATTTTTTGCGATTCTACCATATTATTACAAATAAAAGAAATTGCTTAGTGTCGTGAAGTTTTACTTTTTAAGTTTTAAAAACACCAAAATTTAAAATAAATATAAATTTATAATTCACTTATTGGGCCTATTCTATTGGTTCAGCTACCGCTTATTCGGTATTCTTATACCGTATTTCACAAAGGTTTTCTTTAATTTTTTGTAATAAATGAATTGGTGCAAAACTTGATATTGACGATGCTCAAACAATTTCACAAATGCCATAGTTAAATATTTGTTTTTTCTTTTGATTGACTGCAATGACGGGTTGTCCTGAGAAAGAACAACTCTGCTGCGTAGACGTTGTTCGCGATTTATTCACCAAACGACAGGCAAACAAATGCTAGTGTACTACTTTGGTGTTACTGTTTTCAACAGTAATTGTTTTATAATAGCGCCTGTCGGACCAAAGAATAAGGAAATCATCTTTTTTTCTACATTTCCTATTCTCTTTATCTTTGTCGGCAAAACACAAGCTGTGAAGATTTCCCTTGAACTCGTTGACCCAGTTGTAAATAGTAGAACGAAATGGAGTTTCATTACCAAAAGCTAATCAAAGCATATCGGAACTTTATCGCTGACTAACTCCGTATGCAAATCTTTAATAATCATGTAACAAACCTAGAAAGATTTGTTAAATACCGCCAATTTATGAAATTAAACGATAGAAATTCTCTTTTATATTTTTACATATTTTTAATAACATTTTTGTTCTGGCCACTTCTAACAAATTATCATTGTTACTATACTGCTTTCTACATATAATTGTTATATAATATATTTATTACTTAATTTTTTTAATTATATTATTATTCTGTACTGTACAGGTTGATTGGTTATAGGTGTAAAAGGTTTGAAGCTTTTTGCCGACTAATGACCTATACATCCCGCAAAAGCTTTTACTTTTGTGTTGAATACATGTATCAACCTGTATATTAATGATTACACGGTGTCCATTATCCTTTACAAAATAGATTTCTAGTGTTTATAGATAGCAATGATTAAAACCCGCAGTGTTATTAATAAATGTCTGAGAAAACACTCTGGAGCACATAATAAAAAATATAACTAACCATATGCAATATAAACTTATAAGTAATAATTTTAATATAAAAGCAACACTGGTTAAAGTTAAATCAAAGCACCGACCTCGTGAATTCAACGGAGCGGAGAGCCGTTTCATTCCTCCAGATTGTCCGAGGACGTTTCCTCTCTGCGCTTCGAATAAAAAAAGAGACTTTGTGGATCGTCGTCGGCCCGTGTACTGGGATTATGGCCTTTTAATAAAACAACACTGTTTTCTTTCTCCGGGATCACCAGTGCAATGAGGCAGCTTATTCATTGAGTGACACCCTGTTTTACGTGACGACGTCCGCAATTACTAGCCCCATTAACAATTCCTTTGTACTTCCTTCATATTATTTTTATTTCCATTCCGCACTCAATTGAGATGAAACGGGCCAACTTAATTTAATGTCGCGTCGTTTCTGTATTATTTCCTTTGTTACGGCTCTTTATGGCATTTACCTCAAATAAATATTTAGACGAAGGTCCCTATAAGTATTGCTGGCATAACAAATTTAGCCTAGAGTAGTTTTCGGAACTCTATTACGTAACAGTTACGGGGAAGTCCCTAATTGTATTTTAAACCAGTTAAGCTGTTAACATGAACACGTTGTTGTTTTTAAATTATCTTTGTTAATTCTGAATGATCTTTTCGACCTTTGATGAACTTTACAAAAATAATTTAACCGCTGTCCGGGGATGAAACGATATCGTATTATGTATGCAATAATGATAGGAATTACATTAACTCTTATAAAAAATTTCGAAAGTAATAATACCACGAATCGGCAAGCACAGTGTAGAATGTTCACCCATAAGGTGATAAGATGACCTTGTTTAGTTTTTCTTTGAAGTCTCTAAGGAAAGCCAGTCATGAACGTCTTTCGGTTGAAATGATGATGATAAATGATAATGTGTATATACGTTCTTTTAAATATTAAAGACATTTTATGGTTTCGTTCAACTCTTCTATTTTTAACATGTGCTTAATTATCACACAGAACCGGGTTCAGCGCCAAGGAACGTGCAAGTCCGTCCGCTCAGCTCTAGCACTATGGTCATACAATGGGAGGAGCCCGAGACTCCAAACGGTCAAGTTACGGTAAGTCACGACAAAATCATTTTAATTAATAAAACATATAATGTTTTATCTTTTAAGGACATAGGTCAAAGGGTCTAGACAACAACTACTAACCTATTTTGCGTTAAACTACCCACAGAATTGCGATGTTACTTTGATTAGTGGTAATGCACAAAAATTGTGAATTATATAAGATTGTATATCCCGGAAACCGAACCTGCGACCTACGATCACAAGTCTTCCGCTCTTGCATTACTCAAGGCATTTACCGGTCTGTAGCGCTTTGGCAGAGATTTGAAGTAAAATAATGTACCAACTAATGTACATTTGAGTAAAACTTCCAAATTGTATTGTTAATATGCATAAATTTTAGCTGTACTCATAACAAAAATTGTATAAGAAAAATTGTAAATAATGATACTACTCTCTCGTGACTCGCAGCTGAAAGCAGAAAGATCTGTATCAAAAAGCGGCAACCCTCTCCTATCTGCGCACAGTAAAAGCGAAAAAATATTGTAAAAAAAAGACCAGCGATGCAAATTATAATTAATAAAAAATCTATATATAGTTTTTTTAATTGGTTTTGTCAGTTGTATGGAATAAGTAATTTTTTTGAATTCTTCTCTCCGTGGGAACCTCACCCCTACCTTATTAAGGAAAATATAAAAATTGCCTGATCTTTATTTCCATTTACACAGACTAACATAAACTTTTATTTTCCGTTACTACGCGCTTTCTGGAACCGTTGTCAATGTTGGTTAATTCGAACACTCTGTGACCGCTTCACTTCAATACAAAATTTGGGCAACGAAAATACATTTTAAAAGCCTCGTGAATTAATGCTCCGACCCAAATTTAATTATAAACAATTTAAAAAGGTAATTAATCCTCTTTATTAAGTTTGTCTCGAATTTGAATTCTTGTCAAACAGCGTACTTAATATTTAAGTTGTCGGCGAAGCGTTAAGTAGGCTTCATTAGTATCAGAAGCGTTCCCACGGTTTCTTATCCTCCTATACTATATACGTAGTATACAACTTTTGTATTCACGTTCTCACGAGGACGACTCTTTTTGATAAACTTAATTGAATCTTAAAACGTAATTGACTTTATTTTATATACAAGATGATTGTTTATAGGTGTAACTTTAAAGGGGTGAATAAATAGCTCATTTGTCAGCAAAAACCTATTACAAAAGCTTGTACACTCATCTTCAGGTTGATCGAACCTATATAAAGTTATCACAATGAAATATTAAGAAAACGCCTTTTCATTTCTGAATCCATTGATTTTTAGATGGGGAGTACCATACAGTGGTCTACATTCATAAGTTATACATTCACACCTTTAACCTTCTATAATTACAACCAATCATCCTGTATATTATCTAGTTCACTTTCAGTTATTACTTTAATAGATTATCTATCGAGACGTTAGCTCGTTTAATAATTGTCAAAAAAATAAAAGAAAAATAGTATTTGTTTTAGCCAAACATGTAACGATTTTAAGACTACCTATATTCCAGAATAAAAAATAACCTCATTGGTCCAACGCAGCGTGAAATGTGTGACAAGGGTCAGAATTCGTTACATCACTTGACATCATTATATACACTATGTTATATAATTCGCTTTGATATCTAATCCTAAAATTCATCGGTCAAATCTCATCTCGAGTTTCAAGAAAATGTTGAAATATATTTTATATTATGATTCACGTAGTAGTGAAAATTTGGTCAAGAATGAGATCTGTAGACGGACTAAAGTAATCCGCATAGTCCAGAGGATTTATAAGTGGATATCCCAGTGGGCAGCATGAGGGATGTCAAGTTCATCAAAGGACGTCCACGGCTCAAATAATGATAGCGATGATGAATATTGTTGCCCATGTTAAGTGTGTTTGGTGAAAACTTTTAACAAAAATGTATTTGCTGCAGGGCTATAAAATCTATTACACCACGGATCCGTCGCAACCTCTGCAGTCGTGGAATTCTCAGATGGTGAGTTACAGATATACTTTTTTCTATTACGGTTTTCGTTTTACATTAGGACGGAAACATTATCGCAGGTTGATAGTTCCAAATTTTGTACATTATAAATGATGGAGCCACATGTTTTGTTTACATACAATAAATTTCGACTAATGATAATATGATCGTCGTGTTACAAGCAAGATGCGGCTTGCAAATCTGTTTTTTTATGTATATTATTTCAAATATTACTTCTCGCAAAATAAATTGTCATAGATTTATTTTTTTACTTAACAGAGATACTGGGTATTAAATTTTAATATATTAGAATAATATAGTTATATACAATTTCAAATTATTTCTCTTGTCAACAAACGGAACTTTCAAATGTTTTTATTATTATGGTAAATAATATATTAATTTTCATTTGAAATGTCTGTAAATTTCTAAAGAATGTTAAAATATATGCAACGAATACGGTCACAGTTGTTTAATTCAATGCATAAATAATGTCAAAAATTAAAACGTAATTTTTATTTGGTTTTTCATGCCTTGCGTCACCGTTACGTAACGCTTGTGGTCCCTTTAATAAAAAGATGGTAGAATGCTGTTGTCATTTATTTACTTACAATAAAGAGTAGTACATCATGGATGGTCATGAAAATAATTATCAACAATTAACAATTAACTTCAAATAGAGGTATTATCGCAATTAGTGATTTTTTTTAACTATTGGTGCAACGTTAATAAAAATAGAATTACTCGTCTGATTTGCTGTCAGTGGGCACATCGGTCTTGTAAATTAAAGGTTCTCGAGTGGCAACGGCTAACTGGTACAGGCAGCGTGGGTAGAACCTAAATGTACGGATAACAGAGCCCTGTGTTTTGAAGTGGGCGTTTATCGGCTGACATAATAATTATTAAAATGATAATAACAGGTCAATGGCCTTATTCATTTCATGACACTGGAACCGTTTCCCACAGCTGGACAACAGCCACTTGACAACCATCAACGAGTTGACCCCACACACAGTATACACCATACGCGTGCAGGCGCTCACATCCGTCGGTCTCGGACCAGTATCGGCTCCAGTACAAGTCAAGACTCAACAAGGTAAGTTTTAATCGGCCTTTTCTTCGGGCAGTAATACTTTTTAAATTAAATAAATTGTCTTTTGAAGTAAAGGAGGGATTCCCCATTTTATGTTCGTTCCAAGTTATAGAAAACCGGTACCTCGCGATATGCTAAACCATACGTGATAATTATTTGTTATTATTTTGTACCGATTTTCTACATTAAACGATGAATAATCAGATAAACAATAAACAATCAGAATAAATTTTAAGTCGTCTTCTACGATAATCTAAATCAAGTTCCTAAGTCCCAGGGTAACCTTCCCGAAACTAGAATTTCCAGTCACTGATCCTTTTTGCAAAATGTTATTTGCCTACATCGATTGGTGAGGTCAACCCAATATTTCAGTTTTTCACAATTGAAAGCAAATAAATTTTCATGGAACCTCGATTTTGAATTGTGAAATTATTTTCTCTTCAACGCTATCCCGTCAAGTAACCGATGGGCTCGGGGGTGTCCACCTAGACCACTTGGGAATCTTAGGGTAATAGTGGCCAACCAGAGACCACTTCGTTTCACAAGTAGAAGATTCCTTGTGGCTTATATATCATCATACTGAACGAGTTAAATTTAATTATGGAAACAGGGGTACCGTCGCAGCCGTCAAATCTAGTCGCGGTGGAGGCTGGAGAGACGTCAGTCACGTTGCAGTGGCAGCAGCCCGCACACGCCGGAGACCAGATCGTCTCCTACGAGCTCTACTGGAACGACACTTATGCGAAGGAACACCATCGGAAGTAAGATATGCATCATTTTTGTTTTTAATTTGTTTATGCTGTCTATACATGTATCGGGCCTAATTGGAAAACTCACACTCTCTCATTATACTGTGAAGAGGGCAATGCTCAGTTCTAATCTACGAGAGTGAATTAAAGTGAACGATATAACCCAGTGGGCGAGTTGAAGCGAGACATGGCCGCTGGAGTTTTAGGGTTCTAGAGTGGAACCCGCGGACCGACAAGCACAACATAAAACATTCACCCATAAGGTAGACAGGCGTCAGATGTAGTCTGCTTACAACCGGACTAACTGGAAATCTATCGGGGAGCCCTATACCTAGCAGCAGACGTCTTACGGCCTAAATGATGATGACCTACATCTACTTCCTAATATTAGTTGTGGCATTTAGTATTACCCACTTTTTGAAAGTAAATATAAAATTTAAAATACTCGCATATGATGCCAGAGGTAATTTGGAAATAAATATAAACTTACCAACAACAACATTAGATTAAATGTTTATTCGATGTAATATGGAATATCTCCAATTTAAATTTGGTGGTCGTTTATTCCTTTATTTTTATGGAGGATACTTGTGTATGTTATAAAAAGAATACCGGAAGAACTCAATTTGTTAGAAACTTGAATAAAATTGATCTCTTCTATACCACTTCAACTTAAGGCTAAGTAATATCCTCTCTCTATTTTAGACAAGCTTGTGTCTTCAACGGTGGAAACTGAAGTATTAACATGTTAGTAATTTTACGACTGTCAATAACGCTACAAACAAGTTAATTTTTCCTAGACGAATTCATAAGATGGAGTCGTACACTTTGAACGGCCTGTACCCGAACACCCTGTATTACATCTGGCTGGCGGCACGCTCGCAGCGCGGCGAGGGAGCTACCACCCCGCCCATCGCGGTGCGGACCAAACAATACGGTATGTTGGTACAACGCCGCGACACACACACCAGACGGCACACCAACTGTTGGCTTGAAACGAGTCCACTATTAAAAATATCGACCATAGACAAGGTTTTGGAAACAATACATGCAATAAACTTAAAGAATCCAGTCCATTCAATAATATAACATTTCTATATCGAAATCAATAGCGACCCCTATGTTCAGTCGTAAAATACTACAAACACTGGATTCCTTCCAAGCCAATAACGAAACAATAAAAAAGAATTAAAGTATATAAACCCGTTGTGGGTTTTCCAGGTAATTTCCACTGTAATATTTCACATAAACGCACCTGCCCGGCACGCCGCCAGTAATACAAGCACAAGCACCAACTTTTATATCACAATAATATGTGTTTTGTAATTGTTAACTTGTCGAAACGGTGTTGCATTCACGATGCTCATATTCGATTTATAAAAATAATTTCATTCGGGCAACACCCCCGAGTAAATTTAAATCTAAAATATTTAAAAAGCGTGCGCGCAACACCCTAGTAGTAGCTTTATGTTGTTCGTATGTATCAATTTTATTCGATGAGATTATTCTATGAATTTTTCTTATTGTTACAATCGTTAACGGCATAATGAACACTAGATGTATTCGTAAGTTTAAAATGCTTGAAAAATAAATAACATACGGATGTGTTGTGTTCCTCGTGTCGGTGCTCTAGTAAATAATTATTACGATTTTCTTCCGGCAGGAGTATGTGTGACGGACTGGTAGTATGGGCGAGCGGATTCTACATTAAACACACAAAACTATGTGCATGCTCGATTTTAATTTGACGATTTACATCGTCGTTTTTTAACTTTGGCACATTTTTTTTATTCTTTAATCGCATTCAGTGATTGCATCGACTAGGTTGTCGTAACCACTGTATTTGTGTTTTACTTTTCGACTGGGATGATTGCTTGGGGACGGAATCCGCGCTATCCTCGTGAGCGGTCTCGGTGTCGTCGCGGGTGGGTCGGTCGGTTTCTCTGATGACTAAGCCTTTCAGTTCCCGGCGCGCCGCCTATGAATGTGACGGCGGTTGCGATATCGCCAACCGCGATACGAGTGTCGTGGCAGCCGCCGCCCGCGGAGAGGGCCAACGGTCGCATCGCGTACTACAAGTTGCTTTGCGTGGAGTCCGGCCGCGGCGACTCGGAGGCGACGGTCGTCCGGCTCAACCGCACGGAGTTCGTCCTGGATGAACTTCGCCGCTGGACCGAGTACCGCGTGTGGGTGTTGGCCGGCACCAGCGTGGGCGACGGGCCCGCCTCCTACCCTGTCACGGTTCGCACGCATGAAGACGGTACGTTCATACAATTCGCTTGCTTACGATGGCTCAATTTTACGACTTTCCTTTACAACACACACAAATCTCAACACATATTATCATATATTTCAAACTAATACCTTTTTGATTAAAAATTATCCAGTATGACACGGTATGATAGGAACTTTAGTGTTGACGCATTTTTACATCTTCTCAGATCAATACAAACAAAGTACGTATTTTGATAATAAACAGTGTACAAAATTTACAAGAAAAAACTATTATTACTTTTGTCGAAATAAACTCTCGAATCATCTAAATAAATAGTATGTTTTAAATTAATTCATAATTATCCACTATGTGACGAATAGAAGCTTCTACACACATTTTTACATTTTCTCAAACAGTATTATGAAATTGAGACCACGATCTACAATACATAAGAGTCATGAAGTTGGGCCTCTACGAAATAATACAAGCTATTAATCAACATTCCACTTACATTGTGTAATAACTAACAAAAGTAACTGAATGTGTAACATCAGAGAATATATTTGAAATCACTTGTTCATCAATATTTTAACAAGAGCAACTAGCAATGTTCTCTAATGTTGCATATGTATTATGTCCTTATATGTAAAATGTTAAATTTGTTGTTTCTGAATTTGCTGCGGGGTTGGATATGGTGATATTAGTAAAATCATTCATTACTTGTGAATTAATATCTAACGGTCTCTGTTTGGCTTCAACATGTGGATGATTTTATATACACGTCAAGTAGAGCGATGCGAGTGGAAATAAAATACTCCATTGTAATTATTATAATGAATTGTTCTTTGCGTTGTTCATTATCCCGGAACCCTTCGAATTGTTTCCACTTGTATCGTATTTACATCATTAAATAGAATATATTCAAATGGTGTTGGGTTTCCATGATAACATAATGCATATTAATAGTTCTCTCATGTTTCGCAACAAATAATTCCAAAGATACTAATGTCATTTTTTCTTTTGTTTCTTTGTTGTAAGCATATAGCAGGATTCTAAACAAGGAGGTTAATTCTCGTAACAAACTTTTAAATATGCTTGCCGGAGAGTTTCAGTGTATATATTGTTTATAAACCATCACGCAATTCATTCGACTTCACCGTATTTTAGCCGCTGTGTCGAGCGGCATAGTGTTGATATTGTTTCCACTCACTGTCACATGTAATGATTTGTTCCGACAACGCGTCTCATCGATCGACTATCTGTCAGACCGCTAAAGATGGCACTCACTGAAATGCAAAAGAGTTTATACTGCACCTGTTATAGTGTCGACGGCACCGTTGTATTATTGGTTTTGAAGCACAGTTATTGAGTATTTAGCGATGGACACAATTTTGCATGCTTTCTTTGACGACACAGCACCGTTTTCCGTTCAGTTGATTTCACTGGGCACCAGATAGGTTTACGAACGTTTGCCGCACGCAATCGGTGCAGGAGGTGCGAGTGCGATTGCGTGCGGCAAATGTGCACTTTTAGGAAGCACTCAGCACATCTAGCGACAACACGAGGTGAGAGAGCGAGTGCGTGACACATCGCGCGACAACCGCGCGACAGGCTCACACGCATGAGTGCCGTCCTCATGCGCCTGGGCCGCGTCGCGCGCACAACGCACAACGGCCCGAGCGCCGCATTTGAATACCAATACCGTCCCACACGACACGCGCGCATGCTACCACTCACAACTACTACTTCCGTACTCACTGTACTGACTACCTGTACTCTTAGCGGGAAGGCTGCGGGTCGAAGCGGCACCGTCCCGAGGATCCACTCCAAATTTAAATTTCGAACCCATTGGCCCGCTGGATCCGACGGATGAGATCCCTAACACACTTCGCCTGTATTCCCCGATTGCTCGGCTCGGACTAGAGTACGCGCTCTCTATCTATCTTTATATCTATCTCTCTATCTGTCTTAATCGCTCTTGTGCTACACTCTCTCGCCAGTAGCAACTTCTCTGCCTTTCTTCCTTCTTCTGTATCCTCTATCAAACTAACGTCGTGCATGCACACTAGATATTGTGACATAATATACAAAAAAAAAACTATTGTGCCTAACGTACGCTATTGCAATCGATTGAAGCGGCATATAAAGAACGCTATGTATTCGGCATCGTTATCTCCTCGAGTACATAATTGACATTAAATCGAACAGTTTTCTAGAAGAGCACAGCCAACGGACAATGACACCTGACACTGTCACAACTCACAGAAGATATCGACACAACGGAGCGAGGCAATACACACACCGGCGCACAGCGGACGTCAATTGACAACAAGATTTACACTGGTGAAGCACACACACATAGATCGGCGCCGTCGCGTTAATCAATACATGTGCGTGTGAGTGATTTTGAAGGGCTGAAGGGCGAAGGAGCGTCCTCTCATAATGTGTTAAGTCTTTTCCTGTTCACGATAAGTAAAGTTTTGTTGAACCATCGGCTGTCAGACGAAGACGCGGCGTTAATGGATATTTAACAAAGTCGTTCCCCGAGTGCTGTTCACTTGGAGCGAATGCTCTCGTACGTCTCACATGGCAGTAAGAGCAGGAAAAGGCGATGCACGACTCAAGCGACGCCGGCGCCCCAAGCCGCTTAACCGGAATGCCTAAAGAGCTCAAAGTACATAAGGAAGCGAAATAAGAGTAGCCCATTTTGCCGACAAGCGTTCTACTCGTTATCTCTCACTAAGTAGTTCCGTTCGCCCTGCAATGTACGCACAATTTGACTTAAATGTATTTGAATGCGTTTTTCTCTTTTTTCTCTCGTCACTGACTTTGTATGGGCCGCTGGTAACCCGTACAGCCGTAAGGAGTGAGTATAAATTACTATAGTGCTTGTATCGATGTGCGTTCGTGCTTGTGCCTACGCTTTACGTAGTTCGTAATCTTCCTAGCACCTAACTCTGGAACATTCTGCAAGTGGTTACTGTTTAAAGACGCATGTCTTTGCCATATCGATGGTTCGGAAGGGACTTGGCGTGTTATAGTACCAAGTCTGGCTTTTTTACCACCCAAGTCTATATTCTGAAGCATGCATCCCTTGCAGCCTGTAAAGAAAGAAACTAGTTATAGGAATTCCGCTTATAAACTCATAGATGAACTTACTAAATGTTTATTCTTTGTAAAAGCTTGACGATTTTAGTTAATCTAAATGATGTGGATTGAAAGGTAATGAATTTTAATTGTTTTGATGATTTGTAAGGGCGTGAATATATCTGTGTGTGTTGGTATTCAAATGCCCGATCGAGATGCTGGAGGCGCGTGTAGACACGCCGAGGACCCAAATACTCTATCAGCATTGCTGACGTTCGTTACCGACCGCATAACGGTAATAGTGTTTCCCATCAAAGTTTTGCAAAGCTTTTCGAGAAGCCTCCAACGCCAACGCTTTATACCCCTAAATCTAAATTGCTTTAGATAGATATTTTCTCTAGCACGTATCCGTAGATGCTGATAGGGAGTTTAGGTCGAAGGTAATGAATGTACGGTTCAGTTGCTAACAAGATGCCGGTGCGTTTACAGTGCCGGGTGAGCCCCAGGACGTCAAAGTGACCTCTATCAATTCAACGGCCGTGCACGTGACTTGGAAGCCGCCGCAGGAGAAGGAAAAAAATGGCATCATTAGAGGCTACCACGTCCACGTACAAGAAATGCGGGAAGAGGTAATACTAACAATCATTGAAGTTATATCTCTTTTTGTGGAGAAACCAATGCTAGTAAAATAAATATAGAGTAGTTTTCTTTACCTATGGAAAAAACACAAAACCTGAAAGGAATATTATATTTAAGCTGTGTATACCTTCTCTAGACTTAATAAAATTAGTAACTCTTTTGTGGGCAACTGTTTACGGCATGCCCTCATTCACTCACGTGTAATGTCTCTGAAATTATTTTAAAGTGAAAGGCTTAAAAAGTTAAAGTTGTTAACTTAAAGTTGAAAGTGATAAGTTTTGTGTGTGAATTACTTACTCTGCTAGTATATTGATAATAATGTAAAAGTGACCTCATAAAAAACCAGGTCTGAGTTTGTTTAGGACCCTTCACAGGTCAGGGCGCATTTGTAACCCTTGTAGCTCCAAGTTTAACATTTCCTTTATAGGAGAATTTAATCTCATCCTTCTAGCATTCTAATCATGACGCACAAAAAATGTGCCTTTTAAGATATTACCTGAATAAAAAATGAATAAGGCAAGAAATGTTTATAATATATACTTAGCGAGATAGAAAATAGTTGAGCGAGAGTAACGCATATTTTGTTATCACAGGGCAAATCACTACTGAACGATCCGATGCGTTTCAACGTAATAGACGATTCCGTGTTGGAACTGAACGTGTCGGGACTGCAGCCAGACACGCGCTACAGCGTGCAAGTGGCTGCACTGACTCGTAAGGGCGACGGTGATCGCAGCCCACCTGTTATGGTCAAAACTCCCGGCGGTGTGCCAAATAGACCTACTGTGAACCTCAAGTTAGTATTGTAATGGCAATAGTTAACATTTCGTACTTAAAATTTTACACTAATATCCATACCAAGAGTAAGAAACTAAAAGTGATATTTTTCTTTTAGAATTCTCGAGCGGGATCCAATCGTATCTATAGAGTTAGAGTGGACAAAGCCAACTCAAACTTATGGTGAATTGATTGGTTACCGATTAAGATACGGCATCAAGGATCAGTTGCTGCAGGAAGAAAACTTTGCGATCAAAGTTAACTCTCATAGATTAACAGATCTGGAAAGAGGTGTACAGTACGAATTCAGATTGGCTGGAAGGAATAATATTGGTATTGGTCAGGAAAATATTAAATATTGGCTTACACCTGAAGGAGCACCGAAGGGGCCTCCAACGAATGTTACATATCATTTTCAAACACCTGATATTATCAGCGTAACGTGGGAACCGCCTATAAGAGCAGATAGAAGTGGTCAAATAAAAAAATATGATATCCAATTTTACAAAAAAGGTGATCAATCATCGCTTGTAGAAAAAACTAAAGAGTCTACTAAAGCAGTTTTTACTGGCTTAGAAGAGGATGCTCACTATGTTTTCAAAGTCCGAGCCTACACAGATCAAGGACCGGGCCCTTACAGCAAAGACGTAACCGCACACACTGAAAGGGACATCGGAAGAGCGCCTATGTCGGTAAAGGCGGTAGCTACTTCAGAATCCGGTATTGAGGTTTGGTGGGAAACAGTTCCGTCGAGAAGAAAAGTCATTGGATATGTTATATTTTACACAATGACTCCAGTGGAAGACTTAGATGAATGGAATCAAAAAACGGTTCACGTGACGCATTCGGCTGATATTGAAAATTTAGAAAAATTTGCAGAGTACGCTGTCGCAGTGGCGGCAAAAACAACAGATGGTTTAGGAAGATTGTCTGAAAAGGTTACTGTTAAAGTTAGGCCCGAAGAAGTGCCTTTAAACCTGAGGGCTCAAGATGTTTCTACACACTCGATGACGCTCTCATGGTCTCCTCCTTTACGCTTAAATCCCGTTAGTTATAAGATTTCGTATAACGCCATCAAAGAGTTTGTTGACTCTCTCGGAATGACCCAAACTCAAGAGATTCTCAAAAGGGAAATTATTATTAAACACGATAAAATGTCCCATTCGATAAATGATCTTTCGCCATTTACTACATATAATGTAAACGTTAGTGCAATTCCTAATGACGATTCCTACAGACCACCAACTAAAATCACTGTAACAACTCAGATGGCTGCTCCTAAGCCAATGGTAAAACCCGATTTTTACGGGGTGGTCGAAAATGAAATTTTAGTAATTCTTCCACAAGCCTCTGAAGAATACGGTCCTATTTCACACTATTACTTAGTTGTTGTTCCTGACGATAAAGCGCACAACCATAAACACCCGGATCAATTTTTAACAGAAGATTTAATAAAGAATAACGCTAGAACGGACGATGAAAATGCTCCGTATATCGCTGCTAAATTTCTACAAAGAAATATTTTGTATACATTCCACCTTGGTAACAATGAATCATACGAAGGTTTTCTTAATAGGAAACTAAATCCGAACAAAAAGTACAGAGTTTTTGTTAGAGCAGTTGTTGATACACCACAAAAGCACCTATACACATCTAGTCCATTTTCGGAGTATCTGTCTCTGGACATGCGTGGAGCTCCTCCTGGTGAAGAACCAAGTCGACCAGACCCCAAGGATATTAACGGCGATCCAGAAATTCGCATCGAAGAAAATAGAAAAGAAGCTGGGATGTTGTGGGTTATTGGGCCTATAATTGCCGCCTTAATGCTTTCCCTTTGCCTAGTTTTATTATTTATTATAAAAAGACGCCGTCAACCCTGTAAAACACCTGATCAAGCTGCAGTTACACGACCTCTCATGTCGGCTGACGTCGGCTTCGGAGCACCTTCTGATCCTGTTGAAATGAGGCGTCTAAACTTCCAGACTCCAGCGATGATTTCTCATCCACCAATTCCTATTTCAGAATTGGCGGACCACATTGATAGGCTTAAAGCTAACGATAACCTAAAGTTCTCTCAGGAGTACGAAAGTATAGAACCCGGACAGCAATTTACTTGGGATCATTCTAACATGGAAGTCAACAAACCTAAAAATAGATACGCCAACGTTATCGCCTACGACCACAGCCGTGTTATCCTGCAGCCTATTGATGGAATACTTGGGAGTGATTACATTAATGCAAACTACTGCGACGGCTATCGCAAGCATAACGCATACGTAGCGACCCAGGGTCCTCTTCAAGAAACATTAGCTGATTTTTGGCGAATGTGTTGGGAGTTACGAACAGCTACAATCGTCATGATGACGAAATTAGAGGAACGAACTAGGATCAAATGCGATCAGTACTGGCCCAGTCGAGGCAGTGAAACGTATGGTATGATGACAGTGACGATCGCAGAAGTACAAGAATTGGCTACCTATTGTATTCGTACATTCCAAATTACTCGTAATGGAGGAAGCGAACGAAGGGAGATTAAACAATTACAGTTCACCGCTTGGCCCGATCACGGAGTTCCTGATCATCCAGCTCCATTCTTGCAATTTCTACGTCGCGTGCGTGCTTTGAATCCTCCGGATGCTGGTCCATTAGTAGTCCATTGTTCCGCCGGTGTCGGGCGCACTGGTTGCTTCATAGTCATCGATTCCATGCTAGAGAGGGCTCGACACGAACGTACAGTGGATATCTACGGTCACGTGACTTGTCTGCGAGCTCAACGCAATTACATGGTGCAAACTGAAGATCAGTACATTTTTATCCACGACGCCCTACTGGAGGCTGTCATTTGCGGCGACACAGAAGTGCCGGCTCGTAATTTGCATGCGCATATTCAAAAACTAATGCGCGTTGACACTATCGAAAATATAAACGGAATGGAATTGGAGTTTAAGAAACTGGCTAATATGAAAGCCGATTCCAGTCGCTTCGTCTCCGCCAGTTTGCCTTGCAACAAACACAAGAATAGGCTGGTTCATATTCTGCCTTTTGAGTCCACGCGTGTGTGCTTAACGCCTCGCGATGGCTCTGACTATATCAACGCGTCCTTCGTCGACGGGTACAGATACAGGGCCGCTTACATCGCCACCCAAGGTCCATTACCTGATACAACAGATGATTTCTGGCGAATGCTTTGGGAGCATAATTCTACTATCATCGTTATGCTGACCAAATTGAAAGAAATGGGAAGGGTAAGTTTATAACAAGAACATAAGTACTAATTAATTTTAACTCGTTGGGTTGTAAAATAAATAAATTCTCTTTTATATTTTCTTCAGGAGAAATGTCATCAGTACTGGCCGTCTGATCGCTCTGTACGCTACCAATGCTTTGTAGTTGATCCAATTGCAGAGTACAATATGCCTCAATACATCTTGAGGGAATTCAAGGTCAGTAATGATTATATTATCTGTTATAGTATTAAATCTTATTATCTTAACACCTATAGTCACAACATATATTGAGGAATCTACTGGCAGTTATTTCTAGAGATAAGACAATTTTATATTATTGTACTTACGTATTTTTTTGTATTTAGTAATACTGTGTAGTAATAGTATAATTAATCGCTGTGTAATTTATAACGGCTGATAATGTCATAGGTAACGGATGCCAGGGACGGATCTTCGCGAACAGTGCGTCAGTTCCAGTTCACAGATTGGCCGGAGCAAGGCGTGCCCAAGAGTGGCGAAGGTTTCATCGATTTTCTGGGCCAGGTCCATAAGACTAAGGAACAATTCGGACAGGATGGACCCATCACTGTACACTGCAGGTGAGATATTTTTGTGACGGTTCACATTAAGGTCACTTTATCAATGTCTTTTGCGAGCTCACATTTTGAGAATGACCTATTTACAACAAGCATTGACTCTAAAACATTTTTTATAGTTTTTAAAAAAATATGCAGGAAATGATTCCAAGTTAACATTGATAATACAGTACAAAAGTCTAAGGATAAATAGCATGCATTACGTACAAAAATTAAAAATAATCAAAATAATCTCTTGATGAACGCTACTTTGCAAGATTTAAGTCTAATTAAATACTACAATACTTTACACACTAATAGATTTTAAAGCTAAAAATTCAAAAGTCCATCAGTTAAAACTCTTTGATTAATCACTTTAAAACAATTGATTGATCTGTGTTACGGTCTTCTTACTACCCTTAAGTGACTGCCTAAGTCGAGGGTCCAATATTGGTGTTCCTTACCTTGTATTGTTGGGCCACATTTGAGCGAACGTCGGTTCAACAGCGCGGGCGTGGGGCGCACGGGCGTGTTCATCACGCTGTCGACGGTGCTGGAGCGCATGCAGTACGAGGGCGTGCTCGACGTGTTCCAGACGGTACGCACGCTGCGCACGCAGCGACCCGCTATGGTCCAGACCGAGGTGAATACATTTCTGCCTTTAAATAATATTTAAATAGATAAACATTCATTTCACACCGCAATTACACTTACATAACTTAAGATGAAAAAGCTACACAAAAACGAAACATGATAAAATAAATACTAATAACTATGTATAAATCACAATAGTACGAAATAAGCGATTCAGTGATTCGGACGAAAGAAATAAATACTGCAATATCTGAAGAGAAAGGTCTTTAACTACAATAGTATCCGTTGCCGGTGGTGACATACGGATCAGAGAAGTAGTCCAGAAAACAATAGAGAAGAGCTCGGAGCATCGCTGCTAGTGCAATCCAGAAATGAAGAGATCCTCAGAAGAACCGACGTAGAAGTCTCCGACGTAGTTTAAAGAATTGCACATTTGAAACGCTAGTGAGCGGAGCACATCATTTTTAAATAAAAAATTGTGCTTAAAATTAGACTTAGCAGTTATTTCAAAACTTATGGAACTTCGAACTGAAAATGGCGGGTAGTTGAAATTCCACAGAAAATGATGGTGATCATTAATAATCTGTGCCAATAATAATTAAAATATATATTTAATCTATAATTTTTTCAGCCGTGTGCAATAAATTTCAAAATTATTTACATGTCTGTTCGTTTCGTAGGACCAGTATGAATTCTGCTACCGCGCAGCGTTGGAGTACCTGGGCTCGTTCGACCACTACGTCAACTGACGCTGAGACTTACTCGTCTAAGCCTCCGCCACGGAACCTGTCGTTCGTTTCCTTTAAATAACTTTTTATGTACTTAAACTTAATACAAATAAAATACATTTTTTACACAATTATGTTACATGTCTAATGACAGAGTTGATAGAAATGGTATCAATCGTCTCTGTACAAACTTTAATGAAAGCTATGTTACGATGAAATTGTAAATATATATGTTACAGTTAAAACTAGTTTGTCATCAGAGTGTTTTACCTAGTCAGAGCTAATTTTTACTTAATGCCTTATTTAAAATTATATATTTGATTTTAAATAATAATAATTGTCGCAAATAATTAAAATTAGAACTATAGTACTTATTTTTTGTTATAAATGTAAAGAAATTAATTAAAAAGGTCTATGACACACTTTTATATGCCTAGTAAAAATAATAATTTTACACCACCCGCATATTGGTTAAAATATAATTAAAAAATGTTAAACATACAAAAGAAAAAACAAGGGGCGCCTTTTCAAAACAAGCAACCTTATTGAATTACATCCTTTCTATTTTGAATATTCAATTGTGAAATTAAGTCTTTCTAGTTTTAACAAAGGTATTTAGTAAAATAAGTTCTAAAACGTGTTTTATCTGTAACATATATATGTAGAACTGGTCTGGATGAGACCATCCATTGACAATATGTTAATTTTTTTATTAAAAATTCAATTTTGTGTTCTCTCCGACAGGATTCCGAGTAACTTGCATGTCTAGTGTAGTGTTGTTGCCGTGGTCGTATATACTCGTTCTTGCAGTTATCCTCTTGAGGCTAATCGTGTACCAGTGCCTAGAGAAAGCAACTTATGATGTAAATTTTACGATTGAGACCATTATAATTATGATTGTGAGACGGAAGGGTATTAAATATACTATTTACTATCCAATAATCTATTTACGGTAGCTATATAGACTGTTCGTTCTCTCTTTAGCACTTTATACTTTCTATAACATCAGCATCTGGACAAAAAAACAACTCTACTGTATGAATATAGACGTGAATCATTTATTATATGAAATAAAACATCCACTATCTCTTTTTTTGTGTTAAAAAACATTTTGTTTGAAATTTTGATAAAAAGAATCTAAATATTAAATACTGTTAGAAACACAATACGCCATATTTAAAAGTCCACATGTTACCACGTCGATATTGATGACGATATGATATAATCGATAAACGAGGAGGTGGTCCTATTACGTAAAACATAGCGTCACTAAAATCCACACTAAAACAGTTTACAATTAGATGCGTTAAATTAAAAATAAAATTATATTTAAGAGAAAAACTATATAAAATAAATAACCATGTTATAATAACGCCATTAAAATTTTAATTTGCAAATATAAAATAACTAGTGGATATTACGAGTGCGCTTAGAGAGAAAGCACTACGCGATATATGTGACAATCAACTCTGATGGTCGACTATGTACGATGCAATTGTAAAATGTATAAATAGTTATTGCAGCTATAATTAGAAGTTTATTTTTCATATCGGGTGTTACGTACGTTAAGTAGTGTAAAATGTGGTGTCTCGTTCCGTGATTGCGTTGCAACAACTTTATAGACGAATCGGCTGTGTCGTGTGTTAAATTGTGTCAACCCTGTACGTAGTCGTAACAATGTCATTGTATATAGGCTATTTTTCTTCATACAGCATACGCTACGACCGCTAATTTAATCGCTAAGCTTTAATCAGAAGATAAAATTTAAGTTACTTTCGACTTGGCAGCATCTAAAGATTAAAATTTTATGTTAACCCTAATAACAAATGCTATGCGTCTGTTTACTGTTATTTCCCTTGATGTGCTTGTATTATTTCTCACTAATGACCCGTTACGTTTACAATTGCAAGTTTAAAATGTGAATGACACAATATTATTGGCTATTGTGACGAAAGCTCTTCGCAGATGGACAGTTGAGCAGTATATATATTAAAAGGTCTATATTTTTTTCCGTAATTAGATTAAGTACGATATATTTTTAGTGATCACTGCCTGCTTTAGAGATGAAGGTGATTCGATGACATATCTATTTTTAGGTAGATAAAATGTTTTGTCTGTGTACTATTAACGTAAGATGGCGCGATTCGAGCGGACGGTTTTGTTTCGAATCGAATCGAATTCAGAATTCGAGAAGTGAATCGGTTAAGCATTCGGCGTTGGCATCTCGAGTCACTGCGTTGTGTTGACTTTACTTTTTCTCATTCGGGTTTAACGGCGCGGGTTATTTTGAATGTTGTTATCGTTTCGTCGGCTGCGCGGCCGCAGCCTCCCATTCCTCATCACACTATTTTAAGCTATCTCTAAGTGTAGTATGTTATTTAATCTTTTACAATAATCCCTTGCCTAGTATCGTGTAAGACTTTTTAGGTTTTCCACTCGTTTTATACACAATATACCTACTACTTGTATCAATTTACTTATAAGTTAAAGTTGAGCTTTTAACTTAGTAAGTAAGGGAATAAATTGCGATCTATGTAACGAGAAGTTGCGAATTCACATCACAATTAGTGAATTTCGATTACATACAATCGACGATCGCGATTAATCTCGCCGGATATAATTGATATTGGAATGAGTTGGAATTGCGTGGAAACTGTTGGATTCTATTATCAATATGTTTTTGTGTTCAACTTTTACGTTTGAAATATTATGTTGTTTAATAGTTTAATGGTTTTTCAATGCTAAACACTTTAATGTCGATTCATATATATATTTTTTAATAACTGTACTACCGTTTACATATTGAACTGTTATGAATATCAAATAACATTCCGCATAATGTCCACGTTTCCAACGCAACTACAGTCAGTCGTCTCTGTAACGTATACAACTAACTTTCCATAGAACTCGATCGCGGAGGTCGCTACTGCCAATCGTTTCACTTAGCTGTAATGAAATTTTAAAATTATCGATAAAGTACGAGACATACGTAGGTGTAATGAGAGTATTGTTAAATTGATAGTGAAAATTTAATACTCGTTGTTGAATCATGTATTTAGCCGAGTTCCGGGCGCATTTACAAGCAACAGAATGTCCGGCTTCATTCGCATGTCATCCACCGTGGGCAGTCCTTATTATTTTCATGAGCTTTAGCTTGTTAACTGTATCCATTCCGATTTTTGTTGATTTTATTTGTAATATATTTTCTTACCGCTAACGTAATGAGATCTTGTATATTACTTTATAATTCTTCCAGTCAGTGATTATATGTAATGTGTGTTGTTACGTCTGTGTTCTATCATCCGTCTTAACAAATCAGATATTTAAAAAATATAAAGTGTACCCAAGCACATTAAGTCTGCGTAGGCGCTTCCTTACGCACACAATCGATCTCTTGTACAAACTGTCGAACTAATTTAAGCTAATGTATTTCTATTCAGCCTAGTTTATTGTCTTTATTATTACATTCATTTATGATTTCATAGAGCGTTACACTATATTGCTATATATTTTTAAAGAAAATTATCAAAAATCGTATGCGTCCCTGTGTTTAACGCCAGTGTATTATTAACGTGACGAGTTTTACCTGTAATCAATGTTACTTTAATTATTTTTAATCTGTGTTATGTCATGCCATACAAGAAGGTGCTGTAAGATATAATTCCATTGTTTTAGTACAAATTTATTTTTTTGATTCTGTAATTTCATTATTTCTCGTTCCTCAACAGACAATTGTTACGTTTAATTTGAATGTAGAAGACTGATATAGTAATTTCAATGTGTTCTTTTGACGATTATTTTTTAAGTGAAATTTTTTGAATCTAGATAATATTATGTCGAAATCACCTCACGATTTAAGTTATCGTTCGCACCGTTTGTAATTATTCCAATTTTAATTATGAATTATAATGATAATGAATTTAAATATTGTTTAATGTTGATTTCGTTTGAAGTTATTGATTACTCGTGACTAAATCATTTTCAAATAACTCCCGCAATAATTAACATAAATATATGAAAAAATTGTACTTTTATACCTCCTGTTCGTTTAGTAGTACAAATTAACATTCAGATATTGTAAACCTCTAGCCATTCTGCGTTGTTTAATATTATAGTTTGCTGAAGAGCGTAACTTGTTGTCGAAGCGGCGTCGCTTCAACGGATGCGTGTGTTTTAGTGCAGTTGAACGACCGGACGCGACGTGGCTAGCGGGCGGCGTGACAATGTAATTACTGTAGGAGTTCGTAGACGATTATTTTCTAATTATTAAATCCCGCGCTGCGTCTCGGGACACAGCGGAGTCGCGAAAATTTTACATAATGTATATGAAGAAATAAATTTATGTGAGACCATAACACTTGTTTTATTTTATCATCACTATAAAGTGACACACGGCAATTAGAGAGAGAATAGAGAAGATTTTCGTACTAGCTTTGAATGACAAACGGGAAAATAATATTCAGAAACATACAGGTTTTCAGTCCGGATCTACGCTGTTATTGGCATTATTCAGGTTTGAAGACGCTTAATATGAACCACTCTTACCTAACCCATTTGTACCTCATGTGCAGAATTATGCACATAATGTTTAAAGCCTTATAATATTTTTATTTTACTTAATCTACTCCTCCGACATTTGTGTGTGCATAGACCAAATATTTGTTAATATTCTTAACTCATTCAATTAATGCTATGTATGATCAGGTTTTGGTTACAATAGAATTTATGATGAGTTCTGCGGTGACTGTTGTGAAGATTGAGGCGAGTGCATGTTTTTACACTTTGTAAATGATTTAATGATAGTTTATAATGCAAATAATACTTTGAGTTTTGGCTTATATGTTCAAATAATATTATGTTTTCTGAAATTGTAATAAAAAATCCATTAAATATGTCATAAAGTGCGTGTTAATATCAGTATGCATAATTATGCCCAATTCGTCCTAATAGTACAAAAGAGAAGGTACCTATGTTAAAAATGGTATCAAGAAAGTGTTACTTTTTTCTAAACGCTTGTTATAGAATTTTTTTTTTTCAACAAAATTTATAACCCAACTAACGAAGAAGATGTTAACAAAATATTTGAAATGTTAGAGCAAGATTCTGATATTGACTTGACCGATGATGAGAAAGAGAACTATGAACCAATGTCAGCATCTTGTAGATATTCAGCACGAATAGATGCCGAGGCAGAAGGTACAAAAAATGAAATGTTTATTGAAGATATATATTGACTGTAACGGACAAATCTAATATAAAATGGCGAAGAAAACATTTTGACACTTTAAGGAATACGTTAGCAAAACCGGAAGAAAGTAGTACCGGAGGAGTCCGTTAGATTACTTCCAAAAGTATTTACCTGATGATTTTTTTCAAGAAGTGGTTAATTACACAAACATATATGGCTTGCAAAAGAGTGGTAAATTCAAAGAAACCAATATATCGGAAATAAAAACATTGTTCGGATTGCATATTATTATTGGAACTCTAGAATTTCCTAGAGTTCGATTATACTGGTACGTGGTATTAGGTATTTCCATATTTATAGAAAATATGACTAGAGACAGATTTTTTCAAATAATCTTGAAGTACGGACGACAGACTCTAATGATAGATTATTTAAAATCCGACCATTGTACAATTATATTCGACAAATATGTTTAGAGTTCGAAAGAGAAGAAAACTTATCAGTAGACGAACAAATCGTGCTTTTTCGTGGACAACTCAATATCAAGCAACATATCAAAGGAAAACCGATTCCATGGGGAATTAAAAAATTAAATTAATCTCGGGGACTCCCTTAGGAACTGAGGTCGGGAGGCCGCCTAGCTATTAGATCCTTAAATATGCGCTCTTTGGAGTGTCCTGGCGTAGAGGCTTTGGGTTCTCTGTTTAGGTTATCACTAAACACGCACGGAAACCAAACCTCGATTTGAGCGTTCGCCTGGTTAACATTACTATTCCTTTACAATTTGTTAGCACTAAACATACTTTACAACTACTTCATTTATACATAATATACAAATGTTTTAAAAGACTTAACATCGATTTTTATATTGTTGCCATTTGATGTTTAAATCATTCAAATGAATCAAATCGCTCCCGTTTAAAAAGTCAAGTTTACAGGATAAAAAAGGACAAACTTCCTAACGCAAATTATCAATGAGAAACGATTTCATTGACAACGTGTTAAATTTTAAACGCGATCGAACTGTAGTAATTTACGTATGTTAAAACACACCTAAGCCATATTTTGTAATTTAAATTTTTAAGGTCTGGGCTCAAAGAGAGCGTCTTCATATCTGATAATGTCAATATTTTTACGCTCAAATCAAGCCTGATTAGTTTTAACTTGTATGCCGATGCTGTCCAAAGAAATTACTATTTACTTTAAAGCTTAATTTTTCCTACTTGTGACTATACTTAATATTATAAGACTGACTACATGCATGGCTATTGTGTGTTGTATTTGATTTGATTTCATCTATTAAAGCATGGATGCACAGACCGTGGCCCGACGAATACTGGTGGCCCGCCGATAGCAAAAATAATATTCTAGTACATTCGAAGAATATTGAATTCTATTCCAGAATAAAACCAAAAAAATATATATTCGAAAAGTCATTTGAATCTCGCGCGCGCGCTATTTGATATTTAATCAAGGCGCTTTCGGAACTCTCGTAACTTTAATTTAACTCGAATTTGTTCATACAATGTAATTTATTTATTTATTCTTCCAAATTAATTTCATCGCCCTCAAAGTAATCCTCGTCTGATAAAACGCACTTTCGCCAACGTTTTTTCCCAGTCCTGGAAACAGTCAAAATAGTCTTTTTCCAGTATAACCTTCAAGACCTTCTTCGGTTCGGTTTTTATCTTCTCAATCGTGTCAAAACTGCGTCCCCGCATCGGCATTTTGAGTTTGCTGAATAGCCAGAAATCGCACGGAGCCAAATCAGGTGTATAAGATAGTTCAGGTACGATTTCACACACTTTTTTTCCAAAAAATTAAGTGAATTTGGTACCAATAGAGACTTGGCGCGTTTCAGATACAAAACTTCCTTCAAAAAGGTTCGAACTGAGTCAAATGATATACCAACTTTTGCCAAACAGACGCTTGGCAAATGTTATAGACTGTACTACCAACCTAACAAAAAATACCTGCCTTCCCTATTTACCGCGAGTTTTAAATGACAATTTCACTTTACTTTATGATCACAGTAGTATATTCATTCTGAATGCGCTTTTTTAGCATGCCTCTCATGACGGACACAAGTGGTCGCTGTAAAAGTTTCTATAAGGATAATAATATAAAAATAATGTCATGAACTTGTCACCAGATGGAAGCTCATTGCAGGACATAGGTCTCTCCTAGGGCTTACAATAATATTGAACTAAAATCTGAATACCCGTATTAAATATTTAAAATTTGAAAAACCGCCAACGCCAACGCCGACGCCGAAGACAACGCCAACGCCAACGACGACGCCTACTCAAACCCCGACGCCGACGCCAACGCCGACGCCGTCGCCTCCCCCAAAGTCATCTATAGCGGGATATACCATAATCGCCACATCTGGCAGACGGTTGGCAGATCGCAGTGTAAAGATACACAGAGGACGCTGCTGCCCATTCTTTGGAAACTTTTTTGTGAGCAGTGGCAATCGATCATATGTAATTATTGTAAAAAGTGTGAATTGCCTAAGATTGTGTCCCGGAAATAGCAGCTGCAATCTACGATCGCAAGTCACAGTACTCTACCGCTTGTCTACCGCTGCTTTATTGTCATATTACATATTTATTGTAAAAAGTATCAGTCATTTTTAATTACATTTTTTTAATTACGCATATGACAGTTTTGTTTCGAAACCGACAATACTAATCTAAAAAATATCATAAAATCTCTTATATATCTCAAAATCTTTTATAGAGTAGTAGTTAGAGTAGTAGTTTAATATAGTAGTAAGTATAGTAGTAGTTAAGAGTAGTAGTTTTATATAGTAGTAGTAGCTAGGGCTTACAATACCGAACTAAAATCTGAATACCGGTATTGATTTGATATTTGAAAAACCGGGATATCGGTATGTTACATTTTACATGTAACAGGCTCGTATGGCATTATATAATTAAAAACCAAAAATATAATTAAATTGAGAGTATTTATGGAATAATATTGATATTTTGCATTTTGTTTATTAAATCAAATTTGTTGTCGTTAAAACTAATTAACCCAACTCTCGTGATACAATAAATACATTTAAAAAACTTTTAAGTTAAACGGTTTTTTGATAACCATATTGTGGTGGTTGTGGAAAAATATGTACCTAGTCCGCCATATTGGAACGGCGTCCGTCTTGAATTTTAAATTTTGACATAATCGTCGTGTTTTACTAGTGTAGCCCTTTCATTTGATACCCATATTGAGGGGGTTAAGGAAAAAAATGTAATCCGCCATTTTGTATCGGCGGCCATCTTAGATTTATAATTTTATTAATTTTATTATATTGTATTGTCATCTAAATTAAATATGTGTACCAAATTTCAGATCAATCTGACAACGGGAAGGTGCTTAAATTTCAATTTCTAATTTTGACCCAAAAAACAAATTCCGTACGGGTCGAACTAAATAAAACCGTTTAAAAATACAACTGCTTACATTATAAGTTTTACAAAAATACTCGTACAGAAAGATACTCAAACTCATGTAGAAAAGTTTACATAAAGTTATATTTAATTTTAGTTATTTCAAAGATTATGAATAATTTCTGTTATGTAGAAAAGCTAGATATTTTGATTCAATCTTTTCAAGACAGATTTTCGGAGTTTAAAAAAGGGAACTTCTGTTGGGCATATTCAGCAATCCTTTCACGATTTCAGTTGAAAATGCGCCAGAGTCAATGCAGTTAGAAGTTATCGACATTCAAAACGACCAAGATTTACGCAACAAAAACAACGAAGGAGACTTGCTGAACTTTTACCGCTGCATTGATAAAAATATGTACGAAGAGTTGCACATAAATGCTCCAAAATGTGCCAGCTTATTTGGTTCTGCCTATATACGTGAACAAACTTTTTCATTACTAAATAATAATAAAACAAAAATCGAAATCGCATTGCAAATGAAAGTTTGGAAGCAGTTTTACGTGTTGCTACAAGTAAATTTGAGCCAAATATAAAAAAAAGATTGTAAGCACTATGCAGTGCCACGCTTCAAATTAATAAATTCTTTTTAGATTTTAATAAATTATTATCAATTATTTACTGTCTTTAATTATCTATACTTCTAGCGGCCGGGCCGCCATCAGTTCATGATTTGCCCGAGTGGCCCCTAGTCTTAATAAGTCTGTGCAACCATGTATTAAAGCAATAACATAATTTAACTTGTGTGTCTTTTATGGGTGTTATTTTAAATGCAAAGTTTACGATTATATAAAAGGACGTACAGACAATAATTTATTTGTATGTATATATATTAAACACACATACTTTTGGAAATATATATTTTTTGCAATATAGGTAAATACGTTCTAAAAAGACTTCGTAGGTAGATCGTTCGTAGGTAGAGAAGATACGTCAATACGTAGAAGGAAATCTCAAATGCATAGGTAGACACATATGAATGTAATACATTCGATGTGACGATGCTATTAATTTCTTTTAAATTTATCTATTAAACCTTACATTTCCATCCAAATGTATTTATGAAGTAGCTGCATTTATTGAAATCTACGCCCATTTGTTTGAATCAATAAATATCAATACCTTTTCTATAGGAAGGAGGTAAAATGCTGCTTCAGAAGAATATCGACCTAATGAAACCATCAATGTGTAATAAATTTGCTGTAACGATTAAAGAATACTACTTCTAATTATTAAAGTACTAAAACATAACTCATTTAAAATAAAACTTACTTATTTTTTTTTGGAACAGTGTTAGCCCAGCGGTAGAGGACAGGCTTACAATCGTATGTCGTGGGTTCGATTCCTGGGATTCGATCCTATATAATTTACACTTTATGCGGTAATTATAAGATTGTCACTGCTCACAAAAAAAGTTTCCAGGGGATGAGCACTGCGATCGCCAGACCGCCTGCCAAGCGTGACGACTATGGTATTTTCTCCCATAGATATCTTTGGGGGGGGGGGGGCTATGCCTTGCAGTGGGCGTCTGTGAACTGAAACTTTTAACACGAGGTATTAGTATACCTTATAATTGTCGGCAAAGTAGAGGAAGAAAATGCTGGAGGATGGTCACCTATTCGCTAGACTTATTATACGCTTTCATAAATCTTTCCGAAAAAAAAAACCTTGGAGAAAAATGTTAGCGGAAGCTGACAGGATAGGCCACCTTCAGTCACAAGAAAATGACTAAGAAGCAGTCACTTATCCCATTGATGATGTAGAAGTCGTAATGAATGCAATGTTATAAAGGCAACTTAATTATAATGATTAATGTAACGTTACTATATGATATACAAAATTAGGAGGACCGGAAAGTAATGTCGCTTTCTTAAGTTAAATTCACACGACTACATTTTTAACAATTTACATTTCTAATCAACAATATATTCACCTTCGTTATCAATAACCTTTAGCCATCTAGTATATATATTTTTTTTATGCCGGAGCGGTAGCAAATCAAATGATTTTTCTGTGAAATATATTAACAGAAACGACATTACTTTCCGGTCGCCTTAAAATATATGTAACTGTGATATAATTTTTAACATTTGTTTTATTGCTAATTAACAAATATTTTATTTACTATTTAATGTATGTATTCTCTAAGGGTAGAATATGTTAAAACTAACACCTGTAACTTGCATATCTCCTGTATTCAGCAAACTTTTTGATTTGTATTAAGCATCCGCAGATTTTATTATTTATTCGCTAAGACTACCTACTTTTGCACTTGTACAAATACAACTCATATTATCAGTTAATATACTCACTCTAAGTAATAACTTACTAGATGTAAATATTCAGGAGTGGAGACCACGAACGAACATGGTGGACAGACAATCTTGTGAAGATCATCGGTAAAAAACTGAACCGCTTCTAACTAGTGCAAAATAATAATAATGATATAAGCTTTCATTTTGTTTACTAATACGTTGCAACTTCTTAACAATCATTATTGCAATATATCTCACTCTTTTAAAAAAGATTATATAAATTCTCAAATAACCTTTTATACGTTTAATACCGCCAAAGTAATAATAAATAATTAAATGCATTTTTTTCTAGTTTACTAAAGTGTATCTAAGATGACATACATTAAAATTTGCCAGAAGTATATGCAATTTTATTATTGTAAAAAATCTAGAAATAAAATTACTTTTCACGATCAGCATGAGATTATATTAACCCTTTCTACATTTCGTACCAAATACGCAATAATAAAAAATTATAAACAATTTTTTCCACTCAGATTTTTAAAACTAAATTTCAAAAGTTGTACATCTTCGGCGTTCTGTTGTATTGAGAAATTAGATTAGCCTTTGATCATCGAACTACGCGCATAAGGCTTTGAGGCTTTGATTGTCCGATTGCCATTATGGAATGGAATTGAGGATTGTGGATCATTGACTTATGACGTCACAGTACCACGTCTAGTATGTGCTCGCTAAATGCTGAGTATCAATATAAATGGTAAACGATTACTTCTCTTTTTGCAATATTTTTTCTTTGTTTACAGAAATCATAAATATAATCGGTAGTATCCAAACGCTTTGGCAGTATCATCAACAACTGACTTTGTGCCTATGACTATATTCGAATGTTGATGCGCGCTGTTAGCCGTTTTGACTTTTACAGCTTCATCGGACTCAGGGCTCGCAGATCCGAAATCCGCGAGCTAATACTAAAAAAAAACTTTGTGCTGTCGGTGCATCGATATTTAAAGTCGTCATCGTTTCAGCCCATAGACGCCCACTGCAAGGCATACACCTCTTCCAAAGATATCTATGGGAGATATATCATAATCGCCACTCTTAGCGGGCGGGTTGGCGATTGCAGTCTGGTATGCAGAGAACGCTCCCATCATCTGGAAACTTGTTTGTGAGCAGTTTGGGGCAATCTCATATAATTAACACACAAAATTACATAAGATTGTAATTTGAACCGAACCTGCGACCTTCGATTGCAAGTCTCATTCATCTACCGCTTAGCTATCACTATTCCATCATCGATATGGGTATAAATATCGATGATTCCATGATCAACAAACAAACATTTATAACAAGTTAATTTTCATTTATCTACCGTCAATATTTACGTTTTAATAATCAGGCGATGTTATGTATCTACGCCACAATAATCAATAAACAAATGAAAGTACTATTTTTCCAAAAAACAATTAGCCACTAATTATATTTACTTGTGTGACAACAATATTGTATTGTTGTACAAACTTACATGTGAGGTACATTTTTTTTCACACCACGTCATCTCGCGCGGCGTCTATGGGCTGCAGCGACGACGACAAGCTTTACGAACACCTTTATAAGCTTTTACATCTGTTACCGATCACACTGTATAACTATAAATATTAAAAAATATACGGTGATACAAGTTTTGATTTACTTTTTCATTAACGAAACAAAACTTGTGCGATCACGTTCATACAAATCTCTGCCTACCCTACTTAAATTATTGTCAACAAATACACAAACTCCATTGAAAGTTATTGTAGCGAACGAAATTTTAATTACACGCTAAGATGAAAATATTCAAATTGCCTCGCAGTCTAAACCTGAGCAAGTTTTGTTTTATATTAATTTTAATTGTACAAGGGCCGATTGCAAATTTCTCATATTATTAAAGTTTTCGCCTGCACCGTTTTCCATATAAAAGATTTGTTTTTTTTTAACATTTTTATTAATTTATTTTAAAGTCATATTTCTAAGCTTATCATTTTATAAATGAATATGTTTATTAATTTATTTAAAAAATAACAGTTGACAATCTTTTTATTATATTTATATCTAATTGTTTTTAACATCGGAGTAACAAATTTATTTAAAAATAAAATACGATAAATATACGAAACCCGAAAATAAAAATATTAAAATAGATTAATGGCAATTGGGCCAATTAAAACCATAGTTGCACTACATGTATTGCACAAAAATTATAATTATTATACCTAATAATTATAAGTACGATAACATCTACAATTAAAATTTAAATAAATCAAAATTGCAATAAAAATAACTATTTAAAATACGATTCGGCCGCTTTTTTTCTTCAGTCCCCATCTCGCTCCGCTTTTTAAGCGGTACAGCGCATTCGGTAGCTATAGAAATAATCACGTATTTATATACACGTATATATAAACTGAATTCAAACTATAAAACATGAGATTGTGGAGTGAAATTTTACGTACATTTCCAAATAATAGCAATACAGAGTATAAAGGGATTATATAAAATCAATAAAACTGTATAGGCACGAAAACGCATAGGTACTGGATACACAATTAGTGTGACAGTAATTAATTATAGTGCGTGATGTTTATCATGGCAACACATCAGCGCGGCTATCGGACTGTACTGTCAATATTTACGTCACCTAATTAGTGTCCACACTTCGACTCGGAAATTATGTTACTCCGAGTATACAGAATGATTGGTTATAGATGTAAATGGTTTAAAGGGGTCAATGTATAACTCATTTGCTGTTAATTGATTTATTGTACATCCTGCTCAATAATTAATGGTTTCAGACCTTAAAAATAAGTAAATATTTTTAAATTTGCCTGCATACCACTGATATAGTTTAGGTTGCGAGAAGTGTTTGGGTATCATACTGGTCACATCACCATAATCTATTGGCTGATATGACGATCTACCCCTGTACACTCTGTACTGCCAGAAGTTATTGGCATGTCGCTTTCCAATTGAAAAAATAACTTAATGTTCATATTTCAGTGATGACTTTATAAACAGATGTTAGAAATTTATAATTTTATAATTTTAATACAATTAATATTCATGTTTAAAACTTTTGCACCTATGACTAAACAACAAACATGTATATTTTAGAGATATGTCATTCTAAAAATTATGTCATTGTAAGTAGATTTTGATAAACTTTTTTCTTCAAAAATTATATTATAACAGCGTTGTAAACGCTATGAAATTTTCTAAATTGATTAAAGCTAAAAAAAATACGTTTTTTGAAGTGTGTAACTTTTGGGTTCCCTTGACATTTCAGACCGCCCCAATATGAAAGCTCAACAAACGGTCTAAGTTTGTTTAAGTTAATTAACAACGACTTATTTAAGTTGTTTGCGGTTGTTAATAAAATGTCATGGGACGAGTTGTTACGTAGATTACACTACAAGAAACATACCCTAGCAAAGCATTATATGAATATTAAAATATATTTTTACATTTTCCGTTGAATGAATTGGATAAACGGCAACCAAAATATCCCAGCGAACTGGCAAGTTATAGTACCAATGCAGAACATGGAAGGAACGACAGCATCGATAACGTGGAAATTCTTCCCGGAAGTCGTCTCAGCTTAACGCGCGCTTCGTAGTATCGAGCTGGACACGGTCTTTGCCCAGATGCTCATGAGACACGGGGGATTCTAGGAGTACCTTCATAGGTTTAAGCTCAAGGAGGGTACCTCTTGCTTCAGTGAGCCAGGAGTGGACCAGACCGTAATGCACCTGGTGGCCAATTGTCCTGCATTCGGAGGACTCCGTTGCGATTCCGATTCCTAAGAAATAAAATTAGTGAGGACAATATCGCCTGACTAATAAATGACGATAAAGTTAGGCCTGCGTTTCGCAAATACTGCAAAACCATAGTTGATGACGTAATCAAAAGAAATGGTACCTAAAAACAACTTAGGTTGGTTAATCATGTAAAAACAGGTTTACTCCTGTTTTGAAAATAAAAGTAAAACGAGAATTGTAAACAAGATATGAAAATGTAAAAAAATATGTATAATATAAATCTTGCTGTGAAAAAATTTGGTATCAATTATTAAATTAGTAGATAAACAGAATATTAAAAATATAAAGCCCTGTTCAAAACTAGATAGGGATGTACTGTATTAAAAAAAGTAAGAATAGGCAAACGATATGACCGCGCAGAACAGATGACTGTTGAGGCCCTTATATATTAGAGTTGAGACCAAGGATCGACAAACGCAGCGGACCTTCACCCACAAGGCCAGACCAGACTTGCCAGGCTAAGTATAAATGTTTCCGAAAAAAAATATAAATATTTTAAAGCGTTACCAGTTGAACTGAACATAATATTCATTGTCTCAAAATAAGATATAATTATAATTCTACAGCTAGACAGAGCGGTCCTAAACAGCATAAATAACGAACGAGAAGAGAGCACATTACTACAAACACAATAAGACTTCAGACAAAGCCTAACATTATCATAAATTTACGCAGACCGTTTTATGTTGTGTGATAAACTATTATGTGCCATAGTAACGGCTTGTGTCGGGCCTCTTGTTCGAGTGGAAGCATATGCTACTAGCTATCATGTAGCGATAATTCGTCTCTTCTTTGTTCATATTATTGTTTTAACCATTTATAATGTTGAATTTACTATGTGAAAATTTCTTGATTTAAACAACTGCCATTGGCACCATTGGTAAACACGAGCTGGTAGACGCGGGGCAGCTAAGTCCCCCACCAGATGAACCGACTATATAGTCCAGGTTGAATGCGTACAGTGTTAGACCGTTCTCTGTAGCGATTTTTGAGGGAGGCCTGGCATGATGATGACGATAGCTTTTTGATGTAACTGATTTGACGATCATATAAGTTTATCTCGCACATTTTGCTGCCTCCCTAAAACTTGGTTATAATTTAATGATACAGAAACAGTTTTGAAGCTTTCTTGACGGTGCGTTGAGACTTTTAATCACGATCATAAGCCGTTCGATGTAACTGCTTAGTTGATGATGGAAGATATTCACACATCCGTACATTTTGTTGCGTCAAGAAAACTTGGTCGTAAGTCAAAGATGACAGAAACGGTTTTAAAGCTTGCTCGACGGCGCGCCGAGGTCACGTAGGAAGGCGGGGCAGCGCGGAGGACATTATAATGAACGCGCTGCAATACGTATTCATTGGCACAATTTGCGGTTGGCGCTAAAGATAATGGGATTAGACAGGTGCTGATATTAGATATGGACGTGATCTGAATTAATAAGCCTCGTATTGATTTCGACGCCGAGAATAATTCGAGTCACTTGGACACAGCTTCGCCGCTGGCGAATAGATTGTCCGAATTACTTTTTTGACTGAAGGTCGAAAGCTTAAATGTTGTATATACATACTAATCTCGAAGATTCCCTTGGAAGATCGTTAGGTCGAATTTTTACTTGATTGTCCGGTCGCTTTGATTTCAATTCAATTGGATGAACGCTCCATATAGTACCTTAACGTCGTTTTACTTAGCTCTATCGAGAGCCTCGGCTCGTAACTTAATATATTTACCTGATTGGCAGGTCGCCCAACCAGCAAATCACTCATGCAGAAGCTAATAATCAGCTAACCGGTCCTCTGGGAGGTAACCTCAGCAGGTGCTGTCGCTCGATACGCGTTTAGCGATCCGCTACAAGGACGCTCGAGGAGGCCGAACTTCTAGAGAAGATATATTTATACAATGACACCTACCACAATGATCACCGTCATAGATGATCAACTGTCTTAACTGAATTTTGTGTAAGAAGGCATTGTAAGTAAACTAATTGTCATTTTTACTTATTTAATCGAACACTCGGAAATCACTCCATTGCAAGCGCACCTCATAAAGACTAATATTAATACGCGTCTTTCCAACACTGTTCTCACTCTTACTTATATAAGACCTCCCTACATTTTTGACAATTTCGAAAATACACTCATTTCTAACACTCCAAACTCTTTTCGTAAACTTTTATCCACAACATTTTACTACATTATTTCCTTTGCTTACTTAAAACTTAATGCCTTATAGGCATTCTGTGCCAGTCAACCCTAACATAACATAATTTTCAATGATTGCAAACACTTGTAATTAGATGAGAATTGTTTATTACCAATATTCCAGTCTCTGTGAATGTGATAAAAGACAATAAAGTAGTTAACATATTTTCTTACCCGAAAAAACTTTACCGTTACCAATTATAGTTTTCATTACTTTTCTAATCGAAGAGTACACTATAAACAGCGGATGAGATTTGGGAAAAATAAAAGGCTCTACTTTATAGACGATGGATAATTCTTAAATAGAAAAAATAAATAAATAGAAAGAATTACGTCATTTATTTAATTTTGTTCTTTATTGTAACGTCAAAAGACGAGAAAAGGCAAAAAGAAGTAAAAACAGAAGAATGAATGAAGTAAAATCGCAAATGACGATCTCTTTCAGACAAACATTGGATTCACTCGGTGACCATTCCCGTACCGAGAAGTTCATCGGATGATAAAAAGGGTCGGACACCCGATGTACTAAGAAATATTTTTATCTTGTAAAGATCTTTTAGAATTACTTGTCGAATTAAAATTTATACCCATATGCACACAGAGTTGATATAAATGTAAAAGCTTAAAATGTGTTAATTTATAACTCATCTGTTGTTTACTATTATAGGGGAACTAGAAAGTAATGTCGCTTTCTTAAACTAAATTCACAAGACTACATTTTTTTTAACAAGTTTTTATTTCTAATCAACAATATGATCATTTTTGTTATCAACAACCCTTTGCCATGTAGTATACAAATTTTCAATGCCGGAGCGGTAACAATCATGCGCTTTTTTTTGTAAAATAAGTCGACAGAAACGACATTACTTTCTGGTCCCCCTAATATGTGGACCTTATCCGAAAAATCCGTTTCAGAAATTATAAATAATGTGTTGATAATAAAATAGGAACAAGCGTTTTCAAAATTCGGATTAATACATTATTAAAATTAATTATTGTTTAATTTTTGTCCCTGTAGACTTTGTAATGCAAAAAGTTGTTACCTTACTACATTTTAAGAGGGATCAATTATCACAACATAAATGAAAATAAGTGTTAATACCTTTGAAGTTTTGTGCTAATACCCAAGCCATACTTTCTCCTTTTAATAGCCTACCCATAACCAATCATCCTTACTTGTTGACATTAAATATATATAATACAAGCCCGTTAAATAAATATAAAACAAGATTTCTTATTGAAAGTAAAGCAATTTGTCTTTGCAAAGTAATTTACTCGTGTAACAACAAAAGCTTTGCAAATGTATTGTAATTTTCCTTGTACCCGAAAAAAAAAAAACACGTAAAAAGTAGCGAAAGACCGAACGATGTTATTAAAAAGTGTTTTGACCTCGCCGCGACTTTCATTTGACACCATCCTTCGTCTCTTTAAATATTCATTCTTAATCTTTCTTGTAGTTCAAGTTGACGGAATACGCCCTCGGATGTTACTCGCTAAAAATATTATACAAAAAATTCCAGTTGCCCCTCTTTTATCTTTCGAATTTGGAGAAAATAATGTGTTTAAGAACTAGTAATCGAATTCACATAAACGTTAAAACAATTCAATTCATTCATTCAAATTTCAATTACAAGGTACAATTTTTTGTAACCGATTGTTTACCCTCAGCGCTCTACCTGATAAGTATTCAAGAGATGCCAGGGTATTTTAGTTTATTTTGTGTTACTTTACCTACAATAACAAAATAGTATCGTAAAGGTCATAGGATTATTTATGGAATATGATTAGAGAAAACAATGTTATTCAAAATATTGCTGTAGAAAGCTTGCCAGTTAGATTGGTTATACGTGCAAAACCTTCAAAGGAGTAATGCATTGTGCACAAAAATTTTTTAAGCTATTTACATATCAACCATTTATAAAGTGATCGCTCAAAAACACGATTTGAATGCGATAGGCCAATAACTTCAGGTAGGGCATTCTACAGAGATAGATTTTTATTTGGTCAGAATTTTGAAAATTGAATTTTTCTTTTTATATTAAATTATTTACTAAAGTCAATCTTTGGAAAATATTTTTTTTAATTTATTCACAAATATAAAGTCACGTATTTTGCATGAAGTGGAAAGTTTCAAGTGAAACGCAAAATGTTTATTATCATTTTGTGAACCTTTTCTTAAATATGTCGTTAGATGTGACAAGCAGCAATCGTAATATTTAGAGACAATACATTAAAAATGCCATAAAATAAAAAAAAACCGAAACTTAAAACTAACTTTTTCTCCGTTAATCTCAAAAAACTAATTAAATTTATCAGAATGTGCTACAATTTTTATTCGCTTATCTAGGCACATAAGTTAATGACTCTTCTGAGTCACAAAGACCTCTTTGAAACTGCATTTTGTTTTCATATATCATTTTTCGTAACTAAAAGTAATTAAAAATTCTGAAATTCATACCAAAAACATTTCTCTTTAAGAATATACACATGATACAAATTGGCTAAGATAAAATTCGCTTCTAAAAATAGTTTTTATCACATAGAAATATATAACAGGATTTATACTCATCACAAGTACAAACTGTAAGATTGATTTTCAAATTTGGCTTACTTACCTTGAAAATACGCAAGTCACCCAAAATCGGAAGCGTATTCGTTTCACATTTTAATAAAAGGGAGCTAAAAAAAGTTCGAACGCCGTCAAATTTTCTTTCTCCGCTGTGATTGTTTTCGCAGAGCTTCTGAGGAATTAATTTACATACGATATCACGAGAGACAGCGGGTTATTGTTTTCTGTGCTTAGCGTTTTAATTTAAAACGTTTAGATATCCTTCTTTGTTCGATATATGTAAATCTAAATTCGATATTTAAATCTGCCTTTTCCTGCCTTTTCGTATATTTAAAATCCTTTTTCTAACCACACTAATGCTTTTCACGAAATAAAAAGTATTTTAGGTTGGCAATTTTGTCAATATAAATTTATTAAGGCTTCGCTACCATACACATCACATATACTTTTTGCCGGCTTGCACTGTGTTCTCTACGGAAATTATAAAACAAAAACATGACAAAAAATTTTATATGAACTAGAAAAGCTAGGTAAGGATGACAGCTAACATATAACAGAGGCGGCCAAAATCCTGATAGTTTTTGCCAATTCAAATTTAGAATATTTTCGGGAGTCGCAAATGTATGTTAATATAAGCAAAAAGACATTAATAAAATTACAGTAATTGTAAACAAAAATAAAAATGCAAATTTGTTGAATTTAAGCATAAAAAAATTAAATACTTTTATTTAATAAAATCTTTGATTTGGTTGGTAGATAGGTATAGGTATATATAGGTAGGTATTTTTTTTAAATCTTTTTTTTAACATGGCGCATGTTGTTTGTTATATTTGAATGCAATGTTATAAATTTTGCTAACAATCCGTATTAAACAATATAAAACAAATTAATATTTTTAATAAATAACGAAAAAATGCAAAGACAACATATACAGAGCCACAAATAATCCTTCAAACAACCGCATATGACTAGCGAGCCGCAGATTACTAACCTTTACATATAAAAAAAAGAACATAACATGTACGGATATCATAAATATTGATGTGAAAGACATCTATGACCAAAACAGACAATTACTTGGTTGCAAACTTTATACTTACAATATTTAATTTTCCCTTACTTCACTTTACAATTTCGTTTGTTTTAAATGTGCAATTTAAACTAATTTCGATCTCAGCTACAAAACACATACGTAAAAACTAAGGATCTATGACATGAAATGATAATAAATATTAATGTAAATATTATTAAGTAATTACATTAATACATTAATATTTTAGTAAACATTCAAATTTCAGCAATTTACATAATTTACGAAATATATCTAATAACGTAAGTAGCCATATATTAGTCCCTTTCTTAGTTACGAAATATACTAATGAAGTGACTACAGTACCTCAATTATGCGGTTTCCTTTGACATATAATATTTTATAAACACAAAGCAGTGAATTCTTCAAACTATTGCTTTTCCACTTGACTTTCGTTGGCCTGTTTTGGTAAAATTCGTATATTCTCGTCGAGCTCTTTTTATACTCATATGTCAACTACGTATTAAATTTAAAATACAGATTATAAAAACTTTCGTTTAGTAATTAATCAGGATACTTATTTTTAAGCCGTCTTTGTTTTTAATTTATTAAAGGAAAGGGTAAAAGATGACGGTTAAAGAGTTGGTAATAAAATATGTAGTACTCCCAAAACTAATGTTGATACTTAAAGGAATGGCAGCGTCCATTAGATCGCGGGAAGTCGCTTGATGCGAGCAGCGCAAGAGCGGCCATCGTGACGATATTTGGCGAACACCTGCCCTTTCCACTGGGCTCTATTAATATTAATTGGTTTGTTGTTATAAAGCTGGCTAATGTTATTTAATCTATTATTTGTCACAAATATTATATGTTCAGAAGTCATGAGAGCAACATTTGGCAGTACAATATTTCAATCTAAATTCAATGGAGTACTCTGTCCGAAGCATGTGAATATTCAACCTGTCCAAATTATAGGAATCAGCATTCGCTGCTCGAAATTGCAAATGAAGTGTTTCAATTATCTAGACTCTGCCTTATTTCAAATATCATAAATTATCGAAAGTACAGATGAAGAGACAATTCTCAATTTCAATCCATTTTAAAAATTGGCTTTGTTACTCCTAAATTAATTTCCATAATGAGCGATGAACTCTTCGATTATTATTACAAACTGTCGCTCATATATATATAATCTTACGTTGTTCGTAAGTTATTATATGTCAGTTTCATATGATGAATTGGATATTTGTATCAAAATTCAAAAAAAAATCTAAATGCCAAATATCTTCGTTTAAGCAAGCACTTATAGCACTTTTGAATCGTCTTACATTATAAGGTTTAGAATGTTGATAAGCTAAATTGGGCGAGCCAGAAACTCAACAGTTGCTTTTTATAATGGCTTACAGCGGCGTAAAACTTACATATCAATTACTAAGTTTTTTTCAAAGACATAAATAAAACAACAGAGAGTACGCGAAACGTCACGTACAAAACAATTCCCCGCAGTAATAAGCTTTTTGACGGAGAAATAGTTACAATGGTGTTATTTTAAAGACGTGCCGACATCAACATCATTTGGGTGACTACAACAAACTTCCAATGCAACAGAGTTTCGGAGAATCTTTTTTGTTTTTGGACCGGACTGTCACGTCACTACTGCTATTCACAGAATCCTCGGGTTCTGAGGGCGTTTAACCCTGACCACTTTTAAAGTAAAGAAGCTGGAGGGTTCTCGGAGGATTTTCGCCTCTGCTATACATACTTGTATTTTATTGGATTGGGCTATTAGGTCGCTTTTTGTGAACGCTCCATGGAGTGACGAGCCCTCAGAAAGAGACCTCGACTTGAGCTTTACTTGACGGTAATACCGCTCAAAATGCTACGATACAAGGGCCGAACTTCAGCTTGTTCAGTTGCTATTGGCTGGCTAATATCACTACTTTGAAACTACCACTTTGAAAAGCTTTACTAATCTTATGTTTAATTAACAGCGTAAAGTCTTCAGAAAGCCGAACGCTCCGGCGGTTCAAACGACAACTCTCTGTCTCTCTCTATAACGCGGTTGATCCTCTATATATCCACTCCAACAATAAAATACTTCTTCGGTCAATTTTCTCTTCTTTGCTGTGTCCGTTCCCATGCGCAAAAATAATTGTGCTCTACCGTTAATATTACACTTTGATTAATAATTGCAATTGAACTAACAATAATTCTTTCACCTACAATTATTAGATTTGCAATTTTCTCCGAAGCGTTCTAGAAGGGCAATGACCTACTAGCACTTTGATGAACTTCTAGAAGGATTGTCACATATTTTCCCGAAGTACCTATGTTTTAAAAATATATTTATATCAATAGTGTCAAAAGTAGCTTTGATTAACAAATTATTATAATCTTACTTTCTTATTGCAAGTTACAGATGGATTCGGATTGTTTTACACCAGAACACTTTTATCCTGAATTGAGATGAAAAATGTGAAATATATATTTTTTCGTTTGTCAAGAATAAAAGTGATGTAATTTCTTTTGCGAGTACACTCTTGTTACTTGTATAAGTCGAGAGCCATATTTCTTTGCTTTGTTAAGTTAATTTGGAATTTCGGGAAGTTTCCCGATTAACGTAACAAAATTTTCATTATTCATGCTTCTGTAATATGTTCCTGCTGTAATTACGCGAAAGGCGACGTGATTAAATTTTGTTTTACTTCGCTTTTGTTTCATTATAGGTAAAGTATTGAAGTTGTTTGCTCGGCGCCGTTTTTAATTAACAATACAGTCAACAAGTTGGCGGACTAGATATAATACAAACACAACATCTTTGTTTTCGTGAAACTGACTGCTCAGTATTTGAGCAAACAAAATTATCTAACAGGTACCACATCTGTTCTTGATATCTGTGATAATAACTAAAGTTTTCTTTTATCAATTATAATTGATATTTTATGAGGTTCATGTAAAAAAAAATATCATCATTTGAACCGAAAAACTTCTTTTTAGGCCTCTCCCATAAATTTGCAATAGAACCGGTCGGAATCGGACTGCAACTATTAGGTGAAAAACCTTCTACTAAAACTAAAACTACGCTTGCCGATCCGTGCCACTTCAACTTACTATTTTGCTGAACCATCTCTGGGCTACTATATATTATTATTGATCTTTAATCCTCCTCCTCATCTTTGCATCGTAAACCTAAATGTGAATCTGGAAAGGCAGTCGCGCACAATGTCATGTCATACCTACCGGTCTTCGGTGGTATGTATTGCCACGGCTATTGTAGTATCGAGCGCGGTTTGGATCTAATCGAATCAAGGCATGGAGCTGCGACCTCGTGGCTGCCCTCTATACACTTTTCCGGTGATCAAAAGTTTTACCACGTTGTTATCGATTTTCTACGCTATATGACCGAAAAAAAAGAAACCTGCTTTGCGAAAAGCAAATGGGCATAGCGAAATCCATAAGTGTCAATGCATCGGTTCTACGAGTAGTCCACAGAATTCATATGATAATATATGTTCTCATTAACAGATAAAGATTTTACTTCACTCGTCGTTTTATTATTACGGATTAAACAATATTTAAAAAAGAATAGTTTGCGGAAGGCATCACATCTTAAATAATTTTCTGGACAGGTTCTAATTTGCATAGAGAATGAAGTGCAAATTCAAGAGTGAATCAAACCGATGACTTAAACATGTGATGAATATTCACCCGAATCGAACAACGTTCTCGAATCAATACCGTGGGAATAACAGAACTGTTAAATAGTGTCGGAATTATAAGCTATTCCGTCATTATTCCGACGATATAGTAAAAATCGTTGGATTCGGGCATCACAAGCCCCGTTAACTGGACGATCTTTGGGGGAGCCCTGTCTTGTAATAGACGTCTATCGGCTGACATAATGACGTCATTATCTGTAATGTAGTTGCTACACTTGTATATAAGTTATCGCTGTGCAGCTAACCCGGAGGTATCGACCGATGTTACACTTCAAGCAAAGAGAAAGTAATCGTTTTATTGACAGACAGCGGAAACCAGGTAACGTCTAAAGCGCAATAGATCTCAATCAGGACTCAGATGCTGCGTAACTATGGGAAACCTTCACGTAGAGTCCACAAACTTACTAAAAGAGATCTAGGTCTTGAAGCCTTTATAAATATAAAAATACCTACAGTAAACTGAGAGTACATTAATTTGTGAGTAAAAATATTAAAAACATAACTCCCAATACATAACCTATACATAAGTTACCCTATGGTATATCCCACGTGTATAATAAATGCTAAATCAAATTTGTAATTAATAAAGCTTCGCTGTTTATCTTTTAATGAGGGTTTTCTGGGTGCATGTAAACAAAATTACGGGTCCCGCGTGTAACATATTTATGTAAAACATAAATTATTTTGATGTGTATCATAATTAAGTTCTTTGATTTTACCGCTTGTTAGCCCATTTTTATTAATGAAAATTCATAATTACATTATCTTTTTATGGCCTGTTTGTTTTTATTTACAAGTATATTAGATTATTTATCACCTATATAAGGTGATTGGTTATAGATATAAAAGCTTTAGGGGATGAATGTATAGCACATTTGACGTCTATGATACACCCTTTCCAAATTGATTTTTCAAAAATATTAAACAACGCAATGATAATATAATAAGAAAAAGTGTTTACAAAATTCAAACTTGTAGTAGTTCGAATTTTAAATTTAATTAATGTTCACTATCTGTCCCTGTAGTTTGTGCAGCCGGAAGTATTATAGATGGACTGTCGCGTTCCCATAGTAACACTATTGAAAAATTACAGGAGAAATGCAGGGTAATTGAAAATAAATGTAATATCTTTAAAGATTTCGCTTTACCTTCACCCATTTAAAGCTTTTACATCTATAATCAATCAGCATTTTTATTTTGTTTTTCTTTAAGGAATGAATTAGCACTCCTAAAACTAACTTTAATCTTTTGTAATTAATGACCACTTCAATGTCAATAAAGTTGTCTGTAACTATTGGTGTGAAAGTGATGTCTATTTTATAATCTATATTTGTTAACCGTAAAAATATTTATATTATCTGGAGGTACAAAGTTTTAAAATTATAAAAATGTTATAAATAATTGTGTACACGTTTCTTGTATTAAACCCGTATACTGTTAATAATATAGGTATACTATTGACGTGTTCATTAGCCGGTGCGATCGGTCTCCTTTTGAAAGTATAGACAAACGATAATTTATGGCGGGATTAAAGCGCGGGAACGGATGAAAGCCAATATGGCCACCGAAATGGGATTAGCCGATGATTTAAACACAGCATCCAACCTCCGTCTCTAATCTATTGTGCTATGAATCATATTTAATTATTTACGGCGCAGGACCAAAGGCGAATTCGAATGTTGATTAAATTTTTGAGTTACATTAAATATTGAAAAGAATTTTATCTAAAATATTAGTACTTACGTATTAACGTCATTGCTGCTTCAGATTTGCCGTTTTTAAATACCGCCTAAAACTTTCTACCCCAAAATATTTTGCTACAAATCATAAAATAAATAAATTATTTAAAATAAATACATTCGAAATTCAAAACACTTTATTTAAAAACCATTCTAAACAAACCACAACATACCCTGTCCTCTGAAGGACGGACAGGGTTACGTGGGATTCCTACCCACTAAAACCACCTCGGTGGTCGTCATCCGTACTATTGGAACTTGCAGCTGCCCCTCAGTACAGTGTGCTAAGACAGATCCTGGGAGGAAGATGTGCCTCCCGCGGCATTCTCATTGTACCGCAGCAACATTAGACCACTTTGCGTAGCTGCCCTTCTGGCGTTTGCATTGAGTGGACGATGAAAGCTCTCACCATCAACGCCTGCCAACCGGATACCCTTTTAGTCGCCTTTTACGACAGGCAGGGAATACCTTAGCCTTATTCTAGTGAACCCGGGCTAAAGGGTCTCTCGATCTCGCTCGGTAATCTAGACAAACCTAACCTAACTTACTACAGTGATGGTATTAATACGTAATTACCAAATATACTCAAATACCAAGCTGTAAGTATATTAAAACCAATTAATTTTCAAATATATTACATCATCAAATTCAAACGTATTTTATATTATCCACGCGTACTATTACACTGTACTTCAAAGGTATTACTAAATACAAACAGATTAAAATGTCACGTTTATATAAATTAATAAATAACTTCAATGTTGTGACTAAAATAAGTACCATTATAGTACAACAGAGGTTTCAGATCGGCGACTGTTTTTATACTACGCCAACTAACCGTTTTGGATACTATTAAAAATTTGACACATTTTAATTATATATGTTACGAATAAAATGTTTTTTATGCATTCCATGTGCAAAACATAACATAAAACGAATAACAATTAAAAATGTATGGAAAATTGTGGTCAATTTAATATAAGAAATATAATACACGATAGAATAACAAAAGGACAAGGCTTATTACTGCCGAAAACTTTTATAATTGTGGTTCATGAACTTTACGTCCTTCGCCTAAAAAAAACGTTAATTAAAAACTCCCACGCACACCGCAAGAAATATGTAAATAAAATCCATATAAACCCAACATAATTTAACCGTATCCCCACAATTATTATTTTAGACAAACTCATTGTCTACATCGTATCTCCTAATGAATTGTACCACTTAATAAAGATCTTACGGCCTCGACAGTGCGGAGCCGAGACGATTAATACTTTCGTATAATGGCGGGAAAACAGGTGATGCCTGTGTTGCAAACGGTACAAATAAATCAACAAGAAAATTATTAATATTTTTGTCCTATTATAATCTTGGATTTAATGGTTAAACATTTGATTTAATCAAGCAAAAAAATCAACCCACTTTTAACTTAATTTTGGAGTAATATAATTATATATTGTAATTATTTATCATTCCAGAAATGAAGAAAAAATGTCCCACATCCAAATAAGACTCAATGATCGTCCGATACACTGTCTAAAATTAAAGGCCTAACTAGCCAAAGACACTCTAGGAGTGTTGCTAAAGTCAGAAATATATCTCTCTTATGATTCCTAACTTGGACTTCCTTTTCTCAAAGCAGATGTAGAAGTGATTTTGTAAGATCGGATAAAATATAATACATACATACTCGTACAGTACGGAGAGAAGAACGCCTGTAAACATTAGACAATACACCAACTACGTGTGACACAGTACAGACTTTTCACCAATTACTCAGACACTGGCCCCGATTCGAATCCAAAAGGCGTAACCATATGACCTTATGCGTAAACCTTACTATACCTCCACTCTCCACAACTTACCGGACCTCCCCAGGAAAATCTACGGCAGAATCTTTTGATGAGTTGACGCAAAATTGTAAAAAAACACTAGTGATACAAATTAGAATTAATAAAAAAAAACAAACTACGTAATGTGAAATTTGGGGCACTCTAATAACATATGGGTCGATTTTACCCATGATAATATATATCGTCATTTTAGTCGCGGAGCCTCCACAGCGGACTTAGGCTTCTCTCATAGATATCTCATAGGATCAGAAGGTAGGCATTCAAGGTCTTCAGACGACATAAAGAAGGTCGTCTGTCTACCTAGTGGGATGATGTCCAACGCTGGGTTTCCGATCCGCGGCAATCCGAAAGAAAAAGCACCGGCATCTTATATGCGCGCTATGTAACTTTCTCACTGCCATTTGAACTTGCCAGTCCGCTAGACTGTTCATTCATTTCGTCCATAATTACGTTTATCTTATATATACGAAACTCCAACTGTAAGCCAACACTAATAATAATAAAAAATATTCATGTAAATGAATTAGGTGTAGTTAATTTAAAATAACGAAATACACGCGCTGATAATTAATATAAGTAATTAAAAGTAGGCCTTAATTATAAGGTGAGTTACGACCGTAATATGTAAGAGTTAAAATATCTAGGTAATTTATCTGCGCCGTCCCTGCACTAAAAACAAAATGTCTTCTTGCGCACGTTCTGTCCTTACATTCCTAAGCAAATTTATTTTAATTGTATCTTGTAAGCTAAACATCATTTAAGACTCGTTTAAGACTCGACTCGACTTTTTACCCAAAGATACAGATAATATACATTGTTGTAATTTTAATTTAAACATATGACTAATAGCACCGACAGGGATATTTTTAAAAAGCAATGCTGACGTCACGATTGTAGTTTTTACGATTACTTCGAATTTCGAATATTTCAAAGAAAGTTTCGAAGGTAATTAGTATTTTAATTACGCATTATCAACGAGAAAATAACTGTACCCGTTCTTTAGTACAAACTAGTATACATCTAAATAATTTTATAATAATAATACACAAAAAAGTGCGAAAGGCGGTCTTATCACAAGGCAATCTCTTACATACAACCATAGTAGGGAAAAGGTTGTTAACGTGTACAAAATATACATACATACATATGGATTTATATATTTACGTATGTATGATGATACGTGTAAATGCATCGTAAATTGTCATCGACATTGCGGTTGTTTATATAAGAGCGCGTATAGGTACCGGCGTAGCTTGTGTAGTATTCGCAATGATTAGTCGATTGCCCATCCGTAGATAAACAGTCAAGATTTCGCTTTAAATATCCGTAACCATGTCGTCAGTCTACCTTGCTTAGCTTACCCATGCCGCGCGTACCGACTCCTGGCCGCCATTTGAGAAACGATGTGCCCCGTCGACTACAACATTAGAAGAGCAATTCTCCGATTTCTTCGACCTTCATTTCTGATTCGATCTCGACATATATTTGTCAGAGAAACAGCTTCAGTCGTGCGAATGCTGTGAAAATAATAGAAAATATGAAGGATGAAAGAGAAAAAGGAGGAGACAGGAAGAGAAGGTGGAAATAGGTTTATATCCCTGACACAAAAATAATATAGGGGAAAAATCCAAAAAAAGTTTTTCTTTTTTAAGTAAAAGAACATTACTGACAGCATTAACATCATTTCGGTGATTACAATAAATTATCATAAATCTTCTTACGTATGATCAACACCGTAACGTCTAGGGATTCATACGACAAGTTTGTCGGTGCCGTCGTTTATTTAAACCCAATAAACTAGACTTACAAATATATATCTACCCTCAACAATTTCTTTTTAATAATCAGGAGTTTACGAAATGTTTAACTACCCTCAATAATTTTTTTTTTTAATTTACTTCATTTTTACAACGTGATTTTACACCGACATATCATTATAGGTATAGTATCTAACTGCAAATAGTGTGAGCGAGGTTATGATTTAGAGGCAGTTGTAGAAAGGATCTCAAGGAAATGGGATAAATTGGAATTAATATTCGATCATATTCAAATACAAAAAATTGAAATTAAACAAAATATAAAACACTTTTATTATTACAGGTAAAAATCATTTTCTCACATTTACAATGACGTCTGATATAATGAACAAAGAAAAAATATCTTTCGATCGTAATAAAGACATATATATCACAGCATATAAGTTTAGCAGATAAAAGTCATATTTACTATGTTTCTTTTCTTCCAGGTTTCTTCAAATCTTCACAGAACGCATCACTTAAACGTTATAAATGCAATTTTTTTAACACTTATTTTGCAGTTAGTTGATTTTACCACACATGGTAACCATTTCAAATATTTCAAATTAATAGTTAGGTAATTATGGCAGTATCGTTTCAAACGACAAACATAAAAGCGCACTATATCAAACATTATTAAATTTAAATCTTTCATAATAAAATTACACGACATGAGTTTGCAGTTGAAAACAAAACTCTTTCATTAAATTATTTCGGATAGATTACATGGTCTAAATATACTAATATACTTTTTAAATGACCTTAAGGTTCCTTAAAATTAAGTTGATATATCACAAACGTCACAAGGGCTAATAAAACTATCTTAATCATATGAAACGTCAACAGATTTTTTTGTAATAAAATCACTGTTAGGCATAGTTGAAGTTTAAAAAAAATTAAATTGATATTAAGAATTATAATACTATGAGTTTATATACTAGTACCAACTTCATATATTTACACAAATATAAATAAACTTATTTAACTAAATTAACTATAGCAGCTTCTTCATTTTCCAGATGAAACAGCATTCATTTCTTTAAAACACACCTGTAAATGTATTAATTATCTGAGATATGATATTTAATTTATATATAAATAAAATATTAAGGTAAGAGCACTTAACATCGAGGTATAAAAAATTTGCATTATCTACCAATGTATCACAAATTTTCTAAGATACTAGTTATCATAACTGCTATTAATCAATAAATTTTGATAATAAATGATACATAGGTAATAAATGCCGATAACAAATACCGCGGTAATAGGTGCTTTTATCAGTTTTTTTTTTTTCCTAGTCATGTTTTATAAAGTATATAAACGTATTGCATTACAATTGAAAGATATTACACGGTGGTTAAATATAAAAGCACAGATACCTAGAATGGTGCTATTGATTTAATAGAGCTTAATGAAATATATAATAAACTCATATAAACTGAACGATTTGTTATAGGTGTGAAAGCTTTTAAGGGGGCGAATGTTAAGCTCATTGGCTGTCATGTATGAACCATCAGACCAGACCAGTTTCTGGGATACTTCGGCCACATATCTAGGAGGTAGTCTCCAAAAGCTGGTCGTAGTAAAAGTAAAGGGAAAGAGACCATGAAGACGATCACCAACCCGATGGGCGGATGTGCGGGTGGTGATGGGCTTCACAACAACGGAGGCACTCAAAGAAGCAGGTCATAGAGACCTGTGAAAGCAACTCGTCGGATCCTTCACCAAGGCGACCTTCAGCAATGAATATAACAACCAATAAGAAAATGGTACACCCTATACAGAAATCAATAGTTTTTGTGATAATCACGTATTGATAATAAAGTAAGAAAAAATAGTTTTCAAAATTCATAGTACTACATATTAAAATTAATTATTGTTTACTATGTCTCTACATATATTCTATATATTCTTCTCCTATATACTCTATATACTCTTTATTATTATTCTTCTTCTATATACTCTTCTACATATATTCTAAGTCTGTACATATATTGGCCAGCCGCATTACAATATATATTATTACAATATAGTGCATTACAATATAGTGATCGATCACTTTATATAGAGTGATTAGAAATAGGTGTAAAAGCTTTAATGCTTTTTGCTGACAAATAAACTATATATTGACCCCTTTTAAAATTTGTCATCTTTTTTTTTGTTAATGTCAGGATTGAGTATTTGCTCTTACTTACTTCTTTTGAAAACCAAACATGCTTAACAACGTTTGTTGATTACTTGGCAGTGACTTAGTCTTCTTTAATCCAGGCACTTTGCACTTCGACTTCTTCGCACAATTTCTATTTCCTTCACTATTTATTTTAAACTTATCTAAAGCTGATTGTGATGACGCTTTTCGTGGTGAACAGCCAAAAGAAACCTAGGAAACATTATTTTTTGTTATAGTATACAGAACTTCTTATCGGCTGATAGCACGGCATAGGCCTCCAGATCGTTACAATGAGCGGTCTTGCTCTGCCCGCATCCAGCGATTTCTCGAGACCATATATATATATATATATATATATATATATATATATATATATATATATATATATATATATATATATATATATATATATATATACAGTCGGTCCACAGGGTGAGGGAACTACTCACAACGCGTCTACTGTCTCATTGAGCTCTTACAGCTATCAGTTGCACGAGCGACAATCCTCGCTCACTGCCACTACAGACAAGCAATTTTTCGAGCTACGTCGTCTAAATCAGTGATTCCCAGTGGTCTATATCGACCCTTAGGGGTCTATGACAACCTGCAAGGGGTCTACATCAGCGAAAAAAAAATTTGGGGGTCCATGAAATGAAAATGAGGGTCCACGATGGTGGATCTCAACACATACACTGATAGTACCTATTTACTTACATCATACTATCTTTTAATATCAAAACATTTAATGTTACGTATATTTTACATAACAGATACAAAATTTTATTTTGAGTAGTTTTAATTTAAATTCAATTAATAAATGTATAAATTAAAATTAACATGTGTTTTTACTTTAAGTTTTTAACACTAAACTTCACTACAGTTAGAAATTTACAGGAAATCAATATCAGGTAAGTAGGGGGTGTACCCAACACGGAATAACATGGCAAGGGGTCTACGACACAAAAAAGTTTAGGGAACTCTGGTCTAAATTAATCCTGCAGCGAAACTTCGAGCATAACCCTCGTCATTGCTCTCTAAATGACCTTGTGAATTCTTATAAGATCCACCGTAAGCGACCACGTTTCGAATTACGGAGAATTTGTAGGGTTAAGAAATTATGGAGATGGCTTCAATGAGTTCCTAATAAAGGATGGGCTAGAAAGACATGCGAATTACAACCTTGGGTAACTTTTTCTCTCCATAGCATTATTCTAAAGCATTCATTAGGACCTGGTTCCGACAAGGTCACGCGACCTCCCATAAATCCCATTGAGAATGTTTAGTTGAAAACTGGTATCGCGTCGAGGGTACATTCAGAGGCCTACCCGGAGCCCAGATGCGTCAGAGCGCACTTGGAATTTTTTCTCTGGGGACATATTAAGAGTAGTGTTTATACCTAGAAACAAACCCATTGCCCAGTTTAAAAATAACGTTCTCAAATAATTTCCACTATCCCACGAGCAATGTTTTAGCAAATTTTTTGCTATCTAGATTAGAGGAGTGTATGCGTTTAGATGCTACACATCTCAGTGATGTGATTTGTAAAAAACGCATAGACAACCATCTCGCTCACACAAGTTGGTAAAATAATCAGTCTCTTTTGCTAATTGGCTAATCTTTAACCAATTATCCACTTCAAGTTTGGCACTTGAATTTTTAAATTTAATTTCCTAAATTAATGAATATGATAATAGTTTTGATTTAATTAAATATATTTAAACAGTTTTACCTGAGAGTCAACTGGGGTGACAAGAGCCTCCATTGGATAAGTGTTATCGATCATAGAATTCTGACTTGTGCAATCCGTTATCTGGGAATATTTAACTTTAAAAGGATTTTTACTTGACGGACTGGGTGATAAAATTGGACTTTTACATTTAACAGGACTATTTAATAGATAATTCTCTTTCTGTGAGTTATTGAAATCGTTGATCACTGAGCACTGTGTATCTATTTCCATTGCATTATTCAAAACATCTGTTTTATCTGTATAACCATCCATAGTTGTTTTTTCTGGAGACTCATTTATTACAATATTATGTTTAGTATCACTTTCTACATCGTGGCCATTAGATGTGGCATTAAAGAATTTGCTTTCTATTATATTATCATCCATAATCGTCCTTGGAAATTTGCTCAGTGATTTCAGAACGGAAAAACTACCAGACCTCAGGCATTTTCTGAACGATCTCTGTTTATTTTCCAGTATGGGAGATTTTTCCTTTTGCGACAACTCTTTTAATATGTCACCATCGGTTAGAGCTACATTGTGAATGTTCTGACTTTGTGTATATGTTTCATTCTGCAATAAACCATTGTCAATTTTTGGTTTTTTAGTCGCCGGTTCAACACTGTACATGTTGCTTAAAGATTCAATTGTTAAACTGAAAGAAAGATATACAATTATCATTATTATGGTGGACTTCTTATATTTATGTCTTCTTGTAATTATTAAATCTAATTTTCAAATTTCTGAAAATTATCCATAAAAATAAAAAAAAATTATCGCACCTTATCTATAAAGTACATATAAAAAAATCGTCAAATGTGTTGCTATGCGAAGCATTGGGAAACATCTACTAATTCCGCCTTTTTTTAATATTTCGAACACAAAGAACCTTACAGACATAAAATGAAAAATATGCGAAGGAAAAAGAGAAAACGACACCTATCTGTAGCTGTCAAACTTTTGAAGTCAATCTAAATCAAAAGTAGGCGCTTCAGAATGTAATCAAACAACGAAATATCCTATATCCCGAACAAAGCATGATTACATTAACCCCGTCTATTACACGGTACTTTTATAACGCGTTTTCATATTACATAATATCGTTTGCCTCCTATATCAAGCGTTCCACGTCAATTTCTCGATTTCTTCTTGCAGTATAGGAAATAGAAATCTAAGCTGAAATGATGGTGATCATGATGAAGTAATCATTGTTTATTTCAAGAATATAAACAATAATTAAAATGATCACTTTGAAATAAGGCTTATTCATTTTTTTCTATTAGACCAGTGAGTGTCCAATAACTTGTCTGTCTGAATTTTCGGAGACAACTAGTATATATATAATTTTTTCTTACCTGTCATCTTGGGTCTCCGGCACATATTTGCTAACTAAATGCATGGTCTTCTTCCTTGTCTGTGGAATTGCTATAATTGGTTCCGGTTTATTAACTTTTTTCAACCACGGTGTTGAATCTCCTAGATATTGTCTAAAACTTTCACTCCATATACTGGGATGGTTTGCTTGTTTTGTTCCATTGTATGTCTGAAAAAGGTTATATATAAGATAAAAATAATAAGAACACATTAATTCTGTAAATATAGGCTGGTTTCTGTGCCCCTGGATCACTTGTAGCATGTTAAATGCTATTACAGGAGGAACAGTAAAGTTAGCCAGAGAAATGACTATCGATCAAGTCGAGATCTGGCTCTCTAAGGCACCTTTGGGTATCCACTTCAGAACTCTAAGGCCAGTGTCCAGATGGCAGATGTTCTGAGCGCATGTAACCTGCCAACTGCCATTTGAGTAGTACATTTCGCCCCCACCGAATAAGCCCGTAATAACAAAATCCTATTTTAAAGAAGAAAAAAAAAATTAGTAATTTTCATTATATTTAAACTACAAGGATAATTTATGTATTAAATCAAAGCTATTGCATCAATGTATTTATTTTACATATTGATGTATTTTACATAAATACATATATTTATATATATATATATATATATATATATATATATATATATATATATATATATATATATATATTTTACTGAAATATTATTCATGTGTAAATTTCTGCAAACTTATCGCTATAGTTTTTTTTTACATTTTTTTAACGAGTCACATTGGCTTTAATTTTTCTTTAATCAAATTAAAGAAAAATTAATAATAGATTATGGTAATAAGACATTACCGTAAATATATTCATAAAAGTACAAAAGTAGCCAGTGACTTGCTGGAAACTTATATATATATATATAGACATATACACATACAATACATTAATAGTGAAAAAAAATCCTTAATTTTACATTAGCAAAAATCCCAAAAAATACTACGGATTATTCGGGGCCGACAATTATATAAAAAAAGTTAAAAATATATCTAATCTAATAATCTATTACTTCAGAGAAAAATAGTTTCATAAAATAAAGTTTTAAATATTTAAATATACCGTCTTTGGAATAGTCAATAGCGGATACGATCCATTCTTAAGGCGAATTCATACCAATCTTAACACGAACCGACTAAAATGTGCGTTTATGAACAAGTTACCTAATTAACAGTTGTATTTAGGTAATTTTTGGCATACTTTTGATCGGAATGATTAATTTGTAACTATATTATTAGTGAAGAAGAATAATTAGGTCGGCAGACAATGATTCGCTGCATTCTTAACGCGGATTCATACATTCTTAACGCGAACGGTCTAAAAAAAATAATACAAAGTTGCGCAAAAAAAATTTGAAGAAATTATCAACTAACCCCATTCTTTCGATTGTCCGGATCCCAGTCGTCCATTTTGTTCAAATTAAACGGATCAAGGTTTCCTAATGCCAATTGAAAAGCGACATCAGGTTGTAACAGTTCGCCAGCGTCTACACACAACGCTTGTTCAACATCTGAAAAGTGTACTTAATTTATTTATTAAAATATGTATATATTTAAAAACATGTATCTTCAATTTCCACCAAAATACCTATTAAGGGTATTTGTAATGGTTTTTAGTTTTAGCTATAGGTATCCATGTAGATTGTTAGAAGTTAGATGGTATGTAGAAGTAACATACACGTCTTACTTGTGAACATGAGTTTGTAGAACATCCAAAACAACGCGTTGTCTAAGAAGTAATTATGTAAATATAGTGTTGATGATTATTAACAGATTAAATAGCATACCTTCATCATCAGTTTCAGTCAAGCGCACCATCTGTCTTTCCAGTGGATCATATACATATTGATGCTTGAATGTTGCTTCTGCTTTTAAAAAACTCTCTATATATGTATCTGTTACCACAAGTTTTGAACGGTTGAAAAAAGTAGGAATTTTTCTTAAGGCCTAAAAAATTATAAATATTGTAAACATTTATTGTTCACAACACATAAAAGGAATAGTATAATACATACATTATTAATTAATTAATAAATATTACATATCAATCATAAATAGATCATTAATTTGGAATCATATGTGCCAAAAGGAAACGTACATCTACATAGATAAATAAAGAAAAGAAATTATTTTGTATGTCTACCTATGCAAAAGATGTATAATAATATGATGAATCATTTGCACGAGCAGATATAATTATATATCTCACTTGTCCATTTGCCTGATACTATTTTTTCGATACAAAGGGTCTTTTCATTTTATAAGCTTCTTTGTCTTCAGGCAAATAACAGGAGTTACTAAAACATTGTTGGTTATATAAGACAGCATTAGATATACTCTTTTAATATTTTATTTCAGTCTTACATCAAATCAATTTTAATGTAATATAGTTAGTAAAGAAAATATTGATTATAGATGATATATAAATGTTTCACTTTGATAAATATTTTCTATGATCTAACCCTGAACCTGAAACCTGAACGTGATTGAAAATATAAGATGTCCGTCCTCTAGTCTACAACCAAATTTAGCCAATCGTAAAAATACGACGTGAAATTTTTTTTAATTAATTATCTGAAGTTGATTTACAGGACTCGTATCTTAAATTCTTAAACCACCATTTTTAAAAGGTGTTAACTCACGTTCGCGAAATTTGGGTCCTGCGTCGCGACAACAAATTTTCTCGCTTTGGCTAAGCCGATGCCAGGCAGCGAAGCCAAATAATCGCAACCAGACAAAATGCACATTTGTCTGAACTTGTCAAATGTATAGTTTTCAATTGCGCAATTCATTACAAGGGGTAACTTTGCGGTCTCCACTAGGGTTCCATTACCGTTAAGGTCCATCTTGAAGAGCACCTAGAAATGAAAAACAACTTAAGCCACAAGTTGGGACAGATAACCTTAATTAACGCTCACTACCAACAGGTCTTACTGAAAATCTATAGAAGTGGCCCAGCAACGAACATATGACTGAAATGATAATGATATATAAACCAAATAATAATTTTTATAAAATATCCATAATATTTTTAGTAGAAAGATTGGTTTTCCCATCACATTTTATTTTACAAATATTCCATATTTTTAATTTTGTGGTTTTTTTGTTTCATTTTTTCCCAAGGAATTACTAAAAGGGAATATGAACTGGTAATATATATGCCAAAATGTATGGCTCAGGTCAAACATAATTTTTAAATGAAAAAATACAGCTTTCAATTTAATATAAATAAATTTTATATGACCAATGTGATTTATTGGGAATTATTTACCTAAAGTATAAGTATTGGCTTAGTATGGAAATAACTTATATAAAAAATAACTGCAAGAATCAACAATCTATACCTGCTTGTGGGCAGACATTTTATATTCATATTTATTCATTTAAAATTTCGTGATATTTAATTGTACAACAGTATGTCCTTTGTAGATGTATTAATTATAAACTGTGTAACCACCATCTACGTCATTTTCCTTAAATAACGAAATAATTGAATTATATGTTCAAATGTACAATATAAACAATACAAAACTTTAACTGAAGGTTAAAATTGTTTGTCCTCTTTTGCAACCAATGTTTATTTATGTATTAATGTGTTTATTTTTATCACTTCACATACATATTAAAATCCAAAATAGCTATTTTAGTTAATTTCAGTAACTTGTTGAATCTTTCTTTATATTTTACATGAAATACTTTTTATTTAACATTTAATGCAAATATATATGCGATCTGTGATCTGTAAGATTGATATTTTTAGGGAAGAAGCCTTTATAAGAAAAGTACCAATTTATAGCTACTTCCGCCAATGCAGTAGTAGCTGTGCAATAAAGTGCAAAACGCACAACAAACACCGAATCGTTCCACTCTGTGTTTGGCACTAATCGGTGTAACATTACTCCTGAGGATGCCCCTTGGAGGGGTAAAACACGTGTTGAGTGATTTAATGGTGGTAGTTGTGAAATTCGCATTGTTTGCCGCTTGCGCATTTATCAATAGACAGGCGGACGGCGCACTTTGTGCTCCTTTTCTTACTTAAGATGGACTTCCGAAAAATAACGCTTGAATCCATTAGATAAGAAGCCTTTAGTAACAAAATTAGTAACATTTTATATTACAAAATATTGCAAATGTTTTTATTGTAAAATTTAATGAAGTACAAAATATATTTTTACCTTTTTACATCCAAATAGAATAAGATCAGAATCCTGTGTTATAACTACTTGTGCAATATTTTTAATATTAAGGTAGGCCAGTTGTGCATCAGCTTCATAGGGCGCCACTATACAGTCAACATTGCGTTTTCTGCACTCTTTGATAAGAGCAAGGGCCATCTCGTGTGTTATATTCACACTCCGTTGTATATATGATCGAGCTTGATCCATCTGAAAAATGCATAATGATTTGTTCTAAATCTGCCTGGAGTTTACATTACAGATGAAATTGACAGTTATTAAAATGTGAAATTCATTTGTTTTCAATAAAACCCTACAAATTAAGAGATTTAACATATCATCTCATGGATTTGTGTTTTAGGTATAGCGGCCAGGTACAGTGCTTGTGACTGAATACACTTATAGCAGGTTTAGATTTGTGTTATGTTTGTTTGTTGAGGAGTTTTTTCCTGCTTCCACAAGTTTTCTTTTTCCACAACTAAAACACCTTGCTAGTCAAAAATAAAATGGATTTAAAAAAATAAATAGATTATAAGTTCACAATCAATACTTTGTGTAAAAAGTTCCTATATTGATTAAATATACTTTATCTTTATCTTATCTATGGAGCTGCTGGCAATGCATTATAGTCCACCTTATCAATATTTTAAACAATCCTATTGTCTTAAAGATTCCAGGAAAAACCTATTCCAAAAATTAGCTTTTGCTCATTTTGTTGTACATTCTATATAGGCCTTAATAATCCTTCAGTCAGTTATAGTGAGATTTTTCTGTTATATTTCTGAATAACATAATGATAAATATTCTTCTGATAATAAATATTTAATGATTTGTATATAAAACAGAACATACTTCTCCCAATTTTAATGATTCTGCAGCTCGCTTTTTAGATAATTGCCTTAATCTGTAATAGAAAAGTTAATAAAAAATAAGTTTTCAGAATACCCAAAATAAATTAACTACATCAGATACTTATTGTTATACTTGCATAAAACAAACCTAATAATAAAATACATATATGTCTAAATTTTAATTATTTTTAAAATTTTAACGTTAAGATTAACCTTATATACATAAATTGATCTGTCTACCCATAACATCAGTATATATAAGTGATTGAAGTTACAAAAGGGTGAATGCATCTATATTCTTCTTCTTTTCAGCTCATATATGCCTCTACAAGGCATAAGCCTCTCTCAAAGACTGCCACTATGACCAATCTTATAGTGCCTGTATCCAGTAACTTCCTGCAACCTTTTCTAAGCCGTCAGTCGCACCCACCCCTGTCTTGCTAATGATTGCCACTCAAGAATGCCTTGACCACATCTCAGATCAATACAACTCCTTATTAATACAATTATCATTTCATTTTACATCTATAACAATTATTATCTAACTTTACCACAATTAATATATTATTGTTAAAAGATTAACATATTTTTGTCATATACTAATTACTTACTCTTTTCTCTTAGCTTCAGTCATAGCTTTTGCTCTGAGATGTCGACCATCATACACTAGTATTGGCTTAATATTTTTAGATAACAACATGTCTACATACTTCAAACAATATTTCACATATCTGAAATGAAATAAATTACTTTATTAAGAAAAAGTACAGGATTTATAGGTTCAAACAGTTTTTAATAGGATGCACAATTAGATGATAAGTTAATCACTGTTTCAATCGTCTTATGTTAATATTTATGTGATTCATTATGTTATCATAAGCTCGTAGGTTTAGGTTATTTATTTAAAACCATGCTTTTGAATCATATCTTCTAAACTTTGAATGACTCTCGGTTATTCTTTTATATATAACGGTAGTCAAAAATTATAATTAATATTTATGTAAACACTTAATAAATACGCTAATACTTACATGTCTGTCTCTACACCTTGCACTAGTTTATCAGCACAAGCGTAAGCCCCCTTATGGAGCCAACAGTAAGAATCTATTGCAACCGTGCACCCGCTAAATTCACTAACACAAGCCTTTCTGGAGGCTTTTTCCAAAAATGGGAGCAAGCCTGTAATTCCCATTCTTTTAAATTATTGTACCTATCTTAAGGCAATTTAACATTAACTGATAAATTTTAAAACTATTTATGCGTCATTTTAATCATGATAAATAATGAAAGGATCTTATCACATATGGAATATGTCAATGTCAAAAATCGCGCCAAATAAAACAATGAAATTCATTTTCATACATGCACCGCAGTAAGCATTGTAATTTTACAAACTAAAAATTATTTTTTCATTATACGTTAGTACTAATTATTTCTGTATATTAATATTATTTCTGTATTAGCAAATAAATAACAATAATGGTTACAGAAATGTTGTCTTATTAAATAAAGTACGCTAACACTAGTTAAAAAAATGAATTAACTAAAAAAAATATTATATTGATATTTATATATATCGTTAGTTAGGCATAGTCTTTAATATACATTTGAATACAACATTCTTTATGTTATGGAACAAACGATATTCAAAGAAAATATGTAGATTTTGCTACCTTTTTATATTTTTTTATATTAAGAATAGCTTTGTAATTAATATATTCATATAATTAACTGACCAGATGAGCTGATTGTTCAATTAATAATATAATCACGATGTAAGTACATAAGTTAAAAATTATCTGCACTACTTCGCTTTTACATGTTTCATCGGAACAAGGTTTACTGGGTATAATTCAAAGTTGTATTCACCAACAGTCTGATTTTTTTAGTTTTAAAAGTAATGGATGTATTTATCAGACTTCCAACAAGTAGTAGTAATGACATCAACAAATGTTACTATTTACTTCTTAAAAACTTCGTTAACATGTATGGCGGTAGTTGTAAAACAAAAGTCACTATCCTAACATCACGACGGTATCCATACTAAAGACTTCTGTATTTTATACTTTAGCATAAAATTATAGACAAGTCTAAGTGCCGTAATTTTTCATTTATGTTACAAATTATTTAAAATGAAATTGAACACTTGTGTCCTGTCGTCGGCTGCAGCGATTGTGTTAACTTGTGTTGTGTCCGCCGCTGCTTACTTTTATAAAAGTCGTAACACTGAAATCAATGAAGTGATGGTCTTTTGTAAATTACAATACAATGCCTGCAATTATTTTGACAAACTAATTAGTTTCGTTGATGCTGCCAAGGAGAGTGTATGTGTTTGCATGCCTGGCATTCATAACCCAGCGATTCAAGGACGATTACTACAACTGATAAAGAAGAAAAACATCAAAGCAAAAATAATAATTGACCGATCGGGTTATAATCAGTCAACGGAACTATTCATTAAGGAACTTATTGAAGCTGGTTAGTCATTGAAATATATAAAGTCATAAATATAGGTCATATTATCTATTACAAATTAAAGAATCCTACTAATTTTGGTTTGTATTCAGTTATCGAATGTATTTGTGAATATGTTTTTAGAAAAATGGGTTACATTATACAATAATTGAAGGATTTTAATTAATAACTCGAAAGTCTAAATACTTTTTTGGATACAAGATATAGGCTTTTAAAAAGTTTTAATTTCTTTCTCTAATTTACGTTATTCTGGAAAACAATTCTTCAAAAATTTTTCGTTATTTAAAATTAAGAATGAATAGATTAGCTGATTTTTCACCTGATGACCAGAGCAATGTGAAACATATTTCGTTAACCTAGTAATTAGGCTAGCTACATACCGGTGAACAATTGCGCAAGAATTAGCTCATACTACTGGGAGATGTAAATTAATGCTTGTGCTATAAGCTAATATTGATGTCGCGGTCATACCTATCTAGACGAACATTTTAGCACGAAAGACAGCATCAGTTAAAATTCTTTGACTATGAAACGGGGTGATAATTTAACTACATTTCCAACACGAATATAATGTCATCGAAATTAAATTAAATTATAAAGGTTGAAAAGTTATAGCTGCATAGCACATTTTTTTTTAATGTTTGCTACACCCTATCAAAAATCAATGGTTTCTATAAACAATGTAATGAAAGTATAGAACGAAAAAGCATTTCAAAATATGTGTTACCACTTATTAAAATAAATAATTGTTTACTATTTGTGCCTGCATACTGTACAGCCAGAAGTTATACAGGATGATTGGAAGAAGTGTAAAAGCTCTAAAACTTTTTCATAATTAACAATACATTTATCCCTTTAAAGCTTTCACACCTATAAATAATTGAGTATGTCATTTATTTCAAATAAATTTTATAATTAACTAAATATTTTAAGCCAGTATTTAAAAAAATCCAGGAAAGACGTAATAATTCAATTTGTTTTTTGATAATAAGTTGTTATCCTTTTAACATTGTATAGGACATTATATGAAATAATATAATAATGCACACCCTACAACACAAATTCTGTATTTGACTTATGATTTAGAATAGAAATACACATTTAAACAGTTAATTTTTACAGGTGCTGAAATCAGATGCAAAAAAAATGAACCTGTGTTTTCAATGCAACACAAGTTTTGTTTAGTCGACGATAGGATTCTCATGACAGGCACATTGAATTGGGGCAATGACCGTACATCCGACCACTGGAATTATGTCTACATCACTAGCAAACTTCTTCTAGTCGAGCCAGTAAAGAAAGAATTTTATAAGATGTGGCAACAGTGCAGTGATGATTTAGACTGTACACCAAGAGTAGAGACAGAAATAAACGACAGTGACACTGATACTGTGGAAATTGTCAATCCAGAAGAGAACACTGATGACAGTGAGGACTTTGAGACGGTCATGCATGCTCCGACCATAGATAACACAGCATTGACACCAAATGTAGATGCCCTCATTTTTTAAAATTCAAATATTTAATAGTTTTTAGATACTATATTTTATTAATTGAATTTATTTACAAATGTTTTATGCTTCAAACATGCCATATATTCAGAATTTTTATTATTTATTGGTAGCTTAGACTCGTTTTATAATCAAATTATTTGAGGTTTTTTTTTAAATTATTACTTTTTTTAAAGAGATGAATTAGGCAGATGATATTTAATCTGCCTTATATTTCATATATTTTCACTGTGCTTTCTTTTCCAATGTGAATTTCAAAATAATGAAACTGCTTTTTAGAAGAAAAGTGTTTCTTCATTTTCTTTCATAGTCCAATTATTTTCGTTTCTAATGTATACCTGTCTAAACTTTATTATTGTACTTTATATTCCCAGTAATTATTTATTTCAATATTTCCAAGAATTATGAATAAAGTCTAATTTTTATGTTCTTTAGTTTTATTTCATATTTTTTACCATAAAATGAGACAAATGGATGTGTTACTATTGTGTGTTACAAAATCAGTTTATTTGGATTATAAATAATGACTAATGCAATTAATATTACAATTAAGAATATAAAAAAAAACAGTAAAATAATCTGAAGACTAGCAAGGATTTTCAACATGTAAATACTTATTAAATGATACACAATAGTTATTTATACCTTATTATTAATTTAGAAATACATAAAATTTAAAATGTCTAAATTATTCTCCTCCTCTTATGGCTTTATACTTTGCTATTTCATTTGGAAATGTTTTAGATAACTCTGAAAGTAGATGACTCTTGAAACGCTTGTAGGAATCTATTTTTCCTTTAACTTCTTCATTTTTGGCTAAGGCTTTATCAATGCAGTCCTTAGTATAAAGCTGAGGATTTCTTCCTTGGTCAATGTAACTGAAACAAATTTTTGTATTTTTTACCATATTACTTTTTCACATATTAATATTGTAAACCAAAAACAAATTCAATAACATGCACACATCAAATGTTTGCAAGAGAAAATGTATTATTCAACAAATTTTGTCCCAATTTCAATTTATTTAGGTAATTAAGCAGTTTAATGTAGTCAGCATTTTCAAAAAACATTTAGTGAATATTTAGCACTTTAATGGTGACATTTTTAAATACAAAATAATGATTACAGAATTAAAAATCACATGACTTGCGTAATTGGCACAATACATACTCAAAAACTTCAGTTGGGACATGAATGTCATGAACTTGCGATTTCAACTTGTCTACTTCTTGAAGTCCAGTAACCAGCGATTGTCTGTAAAAACAACATTTCAAATCTTTTAACACATCTAAAAGAAATTTTATTGTCAAACACGAAATTTAAAACATCACTGTCTGCATTATTCCGTACGGGTACATCTCACAAGCATCATCATCTTATGAGCAAGAATACATTACATACATTTGCTTAAAACAGCAAAAGCTGTTATTAAATTTAATTTACAACTATACTTACATTTTTTGGTTCAATACGCTTTGCCCCTGTGGTTGAAAGTCGCTAACAATAATTCTTATTTGTCTCACATTTTCTATAAACATCTCTAATTGAGTTTCTAAATTTTCAAGTGGCGACGACATTATTTCTTTATCGTCTCCGTAAATCCGAAACTACAATAACATAAACAGAGTTGATTATTAATCTATCAGTGTCTTTGAACCTATATCTTTGACAGGCTTGGAAAACCATAAACAATTAATTCGTATGGGCAATGAAAGATAAATTTACTTACAGATTATATAACACAACACAGTTTAAACAAAATAGAAGAAACTAACTTAATGAAATTTAAATTCCAGAAAACGAGCACTTTAAAAGTTTTTTAAACTTCGCAAGACCCAATTTATTTTTTAAGAAAGAAAGCAATTTGTGGTAGATGTATTATCAGTAAATTTCTGGAGTGTCCATCACTAGTTCTTCTACCTGCGTTAACGTTTTCGGTAATAGTCTAAACCTAAGCCTTTTTTCGGCACTTTTAGGTCCCTTTGCTCCAAATCACTCCATGAAGCGTGAGGTCAAAGATTTCGGCGGTCACGCAATTTGGTAATAAAGTAACACGACAAAAGTGCCTGGTGTAACCATCGTTCTTAGTTATTTAAATCGAACTTCTGGCGCAATCCACCGTACTTCTCTACCCTCAAGGCCGTTAAATCTGTGAATGTCTATAGAACACCAGTACCATTGTCATCAAAGGAAAAAAAAACCTAGTGTTATTTTATTTCAAATGTAAGCGTAACTGTCATCGTTGATGTTAATCAAGGATAATGTCATTGGCTCACTATTTACATTCTTCTATAAGAAATATTTATGATTTGATTGATTTTGAAAATTTCGAATAGTATATTAAGTAAAATTTTATATGATGCAGGTTAAGTATCATGTGGGTTACACAAGATTTGGAAAGACGGACATCGGCTTTCCAAAATGCGTTAGCAGGCGGAGCAGCTGGTGCAGTAACTAGAGCAATAGCACAACCACTGGATGTTTTAAAGATAAGATTTCAGTTACAGCTTGAACCTATAAAACTAGGTTCGAAATATACTTCTATATTTCAAGCTGTAACTTCGATTATTAAAGAAGAAGGGGTATTTACTCTTTGGAGTGGACATGTTCCAGCTCAATTACTTTCTATATCTTATGGTGTTGTACAATTTTCTTCATATGAAAAATTGACAGAGTTATGTAAGAGATCAGATCCTACCTTCTATGTTGAACATAGGCACTGGTTAAACTTTGCCAATGGTTCTACAGCAGCAACCATAGCTACAATAATTTCCTTCCCCTTTGATACAATAAGAACACGATTAATTGCTGAACAAAAACAACAGAAGGTGTATAAAGGATTTTTAAATGCTTTATCTGCAATTATTAAGACAGAAGGCAGTAAAGCATTATATAAAGGACTAATTCCCACAATAGCTCAAATTGCACCGCATGCAGGTATCCAGTTCGCTGTGTACAAGCTATTAACAGACAATGTATTTAATAAAATTAGGTTTCTTCAAAGATCTACAGTATTTGGTACTATTGAATCTTCATTGCTAGCTAATTTTTTAGCAGGTGGAATTGCAGGAATTGTCTCTAAAACTGTGATTTATCCTTTTGATGTTATAAAGAAAAGATTACAGATTCAAGGTTTTCAAGAGCATAGGAAGAGTTTTGGGAGACAAATGTATTGCACCGGGCTATTTGATTGTATTAAACTTACTGTAACTGATGAAGGTTTTATGGCACTCTATAAAGGATATTGTCCTAGTATACTTAAGGCAATTTTGGTTTCCGCATTGCATTTTGCAGTTTATGATGAGATTAAATATTTTTTGTTGAGAATTCAGCAGTAGTATTCTTGCTTAAATATTCAAATCCTTTGTCTTTACCATTTTAAACTTAAAAGGTATTCAGTGGTAGTTAATAATTTTCTGTATAATTTTCTTAATTACACATGTGATATAAAGGATCTATTTATCGAATGTAGTAATAAATCCATTGTTTAAAAATTTGCTTTTTAATAATATATTCATTTAATAATAATCAAATTAATAATATGTTATTTATTTATGTATACTGTAGAAATTTTAGGCAGTAAGATGTTGAATTGTGACAAGATAAAAAATTACTGAATTTTTGTTTCATTTCACTTTGTACCTAGTGTCCAATTTATTTCAGCCAATGTGGGTGGTGAATGTGATATTGAAATTTTTAATATACTGCTTTGTATTTCACACCTAAGTATTTTACTAATTCATTACATTAAAAACGTTACTGTAGTGTGTAAATGATATACCTCCAACTTTTTTAAAAATAAAATAAATTGTGTTAGATTTTGTTCAAGTAAAGTCTGTCTAACAATATTACACATAATATTAATTAACGTACAGAATTGTTTTAATACTATTGGGAAAACTGTTCTAAAAAACGGAATAAAATGTAACATCACAACAAACGGGACAGTCACAATGATGACATTTATTAGAAAATCAATGATTAAACAGAAGAATAAAGCCTTTAATTTAGGTTATAATTGTGCTATTATTCAGTCAAGTTTATGTTATAGTTTACTATAACAGGTGCTTTTAATATATTTAATATGCTCAACCATATGATACAACATAACCCATATTCCTCATCAGTGTGTCCTTAATTGCTGGCTGTAATTCTTTCTTCATATAGGTAGTTAAAAGAGTCCGTATGCCTTTAGTAAATATATCTTCCATTTCTCTTGAAATATCCTCTACTTCATCCAAATCATCATCAGGTCGAAACAGCTTACTTCTCTCATAGTTAATTCTGCTACGTGGCTCGTAAGTGTTCCATCTGTCAGAAGATTGTTCTAGAACATCGGAATTTGATTCAACTATACTTGGATTAAAAGTGAATTCATCAGATCGTCTTCTACGCTTTAAGGGTAAATTGTCTTTGTTTCTAACTGAGTTTTTATTTATATACTTTTCACAGCCATAAGCGTAAACACTAATGAAACCCGGTTCAACAAACTCAGAGTCAGTTTTTACGTTAAACTTTCCGGGTTGTTGGTTTAACGGCGTGGTGTGGAAGCCTATTCCAGCTTTTCTTAACCTCAAAATCATGTTGCAACCGTTTCCTCTAGGTCTTGGATAATTGCTGATATCTTGGTCGGCGTAATTTCGTCGGAGTCTTCGAGTCGGTGGTATTGTTCTATCGAATTCGTTAGCGTCATACAAATCTACGTTACCACTAATAGTGATGTCGTGGAAGAGTAGCATTGTGTCTAATGATATGTTCCTAGGGTCAAAATAGCACCTTTCCACACGCACCCAGTTGCTATTTTGCGGTAACCGCACCCGCATTCTTGTTACGTACATATCTATAGGTGCGCTTCGCATCTGTTGGTACAGGCTAAATCCATTTAGATCAATACTTTGACTCTGTAATAATAAATCACAATATGAAAAAAATATTTACTGCGTAATCTATATTACATAAATGTACTATAATAGAGGGTCGATTTTAGGGATTTGAGCGCCCCGGAGAAAGCAAATTTTGGCGACTTTTCGTACCAGAATACAAATTCACTGCAAATAAAAATTAAATATAAAACAAGGCAATAAATGTGGCATAAATATTATTAATTTCAATTTATATAGTACATGTGTATATCTATATATTTATCATATTTAATTAAAAAAAAATATTTTAAACCTCTTATCTATGTTTTGTTATAATCATACCAATTAAGCTAGTTAAAACTTCGTCATAGTCCAAGGATATGTAAGCGGATTGTTGTTAAATTATAACCAACTGTATTAAATCTTTTACAGTCGTTATCATTATAGCCTTAGTACTTCCACTGATGGACCACATAGGTACACATAGATAGTTTCTATAGATTCCTATTAAGAACTGTCTGGAAGCCCGCACCCAGCATCTTCCGCCATTCTTAACATCTTTTACTATTAATAATGACAAAAAACAGTTCATACCAGTGGCATGTCCATACTCTTAGCATAATTACGTTTCTTGCGATTTAATTGATTCAGAGCAGATTCTAGTCTCGCTGAACATTTCTCTCCGATAATTGGAACCGATGTCAAGGGTGGCAGACCACCTGGAACGCCTGGAGCTATGCTGGGGTTTGGTCTACCGTCAAAACGCTTTATTTCAAACAACGGAAGAAATCGCGATGCTGGAACATTAAAACACAATACTATATAGTAATAAATTGTTTTAACTCTATAAAGCTTAAATAAAGCTTTTAAATGCAGATATTAATAGATGAATGAACAAGTTGTGTAATATATATCTAAGGTTTAATAACGGTTTAACATTGCAGTACACCTATCCCTCGATTTACACGGTACTCGTTTTACACGTTTTCGCTTTTACACGGTTTTCCAAATATTTTTTTTTCAATGACCAATTTTATTACCATCTCTTATAATGTAAATATTTCTGCTTCAAACATCGAATCGGCACAAATAACTTCGAATGATGAAGGTGAATTCGAACCTTCGATTCCGAAAACAAGAATGAAAGTAATTTCTGACAGTGATAAAGGATAATAAAACAAATTTGCTTTTATTTTTTTTCTTCTATTTATTGTATTGTAATTAAATAAAAAAATAGTGTTTCCGTAATATAACAAATATTTTAACTTGTCAACGCATTTTTTTTTCTGTGTACACCTAAAAATATTGAATGATAATCACAATTGTTAAATAGCAAAATTATGCATTTTCTGCATGTTTTTCGATTTACACGGTTTTGACTTGAAAATTCTTAATTTTCGATTTACACGTTTTTCTCAGGAACGTATCTACCGTGTAAATCGGGGGATAGGTGTATACTGCGTATCTATTAAAACAACTTTGATTTCGCAATATGTCCATTATCACCATGTCAGCCGATAGACGCCCACTGCAAGGCCTTCTCCAAACATTGCCACGATGACCTGTCATGTGCTACCGGCATCCAGCGATTTCTTGCGACCTTAATTATATCGTCGGTCTACCTGGTGGACTATGCCTCTTCGATGTCCGTATTTTTTACATTTTTAAATTTTATCTTAATTACATAATACTAATAAAAAAAACCTTATAAGATACAAATCAAACATTAGAGAAACAATTACAAGTGTTAGTAGTTAGTGTAGTGTTAGACCATGGATGCAATACATGAATACTGGTGGTCCGCCGACAGCAAAAATAATACTCTCGTACATTCGAAAAATTTTGAATTCTATTCCAGAATAAAACCAAAAATAATTAATTACCTATACTTCAGGCGGCCGGCCCGCTATCAGTTCATGATTTGCCCGAATGGCCCCTAGTCTTAATAAGTCTGTGCAACCATGTGTTAGACTATTATTTAGATATTATTAAATAAGACCAGTGACACATGGTATGATAAAATTAAAGCTTGTAAATTCAATGTCGTCTTTAGACGGAAACATAATGGAATAATTTTAGGTTATTACTCAGAGTATTAAATTTAACTATTTTATGCGATATGTCATGAGCCGGGAACCTTTTTAATGAACTCTGTCTAGTTTCTGGATTAAACCAATATTAAACAGATAACGTATAATACTAATATGCATATGCACTGTCTAAAAGTGTCCCAGATTTAATAACAATAATCTCATATCGTATTGAGATAATTTGACAAAAATATCATATCTAAATTGTTACAGTTATTTGCAAAGTAATTTAAGTAAAGTTTGTTGATATTTTTAGCATATGTTTGTTAGGTAATTTTTTTTAATGGATATGAGCCCTAAAAACATTTACTTCGGGAAACTACTAATTCTAAACATTACAAGGAAACCGTCCAAATACAGATAATAAAAACAACAAAAAAAGTACAATTGTTTTTGAGGTTATGGGAACACACCTTAAAAATAAAAGAAATTGAAAGTTGTATAGTAATAATTTCTCAAAGCTGAATTTCTATCCTCCACTATTGTTTGATGTTCACCACCGTAAAACAATGCTTGGATAATGTAATCGTAAACACTTTTAGTTAAAATTATTTACTTTAACAAAAACATTTTAAGCTAAGATATTTAGAATAACTAACTTTAACAAATTATCAATTGATAATTGTTTATATAAATGAAAAGATACCAAATAAGTTCAACATGTTAAGTTTTTAATTTTTTAATATGCGTAATGTAATACAAAAGTGATTAATATAAAATCTAAATGATCGATTAATTTCTAAATGTTATTGATGAATTATTTTTTTTTTTTAGAAAATAAATAAATATGAATATTTTATGTCTTATAGCGAGTAAATGCAAAATTTGCCAGGATATTCATAAAGTAAAATAATATATTAGTAATTGTGAAAAAGATATGTACGTTACATATATGTCAAATACATTTTGTCTCACCTTTCTGGGGTTCTTCGGTCGAAAGTTCATTATCATTAGCGGATACTGTTTTTGCAAACAATATAAGCATCCACCACAATCTCACCATTTTCACCATTAATAAACATGAAAGTAAACCCTTTTTAAACGCAAATCCCAATTATTTTTTGATCGATGTTATTTAAAACAAACTGTCAAAACTGAATTGGCGCGAAAATATACAATGGCTTCCATTCACTGTGATGTCGAGACGAGGAATAAAATTAGATATAAGAAATGCAACCAGTGGAACTTAATCCCCATTCGTGGCAAATCACCATTCTTTTAGATGCTTTCCTTTAGTGACAGATTTCTATGTAGGTGGGCTTAATGATACTCGCTCCCACATAGATTAATCTTAGACGATTACTAGAGCGGAATATTCGAGATGTCTTCACTTATTTCATTACCCAAACAGTTTGTATACTTGTTGTTTGTATTTATACGGCTGTTACACATCGCAATCTGTTAAAAAATTCTATATGTAGAGTATGACAAATTATTTTGGTTACTTTGTAGTCTGTAATTTTTTTTTCTTACAAACACAAACACGACCTCCCTAAATTTTCTAACAAAATAGACAGCTATATATTTACCCCCTTTAAACTTTTACACCTATTACCAATGAACCTGTATAACTTTACGCAGTATTATAATTACATGTTCCTATGTTTGCATTAGTCTAGCAAATATATACTTGAAACATATAATTAACGGCAAGAAACCTAAGACCTGAGCGGCCGATTTTAATCTGGTAAAATAAACGTAAATTCAGAAAGTGCCACGGCCCCTGTGAGAGTCATCGAGCTTACGACGTATAAAGAGGTCTAGACTCAAACTCGCTGAAGTTGTAAACACCATCGGGTAAACAGTGTTTGTTAACCACTTAATAATATGCTTAATATTTTAATAATATCTTTAATACCGACTTCTATTATTTCTTTATGCTGTTATTCCCGACATAAGAAAACAGAAAATTAAATCTTTTTAATGTCGTCAAAACTGGCCAGATACAAATAATATAGTCACTGACAGTTATTATTAATTGAGGATGTACAACTTTCATGCATTTTAAATGAATCTTTATATGTAAATAAGCTCAAGTTATTTTATGTTTTGATATTCTCGAATATAATACCTTTTCTACCGGCACTATTAGAAATCTATCTAGAGACCTATGTCTAGCATTAGATGTCTTAAAGCTGAAATTATGGCGATGATGATAAATGATAAATACCTAGTTGATCTAGAGATACATTTTATTCTGATGGTCATTTATCTATCACTTTATAGTATTAATGAACTTTGAAGAATAGCACCACTTCTGTTCTTCCTGGGAAGTCGTAAAAAGCCGACTAATAGGACAATACCCTAATTGTTTTATGCCCGGATGCAAAAAGAAGGCCAGTTAGTTAGTGCGAGACTAAACCCGTTCGTCAAACAATCAACGCAGATCTTTAGGAGGCGTTTAAGTAACCCGATAACTTCGTCGCTATTTACATTACGAAGAATTTAAATTACGAAACAGCTCCCGTATCTGTTTCCCAGAAGAGCTAAAATTATGAGATCAAAAGCGGCCCTATAACTTACCAGTATCATCTGTGGAGTTACGGCCCTCAGCAATGAGCATTAAAACGCGAAAAGGAAGACCCTGAGTGATGTTTTAAATTAATTTCATGTTCCCTTACAATGATAACATATTACTTACAACAATAGCTACAAAATTGATATCGTTCTGAAGTAACGTATGCTATACAGATATTAATTAAATAAATTTACAAATTTCAACAAAGATTACTTTCCAATGTGTTCTATATAGGTATAAAACGTATGCATTTCTTATCATAATAAGTAATTGTTGAGTTTAATCATAAACAACATCAAATCCCGACACAGTGTAACTAGAGTGTAACGAAAATGTAAAAGAAAATTAGGTTATGGCGTTACAAATTGTCGACTCTCGTAAAGTTAAGTTCGTCGTATATTTTCCGATATAAAGTGGAACACTAGATAAGATAGACAGATTTGTTTATTTAACATGTTTGCTTCATATTCTGTCACTATTTGTTGTGGCCATAGGAAAACTGAAAGATAAATATTGTTTATCTAAATAATATTTACAATACGTTTCTACAATTGAAATATTTTTATTTTTTATAACTCAATTTTATTAAAGTTTTTATGTAATATCATTATAATTGTCAATAACTACTGTAATTAAAAAGTAAAATGAAATTGTCATTTAAAAATCCCGGACATAAGGAGCGCATGTATTTTTTTCCTAGGTTGGTAGAACTGTCTATAACATTTGCGTAGCGTCTATTTGTAAAAATGTTTAATTATCTTAGAGCTACATGAGTTTTTATGAAATGTTTCAATTTTGTTAAACGCGTCGTCTTGATTGGTGCTACTGTATTAGCCTGATTCGGCTCCCTATGACTTCTGGCTATTCAACTCAACTAAAAAGGCCAATGCGGGGACGCCATTTTGATATGATTGCGGATATAAAAACCAAGTCGAAGGTCTTGAACGCTATACCGGAAATAGATTATTCTGATTGTTTTGAGAATCTTAAAAATCGTTAAAAACAGTGCGTTTTCTTGGAATTTACTTTGAAGGGAATGAAATTGACTTGGAACAATAAATAATGAATTTACATTTGATAACAATGTCACCTAACTTTTTAATTACAACAAGTATTATATATAACAGTATTATATATAAATTACCGGAGATATACAACTTCGCAATAACCGAACGTAATCTTATAGAGTAAAATTTGCTCTTTTTACGTAAATCGTTTTATAAATAATATGAAATTTTACCGCTAAAATTTTAATTATGGAAAATACTGTTGATATAAAGCTACCTACAGTCTACGTTGCAAAGACTGTTAATACCTCTTTTAAGGAAGCAAAGCTTGAGGGCTTCCAGCGAAGCTTCCGTTCTGGCCGCTACATACTACTATTTTATCTGATTGGGACAAACCTGACGCTTATTTGTGTTATCTCTTTAAAAAAGTAACATCTACTACGTTGTTGATTTCTTGACAACCGTATGAAAATGATTTTAAGCATCTGTTCAAATATTTTTTAAGATGCAAGTCATCTCAACATGCATTTATCCCCGCTATTTATGATTTCCTTCATACACATGTAGGCGTATTTCTTCCCGTTTCCAGTCAGCGACGTACGAGTGACGTAAGTCATACTGCCCTATAAATAGCTTACGCCAGTACAAAAGACTTCATAAAGTTCAATCACCTATGAATCAGGCAAGGCTCGACTCCACCTTATCTAAAGACTTCTAGATAAAGCGTACCTTATCGTGCGATGCCGTCATCCGAAGCACGCAGAGGTGGAGCTTTTTAATCTAATCAATACAACAACTAAAACATACTTGATAAGTATAATGTTAACAGAGATGTTTGTCTTTAGCTTTAATATTTCCTGTTAAGGTTTTACGTAATAAAATAACCAATTTTTTTTTGCTGCACAATAAGCATTTTGTCAAATGTCAAAATGACAGTTTTCCAATAATGCTTATTATTTTTTGTTTTATTTAGTAATTTGTTACATTTCTTTTACGGTAAACCATAATTAATACTTAAATGTTTCATTTTTGGAATTAAACTATAATTGTATAAGAATGTATTATAATATATTTTGTAGTAACTCTCGAAATATTCGTATTTATGTAGTACCTTTTCCACGTAAATATTTATATGTGTGTATGTGTATATAGTAATGTAAGTATTTGTCTATACGTACACCCAAAACTGCCCTCTACTTCATGTCTCTCATCACCATCCAATGGTTGTCTTGTAGAGATCGCCACGAGCGGTAAGACCGCCTGTTGTACCACATGAATCATATCTATTTTTCTTTTATTTATTGTCTATGGTGTACAAAAAAGTGTTAATAAATAAATAGAATACATTTGAATTTTATAAGCGGATTGTTATTAGGATTGTTATAATAACATCCAGCATCATAAGTATGTTTACTGCAATAAACGTGCGTGTAATGCGATATATGCGCCATATGGATCCATAAGAATGTTTGCTTGTAAACCCGTGTTTACACTAAAAATAGAACATTAAACCTTATAGTGAATACAAGCTGCAATGTTCACAGGCACGTTTATTTATAAAACATTCTATAACACTTAATATCAGTCTTTAACACAGCTTCGTAATGCTGTAAGAAAAACTAACTGTATTAAAAATGTTCTTTATTTGCACACCTTAATTTTCATTCTTCCTGGTCTAATGACAGAACAATTACAAATTGTTCTTTGTGAAAACATTCATTGTCTTTAAACGACCGTTTTCATGTTTCCGAGAAACACGAAATATTACGTAATTGTCCCATGACTTATGCAATGTAAACTGTTACAAAAGTAACAAGAGATAATATACCTACATATGGCTGGAACTCTTAAACGATAAATATTACGTAGAAAGTCAATATCGCATTATATATATAACATTATATACGCGATAATTTGTTTGCGTGATTTATAAAGAGTAAGTAGAGGTTTGTTATCTAATTGATTCTAATTGAAATAGATTTAAACTATTTGTTCATCGTTTTAGATGATACTATAGATGACTGTGCTTTTGATATACCGTAATTATTTGCTGTATATAATTGGTCTGTTTTATTACGTGATAAACGTTGACAGATAAATGATCAATTTTAAATTTGGTACATTTGGATGGATATGATATTCATTTATAATCTGTTGAGTTTCTTTTCCCAGTAGATCGGTTTACTGAGCCGTAATTTTCTCACGGACTGACTTATTTATTCTCTGTTGAAGTGCGTCGTGCTGTTAGCCCGAAGGCTTTTACAGGTTCATCTGAGTTGAGTTCACGAAGCGGAATAGTAGTAGTATAACAGAGCGGATCAGTATATTCAGTCCGCGAGATTCACGGAGCCCTCCGTGAATGTCACAGACTGAATATACTGATCTAACATACATTTATACTTCTGGTGTCACCACCGGCGTCATCAACAAATGCCTCCAGACCGCAGCCAACGCCCCGAGATGAACTTTCCGTAAATAGAGGATCGAAATTAATCCTTCCACAAGCAATGTCCTCTATCAGCTTAGAACACACTCGTAGATAGTCCAGTGCTATGGGTGACTCAAATCTGTCATCCAGGACGACAAACTTACTTTAAATGCGCACATTGAAAGCGCGCGAAAAAAAAGGCTATAGCAACCGATCATGATGAGGTTCAGCAGGGGACCTTGTGAGTCCAAGCCTAGGTCCAATCGTTGGGCCTAGACGTTCCATAGAGCGTCTGCCGATCTAAGAATCTAAGAACTCGGTGACTCCCCAATCCGGTAAAGTATGCGGCAGCTTAAGCCGCTCTAGCTTTGTTACCTATAAACTAGACACCCTTTGGGCATTGCCGCCTTAAAACCGCGGATTCTGCTTATGCCATTTGGGCAGCAGTAGTGCACCACTTTTTATAATTTTAAAAATAAATGACAATTCAAAACTCAATGTAAATGCCTATTTGAATAAAAAATATATATGTGTGTATGTATATGTACGTGTATATATATATATATATATATATATTTAAGTCTCATACAGTATCATATCAAGCCAAAGATCGCCACGATGACGTCTTTACTATGTCGTCGGTCAGCACGAGTTACATGATTTGTGTCCCTTGTATTCAAATATATATATATGGATATCACTTCGTCTTGACATCGTATTCCAAGCTGAATCACATAATATAATTTAATGACTAATATAATGACCACCCGGTAAACGCGACGTGGTCAGGCTTTCCATTAGGCGGACTGACGATATATTTAGTTAAGGTCGAGGAAAGTAGCAATCTTAAGGGGAAGCTTACGCCTTGCAGTGTTTGTCTACTGAAATAGAAGAAGACTACTTAGGAAGATCTATATTCCGCAATAATAAACAATACTTAATCAGTCATATGTAAAGGTGATAATATATTAATATCTACTTATTTATTTTACTTTATTGGAGATAAACACAAACAAAAGGCAGTAAGAAATTAGAAATGTATATTTAGTTACAATTATTACCTTAAAACTATCTCACTAAGAATATTTAATGGAAAAGTCAAACAATAATAAAATAAAACAAGATCATTACCAAACAGAGATCAATAATCCGGCCCATTTTGCAGAACAGACAGTAACAATAACGACATCATCACATTCCAATGAGGTTTAAATTGTATTGTGTATATCCAATAATTTCGAATGAAATAGTCTTTTAAAAGAAGAATATATCAATATCACTTACATATGCATTAATAATATATCATTGGAATATATGAGTATTATGTATTGCTTTATAGACGGAAGTTGTAATTTGCACATGTAACCCGATACCAACCACTTGAATCATATAGTTTACATTCAATACTCGATATCGTTATATTTATTGCGTACAATGATTACATATGCGGGTGTTGCAGCTTCATATTTGTGTTATTTTTTCAAATTAACGTACAGTATGGTGTATATATAAATCAACATAAATTTTAAATAAATATTAATGAATAAATTTCTTTGTTGCCTTATTACACTACTTATATTAGATATAATTATATAAGATTTAAGCTATGATAGAGACAAAAGGAAAAGCTGTTTGGCTCATGCTAGTTCGGATGATAATTCCGAGTAGAACTTGCTTTTTCTAGCTTCCTAAGGTTAGTCAGGTTAACGCCATAAACTTTCCATAACGGTAACCTGCGCCGTCAACCGTAAGACGTCCACTGCTAAACAGATTTCCAACAAGACCTGATGGAAGCGACATGTGTCCAGCGTCTTCCGACTAACTTAGGTAGTTTGTCTAGCTCGTGGGTTATGCTGCACTGCACTTGCCGGTCAGTGGTCTTCATTCTAGAACCTTAAATCCTCAGAGGCTTTCTGTTCTGCGCGATACGAGGCCTGTCTACTATTACTGCAACTTATTCTCTGGAATATCCCGGTCACTTTCGTTCGTCTACGAAACTCCTCATTCCTGAACGATATCGTAGAAATATTCCGTTCATAGCACTATTCATGACCCAGAGTGAGAAACCATATTATTCTGTATCAAATAGCTATAATCTGAATTCGAATGTGTGCGTGTGTTTTTGTTTATTTGTGCATGGGTTAAAATAAATAAGACACGGAGGCGAATTATCACCCGAGTACGTATCTATTTCAAAAGCCATATACAGAAGGAAACTTGGTAGCAAGCGCCGATAAGCGCCAAACGTCTCAGACAGTTTCCGGCAGGTTCATCTGCGCTGGTTTTATCCTTTATATTGAAACTCGGCGCCTATTACCAGCGCAGATAACTCACGCTGGCATGATCGGGGCGATGATTTCAATTTATACAGAGACTATTTATAATTTCGACTCTTTAGCAGCAGCAGCGACACATCACTGCTGGCGTTTAAATTCAAATGGTGTTCGAATGCGCATGAATAACTTAACACAAGTTATTACGGGGACGAACGCCCGCTCACTAACCGCAAATAGGGTGGCCGAACCATGGTTGGATCCGGATCCCTCCTTGACTCGCCTGTGGTCCACGCTGACGTCCAAAGCCGCAATTACACAACATCAATACTACACAGTGCTACTCGGGTAGAGCTGTTTACTACGTACGAACGAATTCGTACAGCTGGAATGCGTTTCTCCAGCTTTTGTTTTATTTTTAAGTTCACGGATCCTTCCGCTCTATGAACTCAGTTCAGATGAAGCTGTAAAAACCCCCGGGCTAACAGAATCAACATCAAGCAGAATTATTATAACTGTAATATCCAGAAATACCGATTTTGAACGCTTTGATATTTATGAATATGCAGTGTGACATCTCTTATTTACGATGATAAGGAAGTGCGGCGTTTTGACACACCGATACTCCTCTTTAAATTCCACTTTACCTGCGGGAGCTAATGTGATATACAGATAGATAATGGGGGTCCCTACTCGCTTCACCACGACAAGACAACGGTAACTGAACCTCCTGTAACATAAATAAGCGCCGAATAAAGGAGCATGCATATAAAAATAAAAGATTTTTATATTAATTTTTGATAAACTTTGATAAACATCAAAAATTTATGCAGTATAATTTTTAAAATAAATATATTTTTACCAGAGTATTTTTTATAATTTATTTTGAATGCAGAAAATTAGCATATTCTTGTATAAAAAGTGACCATATTTTGTTTTTCCCGGGGCGCTCAAAACGCTAGAACCGGCCGTGAATTCAATACGAGAAACTTAAAAAGGGAGAGATTCAATATAAGCCTTTATTTAACATTAAACAAAAAAAAATTATATTATTTTTGCAATAATAATATGAATAAAGATGATTCAGCTTAAATAATGAAATAAATATTTATAGTTACGAATAGGCTTCGCTAAACATCTTTGAAAAGTCAATACATTTATGTGGTATACATTTAAATATATATTTATACATAGGATTATTGATTCCAGTATTTTTTACATATTACGCCGGGTTCGGAATGTTGATGCTATCTCGTTAGACCCGGACAAAAAACTAAATATAATGTTAACGTCAGTTTTAGTTTTTAAAATTATAAATCCTTCATAGGTCAAATGAAAAACAACATGATGCCAATTCCCGTTATCCGGTGTGTAAGTATATTAAAAATCTTTTATACAATAACATTTGTTATTGATCAATCTTTTTTTAACATAGGCTTTAATTTTTTTGCGGATAAATGTAAAATTGCTACAGAGATTTTATTATGTAATCGTACGTTTTGTCCCAAAAAGGATGAATCAGCTTAGTAAACGAAAACTGAGTGTCAGTGGCATACTTTAATCTTTTATCACATGGTAGGTACGCTCCTTAGAAAAGCGTGCAAAAAAATCGTATAAGATGAGAATACTGGTAATATTTTCCCAATAAACAGTGCAGAAGAATTAATAATGAAAACCAAAATATGTAAGTATATATAAAACAAAAACTATTCTTTTTTACTAAAAAAAATTGTATTAGTGTACAGTATAAATAAATTCCACCATAAGTACAAAACTTATAAAAAAACGAATAAAAATCAATTTTGCAATTAAATATTGTTATGCTTGGCTTATTGATTGGATCAAAATCGGGGGTTATTTCTCTAATTATATTTTATAGCTCTGTAGATAAGTTTCTGTAAGTGCTGTCAAAATTAAAATTAAAAAAATTAAAGCATTTGTGATAGAAAAAAAAATCTTGTAAGTGAATCGAGTTATTCTAAAATCGCCTAAAAAAGACCATTTAAAAATAGAACTCGATACATATTTTTCTATATTATATTTAAAGAAATAAATCCATAACCGCCATGCTCACTGGTTATCTAAATGATTTTGGTTACTGTAAATATAGAGGATTTTATTATGAAAACCTAATTATAAGTTAAATTCCACGAAGCAATGTCATCGTGTAGTAAACGATTGTGCAAGCACAGCGGCGCGTGGGCCCGGCCTTTGGACGTGGTGTAAGTCCATTGTTCGTTCACAATGGGGAAAGCATCTGCTATAATATGGTCCGGATGCACATTGTATTTGGGGCCATGAAATCCGCGTAATTTAATCACGGAAACCATATATGTCAAAAAGTCGTCGTATATAATACGACTTTTATTTGAATTAATTATAAACAAATACAAATACCAATTATATTTTTTAAGATACTCTTCAATATGGATTACCAATAATCACTTGGAAGAAGTGCAAAGAAATTATTTCAATACGAAATGTCAAATTAAGCCTTTCATCGGTTCACTTTAATTTATTTCTATAGCTACTTTGGAAAATAATTCATTATTTAACATACACATAAAATTTCTTTTAACGTAAAACTTATTGATTAATAAAAGTAAAGTTTTTTGTTGTATTTTTAATAACCATATAGAATTATTAAAATTTGATAAATTTATTAAGCGATTAGATACAAAAATTTAATACATTTAGATTAAACATCAGTAATTATTATAATATCTATTCTTGTAGCTAACTTTCTAGCCACTCTGTCCTCGTTTCATGTCTATCATTTTATTTCAAACAGCAGCAACCTATATAGAATAAAAAAATTCCGCCCGTATGAACTTAAATCATTGCGTAAATCATTTGTACATTTTGTAAAATAATTAAAATTTAAAGTCATGTGAATATTACTTATGTTACATGCTATACCCATTGATTTAACATTTAAAATTAGTGTTGAAAACGAAAAGAATACACCGTTGATGTCTTTAATATCCAAGTTTAGTTACTATTAAAAAGACATCAACGGTGCAGATTACGCAAGTGATTTTGTGTAAATAAGTAATATTCCAGCGTAATATTTAATTGAAAGTGAAATATCAAAAGTTTCTGTGGGCGTAATTTTAGTAACAAAAACGTACATAGTTGCTGAATATCTTACGGTTAATATTTTATTGAATATCTGTCTATTTTGAAATTTTGTCATCACCTTAGTTTTTTAAACTTTAGGACATTTTTATTAATTCTGTTGGCTGTAAATATAGAATTATATGTAAGTAAAATGGGTATAACATTTTCAAATCGATGAATCTACGTTTCAACAATAAATTCAAAAAGACTATGGTTACTATTCATAACATGTAAAGTATGGTAATGTTAGATGCTTATATTAATGGTATTGACTTTTACCGTTTACGTTACCTTAAATTATCAATAAATTTAGTTTTAAATAAGAAGCATATGCATCATAACAAGAGAAAATGCCTTTCAAGTTCCCCATATTACCCGCTACTAGATGTCACTAGTGCTATTCGTCACTCTCATTGACAGGCGCGTTTTAATGTTTTTTGCGTCTCTTTCTCTTTCGTTCGATAAGCTAAATTAAAAATGTAAATTTAATGTGTAAGGTTGACATAGTTAATCTTCGTCCGGCGTCTTTGTGAATCGAATATTTTATTCAATTAAAATGAAACAAATGTAAAGGTTGCGTGCGGGAGTCGAAATCAGGATCAAGGCGTTGAATACAATGGATCGTTCATTTTATTCAATGTTTCACGAGCGAGCAAGGTAATATCTATATTCGTATTAGACAAAAGGCACGCAGTGGCTTCGTCCTTCGCACATTAGAGCCGTCATTAACTAGTATTGCTGAGGTGATTATCGAATCTCTAATGCAAACAGTGCATGTAAGTATACTTCGAAAACGCGGCCAACGCCAGTAGATGTATATATACTTCACGTTAAAAGCGACGCCTATACTAATCGTTCCTTCTTGGTGGTGGGTTACTCTTGCTTGTTCCTGTAACATTAATCGTATTAAGAGTAGATGAATACTTAGTAATGGAATCTAAATAAAGTGTTCATAATGGCTAATGTAAAAAATAAAGTCAAGACGCCAAAAAATGCCTCCCCTAAAGGTAAACGTACTGATAAAAATGGTCAATCATCAACAGGTATAAATGATGGATCATATTCTCACATCGTAATGAAAAGACCCTCAAATAAAGAAACCTTAGTGTCACAGGAAAAATTACAGCTCTTTCTTAAAAATGGCCATCTCATGAAAGATAAATTGACGAAAAAACAATTGCCTAGTAATGATAAAGACGAGTTGGATATTGTTAAAGATAGTTTTATGGCTAAAAGTGGACGAATAAAATCAAAAAAGAGATTAAATTTGAATTTCCTTGACAATATTTTAAAAACTGAATTATTGATTCAGGAGAACAAAGCACAGAAAGAAAAAAACTTATCTCAAAGTTCTGGTTCTAATGGCTTAAACAATAATGAAACAGGCGTAAGTAATCAAAATGGAAAAAAATCTGCTGGTGACCATACTATTGCTGTGAAAAGTCTAATAAAAAAGAAACATCATAGTAAAGTTACAAAATTAGGCAAAGAAAAAAAAGAAAAAGATAAGAAATTATCATGGATGGCAAAACAAGTTCTTAGCTGTAACAGGTCTGCAAAGAGACAAATATTTCAATGTGATTACTGTAAAAAGTTTTTCATTAACAAAACATCTTTACGGAGGCACATTTATGTTCACCTCAAAATAGAACCATATACATGTAAGTATTGCTACAAACGATTTTATATAAAGGAAAACATGAGAACTCACATGAAGTTACAACATGCAAGAGGTATGAAAATTGCTAATCATTACATCTGTGGTGTTTGTGAAGAACCATTCTTGTTGAAAGATAAATTAGATGAGCATATGACGGTGCATGTGAAAAATGAAGAGCTACTAAAGTGTATTTTTTGTAACAAACAGTTCACTCACAATGTGTTGTTGAATGAACATGAAAAAGAACACCTCATTACAGGCAAGTACAAGTGTACTGCCTGTGACATGAGCTATGACTGCAGAAGCAATCTTGCTCTTCATATTAAAAGTCATTTGAGAATAAAGGACTTTGTGTGCCAGCATTGTGGTAAAGATTTTCTGCGACTTACATCTATGAGAAGACATGTTCAGATTTGTCATGCTGGACAAACCATCCAATGTCCTATTTGCAAGAAAAAATTAAAAGGACATTTGACTGAGCACTTACGTACACATGAGAAAAAACGTCCACATAAATGTGAAGATTGTGGTCAGCGTTTTACCCAGTCTACCCAGCTAAATGTTCATCGTCGATCACATACAGGTGATCGGCCATATCCATGTAGGATTTGTGGGCGACCATTTACACATTCCAATGCTCTAATGTTACATATAAGGCGACACACAGGGGAAAAGCCTTTTAAATGTGCAATGTGCCCACTTTATTTTTCTCAATTACCACATATGAAAGCCCACATGAGAAATATCCATGGAAAGGACAATCCTTATAAATGTGAGAAATGTAAGCAATTCTTCAAGTTGAAAGCCCACTTGGATTCTCATGTTAAAATCTGCAAAAACTCTGATCAGGAACAGGCTTTGCAAGAAGTGGAAGAGACACCGAAAAAGTATGATGCAGTTGAAGTAGAATCAATAATGAGCTTATCACGAATGAGATTCCTTCTGGCACTACTCTTCACTATGATTGCAAGCAAAGAAAAACTGAAATATTTAGGTGCGTAAATGTTTATTTTATTTAGACAACTTTATTCACTTACATAAAATTGAGTGCACTGGATGTTTTATTTTGGATTTAGCATACATTGCTTCCTGTGTGTGTGGCAATAACAGGAGTCCATATTTGACAAAACACAATACATCAATTTTCATTCTGTTCAAGTAGTTTACAGAACATAAAATCATTTTAAAAATCCTGCTGCAGACAATGACAGGATTTCTAAGTTCACAAAAACATTTCTCCACAGCAATGATTATAACACTTTTTGCACAATGATCATTTTTTGTGTGCGCAAAAATTTTATTTTATGCTATACATCAAAGGGTTTAGATACTTTATGCAAGTGTTTGTGTGCTTTTGTGAAGTTTTTGGTTTGTGTCAATTTCTAGGCTCCATCAGCGTGATATTTAGCAAAATGTCATCTTTTTGTAGGCAGCAGACAAGCTAGCAGAATCTATCATGGGTAATATTGTTATAAGTGAGTTCATTTTCCATTTTGTTAATAATGAAGGTGTTGGTATAATAAGGTTTACAGGTGTTGGTAATAGTTAGGTGGCTATGGGTAATTTTTTGCTATTGGTATTTTTATTATAATTTTGCTTTTTATGTTTCCAACATGTAATATTCTATCTGGAAGATAAATTTCTTTTTAGAGAATTGTTAGTAAAGAATATTACATTTATACATTTATTTTGAAGTCCAAATTATTAGTTCTAATTCTAAACTGTTTTTTATTTAACCTATTTGCTGCCAATTTGCTGAATACTTTGAGATTTTCTTTATTGTATAGTGATCTTTTCAAGCTAATATTTGATAGCAACAATGAATTTAGAAATTATTAAATGTAATTTTTAACAATACAGTATTACATCTGTCATTGTCACATTAAGATATCTTTCGATAGCACTACACAATAACATAAATAAATATTCAGAACATTATTTGATTTTACACTAAAGTACAAACAAATATTTTTCCATTCAAGTGTGATCGAAATTTAGACATTGAAATATGTTCTGCAAGTGCAACAAATATTTAAGAATGAGCTTTTCTACAGTTTACATATTGAGTTTATTTAATGATTTATAGCAAATGGGTTAAACAAAATATTTATAATAATTTTAAAAATGATAAATAGTTTCCATATTTATTGAGTAGCTCTTCAATAATTACACTTAAGTAAAATAATTGACTTAAACTGTTACTGCTACTGGTATACAAGTTGTAAACAGAAAATGCTCAAAATTTATTGTAAATAAATTATGTCCATCAAACTCTTGACATTTTGTGAAAATATAAAAAAAAATTATGATAACTTCAATAACAAATTTATTTTTTTAACAGGATTTAATAAGCGTCTAATAGATGATCTTTTAATCGAGTCTCTCGAGGCAATGGGTCATACTCCTTGTAAGAATGAATCCTTGTCTGCATTAAAACGTCTAAGAAACAATATAGACATCTTATTAAAAGGGACAGTGCCAAGGGAGAAAATGGAAAAGTTTGAGAAAGAGAATAAAACTACAGAGGAATTATTGGAGTTACTAACAAATGAAAAGAAAAGTCCCTAATGTTAAAGAAGAAATATTTGTTGTCAATATATTCTGGGGAATAACAATTTTAATTTTAACTAGATTTAATATAGCACTGTTTAAGTCATACACATAAATGAAGATAATCAAGCATCACTTGCAAATAAATATTTTATCATTAATAACTTTAATGTAACTTAGTATAAGTAATAGTAACCCAAAGATTCAAAAATATTTGTGGATGTTAATTAATACTTAATCATAGCAAACATAACTTGCCATTGAAAACTAAAGTGATTAGCCCAAAGGTTTTATTATAATAACATTAATAATTTATTTAAAAAAAATTATTATCATATAATTGTTTAAGGGTATTATAATTTTTAATCTATGTTATTCTTTTTTTAAGATTAAATGTTACGTTTTGTCCTTCTTATAGGAATGTAATGAATTAATAAGCGATGATTATGACAGTATCATGAGAATGTTTTAATGTTTTATTTATAACAATTTAATAGTAGTTAATATAATTTTTTTGGATGGTTGAATTTTTTTAAAACAATGTTTAGTGGTTGAAAAATTTTGTGCCATCCTATAATATAAACAATATCTCATATCGTGTATATTCAAAAAAATATTAATTTTCAAATGGCAATCTTAGGAATTTTATTTATTATGTTTATTTTCACATTATTATATATTTATGTTGGTGCCATTTCTTTTTCATGTTTATTTAATATCATTTCTACTATTCAATATTATTAAGATAGAATTAGTCATCCCTATTTGAATGTAATAGCCATTTTAATCCAATTAAGTAATGTAAGCATTTTAGAAAACACAAATAGTTTAAGGTGTATTTAAAATAATAAAAAAATTAGAAAGAAATCCAAAGACTCCATTGCGGAAAATTTTAACAATGTTTGAAACATTACTATTATTAATACCGATTTATTAGTTCTGATAAGAAAATATTTCTTGTTCCTTGGTACAAATTAAATTTATGATCTTTCGGTATTACTTTAGTATGTAACGAGAAATTGAAAATATCAAAAACAACAGGATATTGTACCAAAGATAATTATTAATAAAGGACATTAAAATTACTTCCGTTTTTTACTGCTTTACTACCATTTTTTAAATTTATGTACAAAGGTTATGAGAAAGTAAGAGGCAATTAGTTAGTGTTTGAATCACAGTTTTATTAATAAAAGAAGAGCCTGGTGTTGTGAAAAATAATTCATAACTGCATATTCTAATAATAACGTTAATTTAATTTAAAACTTAATTGTACAATACAGAAAAGAAAAACAAATACATAACAAAGAAAAAAATGTGTAATAAGGTGTTACTGTAAAACAATAAACAATGTCAACATTGAAAGTTTTATTATACTTCAAATGGGTTTATGATTAATGTACCGGTTTAAATTTTGTGTTATTGTATTTTAGAAAAAAATACCGTGAATATTTATACAATAAAGTGGTCACAATCTCCCGACATTTTAATCTACCAATTTATTTCATTTTTTTTCCAATTATATGATTAATATCTTTTTACTATCGTAGTTTGAACAGGTTTACTTAATTTCAATTCTAGGCATCAGAGTCTGTAATCTTTAAAAAAACAGTTTCTGTAAAGAAAACGGCCTCTAAACAGCTAACCCTACGAATAAAAAAGCTTGATTTGGTTCCACGGCCAGGTTTTCATAGATATTACATTATGCGGTTAACACGTCGGAAAAAAAGTAAACCTTTTATAAAGGTTCAAAACTCAACGTTTATTTACATTTACATAAAATCCTTAATTGTTTAAAACAAATTTATTAATACATCTATTTCAGTTTTTTAAAAAAAGAATTCAATTTACCAGATTGATAAGAGTAAGATTATATTTTACTATATAAATTGTGAGAACTGTTTTAGACTTCATTTTCGTATTTATAAAATATCATCTTTAAATAGTTAGACACAACCCGTATCTTTAAAACTTAAACTATTCATGAATACTGCTAAAAATACTTCAGGATTATATGATGCTTATTAACATTTCTATTACAAACAATGAACTAATGATGAAACGTGGCAGAACGCAATTTGTAATTTATTTGCTAATAGCCTTGAGTTTGATTTGCTAGATAAAGTTTGCAAAGTATGGTCTCAATAATAAATCCAAGCTGCGTCTAATATATTATCTACATGAAACGTTGATTATGCCTACTGTAATAATAGTAGAATATTATTTACTATGGTACGCCAGTACAATATCAAATTAAATGACAAGTTGTAAATGTCAAAACAATACGTCGACATGTGTCACGAGTAGAACCTGTGTTTTGAAAATAGTTTGCAAAATAGTTAAAGAAATTGGTTTATTACGTATATAAAAAATGGGCACCACGGGACAGTCGATCACATTAGCCAACAGTATTATAGGAGTAGGTATATTAGCAATGCCGTTTTGTTTTCAACAGGTAAGCTAAGCTTTTTTGATTATCTCAACCATCTACGATCTTTAAGAAACTTATAAATTTGTGGTGTGGTGCAGATGTGTATTTATAAACCTCAATAATCGATTTATATATGAACTATTTTTAATTCCTCTCGGTATTAAAATAAATTTTAGGACATAGGCATTGAATTTCAATAAATTAAAAACATTTTTTTCTGTATTTTGATGTAATATATATTGTTTCTGATGTAATAAATATTGATATTATTGTATTATAAATAAGATTTTTGACAATTTCAGTGCTTTTACATATTTTATAAAATATTTATTATCCTACAGTTAGTTTAACATATCCTATACTATTATTAAAGTCTTCTTCTTTCTAAACAATTACTGAAATTAACAGAAAATTTGGACACATCCAACATGTGTAAATAATTTGTATATTCAAACAATTGGTGTTTAAATTGTAAAACACATGTACAAACTTTAGATTCTCTCTTCTTTGTGTCTTGGTGCAAAACTGTATGTAATATTTGCTTGTACATTTACTATAAGGATATTTCATACCATACATACATTTTAATCTTCAAGTGAGCTCATGTGTTTATCATATTTGAACTTATTCATATAAGTCATAACAGATATGGGGTCAGTATTTATATTCTCAGTTACATTGTAACAAGTGAAACATCCATCTTACTACACTTTAAAATGATAATAATTTCCATAGCAGATTGATTGAAAATTATATTTTTTACTTAAATTTTCCCACAATTGTTACTAGAACCAAATTTATACCCATCTTGCTGAAACTCATTAAATCCATAAAAAATTATCAACAATTAAACTATAATTTTTCCATGACCTGTTCTGTTTTTTTTGTTATTGAAAAGTAATATAAAACTCGCTAAAAAAGGTCTATAATTTTTGATGAATAATTATTATTTGTTTTATAAATATTATAAATCACTTGATAATTAAGACTTTCATAACTTTTTTACAGCTTTATAAAATTGGTAACTCTTGTAGGCAACTGTATACAATTTTACAATAAACTTGTGGCAACCTCAGAATTATCTTGTAAAGTAATATAAAATGTTCATTAAACAAAATCTAGTAAGATATACCAGTGTAAAAAAAATTCTACTTAATAATAAGGCATGGAAATAAACTGCTCTGTGTCAAGGATATTTGTAAAAGTGATCTCAAAAATCCTGATAAGAGTTTTTTCGGTACTGTGATAACCCTGACAGATGTTGAAACATAACATTATTGTTGAGCTCAATTTGATTTAAATTTCTATCAAATGGACCCCAATGATCAGTATGAATGATTCAAGATGTATTATAAATAAATAAATAAATGGCAATATAATATTGATAAATATTTTAACTGAAAAATAAGATATGGAATTTACATTTTCAGTGCGGTGTGTTGCTTGCCACATTAATACTTTTATTGATGGGCTTTGTATCTAGACTCTGTTGTCATTTTTTATTAAAATCTGCTATTATTACCAGGAGGAGAACATTTGAATTCTTGGGTAAGATATACAAATAATTTTATTGTTAAACTTTTCATTTATATACAAATATGTAATAGGTGGAAAGTGATGGGGGAGGCATAAGTAGCGTACATCCTGGAGCTGAAGTGATGATGAAGGAGATTTTATTTGCAACTCTCATTTAAATTTGTTCAACTAAATTAATTTTTTGTATTTCATAAGGTCCAATATTTTAAACTTTTATTAGATATCCACATATATGTGTGAATGGATATAGGTGTAAAAGCTTTATAAGGCTGAATGTCAGTGGCGTAGCTAGGGGGTGGCGAGCGGGGCGGCCGCACCAGGCACTACAGGTAGGGGGGGGCACCAAAGTTGAAAATAATTTTTTTGAATTTTTTTTTGAATGATGAATAATGAAATGTTAAAAGAAAAATGAGAACCATAAATTAAAGTAAATAACATAAAAAGAATATCGAATTTTACTATTTTTATGCTAAAAAAAGTTGTTAAATAATATGAACACAAAAAAAATAAACGGTTACGAATTATAATAAACACAGTGTTTTTTAAAAGGGCCCTAAATGACAAAATAATAAATTATTACATTATTGCAAGATTATGTAATGATAAATAGATTAAATAATCTTGCAATAATGTCAATAGAACATGAACTAGACGACACTATTGATTTTGAAATGTGATTAATGACTTTGCAGGCCAAAAAGCGAGGAATGCTCGTTTATAAATTTTCCCAATAAATTTTATTAAGATCTAATGTTATTTTATATATATTTATTATTATTTTGAGCCAAAAAAAAGATATATTAACTACATTTTGTTCTGAATTTTGAAATTATTTAGACTCTTTAGGGGGGGGGGGGGGCACCAAGCCCCAATCTGCCCCAGGCCCCAAATACCATAGCTACGCCACTGCTGAATGTACAACTCATTTGTTGTCAATTAATGTAAGGTATCCCTAAATCAATGGATCTAGAATAATGAATAATACATTGATAATATAGTAGGAAAAATTTTCAAAATTTGAATAACTATTTCAGAGTGATGATTTTAAACAGGGCAAATAGAAGGTGTAAATGTTTTTGTGGACAAATGTGCTGTACATTTCCCCTTTAAAGCATTGACACATAGAGTCAATCACTATGTATGAGAATTTAGTTGGTGAGGAGAGATAAGTGGGAGGTGATGACGAAATGATGTACTGATTTTTATTAGCTACACTTATTGAAATCAATGTACTATATAGATTGATTAGAAAAAAATTTAATGTATGTAAACAAGGTTGTCTGATAGAGATCACATTAAGTGATTAGACCGCCTCTCGTACCATATGAATTGTTTCTTTCTTTCTCCTATTTATTGTCTATGGTGTATAAAGAAGTATTAATAAATAAATAATTAAAATTAATATGCATCCCAATATACATTATATAAGTCATTAGAAGTAAATTGAAATATGAAAGATTTCATCTCTTTCTGATACATATCTTTAATTGAAGATTTCACACAGTTAAACATCTCATTAATGTTTTTATTTTTAATTGTTATAGCTTTCCATGTGTTTGGATCTGCCGGTAAATTGGCTGTGGAGGTTGGTATCATTGGATTTCTGATGGGTACATGCATAGCATACTTTGTAGTTGTTGGTGATCTTGGACCTCAAATAATTGCCAAGATGTTAAACATAAACCAGAGTGATATTTTAAGGTAAAGAATATTTTTTATTTTCACATTAGTGATTGCCACAGATTATTAATCGGTTATAGATGCAATACTTGAAAAATCATATTGCTAGTCAATATATAGTAATCTTTAGACAATAAAAGCAAAATTATTTATTATTTTCAGAACTTCAATAATGGTCATAGTGTCATTAGTGTGTGTATTACCTCTTGGACTATTGCGGAATGTGGACAGTTTGAGCAATGTCAGTGCAGCCACCATATGCTTCTACTTCTGTTTGGTTATAAAAGTATGTTTTCGCTATACATATAAACTATATATTATGTATTCACTGAAGCACTTTAACATTTTGTTTCATTTTTATTTGTATATTATGAATAAACCTGGCCTAGCTGGGCTGAGGATTGGTCGAGAATTCTGGCTATTATCAGAACCATCAGAGAAATTGTTTTGTAGTACATTTGTTCTCCCTCTGTATTTGTTATCGGCAGGATTATTAAAATCTAGTATTTTTAATAATAGCCCTCCTCCATTAACTTATAACTAATCTCTAATTTAAATTTTTGAGATGAGTTTAACTGTGGACAGCTCGAAAAGTAACCAACTCTGATATTTATTGGTATTTTGGGGAAAAAAATAAAATACAGCATGTTTTAGCGACTTTAAATTAAGATCGTATTTCAAACCATAAGTTTAAAAACATGACCTTGTTAAATTCATTGAAAGCCGCTGGATGCAAACTGCTTCCAACTAGTCCCATTGAAAATCGATGATAGTGGGTCATATTCAGCAGTGCATGTTCTATGGCTGAAATGATGATAAAAACAAAATAGTATCAAATGGGGCATACAAAACAATCGCCTTTCCACATTTCTACAAATATTTGGATTTTTTTAATTTTACTTGTTACTGTGTGTTAAAATAATATTAAATATTAAGGCATAGTTAAATTTTACAGGTAATATTAGAAGCTACAACACAGTTGATTACCAGTGACTGGCATATGCGTATTGAGACGTGGAAACCGTCAGGGGTGTTGCAGTGCGTGCCTATATTCTCTATGGCACTCTTCTGTCAAACGTAAGTACTTTTCAATTTGACTTATTTAATACTCATCTCATTTTTTATATGATTCTGTTCTAACTCGAATCAGTAAAAAAAAATTATTCTAATTTTTACAGTGCCTACTAAAAATATCTTAATTATATATATGGCAACAAAATTTAAATGGGTGATTACCATAACGTACGCACGCTTGATATTAATAAATATGAATATTTGCGAAATTGTTTTTATTTGTATTATATGATCATATGTTTTGTATACATGTAATAATTAATTTTAAAATAATTTTTTTTTGTCATCAAAATGAATTGTTTTCGTCTTATAAACGTATTAACACATTATTACTTGAATTGCACGGTATTTCGTGAAAATATATAGATTTTACTCATCTTATTATAGAATAATTTTCACATTTACTTAATGTATGAACATATATGAACATGAGAACATGCAGAACTGCACTGTTTTATAAGTAACGTTTAGATACGTTAAAATAGTAGGGTTTTATTTATATATTTAAAAAAGCGTTCTGCTTTGGAATAAACATCCCATCTGAATTAGAGACTGTAAATCGATACATGTTTGAAAAGAAGGTGCGAGACATGAAGGAAGAATTGTCATAACTCTAATAACTATATACTACTATTTAAGTATGCTAAGTAATTATATAATATATATCAGATAATGAGGAATTATAATAAATATTATAAGAGTATAGTATTTGTATAAAAAGTATATGTTGTATAACTAATTAACTGTTTTATAACATTTGGACACCGACAAAATATCTCTGTACCATTTTTAGTTGACTGGTAGAAAATGGCTTAGGTCCACCATTATAAAGATTGTAAAAAGGGTGAATAAATAAATAAAAATTAATGAATATAAAGTTCACCAGATATAAGCAATTACGAGTTATGGCTTATGACACTTTGAGAGGTTGGAGAGGCAAGTCCCTTAACGAGGCATGGAAAGTCTTTGCTCGGGTTTTCTTTATGAGATCCAATCAGAAATAAAATCGGTTAACGAAAGTAACCGAAAAGATGGTTGCTGGGGTCTTAAATTTCTGGAGTGGAGACCACAGACTGCCAAGCGCAGCTGCCAGGCTGACAGATCCTTGTTAAGGCCGTACGAAGACGTTGGATTCTGGTCGCTTCCAACCGGTCCTATTGAAAATCTACGAGAATGCTTTTTTCCAGTAGAGAACGTCCTATGATTGAAATGATGATCACCATGTTTCAGAATGTCGATCTTTTTCATAAATTTTAAAGTTTTCCTTTAATGAAAAAGCATCCATTTAATTTTTTTGATAGTTATCTATGCTATATATAGCACCAAATTCTTTATTCTAATACGAGATGGAAAATTATTTGTACAGAGTAACATAGGATGTCCACTGTTGGACGTAGACCTTGTTAGTATGAGGATTGACTTTCATGATAACTAACGCTGTGAATAAATAAATAATCGTTGTATCAGACAATTGTTTGAAATCTTCGAGTCGCTGCCATCGCTGTCTCTGGAGAAAATGAACGTGGTGACCAAGAATGCTATAAACATTTGCACGGCGGTATATTTCACGCTGGGCTTCTTCGGATATGTGGCGTTCAGTTCTCACAATATTTCAGGTCAGTTGCATGCCCATATCGTATTTGGCATTTGATTTGGCACGTCAAAAAATCGACTTGTGGCAGAGAATGTCAGCCTTAGGTTTTGTAGAGCGTCTTCTTTATTGTACAGTGCTTGGTATTAATATAGTTGTTTACACCCCATCGTGATTATAAACAAACATATTCCTGACGTGCGAAATTAAATTTCCGGTAATATACACTTACATTTATAGCTCGCAGGACATTGTTAAGACCAGAAAATACACTCATTGATTATTGATAACTATCTAAGGAAGGTTAACATCCTTTAGCTTTCTAACTGGGGCGGTAGCATCGCCCTTGGAACTATTTACGGGTGCGTTAGTAGCCCTTAGCGAGCGATATGAAACATTTTGCCATTATTTTCATAGAAAACCTTTTATCTGGCCTCTTAATAGGTGGTGGATAGATACATGTAAACTCGACTTACAGAAAAGTCCAACAATAAAACAAACAATAAAAATTATTATTAGAAACATCTTTATGATTCTAAAAATATTACATAAATATTAAAAAATATATTATTAAATTATATTTAGTGTCTTCACTAATTTTTTTGCGGAGAATCTGCTAATGGATATTCTGTCAAAGAACCGCGATCTGCCTATCACCTTTATAGATAATAAATTTTTTTACGGCTGCGTTCATAATTAATTGTGTTTGAAAATTTTATATCCGAAATACCTTTTCATCCGAGTTCTGATTCGGAGTAGAGAGCGAATTAAAAATGAGATAGGCAGAAGAATCAAGGTCACCGTCGTAGCTCTGTAGTTCGTCTGAAGTGGCAGTGGGCGGAGCATACAGACGGTTGTTGGGGCCGAAAGGTTCTCGAGCGGCGACCACAAGCCAAAAGATGTGACATAGGGTATGCCCCCCACTAGGTAGACCGACGACAATATAGTTAATCTTGCTAAGTCGCTGAATGTGGGCCGCGCCTATGCCAGCCTATGAAATGGGCCTCTATCGGCTGAAAAAAAAATATATGAAGAACTTTTCCATGCCATAGGAAACATCCTGATGAGCTTGAGTCCGACGTTCGCGAGTGACGTTATCAAGCTGGGATTCGTCATGTCGCTGGCGTTCAGTTTCCCACTCATCATATTCCCGTGCCGGGCCAGCCTGTACTCGTTTCTTTATAAAAAGGTAATCACTATTTATATATAAAATTTGTCTTTAAACTTTGCTTGAAATTAAAGTTTGTCTGAAAATATAAAAAAATGAAAAGTATAAGTAATATTCAAAAACGATTTCAACCAGTTAGCATTAGATCCCCTGTCTACATTTGATTGATTATAGATTAAAAAGCTTTTACACGGGCGAATTTATAGCTCATTTCCATTAATGCGTGGCACATCCTATACAAAAATAAATGTATGCACATTCCAGTTTAACACTTGGTTTACGGGGCGCGTCAATTTGATGCATATTGAACTTTGTAAGAAAAATTACAGAAACCGTTTGCATTTTTATTTTTTCTCTTGTAATGACTTTTATTCATTGATCAAGGGATTCACTATGTGGTGTACCTATCTCAACGGTATGCGTCAATTTGACGCGCTCGCAATATAGACAAAAGTTTGAGTAAACATGCAAAACCACACCAAGACTATACAATACTTCTATCCGTTACCTACGTTATCCGATATCGTCATTTCAAATAAAACAAGTGATAAACAAATGCGAAAAGCAACTATAGAAACAACGAAACGCAGAATATAAATTGAGTGCCAAGAAATTTTGTAGGTTTTAGTTGCTTAGTTCAAGTATTGAAAAAAATTATACTAGAATATTTTTTGAATATTATAGTAAACCTCAATTTTATACTTTTTGACAAATAGCCCTTTTTTCATCTAAATATGTCTAGAAGAGGAGGTAAAATTTTGCATAAGATAGTCAGTATTAGTGAGGAGTGTTCGGGCTCTGAAGAGGATGATATTGATTTGATTCAAAACGATGATGAGATCGAGATTTTGGAATCTGATGAAAGTATGCAGGGGTATCATCATGATAAAGAAAACCTTCAAAAATTAGGTTCTCGCAGAAAAAGGATGCGTATCCTACCCGATGCTGAATCTAAGAATGAGACAAGTATTATGGGAATTTCCCGAAATTTAGAGGCATTCTGTGACACAGAAATAGCAGTAGATGGAACAACTTGGACAAAATTGGAAGTAGGCGGATCAAGTGGTCGATATCCTTCCTACAAAATTTTCAAAGACATCGCTGGGCCTACTGGCCACGCAAAAGGAAATGTGATATAAGGAAACGTAAGCAGTGCAGCAGCAACTTTCCATTTCATTATTACCAAAAAAATGATTAATCATATAAAGAGTTGTACTGAAGACGAAGCGCATCGTGTTTTAAAAGGGGATTGGAAGATTTCAACCACAAAATTGCTTGCATTTATTGGAATTTTATACGCTAGGGGAGCGTATGAAGCAAATTCGTTAAATGCTTTTTATTTGTGGTCCAAAAAATCGGGACCCCTTTTTTTTTCTAATACCATGCCCAGAAATGAATCCACGCAAATTCTTCAATTTACGCACAGACAAATTTACAATAATATCCGAAATTTGTAATCAATTTATAGACAATAGTCAATGCTGTTATAAACCTCACGAGAATATTTCTATAGACGAAAAGGTGTTACCTACTAAAGCCTAGCCTAGCCTAGCATATTACAATGAGGCAAAGTTTGGAGTCGACGTAGTAGACCAAATAGCTCGCAAATATACCACCAAAGCAGCATCTTTTCGATGACCTCTCCAGGTGTTCTTCAACATTTTAAACTTAGCGGCAATAAACGCATGGATCTTATACAGAGAGTGTACTGGACGAAAAATATCCAGAAAAGATTATCTATTTCAGTTGGCCAAAGAATTTGCAAAAGGAGAATAGGAATAATACAAAAGCATAGATTATAATCACCCATCACCTAGTACTTCGGGAGAACGCAAGACTTGCCAAATTGGCTTTTGTAAAAGAAACAGGAGCAATAACATCTGCAAAATATGTAAAAAGGTTGTTTCTGGAAAGTGTGTAACCAAAATTGAGTATTTGTGTAAAAGATGCGCAAAATAAATGCGGAATACTGAAATAATGTATAATATAATTATTAAATAATAAAAACTTTTTATAAATATATGTCTCATATTGTTATTTCTTACTTATAGTATATAAATACATTCTTTTCTAATTGTTGTTATATGTATCATCGTTCATGCGTCAAATTGACGCGTTTTCGTAGAGATAGGTAGAAAAACGTTCGTAAACCTAGTGTTAAAAATCAATTGTTACAGAAATAATAAATAAAATTAAAATTAATTATTGTTTACTATCTGTCCGATTACTCAGCAATAGAAAAAATAAGTTTCAGACTGATCACTTTATACAGTATGATTGAAAATAGGTTTAAAAGCTTCATAGATTTTTGCTTACAAATGACATGTACATTTACTTCTTTATACCTATAAACATTTATCACACTATATGTGCAAGGAATGGATTAATATATAAATATTGTTGCAATGCATGTCGTTCCAAATGGTTTTATTTTTAAATTTCCGTGTACTTTTACATAAATGACTTAAGAGGTTCATAGCCTTCAAGGAGGTCGCTAGTAGTTCTCATATCTTTGTTTTAGCCCATAGACGTCCATTGCAAGTCATAATACTTCAACAAAGATATTTACGGGTGGATATACCATAATCGCCACGCTTAGCAGACGAGTTGGCGATCGCAGTGTGGTATTATGGTACGCAGAGGAAGCTGCTGCACATCTTCTGGAAGCTTATTTCTGAGCAGTGGCAATTCTATATTATCAATTCACAAATTGTGACTTATATATAAGATTATCTCGGGAATTGAACCCGCGACCTACGATCGCAAGTATCTAAAGAAAAATGTAATGCTTTACATGAAATACACGGAAGTGACCACCTATGACCAAGTTTTGTATATATTCGAATAGTGCCCAGTAAATGTATGTTATATTTTTCTATTCCTATTGAGTTACACGTTTATATATTACTTTTAATGGGCTCGTTTTTGTGGCCTCTTGTTCAACTTATTTCATTAGTAGACATAGTTTTTATTTACATAATTATTATTTCATTCATTCTCGTCGTTCCATACTATCTTTCGTTCTTCTCGATGTCTTTCACTCTTTTCTCTTATTTCCTTCACAATATTACGCATTACTTTTCATAATTTACTTACATTTATCTCCTCGTTTCATACGCCTTCCCTCCAGGTTTCTACAATTTTATATAATTGTCAGCCAATCACATGGCGGGAAATATCGTAGAGCGCTATCTCTTTCGCACGCCCTTCATTAAAAACTAGCGCTCTGGCGTTGAATCTCATTTTTTTTGTATTGTAGCTCTTACAATCTCATATCGACTGTCGGTCATATTAACCGCTGCAGTAGGAAGGACACATGATTATTTTTTCTTGGAAAAGACAAAATATAACTAGTAGTTTACGAGTTATTTTTACATAAAAATTACTAGTTTTTTTTGTTGTGAATAAATATCATATGCATATTTCAAGAATTGTCAAAGTTTGAATACGGTATTACAAAGTTTAAAGCGTGCAAATCTTCTTAAGGTTTGAAAATGGGTTAATTTGACCGGTATGTTTAACGTTTTTACACCTATAACCAATCATCCTGTATAGATGTTATTATACTTTAAACAATTTTACTTTGCATTGCGATCGACGCAAAAGATACCAGCGTTTTGTAATACATGGGTGTTTCCAGGTGCATCCAGCACATCATGATCACATAATAAACCATTCGATCCCGGAGACGACATTTCGCTGCATAACGGTGGCGATCATTGCAGTGGCGCTCTTTATCAGCCTCTTGCTTCCCAACATCGAGTTGGTGCTAGGACTACTTGGGTCCACTATTGGGGTGCTGATATGTGTTGTCTTCCCTGCTGCCTGCTTCATTAACGTCACCTTTAAGAATACCAATGAGAGACTACTAGCGAAGGTAATTATGCATGTATTTTTTTTTATTATTTTAAGACATTTCTACAGCCGATATGGTTAAGGTCACGGGAAGTCGCTGAATACTGATAACTCAAGACATTGTGATGATGTTTCTGGCAGGTCTTTGCCTTTCAGTGATGGCAGGCTTACAGTCATCGAGCTTTGGAAATGGAATTAGTAATTAGGAAATCCGTAGATGAACTAAAGTAAAATAGCCCAGCATATTGGCAAGTGATTAAATTGATAGTGAGCTGACCAGGTAGCGCGCAGAATAGACGGCCTCAGGGGTTTTAAGGTTTTGGATTGGAGACCTCGGGCTACCGCAGCGTAGGACATCCATCCATTAGGTGAACGACATGATTAAACCCTCCACCAGGTGTACCGACGATTTAATTGGATGTCGCTGGATGTGGGCGACGTAAGACCAGTCATAGTGGCGATTTTTTAGGTCCCCCTATGCCTTAAAGAGGGATTCCATCAACTGAAATGATGATGATAATGAAGCAATTATCAAATTTAATTTTATAGGTGATTCTAGTGTTGGGTCTCATTATCCTGGTACTAGGCACGTACGCCAACTTGCAAGCGGCCGAGATTAAGTACGACGACAAGTACATCTCGCAAGAACGTATTGATAAAATAGTCGAGGACTTCTTTGAGAAGATGGAGAAAAATGGAGGTACTCCTTTTTTTTGTTGTAATCATTTGCATCACAAATAATTAGTTATAACCGTTGACATAGATTAAAAAAGCATCTTTAATTTAATGAATATATTACTATTTACGCATCCTGATTTAGTTTCCGAATAATTTACCTCTTAATATCTTTCATTAAATTTATGAATATCAGAAAATATGGTCTGTAAAGAAATGTCTTATTAATCTATGTATTTTCTAATAAAATATTCGATAATCTCTTTTTAGAGGGTAAACCGAAGCCAGAAATTATTCCTAATGGTATAGAAAATAAACCAGAAAAAGAAAAGTTGATAGACTCAGAAGTGCAACCGCCTAATCCAGTACCACCGGAATCGCATTCAAATGAAAAACCACCCGATGTTGCTATTCAAGCAGATCTTAAGTTGAAACAAATTAAGCTGGAACAAAAAGTTAACAAAGATGTTGGTGTAAATCCAGAAACTCAATTAAAAGATTTAAAAATGAAAGAAGAAGAGTCTAAATTGGTTAACGGTAATGAAAAACTAGAACCTGTAAATATCGAGAAACCAAAAGAGATGCCAAATCAAGTATCTAACCAAGATAGGATGGACATGATTAAAAAACAACGGCTGATAGAAACCATCAAACAACAAGGAGAAGAGCAAAAGGAACTAATAAAGGAGCAAAAAGAAATATTACACGAAATTTTACAAACTAAGAAAGAGTTAGAAAAAGATAAAAAGGAAAAGGAAGAAAATGACGCCAAGAAAATAGCCGTTGAAAGTATACAAAAGATTGCAAACATGGCAATACAAAGTTTGTCTGGTGTGACGGATAAACCGGCCGGGCAACCTGAGAACCACGATAAAAAAGACGAACCCTTAGAAAAGATTGCTAATGATGCAATACAAGAAATAGCTAAAAAGGCAGCGGAAACACTTGAAGCTATAGGTGAAAAGAAAGAACCCGAAGAAAATAAACTAAAGCCTGTTAAAATAAAATCAGTAAAAAACAATCCACAAATTAACAACAAACAAGTGAAAGAAAAGGTAGCTAACGAAATTAATCCACAGATTGCAGAAAATAACAATTTGTTGCAAGCTGCCAAGCAGAATGATATAAGTAAATCAAACCCTGTTCAATTAAATAAACCAGATAACATTAAACCGTCAAATGTAGTACTCAATAATCGGGAAGCATTCCAGTCAGTTGAATCAAAAAATAATGTTGTTGAACCTGTAAAAGATACGAAAGAAATCGAAAAACCAGTGATTATAGCTAAGGAGGAACCGAAAGTCAATAAGGAACACATGCATGCACCCGATGAACCACAATCTTACAAGGAAGGAGAAGATTTGTTAAAGAAAAATGTACCGAACCTAAGTAATAGTATCGCGCAAAACGTTCCCATAGCAATAGTTTTAAAAGGTAATTCACAGCCAAATAATGAAATACAAAATAATGATAATGGACAAGTTAAACTAAAACCTAATGATAAACCAAATATAGTGAAAGATAATCGTGTTATCGCAGAAAACGTTATTTATAAAAATGGAGCTAGCAATAACATAATTAAAAATAATGAACCTAAAGATGAAAACTTAATAGTGCCTAGACAGAAGAGAGAAGTAGTTGATTGTACTGAAAAGACATTGCTAAAACCTGAAGATAAGCAAATTTGTGAAAATTTAATAGACAGTCGGAACAATTTACCATCTGATCTTAAATTAGATGTAGGTTTACCTATGAGCTTGCAACTTAGTTCTAACATTGTTCATAGATCGCTCAAGAGTTACAAAGAAGACGATAGAAAGAGATAATATTATTCAATGTTAGAACAACTACTATCTATAACTTGTGTTCTATAAAGTGCATTTCTTAAATTAAAAGATAATTTATTTACATTGATATTTAAGTTCCTCTGTTATTCAATCTTTGCTTCATTATCTTTTGAATACTGCACATGTCCATATTATTATCACTGTTAACAATATGAACATTAAAAAGCTAAAATTTTTCATACTCTGCCTTTATTATCTAGCCTGAATTTTTGAAAGTTTAAAGTAAAACACCAGTTAATGTTTGGATGCATAATTACTTTTTGCTCAAAAATTATGGATGTGGTTTAAGTGAGTTGAACAAGTCTTCAGACGACTTATACGTAACTAGATATGGTTCGTCGTCTCCCTCATACAAGCAGTAATAATTATCTATCTCACTCCTATACTGGAAATTTTTATAAAAGTATTTTTCACACTGCTAAATAAAGTTTAACATGTTTCATACATGTTAAGTTAGTTGTAGTTTGTGATAAATTGCTGTTTTTAATGAGCACAAGAAAGAAGCATAATCAAGTACGAAATTTAGTTAAAATATTAAAATTAGACTATTTTCTTAACTTTTTATTGTTTAACTCTTGTTTTATATATACTTCTAGCACATCGCTGCATGTTTATTAGTACAATATATTTATTTTTAATTTGTATAAACGTTTACCCATATGACAGAGTGGTCGATCGCACCGCGATAGTTGTTTCCCACACTGGCTACTAGATGGCGGCATAGTAGACGTATTAAAATCCTGATTTGTGGTGTCACGCGAGATTCATCGCGCACATTATGAAATTAAAAAGGAATAAAGAGAAATATGAAATCAAATCCTAATGCTGGCTGCTTTATTTTATTTAATAACTTCGATAGCCTTAGGATCATACCTAATAACCAAAGGTTATGTGTATGGTGTGTTCAGAATTTTCATATGGGAAAAAATAATTGGAACGGTGTTTGATAAATTTTCTGTGCTTTTTATCTATTTTAATTTGCTTAAAATTGTACATCACTTTATCTATTTACATTATTTATTTTTACATATGACATTATTATATTTTGGGATTAATTGTGTTTATGTAATGATAATTGATCTCATAATTACGATCGTAACGTATCTGTATACTATTGTGATGTGTAATTGTATTGACTGATTGTGTAAATAAAATAAAATATTTTGATAATCAAATCACACTTTTATTTTTATATACAAGAAAACAAAAACTAATTAACTAAATATAATAACTGTTTCACTTGAGTTTGTTAAATGCAAAACGAACATTTCACTAGGTACTTAAGAAATTATTTATTAATACGAATTTACTAAATCTGGTCATTCGTTTGTTTTGTCTGTGGTTTTTCTAGTTCTGAAACAAAAAAAAAACACGATTTACCAATTATAACCGGACAAAAAAAGATATATTGTATATTTTGTACAAAAAAAGGGATAAACTATTTTTAGACATTTAAATTAAAATACAATAAAAACATTGCATATATATATATATGTGTATATAGCTCATTTGCAATCAATTAATATATGGCGCATTTTATTCTAAAATCAATGGTTTAATATAATGATATCAATGATGAATGATATCATATAATTATAATAAGGTAAGAGAAAATTTTATAATATAGATTACCATATATATATATATATATATATATATATATATATATATATATATATATATATATAATGAATTATTGTTAGAAGTTATTTGTCTATTCCAGTAGATAAAATAAATTAATATAACATTGGAAATAGGTGTAAAATCTTTTAATCTAATGGAGATATATATACACCTATAAACAATCGAACAAAACCCCGGATAATAGGATTCTAATACCTTCTGCCAGATTCAGAGGGAGGTGTGGTGTCAGACTGCGTCGAAGCTCGTCGGGTCTTGCGTTTGGGCGTGGAGGCTCGTGTAGTGACACTCGAAGCCACACTATCCGTGTCTGATTTCTGTTGATACGTATAATCAAATTATTCAAATTTTATATAAAAATTTCAAGACATATTTCTTTTAGATACGCACTCTGTAATATAGTTTAGAGTATGTAGTAGGCGTCAATTTTTTACATAATGCTATTGCTATAGAAATATTGAGAATTCTAAAGAAATAATCGCGACGAGTAGTTTTTGATTTTCCCTTTCTCTTTTGTTGTAAACGGAAAACACAGCGTGAGTAGGCCTCCCCTCTAGATATACCCATGATATAGTATACTTGACATGATGATGATCATAGACTACATACGTTTCTATATATATAAAACAGCCCTAATTTCACCATCTTGTGGGTTGACCGAGACGTTAATTTAAATATTATCAAGTCTATCCTATACAATAAAGTTTAGTTGATAATTAATACGATATTTAATGTATTATAAAACAAACCTTAACATCGGTTGAAGTTCTTCTACCCTTCGGGGTGAGCAGCTCACAGGCGCGGTTGAAGGAAGCTCTACGACTGCGCAGCGGACTGGCTTGATCTGCAGAATCTTCTTCGGGAATTGCAGCTGAAATATTTTTATTAATATAACTTAAGCATAAATAAGATACCTTTCTATATGCTTCAAAATAGTATAGTACCCGGCGATAAATATTGCACATCGACCTTTAGAAAGAGACAATCGGCTTATTTTATAATGAAAAGAATAAAAATAATTATTAAAAGAAGCAAATGATACTTGTTTTAACAGCTCTTAATAGATACCGGACTGTTTGTATTTCGTGCGACAGAGATAACGCTCTACAAAGCCGAAATTATGTAGTGTAATTAATGTAAATTTTAATTATTGAACACTAAGATTTGTTTTACTTACTAATGTCTATAGATGTTCTTCTGGTAACCTTCGAAGGCTTCGTGATGGTTTTCGTTTCAGATGCGGCTCGGGCCAAACGTGCTAAACGGTATTAATTTATTAACATTATTTTCCATATTTATTATTATAATATGATAATTATATCATACGTAAATTTTTTATAACCTAAAATTATTTGTAGTGAAAAAGAATTTAATTTATAAATTACAAATTATATGTACATATTTTTTGTTATTTAGTGTTTTAATTTATAATTTATATTACAATTAATTATTTTGTATATCATCATTTCAGCTGTATGACGTCCACAGCTGGACATGATACCACATAGATTTCCAATTGGACCGATAAAAATTTTTACGAAGATTTTAATGCTCTTTATTACATACGTAATATGAGAAAGGATAATATAATGGTCAATATTATCACTCGAGGGAATTTCTCACAGACATAATATTGAAACAGAAGTATTACATAACAGAAGGTTAATAGTATATTGTACTAGATAGTTTAGAATACTATAAACATATAATGAACTGAAAATAATAAATATATGTTTACATTTACGTATACGCGAATATACATATATTTATTTACATATAATGTTTGTATGTATCAGTAATACGCAAAATAACGACTGAAGCTAAATCAGATTTTCAATTTTCATTAAGATTAAACAAATTAGAAAACGTCAGCAGTCGTAGTCTAGCGGTAAAGGACTGAGACTGTGATCGTGAGTCGCGGATTCGATTCCTGAGATATAGTTTTACATCATTCACCCTTGGTGCATTAATTATATGGGATTGCCGTAATCCATAGTACCATAATACCACACTGCGATCGCCAAGCGTAGCAATTATGGCATACCCCCCATAAACATCTTTGGAAAGGTCTATTATACCTTGCACTAGTCGTCAGAACTCTTAGTGGACCTACTATTAAATAGACTAAGCATTTTTCACATATGCCTGTATCTACCTGTAAAGCAACTAGCTCATATCAATTTTTTTTTGTAAAATTGTAAGAATAATCTACGCGAAGGTTTAGATCTTGAAGGTGGAAGGTGAATGCCGCTTACAACCGGGCAAATTGAAAATCTAGGGCCACTACTAATCTACACGGGCCACCCTGGTGGACACCTACCAGAGGATGTTTTACAGCTGAAATAATGTTAACGATTGTTTAATTTTAATAATAAGAATATATGTAATATATTTAAGTTAAATTAAAAAAAAAAGTGTAAAAGCGTACAGTAAATAATGAGACAGCACCGTGTAATCTAGTACAAAAGCATAGCGTGTGTGTACTTACGTCGGGGTGTAACGGGGTCCGAAACATGGGACACAGGCGAGGCACGATGAAACTCCTCGAGGTCGGGTTGCCCTAGTGTCGGTTAGTCGGAACAGTTAGGATATGAGTATAAGGGCTTGTGGAATTTAGATGAGCATTTATCTACTTTGCATTACAAGCCAAAAACATAATTTTAAATTTACATTACCTAGAAAACAGTTTTTATTTTAGGCCTCATTAATATGAAGATCTTTTCGTTAGAAATTAATTTACAACTGATGTCTAATTCGGATGCTTTATCTACATGAATGGTGGCAAAAATTTGAATATATTCAATATTCGTCTTCAACATTTTATGTTCTAAAACATTTATTTCGGTTTATAAATTATGTTATCTTTTACCATTGAGATCATCAATGTTACGTAATTCAAATAAAATTGTGATTACCGGGATTGAACCCGCCTATAAAATATCTTTATTCAAGTTCCTAATACAACGTGTACATTATGATATCGACCATGTAAATGAGTCAACAAACCGAGTTCCATTACATGCATTTGATTTATTTAATTCGTTAAGAGTTTATTTTTATGTAAATAATGTTACTGCGTGAAAAACATGTTTTTAAATATAAAAATAAACCAGAAAGTAACCATTTTTTGTTTCAGCTGTTAGATTTATGGTTTAGTCAGTGTATCTCTAGATTAGTTCCTCCCATCTTTCTTTATTTTAATATATTAAAAATTAGGATATTTATGTTATTTCCATCCCTTCGTCGTCGAATAACAAAACGTAAGGATTCATCCCTTCAATCCGCACTAAGCGCTTCGATATTATTTTATAGTCCGAGCAGGCAAGGTATGGAACAACTGGCATTGTTGTTTCCAGCATTGGAAACTTGCAAAAACAACCTTGGAAGTCTTGGAGTCAAGAGTGAATAGGTTTATTCTAAGCAAGTGTGTATTGTAGCATCAAAGACCTCGTCATAACATCAACACAATAACATCAGGCGAGACAGAGGTCAAATGTAGTTACTAAACGTAAATACGTGTAATGTTAAAATAGTCGACGATTCAAAAATGCGTGTAAACGTTTTTTAATAAAGATATTTTACAAGCGGTTTCGAAACCCGGTAGTCACAATTTTATTTGAATTACGTAACATTGATGATCTCAATGGTAAAAGATAACATAATTTATAAATAGAAATAAATGTTTTGGAACATAAAATGTAAAAGACATCTAATAAAAATGAAATGACTCTCTCAGAGTGAAATATAAAATCCTGAATTGATTAAAATTGAGGCCAATCAATCAAAAATTTTGATAAAAAACGTCATATTATTTATAAATTTCGAAACTCTCATCGAAATTCCTTAAAAATTGCAAATAAAAAAGGGTTCTATTAACTACAAGCGATTTAAAAAGAACTAAATAAAGTATTTGCAACACAAACAACTTTTCGCTATAAATTTGCTTTGTACAACATCTAATATATATATTTTTATTTATGTATAAGTAAAATCATAATTATTAATAAATTTTGTTAAGCTATTCATATCATCAACTTTAAAACATATCGCGAATTTTAAATTAAAATCTGGTGTTAAAGTAACTACAGTTAGTCTATGAATGTAAGTGTTAAAAATAGTTTAAAGTATTTTCAATGCACATTATAGTGAAATCAGGGTTTGTGTTGTTAATTACCCAAAAATAAAAAAGGCACATGATATTTACATTGATATGGAATTTTCAGACTACAAATTTTAAATATTATAAAATGATGTTTCATGTAACTACTGTACATTTTTCAAATGCTGCGATGTGTATGTTTGCCATACAGAGATAATACCGATCTCTTTTGTAAAAGAAAGAAAGACACGATAGATTTTTGAGCAATGTTAAAATTTTTAACAACGCGTAATTAGTAGATATACCATGCGTTTACACGTGACAATTTTGTAAAGAGACAAGTATTAATTTAATTATAATGTTGTTGTTTCTAGAGAAAGGTAAAGAATTGAATTTATGCTTGTACCTAAGTAACTATCTATGAGTTAAATGATCTGTATGATTAAATGTGTTTTGGTAATTCTACTTGATTCTAATACATATATTTGTCATTTTTATTAATTGTCAGTTAAAGTAGTAATATATTAGGAGGACCGAAAAATAATGTTGTTTCTGTCGACATATTTTTCAGAAAAAAAAACGATTGATTTTTACCGCTACGGCATTGAAAATTTGTATACTAGGTGGCAAAAGGTTGATCACGAAGGTGAATATATTGTTCATTAGAAATAAAAACTTGTCAAAATATAATCATGTGAATTTAACTTTTGAAAACGACATTACTTTCCGGTTTCTCTAATAATTAAATTCTGATTGTAGGCTAAACAGAAACAACATACGAGCGTTTGCGTCATGCATACGACAGATGTAACTGACATTTTGCCCCCGTGTAAACGTACCTTTATCTCTTTACAGAAAATGAGATAAATGGTGTATTTTTAAGTATTAGCACTGTTCGGCAAATGGAGTATAGTATTTCCCCACCTGACGCTGCTACTGAGCCGGCCTTTGAATATCAACAGCGTCTAGCTACTGCCAATGTACGCAGGTAACGCAACATACCTTCGAAGTCTTCCTTATCTAACAGTTCCACGCGATCTATCGTGTTGGTCTCAGACTGTGCGTCGTCGTCGTCCACCGACGCCTCGGATTTTGAAGCGACGCTATCACGCCTACGAAGTGTGGTCGGAGTCAACAAATTCTCTAGTATTGATTTCTGATTGCGGGTCAACCTGGCAAATTAGACGATTGTTATTAAACAACTTATTAAAGTTCATATATGAAATTAAACATCGAAAATATATATTTGTTATAATATGAAATAAATACGGACATATATTCTAAGTTGTAGACAATTTTATATACCACGGATAAATGATTCAGCTAGCTAAGTCCAAATTCGAGAAAGAGATCACTCGCCGAATCCAACTCGAATGGTAAGCTTTGGAACATTTTTGACCAGTTTCTGTTGACATATTAATATTAAACGTGGTCGCTCATTATGGGCCTTATCAGAAGTCTTAAGGTCACCCAAAGTGTAATGGGAGAGTTATGCTCGGAGTTGCGCTGCAAGATCAAATCAGAAATGAGATGCGCAGAAGAACGAAAGTCATCGGCATAGTTGGTACAACCAGCGATCGTTGTGGTCGAACTGTTCTCACGTGGCGACCACGAGCCAATAGACGCTACTTGGCTAGGCGCCCTACTGGTTGGACCGTCGACATTACGGTTAAGGTTGCGTAAAGTCAATGGATGCGGGCAACGCAGCACCAGTCAACCTGGCGACCTTAGCGGGAGATTTGACATACAAAAGATGAGAGAACTAAGTGAACGACCGACGACATCGATATCATCCTTGGATATCGCTAGATGCGAGCTGTGCAAGACCAGTCTTCGTGGAGATTTTTACAGAAGTCTATCAGCTGACAACAATGAAAAAAATAACTTAACGCTTAACTTACCGCCTTCCAGTGGAGTATTCGTTTATCACTTTATTAATTTCATTTTTCATCAAATTATCTTCAACGGGTGCTTCAGGAATGGCAGATAAATCTGTCTTAGTGTTCAAAATTGATTTCCTTCCTTTCCTCACAGCAGGCTTAACATTTTCCGAGTCTACACTAGCCTTGCTTTGTGAAGACTTTATTGATGATTCTGATGCTACACTTGCATTATCATCAAGGTTCTTACTTCTAAAACGACTTGATCGTCTCCTTGGTGTAAGGGATTCGTCCAAGTAAAGTGTTTCGACTTCCTCACCTTTTTCTGCCAGCTCCTTTGACGCACGTCGGGTGAGAATTATTCTTGATTCTCTATTTGGCGTTTTAGATCTTCTAGATGGAGTTTTTTTTTCTGGTTTCGGATCTTCTTCGCTATTTTCGACTGTTATTGTCGTTGATTTATTAGAAGATCTAGACCGACTACGATTCCGAGATGTAGTAGACTCTGTGTTTTCTTCTATGATGCCAGTAACTACTGCCTCTTGGGTTATATAATCTGAAGTCGATTTAGTACGTTTTCTAGACATTCGGGAAACTTTGGGTTCTTTTTCTGTAGATTTATCTTCTTTATTATCTTCAAGATTCTTTTCTTGAGTAGCGTTTTTATTCAGAGGAGCTTGTGCTGTACCTGTAGAATCAACGACGTCGCCGTCTTTTGTATCAGTGGTAGATTTCTCTGGTTTATATTCATCGTTGGTAGCTATTTGTTCAACTATGACTTCTACTTGAATGGGTGGTGTAACTGCTAAAAAGATTAATGAATTAAAAACTTGAAATGTAACACAAAACGTGACGATAACATATTGAAGAATTTATTCATTATATATCTTTTAGACCCAGATGATCTAAAAAATGCCAAATTAAAATATTAAAGTAACATTGAAATAAAAAGGTCCATATTGATCTAATAAATTTTATGTAATATTACCGCTTTCCAAATCTTCGGCCTGGGATTCCTTAATATCTTCATTATTTTGAACTTCATCTGAGTAAGTAAGATTGATATCAGAGTTAATGGTAGAATTATCATCAGTTAGTAAAGAAATATTTGCTTGATTCAGAAAGTCTGCAGATACTTCCATGTCTTTCGATTCAATAATATTTTTAATGTCACTAATGCTTTGAATTGGCTGTACTTGAGTTACGTTTATTGTTTTTTCGTCGTTGATTTCAGACGCTTTTTCTATTGTACCTTCAATTTCTTTTTCTGTACATGTCTCTACATCCATTTCAATTATTTTTTCAGTTTGCGATTGTACATTTGCTTCCCTTTCATCGCGTACGTTTGTAGATGGTTGTTCATCTAACTGCTGTTTATTGGACTCAGATTCCGAGTCCGAGTCTTTGATAGATATTACTTCATTGCTGCTACCTGAATCCGAGTCCTGAAAAGTTAAATTGGAATTAATAAAAATATAAATTAATGTATTGAATTTAACAGTAATAAATATAATTACATCATCATCTGAATTTTCTACGTCAGATTCCTCATTAGTTTCGGCAGACTCGGCGTCATGCTCGTCTTCTGCGAATTCTTCGTCGCTATTAACTTCACCGACTGACATATCTTCTTCGATCTCATTAATCTCCCTCTCTATTTCCACAATCTTCTCTTTTTCCTTTTGAATAATACGCGCCGTTTTCTCGCTATCAAATTTAAATTTCCATTTTTGTTCGTCCATGGTTTCAACATCGCTGTCACTTGTTATAAGACTTGAAACATCTTTTAATTCTGACTTTTCCGCTTTGAATGATTTTACTTCTTGAGACGATTCAGCAACACTATTTTCATGACTTTCAAGTACTGATTTGTTATCATCTGCCTCAAGTAACATTTTAAATTCGGAAATAGGTATAATGTTTTCCGTCTTCCTCTCATCGTTGTTTCCTTCAGGAATTGGATCAACGACGATGCTGCTTTCGTCGCTCTTTAATACCGATTTATCGAAATCTGTCTCATTTACAGTAGTAAAAGCTGGCAACGATTTAATTTCCACATCGGAAGCACTAGTGTCAAACACTTTTGATTTTTCCTCTGGCACTGATGATTGTATTGTGCTACTTTCAAAGCTATGCAAGACTGATTTCTCAAAATGAACTTCGTTAATAGACGTAAACGCAGGTAAAGGTTGCAGTTCTGTGCCAGAACTTACTTCATTAGTTTGAATAACTTTTTCAGTGATTGAAAAACTTTCTGTAGAACTTTGTAGTATTGATTTGTTTACTATAGGCGAAAAGGTGACATCCATTAAACTTTTTGGTTTGTCTACTTTCATGGGTGTACATTCAATGACACTTTCTGATTTATTTATTGACTGATCGGCTTCATGTACCATTTTATCAGTGCCCTGTTTCGTTTTAGCAAAAGCGTTTGCTTCCAATACAAGTCTAGATAGAGGTTTCCGTCCTTTTGCTACATTGTCTTTCTTAGGGGACATTAATTTATCTGGAGTCTTTGATCGGCTTCTGTAAAAACATGTATTTATATATTTTACTATAAATATATGAAGAGAAATGCAAAATAGACTTACAGGTAAATATTTAAATAGTACTTCTTATGGGAAATTATTGAAAACAAATACATACCATACAATTTATATAGAAATAAAATACATGTAAAGTAATAATAAAAACGTGTAGTAAAAATAATAAACTTTAAAGATATTTATAGATCCTTTTTATTAGTAAAAGTTGTAATCCCTTTGTCTTGGAGTAATATTCAGCAAAAAAAATGTCAACAAGACACAAGCGGATTTGATTCTATCAACCGACAGAAGGTCGTACCTCTTGAATGTTTTCCCTAACTTTTTCTGCGACTTGTATTCGAGGTTTTTGCCGTAATTTCTATGGCCAAAGTTACAGTATTCTGAACAAGCAGTTATATATATATAGAGCCTGTTTGTGATTTACACAGCATAATGGACTCGTTAATTCAGAATGCAGACGCAGAATTTGCGACATTCCTCAAACCCACCTCTAAAGCATCCACATGATATAAATCACAAAGGTCTATTATTATTACAGGTATTTCTGACCCATAGTATGTCTACAGCTGGACATAAGCTTAATCTAAAAATTTCCTATGGGACCGGTTGAAAGTGGCCTACATATAGCGCATTCTTACAGCCTTAACAATGCTGTCCGTCCACTTTGCGGGTGGACGTTCTAAGGCGTGCTTGCTAATACGTGGTTACCATTGTCAAACGCTGAGGTTTCAATGGCCATCTACCATTTGGATGCGGTATTTGAAATATTAAAATTTTTATTTGACTTGCCTTAAACTTCGAGGACTGATCGGTTGCTCAGGAACAATCTCTACTTCTGGTGTACGGGAGCGACTTCTAAAGAGAAATAAAACAAAGATTGTCGCTGGTCAGTTATCAGAACAATTAAGTAATCTTTTTGTCTAATTATTTATAATTGTACGGTTTGTTTTTGAAAATGAAATTGCAAAACAAGCATATGACGATTATGATGACGGACACTTAAAGCCAAATGTAACAGATCAGTAACATATTTCATTTGTTAACCTTAAAAGGCCATTCATTAAGTACATTCGCTCTGAAAATTTGTGGTCAGGTAGATACCTTAATGTGACAAAATGTAACACAGGTGGAGAGAGGTTCAACAAAACGTGACAATCTTAAGAATTTACCTTTGAGCATCTGATTAACAAAAAAAAACATATTAAAAAAAATTCTATTATGAAAAAATTGTATCATTATCTAGCATGACCGTGGTTTTACTACTAAATATGAAATTTCAGGTGATATACTTTGTGAATGACCCCTAAAATATCCAGAATTTCATAGTTTGTCTATATATTTTTAAACAACACATTGAGAGGACTGGCCTACATATGCAAATATTTATAAAGACAATTTGAAATGATTTATACCTGAGGCTCCGGCGGGACGGTGATGACGGTGATGGTGGTGCCGACATCTTTACCGGCGACTCTGTGATTGGCTCCAGTTTCGGTGACTCAGATACATTCCTTTCTATCATCTCGGGCGTGCGCGATCTACTTCTGTTAAATATACAAATTTTTAATTCCTTATTTAAACACAAAGATTATATATTACTAACGACTAAATTATATTACAGAAAAAATGTTGTAAAGAGGGTCCTAAAATCAATGACTACCATTTGCGATGAGTACAGGGTACAGTAGAGAGGGGATGGATGGAAGAAATAATATTAACCATTTCAAACATAAAACATTTCACATGCGATATATATTGAATGTGACCTTAAAGAAACAAATATAACGAATATTTATAATATAAAACTATTGGACAGCAATTTTGCATCTATCTTCAGACATCTGACTGGCAAAGGTATCGGCATGTTAAGTTTAAAAAAGCAAAAAATGTTTTTTTATGGTTCATTATAATTTTAGCTGCCCACTGCTGGGGATAGGCCTCCACAATGGTTTCCAATAGGACTGATTGGTAGCAAATGCATAACAGAGTTTTTAGACATTCTTCACAAGGCAGCACTAGCAGAATCATGGTCACCATTCCAGTGTTTTAGAATTGAAATAACCTTAACATTAATAAAGTAATACTGAAATGATATTATAACAAATACTAACCACAGGAATCCTATTTTTAGTTTACAACAGCTTTAACACAATAAAACAGTTTCCCATTTTTTGTGCCTTAATCGAAGCCTTTTTTTAAATGAATACACTCCTCTATATAACATACATAATTTTTATATTAAAGCGAAAGGGTTTAACTAATGTCCAGTCCATTTTGCAATTGCTTCCTTGTGGGGCTTGGGCCCCATATTGCGAAACACTACACTACAGCATCCTCATTCCAGCTGATAGCTGACACCCTCTGCAAGGTATAGATCTCACCCAAAGATCATTACGATGACCAGTCCTGCGCTACCAGCATCCATCAACTTCCCACAACCTTGGCTATATCGTAGGTTTATTTAGTGGGAAAACTACTCACGCAGGTCTGTCTGGTACTGTCACTTCCGACGAGCATTTCTTTAAGCTACACCATTGATTTTAGTTCTATTGCGGAACATCTAATTTTTGATAGTATAGCATGCTACAGATTTAATTTTCTATAATGGACCCAGTGATGTACAGACATGAAGTGCTATGTCGATTAAAATCCAAAAAATAATAAAGTGCTTTAATAATAAAATAGTAATATATATTTACTAAGTAAATATTTAATTGTGCAATGTATGATACGGTTTTATTTTGTTTTAGTAATTAGTTTTGTTTTAAATCGAAATATCATTATAGTACCTGCGTCTTTGAACGCTGAGTGTTGTTTTAATTGGATGAGGTTCACTTTCAATCTCTTGTTTAGGCTGTTCTGGAATTGGTGCCAGCGATGATCGAGGACTTACTTCAGGAGTGCGAGATCGACTTCTGAATTAAAATGATTTTAACAATTAATTCTTTTTCATAAAAAATATTTTTTTGAGATTATATAATAATATAAACTGTACTAATATGTAAATACCTTGTTGTCTTGTTTGCCTGCAACATTACCAACGGCGAATCAACCCTTTCCGGGGTTCGGGAGACACTTCTGAAAATAAAATTGTTATATTAATTCATTATATTTCCAAAAACATATTTTTATAAAAATACATATATGAATTTAAATACTGTTTGTTTAAATATTACATAACTATTGGTCAAACCACAGGGACCTAAAGAAGGTGGTACTGCCCTTAGTAAGCGCTGAATGTTTCTATGGCATTTCAATGCGAAATGAAGGCTTTCATATAATACCTTTTCATTAAAAATACACATCTAGCAATCTAAAATTATGTATCATACGATTATGTCATAGATGTGAAAAGGAGTAATTTTTTTTTTAAAAAAAAGCGTATATTATAATAGGCTGGGAACCTGTGAGTTAAAACTCATATCATGTCATATCATTGTCACTTGCAACACTTGAAAAATACTTCTTTTCTTATGTTCACTTAAAATATATTCTACCTCCGTTTTTCTTAATAACAATTTATTGGTATAAAATAAATATTTTGCAAATACTCTCCTAAATCTATTTCTTATTTAAAACTAATGAATCTATAAACATATAGAATAGGCTAAAATTATCATATCCAATATCCACATATATTTATGAAGGCATCTGCGTTTACTTACCTTTTACTCAACGGTGTACTTTCATGACTCATGTCTCTTATTGCCTTCCTACCCTTAGGAGTTTGAGGTATTGGTCTGAGTTCACATACAGATGTGTCGTCTTCCTTTTCTTCTTCCAAATCTATTGTTTCCTTTGCAGTTGCCATAGAACATTCTGGAAGGCTATTCCTTTTATCCACGTACCGTGGGTTTATTAGTGTAACCGGTATATCAGCGATGCTTTCTATTGATGCATTTGGATCATCGGATAAGCTGCTGTTTGCTGATATAGAAAGCGATCGTCTGTAAAAAAAATGTATATTATTTTATTTATGTACCATCTTTGACACATTCCATGTCATGAGCGGCGTGTATGACCTCCGTTGCACTTCCGTTCAGGCCGTGCAATTCTCATTAAAAAACAAAGGATGCTTAAAAAATTAATTATAGGGTCGAATATAGAACACTTCACATCACGTATGCGTGTACGTAATGCATATTAAAATTTATAACTTTTTACCGCTAACTATAGATTTGCAGTATTGAAAAAGTGTGAAGCATACGACTATAATACTTACGACTTACACAGCATAGCTAGTGTAATATATAAATAAATATACCTGGCATAAACAGTATCCTTGTAGGTTTTTCGCGGCAGTGGTTTTCCTTCAGTTGCTAGTTTCTTTGGCGGCGATTCCATCGTATGAACTTCGCTCTATAAATAAATTAGTAATAATAATACATACTAAAATCCTTGCTTAGATCATACATATCTCATATCATAGATATCACATTTATTAATTTTTCTATTATAATTTTCACAGAAACTTGTGGCAAGCGGACTTGATGTTAGGCATTTATTCGCAGACAAAATAAACCAATAAATAATACTATAAGAATAATTCAAAGAAAACTATACCTCTTCTCTCATTTCAGAAGGTTCTCTTTCAGTAGGAGTGCGTCGCACAGGAACTGCTACCGGCGAAGGACTCGAACCCGAATCCGATCCCGACGGAATTGTAAACCTCAACTGCCTGCATAAAAAATAATGACTTTTTATTGACACTTAATACAACAAAATAGTAGCACACTATGTTTTTATATAAATTGTTAACAAGGAACAATTTTTTCAATTCATATATAATTATCAAATAAAACACTACATAAATACTCCAACACTTATGTAATACTATATATACTGTTCAGTTTTTGTTTGTCTACCCTCGTAATTTGTTGAATGTAGGGTACTTCGAGAAAACATTTAGCAACACTTCTAGAAATTCATCAAGATGGCGAATGACAAGCGGCATTAAGGGCTATCCGAAGGCTAGTAAAACGTTGTAAAGCTAATAATATTAAGTAAGAAAGCGACTAATATATAGCTACTTCCGCTATGCAGCAGTAGTCGTGCAATGAAGTGCACCGCAAACACCGAGAGACTCGGTTTGGCACTGACCGGTGTAACATTACTCCTGAGGATGCCCCGTGGAGGTGTGAAACACGTGTTGAGTGAATTAACGGCGGTACTTGTGTAATTCGCATTGTTTGCCGCACGCGTATTTATCAGCAGGCTGGCGGGTGGTGGAAGTAGCTTTATATTCTTACCTAGGATGGACTTTTGCAAAATAACGCCTGAATCTATTAGATACTTATAATTTAAAATAAATATCGAGAATAAAAATTAAAGTGATCTAATTTATTTTACAGTGTATATGACCAAGAATTATAAAACATTGAATCTTAATTAATATGAGTGTGATAATGGTAGCGCTCTTTTCTTTCCCGCTTGTTCACCCATTCATTATTTGTATGTATGGGAATGAACAGAGCTAAGAACAGAAAATCGCTCCAAGGAGAGAAGAAGTAAGAACAGTAAATTGGGCCGAAGAACCTAAATGTGGGATTGCCTTAAATCTATCGTCATCTCTATAAATTTCCCCAAATGTTGCCATATGACATATTGTATATGTGTGAAACAGGAACGATCTCGAGATAAATAAATAAAATGCAACAATTTTCTTTTGATACAATAATAGACATACAACCATATCCTGGCAAGTTTGTATCTCTTTCGTGCACCTTCGAATCTAAACTTTAAACTCATACGACATGTCTTGATCTAATCTAAATTTAAACACAATATTTTTACTTGCGCTACAAATGAATATTTTTCATTGATCACATATATATACGTACTTTGAGTCGCTGTAGTGTGTGGCGTTGCTTGCAGTCTCCAATAGCTCGTCGTCGCTGTCGCCCAAGTATCTGGAGTCCACTGGAGAAGGCGCTACATCTCTTTCTAACCCGTCAATCCTTCTCGTCTAGATTTGAAGTAAATAGAAATAAAACATATTTTTACACAGGACATCCATTGTTCTTATTATACCTACGAAAGCGGCTTGCCTCCAGCGTTTTCGGAGGAACTTAACTAGGATGTTTATTCAATTTTGGACATCCTATTCTGAGCTTGCTTGCTTATGACCTTGTAACATAATTTTTAACGGCTATAACACGGACTTGATGGAGGTCGTAGAGAGCCCTCACTATATACATTGCCCACTGACATAAACTTTTTCGAAGTTACTTCGACAGGGAGCTTAAGTTTGTGGTAGGATACCAGTGTGTTTTCAAGATACCACAAGGGCATATATTTTTTAATTCAATGTGATTACATGAATGATAAAAGCTATAAATTCAATTACCCTTTTTCATACTTTAGTTAATAAAATGGTTGAGCAAACTATTGAATTGTCTTGTATGGAGCTAAATGAATACATTGCACGTGTACCGACCCCTTATTTTAACTTTGAAAATAGAATGAAAGAAATTTAAATAAAAGTCCCTCAAAATAAATGTAATAAAATAAACTTATAACACATTGAAAAAGTCAAAATATCCTTCATGGGTCTGACAGTACACATGTATAATAAGTTCCATTATTTTACTTTTAAATCTAAAATTATTAGTATATTATTAACTTTATTCTATCGTAGTACTCATACTTGTAAAAATTGGTAGATTTCATTAAAAGAGCTACCATTGAGCTTCTGACTGGCTTTTCTCAGAAGATGAGCATTCCGAGCCGTTAGTAGCTGACTACTTATAATGTTAAAATAATCGACAATTTAAAAGTGCATATAAATGTCTACTTTAAGATAAAATTATTTTTTTATGGTACCTTCAAAATGCTATGAGGCGTCCCAGCGCCACTTCTCTCTTCATTATATTTGTAACCGGGGCTTTGAACTTCAGGCATGTCTAACAAAGTCGCCATTTGCGCACTAAGTTTTTGACTCGTCCTGTATGTGCCAAGTCTAGGTGTCTTTGGACTTCCGCTTACGTCGAATTTAATTCGCTTTGCCGGTGTCCCTTCGCCGTTTGTTGTTTCCGTGGTGAGAAGACTGAAATAATAATACAGATGTTGTTATTGTTGTATTGATTGTTGATAGGTGTTAAAGCTTTAAAGGGTTGAATGTATAGTTCATTTGGCAGCAAAAAAATTCAAGCTTTTAAATTTATTTCCAATCGCCTGTATAAAATGATCAATTTGATGATCAATGTGATGCCACAGGTCGATAACTTCTAGCAATAAAAAGTCTGAAGGTAAAGATAGTAAACAATAATTCATTTTAATATGTAGTAGAGTTAATGAGTTGAGAGTATACCATACATTAATCCACCGTAAATATTTAAATATATTTACCGCTTTATAGCTTTCACCTACATAAACAATCACCCCATATATAATTCCCAAAAGCTATTTGATAAGTGGAAAATATATAAATGTACTCACCTCTTAGAGCGTGTTAGTTTTGGTGTGCAAATAAATGGTGTTTCTTCAATTTCCAGCACTCTCTTCAGAGCTCTCCTCATTTTTGGTTTATTGACCCAGGTTTCGCTCGCGTTTTCAATCGTATCCTATATCAAAAATGAAACAATTAAATGAAAAATATTATAAATGTATATTATTATTACTTGAAAATTAGTTATCTGAATTAATAATACATAAAATTAATAAAATTTTTAACCTGTATGAATGAAGATTTGTATGTAAAAGTATTCTTAGGCGAATTCGCTTTTACATAGACCGACATTGGCTTTGGCACGATGACTGAAAAAAATGAGCAGTAAAAAACATGATGTAAAAATTAATAAGTGTTTTATTTATCACAATTAAGTTTTTAAAAACTATGTTTTTTTTTAAGTATATTAAAATTGTTAAAAAAGCTTAATATGTATAATGGTGTTTAAAGAGTAGAAAAGGTATGTAAAATATATAATTGTATATGTTTTATGAAAGCAGATGTTTTTTTTTTCATATTACTTATGACCAAAACATGACGATATATTTTCTTTACACTAAACAACTAACACAACTTGATATACAAAAACTAGGTGACAGATGGTGATAAGAAGGATCTGCTTTCGAGGAATTCTTTAAATGTGATAAAGTACGAGGAACAAATCTGATTACATGCTAAGACTTATTACACGGAGAAAAAGTTTTTTTTTTATAATGTACACCAAAAGATGACTTTTCTGTCATTATTGTCACCTCATCTGGCATAAATTGAACCTTCAAAAATTGTTATTTTTTTAATACATATACTACTAGCTGTCTCGCTTGCTTGACCATAATGACATTCTTAACCAGGAGGGTGGAATTTCGTAACATCCTTCTTAGCTGACCATAGTGAATAGAGTATCCCTACTAATTTTCAAGTCTCTAGGCTCTAAGGTTCCAGATATATCACAATGTCAGTACATAGGTAGAAATCTGATAAATGTGCGTCGGGTATGGTCACCTGATCAGAGATTGAAAGTATTTTTTTGGTTAAGGTATAAATAAATACATACCATGGGGTTCAAGCTGCATGCTAGCGGTCTTGGCCACGCGGCAAGCTATAGACGGTAGAGCAGAACAAGCGGCCCCCAATAAAGTCTCCCGAGTATTAGATCTTTCTACTAGGTCAGCTAAGGACTCTGCTGAAGTAGAAAGCTCCTTCGTACGCCCCCGCTGCTCCTTTAGCTTGTTATTATATTCTTCCGCTTCTAAATATCTGTAAATATTTAAAATAAAATATAAAAATATATCTTTTATTTTCCCTAAGCCTAATTACCGGTCTAACTTAAGTTGGCTTGTTTTTAAATTGGCAACAGACTGATAACTATAACTGTTTGTCCAAGTAAGACAACAAACAGACAACAACCTAGATCTCTTTTAAGTCATCTCTGCAGTTTTTCAGCAAAAATACGATATTTTGTATTACGTCTCTTGATTATATTTCTCTTGAATTTCGTATTAATTTAAGATAAGGCGTTTATAAATTCTATCTTTAACAATAATGCCTATTGATTTTCTATCCATACAATTGTTAGGTAAGGGCGGCAACCTTGAATCAGAAGAGGCAAAGATAACGATTTATAAAATTTAAAATTTATTAGAGACAAAAATTGTAAAGGATGCCATAGGCATTAAGTTTATACATTATACGTTATATGACATACTTAAATAAGTAAAATGTTTGTTATCTTTTTTGAAATTTTCTCACCTAGCTTGTTGTAAATAGTACATGATTAATATGTCAGACGTCTGTGGATCGCTGCAGTCTTTGAGATATTTGATAAAGACTTCCTCTTCTGCTTGTTGCAATGACACCTGGAGGACCTTTGCTAGCTGTCCTGTGTTGCGACATCCTGTGAATTATCATAATTTAAAATAAAACATTATTATTACATTGAAACTTTTGGAAAAATTGAGAGTATATTTATTTAGGTTTTAGTATTGTCTCTTGCAAGATTTCTCGAGTGGCGACTGCGATAGACGTAGAGTGGATAAGCCCCTCCCGATAGGTGAGCCGAAGACATAGTCAAGGTAGTGGAACGTCCCTGGGTTCCGGCAGTGTAAGACTGGTCCATCATGATCATCCTTTGACGAAGCCTACGAATTGCAGTTCTATCAGCTAATATTAAGATGATGATTGTTACACACGCAGTTGGTGGGGAGATTCAATGAAAACCTGGAAAATCACCTGACTATGGTCATCAAAGAGCATCAATGAGACTGGGATCGGTATATTTTTAATTTTATACAGTTCAGATAACTATGAAATATATATATATGGTAAAATATTTATTTTTGATGTAATAAATGGTATTAGTATTTACCTTTGTAGAAGAAATTTAACACTTGCACCTTATCCTCTGAGCTTCCAGCATTTTGCACACACATTCTTATAACATCGAGAGCTTCAAACACTAAACCCCTGGCCAAATACAAATTGCAGCAGGTCTGCCAATCGTCCAGCTTATCATGGTCATTGATCCTGGAGCAGTTAACAATATCCCCGTCCTTGTTCCGTATTGCAGTTTGTACCGGAGCTGGTTTACGGACATGCAAATATTGCAATGCTGCCTGGGTTTTCTTTTGAGCCAGCAACGAGGACAAAACTACACTATGTTGCCAGTCTGATAGAGTGTTACCGGTGAGACATTGCAGTTGGTCTAATGCAAACTGAAAAAGAATTGTTAATGTAATATCTGTACCAAGCCTTAGGAAGGAATAGGTGGGGGCGGAGGAAAAAAGCATGAGGGTCGCCGCTGCGAGCGTTATTTAAATACTCCTCCTCCGCCCCCGTCTCGCCACTCATATAATTAAGGCACGGCACAGTAGTTTAATAGAAAAATTTGAAAAACTAACTAAGTTAATGTTCAAATAAACAATAATAGTTTAATGTTGGAGTTGATCATTTATAACTTGGCTGTCAATCAATACACTAGGCAATTCTATTTCGGTTGTTCTAACTTAAACTATATATTAATGAAAAATAGTTATTATTCAATAAAGACATTTGTTCTTTTCTTTTTTAGGTAAACAAACAGTTTCAAACAGTATTTACATCATACTAGGTTTCTTGATATATGGTTAAAATAACAGTAACGTAAATAATAAGTAAACTTGTTTGTATCAAAAATGAGGTTAAAATATATTTTTATTATATTGCCTTTACAAACTGTAAAAAAAGATTAAAGAATAGAGTATAGAGTAAAAGGAATAATTTCAATAGTAAACATTATTAAAGTCTTCCATTTTTTAATAACACATAGGGGTAATATATCTCCAGTAGTGGACATCCTGTCGCTGAAATGGTGATGATGATGAATGTTTTAATTTATAAACTCAACTTACGTCAAAATCTCTATGATCAAGATGCCAAAACGCCTGAGTGGCTTTAATAGAGGTGTTACTGAGACCAAACATCGTCGGGAATTGCATCAATCTTCTTATAACTGCTTCATATCTGGTCAAAATGAACACTTAATTATAATATCAGAATATTTTAATACTCGCAAAGTTTAATTGTTCCAGTTATAATGTACATTAGTTTCTATTATTCCTGTCCTTTTAAATTGAAACATGTAAAAAGTAAGATATATATAACTATTACTTCTCTAGGGTGATTGATCATAGGTGTGAAATCTTTAAAAGGGTGAAGGTATAGCTTATTTTCTGCCAATTAATACATGGTACAACATATCCAAAAACCAGTGGTCTCAGATAATATAAATAACTCAATAACAGTATAGTAAGAAAAAGTGTTTTTAAAATTCGGATTATAAAATAAAAAATAATTATTGTTATCTACCTGTCACTGCAGACTGTATTGCAAAAAATTATTTGCCTATCACATGAAATGATGATCAGATGAAATATGCATCAAACATTTACATATACAACTAATCACCATGCATCAATGATAATAAATGAACAATAGTAGTTTTAACTGTTTTTTTTTCACAATATTAAATAGTAATAAAAAAGAATGTATATTTTGGTCCACAAATCCATATTTACCCAAGTTTTAGTGAAGCCTAGACATGGAAAGGATTTTTTAAAATATTTATGAAAAAATTCCATAATACGAAAAAGCTAGTGAGATGGATTACTGCAAAAGACTAGGAAAAGAGAACATATTGATATTTAAAACTCATTGAAATCACTACCATAATTTCTTAGTATAAAATATAATAATACTGATAATAATAAATTAACTTATTCAGAGTAACTGAATAAAAAGTATGTGGGTACATGAATACTCTTTGTACTCTTTTTCTTTATTTTACTGGTAATATTAAAGAAAAACTTCAGATATTAATATATAACTAACGTATGCAAACAAGAAATAGTGCGAAATAGTATTATTTGTTCTTTACACTTTATTGTATGCCATAGATAATAAGAAAAATAAGAAACAAATTACATAGAGGTACAAGAGGCTGTCTTATCACTCTACATATATCTAAATACAAATGCATACATTACTATACACACATACTTATATACAATAATTATCAAAACCTCTAGCTAATGTATATATATAACATAATGGTTGTGTATATATAATTACCGTATTTCATCGTAGACCATAGAGTAATCAAGCAAAAGATAGAGCACAAGCGAGTGCTTATGTTCCTCTGCAATATCCGGTAGCAGGTATAGCCGCAGCAAGGAATAAAGCGATGGCGGCGGGTAGACGCCTCCGATCTCACTACCGCCTTTTATCCACATCCTGAAAATAACATTACAATTTTAAGTGTTCGCACTTATTTCGGATTAGGTTAGATTTGTTAGTAGTAAAATTGAGTTAAACTTGTAAAACTAAATTTAACTGTCTAACAATCTGGTTGGTTCCTTCCATAGATAAACAAAAATACCTGACAAAAACCAGCGGACTTATCTTGTCTTGGTCTCAGCTCGTTGGTTTCTGTAACCAAGCGCCGCTGTGCTCATTCAGTGTCTGGATTGGCTTTAATCTAGCTAATCCAACTTCTCGAGAAATCCTAGCCTACCCGTGTCGTGGTAGACAATCTCAGTGCACGCTGCAGGCCATATAGCACACAGAACAGATTCAAATTTCAAACTTAAAATAGCTTTATTCAAGTAGGCAGACAGGCGCTCATGAATCATTAATTATTACTTTAATTTTGTAATTAGAGAGAACCAGAAACTCAACAGATGTTTTTTTTTAAATCATATTTAACAATTTTTAATGTATACATTATACAGTTAACAAACCAAGTACAACACATTTCGATCAACTAACAACTTTTGAATGCCATAATAAGATTTATTTAACTTTTAATTTGAGATTTAAATCTAAGAAAAGTAAGGTTGAGAACTCTTATATATACATACATTCAGACCCATAAAGGATTTAACTTGATTAAACTTACTCATGAATCCTTTGTCCACCAAACTCATGCTCCAGTAACTGATCAATGTATAGCAGCGTGCAAGACCTATGCCCAGCATCTTCATCTTGAGGTGCATTCTCTTGCAGTCGGTGGAGCTTCAAACGTCTGAAAAAAGGAACAAAATATTTTATATTATTATTAATTTATTTACAAATGACATGGATAAGAAGAAAACCGTGGAAAGTTTAATATTATCCCTACCACAATATCAGGCCCAAAGAACTTGGCATAAATAGTCAGACCAGATAAATACAATAACAAAGAAGGCAATCATCAGGAAGGGAATCAGACTTAGGGCAGAGTTCGATGAACTACAAAATATTGTCTCATCTTATATTCCTCAGTGCATGAGATGAAGGTATAAAACAAACCAACTCAAACCATAGATACATGGTTTCTCACTACAGATCTTATCAGTAAGCTCACAGTAGCTCAACAAACTATCAAGAGGTTTATGCTCACGATTTCTCTCGGAGATAGAATTAGGAAAGAGAAAATCCATCAGTCCAAATCCAATCCAAATCCATAGACGAAAGAGAGTAACCAATAACCCAGCAGACTAGCAAGTTGTACACAGCTGAACACAAGGTTCCCACAGGTATCTCCTACTGAACTGTTTGGAAGTGGCCGGTATCCAGTATATTCTGAAGATTTTCACTAAGTTGTCAGTTCACTGTAGATCTTACACAGTATTTGCAGGTTCATGGTATCTACTCTATAACCTTAAGGTCACAGTTGCCACCAATTTAGCACGCTATGTGGCCTGCCACTATCCATTGCCACTTCAACCTGCCAATTTGCTGTACTATGTCAGTTATTTTCTTTAATTTACGTATCTTCTCCTTCCATGTTTGATATTTTTCCCTTACCTCTTTTTATATATGTTATACAATTGATGTGCAGGGTAGGGTAGTGCTTCGAAGGCGTCGTGGCGCTCAGGCAATAGTCCAACGCGCAGGAACCATTGAACAACTTGAAAATACAGCGACACTGTACCTATGCCTTTATATTTTTCCTCCATTTCGCTTAACGCTGTAAAGATAATGTGATGCTAGATTTTTGATTGAACAAGATATAAGTATGTCATTTAGATTCATGTGTATGCCAATAACATAAATAAACATAGACTGGGAAATATTTTACATGTTGCCATTGTTTCAAGTACTATATAACATCTATTGTCATAAGCCTTACATGTTGGATGTTAGTTATTCTGAGATAGAATCAAATTTAAATACAAAAGAAAACAATACTTTGTTACAGGTTGTTAATAATTAATATTTCTTTTTATATCACTATTTTACATGACTTGTGTTAAAAAATGTAATGTGAAATTACATCGAATTACTTGTAATTAAATTACTAAGCGAAACCAATCTTTTTCATTGGAATAAAAAAGTGCAAGAGAAAATACTCTTAAAAACTGGTAAAAGTTAAAATTAAAATCATAATGTGTTAATTAATAGTTGTGTACGTATTTATACAATTGCAACAATAAATTGTAGAATAATACAAGGAAACAACTAGAGTAAACCCTGACATATGATATAATGGAATCCAGAGTAATATTCTTGTTAAAGAAATATATAAAAACGCACTTTAATAACTATTGTTGTAGAAATTAGCAACATTTTCAAAATTTCCAATATTTATGACATGAAAATTATTTGCTGCATTGCAATAAACCAGCAATGTGTATAGTTATATTCTGTGTATAGTTATACATTGTTACATATTCTTAAACTAAAATAAAGTTAAAAGAAAAAATTTACCATCTGGAACGACTAGATTACAACACTTTGTAAGAATAGCATCCAATAAGCCCGTCAGCTGGGACAACTGTTGTACACAATGCTCCAGGCATCTCACTATATTTCTGGAAATAACAATATTTAATTAAACTACTTGTAATAAGTCGCAATTAAATCTCATATGATGGCTTTTATATATTCAATGCCAAGGATAAATTTTCGTTTATTGAAAAATACATGTTTCTTATTTTTTTTTATTAAAATTACTTTTATTATGTAGTCCAATATTGTATTGCGGATTTTTATTAAAAAATATTTAATTACGTTTACTATAAATGATTTAGTCATTGTTAGCAATCAAAATTTTGGCATATCCAGTATTTTACAGTAACTTGTAAATGCACCATGGACATCCCCTATTTTTTTAAATTTACTATGATTATTGTAAACATGCACAATATCATCATAAATGTATTGCAGGGCAACAGTAAGGTTATTGATTTCTTTAAACTGTTTTCTTAAAGAGATCCACAGCCCTAGGTATTAACAAAGTTAAACTCACTTATCAGGTAGTGTGGATGAAGTGAACAAGGGGGCAGCCAATTCCTTTGCATTTTCCTTTAGTTCCAAAGCGCGCTTCCAAGACCAATCCACCTAGATTAGAAGTGATTAACAGATTTTGAACATTTGGTTGCATATTGATCTAAATTTTCTATATTAGTTTAGTATGGAGAACACTTGTATTGGAAAAATCTCTGGATGTAAAATGGAGAGTGAGGGAAAGTAACTCACGTTAAGTAAATAAGCAGGGTGTTGACGTCGTTCGAACGTCTTTTGACGTTTTCGAAATCGCGTCGCTGCTTAATTAGTGCTAATTTTCACTGTTCGTCGTTAGATTTTAGAGGTTGTGTTGTTTTTGTTTCGAATCTCAATTTATTTTTAATTTTCTTTATTTTCTAAAAGATGGGAACACTAATTCCTAATTACGACATGCTATTAGGGGATTCTATTTATAAATACAGGTGTTCAGCAAACATTGGACCAATTTTTTGTAAAAGAAAGCTGACGACATCAGTTCACCATAGGCTGATCAGACAAAGATTAATTTAAATTTTGGTTTTCATAAATTAATTGAATAATTTTATTAAAAATAAACTTATTTTCATCACTTTTAATTGGATACTTTTTTTTAATATTAGGGGAACCGAAAAGTAATGCCGTTTCTGTCGACATATCTTATAGAAAAACCGATTGATTTTTACCGCTCCGGCATTGAAAATTTAAATACTAGACGACAAAAGGTCGTTGATAACGAAGGTGAATGTATTATTGATCAGAAATAAAAACTTGTTAAATATATAAATTTAACTTAAGAAAGCGACATTACTTTTCCGTCCCCCTAATAGTTATTTGGTTTAGTTTTCTTTTTTAAATATAGTATTTTAGTAACCCTAGAACCTATCCCCGATCTAGATGACTTGCTATAAAAAATCTTAAATCATTTTGCGTATTGTTTTTTTGGAATGTTACCACGACGCAAAGTGAGCTATTGGTGTACAGGGCATATGGGTTCTACAAAGCAACGTTTCTACAATTCACATTCACAATTCTTCAATTATGGGATACTAAAAACATGTTAAAACGACTAAGTTAATACTTACAAGAAAGGTCAGTGTACATCCTAGGCCACTATGAGTTCCAGTCGCCCAATCGTGTGCGCAACGCTTCAGGAAACGTGACAATCGAGCCTCCAGGGCTACAGACAATAGGAATCTGCGTTGTTCTTCCTGAAAAATAAATATTTTTAAAAGCAACGCTTTAAATCTAGCTAAGAATACAGTAATTCATCTCAACGACATGGGGCCTCAAGGGGGGGGGGGGGGCAAGGCATAGGCCTCCCCCAAAACTTGCTACGGTGACCGGTCTTACGCTGCCTGGATGCGGGTCTCTTTGACTATGTCGTCGATCCATCTAGAAGGTCTACCCACCCCCCTCTAGGCTCGTGGCTGACTCCTCCAAAGATCACCACGTGGTCTCAGGTTCCTAGTGTCTCGGGATGAATCAGTCCATCCAATCTCATCTAAGTAACTAACAGTGAAAATAATTTGATAATGTAATAATTAATTACATCTTCACTAATTATAGCAGTACTTAGTTAAATTATTGTAAATAAGTTAACTTGGCTGAGACCTAGCCTTAGGTTTTTTCTTACAATGCAACTTATTAAGAAACTATGTTATCCAAGAAATATGTGCATTTAATTATTATTAATTTTAAATAAATATAGGACCTATCAGAGACACCTGAAATATTTTGTTACTGATAGTTTTTTAAGGTTATATTTTTAATGTATTTAAATTTCGAATTCTGCCACTGGACACCCACACAAAGTTTTCATACGAGTCTTTTATTTTCTTGTTTATTAAAAGAATCATAATTACAGATTACCACAGCATGCAAACATAAAAACAAAATGAAGATAATTTTAAAAAACATTAAGATTGCTAGTAATTTTTTGAATTGAATAAATTATATTCTGTATAAAGCTGTGTTGCCATAAATAATAAAATAATACTACTGACCTGGTTAACAGTTTTACTATATGAATGTATGTAGGTGTCAACATATAGCGGTGTCAGTCCAGCTGTAACACAAGCTTGATATAATCTACCAGGAGACAGCAATGCAGTAGGTCCTGCCTCATCTATTGAGTTTATGATTTGTCTTTGTACACCAACTGTTCCAAGTATATTCGCTTCTGATGTACTTAGGCATACGCAGTCTGTGGATATCGAAACAAACATCATAAAACAACTAAAAAAAATCAACAAGTATGTTTCCTAATTGATTTTCTTTCACAGAATAATTTGGTAGTTTCTGTCATAAGCCAAAGACTCCTAATGGGGTCCCTATATTCACTAAATGGAGTTTCTAAGATATTTAAGACCTCGGGTTATCCAAGCCAGTGAGATTGTTGTATGTCGTCAGCGTTTTCTAGGGTATCTGCGAGTTTCTCTATTTTAAAAGAGGTTTTAGATTCATTAACCACTCTGAGTTTTACCTTCTCGCAAACTGTCACTGTATAGTTATGAGTCTAGACTAAATTCGATTGGTGTTAGGCTATGTTAGCTTTTCTGGCTTTTACAGCAACATTGGACTGTAGTACTCTGTGGAACAATATCCCATGGGTGCAGGGATAAAACTGCCACGCTGGAAGCATGAGCTCAATTACCACGCTCGGAGTGGCGAGTAGTATAAGAGAGCGATAAGAGTAGCTTTATACCCCATCACTATCTCACTCTATAGATAGGAAGTCAACGAGTCTAGAAAAATAGATAAGTCATTTTTAAAATAAGTTCTCTAATAGACTCAACATAGCAGATGAGATTTTTCTTTAAAAATTGATCAAGAAAAACATTGACAGCATTTTGCTAATGAAATTTAATTATTTTTTATCACATTGTAATAGGAATCTGAATAACAGATTTTTAGTGATTTATCTGCACAGACCAACTATGTTTACCTCTTGATTTGGCACAATTGTAAATTTTATAATAACGCCTAAAGAAATATTTTTAATGTTAAAATTCAAATTAAGAAGCTAGGAACAATTACTTTTATTTTTAAACTGTCACTTCTAGTTACTAGTTTTAGATTTTAGATTCCTTTCGATTCGAGACGGCTGATGTCATTTAGCCTAAGACCTCGTTTTAAGGCAGTGAACATAATGATATTTCACCGGAATAGAAGCCACTGAGCTCTTAGAACTTCGGAGGAGGCTCCATGGATTGACTAGGTTCCAGGACCCCCACCCCACGACCTCGGCTTAGGCTGTCACTTGTTGATAATAATTACTTCCATCCATAATGTTTGATTGAATGACATTGTAAATTAATTTCGATTTTATTTTTATTGCTTGTATTGTTCTAAAAAGACATGCATCTAGTTTAGTCTCTCGTGTATATTTTAGTTTGTGTAATCTACTAGTTAAATAAAAAATTGCAAAATGCCGAAATATTTTTAATAATACTTACTGTACTGCAAAGAATTAGGGAAGAAGTGCTCCTCAAGGCGTGTAGCGTGTGAGTATGGGGCGACGGAGGAAACTTGGAGTCGCGCGTCCAGCGCCAACCGTCCTGTTCCAAGAGTCGGAAGCCAAGTCACGCTCATGAAAGCATTACTTTCCAGTTGATATGTAGCTGCAATATGAACACGCGTCTTTATTTATAATAAGAATAAATAATTTATTTCTGCAAACATATATAGATATCTGTCAAATAAAACATAACAGTACTCGCTCAGTGTTTTGCTATTAGGGCATACAAATATGTAGTCAATTTATATAATAACCAATTATACGTCTATCATAAATTCATATACATTTTTTATTTTTAATACTAAACTTACCCGGCATTTGATCTTTGTACCATTGATCCAGGTCAAATAAAAGCATACCATATTGGGCAGCCATATTGGATTGCTCACCCCAACACTCCCAAACTAATTGACAAATGTTTAGCATACCTGAAAATATAATATTAACATTTAACAATGAACAAAAAATAAAATGTAACAAGTTTTGAATACTTAAGAGGTTAATAATACCAGACAGAGGCACAATTCATTTCATTAAACTTTACAGAAGTATGAATAGTATCATATAATAAACAGGGTGCATTGTTGATTATCAGATGCATATTCTATATAATTGGACATATGTAACAACATATTATAAATCGTAACAGGCAAATGATAAATACAAGAAATAAAAATATACTTGTAACTCCAAATTTCCTCATACATAAAGTTCCACAAAATGTTATACTTTGCTTTTATAGCTTTAAAATACCCGGCGATACCGCACGACTGACAGAAGGTCACATAGGTAGTATGAGACAGAGATAATGCTCTACGAAGCCGAAATTAGCCGATTGTCTCTTTCCAAAGGTTGATGTGCAATATTTATAGCCGAGTACTGTAAATATTTTTGACGTCTATCTCTTTTATACACTTATGCATACATTCAGCAAACACACATATTTAGGAATTTGATCAATTGTAATGGAGGGTGATCAGTCCATTGACAATCCCACATATGAACCCGAAAGAATACTAGTTTAGCAGATATGTTCAAAAATAAAAAGAAGTTATTTAATAAATCTTATTATATAATTCAATTTTTTTGCTAATCTAAATGTATCGATCAATTGAAACTAGGTTTGCACTTATACTGACTTTTAATGTATACATCAAATATTGTAGAATTTCATCTAAAAAGAGCAACTGTTAAATTTCAAGCTGGCTCTTCTTACATAAGCCTTCCAAGCTGGTGGTAGCTTAGTTCTGGAATAACTACACTGACTTTTTTATACTCTTAAGAACCTTAATTAAGAGATTTAAAGTTTGTTCAGTATTATTTTAAACAATATCTAATGCAAATTCCATTTCCAGTCCACCTTTAACAATTCAACATTATCCAAAGGTTTTTATATTTAAAATCATAAACAGTGTTAAGCTTTCGTGAATAATCTTGTTAATGAAAATCATAAATTATTTTTCACAGCTTCGCTGTTACTTTTCAAGCCAGAATCAACTTATCAAGTTATAGATGTACTTACTATCTTCTCCTTCCTCACCAAGCGGAGAACTTATTGAATAAGTGTGACATGAAACACATCTTCCACCAAGTAGATAGTTAACATCCTCCGAGGCACTTAATTCAACTTGAAATCTTATTGTTGCTGATGAAAAATCCTATGATAATGTAAGATATTTAATAATTCAGTCCTTGATATTATAATAAACAAATTAATGTTTTGAAAAAATAGAATATGTAATTTGTATAATTTGACTATATGAAATATGATGATTAATGAAGAAAATATGCTGAAAAATATTATAATTTTAATAAATATTTTTTAGGTTTATTACAATACTGCATTATGCTAGAAATGCCAATCGCCTCAAATGTTTGGCTTGATTTTGGAAATCAAACATAATCCACATGCAAAATGCATTAAGTTATACTCAAGAGGCAAGCATGGCCGACATCGTTATATTGGCCATGACATTTGGCTTAAGTTATTTTTATTATAAATACATGAAAACAAATAAAAGATAAATTCTCACATTTGTGTGTCTTTAACAAAAATAACATGACTCATCTAGTTATTTAATTTCATTATTTATACCATAAATTTGACTTTAATTTGTTAAATCTTACCTGGTATAAGCACTTTGTCTCAGACAACATTCTCTTCCCTTGATATGTCAAGGAATACATCACAGCCAGTGGAAATTCTTCCTCTTCAAATCTATCTATCTCCGAAAAAATCACCCAGAGATAACAAAATGCTCTGGGATCGTCACATGGTTCCTAAAATAAAATTTCTTCAATCAATTCCTACCAGTGAACATTTCTGTTTAATTGAATTTCGCTTCATTATTAATAAGTGTTTACACTTTTACATCACACAGTTGACAAAATGTATGTAGTCTATATTAACATACCTGAAATCCAAAATGTGTGACCGGCAAACATTCAACATTAACTTGAGAAGTAAATTCTAAGTTCAAATTTAAAAGGTTCCACAACTGAAAAGCACCAAAGTTATAGCCTATTGTTAAACTTCCCAATTGAGGAATGTATTGAAGGCTAGTCACTCTAACAAGATCTCGTTTAGCCTTCATACGGACTGTACCATCAGGGTTGCGGAAAATAAATTGATTGTCAAATAATGAATCCTCATTCAAAATCACTCCCAAATGATCATTGTTTTCCAACGCCATATCTCTTTGTTCCTCAATAAGATGTAAAGTTTTGGGAGGTAAAAGTTTTATTTTTGATGCATTCTCTTCATTTAAGACCAAATGTTCATAACCTTGAGAAATATCTTTTAATGCTAAAAATAAAATGTCTAGGTTATTTACTATTTTCAAAAAAATAATAGTCATTCTTATTGATTTGTGAATAAGAATTATAAAATTACCTTGGATTAAACTAGCTCTATTAAGGTCAAATGTCAAAATTTCTCCTCTTCTTGTGCCTGCTATAACTATATTGTCAAATGCTGAAAATGGTCCATCAGGTACTGCATCACAAATGGCAAGCTCGGTGATAACAACTTCAGTCTGTATGCAACGGAGGATCTGTGATCCATTGATGTGAAGTACACATATCATGCCGGAGACATCGTCAAAATTCAAACTAATGACTAGCTGGTGAGAGTTCTCCGTTAACGGAGTTGGCAGCTCAACTACACTTGAAACTGTAATGCGGGTATTGCTGGAAAAGTTAAAAAAAAGTTCTTAAGAGGAAACTTAAAAAATATTGATTTTTCCATATTTTTCAAATAAAGAGGTAGAGTCAGGGTCACATTTATACACACAGACATTGTTCACATACAGATATAAAACATAAAAAATAATGAAACATTTCTCCTTTAAAAAAGGCTTTGCTAAGCACCTTTGGAAAATCAAGCCATTAATACTATGTACATTTAAATAGTTATTTATATATAGTATTATTGGTTTCAATTTTCTCAATATATATTATCAGATTCAAATTTTGTTTCTATAAAAAACTTGGCAAGAAGATTGATGAGTACTCTTTCAATATAAATTTCTTTCATGTAATAAATCTATTTCTCATGTGCAAATTAACATGATATATATTCCACACACTACTTTTAATATATTAAAATGCTTTATTGATCAATGTTTCCTAACATGAGATTTAAATAATATATATGCTTATATAAAAATAAGATAAAACCTGTGTGGAAATAGGAGATACCAAAATGTATATTGGAGGGTAGTTCAAAAATAAACAGTTCTGCTAACCTAATTTGAAATAATAATATCAATGTTCTACTTTAACATATTTTAATTCTTATAAGAAATATCTTTTAAATATCCTTCTATTAAATATAATAAGATTATATCCTAATGATCCAGGATCCAAAAGAAACCAAAATGGTTAATCGGACCCACAGTGTTAAAAGAGTATTTAAGACCTCTATGACAAATGCACAAGAGAAAGATATTTATAAGTTTCTTTGACCCTCATTTACAACAGGATTACAAGATGATTATTTTACATAACTCCTTTTGCTCTGTCATAGTGCTTTACATAAGTTTGTGTATACCATAAAGTTAACAAATTCATCTTGGATACTTGATACTTGTTTTTAGATAACTAGCTAGTAGCTCTCTTTTTCCAGAAGTCTAGATATATACTTTACTAATATAAAAACTATTTATTCTATTAAACCAATACAAATAAAGAACTGATGGAATTTTTGGTTTTAAATATATAAGTTCAATAGAGATGCATTTTGGTTTTTTTTTCCACAAAACCTTCAGTAACATCATAGTGGAAATGGCAATGTTGTTAATATGGACCAATAATCTTTCAATTAATTTAGTATTTCAGACCTCAACATTTTTTTTGTTCATATCCAATACTCAATAAGAAATATAAAGAGAATGTAATAAGTGTAATGTCTAATAAGTGCATGACTAAAGCATCCTGCACAATTTCAAAGATGGTTCAATTGCAATAGTTATTTTCTATTTGTAAACATATAAGATTTTTCCCCAAAAGAGTGATATCAACAATTGAAACTTATTTTAATTCAAAGTTATTGGACACTAAACTAAGTAATATCCATTGCACATCATGTCAAAGTATCGTTTGTTTTGAGTGTTTACTAAAAAACTGCGTAGGAACACCGATGACGCAAGTACTTACCTCATACCAGAACCAAAAGTACGAGCGGCTACTTTTAACCCGCTTCTAAGATCCACAACACAAAATTTAGGACCAAGGGCAAGCCATCCATGTTTAGTATCCTTTAATATTCCACCGAGGGGAGTTTTATCTGCAAGTCGAATGATCGTTAAAATATTATTATTTACTGCAAAATTAAGTTTTTACTTTCGAAACTTACCTGTAAATTCTTCAGTCGGTTGTAAAAAACTAAATACAGCAGGTGATAGGTTAGTTGTTTTAATTATTGAGAAAACACTGTCTTGTAACTTTTGCATTTTAACACGATTTTTCAAAGATCAGTCAACGGTAAACTATAAAATAACTAAGAAAGGTTATCAAACATTTTATTTTCATACAAGATTAAATTGGTATATATGAGTAATTTGCTCTTTATATTATCACTTAGCAATTGAAATTACAACATTGGGATTTTATTGTACACAAAGCTTAAATTATCCATTAGTAAACCGCAAATACGGTATGCGCGGACTTATTTTCAATTTTGACATTCCGTGACATTGACAACACAGGCAGTAACTAACGTATAACGATACAAAAAGTTTTCAAAAAATGTTTTATAAGGAAATTCAGAATTGTTTTTGGGTGCTGTTAGTAAAAATGAAATAATAAGAATATATTCTATTATAACATCATAACGTATCAAAATGATATTTGCAAAATGTTTAATACTTTTGTAAAAAGGAACCAATTATTAAACACCAAGGAACATTATACTAGTGTCTGTAACTAGAGTTATGTAAAATACTTTACCGTTGTTATAAAAGAATGATCTTGATATGAAATACACATTTTTTTAATTTCCATAATGTTTCTTAGTACCCACTTAAAGATTTTTTTATAATTTATTGATATGCAGTTCAAAATTAATGTAATAGATTAAATATAATATTCATTATCTATTTGCAGGGTTACAGGTTCATAATAATTTATATTTATTGGCCTAGTTAATAATAATAGATTTATTATATTAAACATAGGCCATTACATAACGTTAGTAAATAAGCGCTTTTTAAAATACGCTCCAGAGCAATTAAATCTTAACATCAGACTCAAAACTAGTATTTTTAATTTCTTATTAACTAATTTTTGTTAAAAATTTCAAACAGACAGACAACTTTAAAACACTACTTGGATCAAATAAATACTAAAGGGTAATAAAAGAATACACTGAAATTACTTTAACATTTTAATAGGTAAAAAGACTACATTTAACAAATAACAATAGATGTAATAAATTGTAATGTTTTTAAGAAATATTGTATAAATATCTTATTATTTACTTGTAAGATTTTTCATTTACCGCTCCTACAAATACGCGCATTCCTTTGGTTTCAAGGGTTGCGCTAAACTCTATTTACAATTAAAATAATTGTTGTAAATTTATAAATATTAAGGCACGTATAGTTTCCCATAATACAATTAAAATAATATTCCTGTCTTTTCTTCCAGTGAGGAAGAGGTTTTAAACAAACGAAACTTTTATATTGTGATCTGTTTAGCAGGTGTCAGAGATTTTTTTTGTTATATATCTATCTATGTAGGTATATCTGAATACTAGTTACAGTAAAAAAATAATGAATAAACTTTTAAATAACTTTATTATCTTATCTATTCGAAATATGTTATAATATTTATTCTTGAAGTAGCACTACTTTTTTTAAAAAATCGTTTTTTTATGGAATTTGTATCTGATTGTTAAGACAACATATCAGTACTAAGACATAAAAATATATTTTAAAATTTTTATGTTTGCTATATATCATACAAGGGATTGTTTTGATAAATTTGTAAGATAAATAGGTGAGATGGTTTAAACTAAAATCGAATGACGTCTGACGAAAGTATAACGGTTCGTTTACGAGATTATTATTAGAATATTTATAAGCGTTTTGTTTTAGTTTTAAAATATTTAAGATAATAAAATGATTATCTATATTTGTTGTGACAACATTGCAGTCAATGTAGAATTCGAGTGTTGCAAGAATACCACCTTTATTATGAAAGATCGACTATGATATTTTATCATTTTCGCAGTTTTCGGTTTTACGCAAAATTAAATACATTTTAGCTTTTAACTTTTGTTCATTACGATTGTTTTATCGAGATACCTTCTTATATCATTTAATCTTTAAACTATATTAAGGATAATATCAAAATTGAGCAACTAAACTTTCTTACGGTTAATAGATGTAACTGACACATTTACAATATTCTTATCAGCTTCGTTCGCGACGGGGCTTATTTTTATTTGTCCTTGTACAATGTTCATCATCGATGTGTACGGACTGTCTGGAATATGATTAATGCTCTCTTCTTTATTTTGATTGTGTTCCGGGCGTGGTGATACACTTTCATATACAGTATTTTTCATTGAAACATATGGCTGAGAAATGTTTTGTGATTGTTTTGAACCTGGACTGAAACCATTTTGAGTTATTACTGGATTATTAGGTCTCGATGTATTTCCTGATATATCATTTTCTAATGGTGTATCACTAGGGCCATTTGTGGTACTTTCCAAAGAGCTATTTCGCGTCACCTGTAGACTATTAGATCTGGAAGAGTTACCTATAGAATGAAGGGTCGATGTGCTACCTTTCTGGTTTTCTAATTCTTTAGAAAAAACTTCTTCACTTTTTTGGAACCTTTGAACGTGTGAAGACAAGGGTATCGTGTTTTGATTTATCGACGATCCTCCTAATGATCTGCTCGGAGAAACGTCGCTTGTTTTGTCTATGGACACCTGTTTGGCGTTAGGCTTAGTTGAAGTAGTTTTTTGCGGCGTATTTACGTCTAGTGAACCGTATGCGCTATCTTTATTGGAGCTCTGTGATGAAACATCTTCCTTTACACCATACCTCCGAGCGATATTTCCCGGAGCTACTGGCTCGATGTTCTGTACATCATAGGACAAAGGATTTTTTTCTGTGTGTTTTACACCTTCAATTATTTCACCTGTTCTTGGGTTTATATGCTTTTCTGTGTCGTATCTGAGAGTTACTCTATGGCTTTCGTCGATTGGATGAGGTCTGGATCTATCTTCCAGTTCACCATCGCTTTCTTCTATGATGCTGGGATCGTAATTGCTTTCATCCTGAAAATAAGTAATGTTTTTCAATAAGAGATCAATTGCTTTAAAATTATTATACTAAACTAAATCCTGTGAACCCTTACTGCGACATCGTTAAAATTTTAGAATTCACATTAATATAACTAATAAAGGGAAATAATAATTATAAATATTTACTTTAATTAAATGCGCATTTCTACTCTATAGGTGATTAGTTATTGGCATAGAGGCTGTAACGTGTAAATGTATGGCTGTATAAAGCGAATACTATAATAAGTGAACTTAGAGAAATTTTTTCTCTTCGTGGTCACCTATCTGATCGGATCGGATTTAAATCTAAATTTGTTTTTTGCCTTGGTGATTCGAATGTTATGATAATACACACGGGACTACACGCACGCGGTAAAATTATATTGATTGAACGAATTATTTGGGATTAAAAGGCTTCACCGTTTAGTTTTTATGTAAATTTTTAAACCTAACATAATAATGCATGTACCTCTTCATCCGCTTCTTCAATTACGCTGTTCTGTATCCATTCACGGATCCTTTGTTTTTTCGCTTGCCTGTCAACTATAACTTCGACGCCATTGTCACGAAAATGTTTTAATAGTATATTTTTTTCATTTGGATCACTGTGGTAGCTGTACATCGAAGGACACAATTCATCTATATCACCGCCAGCTGTAATATATTAAAATAAATTATTTTATTTATAAAGAAAAAAAAATCCTGTGACATTATTATAACTGTTTGTAAAGCTCATTTGCAGATGAAATTATGTTAGTCATGAGTTATTCCAAATATGAAAATTACGCTTGTCATATTAAGGAATACATGTGTTTATGGCTGTGGAGTAATGCCTCTCTCTCACATCGAGTCTCATTAGGGCGCTTATAGTTGCTCAACGAGCCAAAGACAAATTCCAATCATTGACAATAAGAGGTGGTAGTGAGCATGTCACATTGTCCGCTGGAGCTTTAAAATTATGATCTGAATAAGTACATTCACAAAGTCGACGGATGACTTTGTTGAAGTCGTCGGAAGACATTGGATTCAGGCCTCTTCCAACAGAACTTATTTTGAAAATATGTAGGAGATCAGTGTCCAACTGTGGACGTTCTGCAACTGAAATTATAACGATGATGACGTATGTTTTATGATTATAGTTCGAAGTGTTAGATAGAAGTGATGATATTCTTGCAAGCGATTGTCAGAAATGAATGAAATGATTATCTTCATAAGTAATAGAGACATTGATTTTAATTAGTCGTATGGTACGCGCTGCTATCGACTGATATTTTTTAAGAAAGCCGTATATTGAGTTTTATTTAGTAACTAAAAATACTAAATAGTTTATTTCACTTACCAACTCTGTCCGTGTATCCTTTAGCCATCCATCTGTCGTCTAAATACCTTGAAAGCTCGACAAAATTCGCAGCTCGCTTCTCTACTTTTGGTTCAATAAACTTTTTGAACATTTTTTGGGCTCTTGATGAGACCATTTTCCATAATTTTGGCTGTTTCTTAAGAGGATTTGCGCTGCTGTACCAATTAAAATAGCTGAAAATAATGAATGATTCATCTTATATTATTACACATACAAAACAGATAAATTATTATTATCATATCAGCCGATAGACGCCTACTGAACGGCATAGGCTTCTCGCAAAAATCTCCACTATGACCGGTCTTGCACTGCTCGCATGCAACGATTTCCCGCGACCATAGCTATATCGTAGGTACGCCTATTGCAGTACCCACGCTACGTCTACCAGTTCGTGGTCATCACTCCAGCAACTCCATAACTTCACGGCCCGAACAGCCATCACTTGCTCAAGCGAGATGCTTTGCCCAAATAAATAAACATAAACCATTTTAGTAATTGAAACTGGAAAATGTTATATCAATTCCTTGAATTACCTTACATATCTGGGATCGTCGAAAGCCGCCTTTTGCCATGGCAAGCATCCAGTCAGACAAATAAAGATAACTATACCGAATTGCCAAATATCGTGACTAATAAGTGCTCTGAAATAGAATAGATGTTTATATTAGTACGTCGATGACTTACAATACCCATTGTTTACGTTATAAAATATTTAATCTCATCTCAGCAAGGTAGTGTTTATTTGTACAAAACATTTAACCCATTGTTTAGATGTATCGAATAATGGTCAATATGCGTTATTAAAGTGTAGAGATAAAATAGATTAAACTCTTGGCATAGCATGAAGTCTCTTTGATATTGCTAGAGGAATTATTTATTTCAGGTTCAATCTTTGCATGTATATTATTCTTAGACATGTATTTTAATGGAATATTTAAATTCATTATCATCATTTCAAACGTAGAACGTTTACCGCTAAACATAGGGGACTCCCATATTTGTACAATAGAGCAGACAACCGTTTTTCCCGTCTTGTGGGTAGGCGTCTTACTCTATGCTTTACGCTATGGTCTCCATTCCAGAATCCTAAGGCACCAGCGTACATCTATTCCACATTTTGTGGTCTGACCGCTGCCACTTCAACTTGCAAATCCGCTGGACTATCTCGGTTATTTTCGTTTCTCTACGAATCTCCTCATCACTGATTTGATCTCGTAGAGAAAACCCGAGCACAGCCCTCTCCTTAGCTCACTAAGCGATTGTGAACTTCTCAACGGGAGACCACGATTTATCGCTGTGTATTGTCTAAAAATGATTATTACTTATATGTGCTATCCATTGAAAGTTTTAAAACTTCTGGTGGTGAATATGGTAGCCACTCATTTCTTCTTCTTACAACCGCCTGCACTTTTCTTGTTTCACCGAAATCGCAGAGCTTTATTCTGGAGAAGTCTGATTTAAATATAAGAATGTTATCCAGTTTTACATCTCTGTGTACAAGGTCCCTTTGATGTAGATGCTCTAGTGCGGCTGCTAATTGTTTCGCCACTCTTTTTGTGTGAATTTCTCCAATTCCAGTATCAAGCATATTCGACGTTAAATCACCTGAAAGTATATTATAACAATCATTTAAGTAATTAATTATTCTTTTATTTTTAGCGTTGCACTTTAAAATATATATTTTTTTTATCGTTAAAACTAATTTAAAATTTTTCATTGTCATTGTTAACAAAATGAAAAGTTCCGACAGGGAATAAAAATGGATGAAAATGAGGTCGGGCATTGTAAACGGTCCGACTCTAATGCTCATTCAAATAGGTGTTTTGGCTTCCTTCCAACACAAAGCGTGTAAGAAACATTTTAGTTTTGAATTTGTCTTGCTCATTGCGATAGGTGCTTACAATGAAATGTAACGTTATAGCCAAATGGTTTGAGTACCGAACAAATTGTTTTAAATTGACAACAAAATCTCACCTAGCGGTGCATATTCTTGACAGAATACATAGAAGCCGGCAGTCTCAAATGCAACATCGAAAGTTGTAACAATATTCTTATGTGCACTCAAATGGAGACCGTAGTGGAATTCTCTGTAAAAATCTCTTATAGATACATATGGTTTGGGCAAAGCTTTCAGAACTATTTCAGTGTCGGATGCTCTGTGTTCCACTAGTAATATTTTTCCGAACCATCCTTCTCCAACTATTTGAAGAATGTCAAATTCTTCGACCAAACATACCTGAAATAATTTTTTAGCAAAATGTCACTATATGTAGATTTTATTTATTGAAGAATAAAACATGTTACATACTTTTTCTAATTCGAATTCCCTTATTTTATGTATGGAACCAGTAAGGGCGCGTCGTGTGCCGTTATTCATCTTTGTGTTTGTAGAATATTCATTACTGCACCTACTAAATACAGAAAAAACTCAATTAAAGACTATTTAATTATATGATAGAAGAAGTAAGAATAGATAGGCAATTAGCTGTGTCGCTGGTCCACCTGGTGAAGAGCATACCCACACCTCGTCTTCCGGCTCGTGGACAACACCTGAGAACCGATGGATCCTGTCCACCACTTTAGACGAGCAGTTCTTCGAGCTACGTCGGTGACCTTGGTTCTACAAATCTAGTCATTTCCGATTTGACCTCCCAGCGCAGTTAAAATCACGGGAAGTCGCTGAATACGTAGAGCGTGTGACCGGTGATCATGGCGACATTGGGGGAAGCCTTTACTATGCAGTGGGTGTCTACCGGCTAATACGATGATGATGATGATGAGATAGATTATTCAGATTACTAAACTTATGCGCTTCAAACATAAATAGTTTAAAGACTTAAAAATGCTGGGAAAGATTTTTGATTTCATCCGTTTTGAATACATTTTTTATGGTCCCTGTTATTGGAAGCTTCTCGTACTCCTCTATCTCGTTTAGTGATAGGGAACTTACAATTTTTAATTAATAATTTCACATCATTCTTTTTATTTATTTTTTACTTCTCTTTCAGTCTTTAGATTCGGTCTTTTAACATACTTCACATGATCTTACATACTCATCCATCCGTTTTAGTTTCCTCATTTCATCACCTTTCATCCTTTACCTCACTTCTCCAACGTCAAAGATTTTGGGTTTTTTTATCTTTTTTCATCACAGTTTATTTAGCACATAAACCATTTTAACTAATTAAATTTGTAGATATTACCACAGTTGGTACCACAATGAATTTTTATTTATTCTGATGTTTTTTTGTTTAACATTTTACAATTTTTGAATACATTAGTGACATACTAGTTACGATCAAAACATATTATTAGCCTAGGACGTCCGACCAACAGGATGGACAGACGACTTTATTAATGCTTTGTAAGACGCTGAATGCTGGCTACTTCCAACTAGTCCAATTGTAAATCTATGGGAGACCTCCAGCAATGAGTGTTTGAAAGTATGATGGTAGGATATATCTCAAGGTGATCAATATAAACTGATAATGACATCACTTATTACCAGGCGAATGACTTGTGCTGTGCTTGTGTACTTTATAATATTTACATACGTTTTATGATATTTCAAATTAATTGCGACGGCATTGATATAATGTTATTATTTGACGCTTGAACGACCTAAATGTCAATACGTTCGTTATTCATTAAAATATAAACCGAGTATTAACGACATGGGAAATGATCATAACTTATACATCAATTATATTCCGGCACATTTTAAAACTGCAGGTATGCATGAAGAAATTTTAAATTTTATTTAAAACAGCAGCTGTTGAGTTTCTGGCTGGCCCTTTTCAATGAATCGAAGTTCCAAGCCGGTAGTAGCATACTACATATAATATTAAAAATAATCTCCGGATCAAAAGCGAGTGTAAATGTCGACTTGGAAAAAGATATTTTTAATTTTGCATGTTTTCAACTATAATACACACACATATATATATACATATTTATATATATATATATATATATATATATATATATATATATATATATATATATATATATATATATATATATATATATAAAAGACGCAGTCTTGCAGCAGGCGTCTGTCAATGGACATATAGGCTATAATGATGATGTATTATAATCACGTAATGTTGAACTAATGTATAAATTATACCTTATTCTCTATTTGACCTAGACAAACCAAGCTTAAATTATCGTTACGTGAAATTAGAAGAAAAAGGCCGACTGTTCATTTCAGTTGCAACAGTTGTGAATGATATTGGACGTTTGCCAGAACTCACGTCTACTCCAGACCCAGACAACTGTTCTGACGTCATGCGATGACGTCATCTGTCACCAATAAATGATCAATGTGTTTTATTTGATATTCGTGAATGGGAGCAATCAATATGTATTCAAATGAACAATATACAATTAGTAGCTTCGCCGCTCCCAAAATAAAATGAAACAGTTATCATTTTTATCGAGTATTTAAATATTTTCAATTTACCATCTCCAATACACTTTGTCAATTTTTTCCATAACTTTTTGGCTAAAATGGCGGAGATAGGCAAAGTTATCTATTTTGCTCTAAATAAACAAAGTGAAGTACAAAAAGAATATACGATATTAGTAAAAAGTTTACTCCTTTTCTGCGTGATACGAATAGATACAATTATGTTCATATAAATATTTTCATTGCTTTATGTAGCCAAGTTTTTTGAGATATAATCAATATTTAGTTTTTCGTCTTTCCTGAAAATTTGCATTTATCATTTTATTCGGTATGGACGGCGGTTTATTTTTTTATGCTACTTATTAGTGTATAATACCAGATATCATTTAGTTGGGTACAATCAAAGCGAACATTTCTATCAGCAACTAGTTGTTTTCCTTCTTATACAAGAAATCTTAACAAAGAAAGGATACACGGCCTATATACATGGTGGTTAGTTATCAATGTAAAGGCTGTGAATGGATGCATTTATAGCTTATTCGCTGACAATTGATGTGTAGAACATCCTAATCAAAAAGCCAATTGTTTCAGATAATGATGATGATAGACTTATGCACATATATCTGTAGATGATTAATTTAAACTATAAAGATGATCAGCATAGACTCTGTTTACCTTAGACATAAATGCCGCGGTAGTTAAAAAAACAGTCGTTTGCAAAATTAACCTATGAACAGTAAGAAATAAATACTGTTACTTGTCAAGGTCGCCAGAGGAAGTTGGATGCTTGTTTTTTATCGGTGTTATTGGAAGCCTATGGTGGAGGCCTATGTCCAGACGACATCCTGTGACACGGTGATCATGATTAATGTCCCTTGTTCCCTTTTTATTTATATCATCGTCTAATGAATGCATTGAGTGTTGTTGAGTGTTGTAGTTAAAGAAATTTAACGAAGGCACAGTTGACCTAACTTCCATGTACAGATTAAGTGGATTCGAATGAGCAGGGTATTAAAGGCGTATTCCGTTTTAATAATTATGCTCGAGGTCTCCTTTGAGAGTCGCGGCTCGAATCGTCGCATTTATTTACTACCGGAGACAGCCTGGCTTGAAGAGTATATGGGCGGCATCCAGGCATATGGGCCCCCGATAAAGACCCGGTTTGGCTAGTACTCATTAGGTATTTAGCGTTTCAACTCAAGGATAGGTAGACACGAAACCAGATTTATTTATAAATTATCTAAGACAGCTTAGTTTAATGATTATATCTCATTAACCTGGGTACTATTAAAATTGGTAAAGGTTTACGATTGCAAAAACATTTTTATATTTACTAAATAAAGACGTAAACTTTTAAAGTTTTGCATTTAATTAATATTTACGGTAATTTTACAATAAGTAATATTTAAATAATTTTATTAAATCTTATGATTTTATTTATAATAATACTTTTTCCCACTTCTTGTTTTTGGGACTGGGGTATATACCTCCCTATTTTTACCCTCTTTCTTTCATCCTCCATATTTTCTATCATTCTCACAGCCTTCACCAACACTTGTGAAGTTTAAAACGTCATTGTAATTTAGGATCTCCTATAATTGTGGAACATCTCGTAATGTGAATTGTGAAAATGTTTCATTGTTGGAAGTCTTCGAGTATATAAATATACAAATGTTAAAGTTTGTTTATTTAACAAGTACGCTGCATCAACTTTTCCAAAGAACTATATGTTTATTATTTTGAGAAGAATACGTCGTATCTAAATTTTTCTGTGCTGTGTATGGGACATGTCCTTATATTATTTAATGATGCCATCGGTTCAAATGCAATCACATACAAAAAACTTTAAACATGGCTTCTGCTCAAGAGTGAGACACGATTTTGTTGGATGCATAAAACGAAAATCAAGAGGTCTTTCAGATCTCGTAACGCAATGAACGTGTTAACGGTTTTCTTAAAATATTTCACATACTTTTTATCCGTCGCCTGGACATTATTAAAACAGATTAATTAACAGTTAACGTACACTGATCACTTTGAAATTGTTGAAGAGAACTACTTGTTTTTAATATTAGTACAGTTATGTATTGAAAGCTTTTTCCTGTCATTCGAATCGTTATCGTTACAGCCTATAGACGCCCACTGCAAGGTATTCGTCTCCCGCAAAGATATCTACATACACGGATACACCATAATCGCTGTACTTGACAGGCGGGTTGGCAAACGCAGTCTGGTATTATGGTACGCATAGGAAGCTGCTGCCCATCCTCTACAAACTTTATTTGTGAGCAGTAACCTATATAATTATGCTATATAATTAATTCACAAAGTGTGAATTATATCAGATTATATCCCGGGAATCAAACTCTCGATATACGAAGTCTCAGTCCTCTACCAACCACTACTCTTCATTTGTCATGTTCATTTTTCTGACATATGTATTATACATTCTCCTAAATCTCATGGAATTTAACGGTCTGTAGCGCTTGGACAGCAACTTGAAATAAAATAATGTACCAACTAATATATAATTGAGTAAAACTTACAAATTTTATCGTTAATATGTATAAATTTTAGCTGTGTTTACCCATAAGAGAAAATTGTGTGAGAAAAATTTTAATAATTATAAAACGCCGTCGTGCCTCGCAGCTGGGAGAAGAAAGTTCCGTATCAAATAGCGGCAGCCCTCTCCCAACTGTCTGCACTTAGTAAAAGCGAAAAAAAATATTGTAAAAAAAACACTAGCGAATTAGAATTATTAAAAGAAAAAAAAATACTGGCTCATCTATATGTATTAAAAGTATACTGTTTGACCTTATTGACACTATTTAATAAGGTTTTGATTAATTTTGAATGTTCTTCTAATATATGATGATATAAATTAACAAAATATGACATTGCCTTTAAATGAATAAAGAGCGAAATTCGTTTGATGTTATAATTTTGTTTTAGTGAAACAAGTCATTACCGATTCAAGGATGTCTCAGAAATATACGATTTAACCACGTGCTCTTTAGATAAATTTATTAGTGGTGTAATAAATTCTATGACTTTATGTTTCTATGTTATTACGAGTTTATGTTTTATTCTGTATGCACCTTTATTCATTTCCGACGAGATACATTTAGAAAGGTTAATATTGAAGTGATAAATATGAGTAAAAATAAAATTATTTAAATATAGGCGAGCACTCTAATCTTATAACTTTTTACATTTATTTACTACAATAGTTCAGGAATTACGTTTTTAGGATTATTTTTTAAGATTTATCTTTATCTTTTAAGGGATTGTATATTATGTACTTTGAGTAATACGACTTTCATTTTTAGACCTAATTTAAAATTTACGTCTTTGTTTTGCGCTAATATAAGTAATAAAAAATATTTTTAAAAAAAAATTTACTACGGCTTTATTCCGATAAACTCGTAATAAGTTTGACATATGGACGTCCAACACCTCAATTGACTATGGTTGATGGATGGAACTCGAAATTTCGGGAGCATAAAAATAAACCGAGATATAATATCCTTTAAAAATTAGTTTATTTTTCATGAGTAATGTTCGCATAAATCGAAAGAAATCGATTTTAAACTCTTGTTAATGCAGGTGGTATTATTATTATTTTAGTTTAAAATTATGTATTTTATTATTTAAATCTGATGAATTGCAGGATAAATAAATTGAATTCAATGGTTGCAGTAAATGCCTGGAATTTAATACGTAAAGAGAATCATTTGAAATTTGGTTGGTTAGGGAGAGGAGTTACGTTGGTGAATATGAACGTGAAAACTTGTCATTATCCCTGAGCATCCAACGCTACTCCTACAACGCGATGAGCCCGGCACCCACTTAGTCCATGGAATGTTGAGAAGTTACCTCTGTCTATATAATTATCGGTAACTACCGTACCTTAACATAGTTTATAACAAATATCTTTACCTTTTTTCTAGCTTTATTTTACGAAAAATTATTAAAAGTTTTCATTTTGTTGCTTTTTCATTTTGTTGCAAGTTTTTGATATTTTCAAGATAAAGGCAACAAAACGACTCGTTAACTTATATAATTTAGAATGTATGAAGAATAGTTTTATTAAAATTGTGAATCATTTTGGAATTATTAAGATTTTTTCTAGAACGTTTACCTAGCCAGAATTTACATTAAATGCAGATTAAGGGTCAAAATTTTTAAAAGCATGTTGTTTCCACCAATAATAATTATGTCGAAAAGAAAAATGCTTTATTACGATTGCAATAGCAAACGGCTTTCAGAAAACAAAAACCAAAACATTCTATATATATAATTAAAAAGTTATGTATATGTGTAATTAAAAAAGTTGTATCGACAAATTTGAAATTTGAATAGGAAAGAACGATACTATAGAATTCTGTAATATTTGGTGAACTCATATTAAAGCTAAAACATAATTTAAAATGAGATATAACTAGTGCAAAACAAACGTACACTTGAGGCTCTGAAATATACACAGATACATTACGGCGAGTTCCCGACAACTGGTAACACAATATTGCTCGAACACTATTGCTTTTAAGGCCGGATAAAGGCAAAAGAGGCCCTTAGTTATTTTACGTATGAGGCACTTTCAACGTTTTATTTTTAAGCAAACGAAACCTAACTAAACTTCGAACCAAACAAGCAAGTCATCGTATATAAGTGAATTCACCACCGAGATCCATATAAGTGGAAAAAACCAACGTGTTCACCAACGCACTCTTTCGCGTCGATGAAATTCTTTGCTTCCACATAGCACTGCGAGTTGACGAACGCACAAGCACTAGCTATTCTGTTGAAGAAACAAAATCTCAAAATGAATCTCACCTTCGAGTCAGTCTCTATAAAAAAATCTACTGCTAATGTTCTATGCCGCACATGCCCTTCCATCAACAAGCTTTTAACGCTGTCCAAAAGTTACACTAGTATCTGAACTTCGCGAATTAAGGCGCATTTCAAGTATTCTATCGCTTAAACTGATATTCCATGAAGTGACAGGGCGAGACTTGGTCTTTCACTTAAAACTCGTATTCCCAAAAGAGCCAAAGTTCGGTACGATCGGTAGTTATTATAGAAAAATTGCCAGCATTTCTATATCTAAACTCTTACTATTATAATACCATTTCGAAAAACGTTAGCACTGGTAGAAGTGAAATATAACAAGAAAACTCAATAACGATTCTCTCGTTAACAGGTTCGCCTACCCGGTACGTTGGTATTTTTTACAGGCATGAAATAACGTGTTCAATATCCACAAAAACATTCATACACAGAGAAAGATTGCTATTTCAAAAAGAAGGTGCTTTAAAAGGGACAATAAATAGTGTTTTTACTTCTCGGTATAGTTGACAGTCACGTAACTTTGTCGGTGATATTTGTAAAATACGTCAACTACGACAAAACTATTTCAACATCAATGTTTTAGCGCCAAATAATAATTCACTTTCAGCATTAAATTAGGTGTAATATGTTAAGAATATTAAAAATATTATGTGCGATACATAAAAACGTTGAACAAATGGATGTGTTGTCATGAAATGTAAATTTAAATTTCGAATTCTTTAATCTCACACAATATATGAATTTTTTAATCTGAGGACACTAATTATTTGATAATAAGTATTTCTTCCTTTAAAACTTTATAAGTAGAAATTAATTTACGATTTTTTTATAAAAACAAAGATAATGATATAACGTAATTAATATTATGTAAATCTAAATATTCAAAGCTGGTTCTCATATTTTTAAATATAAGACAGATCAAGTAATGAACACTGGTCTATAAATTTACTATATAAAAAATGTAGCATTAGGATTTCTTTGAAGTAAAACCAGTCGCAACTGAAACAATTATTTTGTTACTTTACCAATGATAGAGTCCAAAACATGTCACGGTCTACACCTATCGCCATACGAGAAAGGCTAGTTTTGTAATGAGTATGATTACGTGAGACCCATATCCACACATTACAGAATGATGTTGTTACAGGTTTTTTCGGAAATACTTTTGTCCAACGGAGGACGTCTTACGGTTGAAAAGATGATGATAATGTAATAGCATATCTTTTCACTAAACGTGAAATTTACCAACTTCTGTTAACATATAAATAATCATGAAGTTTTAAATGCTTTAAAAAATTCGATCTTAAAGACAATTTATTATTGTAACAAATATTAATAACAATAATTACAATTACAATTTTTTTCACTGTTTGCAATTAAAAGAAAATTTTGAGTCATTTTCAAAAACACGATTTTCAAAAATTTTTTGTAGATACAATGAAAATGTGGCACATTTTAAAACTCTTTGAAAGATCCTATAGGAAATAATTGAAATGAATTAAATACGATTTTTCTTTACGTGTAAGTATGATAAATCCTTTTGTTCACAATTCTTGAAACACAATGAAAACAGATGCGCGCAACTATTTTAAAACATCTTTGCTTAATCGCCTTTAAATTACCAGAGGGATAAGGACATAAATCCTTAATGCTCACGTATAAGGTTCACAATAGAATTGGATCGCATCCAATCTCGAGATATTCGGAACTCACATTTTTTACTTTTATTATTGTTATCACGACTGTTGTTACATCACTTATGACACAAGGGGAAACGAAACCACGAAAACTAACAAGTCAACGAAGAAAAAGTTTGTAGACAAAAATCGAGCGCGTTAGGAACGACGGTGCCGTGTCTACTGGCTGCCTAAAAACAGCGACACCCGGGGAGCTATTTCTGTGCTCCACTGTACATACAAAAATCAATTTATAAAGGATATGTAACGACCAACGACCCGCTAAAAGTGATTGATTTTAGTTAATTATCACGCTGCTATCTGTATTAATATGACGTTTTATGCCCTCAATACCTGCAACAAATTAGTGATGAATTTGCGCTATTTTTAAACTCGTAACTAGTTCTAAGAAATTCTTGAATTTAAGTTGCATTATGAACTGAACTGAGTTGAATTATGAACGCATTTATTTATGTTCTAACATGCAAATATTCCATGATTAAAACACATTGTTTGTTTTATAAGCCATTTTCTTATGTATTATTTTTAATTATCACAAATTATACAAATTATATGGTGCAATATTTGCATCATATAAAGTGATCGATTGTTTTCATGCTCACATTCACTTTGGTTGTAAGATAAACATAATTGATATATTAGGGGGACCAGAAAGTATTTTCGCTTTCTTAGGTTAAATTCACACATTTTTACAAATAAAAATTGTAATCAACAGTATATTCACCTTCGTTATCAACAACCTTTTGTCATATAGTATACAACGTCTTCCAAGTACGTAATTAGCTACCAAATGACAATCAAATATCGAAGTGCGCAGAATCGACATTATTTCTGGTCCCCCTAATCATTTCACAATCAGCTAAATTACATCAACTTAAAAAAATGTTCGGCGACAATGTCCATTATAACTACGCCCTATTGCACTTGGTTATACCTATTGAACCTAGGCTAACCTAAGCTAGGTTATAATATTTATTTCTATATAGCGTCGATGAAAGATTTAATAATGATCATTGTTTCAGTAATTAGGTCTCATTCAAAGATTTTATTCCTTAAAAGAGAAACTTCTCCATCAACAAACAATGGAAAACTGTTCAAAAAAAATATGATATCTTATTAAAATAATCTTTTTGTTTAGTTTGCAATATAGTGATATATAAAGGTTGGAATATGGCTGTTAAACGTACAATCAGTTTTCATATTACTTCGGTCAACCTGTAATAAGATATTGACAAAATGTAGTAGTTAAAGCGAACAAGACTGTCGTGGCCTTAGCGTGTTTCTGTTATTTTAGTGAGGATTAGACTGCACGTACAGACATAGCAACATATCAATAATGTTTAATATTTATTTACTATAGAAAATTATGGACAGTTTGAAAGTTTAACATAAATTGTGTTTGTTTTAATTTTGGCAGAAGCGTGTTTTTATGCTGAATTCTAATAAGCATTCAATCAACAACACTTGAACACGACGGTTATAAAGACCAAGTAATTATTAAAAAAAAATAAACGTTTGCTTAAGTCTACCATTTTAAAATTCATGAAACCATTTATAGTATTTTTTTTAAATCGTCATTGTGGGATTGTCATTATAAATAGAATTTTTAGTTACTTTTTAAATGACTAAAATTAGTCAGTGAAAGCGGCAGACAGTTTCTTTTTTAATGTGAATGAATGCATTCTTAACTTGTTATCATTAAACTATGAAATAACTTGTAAATTATCTTGTGTTACTACCTAACTTTGCCTTTGCCAGAACAATTATTGCAAAAGTATTTGCATTACGCTATTTAATAAACATAATGTTCAACTATAACAATTTTTGCATTATTATTAATTTCTGAATAACTAATAACACGTTAATAATATTTGGTATACTACCAAGGAGTATTTTTTTAAAACTTTTCAAGTAATAATACAAACTTTTGATTATAAAATCTTATATAATTTGTAAATAAATTTGATATAAAATTGTAATCATTTAGATATTAATAGAAATATAAATTCATTAATGATCAAAGGTTTTCTTTATTTCTTCAAATATCATATATTCGCGAATATTAGAAAATATATTTTAATAATACCTACTGTCACTGAATTATTTAGAAAATTCCAAATATTTGACGGGTAAATATGATGGAAAACTTTACGGGCCATGTTATTTTCGAATTTCAAAAATACCTTATTATATTAAAAAAAAAAACTAAACGCGTAATGATATTGAGTTCAAAGAGTAATAATGTTAAATTATCAGATAAAACTAAAGATATAAAAGCTTGAAATACTCTGTCTTAAATTTACCGTGACAGTAGACACTGACAGTGAAGGCAATTTTGTTGTATTGTGTTTCTGGGTTTATTTTGATTTTAGTTTTACACTTTTCTTTATTTATGAAATCAAACAGCAATACTCTAATAGCGGTGATATTGGCTGTAAATGTATCATCGGTTAGTAAACAAGTATATATCTATTTAATGCTTCTGTAACATAATTACGTAAAGGTTTGAATAAAAAACTTTACATTCAGTATAACATGATCTTTAAATATTTAGTATCATTTTATTTTTCATAAATAGCCTATGCAGTAAAGAATATTCGAATGAAGACCATAGAATCAGTGTGTTACTGAAATTGATGTCTATAGTAGTATTCAGTGGTTCTGTTCAACTTAATTTTTTTAATATATCATTATCTACCTTCTAAACAATTACTATATTCAGCAACTTCTGCTATTAGTTAAAACTTATTAACTAGGTCATATATGTAATGGTTTACATATTAGACTGGTTTAGATCTATTATTGAAAGAAGTGCTGCTGCAATTTCTTCAGCGACACCTTTTCCTAGGGCTATTGTTTTCTAAAGGCACTACCACACAGCAAGTTATTCTTTAAGTAAAATAAATAAGATTACATTGTGAACCCAGTTTGTTTTCAAATTAAATTAAATTTTACTAAATTACCTACCAAAAGAAGTTGGGTATTTTGAAAATAAAGCTCTTTTTGCAAGATACCCTTCTCCTTTCATTTTCTCATTATTGGTAATCATCTCACACATATTTTGAAAAAGTTATAAAACATTAATTTCTTATGATGACAATGGCACAGTTAATCCTTCAAAACATTTTTTAATACATTGTCATCAAATCATGGTTTTATTGTCTTTAGATATCTTTTCAAGGAACTAAAATACAATTATAAGTGAAATAAATTTTAACCTACAAATAAATACTTTAAATATCACTTTCAAATGGATGTTACTTGTCAACCTTACTCGACTTTAATTTGCAACTGTGTTTGGTTAGAACGCGGATAGTTTTTTTTAAATATGTGGGAATATATAGAAGATAAATGCTTGGAGATAGATGTGGGTAGACCAAACAACCAATAGATGTAGTAAAAGGCATAGTTTTAGAAGGCAAGATTATAATAAATGATGGAACTACTAATTTCTTTTTTTTATAAATTTACTGAAATACAGTGACCTGACATTAGTGTTTAGTTCTATCAGAGATCTGATAATTAGATGCATATTTGCCTAAAACATTGTTAGCTAAGTTGTCATGTAGTCAGTTCCTAGACTTACAGATGGAATAATGTAATGAATTATTTTCTGTGATTGTCTATACTGTTAGGTATTGCTTGTTGTCTCATGAACCAATCCAACAAATTATTCATATAACTTCAAGTATTTGTTGTTAATCCTGGAATATTCTTCAAAAATAAATTTCATGATAGCTGACACTTAGACATATATATTCCTTATACACATAGACAGGTTGATTGATTATAGCTGTGAAAGCTTTAAAGGGGTGAATATAGAACTCATTTGCTTGTTGCTCATTTGTTGTATGTTAGACCTTATCTAAAAATCAATGGTTTCAGAAATATTAATGTAATGATTGAATATTAATACTTAATCTCGCTAAATATACTGTTATAATTAAAAAAGAACAAAATATTGCTTTTAAATTTGGAAACTGTCATTTTTATAATTGTTCATCTTTTCTTATTTTCGCGCCAATATAGTAAAATATTTTGTGACATTAAAATGAAGTGGGATGTGTGTTATAAAGGAAAAATGCCAATGACAATTTTTAAAATCTTGCATATGTATTAGTTCCATGTTTGTGTATGGGGCTATTGATAGGTACAATGAAACCATGTCTGATTGTGCCAAAAAAAGATCTGGTGGTCCATACAATGTTCGTACGAAAAAGGCGATCAAGACAGCGGGGGAATGATTTTGACGAAATCGTATTCGATAATGAAATATTTTATCTAGGGAAGTGAAGATAAACACCTAGAACCAGGTCGCGTATTTTAAAAAATGACATAAGGCTAGCAGCCATTTTCTTAATGCACGGACGGGATATTTCTTAACTGATAATTTTATAAAAGAATAGTGTGGTAAAATGAAAATAATTACTTTAGTGGTAATCAAAAAGAAACCACAGAAAAAATTACGAATGATAATTTTTTTATAATTGCGTGTTATTTTAACAAAAAATTACCGTATTTATGCTGAAAGCTCTAAAGGAGCTTCCCTATTAGTCTACAGAGTACATCGTGGGCAATATCCAACTTCGGTGATGGTTAGGTGGAGTGTTAGTTATGAAGGTGTGTCTGCGCTATTTTCTTTGTGAAAAAGAAATCAAAAAATCTGCACAAGTGTATTAAGATACCATTCTTGAGAAGGTAGTCCCTTAACAACACCGCTGCAAGAGTCGCCGCTGGATCATAAAGATCGAAAGCCCAATCCTAGGTTAAAAGCGAATGTTCCAGTTACTCTTCATTAGAGTTGAAGACTGGCCGTAAACTAGTGTTGGTTTTAATCCACTACAATCAGGATTTATGATTTATATTTTGGAGAAAAAGGCTTGCTCTAAACACCATGATAATTTGAAGTCTCTAAAATAATCCATACGATTGGCAGTGAAGAATTTTCCAATAGAAAGAGTGCGTGCTGCTATTGATAAATGACCTCATTTTTAAGGGACTATATAGCAGCTAATAAGGACCAAGCTTTAAATATTTTTAATGGGTTTATACTAATGTATTAAACTAATACACTGTAATAGTAATATATGTTACATACAATAAAAAAAATGTTGTTTTTTTTTGTAACAATGTTTATGGCAAGACTGACTAATAAGAATATTTTTTCATCATTCGGAATGCTATTTATTAAAATTAATTATCGTTAACTACCTTTCCCTGCAGGCTTTGTTCTGCCAGAAATTATTGGCCTTTCGCATTCCAATAGAAAAAAATTACGTAACAATTAAACAATAATGTAACATAATTTAGAGTGATCACTTAATACACGGTGATTGGAAATAAGTGTGTAAGGTTTAAAGGTTTTTGCTGACAAATTGACCATATATTCACCTCGAGCTTTAACACCTATAATTAATTATCCTATATATTAAATTCTATAAATATGGGTATTTTAAGACAAAAATGCTTTTCATACTTAGTTCACTCTTCAATTTATTTTTAGGATTCTATCCGCGCACAAACATGTAACTACATCGATTTTTCAAATTCTTGCTAAGCGTGGAGGGAATTTTTTAGGAGAATTTTTTTGCGGTATTAATCTCGGAATCTTTACTAAATAAAAATGTATTCCATAATAATCATCATTTAAACGTAAATAAATTTAAATACAGTTCTATAACAAGGAAATTAAATTTCTTTCGTCCGTACAAAAGTGCTAACGCTTTAATAGTCATCTCTGTTTTTTAGTGACGGCTCATATGTTATTTATTATATATACGAGTATCTATATGCCTATTTCGTTAACAAAAATATATTTTGCGTGGCTACAAAACACTTAACGTTTGCGCCGTGTTCCTATTACCCTGACGCTAGTAAAATGCAGGATGCAATTTTAGCACGAAAATGGCTCGCAAGTAGCCGTTAAACGTTCCATCTGAAATCTGGCTTCGCGCGGGCGATAAAAGCGGCCTAGTGATGACTCGTTTTTATGGTCGTCTAAACTTTAGCCTTTACTGCTGACAGTAAATTGCAGTGCCAACTACCGACGCGGACGCCATGTCGGCGACAGGAGCGCATGGGTTTCGAAACATTCCGATGTCGTCTGCCCGCTTTCGCGACCACAGATAAATTATGTGGTTTTTATTCGCACGATGTCAAAATATTGTAAATATTGATAATGATTAGTTTTGTACAATAATGAATTTATTTGTAACTGTTTTTTACCTACGTTAAATTATTTGACGATATAAAAAACGTTTATATAGTAATTTGAATTGAAACATGGTAATTTCGAAATAAACGGTGAAAATCAGACATTTACTCTAATTCGCATAATATCCTAGGAAATAAAACATTTTCATTGTTATATATATAGACTATCAATATATATATATATATATTGATAGTCATTTTTTGTAGCTTCAATCAAACATATTTAGGGGAAAAAAACTAGACATACCCACCAAAATTAAAAAAAAAAAAGTTTACTAAACATCTGTTTACATTTGACGTGAGAGGTCTCTCAGGTGTTCACCTGTACACGGATTAAATAAGTCATTTTCGATATTTAAATATATACTATTATTAGTCTATTTTATACATTTAAAAAAATTATTCTATTTTACTTTTTATGTGTGCGTGTAATCTATTCTTTAAATAGGTGGTATTTGGCACATTTTAATATACTTACGTTGACTACTTATTTTAAGTTTAACTATTTCTTCGAAGTCTCTATTGTAGGTTACTACACTTTCAATCTTATTTTGCATATATTATATAGGCTTAACGTGCTTGCCGACATGTCGCTTTTTATTTTGTGTCATGCTGAAATCCTACTTAAATCACTCTTCTGTTGCCGGGACAATGGAAGAGTTATCCCTGATCTCAAACCACTAAAATCTCAAGGTGCCTTCTTGATGCTAGAACGCATACTATAGTAGTTTGAATGGCATGTGTTTACTTAAAGTAGATTTGCAGACTGCATTCGTCGAAGAGGGCGTGGTATCTCCTTTGAAGTTCAGATCTCCGGCTGCGATGAACAGCTCTGACGTTCTTTCTTTTTCTTACTCTCCGCGGCTTCCTTCTGTGACATTCTTTTTTAGCAGATTACACCAGTGCTCCATGACTTATCCTTTTGTACCATCGTCATAACGAAGATTGGCTATGAAAGGTCGTCCATTACTCCCCGATATAGTACTCTGACAGATATTTGATATATACGGGTGATCGGTTGTAAGTGTAAGTTGAACACTTGTCATTAAAATCCTTAAAGCTTTTACACCAATTTCAAATCACCTTGTATAAAGTGATCATTCTGTAATGTTACATGAATTTATTTATTGTGACATGCCAACTACTTTTGACAGTACAAAGTCTGAATGGACAGAGTATAAACAATAATTAATTTTAATGTGTTAATACGAATTTAGAAAACGTTTTTTAAGTATTTCGTAAATTAGTTATAAATTAACCATTTTGAAATTTTTACACCTTTAAAAAATCACCCTATATTATAAAATTATCGTCTTATAATTTGAACGAAATATTTCCTCATGCTGGTCCATATGACCCTAATAGGTATAATATATGTTTATCCGTTCATAAGTGAACTATATCAAACTTAATTCCAAGAAAACATTATGCGAAGCTAATAAATGCAGACCACAAATCGTCTATTAAATTGATATATGTACATGTCATTGGCTAAAGAAAACAATAATGACAGCTTTGTGGTAGAATTGTGTTTCACGATCATTTGAGACGTTAAGACAATTATGGTATCATTTTATATTCATATACGGGTACAGTCGAGAACAGCTGTTTTATGCAAATATTTTTTAAAATAGTTTATATTTTACTTAAAAACCAATACGAAATTACTATAGTGGATTGTTTATCCTACACTGTATTCCCTGATAAAGTATATATAGAGCTATTTCAACCTTTGTAAGTAAGTGAAAGATAAAAATAATTGTAATGGCCGTTAACATTTACAAATAAACTTAAAGATGTTTTTATACATGAATATTTTTTGAAAAGGGCACAAGGAACACTTTTCTTTAAATATCGTCCAATAAGTTCATCATTCGGAAACCCAGAAAATGTCAAAAATTCACTAAATATGGATGTGGTATCGTATTTCTAGTGCGGTTCCGTACGCAAATCATATTTTTTTAACATTTTGTAATAAAATAATATATAATTTGAATTCCGTAGTAATGCCATGCCGTTTTAATGCCATTGTGCATTTCTTTTTAGTTCTATTACCTGCATAACATGTTTTATTGATAGATTAAATGGGGATCAGTTAAAGAACAGGCTTAAGTTCACAGGATCAATCAACATAGGAGCAAGGAAATGCACTCGCATCATATAAACAACAAATGTGTGTAAGATTGCAGACATGATTTTACCGCGAGGCATAACTAGAAATGTAGAGGTTATTTTGTCTCTGTGTAAACTCATCCTTACCTCATACGGCTATCCTATGAGATAAGTTTATTTTTTATTACTTACTTTATTTATAAAATACGCCAACAAAATTCAAATGGTTTTAGTAAATCGTTCTGTTAAATATTCTTATTGCTTGATCCACATTATTATCCACGTAGGATCATTTGTGTACTCGTATATGTATTTATTTTAAACGGGGCCCCGTTTCCGGGGACATTTTCACCCCTTATGTGGATTAGGGACTTGCTTCATAGGCTTAATAATTTTTTCAGGTTAATTTTTTTCCATTCTTACAATTTCTTCATCTATTTTTCATGTTCTCGTGTACGGGGAAGAATACCAATAGAGCCTATTTTGATAGAAACAACAGTAAGAAATAACTCCCTATGTAAGATATCTAAAATTCTAAAGCCAAGGTACCAACCGCGTCCTGATTTAAGAAGAGTAGCTCAAAAATCAGATATTTTTTGTGGCCATTTTCACAACCTTAACACGATAGCAATTCATTCCCAATATTTATTATCTCTTAAAAATCCTTTACGTTATAATACGATTGTTGTGCAAGTATTTGTAAATGTACTTCTTAAATTTAATACGAGATAATTCACAAACATTACACGGGAACCTGTGTATTGTAATACCTAACGGTATTACAATCATAATTTAAGAGTATTTCTTTCGAAATTTTATTTTTCAATGTAAAAGGAACTATGAAAGAAAAATATATTCGTCTGAAAGAAAAGTATGATCGGAATATAAATGGTGCTATTAAAATTTTAATTCGTATTTGATAACACTTGTTTCGGTGACTGTACCGACATAATTGTAACTAATCATTAGTTTCAATGCGTTTTATGAATGACGAACATGTCGCCAAGGTAATGCGTGTGGGGAATATAAGGTGTTATAATTTGAACGTGTTAACTTTGTAAGGTAATTTTTGATATTAATTTTTAAAATTTGATACTTTATTTTTTCCTCTTTTATATGGGCAACAAGAAGGTTTAAAGATTTAACTACTATTTGTTATTAAATTTAATGTTGCATTATTTTTTAAATTGATTGCAACGTCAATAACTTCCGGCAGTACCAAATCTGCAAGGACAAATAGAAAATAATAATTATAATATGTAATCCAACGTTAGGATATTATTTTTGCGACACATATTAATTGACAGCAAATGAGCTATATTTGACATTTTAAAGGTTTTACACAATAACCAATCACCCTACATATCTTTAATTTTTAATTACTTTGCGTTTCAAAGCAAGGAAAACCTCTGCATTTTTACCAGCACAATATTAAACCTGTGTATCGTAAAATCAATCATTTATTGCCCAAGTTTATTATCGACGTGCTATAGTTCGGGACTGGTTCATTAAAACGCAGAGCAATCCTCGTCAAAATCGCACTAAACACAGGTTTAATGACGCGCACAATTCCTTTCGTTAGGTAAAAGTCGCCAATTAAAACTAAACTCAATTGATACGTGCTCTGTAGATATATATTTTTTCGAAGTATAAGTTTAAGGGTACATATAAATACATTTAAATTGAACTAACCTAACACTAAAAGGCTATAAAATCATAATATTGTGAGATTCTTCCTAGGGCCGGTAGGTCTTGGAGGTAATAACAACACGAAATCTGAAGTAGAAATGTGTATATTCAGGCTATATTCGTTTGGTGCTGAACACAGCCGTTCTGGTTTGTACAGCTACTTCGGATTTACGACTCGCGGATCCGAAAGTTGCGTGATAATAAGTAAAAAAATCTACGTCAGATGCGCGGCCTTATTGCATTAACTTATTGTTTTTGAAGACAGGTGTGATCCTTTGAAGATATTTTAGCTGAATCGATATCGGAGTTTGGAGAGGATCGGTCACTGCGTCGTGCACAAACACGAGGGTGGCGCTTTTTAAAACTGATTCGATTTTGTTTCGTGTATATTCATTCGAGCATTTACAGCGATTATTTATACAGATTTAAACTACGAAAACAGTGGTAAACCTATAAAAATCGTCAGGCAATCACAAGTCGAGATGTATTGTGGCACGCTCTCTTTCGCCCGATGTATATAAAAGATTATATTTCTTTTGAATTCTCTTTTTTGATACGTCACTGACGATGATGTAATGTAGCTTCTACAATATTTAATGTTACTAGGAAGAGGTCCAGAGATGTATAGACATACGAAAGTAACAGAAATAATCCTTCGGATGAAGGTCGGTGTGTATCGCAGAGGGCGCCCCAAATCCGTTATTCTAGATAGAAACGTTGCAAGGAGTTTCATCCGCCACTTCTTCTCCCAGTGCTAATGCTTTCCCAAGTAGTAGTAATGTCAGCCAGGTAATACCAACCGATCAAGGTAAGGTTCGACTTCCTGGGGCCCCTAGCGGAGGTCTCCCAGTGGGTGACCTTGAAGCTAGTCAATTCATGGAGCGTCTATCTAAGCGATTCAAGACGTTGAACATTTGAATACGTTGTTATTCTGTTAGTTTAATATAAAAATGTTCTTCGAAACTATTGTTATTTCTAAAATTACGTCCGTAATATTTATAAAGCTGACATCGTACATTCTTAAGCACATCTGGTGTTGTTTTCTCGATGTACATACGTATATATAAATTGTTAACGATTATTTTTTTTCATAAATTTTATATCTATTTAGTTGTGCTTTGACGTACATGTTATAGTTTCATAAAGAAAATAAACGTAAATGTTTATATTGTAAAAATGCTTGATATTTTTTATTAATGAAGTTCGAGAAAATTATTAAATTTCATACTATATTATTAAGTAATGCTATAAATAACTTAGTTTAATACTGTGTAGGTAGTTGAAGACATAAAGTTGAAGTAATAAATAACGGTTTAGAAAGTAGAATGTAAGGAGTTCGAAAACAAATTGCACTGCCTTGATCCGTTGCCTGCATCCATTGTTTGGTGGAAATCAATCACGGCGATAGCGGGTCCGCGGCTCGGGTAATTACCGTAAGCATTTTATAAGGAAGCTAACGAGGGAACAATCCGTCCGGTGCCGTGTGGGTCCGTTACTTAGATGCACGCTTCGCCCGATACCCGGCGACGATTTAATTAAGGTATTGTACGCTAGCCATTAACGTACGGTTCCTATTTCCCTTAAGGAGTCGGCTCTGTGCTCTCCGAATGATTTTACAATGCGTTTTATGATCCATCGCGTACATTGTATCGATTAATCGGTAAGGGAACTTGATACTTTATGTCAGGTCGGTTGTTCTGTAAGGATTAAGTATAGTAATTCATTACCTGAGGATCTCGTGCGTATTTTAATACCTCTTGACGTACTAGTTCAATGTCATTTAGAAGATTATAAGTTTGTAAAAATCTTTTATACAGGATGATTGGTTACATGCTTATTTGCAATCAATTAATGTATGGTACGCCCTATTGAAAAATCAATAGTATCAAAAATAATAAATAAAGTAATGATAATATAATAAGAAAAAGCGTTACCAAAAATCGAATTACTATATATTAAAATTAATTTTAGTCTATTATCTGTGCCTGCAGATTTTGAACTGCTAGAAATTTCTGGCCTGTCGAATTTCAACAGAAAAAATTATTTGATCATAAATATTTCAGAGTGATCTATTTATACAAGATATTATTGGAAATGAAATTTACTACTTTCAAAGCTTTTATACCTATAACCAAACACATAAACATATATTATACATAAACCTATCGGCACTCAATTTTGATCTAATCTTTAACTATATAAAATATTCTAAAAAAACATTTACACTCGTCCATAATAAATCCCACAATATCCTGTCCCTTTTTTTGAGATAATTAAATTAAAATATGTTTTATTCGATACACAAAACTATAAACGGAAAAAACAACACTTACATTATAACCTATCATCCCCTGTATGTCACGCAGTTGGTGCCAAGAAATACAATGATGTTAAGTATAATATGTAATATGTAATGTATAATATGTAAGTATAATGTACACCACATTAGATCAATAAATAATAAATAACATAATGAAAATGTAGTAAGAAGAATCGTTTTAAAAATTAAGATTACTAAAATAAAATCTAAAAATATTTTGTTAAACATCAATGCCGTTAGTGAAGGTAGTATCGTAAATTTTGAAGCGATCTTCGCTTTAACAGACGGTACTGGATAAGGCATTATGCGCCATTATTATGCAGCTCTAAGGTTTCGGGTACATGGGCCCTCGTCAATTAAGGTATCGCCGGGGCCCATCTTCTATCCATTCAGGTACATTGAGGCCCGTCTAGTCTAGCTTAGACTTAAACAGCACAATGCTGGCGAATAATGAGACAGCCGGCGGACATTGCATATGCTTAAATGGATTTAACTTGATAAGATATACCTAATTGTTGGTCTTTAGACTTTGTCTAATGGTTTTGAATATTCTACTCATAGAAATACCTTCGGGAATTCTCGACAACAAAATCGATATTTGTTAATGTTTACAAAAGCAAGCTATCTTACCTAATCTTTATAATAATAGTTGTTTCGTATATGCGTCGTCGTTTCAACCCAAAGATTATATGCATATTGCAAGGCATAGGTCTCCCTTAAAGATATCTGAAAGGGGATATGACATAATAGCCACACTTGGTAGGCAGGTTAGCGATCGTACTGTGGTATTATGGTTCGCAGAGGATGCTGCTGTCCATCATGTCATGTCATGTCATCATGTCCGGAAACTTTCTTGTGAGCAATTGGCAATTGTTTATAATTAATGCACAAATTGTGACTTATATAAGATCGTATACCGGGAATCGAACTTCCTACTTGCGATCGCAACTTTACCATTGTTTCGTATGTGAATATACCGATATATTATCATTCACGTTCTCAAATGGTGGCGTTATGTAAAGATTTGCGAGTTATTTCTTTTTTGTAATATAAAATTTCGACGGAATACTTCGCATATTACTTTGATCTGTATAATTTAGGTGTCTTTGTAAATAATATGGAGTTGTTAAACTCCTTCATGTAGTGTGGGATTTTCGAAATTTATTACTGTGATTTACTTTTGGCTGCCATTAGCTTGCGACGCCCCACTTCTATGTTCAAAATACGCACCAGTGTGCAGTTCTGATCTAGTAACAAACTATGAAAAAGAAACTCCTAATGCCATTAATTATCGTAATTACAACTAAGGTACAAAAAATTAATGCTTCAAAAGTGTTTTCCCTAATAAACTAACGTTTCGACTTTAGGTGAATATTCATACTATATAAGAACATTCATAATATATAAGTGTACTGTAGCGACGCCTTTTCTGTCAACAAAGTATTCTTTCTGGGGTCGACATAGTCAAGATCACGGGACCCCAAGACCGATCATGGTTGTGATCTTTGAGGGTAGCTTATGCCTTGAAGTGGACATCTATCGGGTGACTTGACGATGATGTATTTCAAAGATGCCAATGTATAGTTAACAACGAAAAGTTTTAAATTGCCAATTATCATTTTTTGGTACAGGAGCTTTGATTCCAATGATTTTCAGTACAGTATATTGTTAGCAATTTTTTGAGCAAAGATAAAGACGCGATGTTAAGGCAAGTACAATTAGCCAGATGGATTATTTTGACCTGCTCTCACAAATTCTGCTTACTGTGAGGAAATTGACCACTGAACTACGAACATTAGAATTTATATTATTGTCATGTTCTATGTGTGTGCAGGTTGCGTGTGTTTGTTCCACCGTTGAAAACCCACCGGTCGCAGGCATGCGACGTAGAAAGTGAATTATCGTCTAGGCAGGCAGTCTGTAAGTTATTTTATCATTACTTATACTTTATAAGCTATTCTCAATACAAATTTACGCCAATGATTATTAACTATCAATTAATATAGGTGTTAATATTAAAAACATTATCGTTGTCAAACAAAAATTTATATAGTTTATGGTTGCTCATTTGCTGTCAAATAATATTACCTTGAATAAGTTCTCGCTGTTTTTTGAAAGATGGCGTTGCGGCACTCTGTGCCTGGAATTTCGTACGGTAACAAATCACCAAAGTAGTGCTATATGTAACCTCAAATTATAGTAGAATAGAGTTTACCACAGTGTCAACTACATATTTAACAAAAAAAAAAAAAAAAAAAAACAAAAAAACAGCGAGAACTTATTCAAGGTCCTAATATATGATGCACGGTACACCATATCCAAAAATAAAGCTTCAGAAATAATAAATAACGCTGACCCGACATGAAATATTTATGATGTAAATAGCTTATTTTTGGCGACTACAGTTCATAGTATAACACTGGGAGTTACATTGTAATATTTTGATTTGAAGAGTGTAAATAGAACTATTGTCATAATAGGTAAAATGTTGAAATCTTTGGAGTGTCGTCGTTGTTTTAGCTGACAGACGCCCACTGCAAGGCACAGGTCTTCCCAAAAGATATCTAGGGGGGATGTACCACATTCGCCACGTTTCGAAGGTAGATTGGCGATCGCAGTGTGGTATTATATAGTACGCATAGGACACTACAATAAATAGTCTATCTTTCGGAAACTTATTTGCGTGCAATTCTATATAATTTATGCACAAAATGTGAATTACATAAGATTGCATCCAGGAAAACAAACCTGCAACATACGATCGCAAGTCTCGCTTTACCGCTGGGATACCACTGCTCTGCAAAGTGTATATAACTCACGTTGTTTTGACAAAGACTATAGATGTATGAAATCGTCCTCAGATGCTGCAATTATTCATTAATTATTATCTACGTAGGAGAATTTATACAGATCAGGCTCTTTTGGGACCTTATGAAAGTCGCCAGAAGTAATCGCTGTTATAGGCACTACAATCAATAGTTTCTCTATAATGTCACTCTTTGATGAGATTTGCAAATTTGCCTTGATTTGAGAAGAGCATACAACAAACTCGGACGGCTCTAACCACTTTCAAAATATACTTCATATATTACTTCGAGAAATTAACATTAAAGCTTCATCATTTTAAAAATCTTTAGATTATGAAAAGTTTTTTTTACACGTTTTTGTTCAATATAGTTTTTAAATATGATTCACATATATTGCATAATATCATCCGTTGCTTACAAAAGAGTTACTTTTTAACGCGTAATAACCTTATGTTTAATTTTAATTCTATGTTTAAATAGTTTTTTTTTCTTACATTTATTATTGTGCTTACGTATAATACACAAAGGAGTTACGTGCAAAGATCTGTTTACCGTAGTTTGATGGAGGTGTTTATGTAATATTAAATCTTGTCGTGGGGTGAAGTTTGTTACCTTTTCCCCGGACCCTTGGCCCGGTCAACGTTAATCCCGGCCGTCCGGTCATTTTGTCTATTCCGTTGTAAATCTAAGAAAGTGCACGGTCGTGAGGAAGGTTTGGTCGTCGTTTCTCGCGCGATGTTCTCACGAGTCGACGCTTGTTTGTGTTCGGTTCATGTTGGACAACAGGGATTCGGTCCGTACAAAATGACACAACTGATTTATCGAACTTTTGCCCGATACAAGCGATAACTTACGTAGTTTTAGATATTTTTTTATTACTTCAACTTGTATATCTATCTATATTTAATACTTTATTTTCGTAAATAAACGTTATTTATTATAGAGGCCTGAAATTAAAACACCGCTTCATAAAAAGTATCAAAACTTTTATGTAGTTTTAGATTTTAATAATTTTATACCGTAATATTTCAAAATACATTTCCTGTTTTTTTACGCAGTGCATACTGTATCTCCTTACATTTAAGATACACATAAAGAAAGCATTAATTAAGCAGAATTACTCTGAAAATTGCTTCATTTATTTATTTTCGCTGTTAGATTGCGAAAGGTTAGTAATTTATGATAATACGATATCTGTGTAGGCAACTAGTTTTAATATAAATTTAAAATGGTACTGAACAAAGTAAGTAGTAGTAGTCCAGCTGTAAAAGACTGAGGTTTATGATCGTAGATCGTGGGTTCGATTCCCGGGACACAGTAAATATTGGATCGCAATTGCTTATGAACAAGTTTCGAAAGGATGGGTAGCAATGTCTTCTGCGTACCATAATACTATACTGCGTTCACCAACCTGCCTGCAAGCGTGCTGAATATGGTGTATTCCCCCATTGATATCTTTGGGGGCGGCCTAAGTCTTGTAGTGGGCATCTATGGGCTGAAACGACAATTAGGCAATTGATAACATTATTCATAACAATCACAACTAGTCTCGATGTGACCTTAATAATAGGCACGCCACGTATGAATATTTTAAGCTGTTTCGTAGCTAATGTCGCTCCAATTGAAAGGTTTTTATAACAGTTTTTTTGTGATTATATTTACATAACGCCACACTCAATAGATTAAAGTTTCCGTAATTATAAACGATATATTGAAGTATAATGTAATGATTTGGGTAGTCCAAACATTTAAAGTGTGCTTTAGCAAATCAGAAAGTGTCACAGATGTGCGAGTAAAGCCTTGTATCAATTACTCAATATCGATGCGGCGACATTTAATAAGGCTCCGGTTCTCACGACGGTGTACGTACAGAGCTGGCCACGCCTCGACAAGCTCCAACGTGTCCGTATGTCAGACTGTCGACGGATAGCCCATTGTGAGGGTCCGCTGTTGCAATATCTTCGCTAATCGCAATCCCGTTGAATAAACATCGACGCCCGACGAGAGATCGATTTCTTGCAGCTTGTAACATAATGCTGTCGACGTTCTCCGAACTTGAGTTTATTTGTTTGATCTGGACATCAGTGTCAATGTTGAAACATCAAAGAGCAACATTAAGCGGAACTTCTAGAATAAAAACTTTGTTTTTCTTATTAAAGTAAATATTCAATTATTACGATTATAATAAAAAAATAATTTTGTATTGTGAATTGTAGTAAAAATTATGTCGATTGTTGTATCAAAATTTTCAAAGACATTTTAGCAAAAGGCGAGTCTGTTTTAAGCAAATCAATTGCGTTGTTAAATTTTGATTTGTCGTGTCAACCCAAGGATGCCAACTGCAAGACGTGGACCTTCCCCAAAGATATCTATGGGGGAATATACCATAATCACCACGCTGGGTTCCCGATCGGTATTATGGTTCGCCGAGGACGCTGGTACCCATTCTCTGGAAACTTGCTTGTGAGCAGTGGTAATCTTATATAACTAATGCACAAAGTGTGAATTATATTAAATTCAATTCAATCTCGAATATTTTTAAAGCAAGTATTTAAATGCGCTTTTGAATCGTCGATTATTTTAATATTATTAGTATGCTACCATCGGTTGGGAACGCTGGTTTGTTTAAATGAAATTAAACAATTTATCGTGTGTACATATATAGGTGGTATAATATATATCAATCATGTCGCTCGCTGCACCCGGGTAAAGGGAAATAAACTAAATAACGCCCACGTACCGGTAAAGGATCGGCCAAGTAATGCATAAATTAAACAAATGAGGAAAATAGTAAAATAAAAGGGAAAATAGTAGTATTAAGAAAATTGTCAAAGCAAAAAAAGAAATATTAAAAATAATAAAAGAAAATATGTAAAAATTGTAATAAGTAGACATGTAATATAAATATAATAATTGTTATAATAAGTAATTAATCATAAGATTAATAACTAAATAGAAAATTTTAAAAAATCATACCTTAAAAAATAAGACTGCTATTAGGCGGTTCAGATGGCGACATAATAAAAAAATAATATCAATCATGTCAACAAAACACGGTTGACAAATTTTTATCACCCAAAAACCCTTGAATGCTAAATGCCAATAAGATTTGTTTAACAATTTACTTTTAATCTTAGATTTAAAACTAAGAAAATGAAGCTAAAAAATAAAGTTTCACATCTTAGATGTGAAACTTTATTATATTTGCGTATCCATTAAGGATTTCTAAAACTTTTGAAGACAAAATTTAGGCGTTACTAGTTTATTTCAATTTTTCATATTAGATTTTAACCATGGCACGTAATAATATGTTATTAGAAATGTGTAGCGAAGGAACCGTTAGAATACCTATTTATTTATAAATATTTTTCAGGGAATTTTTTATTTTATTGAATCAGGCGTTACCAGGCGTAATTCTGTGTTTGACACTAATCGGTGTAACATAACTTCTAAAGATGCCCCGTGGAGGGGTGAAACACGTGTTGAGTGATTTGGCGGTGGCAGTTGCGTAATTCGCATTGTTTGCCGCATACGCATTTATCAGCGGGCCGGCGGGCGGTGCACTTTGTTGCACGACAACTACTGCATGAGCGGAAGTGGCTAAATATTGGTCCTTTTTACTTAGGGAATTTTTCGATTTAGATAGCTCGTACAGCTCTTTTCTGTAAAATCAGCGCCGTAGTAAAATAAATAAGATCGTATCCCAGTAATCGAAGTCTCAGACGTCAACCTCTGGGTTACCGCTGTTCGCACATATTACAGCATTTGGTATTTGCTAATGCAATAAAGAAGCTCGACTTATAAATCTGAAATTACAAATAGTACCATTAGAACATAAATGTGTTTTATATAACGTCTGGAAACTACGGATTATAACTTCCTGCATGTGTATATTTTAATTGCCCGAGGACTAAGTTCTAATTAAATATCTGTCTTTATGGCCACTGCATAGCAGCACAGTGCAGTTATGTATAATATACGACTTGCCTGAAATCTTTTACTGTACTAGCCTTACCACCGACTTTACTCTGTATTTGTAATACGTGATGATCTTTTCCCTTAAGCCAAGGCGGATTAACACAGATATTTCTTAGTATGTTATTTTTTTTTTGGAATTATATATGAGTAATGTAAGTAATTGAAATAAAGACTGATTGTATTCTAAACGTCAGTTATGTGATTCTAAGTCCTCTTATAGTCTTGAATAAGATTTTTTTATCATCGTTTCGGCACACGTCCACAGCTGGACATCGGTATCCCACAAAGATTTGTATTAATATATTATCAGTACTAAGATTTAGCTCGTGTTAAACATAAGTTTGTTTTCTCTATAAATGAACATTTTTGCGTAAATATCATAAATATCAAAAGAGACGATAGATGCTCACTGCAAGACTTAGGTCTTCCAGCGACTTCTCGGATCGTCCACCTGGTTTTTTTTGGCAATATATATGCCCTTAATTCTTCTTAGTCGTGCTCTTCTCTTAATTCTTCTTAGTCGTTACTCTTGTCAGAGAGATCGTGATCATATCCCGGTTTGTTCTGGTGCCCCTGCTACTCTCGCCATGCGCCGCCATGTAACTCGGTGTTTGGTGAGCATTCATGTATTGAGCTGTTGGTTGATTTTCGTTCTGATAAGATCTCTCCATCTTACTGGAGAGCGTCCATGCTCTTGCCTTCCACTTTACTTTGCATCACCAAAATCTTCAATTGAACCTGGGGATTCGTTTTTACAGTCGACGATAACCTTTCTATTATGTTGCGTTTTTTGTGGATCGATACATTGGTTCGTATATTTATTAATCGATTAATGAATAAAAAAATTCTGAGTTAAAAATATATTAATTGGGCCGTAATTGTCTGTCGTCTTACAGAAAAGGTTCAGTAGTTAAAACGAAACATTAAAAAATAGGTATTGTAAATTTTGATAAACAAACAGAACGTTTTCATAACATCTCGATAGGCGTTTACTAATTATAAAAGCAGTGCTATATCAATAAAATAACGTAAATAACATTCGGACGTTAAATATTTAGTGCTACTGATTAAATTTACTAGAATTCCCTTAACATAGACAATAAATAGCGAACTCTGATGTAATTGTAATTGCTTTCGGAATTGGTTTCTCAATACGTATAATGCAAGTTATTTCAAATTGGCTTTTGATTATATTTTATCTGTACACCTGCTATTTGCTATTTAATATTTTAGCTGTCTAATAGAGACAACAGTTTTTAACCTATATCACAAGTAAGGCCTTTTTTGAATTCATTATCCTGTCTGTCCATTTGTTGACGATGAATTCCTAAAGGCTGTAGATTGGTTTAATTAAAGTTTTATTTTTTATTTGATGTAACTCAATTTTAATGCCTGCCCGGTGTAAGTTGAAGTTAAAATTGACGACTCTTCTTGACCGTAGTATCGAAATCTATCACACCTCCGGGTTGTTATAGCTGTTTACAATTAAAAAACATTCATAAAATTTATTAAATAACTTTGCTATGTATTTAAGAGTTTAAAATTCCCGCGCGCTTTAATAATGTAGCTGTCAGTTTGTAATTTCCTGTATTTCTATCCTTTTCCCACTCAAGCATCTATATGCCGAGTGAACAAGACAAAAAATAAGATATTTACTGTGATATAGCAACATTGACGCAGTAGTTGAAATTGAACCCAAAAAAAAAATTAACCAGCATTCGACCAATAGCCATTTAACAGGTGTGGTTGCTGGCAATTCTGCTGGGAATGCATGGGTTAACTGACAAACAGATTAATTATATTGTCTTCTATACATTTTTATTCAAAATTGCAATTTATCGTAAAACCTAATCACTAGACTTTTTACTAAATCAATGTATTAACTTCTACTATTTAATATAAAATATTCTTATTTTAAATATAAATTTTGTCGTTTCTCTTGTGGGCAACTATGTATAATTTCAGAGAACAGTCGCATATAAGATTTAAATTAGAACTAAAAATGCTGTTAGAGTTAGAAGGATTTATAAGTGACAATAAAGCTTGGTGATGAATTGCTTTGCTACTGTAGAGAAGTTTCGCTAATATACCTTTCGCGTAGAAGTTTGCTATGAATTTTTAGTATACAATTTAATGTATAAAAGTCAATTATGTTAACCCGCTGGAATCGGCGGTAAGACCTGTCATGGTGGCTGTTCCTGTCTACGCATTTCTTTAATGGCCCCGCTATTGGGGTCCACTCAGACCCCTATCTTATTTTTGGGATCGGAACTTTCTTTTTCTTTTAATAATTTTGTCATATAATACTTTTATTTTCGTGCTCTTATTTCGTTCATCTTATGTTCTTTCGTACTTTTCCTTTCTTTTCACATTTCTTCCACCTTTCAATTTTATTCGATCCTTTCATTCCTCACCTCGTTCCACAACTTTATATTTCTTTATTTTTTTTATACATTTCGTTCTATTTACAGTTATTCTGTTTTTATCTTATTTGCTACTTTACTATTTACATTTATTTTTATATTTCAACTTTTGCCTGCAAAATTGAAGGAATGTTGGTCCCTTCTCTTCGTCATTTATTAGCGAGGCTATAGTATCCTTGCAGATCTTCGTGCCTAACCGGATAATTCGGAGTCGACTCGGTGTCCTCCGAGTGCGGGACAGACATTTGCCCCACAGTGGCCGTCTATTAGCTGATATGTAGATAATGAACCATGTGAGTTATGTAGCGGACAGGATTCAATTTATACTGTAAGCTTATATTAAAAATCGCAATTGATAATGTTACCTAATCATCCTTAACTACGAAGGTGTTTCGGCGACCGTGATTATCCGTTGTTAGGCGGACGGGTTCCCTGATCCATCAAATTACAAGCCCCTCTTAATATACCCCGCCCAGCGGTGCAGCCTTTCAATAACCAGCACCGCTGATATGGCGTAATTATAGTACGTGGCCATTCGCTCCGAGCGAATTCGTACTGTAATGCGGTGCAATCCCTGCGCGTCAGGGTTAGCGATCTTCAAAACTATTGTCTATAACAATGTCAAAAACCAATATCGTGTTGACGAAAAAGGCCTTTAAAACATAATTTTTTTTCGAGAATATAATAAATCATTAACAATGTTAGAATACGAAACTAAGTGAGCCTAGCGAATTTGCAAGTAGAAGTGGCAGTGGCCAGTGACTTGACTATGAAATAATTAATTATTTAATAGTAAAAATGAGTTGGATGTAGTTTTAAAACAAAATTCGAAGCATATCTCATTTAAATATTTATTAAATAATCATCCCTAGGCACGGACACTCCTTATACCGTCCTACAACTTTTTTTACACTGTGTTGTCATCTTCAACCAAGAGTTACCATATTCAGAAATATGTTAAACTAAAATATAATATAAACCGCATAATATTAGGTAGAGATGAAAATACTTAGACGAACAGTTATAACCCACATAGCCATGGTGATGGGCATGGTAAAATTGCTGTGGGTAGGCTATAGCGAAAAGAACAGATGGCTGCTGGAGCCTTGAGGTTATGGACTGGAGACTATGGACTTACAAGCGCGATAAGGTAGACAGGTAACCGTGCTAAGGTAGTCGAAAGCTCTGGATGTAGGTAGCTTTTAACCGGAGGTATTGATAGGCTCTAGAAAGAGCGGGCATCCAGCAGTGGACGTTGAAATGATGATGATGAATAATATTTATTTGAGGAAGATTACTAAACACAAACCACGGTTAGTACCATAAAATAGCTTTATTTACGTAGTGTTGCAAACAATGTGTACAGTTTAATATATTATTCTTTGATTTACTAATTATTTGTTTATTTACTTAATAGAGAAAATTTCTCGTTCTAATTTTAAATTGAAAACATTTTTCTTTAATTATCAATTAGTTTATTTTTTTTATTAAATGTTCCTTATAGTTTCAACTGAATTGCCTGCTTTATAAAGGAGTGTACTTCATTATTTCAAGTATGAATTGTCATGTATTAATATCTGTTATAAATTCCTATTTGTTCTTGTATAAATTGTTGTTTAATAGATACTACGTAGTATTGCATTTACTTGTGTTTTTAAGTAATAAATAAATAAAAATAAATATTTATTCGTATTCGTAAAAACATATGCATTACGATTTGTAATAAGTTTTAACAACTTTTTTTTTACTTACTTCGGACTATGTTAGTATTTTAGTCTAGTTATGCTAGTCTAGTTAAGCTATGTAGTATTTATTCGGGCGAGAAGCACCACCCACCATTCGTCAGTTCTCGCTGCCTCACCGGGTAAACAAGTCCGAACCTATCAAATTGGTCGTGTTCATTAGTCGTCGCGAAAATGTTGTTTTTGTTTTTAAATTTGTGAAATCTGAATGCCTTTTGAATATTATATTATTCCTAGTTTATCTGTTATCCTACCTATGGCTTTTTATTAATCAAATAAATTTCGTTATCCACGTCTTTAAAATCATCACTTTAGCTGGATATATATTTATATATATTATGATATGTTTATATACAATTAAATTATGTAGTAGCCATTAGTATATTTATAAAAGGTGTTTTAAGTGATTCTCTTCCTTTTCAATTTCTCTTTTTTTACTTTATTTTAACTAGTGTCACCTTCCTTTATTAATTTATTTCTACACCGCTCAAACGCCTAACTAAGAATGTCTTCGGTATTAAGTTCGCCGTTGTACAAAAATATATAAAAAGTTTTATAAATAAATAAATAAAATAACTGTTAGGCTTAACCGACTTATACTTAAAGCTGTGCATCTTACAAAACATCCCTCGCTTGTAAACAGTACTCGAGCAAGTGCCAACGATTTTTGAGCAGAGGGGAGTATTTTAGCAGCTAAATTACTTGCAACTCTATTAAAATACTATCTTAGTCCAAACTAGGTTTTAGCATCTCATTACAATACAAACCACATAACATCGCAAGGTGTAAAAATGTTACTTTGTCTTTACCGTAGACCAAACAGGTTATAGTTTTGTACAGCGGATAAAAAGTATTTTGTTGTCGGTTTTAGATTTTAACTATTATAAAATAAGGGACATTTAATTATGGAATCCGTTGATCTATGAAGGCCTTGTGAAAATGTTTGAAAGTGTATAATGATATTAGATTATATTTGAGATAGCTAAATATGAAGTTATGTTTAATATATAGCAATAGAATAAGAAATTTTAAATTGATCGCCAGTGATTATTATTGTTTACAGGATGATTTTAAATAGGTATTAAAGCTTTTGGGTAAACGTGTAGCTCATTTCCTATAAATTAATGAATGATACACCCCATTTAAACACCAATGGTTTCATAAATAATTGGTATCGTAATGATAAAACAGTAAGGAGAAGCGTTTACAAAATTTGGACTATTACATATTAAAATTAAGTGTTGTTTACTGAATGTCCCTGCATGCCTGTCGATTTGTAATAGAAAAAATAATTAATGTTACATATTTTTGTGACTTACCACCTTATACAAGACCTTTGTAATAAGATGTCAAAGTTTTAAAACTTTTTGCTGACGCATCAGCTATACAGTACACTTACCAATCACCCTGTATATGGATTAACTACGTATTATCGAAGAAATAAAATTAAAAGAAGAATTTAAATTGGACAACCAATTTGAAGCATTATTGTAAGAAATAATTGGGGAAATTTTGTACAATATATTAATAAAATTTCTCTAGCAGCCCTGACAGCGGGATTGTAAGAATTCTGCTTACAATCTGTACAAGGCAATTGGGTTACATCATTTTATTTGAGTTACATTGCTCGCGGTGTACTATTTCAATACACTTTGTATTACATTGATACTTTTGTATTAGGGACACGTTTTTACATTATAGTGGGAACGGTTAGTTTTAACTCTACTATTTTTTAGTTTATAGTCTTCAACAAAACTATTTGATTTGAATTAAATAACGTTTATTATAAATGTATGTATTTTGAAAAAAGAATTAAAATGATTAGAGGTAATTTTTTTATTAAAATTATCATAATAATGCAGGTCGGAAGCGTCCAGAGTTTTCCAAAGACTTTAACAAGATTACCTGTCTCCCTTGTCGATGAGTGTCCTACGCTATGACGGCCGGTCTGTAGTCTTTACTCCAGAATTTTAAGACCAAGGTAATCTCTGTTCTGCGCGTGACCTGCTACTGCCACTTTAACTTGCATCAAACTCTACAGAAGGTTTCCTATACCACTGCTTTTTATACATTAACTAGGAGATACGTAAAAGAAACCAGTTCTTTAACCGACAGTTGTGGGGGCTGAAAGGTTCTTGAGTGGCGACGTGAGTTGGCGGCCCACCAGGTTGACCGACGACACAGTTAAGGTAAGTAGAAGCCACTGGATACGGGCAGCGACCGGTCGTCGTTATGATCTTTGGAGATTGTCTACGCCTTGCAGTAGGCATCCATTTACTTAATTATGTTTTTTTTTTTATCTTGACAAGCAATAAACAGAGCCATCTAAAATTAAAAAAAAAGAATGATGTTTTTAAACGTTACATATTATAGTATACTAGCTGATCCCGCAAAGCTGTTATGCCATGAATGTTATTTCTAGGAAACATTAAAAACGAATAAAAAATAAGGGTTGATCGTAGAGCGATGAAAATTTAGGGTTGTATGTATTTTTATATGCTGTATCATCAAAAATAAAAACAAAAAATTTTGACTAAAGAATAAAAAAATATTCGGGGGGACCGCCCTTAACATTTAGGGGGATGAAAAATAGATGATGTCCGATTCTCCATCCTGGCCGATATTCACCGAAATCGGCCGAAATCAGTCGAGCCGTTTCGGAGGAGTTGAATTACGCACACCGTGATACGAGAATTATATATAGGTAAAACTACACTTTCCGTTCGGTCGACTTGTTTACGATTTATAATCAGCGTATAACGAAATTTATTTTTCTAACAAAAGACTAATATGGTAAACAAAGATTAACATAACACGGTTAAAAGCAACGCTAACATAAAAAGAGAACAAAACAACAGACGTACTTCCTTAATGGCGGTCGTCAACATGAAATCGGTAAAAAGTTGCATTTTAATGATCTCCACATTAACATACAAAGTTGCGTTTGACAATTTCCATGTTCATGTTATATATGTAAATCTATGCGATATCCTCATATTGACTACTAAAATAACTAGTTGTGGAAGGAAACTCGACTTATAACCGCCTTCCAATATCGGTCGACGGCCTGTATGTATTTAATTATGCATAATTCATTATTCCGAAGGCCTGAACGGTTTCTAGGTATAAAATAATTGCCACACGCATTCAATGTATTTACATCTCTTAATGAAATGTCGTATGTACAGTGATGAATGCTATTTCGATTTCCGAACGTGAAGTCATTTAATCAATAAAGATTTTCAATTACCTTTTCAGGTTGACAGTGTATCGAATGTACTAGTTTTGCATGTGCGAATATCCGAACGTAATGACATTTGGATACTGGTACATTATAAATGTCATCATTTTATGTTACAAACTATAATAATTCCCTATTTAATTTTCATTATAAAATCATACTTATAAAATGTGTATATAACTTGTCTTCTAATAAATAAGATCGTTTAAAATAGATAGTGTTTTAAGAATAATTTTACTTTGTGATGTTTACAAAAATTTAAATTTAAAAACACATTCTCAATCACTAAAATTGATACGAATATTTTATGCGCTATTAGTCGAAGATTATTGGATACTGATAACGATATAAACAAGTTTACATGCACCTGTCGTTTTAACAGTGTGGATGAATTATTTTGCTCTTATGTTAATTTTTCCTATTTACCGACGAGGCCTGTTTTTAATCTGTGACTTAGTATGTTCCTGTTTTATCTGGGAATTTTCGGATAACCGTAGAGAGTCATCGGACATCGGAAATCCAGAAATAAAATGATTGACATAGCGTAGTAGACAATTCCTAAGCTTTAGTTAAAAAATTGTTCACACTATTATACGATATATTTACAATTTTGTATTATTAACTTTTTAAATTTGCCACAAGATTAGTGCCGTTATATGGGAGTGTATATATTATGTTTGACGTATAAAATAGTGTTTTTATTTTATGTTACATTATTTTATTTTCCCTAATACAGTAGTGGAGTAATTCCTTATCAAGCTACAGCTTGGGATATGACAAATGAATGTTTTCGAAACTTGAATTACTATAAATTATTACATGAAAAATTCTTCACATTTTAACTCGATTTTTGTACAAATTTTTGTTTAAAGAGCTCAAATTTACTTTTAAATTATTAAGAGACTCCGTCGGAGTGTAAGGTATTATGTTTGTCCGATGGAAATAGTGTTTTTATTATATCATTATGTAAGTTTTGTTTTCTTTGTGGTTGTTTTGTTTGAACTTCTCGTCATACTAAAGTCACAGCACACGTCAAGTCATAGCTTCTCCGTGTATATATTCGCCCGCGGCTAGTAAGACACGGGTGCCTGTGAATGTTCCAACATTTGCGCCACAAATTGCCATCGTGAGTTCCGCTTGCACTATAAAGCAGGCGCGAATGCGACGGTTATTATACAACAATATGCTGAACGACTTTGTTCTATACGGAATATATTTTCAACCATCTTTGTACGTTGTTGATCAGTAAATATATTTTAATATAAAATACTGGCGGTATTGCTAAGTTCTACTGTCAATAGCAAGCAACAAGCTCTCAAATATTTTGTCTAGTCCATCGTTTCAAACTTAATTTTTTTTAAATAACGTTATATGACATATCTTTTTTTAATTTTCCATTTGCGTTCTTTACCAGTGAACCTAAGGCGGGGAAGAGATAGGCAGATATGTAAATGTTATACACCTATACCTGGCTTTGCTTCGTTTCGTTTTTTCGTAGTTGCGTCGCTGCTTAATTAGTACTAATTTTCACTGTGCGTCGATAGATATTCAGAGTTGCGTTTTTTGGGTTCGGTTCTTAATTTTTTTTAATTCCTTTTTTTCTGCCCAATTGCAATTTGCTAACCAAGAAGATGATAGTGACCGTTCAATAGAAATCTGCAAAGATCATTTACCCTCCAAACAAATTTCCAAAGCGATCTGTTTGATTCACGAACCTATGGAGATTTAAAAAAAAATGATCCTGACAGCGAAAGCAGTTTTAAAATGTTCCAGGCGGTAGCTAAGAATATCAAGTGCTACAAGAAAATTTATTTTACGTTGAAAAAAGAAAGCTGTTCAGCAAATATAGACGATAATTTTTGTGATAGAAAGCCGACTTACAACAGCCACTATGGAATCATCAGACAGTGATTAATTTTCATTTTTGTTTTTCATAAATTAATTGAATAGTCTATTTTGTTTATTTGAATACGATTTTGTGTTTTTTTTTAATTTTATTTTGTTTAATTTTCTTTTTAAAATGTAATATTTTCGTAACCCCTATAAATTTCGATCTTTACATGATTTGTTATGGAAAATCTTAATTAATTTTGCGTCGTGTTTTTTTTGGAACGTAATTGCGACGTAAAGTGAAATATTTATGTAAAAGAAATATTTAATTACGTATTTACTGTATGCTATACATTATAAATACTATACTTATTATCTAATTAGTATTACACACGCAATTAAACATAATATAATATAAATTATTAACACGTACAACATATGTATAATTCGCAGCCAGGAGATTCGCAGAAAGAAGTTATGATGATTATTCTGTTAAAAAATCGCGAATCTTCTTTTTAAAGACGTGACGGTTATCAATTTGTTTGTTTATTAAACGGTTTTATTTAGTTCGACCCGTACGGAATTTGTTTATTTGGGTCAAAATTAGAAATTGAAATTTAAGCACCTTCCTGTTGTCAGATTGATCTGAAATTTGGTACACACATTTATATAATAAAATCAATAACATTATAAATCTAAGATGGCCGCTGATCAAAAATGGCGGATTACATATTTTTCCTTAACCCCCTTAATATGGGTATCAAATGAAAGGGCTACACTAGTAAAACACGACGATTATTTCAAAATTTAAAATTCAAGATGGACGCCGTTCCAATATGGCGGACTAGGTACATATTTTTCCACAACCACCACAATATGGGTATCAAAAAACCGTTTAACTTAAAAGTTTTTTAAATGTATTTATTTTATTCGTTCTTTTGAAGTTTGTATGTTATTAGGCAACATGGATAGGTTCATCATATGAGCTGATAGATGCCCACTGCAGGGCAAAGGCTTTCCTTAAAGATAACTATGATGATCAGTCTGGAGCTGCTTGCATTCAGTGACCTTTACTATGTCATTGGTGCCCCTAGTGGAGGGCGTATCGACGCCGCGTCTACTGGATCGTGAACACCATTCCAGAACCTTTGGTTGAAAACTATTATTATTTCATAATAGACTCTGTCAAGTTAATATCTTTTAATTAGGATAAAAACTAATATTTTGGGAATAGAGTAGAGAGATGAAAGGCTATCGGTAAAAAGATGACAGGGAGGCCAAAGGAGTGGAATATTTTATGACAGATGAAAGGAAAGAAAAACTAAGAAAGATACTGTTTGGGAAGAAAGAGTCAATGTACCCAAAAATGTTAAGTTCCTGTCTCAAACGACCGTTGGTTGCATAAGTAATGTGACAGTCATACTGTAAATTCTGACGAGCATTTTTTCTAGCAACGTCGGTGACCTCGGATCTTCTGCGGATTAGATAGGATATTATTCTTTAAAGCAGAGTTCCCCAAACTTTTTTGTGTCGCAGACCCCTTGCCATGTTTTTCCGTGTTGGGTAGACCCCCTACTTACCTGATATTGATTTCCTGTAAATTTCTAACTGTAGTGAAGTTTAGTGTTAAAAACTTAAAGTAAAACACCTCTTAATTTATATATTTATTAATTGAATTTAAATTAAAACTACTCGAAATAAAATTTTGTATCTGTTATGTAAAATATGCGTAACATATTAATAATTTTTTACTTCATAGGTACTTTTATAAATAATGTAAATGTTTTGATACTATAAGATAGTATGATGTAAGTAAATAGGTTCTATCAGTGTATGTGTTGAGATCCACTATCGTGGACCCCTATTTTTATTTCATGGACCCCCAAATTTTTTTCGCTGACGTAGACCCCTTGCTGGTTGTAGACCCATACATAGACCCCTAGGGGTCGACATAGACCACTTTAGGCATCATTGCTTAAAAGCTATGTTTAAAGATGTCGCTGGTTTGTTTTATGGGTCAGTTAGATATCGAAGATAGTATTTAATTTAACAATACAACTGCATAATGATACATGCAAGTTTCTATGACGGGCCAATGCCGTATTGGCGTTTCAGTTAGTGGAGATAATTCGGTCATTTCTCAAATTGTCCAGATTACACCCGTAGGTGGAAACGGTATCAACGCGTGACTTTGCCTTCGGCTGGCACAATATTAATACGCGGCTACGTCCCGGTTCGCGACTCGGGCAACTCGTGTAGAGACCAAGTTTTTGCATGATGAATATAAATGTAATAATATTGATAATTTTTATTTCCTTAACATCTGAAATTACATTAAAGCTATCACAAAGTTAACATTATACTAGGTACAGCCTGTCTTTAAGTGTGAATTATGTTTGAAACTACACGGCGTTCAGCGTTAATTTAACACGGTATTGTAGCAATGAGGCTCTAAATAGAACAAATATACCAGTTCTTCTTTGAGAGTTTTTTAATAACGTTATTTTAGTCCATATACGCCCTCTGCAAGTCAAAGGCCTCCCCTAATCATGTCTGTGGAGATATACGATAATCGCCACGCTTTGTAGGCGGATTGGCGATCCGAGTGTGATATTTCGCTAGGGACGCTATAGCCCATGTTCTAGAAACTTGTCTGTGAGCAGTGGCAATCCCATGTAATGAATGAACAAAGTGTGAATATCTCGGAATTCAAACCCGTGGTCTACGATCGCAAAGCTCAGTCCTCTACCGCTGGGATACTACACATGCTTAAAGAAGTAATAGTTTTTGTGAATATCTTAAATTTTGTTAAATATTATATATGTAGATTAAATAAAAAAAAAATCAAATAAAAATTGAAGCATTGAGCTAATTTTGATCAGACCTGAGGCATTAACATAGCAAATACACCCTTAGATGCTTGGTGTTTAAATTCACGAATGGAAAGAGCTTCTATGTGACTTCCAGAAATTTCTTAAAAATGCTTTCTAATGCTTAAGATTGTCTTCTCTTTCGTGTAAGGAACCAGTTTAAAAAAAAATGACGGTTAAAACATCCTTTCGCGCTCTTTCCAAGCCAAAAAAGTGGGATGTGGGTGCTTCGCCACATCTCATTACGGATTACGAGAGAATAAGTTGCAAAAGTTTAGCGCGAGATATATAACGAAGAATTCTTGGAGGAGCAACGACGAATATAGCAAGATGCGTTTTGTATGAATGCATATGGATGTAAGAAGTTTTCTTAAAGTAATTATCTGAGAAAGTTTGAAAGTCTAGACTACGATGGTCCAATCACTTTTGACATTACAAGTCTGTTATTGCAACTAGTTTAAAAATAGATATGCAGAATGTATTGTTAATAATTTTTAACGTGAAAATCTAAGTCATATGTAGCTCGTTAAAAGCATTAAAAAGGTAGTAATACATATTGAAATGCAAGATTTTACACGGACAGATTTATCCTTGCCCCTGGTACGAATAACTTCCCATTATCGTTCCCGGCTACCGGCGTATTGCGCTACTGGGTATCTTATTACCGCCATATCTCAAGTAATATCAATGCTATTTATTAGATTGACTCGTGAGAGGATCGTGCTGCGGTGTCGTATCGAATAAAATAAATAAGAAGAATGCATTGCGGGCTAATAAAGTAACGGATTCCCCTGCTACCGGGTTTAAGAGTAAGGGGCCGCGTAATGAATCGTGACTGATGATTTTGTACGTGCACCGGTGAGATTGCTTAATATTTTAAGTTGAAAATAGTACAAGCAATTAAAGCGTTTATATTTTTTTAATTTTATAATTATGCGCAATATTTTTGAACTATTTTTACGTAAGTTAAGTAAAACTATAGTTTATATCATTTCAGCCGTAAAATGTCCATTAATGGACATAGCTCTCTCAAACAGATTTGCGATAGGACTAGTTGGTATTCTGCATTCTACGACATCCTACGCTGCACTAGCCATTCTGTGGTCCATATTAGAAATAAAAGCCCTAGCTATCTTTTCTTGGTGCTATGTGGGTTGCCGATAAAAATTATATAACTTATGAGTAGCCTTTAAAATATAACACTAAATATAGCACTTTAAAAAGGGATAATATATTTAGTTACTATTTAGTTCAGTCTATTATTCTTCTTCTATTCTTCTACTCTTCTTCTATTCTTTTTCTGCTCTTCTTCTACTCTTCTTCTATTCTGCCGATAAACGCCCACAGCTAGATTAAACTCTTTCCCTAAGATCGCCACGATGATTGATTTTGCGTTTATCGTTCCCGTGACCTTTAATATCATCGGCCCATCATTACGTAATGCTAGAAATTAGTGACATGTCCAGTGAGTAGTGAGTAGTGACAATAAAAATAGATTAATTAAAAAAAGACATTATATTTCAACGATTTACAGCGTCTGAACTATTGAAAGCGAAACACAGCACGAATTCAATTATTCAACATCGGAGCTTTTAATAGAACTCTTATTGATTGTCAACTTATTATTTTCCGCACTTGTCGAACTAAGCGAAATTCTTTTCAAAATTAATGACGTGTACGTACTCGGGTCATAAAAATTCTTTCATAAAATGCAGTACATTATAAATAAAGTTATCGCTATGTCTCTTATTGCTTATGTTACTAACTTTGTTTTATTTTAAATATGTTTTCGTCTATTTGAAATATCGCGTTATACATACATAAAAAGTCTAAACAAATCAAATTAACTATAGGTCTAGTTTTTTTTATTCTGGAGCTTGGGCGAGAAAGCGTACCTATGTATGAGGCCAGTAATTTCAATTCAATTTGAATTGATTGTATAATATTAATGAAAAAAGATGCGATATTGTACCATGTTGTAACCTATATCTTAAGTGTTTGTACCTGCATAAGTAATATAGTGATTACACCGATATATTAGTTGTAAATTTAATATAATTTGTGACAAACTGTTATCACAAAATGTTACAGAAATCACAAAATCTTCTCGATACTCTACCAGATTATATGCTTCTAGTAACATTTCTATTCCCAACCGTGGGCGGTGGAGAAAAATACAGAGGCAAAGACATAGGACTGCTCCAAAAATTGATGAGTGGATATAACATAATCGCGTTTTCATGGGGGTTGGCAACTGCAGTGTCGTATTATGGCACACATAAGATGCTGCTGCCATCCTCTGGAAACTTGTATGTAAGCAGTGGAAACGCTATATAATTAATACATTAAGTATGAATTATGGAAAATCGTATCTCGGGTATCAAACCCGCGACAAACGATCGCAAGTCACAGTCCTCTACCGCTAAGCTACCACAGCTCGTTACTAATAATAAACAAATGTTATTTTACTCAGTTTATTGTGTTGTGCATTAGATAAGTCATATGAACAGTTGATAACATCTCCAGATATATTGGTACGGTATAAAGATTGTATTTGTTCCACTAAACGCTGAAAACGCTAAAGCTATTAACGATGCGCTAATAATAGTTAAACTATTTGTAAACGTCGATGAAGGTGGTATGCAAGAGGCGCCTATAACCGTTTTAATGGACCCGTAACGACACGCTCAAGTTATTTGCATGCAGATTACTTCGGTAATAACTTCCTATAATGTTGACGGGTTATTGTCGTATACGCCCATGGATACTGTCGGCTAGGTATGCGCGGGTTTAATGAATTATTAATTTTTTTATAAGAAAATATATAAAATTGTGCTAATGTATGCACTTACATTTGTATATTTTTACCTTTAATTACTATTAGTTACCTCATAAGAATTCGTATTGTTATAAGGTATTTTTTTGACCGCGCGAATGTTGGGACAGGGACTATACATTTCAAGTATAGTGATTGCTTTATTTATTTCTTTATTTACAATTTTCTTCTTTCTTCCTACGCAGTCTCTTACGTTCTTTCTCTTTCTTACCATCCGTTATAAAATCACTCTCCACTCCATCTCCCCAAATATTAGTTTTTATCCTCGTTAAATGATATTGGAGATCACGTGGTGGAAGCGAAGCGATCTCGTGGACTCTCTCGACAGACCTCATCAAAACTGCCACAAAAGACTTAGTGAATGGATGCTCTTACTTCGCCTAAAACCGAGCTAGATGGCGTCGCATGGCGAGAGTAGCGGGAGCACTGGAACCGATCAGTGCATAACCATGACCACTCTGACAAAAGCACAGGAATGAGAATAAGAATTTGAACATATATAATATATCTAAAGTACAAAGCTTAGTATATTAATTAGCATCAGCGTCATTCATTCCAGACGTGGAACGTCCACTGCTAGACATAAACCTGTCTTGACGTCTATATATATATATTTCCAATAGAACAATCCAAAAGAAAGCGTCCTGTGTCGACCTTTTATGTATTTATTTATTTAGCTACACCGGCAGTACATATAAATTTAATTACATTAGAATTACCGAATAAATATTGGTTCATTTATACGTGACACATTATTAAAAAAATGTTTTATACAATATTGTAGAAAGATCAGATCATACTAAATCGACGTTAGAGGAAACATCTTACGACTTTAGTCACCAAAAGAGTTATTAATTTGAAAATGTTTCCTCGGACGCGCTAGTTTCTTTAAGGCTGTGTGCTTAAAAATACCTAATAAAACTTAAAAATATCTATTATGGATACGGTGAATTATTAAGATGGTTCTAAAGACTATAAGAGTCGCAAAAGATATCGACCTTAACAAGTCACATATTAATTATAGATATTTGTACATCAGGTGTATAGATAAGGTTTATTACACACTACAATTACACGTACAAAACAATTAAAAAGACAAGACAACAGACAAACAGAATACGATAAAAATTTATATTTATTATATTGGATGATACATATTTATATCATGTGATATGTTTGCTATTTGTTAACACAGATGTACACATATAAAAAGCTGTGCACGCACACATACGTGGTACGATAGATGAATTTAACTTTGTACAGGGACGATTCACTTTGCATGCAGTAGCCGCGCCGGTCGTGCGGCACGCCTGCATAATGCGCGCAGAAGACACGTTCGCGACCTATTTTTTGTTGTACCTGTCTCGGAAGGTTTCGATGCAAGCATGTCTCTATTACAGACCTTCTGTTGGTGCCTACTATTTGCTTCTATACATCTTAACATACTTAATTTATTTATTAACACTCTATTAGGCATCCAAAGTAAATGTATAAAAATAGAATAGATAGACACCCGTTGCAGGTTATAGGTCTCTGCAAAGATCGTCACAATGGGCGGTTTTACGCTGCCCGCAGCGAGTTATATTCAATACTAGCTGCCGCCGTCCGCTTCGCGTGGGTGTAGTGGCGTCATATTATTAAAAGATTTTTTAAAAAGTAAAAGTAGCTTAAGTTATTCCTTATTACATCAGCTACCTGTCAGTATAAATCGCTTCAAAATCGGTCCAGCCATTTTAGAGATTAGCCGAAACAGACAGACATAACTTAGGAGTCTTCATGACCAGAGTGACTTGGTTTCTACTGGGTAAGAATGTATCAGCGTCATCGTTTAAGATCAGGTAAGTCAGCGATGAAATGATAAAAAAAGACAAATATTTAAAAAATGTAGTCTCAGTATATGTGCCGCATACGTATTCAAATGTATGTATTAAAATGTGGTTATTTTAATATTACAAACAGACAATCCAATTTTATTTGAATAGATTAAATTTGATGTTGTGTTTAGTATGTTGGAGTTACACAAGGTTTTTTAAAGTGTTTTAGTCTGTGGTGTATATACCGTGTAGTAAACTGAATGAATGAAAAACATAAACATAGTTGTTAGAATTTAGCGTATGAAAAGGTGTAGGTATACGAAATCGTTTCGATAGCAAATAGTAAGGGCCGCGGTGCGCCTAAACTGTTCCCAGTAACGGTAGCTGAATAATCTTCAATACGGGTTTGTTTTAGAAATTGTGAGACTGCGCTCGTGGACATTTGTACGCTTCTTTCGCGCTACTCGATTTATGCAGCGAGTATTTGGATGCATTTTGCGCCAACGCTGGAAAACCATTCTTGCAGCTCTAGTTTTTGTTTTATATTTGCTACATCTATATAAACTATTTACGTAATAATTGTAAGTTTAACAATTTATCTTTATTATACAATCATGATTTGATATGAATAACATTCATAGCATCTAAGCAGCCTATAAAACAAAGTGTGATACAGGGTGGTTGGTTGCAGGTGTAAAAGCTTTAAAAGGCATGTGTGGTACAGTCTATCCAAGAATCGTTGATTTGAGAAATTACAAACTTTTTTTGTTATTTAACTCTTTCGCTGCAGGGCGCCTAAAAATTAATTACTCTCTTAGCCATTTATCCATGATAGGAGCGGCTAAATTTATGAATAATTTATGTATTAGGTTATGTGACAAAATATCCGCATAGGAAGCGTATGCAGCTATCGCGTCGGTAGCACACAAATAAATGTCCATGATCATGCAATTATTGACATGATAATGTAAAACAAATGTACGCTGTTCACTGAGAGAAAACGTCTATAGTCGAGCGCCAAAAGGCGCTGTTCGCTGAGAAAAAGTGTCTATAGTCGAGCGCCAAAAGGCGCTGTTCGCTGAGAAAAAGTGTCTGTAGTCGAGTGCCAAAAGACGCTGTTCGCAGCGAAAGGTTTAATTGACATTTTGGGGTTTCGTCTTCTTCGGGATGTTTTCTCGGACAGATGATTAGATTATAATTACAATCAATTACAAAATATATATAACTGTACATGCTTAGTCGTAGGGTTCGAAAATCTTGTCGATCGATGTTACGCCCGCCCGCGTTCCACCGCGGCACCGTGGTTTTACGTGCGCAAACAGTATAAAGTTTGATTGTACCATTTTAATGCATCTGTTTCTAGTGTGCTTTACTGAATGAATATATTTATTACGTATTTCATTATTTCTGGAACCTATCTATAACCTAGGAGCTATTAATTAATGTTATATATACATATACACCCCTATTAAGCTTATAATCGATAACTTTGAATTTTAATTTAACATATAAAATTAGTAACGGTAGGATATATGAGTCGCTCAGAAGACAATGCGGTTAAGTTTATTTCTCATTTTTGGAAATTTTGATAAAATAAATAATACTCTTTTTAGTTATTAAAGGATCTACTCGTTGGTTACTTTTTCTGGGATAGACAGCCCTTTTTTAATAGCTTCTGAATATATTGTATAATAATTTCAGAAGCCATTATGAATAAGTCGACCTTTTATCAATATTATTTTTACATAAACTTTGAAATAAAAAATAAATTATTCTTCTTTCGATATTTGTTGGTAACACTGTAAAACAAGAAATTCATAATAACGCCAAAAGGTATATGTACTAAAATTTTAAGATGCTGTTATTAGGTCAATAAATACTTACGTTTTTATTTACACATCCTGTACATATATTGTTTTTGCAGAGTTTACACCTCGAAAAAAGACTTAATACACTTTTCTAATTGAATAGTAAAACAAAGAATTTTAAAAACTAATTTATTAATAAAACATTAATTTTATTATATTTTGTGTTTTAGACATAAATGCATTTGCTTCCGAGCGACTCATATGTAACTAATTTAAAATGAATAAATAACGTCGTCGAGACTACGGGCATTCCATTGAAGTTTATTATGGTGCTTTCAAAAAGCTATAACAGTTTGGAATTATAGATTTAAACGTAAATGAACATTGTCTATATCTATTTACACCGTACGCCCGCTCGGGTCCGCCTCCCGGACACACCTACGGCATCTACCCCGTTATCAAGGCACCGAGATGTTATGGCTGTTATTAATCTTTATAGATAAATGTGCCAGTGGAAATCTCTACATGAATATAATTCAATTTGTATATTATTAACACTTTTGTAGTAAATTAAAATATAATTAATGTTCCTTTGTATTACGAATAATGTTGATTGTAACCTTGTGATTAGTGCTTCGTTAAACTGTGTTTTTTAATCATCATCATCATTGTTCAAGACCTCTGCTGCTGGTCAAAGGTAATACCCAAAGATTTTGGATGAAAGCGGTCTACATCCAGCGTCTTTCTATCTTAAAAACCCAAGACAAATGAACATATTACTTCTCCAACACAATAGCATATTGTGTAGCATGTCATATAAAACAATTTATATCTATATTAAAACGACATATTTTTTAGGTTGATTATTTTATATCGTCCAATTAGTAGTAGTAAGAAAGAAATAGAGAATTTACACTGCTTGTTGTTCGAATTTTTAAAGCTTCGTAAATAAAGTACATCGATAGTAGTTGTATGGCAGAGATTGTAGTAATAGGTGAAGAGATATACCATATACCACGCTTGGCAAGCGAATAGGCGATCTTAATGTGGTATTATGGTACGTCGAGGACACTGCTGCCCATGCCATGGATATTGTTTGCGAGCAGTGGCAATCGTATATAATTACGGCTTATAATCAATCGCAAGTCACAGTTCTCCGGGCTACCAATGCTCCAAAATTTATTTTACTCTTATTATGAATTTTTGGAACAGCATTTGAGACATATCTATTCCATTTGTGCGTTGAAGCTAAAAGCATTAGATTTTCTAATCCATCAGAGATAGATAGGAAGATGAAAGGATTAATGATACAGCGAGCCGAATAGATTGTTCAGTCTGGTAATAAAATAATATGACACGGTCCGGGACTAAGCTCCTAAGGAAGCTCTCATGATATAATAAATGAGGTTTATGCCGTACGCGCCCTTCCATGTGAAACCCGCGGAATCAACAAATGTCGCAATGTAAACGTCACAATAAATATATTATTGAATTGTGAAATAACATTTTTGTTATAGGAGTTCATTCTATTTTCAAATTCACTATTATTAAGGCCATGCACTCACGCGGAACGAATCGTTCAGTCCAGTAATAACATAGTATGTCACGCTCCCGGACTAGGCTCCTAAGGGAGCTGTAGATTGTTTAGACAACACGCCCGGCCATGTAAAGCCCGCGGAATCTCCAAATGAAACAACGTGGATGTCGCAATAAAGATGACAGTAAATATTTGTGAATTAAACATTTTTGTAACGGAGTTTACTCTATTTTTAAACTCACTATTAGTAAGGCCATACTCTCACGCGAAATGGATCGTTCGGTCCAGTAATAACATATCACAGTCCCGGACTAGGCTCCTAAGGAACCTTTAGATTGTTTAGACAACACGCTCGGCCATGTAAAACCCGCGGAATCTCCAAATGAAACAACGTGAACGTCACAATAAAGATTATTGAATTGTGAATTGAATTTTTTTTGGTATAGGAGTTCACTCTATTTTCAATGGGGTGGCCATTACGGCCATGCCCTCACGATCATTCCAGTTCCAGCGAGATAAATTCCGATTAATTGAATAACGACGCCATTTGTAATGGAACTGTGAGAAAATCTATACACAAGATTTGTTATTAAGATTAAAGATGAAATTATTTTCGAACTGAATGATATTTATAGTTAAGATTAATAAGATGCGATTAAGATTGCTTTGCAACGTTCGAGTGTTATGTTTTACCGTTTCCTGTTTTGTTTGTCAGTCGTTCAACATTATCTTTTATCTTTGGTAACGTCTGAGCTTATCTATGATATATGTTATAACCATATTCAAGGAAACAGATGTTAAATTCTAAATACAAACAGTAATAACTGTAAAATTTACTTTCAGTAAATAATTACCTAACTTACTTTCGATCTTACTTTCTTTTAAAATAAACTTTAACTCACTAACCACTTGTAACAGACAATAGCTTTCAACTATGTTACAGCTGCACGATACGAACGATAACTAAAAACTCTATAAAGAAATTAATTAAATCAAAGGAAATTATAAATAAAAATAACAAGCTGGAATAATGTATTGCAAATTTTGTTTATGTCAATAATATAACGGAAGCTAGAAATGGCTATAACCATAATATCTCAACGGGAATTTATCATGTGGTGAAACCCATCTCAAGCTACCTTGGTCTCTTTATTGTGAAAAAATGGTATGATTTGAGGTAGAATTTCAATAAAATCTCTGTTCACAACCGTAAAATCTATTACTTTTGTATTTAGACTTTAATTTCCAATATTTATTTATTAGTGTAATAATATTGCCTTTTTTACTATAAATTCATTGACAATTTTTTTTCGATCATCATTAATTTAGCTGTATATGTAACGTCCACTGTTGGACATAGTTCTCCAAAAAGTTCCAACAGGACCAGTTGGAAATGACCAGCATCAAGTATCTGTCCACTTTCAGCTAATTCCCTGGGCTGTTTGTTACTTTCTTTCGTCTATGAATCTCCTAATTAATATGATCTCGTAGAGAAATCCCAAGCATGGCTTTCTTCGTGGCTCGTAAAGCCACTGTGAGCTTGTTTTCATAGTTATTAGATATTTAAACTTAAAGCCAACTATCAAAATCAATTTATTGAAGCCACTCAACATCGCAGACAAATAAATATTGTGTATATTAAAAATAATGTGTTTATTATAATTTGTATCTAAAATCGTGTACATTTGCAAAATAGATTCGTAAAACACAACGCATTGATCATTCTATAAGCTCCTCGTTTATCATATAGAAAATGCATATCAATTTTCTAATTGTCAACTATAAAGAGTGGATGTATCTATAAAACGTCTGCGATTAATAAAGCATATGACATAGAAATTATGTGCCGATGTCCATAACAAATAACTTGCTTTGTAAAAAACCGTATATAACATAACGGTACTGGATTTCGATGCAAATGTAAAACCTATTTCATCATCGACAGTTCGATGAATGTCTTTAAAATTCTATACAATTTATAACGATATAATTTTGAATGTATGTCGTAATTTTGTTGGAAAATAGTTTCTATTTGCAAATATTAAATATATATATATATATATCACAATTTTGTATGTATATACCAGTGTGAATGTTCTCTTGTAGTAATTTAAATGTATTTATTGCATCCCATTCACTATATCCATAAATGGAGAAAGCGATTTATTGATCTTTTACCGCCATCTCAAACGGTTAGTCTTAGAAATTTGAAATTTTCGCTGCCACGAAGGCAATTTTAGAAATGTCACCTGCAATACTGTCATTACTGTTTAAGGAACATTATAAACTATTAGAGTATGTAAAAAAATGAACAAAGTAAACATTTATAAAACAAAAATAATACACTGCCAATAAATAAATTGGAATAATATTTACCATTTTTGTAAACAGAAACAACACGAAAAAATTTATATAAATTTATTATTCTCTTTTTAAAAAAGCAAAACACACTACATTACAACACACTACGTATTTAATGGAATCAGGCGTTACCTCGCGGAAGTCCATCCTAAGTAAGAAAAGGACCAATATTTAGCCACTTCCGCACATGCAGTGGTAGTCGTGCAACAAAGTGCACCGCCCGCCAGCCTTTTCTTACTTGGATGGACTTCCACAAAATAACGCCTAATTCCATTAAATAAATTAATTAATTTAACATATCTCAGAATGATCACAGGTTTAAGTTTAGGTGTAAAGCTTTCGTATTAAACATTAAAAAATGTTCATAATATATTATTAAAATTTTAATATCCTGTTGGCTTTATAAACTTCGCGAGAGCATTTCTCCTTGTCGATAGTATAGGTAGGTAACTAGGTTCATAATCCAGCTTTATCGAATTAATTGTTAACGTCTTGTAAATAATTAAGGAGAGTCCCGAGGCCTTCGTAAACTAAGCGCCTCTCAAATCCAAATGCCGCGTGATTATTAATGATTTTGTACTTAAGTCGTTGCCTAATCTCCTTAGCACTGGACAACGTCCCTTCGTAACTTCCAAGTAAGCGTTACAAATTGGACAGTCTCCTTGCAGGACTTAATGAGTAAGTTGGGCCATTTGTTACGCAGAAATTACATTATTGGTTAGACGTTTATTTATATTATCACTTATGTATACATAAAAATGAATGTTTGTCTGTATTTCCTTTATACAATCGTAAACTATGCATTTGAACATTTGACGATCATTAGCAAAATTGTGCATGAGCCCACGGAGGTTTCTAAGTTCGTATGACCAATTTTTGGCAGATGGCGCCACTGTAATTTCAAAGAATTTCATATGTTGTCATGACAGTTCACGACAATATGGATTGAACCAAAAAAGGGTGTCTTCCCTTCAAATTTATTTTAGTTGGTAGCGTTGTAACGTACGCATGGTGCAGCCAGTACCTTATAATAAAATGAGCAAATTTTTAAAGTGAGGACCTATGTAGTACAAACAAAAAACTATTTATACAGACTTATTGCCATTTTTCAAGTAAAGAATTACTGATCGAAAATCGGTGACCAAGACAAAAATAGTCTAAGTTTTAAAATACGAATGTTGGGGAAATATATTTTAGGTTAGAAAAGTTATTTACTTACGTTGTCAAGAGACACGCTTATCAAATTTTCTAACAATCTCGTCTATAGAAATATGAATATATGTACAATGTAATAAAAATATAATATAAAATATAAGATATATAAAAATCCTTACATTAATTAAGATAATATATAATAAATGATTTTGTCTTTGTTTAAAATACCGCTATGTTTGAAGACGAAGGTTTTTAATCATGTGTTGCTCGTGATATGTATATATGTATGTATGTGTATATATATAAATATACTTTGGAGCGAAATGTTTTTTCGTGTGTATTGGCAACGAAGTGGAATTGAGATGTTAACTAGGCAAGTGAAGTGGGAGAAAAGAGTAAAGTGTAGTTAGTGCACGCTAAGAAGACATTATCAACATCGATAATTTAATTACTACCATTATTTGTTATCTTGTAAGAAAATCAATAACCATCATTTGCTTTCTACACACTTTCTCAACAATTCCCTTTCCCATTAATATGTTTAACTAATGTTCATTAACGGTCAGTCGGATTACCGTCCCCTGTCCGGCAATATTTTGTCAACTGCCCGCATCATGATTCACCCAACTATCAGCTAACTTGTACTAACTTCGGGCATTAATCCTAATTACGTTGATCGAGTGCTCAGCGGAGGTCATTGGTATTGGGTGCAGCGGATTCTAGGAAATCATTTTTGTCCATTACCTGGCTTTTTGCGTGAGAAGCTTCGCGTGTTCTATGATTAGTTTCTTATTGTGTGGTCTATACGTATGGATTATTTTAAATAAATGTATTGTGTTTATTATTAATCTACTTTTTTCATATTTGTTGTCATGTTTAGTTGAGTACTAAACAGAACATTAACCTTAATTTGAAAACCCTATTTTGTTAATTTTAAAGCCAATAGAGAATTTTATGTTTTATCTATCGATGATGATTAGTTATAGGTGTAAAGGCTTTAAAACACATATGTCGGGAAAAGCTTTAAGGTTTTTATACTTATTTCCAATCACTTTGAATTATGTAACATTTATTTATATTTCTTTGAAAAGCGAAGGGATAATAACATCTTGAAATATAAAGTCTTAATATGTAGTAATTCGAATTTGGAGAAAACATTTTTTCTTTTTATATATATTGTCATTACGCTATTAATTATTTTTTAAAACATCGTATACTACATATTAATTGACAGCAAATGAGTTGTATATTTACCTTTATAAAGCTTTAATATCAATAAACAATCATCCTGTATAGAAAAATAACTTAGTAAAAGGAACGCTATTGACAAAGGTAATAAATATTAGACATATTAAGAAGTTGAAAAGTATAAATAGGTAACGTATTGCGTGCCATCATTAACACCCGCTTCGTCGGTAACCACGTCGATGTAGCCGCAAGCTTTCTCCCAAGAAGCTCGGTAGTAGGTTTACCTTAAATCGTCACCATTACAATTATCTGCTTTATTGATGGCGCCATCTCTTAATGAACGTCAAATCCGATGCAATCAGTAAATCCAATCACAAATTATAAATAAACGTCCACGAGTCCCAGAGACAACACGGATGTGAGATTTTAATAAATTGCCGACGATAACAGAAACGCCGTAGCATTGCGACCAGTTAAAGAACCTTTGACAAAAGAGAATTAACAGTAAATATATCTTGTCGGGAATGTGGACGATGTGACAATGTGTGGAATTAATTTGGCATTATTCAAGTTTGGAATGGGTTTTTACATCAATTCGCTGAGACGGTATTGTGAACGTATGCAAATTGAGATATAACGTTTCTATATTTTTTTTTTCTCGGAAAGAAATTCGTATGTCGATACTTCGTCAGGTCTGGATAAATTGGCGTCATTTGTTTCAGCTGATTGGGATCTTTAAGGGATGAAATTCTTGATTGTTTTCGCGAACCCTTCCTAGAGCAGGCAAAAATGAAAAGCAGGATTGATGGCGGTTCGGCGATATATCTTGCATGTTCAATCCCTAATGTATTGTGTTGTAGATAACATTGGATGTATTTTCGAAGGTTTAACCATTGCAGTAGTTTTTGTATAATAAAAGACAGCTCGCCTACTGCCCGATGACTATACAGATGTTTTAGAACATACTGATAATAGTAAATAAATAAATAGTGAAAATAAATAGGGAATAATAATTGCCTACTAACTTTTTAAATTACGTTAGGATTAGGTAATTAGTTTTATTAATCATCAAGTTTTAATTTTCGATTCATTATTGATTTAATTTTTACTTTCTTTTTATTGTTTATCTGATTTAAACTTTTGATTTTTATTGGATCTGATTTATACTTTCGCTTAATTTTTGATCTGATTTTTACTTTCGATTTACTTGATCTGATTTTGACTTTCGATTTATTGTTGATCTGATTTATACTTTCGATTTATTGTTGGTCTGATTTATACTTTTGATTTATTGTTGATCTGATTTTTACTTTCGATTTATTATTGATCTGATTTTTACTTCTGATTTAATGTTGATCTGATTTTTACTTTCGTTTTATTGGTGATCTGGTTTTTCCTTACGATTTAATATCTCATTTTTTAACCAAGCACATGTTGTAGCCTAATGTTGAAATTGCAATTACTGTTGTGTTTTATATTGCTTTGTACTTGTAATGTAATAATTTGTGGGCAATACTTAATAAGTAAAATAAATAAATATAGATGGCAAGTAAGAAGAAGTATGATATATGTGCAAATAAGAAATATCTTAGAAACAATTTTAAATATATAGTTGTCTGCGATACAGAGTGCCCTTAATAAATGTAATCATTACTTGAGCTAATGAATAAATGAAGAAAAAAGAAAAAAATACCAACAACAAATGTATCCACAGTAAAATAATTTTTGTTATTACTTTTCTTTAGTGCACTTTGCATTTGCCACTTGTACTGGCCACCAGCTACAGATGTTACCACTTGGCTAGGCATGTAAAAGCAAGCTGAAGAAGTAGCGGAAGAAACTTCTGGAAGCTATCTATCTACAATTGGAGAAGAAATGCCCGGTACGTGGTGTGGCGTATGTTTCAGGCCGTCTTTTTTGGTTGGATCTTAGTGGTCTTGTTTAGTTGCGACCTGCGTTGGAGTTGGTTGCTTTGCCTTGGTTTATTGTTGATATGTTATCCGGAAAGTCAAGATCGTTGGTCTTCATTAACCATGTTCCTGCACTTTAAGATTAACGGCTTGATATAACTTCGCTAGTATGTTTATACCAAGAACGGTTTTGATTTATCTGTAGTGGCTAACTAAAATTACTTATTTATTTATAGAAAAAAATGTAAGTATGATACGGCACTTACGAAAATAAATGCAAAGAAATGAACACTGAATTAGCATTAGATAGTTCTACACCCACAAGCAGAGGTCGTTCCCGTGTACAATAACGAAACATAACATTAGATATTGTTAGTCAATATCAAAGTCATCTCCTATTACACTGAACAATGTGGGCGATATTTTAAATTGTTTTTGCAATATTTCTCCCCGGACCCGTTCATTTGTTAAGCAGCGCGGCGCGACTAGGATTTACACGCCGGGAACATTATCTCCCTTCAATGTGACCGGAGTAGGATGTATGCATATTAATGGGCCGAGTGCGGCTCATTCATATTTTACGCGGGCAAATAGATTGTGTCTAATAATTGGACATGCGTCAAGCGTGTTGCGGTAATGTGGTCATAAGTCAGGGCGGAGTTGGGCTCGTGTCGTTGTGCCAATCCGGGACAATGCGTCGCCGGGTCCGGATGATGGATGATCCGGTTATGAGACGGCAGATTGGCTCCCGTACGAATTAGCCCGCCGGCTGATTTAGAACGCACTTTGACACAAGAGAGTTATACGGTACGGTTTTATTGGACATTACCAAGGAATGCCTCCAGCGAAGCATCCTTTGTCAGTTGACACACTATTAACAGGTATAACAAATAATGGTATACAGAATGATTTAAAAAGTGAATGCTCATTTTTCAGCATAAATCTTCAAAGTTTTTGTGCCTAATTCCAATTATTCTGTTAGTGATCACCCTGAAACTCAATCGGAATGTGACAGGCTGATAGCTTCTGACAGGATAAAACTGCTGGGACAGGTAGTAAATAATAATTTTATAATATAGTAATCGTAATTTCGAGAGTTCTTTTTATTGCTATTTATAATAAAACCTTTGATTAGTGGATAGGATGACTATACATCAATTGACATCAAATAAACTATACAGTCGTCATTTTAAAACTTTTACACCTATAACCAACAATATTGTAATTTTTATTTATCATTAAAGTCGAAATAATATTAGCCAAATTATTATTGCATTTTTGAAAATTATCTATCACAAATTTTAACAATACAAGACAGATTCTAACTCACAACCGTCTGGTGATGAGTTCATGCCCAATGGACTATTAAGACAGGTCTTTACAATTTAAGTGCGTTAAAAATAACTGGGACCGAAAGGTTATCAGGTGCCGTCTACGAGTCAGTAGAGGCGGCGAGGGCTCCTAGCTGGGTAGACTGATGATATAGCCAAGGTCACGGCATGTCGCTGGAAGCTTCCCTCGCAAGGTCGATCCTCGTGACAATCTTTGTAGGAAGCTCGCCGTGAGCAATTGGCGACATGATGAAAATGATGAAATGATCGAATTCATTCATACAAGTTTCATATCTCTTTTTACATTAAATTGTAATCTTTACGATTGAGTGTTATTAAATTATATTCACTAGAAATTTTAACATCTCTATGAATAATATAAGCAAAAAAAATGCAATAGCATTTAAATTAAGAATAGATAAATCTGGGTATAAACAAAATGTGTTATCAAAGATGTTTTAAAAAAATCTTTATTAATACTCTTAAAAATATCTTACAAGCCAACATTGTAAAAGTAAAATACAATGGAAATATGTTCGCTATTTTTGCGTAGCGGAAAAATATTTTTCCATTCGTTACCTAAGAAATGACTTTATAAGTAAACAACAATGAATAAATGAATAAACAAAGTGTAATGGCTGCCCCTGGTTATGTAATGCTGTCTTTGCGGACTCGTCATAAAATAACGACTTAATGAGTTTACGGATAAAATATGAGTTATTTTAAATTACAACATAATATATTTGTTCACTTTTTTCACATACATTGTGCGATAGCGGATTAAAAAGTCTACAACAGAAAGTATGTTTTGTTTCCTTTTGAGCTATTTCAATAATATTTCATGTAAATTTTATGCCATACTATAAATGATATGATGTCTATAAATTTGTGTATTCTTATTTTTTTTAATGTGAGAAAAAAATTCTGACCATGTTTTTTCCCTCCAATGAGTTTTTATACCTAAGAGAATTTCGAAAGCAATATTTTTTCTCTGGAATAATTATTTTTTAGAAGACTTCTATTCGAAGGAATCGTCGTCGTTTCGGTTCATAGACGCCCACTGCTATGCGTAATCTATCTTAAATATATCTATGTGGGATTATGTATGTAATTAATCACCACGCTTGGGGATGTGTGAAGTGTGGTATTATGGTACATCCTCTGAAATCTTGTACGGGAGCAGTGGCAACAAAAGCTCAAAGAAACAATAATAAAGGTTGAATCAAACCCGGGACCAACGTTCGCAAGTGTTAGTTCTCTATCGCTGGGCTACCACTGATCAGAAGAATACGAAAGAAATATTTCTGCAAAATTTCTTCTCTCTGCGTATGGTTCCAGAGATGTCATAAGTTCAGAACATTAATGGAAATCTCAAATTTATGTATTATATTTAATAAATTATGTTTTATAGAATACCACTATTCTTTTTACACATTAAATATTTTTATTTACTTATTTTTTAAATTTAGATAAACTGAATGTTGTGAAATTTAGACAATTTATTTGCCAAAATAAACTTTAAATTAGGAAACTGATAATGTTTAAAAACGTTATCAAAGCTCTCACTTCTACATCGATAAATTTCATTTCGTGCGCGCTTTTTAGTATTTATTTTTTGCATGGATTATTTTATAGCATAATATACGTCGTGATAATCAATTACCTTCGAAAATGAATATAAATTGTTTAAAATTACCTATTTATTTCTTTACTGTTTTACATAAATTGTGCATAGACGCGATGTTTTATTTCTAATTAAATCACCGGTAACATTTCAAGTGTATATTTTATATCAAACAATAAATAGTTTTTGGGTATTAAAAAAAACTATACAATGAAGCTTATATTATTATTTTATTTATTCTTAGTTTCTTATTACTGTATGTATGGTGGTTGGTTATACGTGTAAAAGTTTCAAAGAGATGTTTGTATAGCTTATAAGCAATTTTTACCCTTATTTTCAATCTCTCCGTGTGAAGTGTCCACTCTGAAATAAATTACATTAATTTATTCTTTCGATTAGAATGCGACAGGTCAACAACTTCCAGCAGTACAAAATCTACAGGGACAGATGGTAAACAATAATTAATTTTAATATGTAGCAATTAGAATTTTGAAAAGGTTCTTAATAGCTATATAGAAATACATTAAAAATACAAAACGATAACGATACATTAATTGACATCAAATTGTCGCCTCTACCGATTAAAATGATAATAGCCGTTATCATTTTTGTCAGATTTTTAATATTTGCATTCTATGAGTTCCGATACACATAGGGAGGCCGCGCGCGCTCCCTAATCTAGAACAGCGTGGGCTTTCCGAGGTTGGATCCGGATTCCTCCTTGATTCGCCTGTGGTCCACGCTGCCGTGCCAAGTCGCATATATACAACATCAATACTACACAGCTCTACTCGGGTAGAGCAGTTTAATACGTGCGAATGTCATCGCACATCTGGAATGCGTCTGTTCAGCTTCTGTTTTATTCTTAAGTTCACGGACCCTACCGCTACGTGAACTCAGTTCCGATGTACCTGTAAAAGCCTCCAGTCTAACAGCATCAACTTCAAACAAAACCAAGCAATACACATTGTCAAATTTTTCTATAATTTTTTGTCACAAATATGGTGGAGATAGGCATAGTAGATAACTTTGCCTATTTCCGCCATTTTTTTATCTCTAAATCAACAAGGTAAAGTACAAATAAGAATAAAAATATCGACAAGCTAAGAAGAGATACAATTATGTTTGTGTAAATATTTTCACTACTTTATGTAGACAATGTTTTTGAGACATAACCAATGTTTGGTTCTTTGTCTGTCCAGAAGAGTTTCATTTTCGGACTTATCATTTTATACTGTGGGGGTAGCGAAATTAGTTATATATTCACATGTTTAAAGCTATCTATAATATAATACCATGTATGTAGATATGTTTTATTTAAAAATGTATAACTCTCTTAATAAGTCGTTATTTATTGAATTTATTTTCTGCCTTGACGTGTATACAATTATTGAAGTACTTGCAGGAGCGTGTCGGTGTAGCTCCGATGGTCTAACGTTTGATTAACAACACCATAATGAAATTAATAACCAAGAGCCGAGGTGACGTCTCCTCCGCTCTTGACTAACGACGGAGTGTAATATCATATGGGGTAATAACTAAGTCGGGATAGGGATACGCTGTTTGCGTTCTTTCTTAATTATAAAGTCGACGAGTTATATCTACTAAGATTTTTTAAATATAACAACTAAAAATATATAAATAGTTTAAAAAATCGTCGAATGAGCATCGTTCGGGAAGCTACGAAAAGTCTCGACCAAAATGAAGTAAAGTTTGAAGAAGAAGGAATTTTTTATGCGTTTCATTTACGGGGCCTTTCATACTCCCTTAGCTTATAGTGAAATGGCCTTCTATATTTTTAATTAATTTTCACGTGTCATTTATTATCGCTGTCTTCCTTCAGTCTTCACATAATCGTTCATTCACTCTTCTAACATACATCAAATAATCTAACATTCTCATTCATTCTTATTTTACCTCTTTGCATCGCGTTTCATTCTCTCCTCAATTATCACAATCTAGGTATATCTGTCATATCACAGTCTTTTCTTATTTTGTTAGAGCATAGGATATTTATTTGTGCTACATATATATATTTAACACAGTTTGTCATAATTAATGTTGTGAAAAGTCGCAGGATGCGAGACAGTGCAAGACCGATCACCGTAACGATCTTTTGGGGAAGATCTATGCTTTGCAATAGGCGTCTATCGGCTGACATGATGGTGATGATGATGTAATGTAATAAAATGTTCAATAATGTCTAAACATGTTGTAAATATGGGTTCGTATTGGTTCAAATGACATCCGAAAGCAACGGTTCAATAACAAATTAAACCAGTTTGATTTTGTCAATTTTATTATTTCATAATATCTTTGTGCAAGTTATGTTAACACGTAATTTGATTTGCAACTTTTAGATTAACTTTGTCCTATTGTATGAAATAGTTATAAAACCTAACATAATTAATATTTATTTTAATGATCCTCAATCGAAATTGTAAAAGATGGAGAAACTAGTTCATTCGGCAAATGCACATTTGATAGAACATTTATTTAAAATCGATAATGTATAAAAGTCCATAATAAACACAAACGTTTTAGTAGTAAATAGCAGAATTGTAAGTTTAAAAAAAGAACGAACTTTTATAAAAGGAAAGTTATGATTGCAGGACGAACATAATTAGAGAACTCGTTTTTTTTTTTAAAAAAAAAAGAAATAAAATATCTTGAAAATAAATCAGCACAAACAGGATTCTGAACTTTGAATTAGTAAGAGAAAATTTAAGCAGCAAAAGTTAAAGCAAGTGTAAATAAAGTTTATCAAATTCTCGTATATTCATGTGAAAATCTGATTCTAATTTTCCATAGCGTTCTCGCTTCATCTCAAACGAGCAACGAAGTTACAATTATGAGCCAAGCTCTAGAATTATGTAAAACCTCTCCCCATAAACCATGACATAATAGTATCACGGGGTTTTAGATCATAGCGGAACGTCGTTGGACTTGCAATGTGCACTTGCGACGGCTCGGATCGGCGAGAGGGAAACAAGATCGTCGCTGGGCAAGCGATAAATCTGCCGCAGTTAACTCGCGAGCGGTAAATAACCGCGGGATTTCCGCGTGCGATGCGCCCGCGCATAAATCTGCGCGGTATTGTGATATTGTGCTGCCATTATGGGACCCGTGGAAGCAACGCGTCGCATAAATACGCTGTTGTGTTGCCATCCAGGCGTACGCGCGTTTCGCGTGTATTTATCCGTGTCATTATCTTTATATATAAGCGGACATGTCCGATCAAGCTAACCTAACCTTAGAGTATTGTACAGAAAATATTATTAGATAATTATTGCAAGTTGAAAAATTCCTTTGAAATTGAAAATTGGTATTGGGTAATTATTGCAAGTTGAAAAATTCCTTTGAAATTGAAAATTGAAAATTGGGTGAAAATTAGAATTTTCATTTTGTGTACAAAATTTGAAGGTAGCTCCGTTAGTTTGGATTTTTTATATACTTATCTTTAAGTCACGTGAAAGGTTCTGGGAAAATTGGAATAATTACGTAGCAAATTGTAATGACGACACCTTTATTACACTACTAGTACTACTGCAGTGTACGAAATAGATAACTTATTATATTTGTTTATCCTTTGACGAAGCATTTGACCTCTGTCTCATCTGATGTTAATCCATGACGAGTTCTATGATGGTACATGCTTGCCTAGAAGAAACTTATTCATTCTCGTCTTGAGGACTCCTTAGCTATAATTGGTAAGAAACAATGACGCCAGTAGGTTGTTTTTCTACTTGGCCATTCGCACTATAAAAGAATTAGCAAAACGCTTAGTGCGGGGGTAGACGGAATTTCAACCCGTATACGGATGTCGCGCATCCGTGTGTCTTGTTGCCGAATGGAAGAAAGAAGATGGCTGAATTTTTTTGTGTTTTGTTTTGTCATATTCAAATATTAAATAAGTAAATAAAGTGATTATTTTGAAATTCTTTTTAGTTATATATTTTTTTATTGTTCTTGGATAAGCTAATAACAACGTGAAGTCTGTAGGGGAAGATAGTATTTGTATAAAAATATTGGAATGTTACTGCATGATATGTTAAAAAATATAGGTGATATTGGAACTTTAACAGGACTCCCATTGTTCTGTATTCAACTACATTATTTTAACTCTACTCTGTTTTGTAAGATGTTAAGAAGCAGGGAGAAATTCCACACTAACGCTTCTTTTAAAAGTAGTTCAATAATATTAATTTTAGTATATACAGGTTACTAAAAATGTACCATATTATTTTTTTATACTCTTTATTTTTATTAATTTAATTGTTTTAATACGCGGAAAACTTTCAGCAATAAATACCTTATTAACTCTTCACAAGTTGACTAATATCCAAAACAAGTTTTCAGATATAGTAATCCATATAGCTATTATAAATATTAACAAACAAGTACTGCTGTGTTAACGGGATCAATAATAATATGGATTCAAAATTATAAGCAATGAAGACTAATGACATTTATTAGTATATATTTTTCAAAAGGTATAGTTGAAAATAATTATAACGTTGAAACTGAACTAAAAATTATACACCGGCATAAATATGTGATTTAAGATATACAGCTAGACGTCGTAGTTTTTATATATACAAAGTAAATATGTAAAACTAACAACATGTTTATCATACGTAACTTAAATGCGACACAATCGATGTCAAATTTAAATACTGGCCGGACGTCGCAAAGTTCGATCTGTCATGGCGACCGCGTTTCGCGCGTCCTAATAGGGCGGGAAACGATGGCATCGCGGCAACGAACGAGCGATGCTACACGTGTACCGGGCGAAATTACCATTATTATCGATCATCTAGCGCGAGACTAGTAACGACCCTCAATAGACCCGATCCCATCGCGAATCTTATCGCGCACGCGGATAGCTGACCGCATCCCGTTACCGTCTCTCCCAGCATTACTTGCTGGATTAAAAAAAAATCCGCTGTCAAATTATTATATCAAAATATTATATGCATCATCTTACTAAATTAATATAATATTAATAGTCGAAATAAGGGTTATAATTACGTACAGTATTTTGTTTTGAATTAGTACACCGAACTTTTTTTACGCGGTGGATACATACCTTAAAAAACATACTAAAATATCGTGTAAGATGAAAAAAAAATATTTTTTTAAAAAATCGTGACAAACGAGTAGTAATGAAATCCGTAATACGTATTCATAAAACGTAAAATAATAATTTTTATTACAAGATGAAAGTAAGTGTATGGTGAACATTTAAACAAAATGAACCATGAAAATCAATTTTGTAACTATTCATCGTTACTTGGTAATAAGCGTGCACGTCTTTTTATTGAAAATGTGAGTTATGGTTCCAGTTGTATTTTGTTGCTGTATACGTACGTTTATATGAGAACTGTCAAAATCATAACTAAAAAATAATAGGAATGTATGCCAAACCGAAAATTCGTGTAAAAAAGTGTATTTATATTTTTGGTAAATCACTTAGAAAATCGTGTACAAAAAGTTGGGTGTATGTTGGTGTATTTGTCTACAGGATCATTGGTTATTGGTGTAAATGCTTTAAAAGGGTGAATGTGGAATGTGTGGCTCACATATCAAAAGCTCTAAAACGTAGTTATTGGAACAACCTGTATAAAGTAATAAAACAAAAATATGTTACATTAACTAATTTTTAATTTATTTACTGTAATGCGACAGGTCAATAATTTCTGGCAGTAAAAAATCTGCATGGACAGATTGTATAATGAATTTTAATATGTATTTTCTAACTATAATACACTTATATTATTTATTGTTTATGTAAGTTGATTTTTAGATAGAGTGTACGATTCATTAATTGACAGCAAATAAGTTTTATATCCACCACTTTATATATATAAAAACCTGTAAATAAACACTCTGTATAAATAATATTCGTCAAGTTTTTGCGCTAACAAAATCGACACTGTCTTTATGTTTAATACCGTAATTATTATTAAAAAAAAAACACGAAATGTAACAGTTTGTGGAACGAAGTATAAATATTAGTTTAATAGCCCATCCACAAAATGACGTCTAGCTCAACAATGATAGTATTCAGCGCTACGTGGAAAATTGAATTGTAATTGCGTTCTAGAGAAATTTTAAACGGACCTCTTTTGATTCCACTTTCGTTTGGATACGCGTACAACACGTACCCGACGATTATTGCATATTAACAGAATTGAATTCGCATTACCGCAGTAATTTATATTTTCATTAAATCACCATTGAGCGTTGGTGCTTATATCCGAACGTGTGATTAATGTGTTGCGTCGGGTCGCTTAGCTCGTTCAATGCGAATTATTGAGACCGCTTTGTTACTGTGTCAGCTTGGAGCTAATTTTATTTAGTGCCCGTGAAATTGAACGTTTTTGTTTTGCTCTCGCTTTTCGTTCGCCTATGATAATAATTATTGAAATGTTTAACGCATAATAGGCCGATAAGTTTGAAAGATTCTGGCAGGTCGACCCACGAGTAGGTAGACGTGGCGTGGGTAAATCTCCACTAGATGGACCGACGTCATCGTGGCGATTTTTGGGAGATACCTATGCATATTGGCTGAATGGTGGTGATAATAGGACTTAAATATTGATATTATTGCGGTTTAAAATGTCGTACAATCAGACTTACATATTGTATTATCGATAAAATGTTTGAAAGTATATCTCTAGAGCTTTAATGGTGTTTTGCTCTTACAGTTATCATTTCCAGTTTGTTACGTATCCTATTTTATTATTATGTTTTTTGTTATTGCTGCTCGATACGACGTGACTTCAATAATTTTGTTTGTTAAATGCTCTAAACGCTAACTGGACGGTTAGTTTTCATAATACAATACGGAATATATATTAATGTATTTAGAAACGTAATTAATATTTTCGCTTCGTGAATATTATGTGGTAAAAGCAACGAGAGCTTTGGTTTAGGTTGTTACATTTTTTATTCCGCCGAATTAAAACTCTGTCTAGCTTTATAAAGCTTGAGTTGGCACCTTTTGGAGTAATAGGATTACACGGGCAGCTGATATTTTTTTTGACGAAAAGTCATTGGTGCCTTATTGTCATTAATTGATTCCTTAGCCTTTAGGTGGTGAAGCGTAGAAGGCGTTTGGTCTATACTGTGTTTTAGGTAAAGACAGTAGTTCAAGAAATTGTACTTACACTGGCAAAAATAATTACATGTAAATAAGCAACTTATTCGACATGTACAGCGAAGAGTAATAAAGTTCCAGTAAATTACTGAAAACTAATAATTCGTCTATGTTTAAAATAAATCTGTGCTGTTGGTTTTTTTCAGTAAATGAAAAGAAATAAAGAACCTCCGAGGCTTTCTTGGGTCGGTATATATTTAGTCTGTTATCAGTTTAGGAAGCCATCGAGTTATTTGATCGCTTTGGTGGACCTTTCATGGCAGACATTTAGTAATTCATTTCATACGCGTTTAGTATTCCGGTAAAACAAATAATGTCACAATTACTATTATTTTCACGAGATTAATGTTGGTCAATATACCAAACGAATATACGTATAAATCTTCTAATACGTATAATCTAATTAATTTAAAGGTTGTCCTATAAATAGACGACAAACCTGAGTATTCGACTTGACGTTGATTTATGGGACAGTCTGTATTATGTTCGGTTTGTAAATGTAATATGATTGTTTATTGTTGCACATTGAACACGGGCGTCGCGATTCTAATATAAATTGTGTCGGTTATCAGGGCGAGGTGGGATACCGTTGTTTCTCGCATTGCTCGCTAGCAGCGCTTATGCGAGAGTCATGATTTCCAATACGAATTATATCGCAGGCGGCGGTCGTGTATATATTGACCTTTACACGGCTCCCTGTAACTCGCTCATGAGCTTGTAGCGCCATGAAAAAGGATAAAATGCCGCTTGTGACTTCGACTAAAGCGTTGTGATTTTAGAACCAATATATTTAAAACTGTGTGATGTATATTGTTCATTATCATCATCATCATTATTTCAGCCGTCACACGTCCACTGCTGGACATGACCTCCTACATATATTTCCAATAGGCGATGCTTTAAAGTGGCGTACATTCACCGGATATTTTTTTTGGTGGTGATCTAGATATTTTAATTACATTCCCTATTTAACTGTTCTAACTCAAGCCTATTCTTATAAAGAGGCTATAGAAAGTAATCCATCATGCGGACGTAGGTAGGATTAGTCGAGTGAATCGGAGCAGCAATAAGAAGTGGTTTCTGATTTTTCGAACTTTGTACAGAGGAATATTGTATAGCATTTTCTAGAACTCTCCTAGTTAAACGATCGATCATATTCTTTCCGTGTAATTATAGGTGATTCTCCTGCAGTTTCAGCATTTTAATTAAGTAGTAAAGTAAGTAGTACTTTTTAGTTAAGTGGATTTTAAAAAAAAATTTAGGCGTAAATAAATTTGTAACTAATTACAAAGTATAGTGCAGCATTTTAGCGTTTTTACGGCCTTCGGCGCGAAAGTAGATAAATGTGTCCGCTTTATTTACCGACGGTGTCGTTTTCTCCATGTTTTATTAGAATCGCGCGGCTATGGGTGGGTTGCGCTTCATGCGTCTATAATCTAGCGACTTTATTTCATTGCTCTATACCCACGGTACGAGTCGGTGTTTAGCTGCACTGATGCAAATAAGATATACAAACCGTTGAATTATAATTATGAGATGAAGAAGGTTGGATATGTTTACTCTAGAACTCGATGTGCATGAAACAAAACAACCTTTAAAAATGTTTATTATTTAATCATTCATATCATTTGTGTATATATGGCGACTTGACTGCTATTTAAAGTCGTTTGTATCGAATATTTGTTAGCCGTTGAACCGTCGGTGTGCTCGGATTTGTAAAGACTTACCTTTTTAATTTTGAAACCTTAAGATCTCATTTAAAGTAGCAAAGCTCCCGTGAGAGCCTTGACTCTTGCCGCTAAATATTACTATTTTACGGGATTGGGGGTCTTCCATCTTTTGGAACGCTTGGATGAACGTTCCATGGAGTGAATAAGGCCCTCATGAGGGGAATTCGGTTTAGGCTGTCACTTATCGATAATACCAGTTTAGCATTGACACTAGGGCGCCCGAATAGGGCGAAAATTTTTTAGAAAGACTACGCTAGATAGAGTATGGCACAAAATTTTTGTAAAATACTGCTTTAAACAAAAAAAAATCATCTCTATGTAAACCATTTGACGTTTTATGTGAAAATATAATGTAATGCATTGTAAAAGGTAGTCGGTAAAATAAAGAGTCTGTTTTGCAATCGAACTGTCCAAAGAAGTAAATATCTCTAGAAAAAGCTTTGGTAATTGGTTTCCTCGAGTCATAGCATGTTGACCTTCAAGATTGGCAAAGGACTTTGTTAAGGCAATTGGAAGACGCCTTTGTTCTATAGGATTAAATGATTATGTCTTTCGTCAGCAGTCATGTGAAATTTTAAATTGAATGTGAAGGTGCTGTTATTCTTTCAGACTTACTTATTTTAACCCGACGGGTGAAAGTCTACTCTAAAAGATATGAATACTGGAAATTTTACATCTGATGTAATACCTTTAAATAATTAGAGTCCACTCACATAAGCAGCTCGTAAAATTATCCCTGTATCGTTTGCGAAGGAAAGCAACTAATTACGCAGTTATTACATTGAACCGCTCCCCGTGAGAACGCGACAAGCTTTCCCAATAGAATACTGGATATTCTTGGTTTTATAGTTCATTAAGGATTGCAATTATACTTTATTTTTTATTGGAACAGTGGATTTTTGTATAATTTTGTAACAGTGTGCAGGCCACGTAGAGTGAACAGGAAGTTTTGGAGTGGAGACCATGAACGGAGCATGCGCAGCGGAGCATTTCTATCCACCAAGTGAAAGGATGATCTTTTCAAGATCTATCAACTTGATATAGGCTTGAATATAGAATTATCAAACCGGTCCTTATCGAAATTTATACGGGAGGCCTACTGACTTGATGGTGGTGAAGCCCTTTCTTTATTAGTGTAATCTTGTTGTCAAAACTCAAAACAGTTGTAGTTGAGGGTTGTTGCTTTTTGCAGTCCACCTACATTTCGCTCTCGCTGAAGTATTTCGCAGAAATAAATGTATGAGTGATTTCATAACGGCTTTTAATTCGTTCATATCAAAACAGGGGTACTCCAGAACTTGATCCAATCACTTCCTTTGACAATAAGTCTCTTCATAGCGTAGTTACTTGGAAAAAATGGTTAGAAAATGTTTTAATACGAAATTGAACGACTGTTCAAAAATCGTGGTTATTGATTTAGTGTATTTCGTGAAAATGAAATAATATGTTTAATATAGATAAAAGGGTAAAAATGGTTTGCTGGCAGAAAATGGTTGTCTGTAAGGAATTACATAGTGTTATAAAACCGCCCATTGCACTCTTTTGTTTATTATTTTGAAACTATTAAAATTCCTTCGCCGTTAAATTGTCAGTCATACAATGTATATATAAATTATATATCAATAAATATAATCAAATTAAAAAGTTAACACAATAAATTTGGGAAAATTTATAGTGTTAACTTTTTAATTTGCAAAAAAAAGAACCAAAAAAGTAAATGTTTATACATGATGATAAATATTGTATTCCTATATCTGTATGCAAGCACATCACTAAAGTACCAGTAGGTAAATACATTGGTGCAGGATGGCACTGCCATTTTAAATTTAATTAGATCTTGTTCTGTTGGTGCATTACTTGTACGAACTAATACATCTGTACGTAGGTCGGTAAAGAAAACGCTAAGTTTAATACGAACCAGAAGTAAGGTAAAGATATTTTACCACCCTGTTTAAAGTAATCACTCTGAATATTTAATGGAATCAAGCGTTATTTTGCGGAAGTCCATCCTAAGTAAGAAAAGGACCAATATTTAACCACTTCTGCATATGCAGTGGTAGTCGTGCAACAAAGTGCACCGCCCGCCAGCCCGCTGATAAATGCGCATGCGGTAAACAATGCGAATTACACAACTGCCACTGTTAAATCACTTTGTTTCACCCCTCCACGGGGCATCTTCAGAAGTTAGCTTACACCGATCAGTGCCAAACCACACTCTGTGTATCAATTCGCTCTGAATATGTTGCGACGGGCCAACAACTTCTGGCAGTACAAAGTTTGCAGATACAGATAATAAACCATAAATAACTTATAAATGAAGTAATTCGAATTTCGAAAACGCCTTTTTAACGTATTATTAACACGTTGTTTATTATTTCTTAAAGCATTGATTTAGACAGGGTGAATTATACGAGTATATTAGTACAGCTAACTAGCTACTTAGACATTTTCCCTTTAAAGCTACTAGCTACTAGCTTTATACACCTATAATCAAACACTCTGTGTAACGATGCTCAGAATATACGATTGTGCTTTATAAATAAAAATCTATATAAATAAAATCTGTAGGAGAAAGATTTATACATGTCTGTTACCTTTTATTTCATTTGTAATAATTGTTTAAATGTTAGTCCAAAATCATAATTATTGTATTTTATTATCATTATTTATTCGCGTTGTTCATTTTTTTTGTTAATACTATTAATTATTGACATATATTGGTTATACAAATCTAATAACTTTTGCTACGTTTATTGCTGTAGCGTGATTTCTCGTAAGATTTTTTGGTTTTAGCTTAGAAAAAAATGAATACAGGTGATTTTTGACAATTTGTAGAAAAGGTTTCTTTAAATTGAACGTTTTCACACGCAATCCTTGCTGTATGGTTTCATGTAGGTTTATAGCAGGTCTCCACTACGACCGGTTTATTGTAGCGTTTTCCACATATGACTATGTGGTTTAAGTGTGAACTTGCCTTAGAAAAAATATAATTTAAATCTTTGTTGGAAAAACAAATTTGTTTCAGAGCACATCTCGTGTGGTAAATAAAAAAACATTGTGTAGTAAATTATTTCAGTTATGAAATATCTCGTTGTTTTTGATGATCCCGACTGTCCATTGCTCAAGGTTACAATTATTTTTCGCCCGTGTCACTTAAACGTAAAGCGAACTGTTCATCAATTACTCGTGATATGTAAACATCTCTGCTATATAAACAATTATTAAAAGACTAATGGATATTGAAGAATAAATGCGAATTCCAATGATTGATAGTTCAAAAATAGTAGAAGTTCTAATGCTAGTAGCTCGGTATATACATGCGCAGTTTCTTCGGTTTTCGACGTGATAAATTTTTGTAATGCTCGTCAAATATTACAATTATATTTATATGATAATCATTATCATAATATCAGCAGATAGGCGCCTACTACAAGGCAATAGTTTCTCTCAAAGATCAGCACGGTAACCGGCCTTGCGCTGCCCGCATTCAATGACTTCCCACGACTTTAACTATGTCAGTCAATTTTATTTATTTTTTAATATTTTTACACGCTAGGATACATTTAAATAGTTTCATAATAATAAACAAAAAAGTACAAGGGCGGTGATATCACACGAGGCAATCTCTTATAGATAGCTATAGCATAGTAAGAAAAAGACCAATATTTAGCCACTTCCGCACATGCAGTGGTAGTCGTGCAATAAAGTGCACCGCCCGCCAGCCCGCTGATAAATGCGTATGCGGCAAACAATGCGAATCACACAACCGCCACCGTCAAATCACTCAACACGTGTTTCACCCTTCCACGGGGCATCTTCAAGTGTTATGTTACACCGATTGTCGATGTGTCGGAAGTGGCTAAATATTGGTCTTTTTCTTACTTAGGATGGACCTCGCAAGGTTACGCTTGATTCCATTAAATAGCCATAGTGCAGAAACAGTAGAAGTATTAATAATGGGTCTGTATATATTTTATATATATTCCTCCTCCTCTTTTCGTCGAATTCCTTACTATTGAGAACTCTTTTTTCGTCAGCCAATATGATCATATACATATTTTTTTGCGAACATATTCAAAGTTTTGGGCAATTTTATGCCAAAACTAAATTCTTTAAGGTAAGAAAGAGTAAAAAAAGTCTTAGTTTTAAGAAATGAGAAGAAGAAGAAATCTTAAGATGTATAGTAACAATTAACCTTATTACTTGCGGGCGTAATGTTAATAACGTATTAAAAGCTACATGATATTCCATCAAACAACAATACTTAAAGATTCACAACATCCGTACACGGATGAGATTTTTTCCATCCGCACCAAGGATTTTGCTAATACTTTCATAGTGCGTTATATTTAATAAAATATATTCCCAGATATTATTAAACAGTTGTATAAAAGCGATTTTTGTAGATGTATTATGATATTAAAAAAATGACACTATACTATTTTTTTTTTACTTATTTATGTTTGATAAATTGCATTTTAATTCAAAGACCACACACGAGAGTTTATTATAAAAGCGTACAGTTGAACAAGAGTTACAAATTTCAATGAAGCCTTTATTTTGTAATGTACGTGTTAAGCGGTATGATTTATTAAAATTTCCAAGTCTCACCGTTAATGAGGTGACTTTCTAACTAAACCAATCGCCCCATTAGAAGCAATTGACAAACAAACGCACGGTGAGTGTGAAATGGACGTGAATTACCATAAGTTATGGTCTCGGTCGTGATAACGTTCATAAGGGCGAAAGAGATGAATGATGTCATAAATCTCACTGAAAACGCCCGAGCTATAGCGAGCTAGAATCCAGGTCTCTTCCGGCGCGCCTCGAGTTGCCTCGTGGACTTTCTCACAGGCGAGATTTGTACTGATAAAAAGCTTTTGGTGTCAGCTGCTCAGATTGTACCGGGTATACCTGAAAGCGCATGTACTGCACCTATCTCTCCGACACGGGCCATGGGCTAAGCAAACACTATGTGTCTACGGTGCAAGCGACAACAGGCTCTTGATTTGCAAATGTAACTTTGAAACGAAATTACTACGTTATATAAGCAGAGAGCAGACGACATCGTAGTTTTAAATGATAAATAGCTTTAATAATAAAATGTTATTTGAATAACGCAAAATAACAGAGTATTATGTTGTCAATTTTTTTTACGTTCTCAACATTTGAAGTGATTCGCAGCATTTATAGTCAGATAGGACTGATGTGTTGAAGTCTATTATTTCTCAGGTAGTCAGTCTTACTTTGAGATGTATGTTATTTAGAACTAGAACTATATCAGTTAGTACTCATAATGATAATATAATTATAGAAGCTATCATTATTATGCCAGCCGATAGACGCCCACTGGCTTAGACCTCCACCGAAATCCACCACTATGATCAGTCCCGCGCTGCCCGCGTCCAGTGACCAACCTAGTGGGGCTTACTCACACCGTGTTTGTGGTCGCTTTTTGAGCATTTTTCGGTCTTCATAATGGCTTATATAAATACTATTTAACAACAGCTAAAATCGCGGCCGCTCTTAACTTACGCCAACCTCGATTTACCTTTCACCGCGGAGAGATATTGTCCGTGCAGCCGCGATCCCTACGCCTCATTACCATATACTGTGGCCGTGACAGCGGCGCAATTAACTATCTGTTTATTGTTGTTGAATTATAAACGGCGTTGCGTGCTATCACTCCTGTATATGGCTTAGTTCGATGGGAAAGCGAGCCGGCTCCCCATATACCAGTTGCGTTGGAGACTCGCTTTGCTATTTTCAAATTGGATAGATAACAATGCGAACATTACACAACCTTTTAAAATAATAATAGGTTTTTTTTAAGGGGTAGTAATGAAAAAGATAGTATCCTCATTTGAATAGACAGTTCGGCACCTTATGTTATGTTCAGTGATAGTATCCAGACGTGTCTTAGATATATAGAATGGTATTAAGAAAAATAGATTTTAATTTCCATTCGGATTTTAGATCATATTTTAATTTATACCTGTATCATACCAATACAAGAACGATGCAACAAATTTCGTCATTTCAGCTCTCAGATGCTCACTGCAAGGCTTAGACCTCCCATAACAATATCTATGGAGGAACATACCATAATTGCTACGCTTGGCAAGCGAGTTGGCGATCATAGTGCGATCAAGGTACGCAGAGGACGCTGCTGCCCAACCCCTGGGAACTTGTTTGTGATCAGTGGTAATCATATATAATTAATACACAAAGTGTGAATTTCATAAGATTATATTCCGGAAAACGAACTCGCGTTCTACGATCGCAAGTCGCAGTCGTCCACCGCTGAACTGCCACTGCTCTTTAATACACATTTAGAATGATAAATTTATCTATATATTAAATGTGAAATAAATAATTTAACTTTGTAATCAATAAGTCCTGACCTATGCAGCTTTTAAACGACTATATAAATTTACTAAAGCGAACTGTCACAACGTGTGAAATTCATAAATTGCGTAGTTTCAATAGGTATGAAAATTTTCAAGTTTTGCGCGACTTTATTTTTTTCATATGAAAATTTTCACTGTTACTCAGAGTATATGTTAGTAAACTTATGAAAAAAGATGATGAAATTGTGATCATGGTAAATACTGACGTGTTATATTCGCAGATTAACATTATATGTCAATCTTCGTTTTTTAAACTTCAAACAAAACTAACAAACTGTGATGACTTCTTTGAAGTATTGTTAGAGCAACAAAAAAATGTTTTTAATTCTGCGACATTTTCAAAATTAGCATAATGTTCCTTGTTAATAAGACGCATACGAAATGCTGTCAATCGATTATTGGAACAGCCTATTTTTCTGTAAAAAAATATACATGTTTATAGTACAAAAACAAAAAGAAATGTCTGTAGTCATCATAAATAATAAATGCCATTTTCCCTATGCAGTTATCTTGTAAACATCGAGAAAGACATTTCAGTTAACGTTCAGTAAAGTCGAGTGTTAAAATAGTTCAAGATGGACGCCGTGGAATGATTATTATGAAATTTAATTTATAATTAGCTGCCGCGACAGATTTACTACTGCCAAAAGATTTTGTCGGTGCCCAATATAAAAAAAATATTTATAGAATGTATTTGAGAATGATCGCCATATATTTTAATTATATTTTTTAATCATAAATACCAACATAGGTTTTTTTATTATTTTTACACTGCCAGAGTTTAGTAGTACTATGATTAACCAAAAGATTATCAAAAAATGATACATTTTTTGTTTGGTTATCGTATGTTTGTCACCTGAACTAAAATATGTAATGAAAATTAAACAAATATGTCGCGTCGTTCTCGTGTAGTTAGTGACATTGGATATTGGAATTTTGATTTTATTTACATAAAATTTACGTTTTTATTCAAGTCCTCTGTGGGTTGCATACATTTTAATTTTTTTATAACTTTAATTGTCGTTAAAGTGTTTATTTCAAGGTATCAACACCCTTTTAACTACATAGAGAGACATAACTATCTGTGACGCTGTTATAAACGAATGCAAAATATAAGCGAACATTTGTATTGTATTGTACATATTTGATTTTTATCACATCTATTTAGAGGCAGTGGCCAAATATTGCGCAGAACAGATAGCCGCAAGAGCCTTACGGCTTGCTGAAATGATGATGATTACATTTATTACATCAATTGTACCGTAAAAATAAATTTAAAATAAATGAATTTAATAAAACTTTACGTAGTTTGGGTGCGTTTAACACATTGCAAGCGGCACACCTAGTGCCAACAATAATTCTACGCGCGCCTGCGCCTGCGCAGCGGCCATTACCGTTTATCAGTGTACGTGACGCTTGCGTATGAAATTATTAATGGCGAACCAACGGTGGAAATGAGTTATTAATTAAGGGTGATAATCGAATCGAAAGCCTTATCTCTGTACTTAACGAAGGGTGTTAAGAAATTAGAATTTATTAGCGTTTGAGCTAACGTAATTAAGGCATTGTTTAGTTTTATTTTATGTCTTTTTAGTGTAATTGTAACTAAAAATCTTTATGAAACATATCAATGGAGTACGTCTCTCCTTTTGGTCAATTTAAATCTACCACCCGTTTGAATTAAATGCATTAGACCTGAGAAGTCGAAATAAATTCAGCAAAACTATTTATTTTTTAAATAAAAATAAATAAATTACCATTGAAATAGCCAGGAGATGAACAACATTCCCGAGGTGTGCTATATGCTGTGAGGCTATTTATAGTGTTTTAGAACTTTGCAGACAAAGGTTTTAATTATTTATTATTTTGAAGCTTTTTATTCAGTTAATATTTTTTATAATTCTGTACAATATATATAATATTAAAAACGTTAGGGCGCCAACTTGATAAATAGACGTTAATTCAAATGTAAATGTAATCGATAGAAGAAATTAATCATAATTTAGTTCTGTAGGTTGTAATAACGAGTTAATGTTTGCGAACTGTTAGGTCTCGTGCGCCGGCATTAAATCTAAGTCTGGTGGAAATGTCAATTTAGTTTACATCGCCCGTTGGCACCGCCTTATTGCACAACCGGGAGATCCTGCGCTAGACTATTGTATGGTATTTAAATCATCTGATCAGCTGATCGCGGCCGCCCAACCTTTCACGATGTTTACATAAAACACAGGGAGGGCTCCGTACGTGGCCGTGTTAGGCTTTCTATTGCTTATATAAGTGGCCACTGTAAAATATATGACTTTTAGATCCCATAACTAATGTTTGTATTTATTTATTTATTATTCTCGCAAAACTTGCGGCTAAATAAAATAATAATAAGACAACAAATATGTAATAAGGCTGTATAAAAGTGTTCACAGAATAAAACAAAAAATGGGGTAGGTTACAATAGCTCTGTAGTTAAATAACGTTCAAATTATACGTTTTTAAAAGAAAAGTGTAAAAATAGAGAACTTATATTTGTGGAACCATATTTAATTAACCAGCACCGCCTGAGTCATCGTCTACCAGTAAAACACTTACATTTACATTTTTATTTGCACATTTGAGAATTCTACACCTATATGGCGCATCTTGCTGACATTCTAAATTTTGCAAAACAAGCATGAAGAAAGCTTCTCACAGAGGTTGGTTTATGTTGGTTTATGAATTCTCTCGCTTTATCTACGGTAATAGTAAAAATTATTTCAAAATTATAGAAACGTATTAAAAATATTACGTTCTGGTTATGAAAATAATTTTGTTTGAAAAATATCGTCTTGGCTTCCAATTATGTTAAGTTAAAGAAAAAAAAAAGGAATTTCTTTGTATTTATTATCATGATATCCATTAAAAAATAAATATTTACTTCTAAACTAATATAACTTTTTACTCGACTTGGTTTATCTTATTATTGTAACCACATTGGCGTCAAGTTGAAGCGAACAGATTATTGGAAGGTTGAATGAGATTTTCGAAAAGTTTTGTTTATACCGCTCGATATGTCTAAGTCCTCTAAGACTATATATGTAATATATATATATACATATATATATATATATATATATATATATATATATATATATATATATGTATATGTATTATGTAATCAAATAGATTATTGCGTTGTAGAACTATGGATGAAAATGATATAGGAGTTAAAATAAATACAGTAAAGACTTACCGGATACGTTCGCAGTATTTCGACATCAATACTAACATTCGTAATTTAGATACTCTGTAGCGGGTTACGACCAAGACGATAAATGTCAGTGTGTGTCTCTAAAATATTGTTACTTTATTTCCTTGAACATTTAATTTGAAATGTCGCTATATTCCCGTTTGAAGGACGTTTTGGCCAGTAAAATCACTGATTTATTTACGACAATCAAAACAAAGTGCGCAGAATTGTTTTTGTTCCAAAGTTAGTTTAAACTATGAAGGATATTCTAGAATTTTTAATCACGTCATTTATGACGTCGTGTTTATATTGACATTAAATATCTTTTGTGTTATATTTGGGATTGGTAATTTACCATGTTATTCTCCTTTGTAAGCTACTGTCTAGATATAGCTCTATGACTCGACAAACTTTTTTATTTTCTCGGCAAAATATTAGTTATTGGTGAAGAATTATTCCTCAGTAATACTAATATATTTTATTATACATCTAAGCAACATCTTATGAACATAAAATACAAGCAATATAATAATAAAAGTACAATTGGTCTTATAGGTTTAAAGGCATACCGGGATATTTAGGCGAATTTATGCGCTATATATAGCATTATAACTAATAGGACCGTGTGTAGAAATAGCTGTATAAGATAGTTTCTTATTTATATATATTGCAAGTGAAATTTTTAAAAAAAGTTTTTGAAATAAAACAATTATAAAATTACAGATATTATAAGTAAAAATAAAGCTTAAATATAAATTGCTCTAACTACTGTATGAATATTTATGAAAGTAATTGCCGTTTCTGTCCATAAACGCCTTCTGCAAGGCATACACCTCATCTCAAAATTGCCAGGATGTCCTGTCTTGCGTTGTCCGCATTCAGCGATTTCTCGCTACCATAACTATATCGTCGATCCACCTAGTGGTTCGTCTATCCACGTCAAGTTTACCAGCTCGTTATTGCCACTCGGGAACCTTTCGGCCCCGATGGCCATCCGATGCATAAGCGATCTGTTCCACCCGCTATCACTTTAGATGACCAATTCTTCGAGCTATGTCGGTGGTCTTGGCTCTTCTACGGATCTCCCCATTTCTGATCCGATCTCGCCACGACACACTGAACATTCACACGCTCTATTACTGTCCAGGTAACCTTGAACCTTCTTATGCAACCCGTCGTAAGCGAGCACGTCTCGAATTCGTATGTCATCACCAGCGACACATATTGGTTGGCGATCACAGCTCACAGGTAGTTCATCCTCTGGAAGCTTCTTTGCGTGCAATCCTTTATTATTAATGCACAAAGTGTAAATTATATAAGATTGTATCTCGGAAATCTAACCTCTGACGTACGATCGCCAGTCTTCAGTTGGAGTAACACTGCTCAGAAAAGTGTATATAACACATGGATTTGACAAGCACTGTACATGAAATCATCTTCAAGTACTGTATATATTATTCATTTATTTAATTTAAATAAAGATTAAATGTGATAGTTGCAGGCTATTCTTCCAATCCTTTAATATTATATGTGTTATAACGGCTGTTTCCGAGGTTCCTGGGGGGCCTTAGAATTAAGTTACGTAAACGAGGTTTAGAATAAGCTTCGTCTGCGCTCTGTCGTATGAATGCCGGAAAGCCAATAGTGGCTTTCTGAATTGGGCTGTCACGGTATTTTTCTGATCATGTAATTGATCAATATAAATTATCCAATATGATTTAAAAATATAAATAAATAAATGAATCACAATCCAGACTCCGTGGGCTCACCTCATACCATAGAATAAATTGCCGCTGGAGTGTTAAGTTCTGAAATGTAAATAAGGACCACGAGGTAAACAGACGTGTTTAACTGCCATCAAAAGATGCCGGACGCGGGCCGAATCTGACTGGTTCTATTGGAAATATAAGGAGGAAGTCCATGTCCAGCATTTTTACTAGAAGATTATTATTGCATAGTAAGAAAAGGACCAATATTTAGCCACTTCCGCATATGCAGTGGTAGTCGTGCAACAAAGTGCACCGCCCGCCAGCCCGCCGATAAATGCGCATGCGGCAAACAATGCGAATCACACATCCGCCACCGCCAAATTGCTCAACACGTGTTTCACCCCTCCACGGGGCATGTTCAGGAGTTATTTTTTTTTGTTACACCGATTAGTGCCAAACACAGAGTCTGTGGTCTGTGGTGAATATAGGTCCTTTTCTTACTTAGAATGGACTTCGGCAAGGTAACGCCTGATTCCATTAAATAATTATTGCTTATTATTTACCTTGAGATACCTCGCTTCTAACATTAATATAAATATCGTGCATTTTGTAATCTTCGAAGTGTTCTGAATGATGTTCTAAGAGCATACGATTTACTATCGCACGTGTTTCGATACGACTGACAAAATCCAAAAATTAATTAACCAATCAACGTAATGTAACCCACAGATAAATCATCTGTACGAAATTGTTCGTCTATAAAAAAAAGGTTAATTGCGAATATAGCGACTTGAAACGCATAATATAAACTCGCATCGACGTATGGTAATGAAGTGCGCGGCAACAATTTATTATCGGATGGCCGGCGGTATGTCGTAGTCGGCACGAGCAGCTGGCGTCGAATAAAGCCTTCGTTTCAGTATCTACAGTGGTTTTATAGTGTTTATGTCATCACGATGTTTAGGTGGACGTATGTACTATTGTATTATCTCTGTCACCTAATAATACTCTATTTTGAAATGTGAATTTTGTAAGAAATTTTTTTTTGCAACAGTAAGTGATCATTAAAAAAATTGACGGTATACAGTTCGGAGGTTTCACTTAATAATAATAAAGCCCTTTATGTATATCTTACAAAAGTAATATTTCACAAACTTTAATAACTAAATTTAAAATATATTTCAACTTATAATTTCTTATTTATTAACCTTTAGAAGATCTGTTTGCCAGTCGGCAAATGCCTCTCTAACCTCTTCCATTCAATCTTGTTTTGAGCCATTCTGTTCCAGGTCACTCCAACCACTTGCTAGATGTCACCATTCCACTGTCTTTGTGGTCTGTCTCTCTTGCATCTACCTTCCCGGGGAGACCATCTCGTATCCATTTTACTCCATTTATCGTTGCCTCGAATCTTATGCCCCGCCTGTCGTAATTTCAGTGAAATGGGGGTTACACTTAGTGTAACAAAAGGTAACATAGGTGATGAAGGTAGCACAGAAAAAATTATGATTACCGATAAGATGCTTATAGAAGATTATAGATATAACAGAATATTTAAGAAATCTATGAACAATCTGAATAAGAGAGAGATTATTTATTTATATTCTGTTTCAGATATTTATTACGTCTGCAACCTAACTTTCGTAACGTTAAATTTTCAAATGGATCCGTGATATGACGATGTGAAAGGTTGAAGTTTCGATTAGCAAAATGAAATTTTAAGAGACGTCTTTTGTAGTTTTTATTTTACCAACTAATCTAACCAGTCTTTATTTTCTTTTTATATTTTATTTATGATATGTAGACCCAGTTTGAGAAAAAAACACTTATGTATGCATCATGAATGCGATTGCGCGATCGCGAAGATAGTATCCTGTAATCACTGTCCGCCATCTATACCACGCCCCGTAACCAATCAAAACTTTCCAAATTAGAAAGTCAATTTCACAGTGACCAGTAGGCATACTTTTGAACGCAACGGCTAATTAGCAGACATGATTTGTGGCTAGGTCGGTAAGTAATAATGATTTCCTGCATTCTTACTGTGTACGTACTTAATTGTCTAATTTTAAAAAAAGGTTTATTCAAATTTTATAAGTAAATAAATATTTGTTCTTAATTTAAATTTGTTTTAATTTTTTTCCCTGTACATTTATTAGTGCATTAAAATAATATAAATAATGATAAGAAATCGGAATACGTAAAAATTGGATTGAGAGATTGTTGATATCAATAATTTGAAATACTATGTGTGTTATATATCTGAAACATATTACGATGTCACAACTGCCGACTACCATAGTGTAAAATGATGGCTATAAATTTGAAGCTTAAAGCTATCTAGACAAGTTGCGGCCTGTCTACGAATATAGTAACTTCATGGCGAAATATATGACGTCTTTAGCTTTTGTTGAATGCGACGGTAGTTCAAGTTGTGTAGTTATTTTATAATCCTTGGGAATAATACGTCGAGTGTATATTGTGTCTTCTCAGGTGAATGTCTTGTTTATATATGTCGCCATTTTAGCCAAAAAATGTTAAGGATAGAAAAACCAAAATACAGTTAGTCGTTCCGACTTGACTTGACTTAATATCTCTTATGGGGCACAGTAGAAAAGTAGTAAAGTGTAGTCATTTTAGTAATTAAATGTATTAAATTCTAATTCACTTCTGAATATAATATTTATGTAGCATTATTGTATGAGTGAATTATTATTGAATTATTATTTACCCCGTGAACAGGGCCAATTCGATCCAGCTCCGTTCCAGCCGTAAGACGTTCAGACAACCTTTGATTCGTGACGGATGCTAACAACTGAATGCTACTGCACTAAAACAACTAAGTCAATACCATTGACGCTATTATATCTACGACTGTATACGAGGGTATAAATGGCTCTAGATCTTGATGAGTAATCTTAAGTTGATATAATTGTAATTAATTTGTTTTTCTGTATAATTCTAGGTTTTCATGTTATTGTTATTCATATGATTTAATTAGCATTAAATTGAATAAATATTGCAATACAAAATTTGAAATATAATAGTTAAGGTTCCTATAAGTACCTTTCGAGTGATCGGAAGGGATTTCAAGTCGCCTTTTAAAAAAACCCACTGCATACTGTTTTACAAAATCATTTTGGTAATTCGTTTCTTTTCGCCGAAGTGTCGTCACGTGTCGCTTTTGCCTGTCCCAATTTATTATCACATTCATAACGAACAATCGGAAAAAACCAATAGTTAATCAAGACTTTTAAAGAAAAAAAAAGGTTAAATATAATTTTCTATAATTAATTCTTTAGAGTAATTTATTTAACATGAGTATATTGCCGGCAATATAAACATAAATCTTAGTCGGTACAACCGACATGTCGATAGATGTACCAAAGATCATTTATAGGTACAATGATATACCGGAATTGCTTCGTAACATGAGACACTAACATTGACAAATGGCATCTGTTCAGCGCGCAATCAACAAAAAAAAAAAAAAACGAGTCATATCGGTGGAGCCGCCGGCTATGGGTTTATTTTTTTGTCGCTCTTGATAACACGAGTGTTCACGGATGTCGTAATTAGTCTGTCATTAAGTCAAGTGCAGGGTCCGTTCTACGGTTTTGAGTGACCTGCGTAAAAATTTTGACGCCTTATCATATGAACTTACTGTCGATTCAAAAATATTGTACATTAAATAACTGTGAAATGTATTTGTTTATAGAAATACCAATAGTTTTTACTTATATTAGGACCTTGAATAAGTTCTCGCTGTTTTTTTTTCAAAAAAAAAAATTAAAATACAATGCTTACAATGACATTACTCAAAGTATTATCCATCATTAGAGACCACTTTCTCCTATCTCTCCGGTAGCAATTGAATCCCCCATCGGAAAAATGACTCATCTTTCGAGGCAATCTATGAATCAAGCCATTTTTCGGCTTCTTCAAAAAAATGGAAGCGCTGCTTGCTTAAACCGTGCGCCATCGACTGAAACAAGTGGTAATCGGAGGGGGCTATGTCCGGTGAATACGGCGGGTGGGGTAGAACTACCAACCTAATAAGTGAGCGCATTTAAACTTTTAAAAGTAAGTTATGCTCTTTTTGATGCGTATGTCTGGCATATAAGAATTTTTGTAACTACCATCATCATGTCAGCCGATTGTGGTCTCTTAAAGACCGCCTAAATTTTCGGTCTTGCGCCTGTTCTTATACAACGACTTCCCGCGACCTTGTTTCTGTCGTAAGTCCGCCTTCGCGGTTCGTGTTCTGCACTCGGGAACCTTTTCCGTAATACCACTGGTTATAAATTAGTCTGTTGTCACACCAATATGGAAAGGCACTCTTCTATACCCCGTCTATCAACTCTTTGTAACCTATTGGCTATGAAAATAAAGTAGCTTAGATATTAACACTAACAATCGAGTATTTTAAATCACTAAACTGTTTTTTATTTTTAATTTTGTATTTTTCATATTGTGGTCATACGGTGGTATCACGGACATCGCAATTTTTCTTGTATTTTTTATTGGTTTTTAAATGCATTTCACATTATGAGTTTTGTTAGTGATCCATAAAAAGGAACATGTAAAAAAATAATATATAATTTTTATGTCGGCGCCTATGAAAATTGTCTCTCCTGGCAGTCGTCTGATTTGCCCTTTATGTGCTGATCAAGACACTTATCGACATTCGTTCGAGTTATCAAACCTACATATTGTCGAATATCAGCGGTAATTAAAAGTGCAAGGACTGGGTGTCGAAAATTCTTGTAGTGCGTGACGATGAGGCGTGTTCGCTTCGAAGTGTTAACATGCGCATATATCACCGTACGAGTTGATACACCTGCGAAGCGCCGCCCACAGCCCCTCGCCCCGCGGTCCGCTTGTCTTTCGCTGCACCATCATCAAGCGAACTTAAGGCACTACAGGTTGAGTCGTTGTCGTGAACGGTCGTCATTACCGCTGCCATTCGTTCAGTACGGTGTCGTACCGAAGTGCTGTGTTATACACATTTCAGTGATATTTGTGGCGAGCAGTGTTTAAGTTTCAAAAACTATCAGTAAGTTTACATTCTCATTTTAAAATAATTATATAATAATCAAAATTGTTTTTTCGGACTTGTCTGTTATAAGAAATATAACACGAAAATAATAAGTATGGTCCACTATATCTATATCACATTGTCTTATATCTAATCATATCTACTATATTATTTTACAAACAAATGTTTAAATTTTTTAAAATGAATAATTAGTAAATTAAATTTGGAACATTGTAGAAATTGATAAAAAATAGTTTTGAACAATCATATTAAAGCCGGCATGAACCTGTTGATACGTTAGGGGCGGAGCTTTCAAAGTTGTTTGTACGCAAGCGCTCTTGCACAAATAAGTTAAAACTTTTGCAACAGTGCAATCATCATTTTTGTGCATTATGTAAGAAGATCTAGACATCGCGTGCGCAGAAGTAGCCGCAGCTTGATAATGATGTAAAACAATTTTGTAAGATTAAGAGAAAGTTGATACAAATAGTCTATGCGGCTTGCTTTGGAGATATAATAACGGTGTCTTTGATTTAAATTACAATCTTGCACGCATGTAAATGGAGGTACTATCACTTGTTATATGATTAGTTATAGGCGTATAAGCTTTAAGGGGTGAATGTATAGCTCATTTCCTATCAAATATATAACTTCTAATATAGTAATAAAAGGCGTACCCAAACTTTGAACTACTACATATTGAAATTAATTATTGTTTACGATCTACATACTTTGCACTGTCAGAAATTATTGGCCTGCCGCATTCCAATAGAAAAAAATCAATACATATTTCCGATTGATCTCTTTATACAGGATGTTCGTTTACGGTTGTCAAGACTATACTTGCAACAGGTTTTTTGTTAACTTTTACAAATGTTTACTCCAATTACATTTAATCTATATATTTGTTGGACAAGCATGTACTGTATTTTAATACATTCCCGTGTGATGTTTCTAAATTATCATATAAATTTAAGAAGTTCATTAAACAAAATCTGGGACGTACATTTTGCGACGGAAATAAAAAATGCAACAAAGTTCTATTGAAGTGTGAGGGAGTTTTGAGAGCAAAACTGAAAAATGAATTGTTCTACTTTAATGAAGTCATCGTAAAAGTGAAAATTAAAAAAAAAAACCTGCTCCAATTTGTGAATTCTTCACAGACCTGGGCGTGTTTCCAACCGTTTTAGCTTTATTATGAAAGATGCCATTATAAGGGAGCATAATCTGATTCTAGTTTCCATGATATAGAACTCTTCTGGCAATTTCGTGACTTACACAAGGAGACACTGTAATAACCTTACGTGGACGCTAAACTGTAAAGAAAAGCTGAAAATTTTAACAAACTAAATTTTACGTATCGGTCACATCACACGTTAACATACATACATATATAAATATATATATATATAAAGTCATAGAGGAGTTAAAGATATCGAGCGTTAAAAAAATAACATACCGAAAATCTCATTTAACAATCTGTTCCCTTCTGGATAACTTGTCGCAAAAACAGAAACCACGTGCTTTGATTATAAAAAGGAGGCTTTGGTCTCCAGTTTTTTTTTTAATAATTATAAATCTCTTTACGAATTGTTTCTTTTTTTGGTTTATTACCTATGGTGTACGAGAACGTGTAAATAAATAGATGATAAAATAATTTTAAAGTTTTGCGACGAATCATACTGAGTACTAAACTAAAACGACAAACTAAAAAAGTTATATTTTAAAATACCGAATAAGGTAATACTTTTCTTATATTAATTGGCAGTTGTGCCAATACCGGCGAGTGCTTACAACGATAAGGCTGCGATGTCCTACAAGATATCCGTGGAAACTATGACGGGTGCGCCGCCGGAATACCTTATTGTTTATTTTAAACAAAGAGCCTCACATCGCTGCGATGCTGCGCATGAAGTTTTATTCGACCGCATATCGAAGATGTCACCAAAGGAATCCAAAATGTGATGACGTTAAATATATGTGTCATTTTATATTATTACTGTCTTCTGCTGGTTAGATGCAGGCAGCCAGGGGCGGCTCTAGATCGTATAGTGCCCGTGTGCAATGAAATCTTGGCGCCATCTAGGCTTAACCTCCCCCCCCCCCCCCGGCTATAACTATTAACTTTACCGTCGTAACAAGAAAGTTTTTTCATACTCCAAAAAGCTATTTTATAAGTAGGTATAGCTTACAGTATGGTATTAGTTACGGCCTTTCTTATGACGGCAGAATAACACCCATTGTTTTTATGCCTGTAGCACATCTCTGTTGCGAACTAAGTGGTGAACCGCTTTAGATTCCAAGACGATGCTCTTAGCTGTCTCAGGGAGCGCCGCGGTGCGTCTTGAGACGGCGGCGCCCGTGTGCACCCTGCACTATAGGTTAAGCCGTCCCTGCGAGCAGCATAAGACCAGTCATTATTACAATTTTTGAGGGAGGTCTATGCCTTGCTGGGGCTGTCTATCGGCTGAAAAGAAGAAAAAACTTCAGTCGAGTTGGTATCCCGCAATTACTTCCTTCTATCCCTTTCTCGAGCTAAGAATTTACACAATTGCCCTGCAACTCTTTTAATGTCATTAGACTACCGTCTTAGGGTCAGCCTCTTTTTCATATTTATTTGCCTCTAAGGATCTATACAGTGATGGACTGTGTACACTTATCATTTACTACTTAAATATATAATCGACCCATTTCAGCATTAAAATTTTTGAAATTCCATCCTTCAATTATGTGGTTGTAATTTCATAAAATCCATTCATTCATATACCTATAACAGTTACAGTTAATGTATTTTTAATAAGCGCTCCCTCAACTGCCTTTTGGGAGGAATTTCGTAAAATCATTTCTTAGCAGAACTCTACTCGACAAAAGGAATGTTGCCACTAAATTTCAAGTCTCTAAGTCTTATATTTTAAGTTATATCGTGATGAGTCAGTACATAAAGCTTAAAAGCACAGAAAGACTTCAAATAGAATATATTTAATAAGTTGACTGAGCGCCATTGCACGAAGTGTAAATATAGTAAATAAATATATAAATATACTTCCTTTTCGCATAAATGCTTTCCAGGACTAACTTTATTTCAGTGAAACAGGAGCAATGTGCTAGCTAAAGTAGAGACTACCAACGCAGTTTTTAAGGCTAAGTTATTTTAAACTAGTTTAGCCTTTTCCTCATTACTGTCTCGTACAATTGCGATTAAATTCTAAATGCCCGCGGGCAAAGAGCCTCTAAAAATGACAATCACTTTTAAATACAAAGTTCCTATTTCACCTTGCCAATTAGGATTTGAAAAAGATGCTTAGCGCACAGAATGAATGACCGCTAAGGCTTTAGGATTCTGAAATGGAGACCATAGCTCGGCGTAGGAATAGATGGACAAACAAAAATTATTATTAAGTATATATATATTTGGAACAATGATATAAAAGAGAATAAGTTTGATTGTCGCTAACTGAATTAGTTATAATATTTTATTGTGTCAGTTAAAACCGCGCACTTCCGGATAGAAACGTTGCTCGTCAAATGTATTACATATAAATTTACATTTAAAAGGACAAAATGTTACGGTAGTAAAATTATTTTTTGTAACAAAGTGCATATATGTTTATATTAATGATATCATTGCTTATTGTTTGATGATTTTATAGATTAATTCTCTTAAAAGTAACTAGATCTTAAATTCTAGTAATTGATAACGTGACAATAATTTTCTAAAAATAAATAACACTTGGAATCATTATCTAGTTTATATTTCGAAACTTATAATTCGATGAATAAACGATAAACAGGATAGGAATAAGTGACGCAGCGTAATGAAAACGAAGATTACTCAATATTCAAAGGATCATGGCCCGCTCGAATGAAGATAATTATGGAAGAAAGCATAAAAAAATGTTTGATGATGAATTATAAAAATGGTTAATCATTAATTATTTGGGCGGTACAGAGATAAATTGATAAAGGCAGGTGAAAGTAGTTAATATCATAAAAGAAAAAGAATGAAAATGTAAAAAGTAGTGAAATTGAGCAGATTGATATATATATATATATATATATATATATATATATATATATATATATATATATATATATATATATGAGTGAGCACCCACCAATACGCATTGGATCCATGTGTTGGATTATGGAATACGATAAAGAAAATTCTATTTTTAATGACGGTGAGTTCGGTTCGTGATTTAAGAACGTGTGATTATTTATTACTCGTGTATCACATTGGTATATTTTGTAAGTGCCTAAAATTCGGTTTTATTAAGTCTTGTATTTTAAAATCTATTACTGTAGTTCGAGGTAAAAATAAATTACATTAAATCTGGAATCTTCACGTTAGCTTGATCTTACAGCAAACTTGCTTCTCCTGTACATATTTGTTATTTAATAATTAATGTTAGAGATTGTATATGTTACTCGTAGTATATGTAAATGATAATTACCACTGCTGGAGGTTCTACAAGAATAAATAAATAAATATACCAGCAATACAATATTTGAATAGTAATGTAAAACCGAACCTTGAATTAGGTTGTTTACGTAAATCTTACTTAAATCTGATAAATAGTGTATTTCAGATAAATGATTCTGTTTTCAATACGTGTTTATATTAAATTTATTCGAATATTGAATATGTTATATAAAAATGTACCCTCAATTAAAATCATTAAAACCGGTTAGTATTATTGGGCGTAATATATTATGATTTTCTTGCTCATTCCTTTCATCAATATTGATGCAATTGAATTGAAGACTGTCAAAACTTCATAAGATGTGTGTGCTTCAAGCATATATAGTTTGACAGATTCACTGGAGAGACTGCAAAGTATTTCGAAGCCTTGTCAGAAAATTATTTTTATAAGCGTCTAGAAACTTCGAGATCGTAAATACCTATATATTATAAGTGGAGATTTAGACTGAAAAAAAAACATTAAAACTTTCATGAATCGATGCGTCAAAGTAGATTGTTTTTTTTTTTATAATCGCACAATACTCGTATGTTTGTCTTATAATTCATAATTTATGTCTTGTTTAATTTAAATTTGATTTAATATCACCAATATATTATCTTATCAGTGGTAGCCCAGCGATAAGGACAGAGACAATCGGTATAGGTCGCGGTTTCGGTTCCCGGAATACAATCTTCTATAATTCACATTTTGTGCATTATTAAATAGAACTGCCACTGCTCATAAACAAGTTTCTAGAGGATGGGCAAGAGCGTCTTCTGCATACTGTAATACTACACTGCGAACTTCAGCCATTATGTTATATCCTTCCAGAGATATCTTTGGAGGCTACACCTTGCAGGGGGCAACTATGGCCTGAAACGACGACTTTTTGATTAAAAGCTACAAGCATCTTGAAAAGATTCTTAGACATTCTTTATTAATTTCAACTTGAGAACAAAGCTTCACTACTAATATTCTGGTCTTTAAAATTGGTTAATCTAAATATAATTAGTTAAGTTAGTTAAACTTAAAGTGAAATAAGGCATAAAAGCTAAATTCCCATCGCGTCAGAGAAAACGCGCTCATTAGTTAGTTTCGTTAATTGTATCTCGAGAACGGGATAGTTTGTACGAATGAGCGTCTGTTCGCGTGTTTGTGTGCCTTTAACCTTTTTAACAGCCTCAACGTGACTGTTTCCTCAAATCTAGGTAACTAATCTCCGATTAGAATTACTGGACCTGCTGTATGTCGCCGATACTATAAAATGTTGAGACTCGTGTCCTCGGCAGTACAAGTACGAAAAGAAATTGCAAGTTTATTTTTATTAGACATTAGCGAAATATACCTAAATAAAACCATTTTGATTGCGAAGTTACTTCTTACCTATACGGGGTGATTAGTTACAAGCATAAAAACTTAAAAGGCTCATTTGTCGGCAAAATTTTTTAAAACTTTGTCTCCTATTTATTGTAATCCTGTTTAATGCGTCATGCCAATAACTTCTCGCAATTTAAAATCTTTAAGGACAGATAGTAAACAAAAATTAAATTAAATATGTTATTGTTCGAATTTTGAAAAACTCTTTTTATTATTATGTTAATATTATTTTTTAAGCATTGATGTTTTGGTAGGAGGTACGGTTCATTTATTGACAGCAAATGAGATTTAACACATATAAAGCTTTTACATATGTAATCAATCGACCTGTATATATTAATATTTTATACGTAATAAAGCACGGGTAAGGCTATATTAAAAAAAAAAAAAAAAACATGTGAATCTCGGATAAATTGAATAAAGAAGTTACAAATAAATTCGATTTGGTATAATGAACTGCTTTGAAAGACAGGAAGTCTTCAATAACTGTTAATAAGTCGTTTTATTCGCACTCGTGTTTGCGCGTGTGTTTGTGTGTGTAGCCCGGTGTGTTAGTGTGCATGAGTAATATCCGGCGCTGGACATCTGTCCCGACCACTTACGAATTATCATCGGCTGATGTCATCCTTGATCATTGTATCTTTATCGCACTATCGAACTTTTTATAATAAGGCGGCACTTTCATATCAGTTCAAGAACAAGTGAAATTTTTTAATGATATTACTTGTTAATAAAATTGTCGTCGGAGGAGAAACATGTCGAAATTAGATACACTACTTATCGTAAAATTATTTTGTTATGTTTATATACAGGGTGATTGGATATACGTGTAAAAGTTTTCTTGGTGTGTTTTAATGTACAGTTGATTTTATGTCAATTAGATATGATTGTGCACCCTATTTAAAAACATATGGGTTAATAGTTAATAACGAGATGAAAGTATTAAAATAAATTTTGTTTACTACTTGCCCTTGCAGACTTTGTACTGACAGATTCTAGCTTATCGTATTTCAATAGAAAAAGCAAATTTATGTAACTTATCAAAGTGATCACTTTACACAGCATGAGTATGAGTGATTGCATATTTAAGTTTTTTACTGAGCACATTCACCTCGATTAAAGCTATTGCGCTAATAACGAAACATTCTATATAAATGAATCTGTACATCCCGTGTTCACATTATAACTTGAAAACGTCTTTATCGATTTCATTAATATTTTTTATAAGTTTCCCAATAATTTCTAGAAAGTTCTTTTGAAACAAAACATGTAGAAAATAGCGCAGAAATAATGTGATTACAGTATATATAATGACAGTTCGAACTTTCGAGTTTAACAGTAAATGCTCTACAAAATTTGTATTGCTGCTTAACAGGTGCATTAGTACAATATTTACTATTAATTTATTTATTTACTTTATTGGAGATAAACAGTAACAAAAGGCAGTAAAAAAGTAGAAACTTAGAAATATAAAATTAGTTACAATTGTTACCTTATAACTATCTCACTAAGAACATTTAATGATTTATAGTCAAACAATGACAAAAAATAGAAACATTACTAAACAGGGAATTTATTTTTTATTAATTTACAATATATTTACTTATTCAAATGCATTAATTACTGTAAGAACGCGATAGGAAACAGCATTTATTCGTGTTTAAAAATAAACTAAAAACACGTATCTCGAAAAATGTAAAGATATGCGGTATTAAACATTTTTATTGAAATTTTTTTTTGAAATCGATTTACGAAATTCTCTAACATTTACATACGTTCATCTACATTATAGTTTGCTTTAAAGCATTCAATACTATTGTATTGTTCGATGTATAAAAGTGTTGCATCCGAGCATCGATCGACTTTATTAGAATTATGTAAATGATATTTATAGGATGGTCAATTTAATGGTATACGTTCTATCCACGAAGCGTTCGATATACGATTGTGATTTATCATCAGTAATATAACGTACATGTATGAGAATGCGGCTAAAGCTCTTTATGAGTGCGGTCCGTCGCTTGACGGGAGATGGATGCTGCGCCCGCTTGTTCATTGTACCTCATTGCTGTAGTTTGTTCTTGAATTTATTGGACGTGAACCGGTGTAGTTCGACCCTTACATTTGACGCGTTAAAATTTAATCCTTTCTAGTCTTATTATATTTCGCTAGAATCACTATAATCTTTAACTTTTTAAAAGTTGAATTTTACACTATACTTTTGCACATACATTCATCATATATATAATGATGATTGTATGTGCAAAAGTTTTAATGTGTTTAATGTATATTGTCAATTATTATTTGGTAAACACTCCTATAATATCAATAGTTATGAAAATAATAAATAACGCAATGTTAATATAGTTAAAAAAAAAACAATTTCAAAATTATGATTACTACAAAATAAAACTAGCTATTGTTTACCGTCTTTCCCTGCAGACTTTATGCAGCCAAAAATTACTGGCACTGTCACATTCCTATAGAGTTTCAGAATGATAACTTTAGACATGCTGTGGAAATATGTGTAAAACCTTTAACGATTTTTGCTGAAAAATGAGATATACATTCACATTATAAGTTTATACACCTTTAAACTTATATCGGATTATGAAACGTAAAATGGATTTAAGTTAAATAAATCGTAATGTATCGATATATGGGATGCAATAATTATTAATTCCAGAAACGAAGTGCCTCCGGCGATGATGTGACGATGTACTGTTTAGATTAATACCATGTACGTTCATTGCGAAGCGCGTGTCGCAACGAGCCGACCTAACGCACATTTGTAAATGTTAGACATGATTTGTTGATAATTAATTCTAATGCAGAATCATTTATAAGTCTAGCTCGGGTAAAGGTAGCGACGTCTGTACTTTCTACTGTCACAGGAGTATTTATGCCTATAAATTAACATTGCTATATCCAATGGATAAATGGAGTGGTCCGAGGAGAAATGTCCACGCTCTGCCCGCAATCAATTTATGGACTTTCGATGCGATTTCATGCGGACGGTTATCGATAACGTAAACCTGTGATTACGTTTCGCCGCGTAATATGATATGTTAACTATGCAACTTCTCTTTTCACTTTTGGTGAACGTAAATCTTTTGTTAACTGGCCACGAGTAAACTCTTGATGGTTTTTCTTTTTGCATCACTGTTGTTGTCTCTGTTGGCGACCTTCAGTGCAATTGTTCGATAGTATATTACAAGCTGTTTCTCTTGCTTATAAGAGACGGCAAATCTTTTCTAAAATATTTAATAATTAGTAAAAATATAAGAAAAAACGATGACGGAACTTAAAGAAGAATCTTTCAATGGATTTTACGCAGACGTTTTACCTGATTGTTCGAGTGATTATGAATCAAATTGAAGTAACTGTGAAAATGATACTGTATCAGAAAAGAGCGACTCTGATATTAGACCACCAATATATCAAAAAAGAAATATAGATATCCGTTATTAATAACTGTTAATAAATAGCATTAAACGTTTTCCGGTGACCTTTTCAAGGTCTGTCCGATACATACATAAACAATGTTTTTGGTAACGGATGGTTACCAACGCCTTATTGACATATGCGGATTCCGCGGATTTGAAGGCACACTTTCGATTTTTGTAGCAAAGCTCATGAAGTCCCTCAAGAGTTAACTGGGCCATGTCTGCAATTCCAATTCCGTTATTTGTCGTATAAGTCTATAACTGGTAATTGCTTTCAAATGTTTCAGAGGTTTTTCCTTAGAGAACAATTAACTATACATAATATAATATATAAAAATAAACTGATTCTTATTTTTGTATCTGACATTTTTATGTATCATTGAAAATATCTATATTTTGCCAGATTTTAAATTTAGAAGAAATAAAAAAAAAACATTTAAGGTAAGACTATGCTAATTTAATTATACCGTGTATAATAGTGTATTTTTATAATTATTTCCAAAAAAGTTATCATATCTACTGCAAGTTTCGTATTATATAGTTACAGTTATTATTGGGTATAATATTTAAGCTTTAACTTCTTTAATAAAATGAATAACAAGATGGTCGCATTTCTCTACAGTTTTTCAAAGTAATGACAAATAAACTTGATCTGAACATTTTGCTCGAGTTTTTGCTATTATTCTCTAAGATACGCGATAGAGCAATGAATGTGTACTAACTAGTGGTGGCGGCGTTATTTATGACGGACGATAACATCGCCACGGACTTGTCAATCATGCACAATGCATACACGTTTTGAAGCGAACAGTCTACAACAACGGCTGGACGATTTTCAACCTTTGTCTTACGTGATATTATTCAAATTTGAATTGTATAGTTACAAAACTGGTGTACTATACAACGTTAGCAACGGTCATCCATCATTCATAGTCCCGAGCGCGTAACGAGTCTTTATTCGAGGTAACCGAAGATGCGCCTGAGACGGTTCTTACACCCTCCTGCGTCGTGGACTCTTTCTTCGTATTGATGGATCACGAGTTTGTGAGTTTATCAGTTCGGTATATACATCTTGATCAATGTCCGTCTCTGAAGACTTGTTACGTATTTCGATCCCACCCAAGACTATTACAATACAAAATTATTATTAAAATTATTGAAGGTGAGATATATAATCCATTCTTGAGTACATATATTGCAGGAAAAATGGCGCCTTTATTTTGCAAAAGATCTATATAAAAATAGCAAATTGCATAACCAAAAGTTAGTCGTTATTAAGTTTAGGTATTAAATGTTTAGACAATTGTTAATTGAAAATTAAAATGGCAGAAAATATCACATCATACAAAATTAAAAGCCCTCATTGTGAAGGACGGCCTCCTGCATATGTAAGATACCGCAACGTATTAAATAGGTCCTCTTCTATTAACGATAGACGAGTTGTTGGACTCTCTTCTACCCATTTTCCCAGAGTAGAAGCGCTACTGAAGAAAGCGTGAGAATGGAGTAGCTAATGGAAAACGAGGGAGAGTGACAGCTCATGCCTAGTAGAATTACAATTTATTTAATCAGTTACCAAATACTAGATTTTTTAATTTACCACAGGGGCAGTAGTAGTGACATTCACAGATTAGATTGCACAGTAACATACAAAATAAGATACACGCATAAAAAAGTAAAAAAGCAAAAAAAACTATACTGAATTTAAGCTCTAGAAGAGACAAATATTTAATTCCGGGTGGAAAATAAAGATACAAACCCAACTATTACTTTATCACTTTATAAGTATTTTCAGTCTCATCATATGATACAGATAATAACCACTTGACAATTCCTCCGTTCAACTTACCGGACCTCCTAAGGGAAAATCTACAGCTTTTGACGAGTTGGCCCGGCACATTTTTCTAAACCTTAAGGCGTTTAACGGTCTTTAGCGCTTGGGCAACGACTTGAAATAAAATAATGTACCAGCTAATGTATAATTGAGTAAAACTTCCAAATTGTATTGTTGATATGTATAAATTTTAGCTGTGTTTACCCATAAGAGAAAATTACATAATAAAAATTGTAAAACGCTGTCGTGCCTCGCAGCTGAAAGAGGAAAGATCCGTATCAAATAGCGGCAAACCTCTCCTAACAGTTTGCGTTTAGTAAAAGCGAAAAAACAATATTGCAAAAAAAAAACCAACAAAAGTTATTAAGGTTAATAAAAAAAAAAAACACTTGACAATTGTAAATTTGGCTTCACGTACAGAGCAGTGTTTAATATCTTGACAAAACCGAATTCTTTTGTAAACAAAAGCAGATTAAAACGTATCGCGAAAGCTGTTTTTGTGATTGGTAACTGTAATCTGAAAACTCGCTTACTCGACATGGGTTGGAAAGATTTAGATACGATGGTGGTTTAATGTGTGGAGACGCTGAAACGACGCGAAAAATTCAGGAAAAATATCCTACGTGTACTTAAGACGTTTACTTCATTATATTTATGTGGATTACAATTGTGAATTGTCAAATACCTTCTGATCTACTTTATTTATTGTTGACGGATTGTGTATCTGTAAACACAGAATTAAAATCTAAAAAGTTATTTCCATTGTTATCGACATCTTACGATCTCGTCTCTATTATATCAGTTTTAACTGCAACATTGTTGTGACTCTTCTTTTCAACTCCTTCAATGGTGGGTACGTGAAAGGCTTCCCAATCAGATAGTCCGCATAACTGAATAGCTAATGCGGCCGCCCCCACCTGATAAGCCGGCTTCCTGCACGTGAGTTCTACAAACCCCTTAACGACGTCCGATGCTATCGTCGTTGACGTTTCAATACAGCATGCAACAGTCGCGCGGTTGACGAGGCGAACATCCCGTCCATCAGTCGCTCGATTTACTGATGTCGTTTCAATCGGTGAACTCGTTCGATTTACGAACGCAATCGATTTAAGTACCATCCAGTGGATAGGACGTGACTGGGAGGTAACTTGTGAAAGTACCTGGTCGAATATCTACGGGAGAATATTATCGATGTTTGTTTAAATCTGTAAAAAGATTTTAAAGTAATAATACAGCTTGAGAATTAGTAGTGTGGTCTTTCCAGATCAGCAATCGCTAAGAAACCTAGTAGTTATGTATTTTAAGTTCAAGGATGCTATTATACGGGAGCGCAATTTTATTTTAGTTTCTATAAAACCTTATAGGCTCTTCTATTATTCTTTTCATGATGTACACAAGTCGTGGTTTCAGTCCGTAGACGCCTACTACAAGGCTAGGGCCCTAAAGATATTTATGGGGGATATACTATAATCACCACGCTTGATAGATGGGTTGGCGATTGTAATGGTATTATGGTACTTAGAGGACGCTGCTGCCCATCTTCTGGAAACTTGTTTGTGATCAGTGATAATCCTGTATAATTAATGAACAAAATGTGAATTATGTCACATTGCGTTCCGGGAATCGAACCCGCGATATGCGATCGTATATCTCAATCATTAACCTTGGGCTAGCACTGCAAAATGGAGAATAAAATTAAAGAATAAATGACGTTTTCTTCTTCTTTTCTGCCGATAAGACGCCCACTGAAAGGCAAAGGCATCTCTCCCATAGATCGACACGACGACCGGCTTTGCGTTGTCCGCATCTAGGGACTTCCCGTGACACTAACTATGTCGTCTGTCCTCTTAGTGGCGGGACTACGTAACATTTTACAGACGTCTTACACAAAACAAAATCTAAATCAATTATTTGTTGAATTCGTTTTATTAATTATTGGTGAACATGTTTACACCAAGCATAACTAAAAACCCAATTGACTTTCCCATATTAGTTATTTTCTTAACTTAAATTGATTAATTCAATTGTTTTGCTGACTTAATATTTTCGTTAATCTATAATATACAAATATAATAATAATAAGTGTCGTAAGAATTCTTCTTCAGCTATTTTGGTTAAATCAAAAGAATTCTTCTACGTAACATGTAAAGCCAAAGATGCGGGCGTTTGTGGAATGTTGAGATTCTTAGATTTTATCTCCACCTTTTGCAAAATATAAATTCATGTGATGACTAACATGATAAAATATTTTAGTTCATTTGTATACTTTTCATTTTTTTAAATAGGTTATTTGTTTATATTTTTTATTTCTTTTATTTGTCATATCTACCTACAGTCAGTAATTATTTCCAAATAAAAGAAAACATTTTGTTATCTAAAATATTTTGATATAAAAAGAAATTTGCGAGCTTTCGTAAAGTAAAATATTTTTTTTAAAATTTTAACCCAATTTTTGGTTCACAAAATCTAATTCATTTATATGCCAAAATTAAGATTGTCACGAGAAAGTACCGTGGCGAAAGATATGTGACGCAAGTTTATAAAAAGCAAAGCTTCGATAGTCTCGATCGCGTTTATGCTTAGTAAGGTTCCTATTTATTATTTGTTTCCTTGTCACCGCTTTCAAATTAAAAGCTTAATGTCATCACGAGTGAACCCATGATTTCACTGTACAATAAGTTCGTTTGTATTTTTTTTTATTGGAACGTTACATTGGAATGCTTTGTGTGCCGACATAGAACTCTTAACTATTGTTTACGAATTAAATTTATTCTTGTCTTTTAAATTTTGGTGATTTTTACAAGAAATGTTTTTTTTTAAATGTTGATTAATTTAAACAGCTGCAGGATGTAGATTAGAAATTAATTATCTTTAGCGTTAAAATTTCATTCCATGATTATCTTTTTGTAGTTTCAATTATTAAATATTACATAGTATCTTATATTGGGTATACAGAATGATTTTTTATGGCTCCATCTTTAGCGGCTCTCGTATCTCCCCTGGTATGGGTGGACAATATTTTCTTAGTTATTAATTCACATAATAATTTTTATTTTTCACTCCAGTATCCGTCTTTCTTATCAATTCGTCAATATCTTTCATTAGTTGTTCTATTTTCGGTCACATTCTCTTTCGTTACGTTCCATACAGAATGATTGGTTATGGACTTGAAAGCATTTAGCGTGATGGTTGTACTATATCCAAAAATCAAAGGTTTTAGAAAAAATAAATAAAGTAGCGTTAATATAGTAAGAAAAAATGTTTTCAAAGTACAGATTATAATGCTTTATATTTCCAGTTTTTTTTTCTGACAAATTAGCTATAAATATTTGCCTTTAAAACTTATGCGTATATAACAAATCATTTTGAACATTCACGTTATAATGGTTAATTATTTATAAAGATTTTTTTTTATTTATGCCGATTGGATGAAAGAAGACAAATCATGTGAATAATGGAAAAAGAAGAGTATTAGAGATTGTGAAAAAGGCAAGAGAGTAATAAGAAAAAAAACTAAAAAGTCACTGTCCTCAATATAATAGCGGATAGGAGAGAAAAAAAGTATAACATTTAATGGAATCGGTGTTATTTTGCGGAAGTCCATCCTAAGTAAGAAAAGGACTAATATTTAGCTACTTTCGCACATGCAGTGGTAGTCATGCAACAAAGTGCACCGCCCTCCAGCCCGCTGATAAATGCGCATGCGGCAAACAATGCGAATTACACAACTGCCACCGTTAAATCACTCAACACGTGTTTCACCCCTCCATGGAGCATCTTCAGGAGTTATGTTACACCGATTAGTGCCAATTAGAGTCACTCTGTTTGGCGGGCGGTGCACTTCATTGCACGACTACCACTGCATATGCGGAAGTGGCTAAATATTGGTCCTTTTCTTACTTAAAAAGTATAACGTTATGTGATAAGTGTATCCAATGCATTTCTATTTTATTTGGAATTATTTAAAAATATTAAAGTTTAATTTTACACATTTATAATGTAGTAGTGTAATGGCAGTGATAATTGTCATATAAATGTCTGAATTCGACCACCATGTAATAGTGATGTCCGGCATAGTGTTGTACCACGTGCGCATAGGATGATTAACGACTCGCCCGCACTAGCACCGTCGGCTCGACCATATTGTCTCATTTACCGCTAATGATCTATTGACTGTTCCACACTTACAAGTTCTTTAACTTTCTAACGTAAACTATTGATATATTCAACCTTTTTTTATGTCCGTTAAACGCTTGTTACACCCATTTGAAATATTTTAGACTTGCTAATGACCGAAGATATTGGTTACGTACCTCGTGACACTCGGACCAAATATTTTAAAGAGAAGGAAACGTTCTTTTGTTTCTCTATCTAAAAAAATATTAATACTTTTTCTATATAAAAATATACATATGTTCTAGCTCTTACATATTGTATACAACGTGATTGTTTCCCTCATCCCATTTCTCTCGCTATTTTCTCTGTGTTTGGCACTAATCGGTGTAACATAACTCCTGAAGATGCCCCGTGGAGGGGTGAAACACGTGTTGAGTAATTTGGCGGTGGCGGTTGTGTGATTTGCATTGTTTGCCGCATAAGCATTTGTCAGCGGGCTGGCGGGCGGTGCATTTGTTGCACGACTGCCACTGCGTGTGCGGAAGTGGCTAAATATTGGTCCTTTTCTTACTTAGGATGGACTTCCGCAAGGTAACGCCTGATTCCATTAAATATAGCCCATTTGTCAACTTTGAAGCTTTTAAATCTATTTCTAGTCACCCTGTGATCACTCTGGATAGCAAAAATTACCTCTTGTATTGGAATGCGACAAGCTAATAACTTTTGACAGTACAAAGTCTGCACGTAAAGGTAATAAAGAATTAATAATTTTAATATGTTGCAATATAAATTTTGTAAATATTTTTTCGACTATATTATCATTGCGTTATTTATTATTTCAGAAATCTTTTGAATTGATTGTAGCAGCTGACAGCAAATGAGCTATATCAATCTGTTTATTATTTTATCGTTTTTAATAGGTAAAATAGCGAAAGGTACTGTTTTTAAAGTCTACATCTGCAAATAAACAGGTGTAATATGTTGTCTCGCTCACATATACCACCATTATAGCTATCTCGTTCACTCGCATATTTGCAATCAAATATTTTTTGAAATACAAATGTGCTTTCCATAATAAGCCAACTCATCTACTTCTGTTAAATATGGATTAGAAAGTCCGTTTTATATTAATTACTTCAACATCAGCTTAGTAAAATGTTTGTAGTAGTTAACATTTCTTAAACCCATAAATCAATTCACAAACATAAAATGTTAGAAAATAGGCGTGTAATTTTCTATTTTTCATGAAGTAATAGAGTAGTTAGCTTAAATAAAAATAAAAGAATTACGCAGGCTCGGGTAAAAAGGTTTATTGAAAAAAAAAAAAAGACAATTTGAAATTCCACGCAACGCAGACAGTCGACCTCATACCATCCCCTAAACATATGTTATACGTCCGCAACGTGTAATTTTACGAAAACGTAATAATACACGAAATTGCTGTGATTTGGTCTCGAGCCATCGATACACCACCGTGCAATCGTCCCAGATTACTCAATGATGAACTCCGTATTGATTCTATAAACTATTGTTTCTACGACAACAAATATAAGGTGAGATCAAACACTACGTGACTTGACCTGTACACGTATTGTAACAATGCAAACGATGTTTGTTTTTAAATTGTAAATACCGATTCAAGCATCTGTAAGAGCTAAATATATAATATATATTGTTTTTATGTGCTATAAGTATTTATTTAATGTGACACGATCGTGCGCGTTATACACCACGGGCATCATGGAAGATCAGCGCGCTTGTCTGAGGTCCCATGTTGAATATATTCATTTGCACACACATAACATAACACCCATACAGGCACAAAAGTACACACATACATAGAGATGAACACCATTCCGTTCGGAACAGTTAGACATGTTTTCATGTGTATTTAATATTAGCATATTTTTTATTTTTGTGTGTTTGTGTTTTGTACTTTCGTGAGCTAAATTACCGTAATAATTGTATGCAATAAATGTATATTATTATTAAAATAAATAATAAAGTTATTGCTCCATATAAAAAAGACAGTAAAAATTTATCAAAGGAAGAATTGGAGAAATAATAACAGTATGCAGTATGCAAATTACAAAGTTATTGCTCCAAATTAAAAAGAATAAATTTAACAAAAGAAGAACTCGGGAAATAATAACAATGTAAAAGACTTTATTGGCGATAATAAAGCTTGGCAATAAATTGATCTAAATACGGTATGTGTTAATATTTGTGAAATTGAGTCAAAAAAAAGTTCCAAGTAAGTTCGTTGCAGGTGCTGTTTTGGCAAGGGTGCGGTTTAGGACTCACGTTTGTTTAAAGTGAAGGAGTGCAATAATTAATGGAGATTAATTTGATTTTAGTTCTTTTTCAATTAGTCTATTCTAGATTCTGCTCATGTTATATACAAGCGATCATGTATTCACAGGTTCATGTTATTAGTCACATGGAATTATTTACAGTGACACCTTAGACGATATTAAAATAATTAAATAAATAAATATAAAAAGTAATTAATAAACAATTTAATGAATATTTAAAATAGTATTGCTTTACCTGTTCTCAAAGCTTATATTGACTTACTAGAATTTATATTTTCTTATCCAAAATGTATTGTTTATTTACAATAAATAAACACTAAAACGAAACAGCGTTAAAATGTTTGAAAATAAATCGTTTATCTTCTTCGTATTCGAGTCCAATCATAAATGTCTAAAATTTAAATCGATACGTTACAGTTATTTACATATCTTTAGTTTATGCTCGACGCCGTCACGTTTCTGTCAATATTATTTTTTATTCCTTTCTCGGAACGATAAGGCGCTCCGAGACGAACGGTCGACGACAGCCTTTTACAATTCACACAGCCATATACAAGTATAATGGTGTTCTCATAAAATTTATGAGTATTAGATAAATAAAACTACAGTCGAAATTCTTTATCGTCGTAACATTCATCGACTCGCCGAAAATAAACTGCTTCTGATAATTTCTTATCTAATTCTTCGTCGATACGGTCTTTCTTATCCGGTTTTGTTTAAGTTGTTTCCTTATCTGTATGAAATAGATGCTTCGGTTTGCGTATTGAACTTAGTGAAGCTGCATTGAGACGATTAGCTTCATCAATAATATCCTCCGCATGAAGCGATGTACTATTTCTACTGGCCTCTATCTGGTATTAATTTCATAGTTCGTTCGGGTACGAGCGCTCGTAATTATCGTGGCATCGATTCTGTTCGTCCGGTAATGAAGATATCGCCTCATCTTCTTTATTGCAATAATGAAATATAGAAATAGTCGGAGCGGACGGAATTTACTGCACTCGGACGGTCGTATCGCCGATTGCGGGAAATATATGCTATATCCTATTGCATACTTTTGCGCCGCTGCCTTAGCGAAACCATAATGAAACTTTACGTCTGGATTTATTCACAGTATGTGTAAATTTGTTTGCGAGCGTGTAGCAAATCTTTAGATGCGAGTTCTTATGTAAGTTGCTATTTTATGTTCATTTTAATTTATAAACAAAAAAATAATCACGAACTTGTTGAAAGAATAACAAAGATTTAATTTATTGACAGTTATAAACAGGATCACACAGGCGCGTTCAATTTAAAGGTGCTTTTAGCGTAAGATTTAAGCAATAACACTTTTTGATTTGATAAATATATTGCATATTGATTCGATTGTTTAAATATAGGCCAAGAAATCTTACTAATAATTATTTTCTTACTAACAATTTGAGCATCTTTATCGATTTGTCACTTTAGTTATGCGGAGAAACTAATATACCATTCTGATCCGAGGCTTTACACAGAGTCCGAAAGTTATTTACTACAAAGAAAACAAATTAGTAGTAAACGCCTACAAGAAAACTGCATTTGTTAATTATGAAAAAAATATCGTCAATTTATAAGATAGATAAACGGACGCCACCGGCTTTAATGTTGTGTAAATTGTTTAGAGATTTAAAATTTTTTAAACTTAAACAAAGAGCGCAACAGACCGCTCTGGACTATTTCGTGCGTTCCTTAAACCGGTCACGCACCGATCCGTCACCTCGCCGCGTCCGCCGGACGTGCATAAATAATCGTACGTAATCTGTTTTTATCAGCGACACAGTATTTAAGAGATTGTTGATCTCTCCGCGCAATGTTCGGAATGTTTCGACAATTGATCGATTCACAACGCTTTTATATTGTCTCTCTCATCGGAAATCAAGTAAGTTTTTTAGTATATTATTCATGGGTATTTTTTTACTTGACTTTCACTGCCGCCCAATTGGTATTTGCAGACTCCGTTGGTTCAAGGTGGCAGACCGCAGAAAGCATCTACCATAAGACATCTTTTAATCCTTTCGCTGCAAAGGGTGGGTGCCTTTTGGCGTTCGACTATAGTCACTTTTTCTCAGCATACAGCGCCTTCTGGTGCTATGGACTTTTTCTCACAACAAATATCACTTTCTGGCGCCGTACATTTGTTTTGCATTACCGTATCAATAATTGCATGATCATGGTCAATAATTTGTTTGTTACCAACCGGATAGCTGTGTACGTTTCCTGTGCGAATATTTTGTCACATAACCAAATACGTGTCGTTCGTACAGACAATCTATTACCGCGCCGGCTGCTGAGAGAGTAATTAATTTTAGATGTTCCACAGTGAAAGGGTTAAGGTGGCGAAGCTCGAAGGCACCGCTACCTATTACTGTTATACCGAAATGGGAGACAGCCGAGCTCTTAGATCGCTTCGGCTGACGCTCCATGGAACAACTAGTCAACTACTCAAGAACTCCCAGAGGCCTCGACTTCGTTCGCCACTCGTACATAGCATCCGCTTAGCATTACGACACAAGGGTGCTCGAGAAGGCTTTCATAGGTCCCGTTTCTGTGCAGTCTATTGGTTTTCTCTGTATACATTATTCGAAAAATTACCTTTTTTCCAAGTTATTACTAGATGCTCCATTTCGTACTGACAAAGGTAGGCCTTTTGCGGTGTAACAGGAAAAAATATAATGTAACTCACAATGATCTCTTTATTTAAAATTTTAATGTCTTATTTTACATTTTTATGATTGTTACAAAAATTACTTTTCTGATTCATAAGCTGCAATATTTTATTTTTAACTGTTCCTCGCACGCTTCGCGAGCTTAATGAACGAATCCAAAACCTTTATATGGGTGGAGTTTCCTAAAATCCTGTCTTAGTTGACGTCTACTTGGCGAAAGGAATATTCTACCAAATTTCATGTCTGTACTCGTAAGTTATGAATTCAGAGATAACTTGAATATGTAAAATCGCATACACCTTCTAATATATAAAATTCTCGTGTTACGGTGTGCATGATTGAACCTCCTCCGAAACAGTTCGACCGATTTTTGTGAATCTTAGCGTACATATCAGCCAGGGCGGAGAATCGGACATCTATTTTTCATCCCTCTAACTGTCAAGGGTGGTCCACCCCTAATTTTTTTTTATTTTTTGACAAAATTTTTTGTTTTTAATTTTTTATGATACAGCATACATACAACCCTAATTTTCACCCCTCTACGATCCACCCTTATTTTTTATTTGTCAATTAAAAACTTTAATATTTTTGCAAGAATTTCGTTTTTATTTTGTCATGACTTAGAATAAAAAAAAATCATATTTTTTTATGGAATCAGGCGTTACCTTGGGAAGTCCATCCTAAGTAAAAAAGTAATATCATAATCCTAAGTAAGTGTCGTGCCGCATACGCATTTATCAGCGGGCGGTGCACTTTGTTGCACGACTACCACTGAATGTGCGGACGTGGCTAAATATTGGTCCTTTTCTTACTTAATTCATATTTTGGGAAAACAACGTTTGCGGGATCAGTTAGTTTTTACATAAAATCGTGTTTCAGCCTAAAGACGCTCATGCAAGGCATAGATCTCACCTAAAGACGTATTGGCGACGGCTGTCTAGTATTATGATATGCAAAAGACGCTGCTGCCCATCCTCTGGAAAGTTTCTTTTGTGAGCAATGGAAATCCTAGATACATCACGGGAATCGAACTAGCGACCTAAAATCGCAAGTGTCTACCACTGGGCCACGACAGCATAAATATTTATAGATAGATAATGTGATTATTCATTGTGAAGACATGTTTTTGTTTTAACACATTCTATTACGCTTTTTGCTGGTTTTGATTGACGTCAATTGTTTCTTGCTGTAGGTACATATGTTTTAATTTACTCTTTGTATAGTAAAAGTGTTCTCTCAACAAGAATTAACATTGTGTACGTTCCAAAAGAATTACACGAATTGGTTTTGTCGTTTTGAGCTTATCACTACATTCGTCGATCCTTTTTCTTGTGTAAATTAAGTGTTAATTATCTTATGTTTTTATAGGTACTGCGATTTCTCACCGCATGGAGAGTTTCGTGTAAAATCAAACTGACATAAATGTAAGTAGCTTTTAATTTTACTCTATTATATTAAACTAATGGTTTTTGATTTTAGAAATACTGACAGCGTTTTATTGTCGAAGGTATTTGAGTTTACTACGTAGTTATTCAAATATTGGTATAGAAAGTATTCTGTTTTGACTTTAATCTATAAATTATTACGATTATAATACCATAACAAATATAATGAGACGTAAAATATAGAGTATCGAAATGGCATACCTAGAATTGGTGTTATAAAGAAAACACACCTATTTGTGTCGGATTTCTAAGCGGGTATTATGGAGGGGTGATATCCAAGCTTAGATCATCTTGTGTGTTTCCCAGTCTGGTGATATTACTATGAAATTACTACATTATGTTGCGGTCTGTGCATAGGATCCATAGGAAGTCGTCGAAATTCGTTAAGAGATGTCTTAGACTAGGCGCCTTCTGTGATCTGCTATCTCGAGCCCGCGGAATCTGAAATTACTTTTTGGGCAGCAGTGAAATTACAGTAAGAAACAGAATCTTGTATTTATAAAAATCGCATTGTTTTTGACACATTGTTTCGAACCCATTAGATCATTTGAGAGATAAGGATGCAATGTGAACTTCTTCTTTTGGCTGTTTTATATGAATAATTTCCTTTTTCTCTATTTTGTTGTACAATGAAAAGTTTAAATAAATGTGTAATACGTGAAAGATAATTTGCAAAATGTTGTAAATACTAAATCGTTGGACATTGTAACCTAATATCCAGAATATTTATTTTTAGATATCTAATGTTTTTGCAATGACGTCATAAAATTTAACAACCTCCTGTCGTCTATGTAAATACCTCCGTTTATTGGCTATAAATATTGGCACTCGTTTTATGTCGAATGGATTTTATATTGTCTTTAACAGTTTGCTATATTTGTGATACGTTGTTTATAGTATTTAAATTGCTCAAAAATTATAATATACAATAGAAAATAATGTATAGTAGAAGTATGGTGAATGATTTACTTTATATTAAACGACGATTCGGGCCTCACTGGCAGCTGACATTCGGTCAAAGATCTATGTTCAGATTTATCTACGAGATCGTATCAGGAATAAGTAGATATACGTAGACGATCGAAAGTAAACGTCATAGCCTAACGGATTTGAAAGTTGAAGTGGCAGTGAACACGTCACATAACGCCTAGAATAGATTTCCGCTGATGCCCTAAGATTCTGGACTTGAGACCTCTAACCGGAAAGCACACCGTAGGACGCCCACCGATAAGACGGATACACGACGAATAAATTATCGCTAGACCTTATAATTCTGGGGTACACACCAAGAACCGACACAGACGATCACGTTAAGGTCTTCGAAAGACACGGGATGAATACCAGTTCTAACAGGAAGATTATTGGGGAGACCTTGGTTGAGATAAAAGACACTCTGCTAAAATGATTATGTAAGCGTCAATGCGAAAAACAAATTAAAATCATCTTGCGTAATCGCTCTTTGCTGATATTTCTTTTCTATTCAAAGGCTATTGTTATAATATATTTCGTCTCATTATCCAAGTAATGTTTTTAATTTTAGCACCAGCGTCATGTTTTCCAATTATGAGTGAATATATATAAATTAAATCATTTGGGTGAATTTGACTACACAATCGACATCCTGTTCATTAGACTGGAACAATTTTTCTAAATGCTTTTACGACACTTGATAAAGTGTTTTTAAAAATAGACCGGATTAGTATAATGTACACGTATCAACTGTACGGCTATTGCTCAACAAATAAATAAAAAAATAAATCTTGTAAGTAACTTCATTATATTTATTCACAGCGCATCGTTTTTCTGGCCTTTTATTTAATTATCGCTTCAACAAGGTGCCTCGACTGAGCAAGGCTTATAATTATTATATTATTGTGATCAGCTGTCTCATTACGTGCATTTCGTTACACCGCAATCAAGGGTGATTAATAGATAATAAATGTTGTACGTTCATAATTATAATTTTGCTTGTGGCAATGACTTGCGTGATTTCTTATTTAATGATGCACTTGCTTCAATATTTAAATAAGAAATTAGTTATTCATTGTAACTTGTTTATTTATTTGTAACTTAATAACCCTGTTCTACCTTTTTAAAGTACGTGACGTAAGTATCTGATTGTATAATTGTCTATGCAAATTATCAATTATGATTTAAAACCTTGCCAAAATGAAGTGATATTTTTTTATAATAAGTTTGAAATGTTTTTTTTTAGAGATGTCTTATATATTATTTTTATCTAAATCATTCGTTTTGTGATATTTTAACACGCCTTTAAAAAGTGTATTGTTTTTTTTATAATTTCTGTAATTTTAATATGTAACATTTGAAATAATTTTAGCTTTGCCTATACATTTTTTTGACGTTTATTATTAATTACTATTGGCTATATGGCAATTCCTATACTATGTACACACAATGGCACAATTAGGGGAACAGAATGATTTAGATTTTTTTTTAAAGTTTTTGTATATCTTGAGAACTAGTTTTTATTAACGTGTAAGTACCCTCATAAGAAATAACATACGATAAAAATTTCACACTTGTCAAGCGCGGTGACAGGTTATATGGTTATTTTAAGAGTTTGCTGTCATCGAGTGTTTTAATTGTTTCTGATAAGACCTTTGTTGGATGCTGCGTGTGACATGTGAAATTTTTAAAGCCTTTTATTTCTTTAGAGGGTACTTATATGTTAATAAAAACTAGTTCCCAAAATTAAAAAAAAAAACTTGAAAAAATTACCTTTTTTGCGTTTCCCTTATTGTGCTGGATAGGGTATAAGTTTGGAATTATATCACAGCTATCAAGAACTCCAGTCGAATAATTAATTTTGACTTATCTAGAATATTAAAAGGTATGCAATTGATTTACGTTTTCGTCACTCAAAATTTTTGCTATATAACCTTCACTGCTGGGTATGGATCTATACCCAGCAGTATGGATATCATAGATAGACTTTCAATAGTACCGGTTGGAAGCAGCCTGCAGCGTTCAACGTCTTTCGGCCCGACAACTTGACGAAGGTCATTTATTCGCCTTGTGGGCAGACGTTCTAAGCTGCCCATGCCGTTTTACAGCAATAATATATTTTAATTGAATATACGTGGTTGCAATGCATATCGTATATATTGCACTTTTTAATTACAATATAAAGATTCCTGAATGTTCAGAAATCTAGCAGAAATTATAAGAGAATTTCTTAATATTGATCTAAATCAAAAACGTAAAGAGCGAGTGAGATTTGTATCGATTTAAGCGCAGGCTCGCCTCGTGCCAGGCAGTCGCCCGGAGCGACTGCGCCGGCGCAGCTAAGTTCATTACACGGCTAATAAACATTTCTCGTGTCTCACAAAATATTGCAATAAATAATGAGACGTTTGTAATACTAATACCACAACGGTGTACTGATCTCGATCTGACTCCGATTCGACTTAGTATCGATCTATCTCGTTCACTCGTAGGCGATGTGAACGAGTAAGACAAGAACGGTTTCGTCTGTTCCTGGCTCATTTCGAGATGTAATTATTACGGCCTAATGAGCGACCATAGTTCTCGGAAGGGTAATCAGCGATGGATTTAATACAGGTTGCGAAATAAGCTCTTCAGGCATCTTTGAATTAGACGCAGGAGGTTTTATTACTGTCTATTGATCTATTCACGAGTTGAATGATTTAATTTTAAAACATCTTTGGATATGTTGGTGTAGAAATTAAAATCTTTATTACTTTTACATTTTTAGATTTTTTAATCGGCATTTTTATCTAAAAGGACATCTGTTCACCTTGTTGGTGGAGGTCCTGCGCTGTGCAGGTCAGTCCGTGGTCATCTCGGCTACAAGTTCTGCGCTCTATGAGGCCTGCCTCCTGCCACTTTAACTAATCAATTCGCTGTGCTTATATATACATCATCGCATATTATACTTCATCGCGCTTAGTCAATATTTATTGGCATTACGAAGCTTACATGATCAGATAGATATTAAACAATGATTAACTTTAATATGTAGTATTCCGAATTATAAGAACCCTTTCCCTTACTAAAGTATCAAAATGTTATTATTTAAAAATAAAACATTGATTTTTATATAGGATTTACAACACATTGACTGCAAACGAAACATGCACTATTTTAAAACTTTAAAATTTAACACTGTGATCAAAAATTAAGGTGAATTGAATTTATGAATTGTAAATTAATTACTTATTTTTCAAAATCTATTTCATCCCCTTTAAAGTAATACCCGTCCTATAAAACGCACTATTGCTAACGCTTTCCAGTTCTCGAAACAACCGGAACAGTCTTTTTCCTGCATAACCTTCAAGACCTTCGATTTGGTTTTTATCTTCTCAGTCGTATTAAAACGTCTTTCTTGCAGTTGGCATTTTGTTCGCTGAAAGGCCATAAGTCCCACGGAGCCGAATCAGAAATAATACAGTGGTTGCGGAACGATACGAGTCGAATATTTGGAAAAATATCGCAAATAACCAATGCAGTATGACATCGACCAATCGAGGCTTGACGCGTTTGGAACACAAAAAAGATCTTTTAAAATAGTTTGGGCTGAGTCAAGTGATATTCCAACACTATCAGCGAGATCTCTAATTGTTAATCGATGAATTTCAGACACAAAATCTTTGATTTTTAGGACGAAGCCCTCGTCGGTTTTAAATCACAATTTCTCCTTCCTTTTAATTTTTATATATTTAGTATGTTCAAGTTCCCTGCAAAAACATTGAAATAGTTTTTTGGGTCTAACGGATATATTATTGAACGCCTGTTATTATGATACTAATTTCAAAAATACATTACGCATAAAAATTTAATGATTTATTTTTGTTGATTGATGCGTTTCATTTGTCATTGACAAATATTGTTTGCTATTTAGCTTCACGGAGTTCACTCCCACCAATACAAACAATAACCTGTACACCAATACCTCACTTTGCGTCGTGGTTACGTTCCAAAAAAAAAAACACGACGCAAATTGAAACGCCGCAAAGTGAATTAAGATTTTCTATAACAAACCATGTAAAGATCGAAGATAGGTTCCAGGGTCACGATAATACTACTTCTTAAAAAGAAAATTGACCAAACATTTAAAGAACAAAAATAATATAACTCTGCCAATAAAGAAATTGGAATAATATTTACCTTTCTTGTAAACAGAAACAACACGTAAAAATTTATATAAATTTATTATTCTCTTTTCATAAAAGCACAACACACTACGTAATTGAAACTGAACTCTTAAAATTAGCAAAGCAAAGTGAAAAAAACTGTATTTAAATTTCGTTGATTTTTAGTTAGAAAGTGAATCCCCGAGTTTTGATGGCATGGTGCCATTGGAAACAAAAGTGTTGCCATCTTTTAGAAAAATAATAAAATTTAAAAAAAAAAATAAAGAGTCGAACCCAAAACAACGCAACCTCGAAAATCTAACGACGCGCTGTGAAAATTAGTACTAATTAAGCAGCGACGCAACTTCGAAAAAACGCAAAACGAATAGATGCAAAGCGAGGTATTGCTGTATATTATTGTTAATGCTGCATTATAATTAAAAATTATTGAGTTGCATATATGTTGAGTTGGAAGTGTTCATGCGTATCCCTTATCGCATAGCCTTTCAGCCTTATCAGGCTATCTATCGGCGGTTCTCTCCGGCTCCGCCCAGCGCTTGGGATTCCGGACTCAAGCTATCGCCGCTCATACCGCCTCAATTATATATATAGTTGCAGTCCATGAGGCTTTGCCGGCTAGCTCTTTGCAGCTCTGTATTATTCGTATTCGTATACTCGTAAGTTTCCGGTGAATTTAAATATATTTTTAGAGGTAGAATAGGTCTTTATTTAAGTCTGTAAATGTAATTTATAGGGTGATTGGTTATAGATGTAAACGCTTGAAAAGGGTGAATGTTTAGCTTTTTTGCTGTTGAAAAATATGTGGTACACCCTTTTCAAAGATTATAAATAACCTAATAAAAAATATCGTAAAAAAGCGTTTAAGAAATTTGAATAGCTATATATCAAAATTAATTATTATTTACTATGTGTGATGCAGCGGTAGACGACTCCGAATTGCGTTCTTCGGTCATGGGTTCGATTACCGGGATACAATATATATATATATATATAGTTCACACTTTGTGCATTAATTCTAAAGGTTTCTAAATTCACAAATAAGTTTTTAGAAGTTGGCCAGCTCCGACCTTTGCCTGCCATAATACCACACTGCGTTCGCCAACCCGCCTACCAAGCGTGGCGATTATGTTATATTCTCCCATAGATATCTTTAGGGGAGGTTTAATATTGCTGAAGAAGTCTTTGGGTTAAAACGACGACTATCTGTCCATGCTTTGTATTCTCGAACCGTTAACCTATTGCACCGGACTAGAAGGCACCTTAGATCGTTCAAGCTAACGCTCCTTAGAGAGTTATGGCAATCTTGCATTAAAAAGAGGAACTGTGTTAGAATTTGCACTTGATAAGCATCTAACATTCTGTTTTGATGTTTAAACGTTAAATGCTTATTTATTACTATAATTATTATTTCAATTGAATAAAATCGTCTGCTGAATATAGACCTCCCTATTTCTAATGGTACTGGTTGGAATCGGCCCTGTTCCAGCGTCTTCCGACGATAATAACAAAGTCGTCTGTTCACGTTGCAAGTGAACGCTATGCTACGCTAGCCGATCCGTGATCTCCACTGCAGAGCCTTAAATATCCAGGGGCTATGTGATCGCTATGTCTACTGATACTTCAATTTACAACTCCACTGGGTTGATTTACTTTTGTACATATACGGATTTCATTTCTGAATTGATCGATGAGATCTCGAGTATAGGTCTCTCCGTGACTCGTTGAGCACTAGTGAGCTTGTTAATGAGGCAGATAGATTTGTAATACATCATCCAAAAAAAAAAGATGAAATATACGTAAGAGTATGTTTGTTTGTATGTCCTTCATATAATCATAAACTATGCATTTCATCATGTGAAGATCTGCAGCAATATTGTTGTGCATGAGCCCACGAAGGTTTCTAAGTTGGTATGACCAATTTTCGACAGATGAAGCTGCTGTCGTTCCAATTAATTTCATATATTGCCGTGACAGTTCATGCTGATTTGAATTGAAATGTTTTTTTTTCTTTAAATTTATTTTAGTTTGTAGGTTAGGTTGGTAGATTGGTAGGGTACAGCTAGTAAGATAAAAACTAATATACAAATATCGCGTTCACTGCAACTCTAACGGTGCAAGTAAAATACATTTGCAAAGGGTATATCAAATCATGGGAAATCTATTTACGATTGCTCTTCCGCAATCTAGACGTCCAAGCATAATGCATAACGTGAAATTCTGTCAGTGCGATTCAAACGTGGCCGGTCTCTGACCCCTTAGTCGGCTGGCAGTTAATTGCAATTACAAATTATTGTTTATTTTATTTTCATTATAAATAATTATTCAACAAATGTTAATGTCATTTATCGGTTCTGTTTTTTTAATAAACTATAAATAATGAAAGAACACACTTAACACGTTTCGTGCCACAGCAATTTTTGAAGATTTTCCATTCAGGCCGTGTGAGGCGTGTACAACCCACACTTTAAAGATTTAAAAAGTCGTTTAAGACGTATGCTTTACACTTTGTCAATACTGCAAAGCTATAATTAGCAGGAAAAAGTTATAATTTAAAATAATTTTAATATGCATTAGTGGATTAATATATATTCGTCCGTACAATTATTTTTTTAATAATACTTTGTTTTTTAATGAGAACTGCAAATGGCCTGAACGGGTAGTGCAGCGGGGGTCGTATACGCCCCACATAGTTGTGTCACAATGTGTTAATATATAATGATACAAGATATTCACAAATTACACATGTATATACCTGTGTATAAAAGTACAGTCAGATCTTTCGCCAACTAATACGTGTAAAGAAATATTTGTCGGCGTCATGCCTTTTATGTGTTCACTAAGCATATTTATGGATTTCAAAACTTAACCCCCAATATTTTAATTATTGTGCATAGAATCTTCTATCAGTAGGTACAATGTACAGAAACTTGTTTTTTTATGCACTGTAAATAGTTAAAGATAATTTATTGGCTTTGTAAGGGAACCTCTTTTCTTCCTAATCGTAAACTTTTGAAATATAAGAAAACTTTTTGCAGTCGTAAAAAAGCCACCTTCGTTGATATGATCAGCACATAAATTACGGGAAATGACGCATTATTGTGGATAGGAGCGTTGCCTGGAGTTTGATTTTTAATCACACAATAATTTGTACTAATGATATTTGATATATTGATCGATCAAATATAACTTAAATGGATATAAAAATTATGAAATAAAGATCAAAAATAAAATTTTAAAATTGTTACAGTACTCTGGAGGTATAGCGAAGGAAGAGAGGGGCGATGTATGATAGGTAACAAAATAGGGAAAGAATGGAATAGAATGAGAAAGACAAAAGAGGAGCATGGAAATAACAAAAAAATTGTGAATATTTATTAGAAATAATGTCCCTGCTTACACATGGCAGTGGTGCACGAGAGGTTACCAAGAGGGAAGCCGTACAAATAAAAATCATTATCGATCTATATTTATATATTCTTATATAGAGTACACATAACAGGATGCAGCCGAAATACATTATCCATACTTACCTAACAATGTTTATACATGTTGCGTTCACTCTTCATATTGCTGACTATCACGGCTACAATATTTTTGTGTCAAATCATTGTCGCGGGTTCGAAAGCAAATTCGAACGGCGATTTAAATCGGATGCCAACAGTCATGTGGTCGGTTCCTTTGCGTTAGTGTCGTGTAAACTGTAAGTATTCTTTGTATATATCTTCCTCACTGACGTGCTCAGGTTACACACCTCCACAGCACAATTGGATACAACATATTATTTCGTATGTACAAATGTATTTTATTTTATAAGGGTATAGAGTTAAAATGCAAGTAATTTTTTATTTTTAAAGCACAAGGGTTGAGATAAAATACGTTGATATCTGTTTAGTCATCTGTTTTAAAGCTATATAGTAAAAAATAAAGAGCCTTGAAATACAATTGTATAGTTTTTGGAATACCATTTTTAGCTTTTAAGATTCAAATTGGTTAAGGCAATACTTCTGTCCTGACTGCTAGTTGATTATAAAAACATAATACGAGTACTTTTATATAAAATACCAGATTGAACTTTTTTTTTGTAATAGCAATGAGGAAATAACATTATTTATTTATGTTAGAATGACAATGTGCTCAAGTGTCTGATGCAGGGTTAACTGATGCATCCGAGCCCGCGGCATGGTATTATGCGGGGATATTAATCTGCTTGCAAACAGCTGTCTCCGAAGAGAAATGATGTGCACGCATTATTTTAACTTTTACCGTTATGTGTTGTATATTTGATACCTGACAGTTTCTATTGTTTTTAATTGAAAGTTGTTTAATGGTGGATAACGTCAACCATTCTTTGTTATTTTTAATCAGCATCATATCACCCCATGGATGACAACTGTAAGGCCTTGCGCAGCCTGCATCCAGCGACTTCCCGGGTCTTTAATTATAACGTATTTCCAACTAGTGGGAGATCTATCCACTCCGTGTCTACCGACTCGTCTTTCTGTATGTGACATCCATCTATGTACAGATTCATCACGATATATCTGAAACCTTAAGACCTAGATGCTAGAAACTTGGAGGGAATATTTCTTTTGACGAGTACAGGTCAACTAAGAACGGATTTTATGAAATTACATCCGCAAGGATGTTGAAGCGGCATTCATTAAGAAGTGCGTATTTTTAACTAAAGGTCTCAAAGGTTAAAAAGCTCACCCAGAAAAAGTTTTTTAATGTTCAATTACTAAGATTATTATTACAAATAGTTTTTTATGAAATTGTAAGGATTGTGATGTGCGTCTTAGATCAGGTCCAGGCATCTCGTCGACTAGTAAATAAGATCACATTGGTTTCTGAATTAATAATATCTTTTCGTTACTCTTAACAAAGGATTTAAAGTAGAATTTTAAAATCTAACAAAACGCGGATCCCTTAACATTTTTGTCAGTTATAGCAATTAGTAGTCATAAAGATATGGCACTATTTTCGTTCACTTGGTTTCTTAAATTACAGTTAAAACCCGTTTGCCCTAGTTAAAACTATTTCTACTCATTGGCTTTGTTAAAATATATTTACATATATATACATGTACGTAATGTATGTATATGTGAAAGGAGGCTAAATATTATGTTACATTTGCTGTCTTTTTTATTTTTTTAGTGAAAGACTTTTTAATTTATTAATTATATAAATAAAGACATATAGGTGTATACATATACACACCGATTTCCAATGATTATGTTTCATGTGATCGCTTTGAAATATTCATCATTATTTTATTTTTATATTAGTAAAGCAACAAGTCAATCAATATTTCTAACAAGAAAATCTGCGGGGACAGATGATAAACAATAATTAATTTAACATCTAGTAATCCAAAATTTGAAAACGACTTTTATATTATCATTACGTTGTTTAATATATCTGATTTTTTTATACATTAATTCCCAGCAAATAATTTATACATTTATATCTTCAATGCTTTTACATTTAAAGTCAATCATTCTGTACATTGTTTATTTGTTGGTGCAAGATTCGAATGCGTCAAGTAGCAGACTGTCGCATAAACGGCACGCTGGCATAACTTATTTCTTTTCGCTTGTGGAGATTAGATAATCGGCGCGACCCACGAGCGGATGGCGTCTCAATGCAAGAGATTTATGATGGCGCCGAACACGTGCGCGTTTTCGCCGCTGCACGTTTCGAATTTCAAACTTCGAGTGTTTAGTGCATACATCGACATTCATATGAAATATTCCATTTTATCTTTGCTGTATATGGTACGGTTTTACTAAATGTTACAGAAAATAGTGTATCTTATGTATTCTTAAAATATTTTTTAGTTATTTATTAAATACACTTTGTAGTTAGTCATTAGGTGGTGACAGCTCTACTCGGGTAAAGCGGTGTACTACGTGCGAATGTCATCGTACAACTGAAATGTATCTGTCCATCTTCTGTTTTATTTTTAAGTTCACGGATCCTTCAAGATGAAACTGTAAAAGCCCCCAGGTCAACTTCAACCGAAACCAAGCAAACACTAGGTGGAACGACAATATAGTATAGATCGCTGGATGCGGACAAGACCGCTAATTACGGTGATCACTGGGGGTGGCCAATGCCTTGTAGTAGGCGTCTATCAGTTGATATGATGTTTAAGATGTACATCTTCGGTTAAATTACAGGTACAAAAATAAAAGGTTATTTTTAAATTGAATCGGAATTTATCAATACATTCGATTTTAAAATTTTTTTTTTTAAACTGACGACAAAGTAAGATTTTTTTAATTTCCTACGAGTAATTGCTTTTCACCGACGTGGGCAGTGCACATATACGGATTTGTTTTGCTCAAATATTCTAAATATCAAGCAAAGATTTATTTATCGCACTTTTAAAAGGTACAATGGCCTATCAAACATCGATATTAAGAAAATATATGGCCGGCCGCAATTCGTTTAGACAAAAATTATTGTTTACTATCTTTCTTTGCAAAGATTATTATCAGAAGTTATTGGCATGTTGCATTCCAGTAGAAAAATAAATTAATGTTACATATTTAAGAGTGGGTGATTGGAAATAGGTGTAAAAGCTTTTTGCTGACAAATGATCAGTACATTCGCCCTTTTAAAACGTTTACAAATTAACTAATCATTCTGTATTAATCCCGGTTTAATGCAGCACAAACATAAATTATTTATCTTCTTAATGTTATGTTAACATTAGGAAAAAAACGCTGATGTTTTAATTGACATTTAAATTATAATACGTTTGATAACTCGTAAATTATTTTCATACGTAGATAAATGTTTTTTTTTATCAAATAACACGCAAGTCATCCTACAAAAACATTAAACTTTTTACAATAAAATATGTGTTATGTAAATTTTGTTATGATTATTTTGGCGTATCTGTTAGTTTATTAGTGTTATATACACTATTTATCATAATTTTATGTTTTTAACTTATTTTTATGGTAATAAAATCTCTAAATAATAATTGTTTAATTACGCAATTGACGTGTTTATACCATTGACAATGTGATATGAAAGTTGTTTGATATCACGAAGTTACGAGAAAAAGAAGTAAAATACGGTAAACTGCGTCGTTCTCTCCAAACAAATATTTTTAATTTAACGAGCAGTGATAGACCAGTGGTAGAAGACCTGCGATCGTAGGTTTGATTCTCGGTATATTTGGGCATATATAGAATTGCCACTACTCACATACGTTTGCGTACCATAACACAACACTGCGATCGCCAACCTGCCTGCCAAGTGTGGCGATTAAGGTTAATACCCTCATAAATAAATTTGGGTAAGGCCTGTGAGCTGAAACGTCGAATATCATTTTTCTTACCTCTAATAGTTTAAAAAAATGTATTTCATTGTCGTAGATATTTTATAAAATTTTGGTCGACACACATATTAATGTAAAAGAAAAAATTCCGTAAACAGTATATGTACTTGTAAATGAGTTGTAATTTAAATTTAACCTTGTTTTTTTTCCATCACCCGTCACAATTAGAATATTTTACGTAGGGAAACTATGTTGTTTATATACGAGCATCATTTGCAATTTTACGAATTGCTTAAGAGTCCGTTACCTTATTCAAGGTTAATTATTATATGCATTCCCACACAAATACGTAGAACTATGGAATGACAGACGTGAAACATAACTACTAAAGTAACTAGCTCAAATTTAGCCATTACGTATATCACATTATAACGCTTAATGTCCGTATGATGCATATAATGCGCTGTAATTTAAACTAGCGTTTTGTGCCAAAGACAATTTTTTTTTTTATTTTCTTAAGAATTTTTTTCTTTTGTTAAACATGGAGATAAGAATACGCTCATTGCAAAGTATAGGCTACGTTTGCCAGGCGTGTCGGCGATCGCAGTTTAATGTTTTGATATGTAGAGAGCGCTTTATATCTCATTATAACTTCATTTTTAAATGTTATAAGCAGTACTCCGAAACTTCGTCCGTGTGGAATTTAAAAAACAAAAAACATTGTACGTTTAGTTTTTTTTCGATTTAATTTTAATTATGTAATCCGAACGCGGATTTCACAACATACGTAAATAAATTCTTGTCACTCGCAACTTGAAACTTCATTATTCGTTCGCTCTTTTCGTTTTAATTTAATTCAGCATGAAATGTCACGGCAATATATGAAATTCATTGGAATGATAGTAGCGGTATCTCCCGAATATTGGTCATACCAAATTTGAATTCTTCTTGGGCTGATGCAAAGCTACTAAAAATTAAGATTTTTTAAAGGACACAGACAAATATTCATTTTTATATATATAGAATACCGGAATTGGTTTACCGATAAAAACCTTAAATCTGACAAAAATTGATTAACCATTGGATTCTAGAAAGTATCTTCACTATGCCTTTAAGAACAGATAAAACTCATCAGTATAATTGTTAAACTTGAATTCAAGTTTTATTTTTCATTTTATTTTTAAAATATACTTATTTTAATGTATACATTTCTTACTTACTTGCTGTTGTAAATCATTAATATTGTGAATGTTGTGTACTACTTAAATAAGCAGGTGTAACAGAATTAATAAAATTCATTTTAAAGATCAAACAGATCTCGAAATGGAAAACAGTATATATAATATTTCCATGGAACTAAAGGTGACTTCTGGTGGCTAAAAGAAATACTCTTTGAACAATCAATAACCAACAGAAGCAAAAAGTAAAACCTTTAATATATGACTCGTTTCTATATTCGTCTGGATGCCAAACATGGGCATTTACATACAAACTCCTTAATAAGGTTAAAACTTGCCAACGATCTAAGGGTAGAAACATGATCGAATAATCAAAATTGGAGAAGAAATTAGCGCAGAACTTCAGGATTGCTTTTCTAAATGAAGAAATTGAAGAATCGTTTAAAAATTTGACCAGTAATATTTTTACATTTCCTGTAGTCAATCATTCGTGCAATGATTTTGAGTACCGCCTACGCGAAGCCGTCTGCGGAGAGACGACGAGTCAATAATATTAGCCGGCCAATTAACGCGAAACGTGTTCGTTTTGGCAGCTGCCAGCCACATAGTTGGCGAACTAGCGCCGGCACCTTGACGCGTCGTGATTTACACTGGTTATATGCGCAAGCGAATTTTTGAAATTATTCTGTACGTCGCATGTGTTGCAATATTACATTAACATAGTGAAACGTATATATGTTATAGTTAAAACTAATATTTTAAGACTATTTTTTACTGAATACCTTTGTTTATGATTGGAAAGAAATTAATTCTAAAAATAGTGATAATGTAATCTAAATCAGAATTATGACTTTCAAGAATTTAGAGAGTATATATTGAGAGGACGGTGGCCAATTTAGATCGACTTTGTCGGACTTGACTTACTCCAAGACTACAGAACACTATATAGAAAACTAGAAATACATAGTCAAAACTAAAATTTACCACTGCTACATTTAATTTTCAGTTAAAAATGGTTGTCACTCTAAGCTTTAGTTAAAACTAGCACTAAGAAAGCTAGCTAAGTTGGGTTTATGAAGAAGATACAAATTCAAAATATTTACCTTTAAAAATATCTAGGGCACATATTTATATCTAGTAAAATTAATAATTTTACACTAAAGGAGAGTTTATAACGAAGTTTATTAAATAAAAATTAGATGTAAAAGTCCTATTATAGTTTTAAGGATTTTTTAAGTGATAATAAAGCTTACAATGAATTGATCTATTGATCTATTAAAGATGTTGTAAAAGTAACCACAAGAAAAAGTCAACCGTTTGAGCTTTTTGCGGACTCCTAGATCAGGGAGCTTTTGTAACTATCGCTGCTTTAAAGCATGCCGTTATAGGAAGACTGCAATCTGGTTATAGTTTCTACCAAATTGGGCTTTTTTGGCATTCTTATAGGTACACAAATGGTGACTTGTTAATGATCTCATGTGGATAATAATCTTTATAAATTTAATAAAATAAATGAAATCTCTGTAACGGCCCGACCAGGAGTTCCAGAGGGAGCCGTGGAGCTGTTATTAAAGATGCTCATGGTAAGTATCCTCAGCGCCCTCAAACTTCCTATCGCGGAAACTTTTCACGCCTCTATACAAAATAGTGACTGTCATAGACCAAAAAACTACACACACACATCTCGATACCAAACAATGATTTAGGTCGGATTATGCAAGCTACATAACATGTAAAACTGATGTTCTTAAATAAGACCAACGGAGCGGCAAACATGGGACTATAAGGGTTGTTAATTTATGAACCATTGACTCATAATAGGCCAAAATAAGGGACCGAAAGAATTGTGATCGAATAAGAATCAATGGCGTTAAACTTGCAGACGCTTTAAAAGTTACTCTTCACTTGCACAAAGTTGTTAAATTAGATTAAGATAAAATCGAAAGCAAGGAAGAACTTAACAAGGTTGTAGACGCGGATGCAGATCGTTTCTGACAGGTTTTATTGGAATTCTTCGTAATATACGGAAAATTATGATAATGAGACATATTTGAACCAGACATCTAATTAATAGGTGTTAAACAAATCAAGTATAATGGAAGTATAAGGGCGGTTCAGTATTAGCAATGTCATGTTGCACAACATTCGCATTTTAATAAATCAGAATTCTATTTACATATCTTTATGAATATCGATTATTATACGACAATATGATTGATGGATATTTTAATAACTGAATAAATTGCATATTTGATACATACAAATTTATCGTTTCATACAACTGAATTAAAGTCTATTTTGGCATAGCGAATTTCTGTTTTTGCATCGATCGTTGCACAAATATAATAGCAAGAGGATTACGTATCAAGGTTAATTGTGATATAAGTACGTTTTATGAAAATAATGTAATATGACTTAGAACTGATATTTAATGAAATATTTTTAAACCAAGTGTTATTACTTTAACTGTTTATATAATAGTTGATGCAATTTTAGGTATATACATCGCGAAGACATAGTCAAGTCTTCCATGTCACTATTAAGTTAGTCTTATATTAAGTATATTGTTTTTTTTTTTTAAATAATATATGAGTATATTTTTTTCACTGCGATTGATTTGCTTGATTGTTTTTAAGCTTACTTGCTGTCGGTTAATATATGGTATAACCAACCTTGTCGAGAAATCAATTATTTTAGTAATTATAAGTAACGTAATTATATCACATAGTAAAATTAATTATTGATTACCATATGTCCCTGCAAATTGTACTGCCATTAATTGGCCGAGCGCATTCTAATAGAAAAGATATTGTAGTATTTTTCAGTAATCACTTTATGCAAGGTGATTAGTTATACGTGCAAGAGTTTAAAACAATTCTGGCAAATGAGATATACATTCGCTCTTTTAAAGCTTTTATACCTAACCTTCTTGTATGACGTATATGTACGTTTAAAATCAATTTCTATTTTTCGCACGACTTTTCTCAGTAGTGAATATTTATTCTGATCAGTAAAGATTTTGCCGATGAATTGATTTTTCACTCAAATTATCCGTTTATCTATTTCTCTGAAGTATAGTCCGAGATTACTTCACATAACGTGTGAAATCTTTGACGGTTCCCAAAATGTAACACTGGTATACTGGTATACGTCAATGCTACAAGTCGCCATTACCATTACTTTACTTCAATTAAACTTGTTGTCAAATATGTGTTACCTATATATATATATATATATATATATATATATATATTTGAGATTTCCACCTATGATGATGAAAGGAATTTCAAAACTGACTGAACCGGTCAGCAAAGAAAGGATTTTACGAAATTCCACCGGCAAAGGGGGTTAAGAGGAGTTAATTAATTTTGCGAAGTGTGCGGAAGACAATACAGTGGAGACGGTCAACATTTTTCAAAGTAACTTTTTACAGCGTAACGAAAACGGTGAATAAAATAAAGATTGGCAATGTATTGCTCTCTATTAGACAAATATTGTGATAAGAGATTGCCATAGACACGATGCGTTGTTTCAGCCTACTAACGTAACGCTGCAAGGTGTAAGCCTCGCCTAAAGATATCTATTGAGAGATATACCATAATCGCCATGCCTGGCAGGCGGGTTGGCGATCGCAGTGTGGTGCTATGGCACGCTGAGGATGCTGCTGCCCATCGTCTGGACACTTGCTGTGAGCAGTGGCAATCTTATATAATTAATGCATAAAGTGTCTCAGACTTTACTACTGGGTTACCAGCACTCATGATAAGTAATAAATTAAAATATATCAACACGATAAAACAAAGTCAGTATTCTAGAATCTTCTCTAAATAGTTATTTTAATTTATGAATACATTAATAAAAACCAGGATATGCAAAGTAATGTTATCACCCAAAGCTTTGGTTCTAATAATTCAAAGAGACCTATTTAGCTTTCGTGTAAAGTGCTATACTGCTATAAGATTTACTGTTAGAAATATCGCTATTTTTGTGCAGATTGTCAAAAGCTATGTGTGGTGCTATGGCACGCTAAGGATGCTGCTACCCATCCTCTGGACTATTATTGTGAGCACTAGTAATCCTATGTAATTAATGCACATAGTGTGAATTATGAGACTGTATCCCGGAAATCGAATCTGCGATCTACGATCGCAAGTCTAAGCCAGAAGGCTTGGTAGAAACCAACAGTCATATATTATTTGGTTTCTGTTTGATTATTTCATGTAATTCAGACCGAAAGTAAAGTAGTGATTTGTTTTATCGTATAATGTGAAAATAATGACTTCAACGAAAGTCAATTATGGAGTATCTAGATGTCACACGCTCACGTCAACCTAGGCTACAGCAATTCACTCAACGTACAACTTTCTTAGGGTTTCCACGATTAAAATAATTTGTCGTTGAGAGTGGAATACGATTTTATCTTTTCATAGATAAAAATATAAGGAAAATGCGCTTACAATATTTCTTATTCAGTAATTTTAATTTCTCTTTTCATATATATTACGGTTACTAGAAATTTAAAATTTTTACATCATATGTTAATGAAATTAATATGGAAATGGTAAGTGTTGAAAATCAAACTCTTGTGTATTATATTTACGTTCACGACTTTTGATATATAAATAAGAGAAATATATGTCTCATTAGGTAATTTTTTAAGCAATGGGTCCTTGAAACATCACGATTTGAAGGTTTTAGTCAGTGTTTCCCAATGTGGGGCTCACACCCTATAGGTGAGCAATTTATTGTTAAGGGGGTCAATTTGAAATGGTTTAGATACTTGTTTAGCTCTTTTGCTTTAATCTAAGATTTATGGTTGTATATTACATAGATTTATCTGGCCTTTTGAAAAAAAAAACTAAACAGCAAAATTAAATTTCAAAAAGCATCTTATGTGTTAATAACATTGATTAATATTTATCGCTGATAATCATTGAATTTTGATGTACAGACAAAGATGAATATTTAGTCACTTCTGCACATACAACAGATTGCACCGCCCGCCAGCCCGCTGCTAAATGCGTATGCGGCAAACAATGCGAATCACACAACCGCCACCGCCAAATCACTCAACACGTGTTTCACCCCTCCACGGGGCATCTTCAGGAATTATGTTACAACGATTTGTGTCAAACACAGAGTCTTTATTACATCTTTATACGAGAGAGAGAAATATAATCTTTGTTATTAAATAGAGATATATCTCAAATTATTTTTATAATATCCCGAATAATACATGATGAATACTTATAGGTGTAAAGATTCAAAACGTTGAATTAATAGCTTATTTGCTGCTAATTAATGTACAGTACAACCCTATCCAAAAATCCATGGGTCCAAAAATATAATGTTATGATAATGTAGTATTAAAATCAATTATTGTTAATTAATCAATTATTATACAGGGTGATTAGAAATAGGTGTAGAAGCTTTTTGCTAATTGATGATAGCAAATGAGCTATACATTCACCATTTTAAGGCTTTCACACCTGTTACTAATCACCGTCAAACCGTCTTTTTTAAAAGCTTGTCGAATAATCTTCACAAATTTAAAAGGACGCCTTAATATACTTTAATAATTAAACTAAGCAATAACAAAGTGCATCCAGTAAAGACGAAAGGTGTGTACAGTGCACATACATCGCACGTTTCCTTAGGATCCACCTTGATCTTTTATCTGTACGAAATCGAGCCCAGTAAATCGCGGACCGCAAACCATTGTTGCCGCACACTTATATGGGAGCGCACCAAAATAAATCACGAACAAAACCATATCGGAGCGATCGTAGACTATCTCGGCCGATCGGCCAAAGCATCGATGTTGCGGATACGGCGGTATTACGCTTTTGAATTAGCATTACATCTACCCCTGATATCGTACGGAGCCGCGCCATGCCTCATAATTCAGAGTTGCATTATTTTAATTTCTGTCGTGCGTCGCCATCTCTGGGACAGTCGGAATCTCGGCGAAGTCGTGCGAGATCTCGTATCTCGATAAAATTAGATGCACAATCTTCACATCTCCGTCGGGGCAGAACGCCGATCGCGGATCGAGCGGTATTTTTTACGCCTCTGTTTACATCGCCCCTTACAACACAAAACATAATAACATCGCGTCCATTATTATCGCATTAATAATGTGAACATTTTTTGTTACAGGTGGCTCGGCGACCTGAATGATCTTCGCATCGAGAGCTCCACCCATTAAACGTAAGTCGACAATAATGTTGCTGCCGAGAAATCTTTCGTAATCGGAACAATGTTGATACAGATGCTCCGGGTCATTGATTCATTACTGAAATCAACAACTTTTGATTTATCTTTACATTTGATAGTTAATTACGTTATAATTTACGAAACGTAGAGATACGTTATCGCGCACAGGAAATGAATCGTCTCGACCCGAATTAGATACAGCTATGTATACGTGTGCATGCAGGCTCTGATTCTGAAAAACTTATTTCTAAAAGTAGAGGTATATTCGTCTTATTTACAATTTATTGTAAATCATAGTGTCTCTAAAAGTAAAATAAAATAAATGGCTTGTATCCAAGAGTCTTGATTAAGTTAAATCTTTCTATAGACAATATACGCTTTTAATGTAGGATCCCTGAAAATTATTAGAAAGCTTCCATTAATTGTTTTCCATACTATAAACGACTTCATAGAAGATAGCGCGCACACCTTAGAAATGATATGTTCGCCTTAATGCTACTTCAATGTCTATTAACCCTTAGCGAACGAATATTGCCATACTCGCGATATTGCATATATTCTAAAAAAAAAATCGAATGCTGCATATATGGCGGTTCGCTAGGGCAGCGAGAAAATGTGTATAAACCACATTTTCTCGCTCTGGAAATAAAGCAATTAATTTCTTAAAAACCCGTCGACCAACTTGGTCATCGTTCTAGAAAAATGCACTCGTTCCTTAAAGGACTATGTTTTTGTTTTATAATAATATAGCCCCAATGAGTTTCTTTCGCTTTTCTCAGGCCTGAGACATTTTATCTAAACAGGTGTCAGACTCAACGTGACCCCAACAAGAACTTTTTTTTTTTGGTTTCGGGGGGAAAATCTTCCGGACGTTCAAGATGCCTCGCCTCTGGGGGGAGGACAGGGGTAGGTGGGATTCCTACCCACTAAAACCCACCTGGTGATCGCCCTCTGCGCTATACGGGGGACTGCGGTATCTCCCGGCCAGGAACCGCCACGCGGTCTGACCTCGACAAGATCTATCGTATGTTGAATGAAGAATTTTCGAATTATAATTTATTCATCGATGTCATCGTTCAATAAAACTATTATTCAATTACACACGGCTTGATATCCGATTGTCACTTGACCGGACCCAACCACGGGTCAGATTCTAGCCCCAATAACGATATCGGGAATCTATTGGTGCGGCCGATATTGCGAGATATTGAATAATAATTGGTGCACACGAATCTCGACGTCACGAGTGTGATGGTATCGGTCGAGCGTGCGGCATCCATCAGCTGCGGAGCTTTATCCGGGTCTATCCGGATAAACCATTGTCTTAGCGGACGATTGTATCAGCAAAATTTGCTCGCCTCCGAACGGGCCGTCTGTCTCCCGCCGCAAATGAGCCGGGTAATGGGCGACGGAGCATAAAAGGAGCGTGTTTCTGCTAAACTTTTGCTTAGTCATTAATATACCGTGGGAGCATAACCTTCTCGTGAGATAAATAGAAAACATCGTGTCTCGGTATCGGCCACGATTTTTATGCTTTACCGCGACATCGAATTCTGATTGCGTCGTCATTATAATTGTCGCATTTAATTGTAATGATATGCTTCTGTCGTTCGTCAACAATCCTAACTTTCTTACAATTATTGTAACATTTTCGTTAACACGTACAACACCTACATGCATTTACAAAAAAGAAAACGATATTTGCGAATTCGGTTTTCTTAAATTACTACTATTAATACAGGCCGCTTTCAATCGGTAATGTTAGATTACCGATAATTAATTTATGGGATTGGGCTAAGTCCAGCTGTGGACCTCTTACGATTTAAATGACAATGTAAATATATATTAGTCTTCAAGTCAGCAAGTTAATTAACGAATTGTATATAAATATTGATTTCACGTGGTAAATGTTATATGGTTCACATGAAATCGAGTTCCCAAATGAACTATAAGGTTAAAGTTATTTCATAGGAAAATTAAACATGCCAGATATTAGATTATCTAGTACAATGAACGTAATAGACAGTAAATTGTCTGGCAGTGGACAAAGTGCAAGCATTTAAACGCGGCCAGTTGATTGCGGGCTCACTTAATAGCATTAACGTCATTGTCTAGCGCTCGTTAATAAGTCTTCAGAGTGTACCGGGGCATAATGGCCGGGCCTGTACCCGACGGGGTCACGAATTCATTCCCTTATGCAGATACCGAGCAGCGCATATGCTCTTAAACAATATCACCGTTCTAGACATTCGGAACACTCTTATACTTACATTATACATTTTATTTAAATATATATCTTTGTCTGTCATAACTGTCTAGATTCAAACGATAATAATAAACAATTATATATTCAACACACTTTTTTACTCCTCGACACTCTTATTAAATGAGAAAAGTAGTAGCTTTGTAAGTCGATTTATTATTTTAAAAAACATGTTTAAAAACAATTAGTAATTATTCAGTTGAAATATATTAACAAAATACTGTTGTTACTGTTTCTTATTTTATTATATTCGATAATCTTTAAAGATAGGGGAAAAAAAAATATTTATTTGAATTTATTATAGATGATCACTTTTATCGTATTGAAAAAGCGCAGATGGCCCTAAGTCTAAACCTCGTTTGTAAGTAGCAAAGCTGAAAAGCTCCTTCTACAGCCTGCGATTCGGACATTACATACTATTATTACCGAATCAAGACGTTAACCTTATTTCATAAACCAACACAACATAAGACAAACATGACAATAATATTTTTTTTGTTAGCGAAAAGTGAGCTTAAATAAGTGAGCCAATTTCAAGTTGTAAAACATGCCGTTTAGTCTGTTGTTCACAACGCATTTGTATTTTTTTTAATCCAAACTTGACATTAGAATATAAAGCTAAGTTTAGTTTAGTTTAAAAATTTCCAAGGTATATATTTTAATACATGTAAACAATTTTAAAAGAATTGACTCCAATGTAAATACAAATTCTTTTATCAAAAAATGTCACATAGTTTTTTGCATGTTGATTAAACAAATGATGACAATATCTGCCAATCTCTTTTGCTTTATAAAAAAAAAAACATGAATAAATTTAACACGATAATTGTAATCCATATAAACATAACGAAAGGCAGTTATACTGGAAGCAATAATGTTAAACACTAAGCTTAACCGGTAAATATATAGGTTGATTGGATGTCCTTATTTGTCATCAAAAAGTTTTAAAGATTTACACGCACTTCCAATATTTGTTTTTTCGTAAAATGATCATTTGATTTTTTTACTTTTTCTATTGGCACGTGGCAGACCAATAACTTTTACCAAGTACAATCTGCAAGGACAAATAGTAAACAGTATATAATTTTGATACTTGAACGCTTTTTATTACTATATTATCATACTTTATTTTTAATTTTTGAAACTATAGCTTTTTTGGACATACACCCTGTCCATATTAACAATAAATGAGCTATATATGCATTTAAAGCTTATACTCCTATAACCAATCATCCTGTGGAAGCAAATTAAAAAAATGTAGCATAGAGTATTCGTGCAACAAATATTGAGTTCCGTTAACTAGTCGTATGCTCGGTACAAAGACACGGGTTTATTACACTGCTATAATTTTACGATGTTTTTACGTCGGAATTTGTTTAACTCTGACCACTGTCATTATTTTAAATTGATGTTCGGGGAATCCCGTTTCGGCTGTCATGTGAGGTTTTTTAATTTTTTTTTCTAATCTCTAAATTTTTTTTTTTAATGTCGACCTGATTTTTATTTTATACAAATTGAAAGGTTATAAACGATTTGATTACTATGATGAAATGTAATCAATTTTAAATCATCAATGTTACTAAAATGTATGTAATTTAAAGACGTTAAAGGTAAGTGTAGTTTCATTAAAGTTATTACTTCCAGTGATTACCTAACAACAATAAAATTTCAATAATATAGCGATTAATGTAACAAATGTATACACATTTTAATTAGTAATTTTGGAAATTAAATTATATGTTGTGCGTCATTCCTTAAAAGACAGCTGTGGGTGTGTTGCCGCGCGGTCGCGTGCGTTCATCAATTAGTTATGATTAGCGAGCCACCGAGTTCATGTCCCTTTGATGTGAGATCAACCGCTGAATGGTACACGGATTTGTTCTACGATTAGCTCTACATCAATTTAGTAGTCCGGAAGTATGGGTGTGGCAATTTGTTCATTTAATTTTTATTTAATAGAGACAAAACTTTTGCTTTAGTTCATCATTTATATACATAAACATATATAAAGGATGATCTATAATCATTAGATGTAAAAGCTTTAAGAGTGAACGTATAGCTCTTTTTCCAGCAAACACTTTGAAGCTTTTAGAACTGTTTCCAATTGCGCAATACAAAGCGATCGCTCTGAAATATGTAACATTAATTTTTGCTAAGAAAGAGACTAATATATAGCTACTTCCTCTATGCAGCAGTAGTTGTGCAATGAAGTGAACCGCCCGCCAGCCTGCTGATAAATGGGCGTGCGGTAAACAATGCGAAACACAACTATTACTGTTAATCTACTCAACACGTGTTTCACCCCTCCACGGGGCATCCTCAGGATGTTAGACCGACCAGTGCCAAAAATCGTGTGAGGCTCACTGGCGAGCGAGATGCACTTCATTGCACGACTACTGTTGCATAACGGAAGTAGCTATATATTAGTCCCTTTCTTAGTTAGCATGGTCTTCGGGTTAGTTAGTATGGGTAACGCCTGAATCTATTAGATATTAAATTTTTAATTGGATCCGAAGTTTGCAAGGATAGATTGTAAACAATAATTCATGTTAATATGTAGTAATCCGTATTTTAGAAACGCTTGTTTTAAAGTTATTACGTTATTTATTATTTCTGTGATCGTCTAGGGTGCACGCTCTCTATTCAAAAATCAGCGTATACTTAAACTGACATCCCTTTAAAGCTTTTACACATCACGCTGTTCATTGGGTAACTTTCTATGGATAACGAAATCTTGAACAGTCACTGTAGAACTTCGACTTGTGTTTTTTTCAGAATTATATAGTTTTAAATTCAGTATAAAGTCAGTACTTCTTTAAGTCTTAACATGGCACGTAAAATAAGAAATTACTCTATTCCTCCGTGTTTTCTGACAATAAACCCCAGACAAGTTAAATTTGGCTTCACAAAGTAGTTCTCTCGATCATAAAATCGAGCAAGCCAACGATTCCTCAAGAGAATCGTAATGGTGTCCGTTCAAAGTAAACCTGGCGTTATACAGTAATGCCTGAAATAAAAAGTAGTGGTGAAACTAAAATATCAAGCTTTGACGCCGTCTGCCTTCTGTAGGACAGTCCACAGTTGGACAAAATTAATCCTCATAGTTTTAAACATATTGTTGGTATAAAAAAGAAATTCCACCAAAATTTAAATACAATAATATTGTACGGTCTTCTTTTATTAACAGCTCTAAAACTTTTTAACACCCGCAGTTAAATCAAACAACAATATCTAAGATATGTTATAATGCTCCACTAAACTAGACGGTTATGGGATTTATTTTCTCTCTTCATTTTTTGTTACTTTTGTATCGGAAATGGTTTAAGTTGCCAAAATTACTGTCAGAGACATCTTGTTTATATATTAAAACAGCTATAAATAAACGGATGCTTTATGAGAGGAATAAATAAAGTAAGGATAATATCTGAAGTGGCATTGGGCAGGGCACATTACTACCGATGTCTCTGTTGTTCTCGTTTGGCGACCAAGAGCTGGCAGACGTGGCACGAGTAGGCCCCCAACTAGGTAGGCCGATGATATAATTAAATATCTAATGGATTCAGGCGTTATTTTGCGGTAGTCCATCCTAAGTAAGAAAAGGACCAATATATAGCTGCTTCCGCCATGCAGTAGTCGTGCAATAAATGCACGGCTCGCCAGCCTGCTGGTAAATGCGCATGCGGCAAATAATGCGAATCACACAACTACCACCGCTTAATCACTCGACACGTGTTTCACCCTTCCACGGGGCATCCTCAAGAGTAATGTTACACCGATTAGTGCCAAACACAGAGACTACTAATACTACGACCACAACGACTACTGCTGCATGGCAGAAGTAGCTAAATATTGGTCCTTTTCTTACTTAGATATAAAATTAAATCGCGGAAAGTGGCCGGATGCGGGTAGCGCATGACTAGTTAAGGTAGCGATCTTTGGGAGAAGCCTATACCTTGCCGTGAGTGGCTATCGGCTGAAATGAAGAAGAATATGATAATATGAAGTAAGTAATAAAAAACAGTTTAAATGACCGAAATTATTGTTATTGATAACTAGTTACCTGTGCACGCTTATCTTTAAAAAAACTAAAATGACTATACATAAATGGATGTTTTGAGAAACATTCAATAATAACTAACCAATAATTATTACATTAACTACAATATGTAAATTGTTTATGCAGTCCGGACAGTGTGTTTTTAATTGGTTCACAGCTCTGAATATAAACTAATATAAAATGACTAAATTTCATAATAAAAACTTGTGTAATCTATAGCAAATAGTGAACACAACATATTGTAAATACCTTACAAGAGAGGGTAAAGGATTCAAGTTGAAATTATTGAAAGCGTCTCAGACGGACGATGGCTCGATGGCTCGCCTCATTAAAACGCTTCTAGGAAGCGAGCCGATATTATTTATTACCGAGACAACATTCGCAAGCGCCTGTGCACGTTTGTTATTACACGCGTCGATAAAAGGAGTCGATGGTATATTTCTTAATTGCTTATTGCGAGATACGAACACTATCGGCGCGCTATTTCCAACATAATAAGCATTATCATAACAATAACAAGCTAGTAGCTCGGCATTCGATGTGCTCATGTCGCAGCCATGATAACCCTATCGACGTTCTTTAGTCGGATCTCGAACGGGGACTATTCTACACTCATGCGATATTTAACGTTTAATTTTTAAATTATTTCGAACGCTGTATATATAATTTTAAGTGTTTCATCGTGTGATCCGTCTGTGATAAACTTTATGAACGTTAAAGTGACTGGATTGTGAAGCGTAGAGGTAATTGGGGGAGCATTAGTTATATTTGCAATTATCTTTATGATGGTATAAGCCATTGGGCTGTTAGAAAGTTAAACGTGGAATCGTACGCTCGTACGTTATAATGATACCGATTCGTATATTTCGATTGTGATTGATGGCAATCGATTATTTATTTTCGTTCTGTGTAATTAGCCTATTGTTGTCTCGGAGTTTCAATAGCAATTTTATCTATATTTCGTTGTCGGAGAGACCGTTAAGTGTAGATCGATTTATTTTTCGCTTTCGATTGTCCGGAGCGATGCGTCTCAATTTCTTAACAGGTGAAGTCATTTATCATTCCTCGTTTGCTCAAGGACTTCCAGTGATTGTTCCCACACACTCTTCGATACAATGAATACATTCGACGCTGTCAATGAATCGCTTTTAACAGACTTGGTTTTTTTTCTTCGTTGTACGGGCATATGTTAATGAATATTAGATACATGGAATCGTTTAAATACAAAAGAGGAGAGAAAATAAGTCTGGTGCATCAAAGACAAATCTAGTTTTTATTTCCCTTTTTAATCTTACTTGAAGATAAATATTACGTAGAGATTAATACATTTTTTTCTCTTGCAGTAAAAAACAGTAAATGTCCTTTAAAGACCTTACACGTACCTCAACAATCTTGAAGCCATGCGATACCGGAATTTATAATTATCGTTAAAAATAGGACAGATTGTTTTGTTAGGAAAGTAATTTCTTTGGCCTCAGCACACTACCAACTGACGTAAAGAAGATGATAGAAATAAGGTAGTTTTACGTACGATACGCTTAAAGTCAAACTAAACCAAATTTGTATTAATAAAACGGAAGAAAAAAAGACGGTATTCGAAATTTAAATTGCGGGTAGGTGAGCTTTCGTGAGACAGCCAAGAGAAGCAAGGTTTTATATCGGATAAAATTCACAATCTTTACCGTTAAAAGCTATTGTATAAAAAATAAAGTAAGGGATACAGATCTATACCCTTACTTTCTCTTTCATATTATAAATTTCATCCAAAAGAGATAAATAAAAGATCACAATTTAAATTAAACAAATGTAAAATAATGGATACGGTTTGTCGATTTTATATGATTTATATTTTTTTAAATTATAATGTAAAAAATATGAATATTAACATGCCAATAAACCTACAAATATTGTTAATATTTATATTAATGTTTAAGTGTTGTATCAAGTTTTGTGTTGTCCCGTTTTATATTACAATGATAAGAGTTCGTTTAATTAAAACGTGGTATATCTATACACCAATGTTTATTTAATTGAGATAGCCAACGAAAAAGCGTATGAGTGGTTATTTTAATATTAAATAATAGAAAATAAACTGCTTAAATTTGGATACAAGCCTATATATGCAAGTCTCTTCAGTCCATTCTCAAGTATATGCAGTCGGCACGATTTTCGATTTTATGCATCGTGTTGGTCATTGTATACGTCATTTAGTTATTAGCACGTGATTATTTTTAATTCGAGTTCTAATTTTATTTTAAAATACAGTGTAAAATAAATGAAAGTGCGAAAATTTCTATTACCAGCACATCTTTCTTAACTAAAACTTATTTGCCCACAAAAGTGCAACTAAGGGCATATGTAATCGTCATCATCATCATCATCATCATGGCAGACTAAAGAAGCACGCTGCTCGAATCCAGCGACTCGCCACAACTTTGATTATGTCGTCAGCCCACCTAGTGGTCGTCAATCTAGAACCTATTGGCCCCAATGGTGGGTTTAGTGTCTAGTAACATTCTTTACGACATAACGTTGGGAGACACAAATAAATATAATAAAAAGGATTTTTTTAATTTTTTATGATAAATTATTTATATCAGTAAACACCCGTTGAGGAAATAAAAATGTACGTACGCAGGCGAATACGGTATTAATATTAAAAATAACGCTCTTATCGAGAATGTTATTCATTCCGCCGTATCTTGAATTTAATTAAAAACAAAAATTTTGTTTTCTCATTATCACGTGCGTCTTTTTCATAATTCACGTAAATACGATAGGTACATCTAAGAATCGATATGTTTTAATAAACTCTAGATAAAGATGTTTTAATACGGACCGACACTTTGTAGTTACAGTACCCGGCGATAAATATTGCACATCGGCTTTTGGAACGAGACAGGCGGCTAATTTCGGCTTCGTAGAGCACTATCTCTGTCCCTCACTACCTATGTGTCGTTTTGTCAGTCGTATTTAGAGATAACGCTCCACAAAGCCGAAATTAACCGATTGTCTCTTTCCAAAGGTCGATGTGCAATATTTATTGTCAGGTACTGTAATGCAGCGCTTAAAAATGTTGCATGATTTGTCATGGCGCTTAAATAATTTAAATTTTAAGTTAATTATTTTAAGAGTCTAATATCTAATGATCTACAAAAAAGTTGGTAGTTAATGGTATGTGTCCTTTAAGAAATTGCAGATTATCTTTTATTTAGCTTATATACGGTACGTATACTTTGGTCATTATTGGCACGTCGAAGGGATGTCAACAACTTTTTTAATGTATACATTATCTTTCAAATTATTTATTGCCAGTCTAGATTTCAATTAAAGTTTATTATTAAAAAGTTCAAATGATATCCAGTCTATACAGTAGTCCAATGTTCCGCAACCGGTGTGCCGTAGATCGGATACGGGTGTGCCGCGTTAAAAATGAAGAAATTGCAATTTCACAATTTTTCATTACACATGTTTTGTATTTGAACAGTGGCACGTAACGTTACGCGAAATTCTAGAAAAAGTTTTAGTGTGCCATAGAAGTGAAAAGGTTGAGGAGCACTGCTATATATGAACATCTTTTATTTCGCTCACATACAGTACTGTGGTTATTATTGGCACGTCAAAGAGATGTTAACTTTTTTATTGTATTCAACCTCTTTCAAAAGTTTAAATGTTGTCCAATCAAAATACTCGATTTGCTTTTGGATTCACTTTATTACCAGCATCCTTCTTTTCCTTATCCTTATTTCTGAAGATCGTGACCACTGGATATGGATGAAGGAACGTATTGGCTGCACCGCTTGTTTTCCAATTTCTAATTGAGGAGCGCAGCATTAAATTTAGTGTCAACTGTCGAGTGGTTTTGTGGCAGCTTAGGCGCTTGCCTTCGATTGTTCGTGTCACCATCAGTTGTTTGCGGTTATGTCAGGCTGTCTTGCTCGTGTGACCGAAAGTTACTAGTATAATACAAATAAAAATTATCAGTATAATTCAAACTATTGCGTTGCTCAGTAGTATTACTGAGATATTGTTTCGCTGGCTTTACCATGATTAGTTTATAATTATTAAATCATGATACGTGTTTGATTCTTTCATTCATAATGGATAATTAGCTCTTTATTATAGTTCTCAAACAAGTGCTCCAATATTATGAAAATATTGGCATGGAACTAAACAAAGAGCTCATAGACAAAGATAACTACTGACCTTTACGAAGTCATACAGGTAGCCAATAATCAGAAGTGATGACATGACATCATACTGGTGAAACTAGTGAGAAGGTGACCTATAGATAGGAGAACGATGTATAGAAGAGGACATTACATGAAGAACGTAGATTTATGTTTTTAAACTTGAATCGTGGTGAGGCACCAATGTATTTAGATGTCTTTAAAAATGTCGTCTATCCACCGGCAATCGCAAGGTTGGACGTCCATCCTGATCCGTGGTGTCAACCCATCAGCCATCTGTCCTAAGTGGTATGAGGCCTTAGCTATTGCCACCTTTGCTTGCCAAATAGCTGAGCTATGTCTACTTTCGTTTATCTACGGATGTTTTTCTGATTTGATCTCCTAAAGAAATTCTGCACATAGCCTTTTCATGACTCGTTGAATTGAGCTGAAAATTGATAATGATTTAAAAGTACGTTCCAGTATTTTACGAATGGCGCTGTGACGTTCGTGCTGTTGGTTGATTTGACCGCGTATTTGGTATCGGTTGCGCGGTATAGGCGGTATGCAAATGCACCGGTATAGAATGGGATCCGATGTCACCCCAGCGACCTTTCGCCGTACGGAATATATTAAGCAGCACACAATTGAGTGAGTTCGATTGTCTCGCTCTTTGTCCGTGCCCGTATCGTCATTGAATGTAATGAACTGTGTTTGTCGTTCATTCATTTCGATAATTTTTTTATTGGATGCTGAGATATCTCTATTTACTCTGTTAACATGATTATTATCTCTAGGTTATTCTATTTAAAACTTTATCAGCGGTATGTTTATTTAGCCTCTTAGATATAGAGATATCATTAACGGTTGTCTAGATGTAAATGTATACGAACAGTTATTTAATACTTCTGTTTTTGCCCGGTTAATTTTAAATTAGGTCATCACTGTTATATATCGCTATAGGAAGCCCACTGTTGGGTATAAGCCACCCCCAAATATTTTAAAAGAACCGGTTGGAAGTGGCCTGCATGCAGCGACGGCCTTAAAAAGGTCGTCTATCTGTCCACCTTGTTAAGATTGTTACTTTCCACCTTAGTTCATTGTAACTTAATTTACAATTTTGTCCAAGCGAGCAATAACTATTATAGAGCCTGTAAACAGAATGATATTAATTCTTCTTCGACCACAGTTTCTTCGGAGAAGTGTTTTCAGCTTCAAACAGGTAAATGGATAAAAGAAAATTTTCGAACTTCCATTTGTGTTAAAAATTTTGGCTGAGGTCCCTAATTTATCACAAGTTGTTCGCTAATTTTATAAAATACATTTTGGTATATTTGAACATACCAAAAGAATTCCGTACCAGAATTATACCTGTAAAAGGTATAGTTTGATAATATGGATTTCTTTATGAATGCTTCCTAAACCCAATTTGCACGTAGAATATCATAAAATCCGGTTAATGAAATTTTCCTATCAGATGTGAAGTCACTAAACTTCATGGTTCTAGATATATCGTTTTGAATCTGTACATTGATAGACATATCCTAAATAATCTATTGTATAAGTATTGGAGATAGTATAAGCTTAAAAGGCATGATTGTATAACTCATTTGGCAGCAAAAACCTTGTAAACCTTTTTCCAAGCACGCTGTATCAACAGATCACTCGGAAATACCTTACTTACTTCTTTGGATAGCGTGTACCATTCATTAAATGACGGTAAAAGAGCTGTGTATTCACACCTTCAAAGTTTTCACACCTATTTTCAAGGAACCTGTTCATAGAGAAATATAAATATCTGTAATCTAAAATATGAAGGTGGACTTGTAATTGACTCTCAGCTTATCTACACTAAAAATGTACAAGGACAGACTGTGAAGACTTTGATGTTTGCGTTGGCAGAGCGAGTATGGTGGTGGTGCTGAACGGCGTGTTGGCGGACGAGTGCCCGACTTCAGTGCGGGCGCTGCTGGCTGCACACCCTGGATATAGGGATGTCGCGGCGCAGCTGCTGGGGGCGGCCCCCCGCGTCGTCGGCCCCCAGGGACTGCTCTACGTGGCCCAGCGTGAACTCGCCGCCGCCGTGCCTCACGATAGTTAGTATTCTCCTAGTGTATTATCTTTATTTTTCTTTGTCGTCTTTTTTTTGCCAGACCTTTACTGCGGCCAAAATAACGTGTGCTCGAGTCGGCCCGTGTTCCTGCGGTTTTGCAAGGCATTTATACAGATGGCAATACATACAAATAAAACCTAGTTACGTTAGCAGGGTCGGGTAGGACCCCACAATCAAGGAGGAAAACTTAGTTTTACAAAACTGTATAAAATTAGAATTTAAAATGGATAAATAGAAAAGGTGTTAACAAATAAGAAGTATATGAAAGACGTAGTGTCTTAATAACTGAGGCTGTGATATAATGTATTCTGATTTAAAAAAAAAGCTAGCATACCTTAGGAATGATGAATGTTAGAACTTATGAAATAAGAAAGATAAAGAATATAAGAAATTGTAAAGTATGAAAGGAAAAATTAAATATGAAAAAAAATTAAATCTCTGTAAACCAAGTTCCTATTCCACATGTAAGGGTGAACGAGAGGTCTAAAAGAATGGAGGCAATATAAAAAGAAAAAAAAATGGCATTTGCAGATTCCACAGTTTTAAGGCAGGAGGGCGTAGAGGGCGCGTAACCTAAAATCTATTTTAAAGGTAGCGATGCTTGAAGGACTCGCTACATACTATCCGTTTTAGGAACAGGTTGGTGGTTAGCATTTTCAGGTCGACATACAGATCTTCGCATGAATTTTTACGTACCACGACGCGTACCTTCATTCACAGACCCCACTTATGTGAATGTCGTTTACGAAGGTTTATTTGTGGAAATCAGGTTTTTTTAAATAAATTATTGGGGTATTATTTTAAACATTTTTAATTAAAATCAACTTGCGTGTAATTAAAAATGGCCACACAACACGATGGACTGCTAGATAATTAACCTAATTTATTTTTAATAATGTAATGTAACTAAAATACGACAAGATTAGCTATAAGTTTTTGTATATAACATACAGTGAATATTAGTAATGGTAACTTTATTATTTTTCAGAAAATGTCAGCATCATTGGATCAGACGACGCCACATCATGTATTATAGTTGTTGTGAGACATTCAGGTGAGTTTGTAATCAATTTATATATTAATGTATGTTTTATAACTATTAAAATACATACATTAAATCGGGGATATCCACTACATACAAAAATATGCACAATTTCATATTAAAGTTTATTTTTAACTTCTTTGCTGAATTTAATGTACATCCTTAAGTACATTTTACAAAATTAAATAATACAGGACAGTATTTTTTAACTTTTTATGTGCCATGCTGCACCTTAGCCTTTCTGAAAATCTTGCGCCGTCTTATGTAACAAGTATATTTTTTATCTTAAAATATATGGGTTAAACTCGTGTCGAGTCCAATTTCGAATTGCCCCCTTGTGGGGCGTGGACCCCACGTTGGAAAACATTGATTTGGGATGATGTTATGTAGTATACCGTTTTATTGAATGTTTTATATTTATAATGTAGTGGTCACTATTGTCGACATATATCATTTTAAAAATATGGCATACTCCAGCTTAATAATATATTATGGCAAGTAGATATAACGCCTACAGATTGATAAAGATGATTACGTCGCAGCTGCTACGTTCATTAATGTTGTCTGAGTCAATAAGAGTACAAAGAAACACATACAAGCTTTCCGAGTACGGCAGGCCACACAGCTTCGTACACATAATAGGAGACTGTGGGTTAGGTTTCGTAAGGAGGTAGTATGCTCACCACCGTAAACTGTACGAAAACAAGAGTCTGTTAATACCGAAGACTGTTCCTAATGGAACAGTCTTCTGCAGGGTGATTAGTTATAGGTGTCAAACTTAAAGTGATGTTTTTATTGCGAATCTGTGAACAAAATGCTTTAAAGTTTTTACACCTATTTCAAATAAACCCTTTATAAAGTGATGAATCTGAAATATGTTGCACTTATTTATTTTTTTATATTGGAATGTGCCATGCCAGTTACTTCTGGCAGTGTAGTCTGCATGATCATACAGTAAATAATAATTATTTTTTATATGTAGTGAACCGAATTTTAATATTGGTTTTTATAATTAGGTTGTCATTAAGTTGTTTATTATTTCTAAAACTATTGATGGTTAAAATAGCTTGTTCGAATATAAAAAAAACTTTCTTGTTACGACAGCAAAGTTAATAGTTATAGCCGGCTTGGTTAAGCCTAAGTGGCGCCAGAGTTTCATTGCACACGGGCGCTACACGATCTAGAGCCGCCCCTATATGCCATACATTAATTGACAACGATTCAGCTATACATTTACCCACTAAAAAGCTTTTAAACCAATATCACCCACCACACAATATATTTTGTATTAATAGCATTTGTGCTCAGGGTCGGGGGCAGTTGCACTTGCACACCTGGACGGCTCTGGCACGGCGGAAGCGGCCGCTGCAATGGTTGCACGCACTCTGCACCTCGCCGCCGGCTATCCGGAAGGCCGGCTGGAACTACAGTTAGTCGGTGGCTTTACCGACCCACACCGATACTCCGATGAACTCTTCGCTAATATTATGCGTAAGTAAATTTATCTAATTTATATTCAACTCAACTTAATATTTTAACTTAATATCTCTTTGTCACTAATATATTACTTGACCAATTTTATAACTGATAATTATAAGACTTAATTATAAAACTTAAGAAAATATTTTCGTATACTAGATAGCTATGTAACTTCTTAGGTGTTTCTCCATGACTGAGGGTGTGGTCAAACATGTCACGTTACGCTAGCATTTTCATCTTCTCTGTTTTCTGAAATATCCTCCATTCATTTTACCTTTGCTGACAACATAAGGCAAAGAAGACAGAATTTTTATTTTATTTTGTGTACAGAATTAATAAAGTTATAAAATATATCAATGATGAAAAGATGAATGAAAATTCGTGTCAATTTAATTGCTCCGGCAATAGTATTGCACACCGTGGCAGGCGCTGCGAGCTCGCCCACGCTCCGTTACTAATTCCACTTGCCTGCCACCTGATAACCGACCTCTTCGTCGTAATAGTCCTAAGTGTCGGCCTGTTATTGAGTTAGCTGGACCAATTACTGCGGTCATACTCAGTATTGTTATGATCAGAGTTGTAATGACTTGTATATTTATTATGTTTATTTTGGGTGTATCGACGAAAGAATTATGACATTTATTCTTTATGGGTTTAGGTACTTAACTAAATGTAAATAAAATTTAAATAAGACGTTGGAAGCATGCGATGTCTAATCAGTCCTATTGTAAATCTATAAAAGAGTCCTTTATCCAAAAACATTAACATTTTATTTTGTCAATAAATTGTAATAAGATGAAAGCAGGGCAAAGATCATGGAAACAAAAATGTACATGCAACAGATAACAATTCGAAATCTGTTATGACGTCTAGTAATTCGGCATAATATAAAATATAAGAATTAATCTGAATTCTATCCAGTACTGTCCTGTTTCTTAATTTTGTCACATAATATTCCATGTAGATTTTCCTGAAAGATTTTCGGTCCTATTCAATCTTGACAAGTTCGACATTTGAACATTATTTACGTTTATTTATGTACGTAAATCTATGAAGTACAAATATAATACATAATTATGAAGTACTTTTAATATACGCGAGTAAAATATCTACGTATATTCTTTGCTGCCAAAACTAGGTCTTGGCAATGCAGTAAATCCGTAACGTTATATACAGCAATATAGACAGAGTATGGGTAAGCTTAACCGAAAGCTCTTCAAGATCACGCAATCTTGTCTCGGTAGAAATAAATATCTCCCGTTCCTCTCAAGAATGATATGCTACAGAATCTATTAGAGTATGAAAATGATCCATTTGTATGATTTTTAATAATAGTATATAAATAAAATAATAATGTGTGTTTTGTTCCGCAGTGTCGTTCCATCGCCTGTCGGAAGAAATCGACTTAACGCTGGCGTGTTGCTGCGAATTGAACACAGCGCTGGGCGGCGGCGCAGGCGGGGCAGGCGCACCGCTGGTCACAGGCGTGGGCGTGGACGTGCGCGCCGGTGATCTCTTCCCCGCCGCCTTTCCCGATAAGGGCCCCGAGCTGCCACTACGCGCCGCTCGTACAATCACCGGCGGACCCAATTCCGCACAGGTAAACACATACATACAAACACAGTGATGCAACGGTCACGCGTTCCTCAGTGAGTTTCTTCTTACACATATAAGTACAAGTATATGGACACAGGTACATACACTGATACGCACACATTTATGCACAAATATTCGCATATAGAGGCACGTACAGAAACGCAAACAAATACGCACACATTTATGTTCAAATATACGCCACACAGTGACACATACAAAGGCGCTCATAGGCCTGCCTACAGAAGTGCATATATGTTCGTTTAAATATACGCACATGCGTAATAATCTTACATTTGTAACAATATCAAACTGCCCTCTCCTTCATGTCTCTCATCTCCATCCAAAGCTTGTCTGGTAGAGATCGCCTTGAGCTATAAGACCGCCTCTTGTAGCTCTATATGAATGAATGTGTATATGAATGTGTCTTTTTTTAGTTATTATCTATGGTGAATAAAAAAGTGTGAGATAATAATTACAAATAAATATCGTATGCACAAGTTTTTTTTTATATATTAGTTTGCGATTTATTTATTTATTGGTAATTTTTATCATTTTGGTAATAGGTTACATAAATGGCTCCGTAGGTTTTTGCCCGTCTTTGATCGTCAACTCTTCTTTCCAGGTGTTGGACATATACGATAACGGCGTGGGCATGCTTCGCATCGGCCCGTTTAACTACGACCCCCTACGTGGCGTGGACCTCTGGCTCGAGCAGTCCGATGACTTCATCCTGCAGCATCTCAGCACCACGCCCAATGTCGAGCCGCCGCACTTTGTGCATCATGTGAGTGCATTGGGTGCAAGTCATCATCATGTAAACTGATAAATGTGGAAAGACACTATTACCCTCATCAAGACAACACGTGATTCAATTTGAGGTTTTGTAGGACTTACTTTAACTGGTGAAAGTGAACATCGCTGTACAATTTACTTCTACCTTATTAGCCAACGGACCATTAAGGAGGATTAAGATGAGTGTCAACGATGACTCATTATTTTTTTAATATTTTTTTCAAAAGTATGTCTCTCCTGGCTTATAACTGGTCACTGTAAACATTTATTTATAACTGACTCAGTGACTGTAGTGAAAGTTATTTTGATCAAGAAGTCTTAATTCATATGAATAATTAACTAAAGCATGCTTGTTGAATACTTAAGCGTATATATACGCAGCTGCGTCTGGCATTGAAATCAAAAATATAAATGATAATAACACACTGCCTAAACGAATATGATTATAAAGACATACATTGATTCTGATCATTGCTTGGATATAATGATTTATTATTTTGCTTCTCCTTGTTGGTGACAGACTATTGTATAAGACTAACCTAAAAGAAAAGAAACGGAAAGGAAACTATTTAACAGTGTCATAATTAAGACTTTATGCATCCCACACTTTCAAAGTTATTATAGCGGCACAGTTACTGATAAATTATGCATAAATAAAATTGATTATACTTAAAAAAAATTAAAGAAAAAATCGTTAAAAATACACGGGCATGTTTTTATTTACTCATATGTTGCAAATAAGTTAAGGGTGTAAAGCTCTGAGTTCTACGGTCATAGAGCATGTGAGACATTTTCTAAACAAATTACTATGATTGTTTAAGATCCGAGTGACTCTGAAGTTCATCCAGCAACATCCGTTTCCGGCTGTGACCGTGTTTCCGGACAATCGGCCACACTACTATCGCCGCGACGAGCAGACCGGCTGCTGGGTGCCCATGCGCTTCTAACTTCACCCAGAGCCGAGTTCCTCCCGCGCACAAGACTGAGCTTCCGATGGTAACATTTATCGGTTAGCTCTATTAAGTTTAAATGTCTGGTTGGTACATTCTAGCCGTTCATAATACTTCATCTGAATTCTAAACCCCTCCTCGCGCCATCGTTCCACCACATTACAACTCCCCTTCCACCCACTATAACTCGCCATCCACCTAGGAAAATAATCCATCATTATACTTACAAAAATATTGATTTTTAATAATAACGAAATTTATTTTGAAAATTGAAGCATTTTAAAGTTCGACTGTGTCACTCGCTGTCACACTCGGTTCCTCTCTACTCCCTTCTCAGAATGAACGTATTATATGAACGGCCCAATTTATGGAACACTTACCATTTATATTTTGACAAATGAAAATTGCGAGTTGTTATTTTATTTGAATAAAGAGTTCTTTTAGGTTCTTTATATTTTTTTAAAAATAATATACACTTATTTACTTGGAAATTAGTGTAATATGTGGATTTACGCTTTTGGAATATACCGTTCCATAAATATTACAGAGGCTTAAAAAATAAGTTTGATTTTTGTCTACAAAATGTGTCATTAAAGCATTTTTAAATGCAAATATATGTTTCTAATCAAACATACAGACTTACTGAGTTCCTATGTGTTATTGATTATTTTCTTTGTCTTTTTTTCGTACCAACCAAGAAGGCGTTTGCGTAATATGACAAAGTTGGAACACTCGTCTAAAAATAACAATTTAATGGAACATATCTTAGTTTTAGTGATTTCATTCAGATCGAATGACAGCTGATGTTTGCATTATAATAAACATAAAAATTTAACCACATACGTATTGTAAATCGGTTCGTTTTGTCACATGTTAACTCATTAGGTACTAATAATTTTCTGTGTAATGATATATTATTTGTAAAATTTAAATTTATAACCCAAAATAGAAACACTTGAAAATTTAATAGCTAGTCTAAACCACTCTCAGACTAAAATATACTCAAACAACCACAATATAGAATATATGGTTGTATTGATATTCAAAACATACTATATAAAACACTGACACTAAAATTACACATATAGTAGGTAATCATAAAATCGATAAAATGTGGGTATTCTGAAAATTGGTACTCAATGGGTTAGAAATGTTTCTATCACAAGCAGAATTCATAGGTTTTGACCCCTTGACGACATGTCATTCCATTGTGATAAACTTAATAAAATATCTATGTATAATTTTTTGTACTTTTTTATTTTCATTTTGACAAGAAGTCAGTTTGATTTATTGAGTGTTATATTTTTTATGACCATATCTTGCCTATGTAAAATTATTTTGACATTAAACACGAATTATTTATAGAATACTCTAAAAACATACTTAGAGAAACAAATAAAGTTGGTTATTAAAAAACTTTGGAAGCCTATATCCATAAATGGACGGTGTACGGCTGGGGTGATGATCATAAAGTGTGGTTTCTCAGGGTAACTCTATGGTTTTCATTGATTTTTTCATCTCTATCCTGTCTGTTTTTATAGTAAACGATAACATGGTAGATATTTTGTAGCAATAATTAAATTTGAGTAGATAAAAAATTTTTAAATTAAAAAGTGTAAAAAACTTCTTTACTGTTCAAATTTCGAGGATATCCTCAATATTCTGTGATATCTGTAATCGATACTGTAATCGGTACCTCGAAATTTTTAACGGTTTTGATTAAAATGTTCCAAAATCCACAGACATGTACAAATGTAATGTTGCCACTTATTTCTTAGTATTTTCATGTAAAAATTCCTTATTTTCGAGGAATATTGAAAACGACATTGCGCTGACGACGTTGTTTTCGCTCGATAATGACAAATTTTTGTAAAGAAAAAAATACAAAATGCACAAAAAATGCGTTTTTCAAAAAATAGTTAGTTTTAAAAATACTCTGTTTTTACTATATTCAAAAGAATAAATGAAGACGGTATGACACGCATAGCCAGGTTTTTAAAAGACCAGCGACCAAACTCCTCAGCCAACGTGAACAAAATTATAATGATCATACTTATGGTGCTTTGGATGAAATTAGCTAATGTTAGCTCTTGACAGGCGTAAATCCTATCAGCTAAATCATATCTGGCGATAAATGGTCAGTGGCGAAATACAAAACTTTACTGGGTTATTACATCTTTTTATATGTTACTCTAAGTATGTCGATGAGTGTGGTTAAAATGAACAAATTAATTTAAATGTACTGGAATTATTTTTTTTTTTTAATTTTGTATCAATTCTGCATAATGCATTGACAGTTTAAAAATATTGATTGAACATTGAAATTGATTATTAACATACAGATTAAATATTTTTTAATTTTCGTGATATATAGAAGTACTATTTTACAGTTTTATTAATTGCTTTTTTGTAATTATAAATCTTTCGTATATTTCTTTGTTAATGTAATGTATATTTTGGCATTTTGACTCCGGATCTGTAATTGTTAAAAATGATTAATGTATTCATTTAAACTAGTATTTAATGGTAGAGAATTGAGAAGTTCATTTAGTTTTTCTTTTAATGGTCGTTAATTGTTTTTCCAAAAGTTCCAAGTGGAGTTATGTTGTAAATATTATAGTGATCAAATTAGGTAATAATTAGTTAATGACGTTAATAGTTATTGTTTTGTGAAATATAATGAATATATTGAAAGTTCGATAATTGACTATTGTTTTATTTTATGCTCCCACTAGATTTGATCGACTCGAATTGGTATAACGAAAAACAACACAGGTTTATTTCTGTTAACTGCTGACAATGTCAGCAAGCTATTAGTCGCTCGGCGAGCTATGAATAAAGCTTAACTCGAGATTTTTCGAGAGATCGAATGTTTAATGAATGAAATACACCTCATTCGCGTTAATATAAATAAACGAATGAAGACGAACAATAGTAAACGACATAGATTAGCGGGTTGGCAAGTTCAAATGACAGTTGACAAATCAAATAGCACACAGAACAGGTCACCTCAATGACCTTGAGGTTCTGGAATGCAGATCACAACGCGGTACGTACAGCGATGGACGTTCTACCAAAAAGACAGACAATCTCGTTAAGATCGTGAGATGATAGGTGCAGGTCACTTCCAACTGGTCCTGTTGGAAATCTATGATGGAGGCCTATCTCTAGCAGTAGTCATTGATGATTTAACAGTAATTTTATCAAACGCAGAAGACCATGCTGCTTCTAACATGATTAGTAGTAGTAACTAAAGGGTATTGGCGCAGTAACCTTTAGAAATGTCAACAATAGAGTAATGTCTCTATAATATACTGTCTCTAAAACTTTGCAATTCAACATAGTATTCTTAAAACTCGACGGAGAGCCGTGTTCGCAATTCTTTTGTAGGAAGGGAAGAAAAGAAGTGTTAAACGGCAAGCCTTTACTAATTATCTTTATAAGAAGTCTTTACCTTGAAACCTAGGGACTTTGTTTTAGAATAGAGACTTCGTGAACTTGAGAAAGCCGTAGAAATAATATAAAGAAATATAACCAGCATAAGAGAGCACTACTATTATTTCTAAGGGAAACCTATGTCCAACAGTGGACGTCTTAAGATTAAAATAATAAAGATGAATGACGTTGGTGCCGCAACCAAAGGCCATGAAGCGTCCGCCGAAGAGATCAATAAAACTCTGCGCAATAGTTTTTTTCCGCCAATTGTACAACTTTTGGAAATAAAGACCTTTAATATCGGGTAATCAGTTATTCTGCATTTTGGTTTTATTTTATTGTATAATTCGGTGAAGTAATAGTATGTAGTGACTATATTTCCCGGAACTCTCGAGTTTTGCTATCGTAAAATAGGACTTAGATTAGTCGTCCTCTGCCTCCTGCTACCTCGAACTTACGGAATGTATAAATACTACTTGGCCAGCATTGAAATTCCGGGTCTAAAAAAAAATGCAAATATTCCGTAACAGTATTTTGTGTGGAACATTCAACTGACAATAATCAACAACAACAGACCGTAGTCTTATATTTCATTTAATATTCAGTACCGCTCTCAATACCCAGAGTTCTGTAACAAATTACGATAAAGGTTATTATTTTTCAATTGAGTTACGGTTAGTTTCAAAACGATAAATTATATCTGATAACGGTGTAAAGGTGTTACACTAACTCTTCGATTATAAGCCATTAAAACAATTTAGAGTTTGTTTGTTTAACATTATAGAAAATTGTTTTGGATTGAAACTTATTTTGTGTACTACATATACACTTAATAACATTTTGAATAAAATTGTGTATAAAATTTCTGATAATTTCTGATATTAATACGAAATTTAGTATGGCAACATCACCTTGACAGTTGATATTCTAACTAGCGCTGTGTTGTTGGGATACATTGCAGAGAAACTTTCCTTGTTTATACAAAACTGGTTCGACAAAGATATTCGAAAATCGTCGACGAAACTATGGAGAAACCAAATGTTACTGTCACTGATCAACCGCCTCCATATTCGGCAGCTGTTCCGCCTGGTAATCTTGCGAAATATTTTTACAATATTATGCTAATGAATCACAATATTCAATTACGCTGATAAGAGTTGTTGGTAGAATCTTCGCTGCTTAATCATGCAAACGTCGTATTTTGTTGTATGATTTACCTTCGTTCATTTTAGTTAATTGTCGTTAACGGTCGTTAACAACCGTGTAAATTTACGAAATAATCGTCGGTAAGTTGATTAGACGGGTATATTACTAATTTATGACCGATAAGCTCAATTTAAAACTCAAGTATAAAGCTTAAAAACTCGTACTATTCTTAAAACAAATATGTCTAAGTTTATCTAAGAACTAGAAATTCTTCTTTGCAAGTATGGTAGTATTAATAAGAAGTAGATATTATTTTAATGCTGTCAGTAAACTTTACCTACCAGTTTTATTAGAAATTTATGAGAGATGCTTATACAAGTGAAATTATGATGTTTTTGAGTAAACACTTCAATTATGTTTTAAGGTATATAATACAAGAAAATATTCATAATTGCTTTGTTTTGTAATAAAAAAATTAATTAATTTTTGTAATATATACATGATAGATGCCACAGCAGCATAAGTCGTCTCATTTACCATCGGATATACATTTTACACAATCACATGTGAGCATTGTAAAACAAGTTGCTTTTCATTTCCTTAATTAAGTTTAATGTATATATGATTAACTCCAGATAATTAATGTAAAAGATAAGAAAAAATGAGTTATAAATAGATTATATTTATAATTACATATATGGTTAACTAAACTTTAACTAAATCTTAATGGAATTACTGTGTAACTAGATTAAATAAGGATTGATGATAAAACTATTTTAATTTAACAATATAGTGATAAACTAAATAGTTTCTTGGTGAAGAAAGACTATTCAACAAGAGACCTGGCTAAGGATTATTTCTCCCGTATAGTAATATTGTGGTGTAATAATGAAACACATTATTTTCAAAATGTAATGAAATGTGATGTATGATTTTAATTTAAAAGGTTAGATAACACTGTTTTGTTTTAGATGCATCGCTTGAATAATTTATACTTGTCCTGTTTTTTTTTTTCATATGTGAAGTGTTTAACTGTTGTACTTTTATTATGTTTATGTTATTTTAATTAAATTTTTATGGGTAAGCTCCTTACTTAATAAACTGTAGGGGCAATCTGTGGGGGCGGCCTGTGTGTTGCAGTTGATAAGATGATCAATAAAATTTTATTGCATTAAATCTATTTAATGCTTTAAATATTCCAGGTCCATACCCGCAACCATCTCCCCAACCAGCGGGCACGCAGGGAGGTGCATATCCACCTCCACCACCTGGCTATACTCCATATGCAACTGCTCCACCAACAACTGCCTTTGTACCCAACTATGGTGCTACAAGTATTGTAATAACACCACCCATAATCACCGTCGGAGCTTGTCCTGCATGTCGGGTGGGTATTTTGGAAGATGACTTCACATGTTTAGGCATACTCTGCGCCATCTTATTCTTCCCTCTTGGAATTATATGTTGCCTGGCCATGAAAAATAGAAGGTGTTCTAACTGTGGAGCATTGTTTGGCTAATGGACAAAGGCTGCTTTAAAATTGCCAACAGATAATGAAATGTTCATAACAAAGGTGATTCTAGTATTTTTATACACCAGAAATTCCTCCTCAAATATTATTGAGTTTAACAGAATTGAATCATGACTGATTATAAAGACAATCTTTATATATATTAGCCTGTGATTATATCTGTAAATTAGTAAACTGAATTGTGTGATCTTAAACAAATTTCTATCTCATGCCAGTTAGACATTAAGTGAAATAAATACACAGACAGTAAAACATCCTAAGTAATGATGACAATAAGTTGGTTTGCTTTAGTTTCCAGCAATCATATGACTAGGCAACATTCCACATTTCAAGAACAATATTTTTGAATTTCATTATCTATAATACACTAGTTGTATATGTATCTGTACAAAAGATCTAAGCAATTTGATGTGATTATAAAAATATATACATAAGGTATACAATATTTTTATGTCAATAAAACTTATGATTTATATTATTACTTTTTATAATAAGGTGGCTAATTATTGGAATTTTTTGCACCATGTACAATTATTATTATTAAATCTGAAGCTGCTTATAAATGTTCAATTTAAATTTCCTATTTTCAATGACACTATATAAACATGTAACAAATTTAAAATGATAGTGGCATATAATGAATATTAATAGTAAAATTATTTTATAATTGTGTTTTAATTATGCATGGAAACATAATTGATAACATATCATATTCAACAAAGCATTTCGGTTTAATTGTGATATTTGGTATTCATTACAGCAAATAATTGCTTTAAAATTTAGATTAGGAGTCCAAAATGCCATTTTCATTAAGACATTTCACTGATTGATTAACACATTATACTATTATGTGTTGCCAAGTATTGTAATTATTTTGTTTTTAAAAACTACTCTGTTTTCATTATTATATAGAAAAAGTTAGTTATAATTACATGTAGGTACATCCTGATATGCAAATTGTATTAAAAACAATTCGAATTTTATTTAATATTATTTGTAAAATATATTACAAAAGTTTTTTTTAATTATAGATTTAATATCGTATTTTCTATTATAATTATAATATCAATGTGTAAGCAATGAATGTTGCCATCTTATATAACCTAAGTTTCAAAATTTTTAATAGCCTTGAGTGTAGAAACATGAAACGAAAAGAAACATGAAAGTTGGTTTAGTTTTTTAAGCAATTAGTTGCCACTATCTGTTTGTGTTGAATTAGTAGATATGAAGATAATGTAACCTAAATTACTGAAGTAATTATTGTTGATTTTGAATGGCCAAGGTATGCCTTTCTTAACTATTTTAAGAGAATCATTATGGTTTACATGTTAGTATGTATAAATATAAATCTTGATATATAAAGGTTATTATTGTATTTGTATAATATTTTTAAATAAAGTTTGGAAAAACATTTTGTTTTTAATTAGCGTTATTGTTTTCAGGTTTATTATTATGAAGGTTTGTTATTTTATTTTCTATTTCGTAAAAGATTTTTTTTTTTCTCTTTCTTATACCACGTTGTGCGGTATAAGAGGAAGCGTGTAACACATTTTTGTATGTAAAATGTGTACCGCATTTTTTTCGTTACAACATTTTTATTAGATGGAGGAGGATGACAGTCTTCTTCCGGAGATTGGTATAACTCTTCGTTGTACAGTGAAAAGGTTTAATAAGATGTCCTTGCGAGAAAAAGTAGATGACATTCACTAGTGTTAGAGGACATTCACTTCAAGTGAATTAAATAATTTATAGTGTCAAATAATTTTTGATACCATTATTAATTTCATAACTCAATTTGCATCATTCAGCAAAATACGACGATATATGCAATAAACTAAACCCAGGATTCTTTAGGTTAATTACTTGCCACTATGTAACTAACACTGCAAAAATTACTAGTGTAGTTGGTTTAATTTGTAAGTTTTAAATTGGTGAATAATGAAGTTACTGATCAGACGAGCCATATAGGTGATCAATTCTGTTAAGGTATACTTCAAGAATCTATTATTACTTATCTTTTCACACGAATGCCTTTTCCAGCTCTGATAGTTCTGGCGACTGGCCAATTAACCCGGACTTAAACCGACCTATTTGAAACCGTCCACACACGCATTCATTTTATAGAGCAACAAAAAATAGCTTAAAACTGGTTGTGGCAGTTGGAATTATTACATACATTTACATATTGTCTCGATTTACGACTGTGAAGTGAGATTCCCGACTGTATAACGTAATAGTTAAAAGAGAGCAAGACTAAACAGGTTCAAAGAAAATCTACTCATCATAATTTATATATATTTTCGATGATAGCTTTGAATATCGACGGAGTTTGGGTTTCGATTTTGAATTCGTTGGTAAAATCAATGGCAGTAATAGATTATCTCAAATTACGTAACGAGTACCACGTCGCGTGATTGCTAATGCTTATAGCGTGCAGCACATAGCATGTAACAGCTGCAGTACAGTACTGTAGAGTCAAAAAAACTATTAAAAATAATGCTATAACATTCATAAATAGCGTGGTGTCTAGACGTTTAAGATTCATATTTGCGTTGATAATGTTCCTCGTATGACATACTCGATTTAATTTTATTGAAACGTTCTTTTATTTAGTTCTTTAAATATATTAGATAAAATAAAGCTTAAGTAACAATATAGCATTATAATATATTTGTAATTTAATTATTATATTATATTTATAATTTTTCATTCATCAATTTAAATACACGTTCTATTATCTTAATGTTTAATTTATTCAGGTCAAAATGATATCAGAGTAGCTACTTATTAGTACATCTATTCTCAGATGACTTGACCATAAATTTAATTTATAAGATTTCCAACACAAAATATTTAAAATAAAAGTATCGTGCTATTATAAAAATTTTCTTTTAACTATTTTAGGTTATATTTCTCTTTTTATAAGTTTTTGGTTATGTTTAACCACACATTGATAGGAAATGAGCTATACATTCACTTCTTTAATTATTTTGTACTTATAACCAATCATCCTATAGAATTTACATAATGTGTACCTTTGTAGCAATAAACTCTGCAACCAATCACAAGCTATAATTCTTAACAGCTGTGTCATTGCAATAAAACAGAGGTTGTACGAAAGATTTAATTAACAAACTCATTTCACTATGAGAGTTTTAATGCTAGTAAATGATTAGTGAAATCTATTTAAAACTTTTAGCAATAAAAAAAATATTTCTAAGGATTTTTCCTGGGAAAGGCTTATGATTAGCAGTGGTATTTCAAAAGAAGAGGCTGGGAGCGGCCTTTATCTGTTGTCTTCCAATGACTTTAATAAGGATGATTTATGATGCGGTTGGTGGTCCGCGGTCTTCAGCTTTAAACCTTGAAGCCCCAGTGGCTCCATGTTCTGCGCGTTTTGTGGTCTCTTCATTGCCGGTACAACTTGCCAATTCGCTGGATTAAGTCAGTCGTTTCCGTCGTGCTTGTTTTTCGTTTCCGAATCCCCTCATCTCTGTTTCAATCACGAATTCCCGAGTATAATCCTCTCTTGGCTCTATTATACTATGGCGATATAATCGCCGCTACAAAACACATCACTCCCACAAAGACATTCTGACATTTCTCCTTCACACGCACACATTGACACTTCACCTCACCTTTTCTATGTTAAGATAACGTTCGCTTATATTCTGTATTTTATATATGATTAACAATGAAATCCTTCTGTTTGATAGTGACTAGTCGATAGTGGTGTTGTCACTGTGTTATTTCATTAAACATTGGAGTCAGAATAAAAGGGAGGTGCCTATTCATATCACCTCCCAAAATACCATATTTTTATTTGACCATATTAACATTAATATAACTCAGTTATATGTGAAAGGTGTAATTAATTATTGTGTATTTCTCTGTATAATATTTATTGTGCCACTTCGACCGCACGTCACGAACAAGGGTTATGGGTTAGTTCCTACACAAACAAACCGTCGGGCCACGCATTTATGTAACCTACGTTATTCTCGATATATACGTTATTTACGTTATTAATAATTAGACTGTACAAGCGTATTTTCATTAAGATTAATCAATTAATTTAATGAAGTTTATTTTCAATTATTAACAATGTTAAGTGAAAGAAAAGCTTTATTTGTCCATATTCATGGTAGTATTTTGTATCATAAAGGCTATGTGCTATTTAGAGTCGTATTAAAATAATCAAATAAAACGCATACAGAGATGTGCTAGCGCCCAACATCAATATTGAACATAAGATTGGACTTCGGCGCTGTGTGTCTTACTTGTTTTTTCTGCTTCTTCTTCAGAACCATGACGCCTTGCAAAGTAGAATAGAATTAAAAATAAATTATAGTAAAAAAAGTTGAAGATCAACAAGATCAGGACTCTTATTGATCGTCAACTTTCAATGTTGAATAAATTAATTTTTCAGCAAAAGTGCATTTTATCGGATGGAGATTACTTTGAAGGGGATAAAATTTATTTGGAAGTATGAATAAATAATTATATGAGCAAATTCACGTTACCTTTTCATTACAGTTTATTATCACTTAAAAGTCCTGTTCAACAATATGACTACACCATCATTATTTAATGGAATCAGGCGTTACCTCGCGGAAGTCCATCCTAAGTAAGAAAAAGACCAATATTTAGCCACTTCCGCACATGCAATGTTAGTCCTGCAATGCAATGCAATGTTAGTCCTGCAATATTGATTCTTTTACTACATGATATCAGGCGACTTAACCCTTAATAGCCTGATTTATGAAAGTTTTTTTTTAATATTACTGTGTTTGCTTGAGGGTCTAGATGAAGGAAAAAATAGTTTTTTTTTTTAAATTTCGTTGGAAAGAATATTATACAACAGTAAAATACGTACAGCCTATAAAATAATGTGAACATTCAGTTTAAAAGATTGGTATCAAAATTGAAACTCTAGGCTAATAAGGGTTAATTTCAAAATTGATGCCACAAACATTCGACGAGTATTATTTATGAACATTGCCAAATTCAGGATACGCTAGCAATTACATTTTTTCCAAGAACGATCTACAAAGTATTAGGTATGAAATCAGTAATGTTGTTATCAAATTATGAAGAGGACAAGAGAAAGATGAATACATTTATATATATGTGTAACCTGTGTCATAGTTATATATTATTTTATATAAGCACGGTGTACAAAACCGAATTTCACTTCGCCGTTTTTGGGTCTTTATCCTGCAGGAAAGTTGACCTCGTTTTCACGTTCTTCAAAAGTTGTACCACTCGACTAAAACTGGAGGATTAAAATAAACTTAAAATGCACATTTCAGTTGTATACAAACTAAATGGATTTGTTTGTTTATCCAGTACCGTACACAGGGAAACTGAAAACATTTTACTGTATTAATATACATTCCATTGTAATAAATTAAAAAAGTTTATAAAACTAAAACTTGTAAAATATCTTATTATCTTTTTTTTAGCCGATAGACGTCCGATGTAAGTCAGGTCTTCCCCAAACATCACCACGATGACCGATCTTCCGAACTTAACTATCTGTCTACCTAGTGAAGCCCCCTATTAGGTGGACTGAGGTTTGACTGGGGTTACCTGCTCGAGGTCGCCACTGGAAAACATTTCGGCCCCAATAGCCATCGGTTGCATGAGTTATGTGCCACGCTTACTGCTACTTCAGACGATCAATTCTTCAAGCTGCGTCGTTGATCTTGGTTCTCCTTTGGATCCCCTCATTCCTCATCTCGCAGCAAAACTCCGAGCATATCTCTCCATTGCTCTCTGGGTGACTTTATGAGGCCCGCCGTAAGTACCACGTCCAGCTTGAGATGACAAAATAGCAGTGGTCTTTAAGTTCTGAAGTGAACACAACGGACGGCAAGCATTCTTCAAGGTAACTTTCTATGACGATGACGTCAACAAAACACAGAAGGACCGCTTTGCATTCATAATAATTAGAATAAATAGAAATTTATTATATTATTTTTGCATACATAAAAATGTAGAATGAGGTTTTGCGATACCCAGAATATTCTATGCACCTGTTATTTCACTAAATGTATGTTGTTTAATTGTGTACTCAAACATTTTATACCATTTTCTTATACCATTTTTTTAGAGTTTCTTTATATACTAGGTGTATATACTACTTCATATACTTGTATATATACTAGGAAGAAGGAAGAATTATGAACAAAGATAAATATGGTGAAGTTATTTAAATCTAAAATTATGTCATATATTTTACTAAATCAGATGTCATAAGCTTTCCGCATCAATTAGTCAAGTCTACGTAATCTCAAAATCAAAATAAAGCTTTTGACTAAACCTGTGTTGTTTTTTGGCAGCTCGGTCAGGACGGACGTAATCTGGAAAACTTGATGGTTCCTGACTGAATGGTTGAGGCCAATAGAAGGAGATTTCGTAGTCTTATTAAATAATCGGACTATTCTTATGATTTGATTCTCATCAAAGTCTCCTACGACTTCTTTTTATTTGATGAGAGGATCTAATTGACGAGTGGATCTAGATCCGTCTCATAAACTTGTCAGCTGGACACTTAAACTTTATTCTGTGATCCACGATGGTATAGAGGACCAGTGGACGCAAACGTAGACGAAGTTAACTCTTTGTCCAGGAGATTGCAAAATCGAGCAATCGAGAACAAGCAATTTTTATTATAATGTGGTATATTGAATCGCCTTGAAAAAGACTTCGAGATTTAGATCGAAACAGAAATGGAGGTCTACAGACAAATGAAAGTAACACGAAGTAGCCCGGAAGTTTGGTAAGTTGTAGTTTCAGTGTGTAGGCCTAAAATTTCTGGAGACCACGGATCGGCAAGTGCAGCGAAGGGCGTCCAGGTATATATATATAGATATATGACCTTGTTAAGGTCATGGGAAATTGTTAGATATAGGCCGCTTCCTACTGGTCTTATTGGAAATGTTTGGAGTAGACTATGCCCAGAAATAAACGTCCACTACCTAAAATCATGATAGTGAAAAGAAAATCACTACAGAGGAAAGAAAGAAATACATTGTATTTGTATGTAAAGTACAAAAACTCGTTTAAGAATGATTTAAATTCAGGAAGCGTTGGAACGATTTCATTTTTTGCCGCTTACGAATTAAACCCCGGATTAAGTGGCTTTCCTTTTTAAATCGGATGACGAGTGTGTTTGATATTTTTTTTTGCGAAACACGAACAAACTAAAATAACCTATCACAATGGTATTGTATTCTACGAATTGTATCCGTGTTAAAGCTGAATAAAACTTGAATATCATTTACAAAGATTTTGTTTTTAATAATAATAATTATGTCGTTATGCATCTAATATTTTTGTTATATTTAATTTGTATTTTTCGCCTACTTAAATACTTTTCTTGTTAAATCCTTTTTATATCTATAGCACAGGCATATTTTCTCGAATAACAACCGTGTATGTAGAATAATATGTTAATAAGTTTGCTCATAAATACTGGTATGAAATTAAATTAAACAAGATATTATTTGAATTTGGATTCTGTTATTTTTATATGATTGTTCAATGTGTTTTATTATTTTCCCGCAAATGTTTTAAAATATTTCAGAACATTAGAGGGGGATGATAAAGAGAACCGAATCGCTCTAATTGCATTACATAAAGCAGGTATGGCGTCAAATATAATTTTTAAAATTCTCCATATGCTTGGTATTTTACAATTGAACAATATTTTTAATGCTGAAAGCTGTAAACAACCTGGGTATTATTCGAGTATAGTGATGATTAGGTGGGGTGTTAGGTATGAAGGAGTGACCATATTTTCGTAAAAAAAGTATCAAAACATCGGCACAAGTATATCAAGATGCCATTCTTGAGAAAGTATTTAAGCCCTTATACGATACCATGTTTGGATAATCAAGGATGGTCCTTTCAGCAAGACTCAATACCGGGTTATAAATCTCCATCCACCTAATCTTGATTAGACAAGAACTTTCCGGACCTCAATAGAGCTGAAGTCTATCAGTTATTTAGTCTTAATCTTTATCTACCGGATTGTAAATCTCATGATAGTTTGGAGCCTGAAAAAAAATCCATACGATTGGCAGTGACGAATTTTACCATAGAGAGAGTGCTTGCTGCTATTCGTAACTGGCTTCAACGTTTAAAGGACTATATTGCAGGCAATGGAGACCACTTTGAGTAAATTTTATATATTTTTAATGGTTTTATATTAACGTATTAACACTCTGTAATAGTAATGAATGTTACCTACAATGAAAATCTTGTTTTAATTTGTACCAATATTTATGGCAAGACTAAGTATATTTGTGAATTAATCAATTTCTGCGAGGTTTTTTAACACGAAAAATATGTTGTTTTTTTCTCACATAAGGTACAGGTATACTACGTCGTGATACTATTAAAATAATATCACATTTTTAGAAAGCAATTATTATATATTTTATCATGTTATATTTTCAGTTCTAACATTAAACACATTCTTCTTTAACCTTTCTAGATTCAAAACTGTTTGATATCTATCTATGTATTTGTGTGTGTGTGTATTTCAGACGCTCAGTAGCAAAAGCCTGACAAACTAAAAATAATATGTGAATTATAATGAAGCGGAAATATGTTCAGGACGGTTTTATTTTAATATTACTGACTATAACTTTGATACCTAAGGTTTTGGAGCGGCGACCATTGATCCGTAAAAGCAGGATACCCTCTATGTATCTACTTAGTGGAACTACGACCTAGTTAAGATCTTCTGAAAACGCTGGTGGGAGGCCGCTTTTATGGGGCAGGCCTAAGTCCAGCTGTGGACGAGTGTGGACGATATGTGTATATATATATAAAGCATAAGACCATTGCTAACTGATTGGAAGTCCCACGGCTTCTATCCGAAAGTAACTAAGTATGAATTGTGGTTTCTCTATTTTCTTAAAAATCGATGACAATTTTAGTTATTTTTGTCAGCAGTGAACGTTACGTCGACGCTTGGACTCATTAAGCAAGCGAACGGAAAAGCGAAGAGCCAATTTGCATCGAGTGACCGCTTAAATTAATTTCATTTCAACTAATTTCGAATTCGCACCGAAACACTCCGTCCGCCTTTTGTTGATGGCGCTTTTCGTTCTATATTTTAGTGAAATGTGACTGTTAATGAAAATTCTAAGCGGTATTGCTCGGAAATGAACTTGAACGATTTGTTTCTGCAGTCTCCAATTTAATTAAAGTTAAACATAAATTATTTACCCTTTCCTGAACGAATTTTTAGTAGGTAATAGCTATCCCTTTAGCGTTAATTAATAAGAGATTAAATTATTTTCCTTTTTAGCTGTATATGTTCTTCGTTAAGGTGTACGGTACGCCAATGGTGCAAGGTGGCCTGCTTAGACCCGCTGTGCATCCAAATCGCATCCGGGGTCTACATAGCAATGGACTTGTCACCTGCATTGTGAATCGCTAGAATGCTGAGAAGTTACGTCTCTAGTTTTTTTTACGATATTTATATTTTATGTATATATTTTAGGTGTACACCTATCCTCCGATTTACACGGTACTTATTTTACACGTTTTCGCTTTTACACGGTTTTCCAAAAAAAATTTCTTTTTTGTTTTGATAACCCATTTTATTACCATCTCTCATAATGTAAATATTTTTGCTTCAAACATCGAATCGGCACAAATAACTTCAAGTGGTGAAAGTGAATTCGAACCTTCGATTTCGAAAAAAAGAATGAGAGTAATTTCTGACAGTGATAAAGAATAATAAAAAACCTTGGGTTTTATTTTTTGTTCTTATATTTAATGTACTGTAATTAAATAAAAAAAACTATGTTTCCGGAATATATTAAATATTTTAACTTGTCAATGTATTTTTTTTATTTCTGTGTACACCAAAAAATATTGAACAAAATCACAACTGTTAAATAGCAAATTTATGCATTTTCTGCAAGTTTTTCTATTTACATGATTTTGACTTGAAAATTTTAAATTTTCGATTTACACGTTTTTCTCTGGAACGTATCTACCGTGTAAATCGGTGGATAGGTGTATTTCTATAACTTAACCGGGTTCATAGCAAAAAGTTATATACTTTACCTGTAATGCTTCACAGTAAAAAAGAACAAGAGGTTCTTCAGAACTTTCGGTGCAGGCCTTCCATTAGGGAGGCATTAGAGACCGAGTTATGTACGACTTTCCAATAGGTTTTTTAATTCTATTAAATTCAAACTATCTTTATGCATTTACGTGCGCTTTAAATTATATCGTCGATTATGTTTAGCATTATAAAAAGGTCAGTATAATCAGTCTTAATAAGCTAACACGGGCTATTACAAGGGGAACATCAAGCGTTTTGTATACTTAAATAAAATAACATGTACAACCGTAAGGACTGATAACAGTTCGTAAAAACGTTATATTAAATAGGCTTTTGCGCGAACCATTACCGAGGCTTTTAAGAAAACGATCCCGTGTCGTATTCTTATCGTGAAAAAGCAAAACCTAGGTATCTACGTTACGTTATCTGCTAATGTACTATTGCTAAAGAGACGTAACAGAGATACTTTTTGGAACATTTCACTAAATAATAGAATAGACATAGACGTAATTGCGAGAAAATAACAGTAAGAAATAAAATATATATCTGTGTACTATATTTATATAAGTTGTAACACAATGGTTGATGTTATGTTTAATTTATGCGTAAATTTTTAATTAGTTTTTTAATGTAATAAATATTATTAGATGAATAAATAATAAAATAAGAATTTTTATTTAATTTAATAAAATATTGGGCCTCAAAAAATTAGTAATTACTTTATATTACAGGTTTACTTTTTAGAGGGAATTTTTCCTGGTCCTTTTGGCCTGGGTGGTTTTGGCCATAAATACATGACCTAATGGTGTGATCAAAAACTAAACAGTCGAAATACTCTTTTTCTGGTGCAGCCTTCAGGACCTTCTTCGAGTCGGTTTTTATCTCCTCAGTAATGTATCAAAATGGGGTACATTAATTGCCCTTTTATGTTTGCTGAATATCCAGAAGTCTCACGCAGCCAAACCGGATGAATACGGTGTTTGCGAAAAGGTAGGAGTCGAGTTTTTTACACTTTTTTTTCCAAATAATTGAGCCATTATGGCATCAATCCCGACATGACGCGTTTGGAAAAATTATGAACAACTAAAATTTTTATCTCTGAACTACACGTGTTTTTGCCAAAAACACTTGTAATTCAGAGATAATTAAACCTTTTGACAAACAGACGTCTGGCAAATGTTTAGACAGTTCTACCAACCTAGGAAATAATGTACCTGCTTTCCGTTTAAAACTCGAGTGTTTTAAACGACAATTTCACTTTACTTATCTCTTACATTATATACGCCACATAATAATCAATTAATAATGACGATTAATCAATTAAATTATTTTTAGATCGCGCTAGTCATTGTTCCAAAAATTAAACGCAGCTGAACTTAAACATATTGAATTACTTAACTACGCTTTATTAAATTGTAATAAAAAATTAATAATTGACTAACGTTTTTTTGATAAATATATTTAAATGAAATATTATTACAATAATATAATTAGATATCGTCGTTAATAAATAAAAGTTAAATTTATAAAACATTTTTAAAACGTTAAACACACTAAAGTCATTCATTTTGAATATCAACATAAACAAAATATTTTTCAACGAGTAGTTAAAGTGCAATTCACTGTAGAAAAGTGAATATCATGTATTTTTCATATACTTCCAGTTAATTATAACATGTGTACCCTGGTAGTGTGCGTCCATAGTGCGAGCCTAGCGCGGTTGCGACGACGGGCGCGAAGTATCATACTCGTACATATGAAACGCGCCTTTGCGTCCATATTGTAGTGACTAAGGCGGAAGCCTAAGTTTCAAACCCTTCTGTTCGCGCGTTTTGGCCCCACTACGGGCCTAGTCAGCGAGCGACCCAATGCGCGGGTGGCGGGGGTATCAAACCAGTTCAGTCTTGTCGCTCGGCGTAAGCGCGTCTGTTTGTTTTGTTTGTCGTAAAATGGCGATAGATACTGAATCTTTTATATGTGCAATTCAATCTAACCACCGATTTGGCAAAGCAAACATCCATATTTTACTTAGTATGTAGTCAAAAGTTGATACGGGCATTCGAGTATACTGAAAGAATTTTGTAGGGTATAATCTCAATTCTTCATATAAGTTAACAAATTCACGCGCTTTCAGTGTGGACGCACACGTATAATGTATGTAACAAATGCTGTAACTCCCGGCTCGCGGCGGATCGGGCTCGGATATCGCGGTCGGATTAATTGCTGCTCTTCGTTACACTGAAACGTAAAACAAATGCAATGCCAGGTACTTTAATAATCAGGAAGCCAGAGCATGGCACAAATAATTGAGTTATTTTTTTATTAACTCATCGCAGATGCTTGTACTTAATTCTATGTTATAAATTTTCATGTGTTGTATATTTTCATAGCTCTTAAATGACTCCAGGTATGACTAATGACTCCACTTTTAAGTATTCACACTCTCAGTCCTCTTGGCCTCTGGGTGACGGACTTGGAGTGTGAGAGTGTGTCGCTTGGAGGGAGAAGGTTATGTGACTTACCGTCGCTGGCATGGCTGCATAAGGCACAAGATATTCCCGGGACCCCTTCATAAAATGATAATAGAGGAACATAGTACAGGTTTTAGTAGGTGAAAGTCCGATATAATTCATCGCTTGTTCCATAAAAACGAACATGCTAAGACATTACACAAAAAAAGTTTATTAAAGCTCACGTGCCGTGCGTGCCGACTTCCATGCAACGTATAAGGTCTAGAAAAAGTCCCGCTGCTATATTTAATTGCTTTGATGCTACTGAATATGGTTAGTGCAAAGATAGAGATATTCGTCACTTATATCCTACTTCACTTATATAAACTTCGATTTCGCTTATAGGCTCCAACTGCAAGGCATAGAACTTCGACCAAAATATCTAGGGAGGGGGGGGGGGAAGTTATAGTATAATCGCCATGCTTAGCAGGCTGGTTTGGAGATCGTGTGTAGTATTATGGAATGTCGAAGGCGATTCTGCTGATCCCTCTAAATAATTTTTTTTTATAATTTTTTACAAATTTAAGAGGGTTCGAATTTATCGCCAGACATTTTGTTTAATAGTTCTGGTCGCCTATTCTCCAATAGTATAAATTATGGTATGTATTCGATCGTTTTTCTCTTTATCTCATTCATAATAATAACTTTTTTGAAAACTAGACTTGAATTGAGGTCCTCAATAATGATTTCCTTCGATTGGCCGTGACGTTTCGAAGTCTGGAGCAGCTTCGTAATGTCAAAGCTCTAAATTCTGAAGCAGCTTCAATATCTGCCTTTAAATATTTGTTAGCAAATATTACTTCGTTTCGGTTTAAAGAGTGAAATGAGTATTGATAAACTGTCGCATGTAAGACTCATCTCGCTGGGATATGTTGCCTAATATAGACTAAGGCGAAGTTTTATCTGCGGGGACTTTTTTCTTTCGTCTCCAAGATCTATCTCACCAAACAGACTTTGTAGCGACATACTGACTCAAGATTATTTCATTCATTCATATCAGCCCAGTGGTCATCACAATGACCAGTCTAGCGCTGCCCGAGTTCAGCGACTTCCTTCGGCCTTGATTATGTTTATTATTATACTTATTACAATTTAAGAAAAGGACCAATATTTAGTCACTTCCACACATGCACGTGTTTCACCCCTCCACGGGGCATCTTCGGGAGTTATGTTACACCAATTAAAGCCAAACACAGAGTGAGCTCAGTCCGTCGCCGCTTTTTATTTATATGCCACCTCCTAAATAAAACACGTGTTGAGTGATTTGGCGGTGGCGGTTGTGTGATTCGCATTGTTTGCCGCATACGCATTTATCAGCGGGCTGGCGGGCGGTGCACTTTGTTGCACGACTACCACTACATGTGCGGAAGTGGCTAAATATTGGTCCTTTTCTTACTTAGGATGGACTTCCGCAAGGTAACGCCTGATTCCATTAAATTATTACTATTTATTATTGTACTTGTCTACCTAGAGGGAAGCATATCCGTTTGGTAAAGGTTCATGTACCTTGCCATGATTATGTAAAAGGGCAAATTTAAATACATACGTATTAACACCACCGCCGTTTTAAACTCTCCATCGGCCCATTGTAACTGAAAACCGATTTACTACTTTGTGTCTACAAAGTGTTTCATTAATGATTTGTCGCAAAAGCAACTGCTACTGTGGTGTTTATACGTACCTAAAAATGTGAACTTCTTTTTCGAACGATAAGTAAATCATCAAATTCATTAGTCTGTCTGTCCTATATCTCAAGAGGATGAGTTGTGCTTCGTATTAAATTCTGTTCAAAAATCCACACATTGTTTCGGACGTTTCTCGTTTCGTCACTTAGTAATATAAAAAAGGTATTTGTTTCAAGTGTGACTGTACTGTCCCAAAATTCCATCTAGCGAATGGTCCTTGCGGCAATAAGACCAAATGTCAGTGCGTGAGCTGAATTTTTAAATGAAATTGGACTAATTTAAATATCCAAACGAATGTGGCACTACACGGCGGCGTTCCATTGCGGTTTATTGACGTCAGCGACTAATTGCAGCTATAATGACATTTTGCATGCGAACGTATTCATGAGCACACTTTAACATTATATCGTTTTATATTTTCAGCAATTTAATCGAGATGTATTATATCGAGAAGAATCACTTAAGAATTAAGTCACTGACTTAGCTTGAAGTTTTCTTCTGAAGTAGCAGTGGGTGGAGCACATCACTCGTACAGTTGACTATCGTTGGAGCCGAAAGATTCTAGAAACACGAGCCGACAGCCACGTGGGTAGCCCACGCACTAGCTGGGCAGTCGACATCAAAATCGCAAGAAGTTGTTAAATGCGGGCAGTCAAGCCATTGTGGCAATCTTTTGGGAGGCGTATACCTTGTAGTAAACATCTAACCGCTGTAAATTATATCAAAAAGTGCAAAAAGATTCTCAGAACCTACTGTATTAAAACTTCGTTGAAATCACCAAAATTATGTTAGTCTCATTCACACACACACAACTCTGGCTCTTTCTCCGCCACATAAAAAACATTATTTTTTTTGCACTAGGTTTTTTGTACTTTCATTTATTATTCTGCATATTAAGAAAGAAAATACGACGCACTAAATTATAATATTTCTTCATTTTTAACACTAGATTAACCATCTAGTATCAACCAACAAGCAACATCTTTCATCATATTTGTAAATGTCCTTGCGTACATTTAAAATGCTCTGAGAAATAAAAAGCTCCTTAAATATAACTGATTCTATTTATAAAAACCCGTTTGCCTTTATCTTCACTAACGTCCAATTTGTTAAGGCGCTTATCTACGAGAACACGAGATTCTTTCTATTTAAAGACCCTCTATAAATCCTGATAGATGTTGGCTGGCTGCAAGCCAGACTTTCCGACGATCTTTCACTATCCTATCGAATTTTCTAAATTGCATTGATATGTGTAAAAGATCTCTTACAATTGCATCGCGTTGATTTAATAAAACCTTTAAAAAAAAACGATTTTCCGTTCATTTTTTTGCGTCTGAATTGTCTGAAATCTTGGCTTCACAATTTGCAACTGACTCTATTTCCCAAGACAACAATATCAATTTTGATGATATAGCTGAAACAATTTTAGTGATAACAACCGAAATAATGTTTGTGACACAACTGCTATCATAACGCTCTTAAAAACCTGAGGCTGTTTTCCGACATATTGATTTCTTGAAAGTGAAAGTCTCCTCAAGTTTCCTCGATCTATTTTTTGTGCTATTATTGTAACATGTGATACCGCACTTTATTTTTTGAAAATTCTAATATCATCATCAATCGGTTGAAAAAGGCCTGGACCTAGCGGCTTCTGACTACCTTAACATGATGATTGGTTCTATCCTGGTTTTATGCTGAATTTGTCGGTTTGTGGCCTCCACGCTATATCACCCTTACTACCATTTTAAATTGTTAGTCCGATGGGCGATTACTTTCATTCATATACGGATCTCCTTATAGAATTACTATTAATATTGTATATTTCACTTTAAGCAAGCTAAACGTTTTACTTCAACAAGGTAGCAACAGTAAAATCCATTATTAAAGTTCATTTGAAATGATCAATATATAATTTGAAACAATGCTAGCGTATCATTTAAAGTTATTTAAAATATGACAGGCCAATATAGAGAATACTGAGCTTTTACAGAATTAAATGAGACAGCAGTAAAGTAAATTTGTTAAGTACGAAAAAACGTAGGGATAGTAAAGAATAAAGCTGAAATGGCATTCCTCGATTCAGTTTCAAAGTAAAATTACATTATCAACTTTTATTACCTCAATTTTGTATAAAGTAATCTCGTGATATACAGTCATAGAAAAGTTGTTTTATGATGTTCGATAACGTTTCACAAAGTTCGCCGCTTGTTTCGTAAAATTTTCTTTCAGCGCTTTAGTTGCTACTTAATTTAGATAAAACCACGTGATCTTGTTGAAACGCTTACATATTAAATTATATCATCATCATATCACACGATAGATGCCCTCTCCAAGGCATATGCCTCGATAATTGGTCTCATGCTGCCGGCACCTAGCGACTTTCTGTGACCTCATCTATGTAGTAGGTCCACCAACGACTGCGTCTAACTGTTTGAGAATCATCCGCCCCAATGAATCTTATAGTTCAAATAAATTCACTATAAATTTCATCATTGTAATTTCAGCTATAAGTAATTCATGGATATAAGCCTCTGTCAGTGATTTTTTCCGAATACAGAATCTGTGAACTTATGTTATTTCGTTGACACGATTTCGGTATTTATTCATCATTGTTGTCTGAGGTTTAGGTATATTTGTTTACCAGTGAATAATACATTCTATTAGTTTATAGAATATGTGAAGTCTAGAAGACGTCACCAGCATATCCTCAGGGACTCTGTGATGGTAAGCCAGTTGTTTTTTTTATTTTGGAGCCTTATTTTACTAAATCTCTTACCTAAAGTGATTTTGCGTAAAACTATAAAAAAACAAGTAATAAAACTAAATTGATCAACATTTTGGATCTAGACTAGTAATTCTAGATATATTTTAAGTAAAACCTTTATTCAGTAAGCCTGCAAAACTGGCTTAAAATCCACGAAATCGTCTTCAACGTCTACAATAATTGGCCTGCCCTCTTTTATCCCTGATAAAATGATTGAATTATGGAATGTATCTATGAAATGAAATCTATCTTGATCTTTAAAAACTGTTACGAATTGTAATATAATAACAATCAGAAATATATTCTATTACGTGTTGTGGATAAACTTGATAAGGAAAAATTTTAAACAAAAATATTATAAAGTTAAAAACGGAATTCTCGGTAAAACAATTTCGAATCGAAAATTAAATAAAAGTATTTTGCATAAATACGGAGATCCTTAAATCTTTGCTAGTAGTTGATATAAATGTAATAATAAGGCGTTCTTGTTAAATAAATATGTTGTATTGATCGCAATGTTATTATTATTTTTATAAAATATAATTAGTAATTAATTTCAACTGACTCCATTTTTATATTTATCAAACGAACATTTCGTCTTTCTGTTACAATAAATCGTTATTGTATTTCTTATTAAAATTCTGTCAGAAATATTACAAAAACGTAAACATATCCCTAAACATAATATTGAGCAATTTAATAACATGAAAGGTAATAATTTACTCTGGATATTCAGAGGCATGTCATAGTTTTGATATGGTGAGTTATGAATGTAAAAAGTATTACCATTCTTGTTATATATTAAAAACTTTTGCCGCACTATAGTACCCTGAGACTGGCGTTTAGTTTCGCAGATCGTATGCCATTAGGTTGTGTCTGAAAAGTATGAGATCATAAATAGTGTAATAAAAGTTACCGCTAATGCCAAAGTAAGGCTCGAAATGAAAGCATTATATCACATCCAATTTCCAAGCATAATATTGCAGACCTAATATTTCCTTACACGTACTGCTTGCGAAATTGTTTTTGCGAACGACGTCTGAAATATTGATGAGTGTAACCTAATAATGTATAACCTACCCTTTCTTTAGTTCAAAAAATATTTACGTTTCAAAAGTATTAAAAAATAACAGTTAATTTTGAAAATCATCTATATCTGATGGAAATGACATTTATTAAATTTTTATTTGTACCATTTATAAGTTATAGATATTCAGGGATATTTCTATATTCATCATTATTTAACTTAATTTATTTAACATTATTTAACTTAATGATAATAAAAATTAAAATTTCCTTAACTAGGCATATATATATGTGATGAAATTATTCATTCGTTAATCTTGTTTACTTTATTTATATTATGGAAGCACGTAAAAAGCATACAGATGAAAATAATAATAAAAAGTGTTTATAATTTTTAAGCGCTGCGGCTTTTAGTATGATCATCATCACAACAGCCATTAGACGTCCACTATGTGATTTCCCGCGCGACCTTGACAATATTATAGGTTTACGTAGTGAAGCCTTGCCGCTAGTACTGACTCGTGATCATTATTCGAGAACCTTCCTGCCCCAGCGGCCATCGTTTACACGAGCAATATGTCTCGCTTTCTGCCACAGACGAGCAATTCTGCGAGCTACGTTGGTCACTTTAGTTCTTCTGGTTTCCTGCACTGATTACATTGTTACTGATCAATTAGGAAGAAAACCATGAGTTGCAGCAGTGGATATATAAACAGATAAACAGACAAATACAATATTATTTAAATGTGTTTAACATATTTAATTACGGTAAGAGTAATTTAGTCTGTTACATATTTATAAGAAAATACTTGAAATGTATTAAAATTTATAAAAATAAAACGGTTGAACATAAAATAATTTTTCTTTAATAAATACATATCTACAGGTTGATTGGTTATAGATATAAAAGTTTTAAAGGGGTGAATGTAATAATGTAATGTAAATGTATACTCGTATGTCAGCAGCATGCTTTACAGCTATTACACCTATTTCCAACTATCCTGTATAAAGCGATCACTCTGTATTTCACAGGGATACATTCGGAAATATGATACATTAATTATATATTTTTTTCTCTTTGAATGTGACAGGCGACTAACTTATGGCAATATCTACAGAGACAGATAATAAACGACAATTAATTTTAAAATGCATTAATATATTATATTGTATAATATATTCATTGACAGTTAAGAAACAAAAAGCTGTAAACTCGCGACTTCAAATCCTTGACACCAACAAATTACCATGTATATAAAAAATAATCTCTCATTTCTCTTGGTCGCACAATAACGTGAGACCGTTTTTGCCGATTTCAATTATCTTTATTTTCTAATACTTTGTAGAAAATTCGTTTGAAAAATAAGATAATATATTTAAAAATAAATTGCGTTTTTGTGGCATCGATTTTAAAAATCGGTATTTTTAACATGTTAGAATGTTTAAAACTATCTACATTAATCATATACGCAGCATACAATAGAACTAACAATGTTGTGTATTAAAAACGTTTAAAAAATTCCATTTTTGAGATAATATTTCTTTTTGTTAATATAGGATAACGTCTCTCAGAACAGTTATAAAGTTTGATTGCTTATAGGTGTCATTTACTGTCAATTTACCAAATAATCAATGGTTCCAGAAATAATAACGTAATAATTATAAAATTATGATAATATATCGTTTTCAAAATTGAAATTACACTATTAAAATTAATTATTGTTTACTATCTGTCCTAAAGACTTTGTACTGTCAGAATGTATTTGCATATACAATGCGACGTATTTCAAATTGACCACTTTATAGAGGCTGTTGAAGATAGATATAAAAGCCTTAAAGTTTATAGCCAACAAATGAGCTATGAACTATACACTCATCTCTTTGAAGCTTTTACATCGATAAGTAATCGTGCTATATATATTTCATAAATTACAAAAAAGATTTCATCTAGCTTATTTAAATTGATTTACTAATATTTTAAAGGTATGTAATGGTATAAGAAAAAAACTTTTCTATATTCGTACAAAAAGTTATCATGGATGGGCTATGCGTGAAAAAAAGAACTAAAGATATGAACACACACTTTAAGAACATTTCGTTTTCCGCGAGCTCGCAATATGGGACTTGTTCCGTAGTAATACAAAAATAGGCTGAATATTCTAAATTCTCGAGTTGCGGGTCTCGCTTTTCGTGCAACCTTTTTTTTGTTCCGGTAGTAACCTAGACCTTTTGTCATTTTATTATATTCAACTTCAAAAGATTTTCACCGCTCTATCTCGTCGACCCAATCTTTTGAACATTAAGAAAGTGATTTATTTATAAATTACTCTTGGAAAATTACTTGTTATTTTGAGAATATTTGAAGTTTTTTTTAATAGATAAACCAATTTAGTTTGAATATAAAAGTTTATATAATATTCTTTATAAATAATATCGTTGAAATATTTATTATTATTTATAAATCGACTTCTCGAAGTCTTGTCAGACTTTCTTTTATTAGATGTAAAAAGCCTGTCGCATTCTCATAAAAAACAAATTTAATAACATTTTTGTGTTTACTTTATGTTTTATTTATTGATTTAAAAGTTATGACAGTACAAATTTTAATTGCGGTAACTGTCAAACGCGCCAAGTTCAAGTCGAACTGTCAAACGCACGAAGGTCATAGCGATCTCTCAAAAGTGAATTCATTCAATAGTCGGTCTATTTCTCGAAAATTTTTAACGTCTTATGCAATTATTTAAAATAAGATGAATGTATTAAGTATCGTGTCCTAAAGCTATGACGTGTTAAAGGGCAAATATATTATAAGTTTTTACTTTCTTACATGACTAAAGATCGTTGTGTACAACGAAATAATCTTTAGATTTATACTCCTTTGTTTGCGAAGTTCTCGTTTGCATTATGTTAAAAGTCCTAAATAATTTATTGCGAACACGTGTTATATAACAAAGGCCACAAACAAACCGTAGTTTCTTGTTTAAGACCAGAACGAGGTGTTAATTAGAGGTAAAGGTAAACATCCCAAGCAACGCTGCGTTCCTTTGTTTGAAATGCTTTATATCAAAGCTGTTTATTTATGTTAGGTATAAAATGACACACCTTTTTTATAATTTTTCATTCTTGTAATATTCACAAACTGTAATTGGTCTTCATAAAGACATCACTAGAATATACCTTTATAAATTGATAGAAAACTAAATATTTTTACACATATTTAAGTATTACTTGACAAATACTAAAATAATGTATCCCCTATAATTACTACTACAAAGCAAAAAAAGCCAAAATAAAAAAAAAATACAAAGCCTATAATATTCCACGGCACAATAACACTTAATTCTAGAATGTGCAACACCTAGAATCAATTTAATGCAGTTATTATCTAGATGGACATTTCTGTAGACTGAAAAGCCTACAAGGATAATTTTTTTTATTTTATTTACTTTTTTCTCTTATACATACGTAATGAAAATATGAAATCTTTTCTACAATTAAATTAACATTTAATATTGTCTTATTTCAGTATTATTTAGAGAGCCGCTAAATATTGTTTCATTAATTTATAAACGTTTAGATATATGCTATAATTAGGTTCAGGGCTATTTATGCCAATAAATTTATATTTGTCCAATGATACAGGAAACTTACGTAAAATTTGTGGTCTTCGTCATGTACTACATATTTGTAACAAATTATTTAGAACGTTTAGTATCATATTACAAGACCATATAAATGTAGGATATAAATCATAGATATTTCTGTTAGACAATCCCTAGACACTGTGGAACGTGAAGATATCTACATATTTAATAGTAAATATGTATTCACATTTTCTTGTTGGCACTTCTATTTAAAGTTAATTTAAAGTTAATAAACATAAAATTAGTGTACGATTTTTATCGATAACCTTCGTAGTTTTAGCCCGTGAACGACCGCAAGGCATAGAACTTCCCTAAAAATATCTAGATATATGATTTATATCTAGATGTATGAGATATACCATAATCGCCACGCTTATTAAGCGGGTTAGCGATTGTAGTGGATCATGTATCATGGTGCGCAGAGAAACTGCTGATGCCTATACTTTGGATACACTTTGTGAGTAGTAGCAATCCTATATAACTAATGCACAAAGTGTGAAATATTTAAGATTGTATCTCGGGAATGAACACGCGAAATAGGATTGCAAGCCTCAATCCTCAACCGCTGGGCTACCACCGCTCGAATAGACATGGATTACCGGATAAATTGGTATTATTAGTACATTAGTTTTTAGTTCGTAAGTTATTATTAACATTTTTTGTTGAGGGCAGTTTTGAATTTTCATATATAGCTCAATATAAAAGTTTCCTTCTGATACATTTACATAAAAAAGTATCTCGATTGCTTATAGATAAGTATAGAAGATTACCATAAAGAATATAGAAATGATTAAAAAGTTAACCGCAGACTTTAATTTAGTCTAGATATTAATATTTACCGCACCGCTTAGACCTCTCGACCCGGTTTAATTATAAATCGAAGTGCACTGCTCTATGGCACAGTGTACATCGTGTTTACATTGTGTATAATAATTAAAAAGAAAACGATTGCATTTTACGAACTATTAACGTCTAAAATTACATTTATTTGAACAAATAATTAGTAGAAAGCCAAAGGCACCCCCAAAAACTTGTAAAAATCAAGTGAATCAGTCTCTTATTATCTTATAAATCGCAAACAATTTTACTCTCTACAAATAATTAACACTGAAAAGCTTCTATTAGCAATCGGAGTCGAAACAAGACTAACTAATATATCGTATTATTTTCCCCCCAAAACCCGTAACCTATTGCTTAAAATAATATTTTAATATTGTCGGTAATTGTTAAACAGATTAATAATTTTTACAATAAGTTTTGGAGTGCACATATTTGGAGGGACTGTAATAATTTTGGCCGAGGCTGTATATATAAATCTAAGCTCATGCCTCCATATATTTTCAACGACCGCGTCTTCCGACAGCTTTTATAAGGTCGTCTGTTGAACCACAAACTGGACGTTCTTCGTCGCGGTTGGTGGTGCGTGGTTTCACTCCTAAACCTTAATGTCCCACCAGCTAGTTCTGCGCGCTATGTGAGCAGGCCAACTGCCACTTGGTGGGTTAAGTCATGCTTCTTTAACTTATAGATATTTAACTGATGAATTTTTTTCCTGACAGTTTGTCACTTATTAGCATTTATAAACATGGCTAAGGTGGCAGGGCCTGGAGGGCGTTTAGCCTTAAGTTACAACTTCTGAACTGAACTTCTTTACTTATTCATTTAATTTTACAGAAATTATATTGAGGGTTTACTCAGGTCGAACAAAACGTGATTGGAGTGTTAGAGATGTTCTCCTTTTTCTATATTACAAGGATTTTCAACAATAAGTGGTGTAAAGGAAAAACAATCTTAATTTTCAAAAATAAAAGAAAATGGAAGTAAAACGTCGCCATATTTCATTCATAAAGTTTGAGACTAATTTGTATTCAGGCATCGCGAGGAAAATTTAAATTTTTATTTCAGCTGGTTACGGATTAGGTAAGTGCTTTAGACAGCGAAACAGGTTTTTCTTTTTATTTTCGTCACAGATTCGCTGTAACATTTAAGAGATGTTTTTCCCTAATTTTATTGTCTTACATTAGTAATGATACGAGAGTTTTTTTTTCGTTTGCAAATAAATTTATGGTAACACAACAGTCACTGTGCAATGGTAGCCTAGCAATAGAGGACTGAGACTTTCGATTGTAGATCAAGTTTTTCAAGAGATTTTGTTTTTCAAAATCAAATTCATAGATGAACATTTTTATTCATTATTTTTCTCGAGTCAGACACAACTATAACTCTAATTATTTAAAATTAATAGTTTACTAGTTTTGTTAAAAATTATACAAAATACAAAACCATTCGAGATTCATACATTAACAGAAATAAAAAATAAATATGCTTTCTTGGGTTTTTCTGTAAACGGTCGCCGTTTTTCATACCACTTGATATTGTCTTGGGTACACAGGGACTATTTTTCACAATTTCTTTTATTTGCGTTCCCATGTTTTTTCCGTATGTCCCTGTATTTATTTACCCTACTTATTCTTCACAAATTCTTTAATTTTTTTTAATCCTTTCATTCATCACCTCACTTTCGTCGCCTTCCCACCTACCCTACAGGTTTATATTTTATTCTGTTTTGCTTTATTTTTATTTCTTTATTTGCTTTATTATATTTTCACACTGTATATATTGTGCCTAGTCTTGTATACAAAAGTAACAAGTAGGTAAAAAAACTTTTTTGCCTACTTGTTCCATTTAATTGTCTCTCCTATGGCCCCTGATTCATGATGAAGGGTCCACGGAAGTTACTACGAAATAAATTCAAAGATCCTAACATACACTACATTCACAATATATTTAGGACACCCTAATGTATGTACATAAAAATTAATGTAAATTAAAGACAACTAGTGGTATCCATAGTCGATTATGTTATATCCCCCCATAGATACCTTTCTTATACCTTACAGTGGGCGTCAGTGCGTTGAAAAAACGACCCTGCATACTTTCGAATGGACAAACTGGATCACATCTCCTGCTTAATTTCCAATAACATTAAAATAAATTAAACTCAATTATTTACAACACTTTCCATCTTGAACATTTATCGTCATCACTCTAAACACACTATTAAAAATAGGGAGATGCATCCTCGTGCTACAAAAAATGTTTAATTATGTGTTTTCTTCTTCTTAATATTATATATCGCAAACTGTTAAACATGGCCGCCGTGTTTATACATGTACAATACGAATAAGCTTTTGTTTCTTAGTAGTCACCGGTCAGCGCTGCGTGTGCATTGTAATAAACAGTTTAAAATCACAAGGGAAATCCATTTGTAGATCGTATGTTATACAAGCTCATATGTTTCATCAACACGTCTGCTTAATATGCAATTTGCCGAACGGGCGAGCAGGCCCGGGGGCTGTTGCATAATTATCCACGTAAAATCATACGGCCTACGGTGTCGTCTGTAACACAGTTACGTATTAATATGTGCTTTGATAGCTTTTGTTTATAATGAGGAAGCGGAAAAAGTTTTTACGAATTTTATATGAAAGTTTAAGATTTATTTTTTTAAAGTTTTCTTAATAATATACATTTATATGTAAGATAACTGTAGTATATGAACTGTAAACAACACTTTTGTAAATATTACTTTGGAGTTTTGCCTATCAATTATAATAGATCGCGCGGTAAGGAAATACGTGCATTTGCCGCCGCAACCAAGCTGTCATTAGGACGATTGACGCTTGCAAGCATCGACGTCAAAGATGCTCGTCGCTTGCGCACACGGCACTCTGCGCTCTGCACCCGAACTCGCTTCACGGCAACTCCGCTAGATGGCGCAGTAACATAGTTGCTATATATATATATATATATATGTATGTATATATATATATATATATTGGACTTAGGAAAGAGGTGATCCGAAGGATAAGGAAAGTTATGCAGTGCGCTGGACTCATAGCGCGTGAAACACCGTGCAACAGTTCTGGAGAGGAGACCACAGACCGACAAACGTAATATGGGACATCCACTCAAAAGGTGAACAGATATCATCGTAAAGTTCATTGGAGAATGTTCAATGCAGGCCGCTTCCTAACGGTCTTATTGGAAATCTACCAAGGAAGCCTTTATGTAGAAGTTGATATCCTACGACTATAATGACGATGATTTCTTTCAACTTTGCAAAAATATTTTATGGTGAACGTACATAACAGACAATGTATAATATTTTTATGCTAATAGAGGATGCAGCTAAATTATGGAAAAATATCAAAACCCATGAAAGTCGAATTACAGTGTCTGTATCAATTTAAAATTCTAAATAAATGTCGCACCAATTCCAAGTGAATGTTTGCCTTGAAAAGATATAACTGAAAATAAGACAAATAACTTACAGCAGGATTTAACCGTTAGCGAAGAAAATTTTAAGTAATATTAGAAATGTTAGAATACTTTTAACCTTTTATATTCAAACTTTTAATTGAGCACAAACAAAGTGATGCAAGAGACGTCACAATTTCAACAGACGACTTAGCTTCGGAGTAATTTGTAGCGACATTATCTGTGACGGCACAAGTACTGTAAAGTTTTGATATAAATTCAAAACGAGGATTTGGCTCGGAGTCGGGTATTAAGACGCTTTTTGTGTCGCTGCTATGAGTTGAAATCCTTTCTCGTATTAATTAAAGAACTTGAAAGAATTGATAGGCAGTACAGGGAATATAAAACACAAATACTTATTAATAATTTATTTACATGTACAGGATGATTGGTTATAAGTGTAACATTTTTAAAGCTTCTACACCTGTGTCAAATCACCTCCTGTAAAGTAATGCTCTGAAATAAGTTCCATTAATAATTTTTTTCTTACGGTTTCTAGTAATAACTTCTGATCTAAAGTCAGAAGGAACAGATGCTTAACTAGATGCTTGCTAAATGTAGTAATCGATGTGACCTAAATAAGGTCATTAGCTTAGGCCTGCCCCAAAGACAACCGGTATTCTTGCCCGCATCCAGTTATGTACAGTGTTTTAACTTGCACATAACGTATATCAATATAATTATTAGGAACAATTTTATTTTTTATATCATTGTCACTAGCAACTCTAAACTAATGTTTATCTCATTACATACATTGTAAAAGATAACATATACGATAATACGAAGTACGCAACTTTATTTGGTAACGTCATGTTATTATAAGTTTTGATGTCAAAATTTTATGTATGTACCTCTCTTTAAAGCAGATCGAGAAAGTTATTTTAAAATATTTTCATAAGGGAAATTGATAGGAAAGTAAATATCAAGCTTACACGTACAGCAGATAGCAAAAGAAAACTGAAACTTCTGAAATAGAATTCGGTCGATGTTTTATTTTAATAATTAATATTATAAATTTTTCTTTATAATTATTAAACATTTTTACATATCAATCTTAAGATTTTTTTGTTATTATTTGTCTCTATATTCAAGACATAATAACACATAAATGAAGATTATCGTAATGAATAATTTATCTGATAAACTTTCAAGTGGAACAAGAAAAGTAAAATGACTTTATTCGGATTTTTGAGTATTTTCTACCAGTTCACCATGCCTGTAATACACTAGGATTGTGTATATACATTTTAATTGACAAACTATTATAAAAAAAGTTTCCAATTTCGAATTATCTAAATAAATGAAACTGAAATGAAAATAATAGAATCCGTTAAAATTTGCAAATTGGGACCCTTAGTGGGATATCCCATTAACTCTGTGACCCCGACAGACCCTCCAACCTAGATTTCTATTTAAATGTTAAAGTTAGACAGTTTAGGAATTATAACATAAATGACTACGTACTTTCGTTTCCACTTTACATCAATCCATAAAGGAAAATCAGCAATGCGAAACTTCGTAAAATATTTTTAAATTTATTTATTATTTCTATGACATAGTTCATCTACTATCTATATTTATAGATAGCAGATGAACTATTTTTTGTTGTATTACCTGAAACACCAAATCTTCCCAAGTCCAAAATTGAAGAACGACTCGACCAATACTTATTCTTTAATTATTTTTACATTTTATAAAGACAGAAAAAGGGAAAATTGCGAGAAAAATAGTTAAAACAGAGCAAATAAAAATAAATATAAATTTCAAACATTAGAGGTAAAACAAATCCTAAAATTCGTGTAACAATTTAATCGAAAAAAACATCGTAATCATACCATAAAGCATTATTATGAAGATATTCGTAAATTATTAATAAAACCTAGCAGTGTACTCATATATAATTTTGAATAAAATCCTCGTGGTAATAACTAAGATATTAAATCAATAAATAAAGTGATCATTCTCAAATACGATTTTTTTTTTCAGTAAGCCATAAAAGCTGGCGTAAGCTATATGTGGTAAGCTAATAGGTTTGAATCCCAGCAACATGGACAGTTAGTTTGACTTAAAATAAAAAGTTCCTAAACTTTTTCAACTGACCGTTAATCTAACTTCACATGCAGGATTTAACTAAAATTTGGTCATATTTAAAATTTTTAACTAGTTTTCTCGTTGTAGTTAGACTACACGTTTTACAGACAATTTCAAAGTGTATAAAATTATAAATTCCATTTGCTGTTATACACCTCCACGAGCACGAGCCGGTTGTTCGTACAATTATAACTAACCGCAATTTTATATTTTTATATTAAGTCCGAGCTAATAGGCATTTCTTGTAGAATTGAGGGTAATCCCATCTCAGTGGTTAAGCAATATTATGTTGATAGGTTGTGTTCGTTTCCAGAGAAGTAACAAAATATATAAAGTCTAACTAGTCGATTCAACTAAATAAACACCAGAACGATAATTTAAATAGAAGTATATTTGTAATAAGATAACAATTTTATAAATTAACACATGTACTGTAGTGTTCGTAGTACCCGCGGCTAAATCGGACTTGTTTTTTATTTAGTTAAATTCACTCGTAGGAAGACTACAACTGGCGCCCAATGTGGGACTTAAGATGGAATGCCAATCCAGTGTAGCCAGATACAAGACTACTTTTCTTAACGTCCCAAAGAAACTGACATCTGTTCTTTGAACAGTAGAGTAGGAAAATATAAGTAACTTACTTTATATTTGTTAAATAAAATATCACATGTCTTACATTTTAAATACATGTTTTATTATTAATTAGCAGCAGGTCAGCTGCCCTGTGTTTCGTTAATTCATGGCAGCCAACAGACGCCTGCTGCAAGGTATAGGCCTCCTCATAAAATCGCTACAATGACCAGTCTTGTGCTGTTCTGTCTTCTTTTTTTTAGCTGATGTACACCAACTGTACGGTATAGGCTTCACGCACAGATCGCAACGATGACCGGTTCAGAGCTGTCCACATCCAGTGACTTCTAGCGATCTTAACTATGTCGTCAATTCTATTATTGTATTGGTGGTAGTATTGGTTCTTCTGCGGATGTCCTAATTTCTGATTCGATCTCACAGCAAATCTTCTGCCTTAGTGTATCTTATTTAAAAAATGTAGTATTTGATGTAATAGTTTGTGGTACAAAACATTCTTTTTACTATTATCTGGTGCAAAATAAAATAATATTGAGTTGTTTCTAACACGAAACGGGCGACTTAGAATTGGTTATGTGAAGATGTGAATTTTCTAAATTGATATCGCGAACACTCAACGACCGTTTTTGCGATTTATCTATCGACATTGGCAATGCACGCCTCAATAAATGTTATCTTTATTTCACAAGAAACTACCGCAAAATATTAGAAACTTTCAAAAAGTAGATAAATGGTAAAGTTGTTCACAAATTTTGTCGTGATCAAGAGAGAAGTAGGGAACCATTTTTATATTATATGTATGTACATATAATCACACATTATTTAACATGTTGTTCATTGAATTGTACGTTATATATAATGTTAAATCAATAAATACTATAATTCTATAATATGCTACACATGTGTAACATATAAAACGTTCAGGAACTTTTGATTTTATGCCTAACTGTCCGCGCAGACTTCATATTATTAATAGTTATACTAATATACTTCCTATTAAAAAACGATAAATACATAAAATCAATTTCGTACAATTGCACGACTTACGAATGTGATTATTTTATTACAATAATTTTTTTTATTTGTGGATTATATTAATGTGGAATATTAATTGGATTTTTTTATTTGTGGAATAAATTCCATACACATTAGAGTCCGTGCCTTGCTTTTTACAATTACGTTTAATATTTCCGTATTTTGTTTTTTGATTGAGTCTCTTAAACTATTTCCTGACTTAAATCTTTGACCTATTTAAAACTAAACTGATGTGAACTAGTAACTATTTTTTTAATCATATTTTTGGTTTAATTACATCACACAATTTTTGATTTCGTCAAAAGTTTGACAGTTATGAGTATTTATTTTACTCTGTGACTTTTAACAGTGCTGTTTATACTGTTTTCGTCGCATTTTTTTTAATAACCATACTCTTACTATGATAAAAAAATTAAAAAGAAGCCGAATTATTCGAGTGGTTTTTGAGTTTTACGATTAGCAACACATATTGCGATTTATGTTTTTGATACAGATTATGTTCCATGTAGTGTGCTCTACAACACTTATCTTTGAAATTTTGTACATAAATTCATATTTCGAAATATTTTTATTTAAGTAGTAATTTACGTGCACTTTTGAACCGTCGACTATTTTAACTTTATAAGTAGTAAGCTACCATTGGCCCGGAATGCGGATTAGCAGCGAAGAGCCGGCCAGAAATAACTAACGGATGCTTTTTTTAAAATTAAATTAAAAATATTCGATGTGTACATTATAACATCAAACATGTAAATGAGTCAACAAATCAAGTTTCATACATTTCCTATAACTAAAACTATTGAATGCTATAACAAGATTTATTTAATAAAATATATAATATGCGCGGAACTTTATAATAAATATGTACACTTAGATTCATGAACGGTTTGTTAATTTTTTAGACGAAATTTAGACGTTACGAGCTTATATTTATTTCTTAAATTTAAATGTGTCTGCCACTATTTTTTAAGGATATAAATTTGGGTGCTTAAATAATATGTTAATAACTATGTTGCTTATCACAACCGTCAAAATACCAAATCTCGTAAAAACATTTTTAAGTGAATCTCCAGTTATTAACTTATAAATAATCCGTACAGCCTTTTATTCTAATATAAAATTTATTAAGATGATATTGTTCCATAATTAATTAAAACTATAAACCTTTATACCTATAAAGCTTGCGCTAGTAATTTTGAGATATGAGATAGTAAATCTAATTAGCGTTGCAATATCCCTAGTTATGACGTCTCAAACTGAAACGCAATAATCCTTGACGGCGCTGTTTGGCTGTCTGTACAGACGTTCTCTATCAAAAGAGATCTACAAGCAGTAAACCAGTATAATTGCAAAGCTATATTTAACAAAGGGATTTTATATAATAACTGCAGCATTTTACCTTTTGTACTTATTATGTATATATACGGGTTTGTGTATGTAGCATTCATGCTCCATAATGATAAAATTATTCTTGCGCGTTCGAATTCAAATTTGAACGCCATCAGCTATGTGCTTGCTGCCGTTGCATAGATACACCTTCTTCGGTCATTCTTGGTAATCATCTTTCTCGCCAACGTGCTCGAGAGGTAACTTACTTCGGTCAGCTAACCGCAGATATAAGTATTGCTATCGTCGTCTTTGCATTTGGACTAATTTTGAGCCCGCTCAATGCTTATATGTATAATGTTAACATACTTATATACATGTTTGGTTATAAATGTAAAAGCTTTATAACGTTAAAATATATAGCTTTATAGAATATATAACTTATTTATGTGCTAGTCTATGTCTGGAATAAATTAATGGTAATAATGGTTTTGAAAATCCTTTTTCTTACTACTATGTCATTAAGCTATTATTTGTGCAACTTTTAAGTTTTGGACAGAATGTACCATACAGCAATATGTATCAAAAAATTCTGTATTTGTAAATAAAGTAAATCAAAGCAACAAATTTCAAAGTTATCACTTTATACAGGGTGATTGGACAAAGGTGTAGAAGCTTTAAAACTTTTTGCTGACCACACTTATAACTAATCTTCCTTTATGTGTAAATAAATAAATAGTAAGTAATTCCTTCAAGTTCTTTAATTAACGCGCGAAGGGATTTCAACTCATAGCAGCGACACAAAAAGCGTCTTAATACCCGACTCCGAGTCAAATCCTCGTTTTGAATTTATGGCAAAACTTTACAGGACTTGTGCCGTCACAGATAATGTCGCTACAAATTGCTCTGAAGCTAAGTCGTCTGTTGAAATTGTGACGTCTCTAGCATCACTTTGTTTGTGCTTAATGTAAAGTTTGAATATAAAAAGTTAAGAGTATTCTTACATTTCTGATATTACTTAAAATTTTATTTGTTAACGTTTAATCCTGTTGTATTACACTTAAACCTAATAGCTCTGTAAATTATTTATCATGTTTTCGGTTACTGCTTCTTTTTTGTTTTTCAATATTTATTAAGAATTTTAAAATGATACAGTGACTAATCCAACTTTCACAGGTTATAATATTTTTTTCATAACTTAGTTGTGTTCAATATTAGAGTAAACTATATTATACATTGTCTGTTATGTACGTTCACCATAAAATATTATTGCAAAGTAGAGAGAAATCATCATAATTTTTGCCGAAGAATGTCAACTGCTAGACATAAGCCTTCTTCATAGATTTCCAACAAAACCGGTAGGAAGCAGTCTGCATCGAAAGCCTTCAGATGCTCTTAAAAATGACGTCTGTCCATCTTTTAGGTGAACGTCCTATATTGCACTTGTTGGTCCGTGACCTCCACTCCAGAACCTTATGGACCCAGCGGCAGTCTCGCGCACTATGTTGGCAGCTTACTGCCATTTCAACTATTTAATCCGCAGAAGTATTTTACTTTACGTGGGACGTGCTCGCTTACGGTGGGCCTATTAAGAAGGCTCAGGCCTTCGCCCATCATTCCTATCGTTTGCTCGTAGGGTGGTGAGTGACACTGTTAATAGAAACAAAACAGTATAGATAAGTAGGTACCTAATAAACTGCACATAAAATAACTAGTCAATTAATAAAAGGAAAAATAGAATAAGAAAAGTGTAGTAATGTATTAAGAAAGCACAACCCAAAAAACTGTGATAAAAAAAATAGAATATGTAAATAATAAAAAAAAGAATAAAAAAAAATGTACCTAGCCACTTAAGAGTAATAAGATGATGGAAGGAAGGCGATGAAAATAAAAGAAATCGAGAAGTATGACAGTGAGTGAAGAATAAAGATGAAAAATCTGAAAAACTTATATGTAAACAAAAACCCTGATCCCAACTAATTAGGGGTACGAGAGGCCTCCAATAGCGGGGGCCATAAAAAAAGAAGGCCCAGGGTCACCCAGAGAGTAATAGACACAGATATGATCGGAGCTTCACTACGAGATCGAAATAGAAACGAGGAGATCTTCTGAAGTCCAAAACCAAGGTCACCAGCCTAGCTCAAAGACTTGCACATTTGTATATTGCACTTGTAACCGATGGTCGTTGGGGCCGAAAAGATCTCATCAACTCGACGAGGTTTGACTCCTCACCAGCTGGATCGTGGATATATTATAGTTATGGTTGCAGGAAGTCGCTGTAAGACCCGTCATAGTGGTGATCTTTGGAGAACACCTATGCCTTGCACTGGGCGTCTATCGGCAGGTATGATGATAAATAATTTTTTTAAATTTGTAAAATTCGCTTAAATTAATGACCCAACCAGTACTAAGAATATTACGTATTAATTAAAAAATACGAAGCATGAATTATAGACTATTCGACGAATTATTTTATTTAATTTTAATAGACTTCATCCCTTCCACGTATTTAATGAAAATATATTTAAACTTACGAACGGTATGTGCTAAGCGAAACAAAATTCATTAAAGCAAATTTTCGATGTTAACACGGAGTTATATATTGTGTTTTATTATACACGCCTCTTACATTATTGCTTTCGTCAGTTTAAATATATGACTATGTATATTTAAATATATATGACTAAAATATTTTTGATACTTTGTTCAAAGTACTTTTGTGGCTAAATTTGTGGGCAACTGTTTACAGATTTACAATACACTCCTCACTATCATGTAATACATATAAAAAGTGCATTAAATAAAAACTCATAAAGAAATTTATAGCTCTACTACTGTATTACACAAGGATATTTGTAAAAGAGATCATAAATGAACCCGTCTAAGGTTCTTGTGGGCTCTTCTGAGAAGCTTTTTTTTTCGTAGCATTAACTTGAACGTTGAATCTCAAGCAGACATTAGTTTCTATGAAATTGAGCTCTGTAATTCTTCTTTTTATGTATATATACTAGTGAGCCTTGTAAAAGATCCTAAAAATATAAAAAGGTATAAAATTACCACGATGTTACAGAAGGCTTTACTCGCTATCACTGGGTTTGGGGTGGCTCTGCGTTAGATCTCTTTACAATAACCAAACTCCTATACGGAAACGGTTTTTATAACCTTATCTTACCTACTAGAGGAGGGCAACATCGCCTCCTTAAATGAACAAGAGGGAAGCCGTCAGATCTTCTTAGAATATTGCATAAAGGTTATCAATAGAGTAAAAAGACAATAAAAAGCTGTAATTGGCAGAAAAGGTAAACAAAAATCCGAGATTAAAATAAAGCATTAAAAATTATGATATATATAAATTACAATAATAAAAGAGAATAAAAAGTATAAATCAAATGTTAAAAAAATACAGATAAACAAAATGAAAACGTAAAAATCGTAAAAAATACTTCAGGAGGAAATGCTAAAAAAAGAGGAGATCTATGAAATGATAATGGAATGAAAAGGAAAAAGGGAACGAAGATATAGAGAGGAAATAAAATTAGTTACTTATTATTACTTATTAGGTGAAATGATTATTTGAAAAATTATTCTTGCATACCCAAGACAGGAAAATATAAGAGTATTAAAAAAAACGTATCCTACTTTTTTTTGATCAAATATTGTTTATGGTATTATGTCATAGAGCCCTAAAAACGTTTAACTTTGATATCTTTCCAATAACGAATTTTGAGCACAGTAACCTTTCGCATCATTTTCTTTTTTCTACAATTTTCAAATCTTTTTCTTTTGTTGATGTTAATAAATGCCATTCGTTATTTCTAATTTTATAGGTTTATGTACAACCACAGGTGGTTATTGAAAGCTCTCTTGGAAGTTTCAGCGTGGGCCGTTACACGTTCCACGCCGGCCGTTTCAGGCCGAAATCCTCTTGTATCACAAAGGCAGGCGTTCAATGAATTGACTAAGTACACTAAGAGGGAGTCGATTTTAACTTATTCCTTTGAAACGTGTGTATTCAGACGGTAAATAAGACTATCGTCGGGTAGCAGTTTGCATTGTATTTCGAAATTTAAATTTATTTCAAATTATTTTTATGACAATATATAGCTGCATCTACTTTTAATAATCAAGATAACAATACTTAGTTTTGTTACTTTTTGTGTTTGATGAAATATAAATAGTTTCAGCCCATACACGCCCATTGCAAACCCTTTGCCAAAGATACCTTTGAAAGGATATAACATACTCGCCACGTTTAACAGGCTGGTAGGCGATCGCAGTGTGGTATTATGGTACGGAGAGCACGCTGCTGCCCATCCTCTGAAAACTTGTTTGTGAGCAGTGGAAATCATATCATTAATGCACAAACTGTGAATTATAAAGAATTGTATAGAACCCGCGACCTAGGATCGTGACTCTCCGTCCCCTAACACTGGGCTACCACAACTCAAACTTATAAATAATGATTTTAAATACATAATAGTTACTATATAATATAAAGTATAATGTTCAAGGGTTCTTCAATAGATTTAACGCAGTACATTCCGTTGACTGTAAAGTATTAATTTATTGTTATTAAAACCTTTAGTTATCGCGCTCTTACGCTGCAAATATGTTTTTCTACAGAAGTAATATAGACGTCTCAATGAGCCTTTTATCTCTATTGTTGACTTTTAGGACCTATTTTAAATACATTCCATATAATATAACATAGAACGTCTTACGAGTGTATTTTCAACCCGAAAGCAAAATCTTTAATGGTTTATTTATAGAAGAATTATATTATATAATTCTAGTCCTAGTTATAGTAGTTGTTTGTAATCGCGGGTTCATTTCCCAGAATGAAATTTTATATTTATATCACACCTTGTTTATATGGCATCATCACACAAGATCACTCACAAGTTTTCAGAGGACGGGCGGCAGCTTTCTCTGATTACCATAATTATACCACACAGCGATCATCAATTTGCTTGCCAAACGTTGTGATCATGGTAAATTCCTACGTAGGTAGCTTTGAGAGAGGCTATACTTTGGAATGCACATAGAAATCTCAGTTTTTCATACACATAGAACAACGAAAAATGTGTTATCCTATTTTTTAAATTTATGATTTAGTAGTTAAATATATAAACTTCTATAAGCGTGTTGATTGCATTAGATATATTAAAAAATATTGAACATGAAATTTAGATTTCTTTCTTTTTTCATGTTTTATATTTCGCGATGATATAGTCAAAGGTGAAACACGCAGAGTCAGTAGATTCAAATAAAAAATAGACCTATTCTTTTTGACTCTGAAAATACCTTGAATATATATTTCTCGGGAAAATAAGGAAGCCGGCAGTTCGTTCCATATCGTTATGCAATTGAAGCGCTTGTTATGCTGGCAAGTATGCTCTGTAAGGTAAATGACTTCCTGCTCGTCCTATAGAGAAACGAGAAAGTTCCACGGCTATATAAAATTGACCATCCCCTCCTTCTTCTCAGCGATGTTGAAGCCTGAGAAATTTCTTAGAAACTAACTCTTTATTACTCATCAGTCGAATAGCACACCGTTCTACATTATGATGGATCGAAAAGAAATTTTTTAAACTGTTTGCGATAGAAAACTGCTCTCTTCTTTCAAAAAAAAAAGAAAAAAGAAATTAAAACGTCTTCTAACTTAAATACATTGGAATCTCTGTTGCGACCGGGTTGACTTAGTTTGTCGTATTGCTATTGTTTTGCTGTCCGACCTGAATGCAATTACGTACAGTCAGCTGCACTACCGTTCAATCTTCAACACAATGCGTTTATATGTCGCAGTTTGTTCCTAACGTTATTTTTCTGTTTATTTTTCTACCTTTGTTACATTAACAATGAAATCCGATATCTTTACTAGTGGGAAAACTATTGAAAGGATTGTGGTTTGCAATAGTATGTCGAAGGTTATGTCATCAAATGTGTGTATATATAGTCACTAGTGGCGATGCTAAATAAAAAAAAAATTAAACTTCTTTGATTTAAGGTTAAAAATCTTTAAAACCTCGAAAATATTTAACTTAGAATTAAAAACTGCGATTTAAGAATACTTTCGCATAATTAAAACATTCATAGAATGTATGCTTAAATGATTCGTTCCAGCCTATAGATGCCCACTGCAAGGCGCAGGCCTCAAAGATATCGGTGGAGTGGTATAACATAATCGCCACGCTTGGCAGTCGCGTTGGCGATCGCAGTGTGGTATTATGGTACGCAGAGGACGCTGCTATGAGCTGTGGCAATCCTTTATAATTAAAGCACAAAGTGTGAGCTACATAAGGTTCCCGGAATACAGAAATAGCACCAGCGACACACCATCAACCTACGATAGCATGGCTAACGTTGCTCAAAAAATATTTAAAAAAATATTTATAAATAATATTATGGCTCCCAATTTACTCCACATAATATTGTCTGGTTACAAATATTTATTCTATTCAGAAGAACCTTTTATTTGTGTTTTTATTTTGTCTATATAAATAAATAAAATTTATAGTTTATGTCTGTAATATTAAAATTACTGCTTTTTGCTACATGAATAGGCATATATATATACGGTACATATATAATAAAAAACATTGTTTTTTATATTTTTTGTCTGTCTTCCTGTCTGTTGGTTTTGGCAAATCTCTGAAAATTTTGACGGCTCATATATTAGTTGGTAGCTGATGTAATAAGGAAAAACTAAAGCTACTTTAATTTTATAAGAATTATTAAATGAAATAAAAGTTAATAAGCTATATACTTTTTGTTACATTCTATTCGAAGAAGTCGCGTGCAAAGGTGGTACTTAAATATAAAAAACTTTGATGTAAATATATGTATATATATCATACATTTTTCTTGTCATAGTTGTATATTTACTACGGTGACAAGTATTGAAGCTTTATTAGTCTACTGAAAAGTTGCAGGATATATATAACGGAAACATTTTTAAATATATATACGTCTATATATATATGCATACATAAAGATTTAAGAATATCGCTACACTCCTTCTGCCAGTCTTCTCATTGTCTGGTAAAAAAAAATTCCCTGAAATTTTAAATAAAAACTTATAATGACACGAAAATAAAGTTAAAGATAGTAATTATAAACAAAAATAACTTTTATTACGTTACTGATAAACTACAAAACAGTTTGTATCAACGTGTTCCAGTGTAGACACGTCGACTACTGCGCGATCAATTACTGCGATCGTTCCGAGAACATTACACAAATTCCATTAGCAGGTAATAGCTTTCTAACAAGGTTTGAAAAGTAAGACATAGTTCGAAACAATTTCTCGTCGCAAACAATTAGTGAGACTTCCCTGTGTGATAGTTGACTAATGATAGAAAATATGATTAGTAAACTTGGGACGGGTCAAGAGTGTAACTTAACATAAATGGTTAAACGGTAGAAAGTGCTTTCGACATTACGTTACCAATATATTATAACCAAAAAATTAAGATCAAATTATCATTTGAAAATCCCGAGCATTAGGAAGACAGGTAATTTTTTTTATAGAGAATGTGAAAAAGGCACTTAAATTGTGAGTGAAAAGACAGACTCTTTCTCTCCTTGATGAGTAGTATCCTATCAGTAGAACCTATAAGTATATTTATAGTTAAGTCACCGTTCCTCCGTTCAACTTACCGGACCTTCTCAAAAAAAACCTACAGCAGAATCTTTTGATGAGTTGGCCTGGCACGTTGTCCTAAATCTCAAAGCATTTATCGGTCTGTAGCACTTGGGCAGCGACTTGAAATAAAATAATGTACTAAAACTAATATATAATTAAGTAAAACTTCCAAATAGTATTGTTAATATATATAAATTTTAGCTGTATTTACCCATAAGAAAAAATTGTAAAAAATTATATAACGCTGTCGTGTCTCGCAGCTGGGAGAAGAAAGATCCGTATCAAATAGCGGCAACCCCTCCCAACTGTCTGTGTGTAGTAAAAGCGAAAAAAAAAATTGTAAAAACATTAGGGATACAAATTAGAATTAATAAAAAATAGTTAAGTCATACAAATAATTAGTTGTTGACTATATATTTTTATATTAACCTTTAACTATGGACGTCATTTTTTTGTCACACTACCATGGACGCGCGGTCTCTCGGACCGCTATGTTCTGAAGTCCAAATATTACGTAAATTTTAATTTTATTTGTACAGTTTTGTATTTACTGTATTTTAGATATATTGAAATTAAATAATTTCGACTCCTTTAAACAATCTTTCTTTATTTGTAAATAAAATAAAGCATACTAACAATTAAAGGTACTTTTTGGCATACATTTACTAGAGATCAATTTTAGGACGAAAAACTTGAATGATTTAAGCTTTTTAGAAAAAATAACAATCAAAGCTATAAATCTAGGGTATAATCTAATATAAAAAGGAATAAAAGTCTTCTCAAATTGAAATACAAAAATTTTGACATTGGTCCAATTTGTATAAAATTATTAGCAGTCCTTGCACAAGGGTTTGGAACACTGTAAACATATGACTTGTATACAACTTATACAAATGTAATTGGACTTTCTCTTTAGTTTTGGTGGACAAAGACGACATGTTTTTCGTTTTAATGAATCACTCTCCTAGCTGGGGTAGGTTCATCTAGGAGCATATCTGCCCCTTATAAAAATCGCCTCATTGTCATTTTCAATTCGTTTGAAATATTTGGTTTTATTGCTCGTCTTTGCATATGCGGAACTACTAAAGATCGTGCTATTTTTTTAGGAATATTCCACTTTCTCTTTTTTGGCTCTGGTGCTCATTGTGTAGTACATGAGCATTTATACCACACAAGTCAAGAATGCGATATAAAATGAGTATAGGCCATCTCCTCGTTCAATATTCATTGACATTTTAAATGAAAATAACATAAAACAATCAAATTAAAAAAATCACCGTTTATATTATTTACGCAGGAAACGTGGACGTGCGGTCTGACAGACCGCGGTTCAAGTATAAAGTAAAATAACTCAGCTAATTTGTGGCCGCCGACACAACTTCTCATCTCAACATACGTTTCGGCGCTAAAACTAAAGCTACTGAGAGCATTAAACGCGGGGAGCAAAGGGAAAGGGGTAAACAAAAAAATTACAAACTGCAAGCGGTCTGTGAGACCGCGCGTCCACAGTTAAAGGTTAACTATATTTTATACAGGCGCCAAACTTACATTGAATACTTCACCACACAACGCCATCTATCGTTGATGTAAAATAATTTATACTCTAGTCGCCTAGCTAATATGTAAATTGAAAAGTAAAGCAATATGTAACGAAGTGCTTTCGACCTATCAGTTAAGAACTAATTCATGCAACGTGGCTAGTTTGTGAAGCTTCTCGAATTCATAATAAGCCATCAATGGACGTCAAATTGTTTTACATAGTTTTGTACTATTTATTTAAATTAGCATAAAACACTTTTAATATTGAATTTTTAAAAATTAAATTATTTTATTATTTAAATAAGACAACTACAAAACATCTTGTCCTCCGATATTCCTCACCAATAATTCCTTACGGGACAGAAAAGTGGTCACTTACTTCTGGCCTCATTGGCAGGCTCACAGTTTCTAAATAAGCCATGGAGGGAGCTAGGATTTCTATACAAGATAGTTTCAGAAATCAGAAGGTCCGAAAAAGAACGAAAGTAGACGAATAAGCCCAGTGGATTGAAGTATAAGTAATAACTCATACACAAGAGATGGCAGCTGGAGCCTTAAGATGAATCAGAATGTAGACCACGGGCTTTCCGCAGCTTAGGATATCCGCCCACAGAAAAACTTAGGTCATCGAAGGACGACGAATGAAAGCTACTTCTTACCATTTCTGTTAAATCTATAGGGGAGTCTTTATCCAGTAGTGGACTTTATACGGAAGATATGATGAATATATATGATAATATGATAAATAACATTTAAAAACATTGTGTAATAAAGTAATTATATAATCTTTTACATTCAATAGTAACAGTGTCATTAATACATTTATTACTATTGCTATTTCATTTTTGTAGGGAGTTATCGACGGCACCATGTCGACATTTATCCAGTTGACTATGAACAACTTCTACATGCGTGCGCATGCATTAATACTAAGCAACCGTTTTCGGATAATAACATCCGGATACATTAAAATCCGCGACTCTGGATATCAAATATTTGGCGTCAATCAAATCCAAAAAAAGACTTGTACCATAAATAGTACAATTCAAATTATCATTGAAGTAGGCATTTGCATGCGCTATTGAATCGTCGATTATTTTAACATTCTCAGCTACAATCGGCGAGGAGAAATTAGATCTAACACTTTTTTCATGTGTTATAACATCAATCATGCAAGTGAACAAAGTTTCAAACATGTCGATCAACTAAAAACTTTTGAGTGCTATAATAAGATATTTTTTTATAATATGTTTTAAATTAAAGATTTAAAACATAAAAAAATCGAGGTGTACGTCTATGATATATTGTGAAACTTTTATATATACGTACATTCAGACCCATGAAAAATTTATTAAGTTTTTGAATAGTTCTTAAGGTCTTCAAAATTAAGGCGTTTTTTTAATAGAGGCGCTATGAAAATATCTACGAGTCGAGCCGTATCAACATTCTTTAAATTTCTTACTTTTTTAATTGCATAGACGGCCGAGCTAAGTTTACTTGCGAATGTTGAGATATAAGTGTTTCACTGCAGCGTTTTAGCCAAAAATTAAAATATTTTCTTGTTAGTAATGATATATAGCAGTGCGAAATAGATAACTTATTTTTCTAAGTAACCGTTTCAGTCCGTAGACGCTTACTGCAAGGTTTCACCCAAAGATATCTATGGGGGATATAACATAATCGCCACACTTTTTTTTATGGCCCTCGCTATTGGGGGCCTCTCGTACCCCTAACTTTTTGGGATCAGGGACTTTATAATTTTTTTCACTCTTTTCTTTATTTATCACTCTCTTTCACCCGTCACAATATCTTTCATTCTTTACTTTTGTCCTTCACAATATCTTTCGTTTTGCTCTTTTATACCTTCTTTCTTTCCTCGCCTTTCTTCTCTCATCTTCTTACTCTAAGGTGGCTAGGTACATTTTATTTATTTTTATTTTTTAATTTTATCTTACATTTATTTTATCTTTATTTACACATTTATTTTACTTTCTTGATTCTTTATTACACATTTCATTTTCTATTTCTTATTATTAGTTAACAATTTATTTTGTGCAGAGTTTATTAAGTACCTTATTCTATACAGTTTTATTTCTTTCAACCGTATCACTCGCCACCCCACGAGCGAAAGATAGGAATGATAGGCGAAGGTTGTCGTTGCCCATCATAATGGCGATGCTCTCTATGTCTATCTTTAGCTTTGTTTCAGTCTCTAGCGCACTGCGCATCCGTGCATATGCGGGACAGTAGGCCACAAGGTGGGCCACGGTCTGGTCCACGCCCGGTTTGCAGTAGCACGAGGGGTCCTCTTTGAGCTTGAACCTATGAAGGTACTCAGAGAACCCCAATCGCCACACTTGGCAGGCGGATGAAGAGGAAAAATTTGCTGTCCACCCTCTGGAAACTTTGAGTGCTTCACCGTTAGTGACCGGTGGTAATCCCATATAATACATAAAGTGTGGATTATATAACATTGTATCCCACGAATCGAATCTGCGACCTGATCGCAAGTCTCATTGCTCTACCGCTGGACAACCACTCCTATTTTTGTACGAATTCGTTGATTATTATTAAAAAATAAAGTTACGAAAAAAATTTATCAATCTGAAATATGTTTAATTTATTTATATTTTCTATTGAACAACGATAGGCTTATCATTGTATAAAGTCTGTCGATACAGTTAGTAATTTATGTGACATGAATTATATATTTGGAACGAGAATTTATTTGAAAAATTTACATACAAAAGATAAAAAACAGTAATACTTTTATATTATAGGTACAAACGTCAAGTATTTTAAGAAAGGAAAATTATACTAGATATGAGATTACGGAAATTGTATATGATTATTTATGAGTTAAAATTCGGGTGAAATTTCATATTTAATATAACCTAAACTCCATCAAAACGTATATCTTTATAAATTTAGGGATTAAACCATTAATTATGTAAAAGAGATTGTAATTTTAGCAGAACATTTTATATAAATAGGCTTTTAATCACACGATAGCGAGCGAAGCCTTGGATAACATATAGTTTAACATATATAATATTAAAACGTCATTTTCATAAAAGACTTTTTTTCTAGCTGTTATCTATGCAATATTATATTTCTTAAGTCATACACACTACGTCCTGATATATCTGCACCGTACACGTTTGACACGAGTACTTTATTGTTGAGAAAATAAAGAATGCATGTGAAGAATAATTTTACTTTTTTTTTAAATATTTCTATCAGTGTTATGTTTTACGTTCAGAAGTCAGCAATGAGTTGAGGGCTATTGTTTACAGACAATAAACAAAGTATTGAAAAATTACGAAGACAGTAGGCAAGCCACGTAGCGCGTAGAATAGTTGGATAAGGTGGCTTCTAGGTTCTGGAAACCACGAATTTACAAGCGCAACATTGGACCTGGGCCCACAAGTTGAACAGACGACTTTGTTAAATTGGTACGAAGGCGTTTAATGCAGGCCCCTTTTAAACGGTCCTATTGGATCATAAGCGCAGGCCCATGCCCAGCAGTAAATGTCCAACCGTGGACAAATATTTAAAACAAAGAGCACGCAATGGAGTATAAATATTTCTATAAATATTTTTTCTTAAATAAACATAAAGCTTAATTAATATGTTTATCGAAAAAATAGCCACGAGAAAACAAAATATCGACTATCGATCATTACCTTTTTACTTTTGAAAAAAATCCACTCAAAGATTTATAAAGTATCTGGCTCAAAGGATAAATTCACGGAAATTACTCCACCGACAAGAGAGTTATAATGTTTAAACGGGAATAGTTACAACGCAATTCGTAAATCGATCTTAATATCAAGGAGACTAATGGAAATTTACTCTAAGTTGTATGCTAAAAGGTTTCTATAGATGTTATTTAACTACTAGAACTATTCGATCGAGAAGTTGAAGCCTCGGTTTAAATCACTTCAAGGTATTGTTGCTCCAACTTTCTTGTTCCACAGAGGCGCTTTTTACATTGACGCTTAGTGGACTGTAAAATAAACATTCAGGACGATGACGTAAATATAAACATTTATTGACTTTGAATACACAAAAAAAAAACAACTACCAAGTATTTACACTAATTTTCACGCAAACAAAAAATTAATTATTTTAAACTAACTTTACTATGTTACGGGGTACGTGTGCGAAAGAGAGTATGTGTGTGTCCTCTTGGTTTTTTTTTATGGCCCCCGCTATTGGGGGCCTCTCGTACCCCTAACTCTTTGGGATCAGGGACTTTATTGTTCAATAATTTTTTCAGTCTTGTCTTTATTTATCACTCTCTTTCACGCGTCACAATATCTTTCATTCTTTACTTTTGTCCTTCACAATATCTTTCGTTTTGCTCTTTTATACGTTCTTTCTTTCCTCGCCTTTCTTCCATCATCTTCTTACTCTAAGGTGGCTAGGTATATTTGATTTATTTTTATTCTCGTGTGCCCTTGGTTACGGTACCTCGGTTCCACCTTTGATTTACTCGGAGCCTGTGCGCTCGTGGGAGAGATCACGAGGTACGGGGCGCGGAGTGGGGTTGCACGTATGGTAATTCCGCGCAAGTTTTCTAGGAGCGGGGCGCGGGGGAGGGGATTCGTGTATGCTCTTGCACGCTCCGGAAAATCGAGCTGGACACGGTTCTGGTCCAAATGTTCGGATAGGTTTAAACTCAAAAAGAGTCCCCGTGCATTTGTAACCCTCCAGTCGAGAGATATCCAAAAACGGGGGATATAAAATTATAGCTCTGTTTCGGAGAATCCTCTTATCTTCGACTAACAGCGGAACAATGTCTTGACAGATTCGAACGCTCCGGCGGTTCAAGCTACAACTTACTACAAATTTATTTTTACCCCACTTACAAGCCTTACAAGTAATTCTATCTACTCTGATATAACTTCAGTTAATAATTTTTAATTATATTTATTGAACAGCGGTAGCCCGGTGGTACAGGAATGAGACTTGATGTCGTAGATTACGAGTTCGTATCTCGAGATGCAATCTTATATAATTGACACTTTGTGCATTAATTATATACGTTGGCCACTGCTCACAAATAGGTTTTCAGAGGATGGGATAAGCGTCCTCTGCGTACCATAATACCATAATACCACATTGCGACCGCCAATCAACTTGCCAAGTGTGGTGATTAGGGTATATCCCTTTACACAAATCTTGAGGGAAGGCATATGTTGCGTCTATGAGCTGAAAGGAGGAACACCCTTTTACAGTAAACTTAAATCGTAGACTCTTGGAAGTTTCGGCTTTGGATATATCATAATTTATTTTACTGGATAACCACCAAGTTCTTGAGATTATCTTCAGTAAAGAATTATTATGAGTAGAGTGTGTCTTACCTTTTTTCTTATATAAAAAACCGCAAAAGTTAATTTTTACATATTACGACATTATTCCGTTACTGCTTTATTCAAATAAAATCAATTAATATATATATCGCTGAAAATTAATTTAGAAAGTTATGTATAATATTGTTTTAATCAAAAATTCTGTACGCCTGTTATTATAATCATAAATTAGGTCGTAAATTTTGATTAAGACGGCAACATTCAAGTGGTTTTGTCACACGAGCGCTGTAATTAAGTTTTTTACTTCAGATTTGTTCACGAAAATTCATTATATCTTTTCGGTTTGTAAATAGCCTGGGGTAAAATTATAATTAAAATATATAATTGTAATATAAACCGTTTATTTATATCGAGATCAAGACAGAAGAAGGTTACCGATATGACTCTAAGAATTGCTCGTCTGAAATAACACCAGGCGGAGCAGATCGCTAGTGCAACCGTTGGCCTTTGTGGCCAGAAGGTTCTAGAGTCGCAACCACGAGTCGGTAGACGCTACGTGGATAGGTCCCCCCAACTAGGTCGACAGACGACGTAGTCAAGGCCGCTGGAAGCAGGTAGCACAAGAGCAGTCATCGGGGCGATCTTTGGGAGAGGCTTTTACCTTTCAGTGTGCGTCTATAGATTGATATGATATAGACGACGATGAGTTATGTTGGAAAACATTAATATTAATTCATGTTGGAAAACATAATTTTAAATCAAATTTGTAGTTAGTTCATGACAATTGAAACATTTCAACACAAATTTGAGAAGTGCTTTGGCCATCTCGGGCTCTATTTAATCCGAAATACTACACTTTAATTAAAACAACTCCAGTCTAGGTCCCGCCTCATAGGACCCTAACACTTAGGCAGACAATTTTGCAGAAAACTTGCACCAAACGCATTAAATTGGAATAAAAGTCAAAATTAAAAAATATACCAAAAATGGTAAACAAAAAAAAAATTAGGAGGAAATATATAAAAAACCAAAACGAAATATTGTAAATACTGTAATATTAGAATATATGTATAAAATAACAACAAACTGTGGTAAAATGTAAAAACCGAAAAAGACCTAAACTATTTATAAATAGAATGAAATTAATAGAATTGTAATAGTTGAGGAACGAGGTGAAGAAAGAATGGTTTCGAACGGAAGGGAAAATCGGTATGAAATGGAACGGTAGAAGAATTGTAGAATGCAAGAAGAAGAAATAAAAATCTTAAGAGGAATGTAAGAAAAGCGTAAATATATATTTTAAATGAAAAAATTATTACAAGAAAAATAACAATCCTATCCCTCAAACTAGATAGGAATATAAGAGATCCCCACTAGTGGGGAGCACAAAAAAACACTTTGGCGACGCTCAGTCCATCACTCCCATGGACTGACCGTCTAACCGCCCTAAGAATTCCGTAGCCTGCTAATCCTGTATACCAAGGAATAGTATATTATATTACTAAGGAAGACCTGGAATATACAAAGTTATTGATGTAAAAGCTGAAAAGAGTTAAATATATAGTTCCTTTGCTGTCAATTAATATCCTGTCCAAAAAATCAATGGTTTCAGAAATATTGAATAACGTAGTGATAATATTCAATAAAACCATTTTTTTTTTAATTTTTATCAGTAAATATTAAAATTAATTATTGTATAATATATGTTCTTGTAGACTTTGTACTGCTAAGTTATTTCTCTATTACATTCCAATTGAAAAAAATATCTATTTTTATCTTTCACATCTATGTCTCCAGCCACTCTGTGTATATACCATATTCGTATTAAGTTTTATTTAGTTTAATATTCTCTCCCTACTTTTCTAATTTTTGATGCTTAATAAACTAAAATATACATTAAATTTGGTCTAGAAATTTCTATAATGTTAACTTTATAGGCAGACTTGTTCTGTTGTAATTTATGATATTTATTAAACAAACGTTATCTACATAAATTATTAATTCCACGAATCTCTGTTTCTTTTGTTTATTATTATCAGTCTTATATCATTAGAAGCAATCGTGGCATTCAGTTTGTTTGAGATACGGCATTCACCCGCTAGGCTTTTGTACCTTGCTCAGCCGGCGGCATTGTCTGAACCAACTGATGCTCCAGTGTTGTCCGTTACATAAAATATCAACAACAAACAAACATTTTATATTTTATTATAACATGGACAATCTTATGAACAGTATATTTTTATTTTTTATCTAACTCTTATATGTTAATAAGAAACTGGGAAGCTTGAAGTGTTATAAATGACAAGATACATAATTGATTGATTATAGAATTAATTCATTTATTATTTCTCTTCTTTTTTTATTTCCAGGCGATGGACGCCCACTGCAAAGAATAGACCTCCCACAAAGATCACCACTATGAACGTTCCATCGTTGGGCGCATCTACCTTAACTGTGTCGTCGGTCCACTTATGTGGTCACCACTCGACCTTTCCGCGACATGACCATCGGTTGCACGTGCCATGTGCCTTGCCTACTGTCACTTCATTCTTCGAGCTACGTTGATCTTGATTCTTCTGCGTTTCCTAATCTTTATTTCGATTTCGCAGCAAAATGAGCATAGCCTTTTCCATTACTCTTTGGGTAAACTTGAACCTTATTGTGACGGTGTGACTATATCTCAGATCTGTATGTCTTCGTAAGAAAAGGACCAATATTTAGCCACTTTCAAAAAGTGTACTCTGTGTTTGGCACTAATCGGTGTAACATAACTCTTGAAGATGCCCCGTGGAGGAGTGAAACACGTGTTAAGTGAATAAACGGTGGCAGTTGTGTAATTCGCATTGTTTGCCGCATATGCATTTATCAGCGGGCTGGCGGGCAGCGCACTTTGTTGCACGACCACCACAGCATGTGCGGAAGTGACTAAATATTGGTCCTTTTCTTACTTAGGATGGACTTTCGCAAGGTAACGCCTGATTACATTAAACACTGTATGTCTTCGCTCATTGTATAGTTATTGTCAATTATTTACTGATGATATGTATGAATTTAAGAAAAGAAACTTAGCGTGAATCTGACCTAAATTCTAACGTAAATCAGACTTGTGTCTGCCGAGAATCGTTTAGAGTATTTATTGGGAAGACAGTTAATTATTAATTCAATAAACTATTATGTAAGTGCTCGTATGAAGTTCACGTGGATAGGTTCATTTATATAAGTAACTTTATGGCTTAATAGTTAGTAAGAATCAGCATTATTTTAGGTCCAGTGCTTACGCTGGACTTACGCCTCCAGAGAGGTCCAACGGGACCTGAAGCTGAATCAAGCTTCCGACAACTTTGATTTTGAAAAGGTCGTATATCAACCTTTTTTCTCCAAATATAAATACAGTAAGTTAACTAAAAATCTACGATTGACATCATCAATATAAAGCATTTATTTATGATTTTCATTAGGTAAATAAAACAAAAAAAAACTGTACGTATGTTTCAATATTACTGACTTTTATTTTACGATAAAAACATAAACGTTTCATAAACAAGTAAACTTGTACCGAAATATAACTGTTTAAAGATCTCAATTTCTTTTTACAAGGACTTAAAAACCTGAAAAGAATTGCTAAAGAAGACTGTAAGAAAAATTTACTTTAAATTAAACTCCTAAACATCTTCACAGGATGTAATTGATTATTTTCTTAACGCTTCTTAATTTAAATCTCATTAGTAATTACACTTAGTGAAACACAAATCCTATTGTTAACGTGCGGCAGACGACATAACCATTAATAGACGCCTGGTTCTAGCTTTAATTAAGAAAGTTCAGTTTAAACTACCAATAAACGGAGTGTGCTTTTGAAAATTTTAATTGACTCCCAGACAAGAGCGCATTGCGTTTTTAAATTAAAATTAAAACATATATAATCAAGATATACAATGTACGCTCGAAGCAGATCGCTTCCAAACGGTTTTATTAGAAATCTACGAGGAAGTCAATATCCTGAAGCTGAAATAAAGCGGGCGGAGGTGTCGTATCGTCCGAGCACGTATTTGACCTTTCTTTGATGAAATATACGTGATTAGCTGATGGTAGTGATTTTCCACCCGAAGATGTTGGAAAGGAAGATAATAGCTAAGAGTGATCGAAGAAGGTGTATTCAGATACGTACAAAGATTATTTACAATTCATAAGACCTAACCTTACCTAACCTAACAAAACTATATCTGAATTTAAATTCCAATGAATCCCAGCTAGATTATAGTACATCTGCATTCAGATAAAAATTTACAACAATTATAGCCCTAGAGTCAGCTTTCGCCAAAAAGGACACAGTAACCTAAAGCCGTAAAAAGGGATGGCAACATTCACTGCCATAAATATATGTAGAAGTTTAAGTAATAGAAATTCAACAATAGACCAGTCTATGTGTAAAATTTAAATGGGTGAATGTATATCTATTTCTATTGTCTCATGTGGAGTTTTTGCTGTTAGCCTTGCGGCTTTTACAGCTTCATCGGAAACGAATTAATGGAACGGAGGGGTCCGTGAACTATATAAAATTACAGGATTATAGTTTCCGAACCCGTATCAGTACTAGGCGGGAAGACGAGGAAGTCACAAAGGTAGTGGCCGCGAGATAGTAGCAGCGGGGCTCACCCAGCCAGCCCTCGGGGACACAAACCCAGCGCGACCCAGTCGACCGGCAGAACTCGCGGCTAGCGCGCCTGTCTAGTCAGTTTTACTGAAGTGTACTGAATGAGGAGTTAAGTGTGGAGGGCAGCGTAGACCACTCGGCAATCTAAGGAAGGATACTGATCCCACCTCGGATCGCCCACGCTGTTCGCGGCGGCGGCGTCGGGATGCCGACGCCGTTTACGTAACGGACGGTAGGAGGTGTGGTGAATGATCTTTGTGCATCGCACGCGTTTTTCCGTGCGGTGAGCGGTCGCCAGTGGAGTGGTTGCTGTAGATGGTGAGTTATCGCTTGCAGCGTAGTGAGTGTCTAAAGCGTGCGGTGTGTGATGAGTGGGTTATGGGAACCCTGCGATAGGATCAGTAAGGACATCTTTAGGACGCCTTACGAGGTTTCTGAAGGAAGAATGTATATCTCATTTGCTGTCTATTAATATATAGTACGAGCAGTGTTACCCCAGCGGTTGATTGCGACTTACGATCGTGGGTCGCGTGTTCGATTCCCGGGATACAACCTGAGATAATTCACACTGTTCATTAGCTATATGTGATTGCCAGTGGTAAGCAAGATTCCGGAGGATGGGCGGCAGCGTTCTTTGCGTACATTAATAACACAATGCGATCGCCAACCCATCTGCCATGCGTAGATATTTTGGTAAATCCCCCCATAGACATCTTTGGAGGAATCCTATGCCTTGCAGTAGACGTAATGGCGAATATATGTACACCCTGTCCAAAAACCAATGGTTTTAGAAATAATAAATAAAAAAACTAAAAAATCTTTAAAATTATTGTTTTCTATCTGTCCCTGCAGACTTTGTACTGTCATAAGTTAGTGGTTTTACGCATGCCAATAAAAAGTAATGTAGCATATCTAAGAGTGATCAATTCATACATGCTAATTGGAAATAAATGTAAAGCTTTCATTAGTTGAGTGTTTCGTTTGCAGTAAATATTTGCATTTGTTAACAATGCTACGTTGAATTAGTTGTTGAAGTAATTGTGTTGGTAATAATTGACCGTAAATAAAACGATTAAATTAAAATAAATATTATTCCACGGCAGTTAAAATTACACAGCGAATTAATATCTCCACTTTAGCGATAATAATCATACCTTTATAAGCTTCCTTATAGAATGCAGATGGTTGCTTTGAAAATAAAATACAAATTTCACTTCTGCCTGTATTTTTAATGTCAATAAATAAATCTCAAGGGCAATTGTTAAATGTTTGTGGCGTAAATCGTGAAAATTCATGTTTTTCACATGACCTGTTACCATGTTGAAAGGGATAAACATTATTTATTTACGCGCCAGATAATAGAATTAATAATGTTGTGTATCAAAGAACATTACAATTGTTCCACCTACAAGCGTACGCCATTAGCAAATAAACATTCAGCAACCAAAATATATTTGTAAAGGTTACACGTCGTTTCCTTTCGAAATCAGTAACAACTTAAATTGAATCTTAACTATATCAACAACAATAACTAGTATGCTATTATGTGTTTATGTATGTTATGTATATATATATATATGTATGAATTGATTATTTATTCTTAAGACTCGTGTTCAAGAGAGCGATGCAGAGGTGTTTACTTGGATCTCTGTTGCGAGACAGATGTGAAGAGATCCGCTGAGGAGCTGAGGTCACCAAGCTGAAAGAATTGCTCGTCGGAAGTAATGGTTAGCACATCGCTAGTGCAACTAATAGCTGTTGGAGGCGAAAGGTTCTCGAGTTAGCGTCCCCGGAGTTGGTAGACGCGGCATGTGTTGGCCCCCACTAAGTGGGCTGACTACATAGTTGTGGCCGTGGGATGTCACTGGATGCGAGCAGCTTGAGACCGGTTTTCGAGGCAATCTCTGGAGCAGGCCTATGCCTAACAGTGGGCGCATATCGACAGAGATAATGATAAATTTATTATACATATAAGACAGGACAAAGTCTACCGTATCAGGTAGTACATGATAGTTATTCAAACACAATTTCCATTCCACTTGTATTAAACCTAGCTTTAAAAGCGTCTCCGATAAACGAACACAAATAAAGTTCCTATTCACGACAAAGTTTCCAACACCGCGCTCCGGTAACGGAAGCGGCCTTTGTCGTATCTTTTTGCAACTTATAACTTTGAATACAAAGTTTATTCTAGGTAAGCAAATTTCTACCTAGGCAATATCTGAACGCGAGTTATATCGTAGACGTATATCTATTTCATAATATACTTCAATGTATTTACTGTGTACTTATAATTATTTATTTCAATATATTAATTGTTAATATGTAAATAAATGAATATACAAATATTTTATCTGTTAGTTTATTTAATATTCTTTATTGTACACGCAAGGATACATTTAAATAGTTTCAAAACAAAAAATTACAATGGGCGATCTTATCACAAGGCAATCTCTTACAGACAACCAAAGTATGGAAAAGATAGAAGTATATATATATATATATATATATATATATATATATATATATATATATATATATATAATTTATATACTATAAGACTATATATATAGTCTTTGAGGCAGGCATATCCCTTGTAGTGAGCGTCTATCGCCTGAAATTATGATACTTTCTATCTACAAAGTGTATGTATATATTTTTCCTATTAATTTATACATTAATCATATTATTTTTTAAACTATCTAGTACAATGTACACTACCTTTTACTTTTTCTTTTGTTTCCATACTAAATATGGTTGTCTGAAAGAAGTTGCTTACAGTGATAAAACTGCCTGTTCCACTTTTTATATTTTTCTATATTTTTCGTTCTAATGTTGCGTGTACAATAAAGAGTATTAATTAAAATAGTGTTCCGGTTGATTCGTTATAGTTCTATAAGCTTTATCTCTTTTTTTAGTAACTGTCATTCAATGTATGGTAAACTTTATCTTCAATTTTCAATTTACTTAACCAAGTTTACGCGGTATTCTACGTATGATTGTTTTAAAAATATACTTTGTTTATTAATATATTTAAATTATTATCTATATAAGATCATTCAAAGTGACCACTTTTGTGCGTCAAATGACCTATTTAAAATCCAACGTTTTAAAAATAATAAATAAATCAATTATAAATATAAAATTAAAAATCGTTTTAAAAATTCGTATTACTACAACTACCAAAATTAACAGTTGTTTACCATGTACCCATGCAGACTTCTTACTGCTAGTAGTACCTATTTCATTTCACTAAAAACAAAGTTGATGTAACATATTTAATAGCGATCACTTTAGGTTAGAAAATAGGCGGAAAAGCTTTGACGCTATTTGGTGACAAATAAGCTTCACACTGATTTGTTAGAGCTTATACAACCATAATCAATAACCGTGTACATGCTTATATAAGGAAATGTATAATTGTATTTATCTTTTTAAATACATTATCATAGTTTTAATTATCTAATACAATGTATATTTACTTCTGTTGGGTTGTACGTAAAAAGATAGACCGCAATTTGCACTTTTTATGGAAAACTGTAATTTTGCTGTGCCTGATATTATGTGTACATTAATAACATTAAATAAAAAAGTTATTTAAAGAACCTTCAAGAACTTAGGACAGTGGTAGCCCAGCGATCGGGACTGTGACTTGCGATCCTAGTTCAAGAGATCAATTTTCGGGATACAACCTTAATTGACACTGTGCATTAATTAAGTTGGATTGCCACTGCTAACAAACAAGTTTCTAGAGGATGCATGCTATGAGCAGCAGCGTCCTTTGCGTGCCATAACACCACACTCGCTAACCCCCCTTTAACCCGCGATCATGTTATATCCTGCCATAGATATCTTTGGGGGAAATCTAGCTTGCAGTGGGCGTTTGTGGGCTGAAAAGATGTCTAAGAACTTAAATATCCTGTTAAATAATTTAAATAATATAAATGAAATACTTAAAAGAGACTATATATTTATCTCGATATTAATTTTAAATAAACATTTTCTAAATTTTTACGTTAGATAGTAAAGCATAATTAAATTTAGATTGGTTAGAAATTTATGGATTTATTTTCTCATAATATTACCGAAAGGTCTCTTAAAAAATTTGTCCTAATGGGTACCTAGTTCCAAAGCTAAACAGAAATGTGTAAGCATTAATACCAATTGTATTTCAATTTAAACAATTTTTAGAATTAAGATATAATTTAAAAAGAACTTCGAAAATCGAACTCTTATAGTTCAAACTAATGCTTCTTTCAATTACAAAATAAAGTAAACAGAGAGAGAGAGAGAGAGAGAGAGAGAGAGAGATAGACTAAATAATAATTGAAGCTTTTATAAAAATACAACTTTTATTGTAAAAATTAAACTACCTAAATTAATTACGGGCTCGAGTGCTGTCGAGAAAAATTGAAGTTCTCTCTGGTTAACATCGAGGTCGAGATTACTTTGTTTAAGTGTTTAAAGCGATGATAGCAGCTCTGTAGAAATATTTAAACAGAATTTAAACGTATTACATTATAATTATGTAATCCGCACAGGTATTAATATAAAACTGGTAAATTAATTTTAAAATTAGCAATGGTATATTTATAAAGTTTTCTTTAGTTTAAAATTATCATTTATGTACACGAAAGAATGTTATGCCTTCTAAACAGTGCCGGAAGACACTATCCGAATGTCTAAATCCTTTATAAATAAAGTCCTTGCAATAGCCTTGAAGGAGTGTTTTTTAAAAGTCATGTCAGCCTTGCCGACCAGCTTGCCCTTTGAAATTCAGCAATTAGAAGCAACTTTACAATACCCGGCGATTAATATTGCAGGTCGACCTTTAGAAGGAGACAATAGGCTAATTTCGACTTCGTAGAACACCTATCTCAGTTCCACGCTCCCTATGTAACGTTTTGTCCGTCGTTGTATTCCGTGCGACAGAGATAACGCTCGAAGTTAGCTGATTGTCTGTTTGCAAAAGTCGATGTGCAATATTTATCGCCGGGTACTATATTTAGGGGATAAATATATAAAACTGTACTGTAACTACTCACTTTTCTTGTGCTCTTGCTTACACTTTATTTTACCTCTCTAAACAACTTAATCTCTTTTTCTTCACAAGATACCTTCTCCGATATTAGCAAACATTTCATTCGATCAAAAATAATTTTGTATCACTGTGCATAATGGCACAGATGCATAGTTACTCGACCTAACGACGCATAATGCAGAAAGGTTATAGGAGAAATCATCAGAAGGAATAATTAAATAAAGAAAAAAAGTAACAGAAATTGTGATTGAATATCAATAAAAAATGATAATATTGTAACATATATATATATATATATATATATATATATATGTATATATGTATATGTATATGTATATATATATATATATACATTTAGATTTTATACATTTATTAGACAATAATATAAAGTAAGCTAAAGAAGAAAAATAAAAATGAAATATTACAAAATTGTCATGTAGTATTTATGACAGAAGGCGACGGAAGCGAGGCGATATATCGACTCCTTCCACACATATATCAAGTAAGAAAAAAAATGTAGGAGTTTGTGATGGATAAAAGTGGTAAATATGTGAGATATTGATACAAAAGAACGATGATTATATAAAAAAATAATTTTGACAAAAAAGTACCTGTGATCTATGACAGTCTCTGGTTCGCCAGAGATCTCCAAAGAACGAGGCCTTAAAAACCAAAAAAAAACAAATTTAGTCATTGTATTTGATTATATTTTTAAATATGATTTGTAAGTAGACATCTACAGATAAATAAAAGAATAAATTGTAAATATTATACCGACCAACCTGGTGGATATTTTACATAAAATTAACATAGCATTTTGAGAATGTAATTTGCTATTCAAAATAGTCAATAGTGGTGTTCTTTAATTAAAAATAAAATCTAGTTGCACTGTTAGAGGTTTATGAAACCAGGAATCTTTTTATTATTTAATAACAAATTTCTTTTTTGCATTAAAATTCATAATAATGTTATGTGACAATATTTAATTACGTAATATAGAATTTTTAATTTTAAATACCTTTCAAAAGTTTCATCTCTTTCTCAAAATGTAACAACGAAACTATTATACAGAAATGAATTTTTCCAATGGAGTAACATGAGTGGACAATGTTTACCCTCTGTTTCAAATGCATTGCATAATTTTCCGCTCGAATAGTCAAAAGCTCTGCTTTAACACCGACGATCACGTTTCACAGTGTTGAATACTAAAAAAGTTATTTGTTTGACACTACGATTTACTTGATCTGTGACGTCATAGAGCATGTGTTATTTAAATGTTCATTGGGGTACTTTTGATATATCACACACTAATTCCATACACACACACACAGACACATATATATATATATATATATATATACACATATATATATATATATATATATATATATATTTACATACACAGGATGATTGGTTATAGGTGTTAAAGCTATAAAGAGATGAATTTATAGTGCATTAGTCAGCAACAGCTTATAAAAATTCTTTCTTATTTCCAATACGACCCTGTATAATATAATTACTTTGAAAAAAGTCACACAAATATATTAATTTTAACTGGAACGCGACATACTATAAACAATAATTAATTTTGGCACGTAGTAATACGAATCTTAATAACACATTAGCTTACTATTTTATCATAAGGCTATTTATTATTTCTGAGGCTATTGAATTTTGGATCGGGCCCACTACAAGGCAGGCCTCCATGAAAAGATACCTATGAAGGGTTATACCATAATCGCCACGCTTACCACGTGGGTCGGTGACCGCAGTGTGATCTAATGATACGCAGAGAACGCTGCTGTCTATCCTTTGGAGACTTATTTATGAACAGTGGCAATCTTACACAATTAATGACTCAAGGTGTGAATTATATACGATTATATCCTGGGAATTGAACCCTCGACCGGAGCAAGTCTCAGTCCTCCACCACTGGGCTATAACTGCTCAGGACCTCAGGATAGGGTATTCTACACACAACTTTAAAGTTTTGACACCTATTTCCCATCACCTGTATATGTGTCCCATCACATGCAGCGAACACTGTTAATCTGTATGACATAATGAAAAGCCATCAGAGTGACATTGAATGTATATATAGAAAATATTTATTTTTATTTATTACATTCTTCCAAATGTTATAAATTTTAACAGAGATTTTTCTTACGCGCCTTTATAACACCTCGGGGGAAGTTATGCGATAAATTTCGTCGTCGCCTTAACAGAACGAAACCTGAAAAGGGTGTTTCTTCTACCCATGCTAACATTTGTCGTCGTTGCTTCATTTAATTATTTATTTAAGTACACTAGAAAAAAATTATTATATTTAAACTTACCGTGTGAATAACGGTTCTGTTATGTGTTTCTTTATAGGTGACACGACATTAAAAATTTACTTTATACAATACTGCAGAAAGATCAGACCGCATTAAATCAAAATAAGCTGGTTGAAAAAAAATTAAAGATAATTGTGATCGCATGTAAAACATCATTTCTTTTACAAGATTTAAAAACTAGAAAAGCATTTTGATTTACAATTTATCTATGAATTTTGAAATAAAATTTGATTAAGAGTTTTAAAAAAGCGGTAATTTCTTATGGGATCTTTTTTCTCTTTTTATTGATATTATTTTTGTCTTTCTTTTATAGCCCCATTTTAAGGAGCTTCTTGCCCTTTCTTAAATTTATGACAGGGATTTTTGTTTTAAATAGTTTTTTAATAAAAATTTTTAGCGTTCTCTTGTCATACTTCATAACTTCTTTTACTATTTCTTCTTTCATTCCTTACATTTCCTTGTTTACTCTTTTATTTCAATCACATTACTTAATTGATATTCTTTATAGTATGTGTAACATCATGAAGAAAATTTTTAAGGTATATTAACATGAATAGTACAGTGGGCGGTCTTATCATTCGAAACGATCTGTTGCAGACGGTTGTAGACGGGTAAAATGTACAAGATTTATAAAAAAATTGCTAATTATCATTACAATATTGTGAAATATAACACACCCCAGAAGGATTCTACTAGTATCGTATCACTGTTGACCTTCGTGATAATTTTTGAAATGTTTGGGTGAACTATGGTGCCGGCGTGTTCGGACCAGCGCATGTAGCTTCGGGCACCTCGAGAGTTCAGCATTTAATGCTAGAAGTTTTATTTATTTATTTTCAACGCTTACGCTCCGCGTTTGACCACCATCGCCTGATGGAAAGCGACGATATGATCGAAGAGAAAGTGCGCAGACTTCTTGATTATAGTTATTAGGAAATAACGAAGCCAGCAAATCGTTCCATATACGGTCTTTATAAGATGTTAATAGCATTGAAACTTAAATAGTTGTTTTTTTAATGGACATGTTTTTGGTCGTTTATATCAACAGTTTTTCCACATATTGTTTTTATTTGCACTCTCGTTCTTTCTTCACAGATTACTTTATTCGTTTCCTTTCGCATTCTTTTATTTACATTTCATGCAATTTTTATAACTAAATTTGAAAATTTCTATTTATTTTCACATTTTGATACAGTGAACACCTTTTATTTAAATCTTAAAAACTAAGGTTGTATTTCCTTTATTTCTGTTTCACAATTTTATCATTTTTTTTAAGTTGAGGTTCCTCGAGGGCAGCCTCCAGTTAAGTTACTTTGATATCTAACAGATTCAGGCGTTTCCTATATATTAGTCCCTTTCTTAGTTAGGTTTGCTTTGCACGCCCGCGTATTATATAAATAACAATTATGTAATAGTTTAGGTTCATAAAGAAACATACTTTTTCACGGGCTTATTTTCAATTACTGGTTTTTCCGGTATTTTTTGCATTCGATATTTAAGCCTTATAAACTTAAGATATAATATTTCATTAGAATCTTACCTTTAACCTTTCATGCGCAGTAGTGACGTGAGGCCTATCGATATTTTCTCTTGTACCTTGAGTAAAATTGATAAAGTTCTTTTAGGTTTGATTTGTTATCTTACATAGAGTAATCGTTTATAGGTGGAAATACTTTGAATGATTTAACATTAATAATACATTTGCTGTGCAATTAATGTATGTTACATTCTGTTAAAAAATTAATAGTTTTAGAAATTGTTAAAAATCGTGTTCAACGTTATGCTTACAACACATTAAAATTTATTATTGTTTACTATCGTTCTCTGCAGATTTTAAACTGACCGTTAGTTATTGGCCTGTTTCTAAGTGTTCATTTTATACAGGTTGATTGAAAATAGGTGTAAAAGTTTTAGAGATATTTTCTGAAAAATTATACTTTGTTAACAATTATTTTATTAATTAACAATTTAGGAACACTAATTATACTTATTTATTATTAATATTATTTTATAACTTTGGTTAATGGTCACGGTATTATAATAGATTTATGGTACCTGTAATAGTCTGGTACGTTTGAAAAATAAATATAATTATTATAATGCCCGGAGGTATTATATCCGCCATTATACAAATTGTAAAAAGAGTAAATAAATAGTAAATAATAACGAAGCTACTGTTAAAGAACGAACCTCAGACTTAATTTTATAGGACATCATCTTTAACGACTAGACTACATATGACAGTATACACGTTAGGTAGTTATTGCATTAGATGTAGTTTTAAGAGGTTTAACTAAAAACCCAGAGTTAATTAAAAGTTCAGAGCTAATCCCGGCTGTTGCTGAACAATAGTTAATTAGTGATGTAACAAGCAATTTGGGATTAGGTTACCGCCGGCGCGGCAGCGGCTAACCATACTGGGGGTCCAATATAAAGCAGTAAACGTATCAGATGATAGGCTATAGAATTAATATTGAAAAATAATTTACAATAGTTTTATATCATTCTATTCGTTTTCTCTGTCTACTGCCACTACAGACGGGCGGTCTGTGGTCTAAACTCCAGAAGTGTAAGACTACAGCAGTCATCTGTTCTGGAAGCTACGTGGTTGGCCTACAGTCACATCAGCTTGCCAATCCTTCGAGTCCAATTCTTAGACCATGTCGGTTATATTCTTTCATCTCTTATTCGATATTCTATTTTCCTGATCATAGCAATCCCCGTAGTACGTAAACTTGCCAATGAAGCACAGAGTCATAGACCATTGTGAAGTAGTGGCATCTTCCGACCACATTTGAATTAAAAAAAACTGCGAACCAAACAAAACTTGTCAACCCACAAGCCAAGGATGTAGTGATTCGGCACATATCTTTTTAATGATTAACACTTACCGGTTTATCTCAGTTAATTTCATATAACATTCTAGAACATATACAAAATTCAAAATCAAATCTATCCATCATTCCGCACGTGCAAAGTCTTATGAGCCCAGGTTAGCTAGCTACGGCGCAATCAAACCGCAACTAAGCGATATATGTGCCATGTTTGGCCGCAGACGTAGGAACGTGGCAACAACCTGAATATATACATTAGTAAAATAATATTGTTTTCATTGAATATACGTACTGTACGCCCACGCTATTAACGCATTACGTTTATTCCTAAATAAGATATATGAAATCAGTATTATATATTCCAAATCAGTAAAAATAAATAAATGCAGTATTATACAAGATAAATTCTGACGATCACTATTCTGTAGTCAAAATTTATGAAGGCATGCGAAAACTGGACGATTATGTCTTGCAAGAGGTAAATGATAGAAGTATTCGAAATGAGATGTTGGCACGGAATATGAGCAATCCCATAGTAAGCACACGACACTAATATATCTATCCTCAAAAGACTTAAAATAAGGAACCGATTATTGAATTTCTTTGCGTAGCTAGAAAAGATATAGCTTTAGTTGTCGGTAATGTAGAAGGGCTAGAGAAAGGTCACTGACATAGCTGCATTTGTGCAGTACTACTGTGCACTGGCAATATAAAACTTTCAGGAAATATAAAAACCTGGAGAAAAATGGACAACAACAGAGACTGGTATGATAATAAGGAAATGACTAATAAGAAGAGGTACTGGGATATTCTGTGATATCCTAGACATGGTGGTGAGAAATAAGAGGCGATGCATGGAAGATAAAGAAATGGATAAAACTATAGATAATGTGAACAATGAAAGATAATGAAAAAGAGACCTTGTATTTAATGGAATCAGACATTACCTTGCGGAAGTCCATTCTAAGTAAGAAAAGGACCAATATTTAGCCACTTCCGCACATGCAGTGGTAGTCGTGCAACAGAGTGCACCGCCCGCCAGCCCGCTGATAAATGCGTATGCGGCAAACAACGCGGATTACACAACTGCCACCGTTAAACAACTCAACACGTGTTTCACCCCTCCACAGGGCATCTTCAGGAGTTATGTTACACCGATTAGTGCGAAACACAGAGGTCACTCTGTGTTTGGCACTGACGGATAAGGGGTGAGCACGGAAATCGAAGCATTAAGAAGACTCTTATTCTAATAAGGTTGGGGTTCAAGGAAAGGCCCTAATAACGGAGCCATACAACAGAAAGAGTCTGATTAAAGCGTTTACTTACCAGCGGGTTAGCTGGATTCATTCGGAAACATTTCTCACAAACCTTAACTTTGATATAACTCGATAGAAAAATTTAATATTGTCCCCGTTTGATAGGAATTCTCGTGTCTGAAACAATATAGAAGCGAGCCAAACAATTTTCCAACTGGAAAAACATCACAAAGCGTCGACTGCGACTGGAACAATTGTAACTTCGTTCTGTTATTACCGTTGTTCACACTTTGCAGTTGGAAATACAATTATTTTTCATATTAACTGCAGCTATTATTACGAGCGTCTTGACAGCTATAAAGACGACATCCAAATTAAAACATTTAACGAGTCAATACTTATGGGGGCTTACATGAGTATAAGCACTTTAATTCGCGATAAAACACCTTAGTTAACTTATTCACTTAAAAACTAAAGCTAAGTCAGAACACAAAGTAAGATAAAATGTAAGTTTTTTTTGGACCTGACTCTACTGGTCGAGGTGGCGTCTAGTCTAAGACCTCTTTCAAGGTAACGAAAGGTAAAGAAAGCCTCCGCGCGTGCTGCTTCATATTATAATTTCGTCGGATTAGAAAGCCACCGAGCTTTTAGATCGATTCGGCTAAGGCTGTGACTCGTCGATAATACCAGCTTAGTATTCCGACATAAGAGCGCCCGAGAAGGTCAAACCTCTACTGAATAAATATAATTATCTTTTTTATCTGTATGATCGATTATATTTCAATGACTATCTCACTATTCAGCCTCATTTATAATGGAGACTCCAAGCAAGCAATTAAAGGTTTTGTATGCAAAATAAAAAATATTTTCAAAACTAAATCAATGTTATTTCTGTCCAAGTCCATATTTAAAAAGCATTATCAAAAGCTTAGCTTATTCAGAATAACATAATACGTTAATTATACAATCTGATTGTTATAGATGTAAAAAGAATAAATAAATTCATCAACTCATTTGTTAGAACACCTATTTGTAATCATTTTGAAAAAAAAATTAAAAACTTTTTTGAAATACGACATTAACGTCTGGCAGTAAAAAGTATGCAATTTTGTATATATCTAATAATTCTATATCTGATAAAGTCTATTTGTATAATTTCTCATTATATTTGTGTTAATTCTTCTTCACCACAATTATAACACATTGCGAAGGAGAGTAGAGTCGAAATTAAAATATATATAGGTAATAAGTTGAAGATCAATAAGAGTTCTGGGAAAAGTTAAATATTGAAATTTTCCCGGAACTCTTAAATGTGTTTTATCTTTGTCTGGCCAGCGAAATATAATACGAGTGTCTAGAGAAACAACAGTCTATATTGTATCTAAAAAGTCACATCGAGTGCGAGGTAATATCTGATGGTAATAGCGATCTGAACCAGTTTACCATAAGAAAGTTAGCACATTGTCAAGTTATGAAGGATAATAGTTAAACGTTTCACCAACAATAGTAGTTATTTTGTAAGAATTTGAGATATTTATTTCGAAATTTTATTTATTATTCCGCCCCTATTCGACGCAAAAAAAGAAGCTTTTCAATTGTTTTTAGCAACTCGTCGAATTTTCGAACCAAATTTTTATTCGTTTTTTTTTTGTGCGGTCTCTATGGACCGCACAAAAACACTTTTGTGTACACAATAAATTTAAATTTCTTCCTTTGCGTGACCTTTTAGATTAACTTACTTTGTGAAGTGTGGTTATTGCGGGAATTGGCATAAAGCTCTCGCAAGTAGGTGTCACTTATGCATTAAGGAAATCAGTTAAGGCAAGGCTGGGATCTCTCAGTTCAAAATGCTAACATATACACCAATACCTTTGCGTCGTGGTTACGTTCCAAAAAAATACGACGAAAATTGAAACGCCGCAAAGTGAATTAATATTTTCTATAGCAAGCCATGTAAAGATCAAAGAGATTCCTGGGGCACGAAAATACTACTTCTTTTAAAAGAACATTGAACAAAGTAAACATTTAAAAAACAAAAATAATATAACTCTGCCAATAAATAAGTTGGAATAATATTTACCTTTTTTGTATCCAGAAACAACACGTAAAAATTTATATAAATTTATTATTATCTTTTAAAAAAAGCATAACACACTACGTAATTGAAACTGAACTCTTAAAATTAGCAAAACAAAGTGAAAATAAAACTGTATTCAAATTGCGTTGATTTTTAGTCAGAAAGGGAATCCCCGAGTTTTGATGGCATGGCGTCATTAGAAACAAAAGTGTTGCCATCTTTTAGGAAAAAAAGAAAATTTTAAAAATAAATTAAAGATTTGAACCCAAAACAATGCAACCTCGATTATCTAACGACGCACAGTGAAAATTAGTACTAATTAAGCAGCAACGCAACTTCAAAAAAAAAAAAAAACGCAAAACGAAACGACGCAAAACGAGCTATTGGTGTAAAAACTGAGAGCCACGCCGAGATTTTTTCTTCGATTCCGTACGTCTATCGATATCCAATTAAGGATGTTAACGGATTATAAAGAGTTTTAATATTACACAATCAAAAATATTACGATATAAATTGTTGTAGAAATTCTGGAAGGAAATTATAAGACTTGCTTAGTCACTACATATTTATAAGAAAATGGTTAAGAACTATTTGCTAGACCTATGATTATTTCTTTATTCTTTCTAAGGCAAGTGCGATCCAAATCAGTTTGATGTTTTTATTATTTAATGTATTATATTTCTGATATATGTTATACCTTATTTATTATATGTTTAATACATATGTTTGTATGTTTATGTATGTATGTTTTGTATACGTTAGCTACCCATTACATATACTTCTACCTTTTTGATACTATAGTTGTCTGTAAGAGATGGCCTTGCGTGATAAGACCGCCCATTGTACTTTTTTGCATATTATTATGAAACAATTTATATGTATCCTAGCGTGTACAATAACGAATATTATATAAATAAATAAGTTGATAGAAAATAAACATAGCTTCTTAGCATTCTTTGAACTCACCGTATGTGTGCCAGGGCTATCAAGTTGTAGAAGCCGGGTAAGGTTGTCAGGACTGACGCGGTGGTTTAAGAACACCTATCCAATGACTGACGTTCAATTTCTCTGACCCGACTCTTTTCACTACTTAACCAAATTTTAAATAAACCGATGCTTCTTTGAAGGCCTGTTCTAGAAATTATTTAATATTCAGCTATTGTCTATTGTCTCGTATGATGTTGGTGCTGTTAGCCTTGCGGCTCTTACAGCTTCATCGGAATTGAGTTCACGGAACGGAGGGGTCCGTGAACTTAAAAAACTTTACAAAGTTTGAGTGTTGGAACTCGCATCAGTGCTCGGTGGACAGACGTCGAAGACGGAGGGAAGTGGCCACGGGATAGAGGAAGCGGGGCAACCCAGCCAACCCTCGAGGGCACAAATCCAGCGCGACCTTGCTGGCCGGCAGAATCGACGACTAGCGCGCATGTCTGGTCAGTGTTGCTGAGGTGTACTGAGTGACACTCGGCAATCTAAGGGAGGATACTGATCCTACCTCGGATCGCCCACGCTGTTCGCGGCGGCGAGGTAGGTTTACGTATCGGACGATGAGAAGTGTGGTGCCTGATTTTTGAACATCGCACGCGTATTTTAGTGCGGCGAGCGCTCGCCAGTGGAGTGGTTGCTGTAGTTGGTGGGTTAGCGCTTGCAGTGTAGGGAGTGTCTGAAGCGTGTGGTGTGTGGTGAGTGGACTGTGGGAACCCTGCGATAGGATCAGTGAGGACGTCTTTAGGATGCCTCACGAGGTTTCTAAAGGAAGAGCCGGGGTTGTAGCGAGTGGAGTTCGCTATAAGGGAAATTTTTCAGCTAGTTATATGAGGTTATATGAGATTTGGCTATTATGCCTTTCGCTCTTACCACCGAGTTCATCATCTTCATAATGATCATCTACTGCTGAACATCACCTCCCTCATATGTTTACAATAAGACCAGTAGCATCTTTCAGTGACGTTAACCAGGTCTGCTTATTGGTCCACCTAAAAATATCGCTATGTATTTATTCCTAATTATTTCATTGACTAGATCTTGCCATTTGTTCACTTTAGTTGTGTAGTCTTTAAATATATTTTTTTACCACGAAATAGCAAATTCTTTTTCTCTATGTAGAGATGTTGTATGTTTCAACCAAGCTTTTACCACATTCAATTGGGTTATCCGAAGGGAGTCTGAGATATACCGTCATAACGCAGCGAAACGTATGACAATTTGTTACGGATATAAAGCAAAGATAAAGGTAAAAGGTTACACGGGATTGTTTTGATGTAATTTAGAAAAAATATATAAATATTTTAAATAATCCTGATATACTAAACTTCATCAGCATCTCATTAGTCAGAAAAGTGCTTTAAAGCGTGTATACCTAATTTTTTAGTCATCACTCTGAAATATGTTCGATAATTTTTTTTACTATATATATATATATATATCTCTTGTATCATTTAAAAGACAATTTCATTCCAAATTATTGGATATACACAAAACAATTTAAACCTCATTGGAATGTGACTGCTTGCTGTGATTCGTAATTATTACTGTCTGTTTTGCAGAATGCTCTGGATTATTGATCCCTGTTTGGTTTGGATCCTATGTTTGTGTTTTGTTTTATTATTATTTGACTTTGATTCATTAAATGTTCTTAGTGAGATAGTTATAAGGTAACAATTGTAACTATATTATATATTTCTATGTTTATAATTTCTTACTGCCTTTTGTTACTATTTATCTCCAATAAAGTAAAAAAAAATTAAAAAAAATTATTGCAAAAGAACTACACATTCACCTGTTTCAAACTTTTACATCAATAACCAATCGCCCTGTATATCACAGTAAAAGCTGTCTATTATAACCAATCATAGAACCTATCATTACCTACTAGCGATAAACGGTGTGTTGCGTAGTCTTAAAAATACAAATTTCAAGGCTTCCTAAAAGGCAAGCATATTTTATTCAAGTACACAGTCAAATTATATTTTTAAATATTTATTTTTAGACAATTCAGTTAATTACTTATTATCCCAATTTTTAAAGGTGAATTACAGTTATTAGGTAGTTGATAAAAAACCAACATAGCCTATGTGATAAAATGTCAACATCACAAGAATCATTTCATATGAGTCAGTCGCTTCTGGATAATATCTACTAGGCTGCGAATTCGAAGCCGTTTTCAATTGGCGCTATTAAATAATCTAGACGATACATAAATATCTAAACTTGGTTTGTTCTTAACGGTGTACATAATAAGCAACCTAGGATATTCACCCACTGGGTGGACAGACTACATTGTTACGGTCGCCGAAAGATTGGACCTGTATGGCCGCTACCGAACGAATCTATTAAAATTATAAGAGGAAAGCCTATATTCAGCGGTGGATGTTTATAGCTGAAATAATGATAAAAATAAATTACTTATAGTCGATAATTACTTCTGAAGACACGTGAAAATAAAACACTCGATAAATTGGTAAAATAATTTTATTCATTACGAATCAATACTGTTAGGCAATGATACGAAAATTTGTATGTTTAATTGGTTTAAAAGAAAAAAAATTGAAAATTGTCACTCATAGTTTTAGGGTTAAATATTAGAAAGATAATTAATATAATTTTTGATTATATCACTATAAAAAATTCATGTTCTATCCCATAATTTGATAAGGAACACATTGTAAACAAGTCACTTTGGACTCGAGTACTAACGCGTCAAGATCGACAAACTCGTTAATCGTGTAATTGGTTTTACATACTTCGCACCCAGATCTATTTAAGCTACCGTTCCTACGAAAAAAAAATCATTACATCGACCATATATACAACCTTTTATGTATACTTTATAGTAAACTAGATGTATCCGTTCATACATTGCTGTTGCATGTCATGCATGTCATTAAAAATTTGAACAAAAAGGCAGTTTTGATAAATAAACTGTAAAAAAAGCCCAAAAAATTATACCGAAAATATTATATGTAAATAATTAGGTATATATATAGGTATATATATACCTAATTATTTACCAAATTTTCATGACGATTGAATGTAGGTTTTTTTTAATTTTTCGAGTACAGTGGAAAAGACAGAAATACATTCATAGATTTCATACTGTCAAAATTTATTGAAGTGTCACAGTGTAATATAAATAAAACAAAAAAATTGTTTAAATAAGCATTTAAATGTGGTAGCGTAACCTAAATATAAAAATTTCTATGAACCTGATTTATATATGGAAATACTTCTTAATGATGATGATACATGAATATAATTTCCATCATACGTGATATGAAAAAACACAGTACAGATAATTTTTATTTTCACAAATTTGATGAATATATGTACAATAGAAAGTTTCATGTATTAGCTACTCCGTCAGACTTGGAGATGCCAAAATTTATTAGTCTGCTCGAAGAATTGCTCGTCTGCCCAATGTCACATTGTCGAGTCACCAATAGCTGTTGGCGCCGAAAGTACACATAACTAAGGCTACACGAAATAATTGTCATTTAATATTCAAATCCTAATCAATCCCGTAATTATCTATGAAAATATATATAATAACTGATAATATATCTGATAGCAATACTGAATTATTATTAAATTAAAATAATAATTTGTTTTATATCTATAAAGATAAAGTGATAATAAAAAGGGTTCCCATTACAGACCCTCGACCCCTTTACACATAAGACTACCTATCGCTAAAAGGGTCAATCAGGTAATAAAAGAGCGAAAGTGATAAAAATCTTTACTTCATTACGTCACCAGGTTTTGAGTCTATTACGGTCGGAATGGAGCCATAATCCTGTTTTTTTTAATGCTGCTCTCAATTTTACCTCTACTGTCACATTTTAATTAATACATGATACTTTTTCATAATATATTAATGTAATTTATATGTAAAAAAATATGAAAATACATATAAATTTCACTTACTCCATCGATTCGATTTCATCATAATTTCAGCCGTAAGACAGCTGGATACAGATCTACCCAATAAATTTCCATTAGCTTCAGTTGGATGCGGTCTAAGTCTGTATCTGTCTGTATCTTTCTAAAGACTTAACCAGGTCGCCTGTCTACCTTAGAAATGGATATCTTACGCTTCGCTTGTTGATCCGTGGCATTCACTTCAGAATCATAGGGCTCCAATATTATAAATTAATTGCAGAATATAATAAAACGTAAGATACAAAAGTCAAAACACGAAACAAAAATGTCATAAATAATCTGTCATACTTTTGGAGTGGAGGAGGGTGAAAGGTGATGGTTGAATAACGATAGTGCTTTATGATGGATGAAAGAAAGAAAAAGGATGAAATATTGGGAAAGAAGAAAGAAGACAAATGTTAATAAAAAATATATCTAAAAAACCTCGCTTTGTGGCCTACTTACTGATACTTCAACTGGCCAATACCCTGGGCTCTGTTGGTTACTTTCGTTCGTCTACGGATCTCCACATTAGTAATAAATAATTGTCGATGTAGCGACGAAGTAGGCAGGGTAAGACTGGTCATCGTGGCGATCTTCTTTTGAGAACTACGCCTTCCAGTGGATATCTATCAGGTGACATTATGATGTTAATTGGTAATTTTCATCACCAAAATAATTTTAGTTATTACAAAATACTCAAAGAAAACATAACAGTTTCGCGTAACAACGCCTTTTGAGTTTCGAACAGACTGTAAAACAGATGACTGCTGGGGACACAAAGATCTGGGATGTTCCGCCTGAAGACCTAGGATACAGGCAGCTTCCAAATGGTGTTAAAAAATCTATAGGATGCCTTTATTTAGCAGTAGACATTCTTCAGTTGAAATGAGGTAAAATTGTGAAAATTATTAAAATGTAATACTATACTATTTTAATACAAAGTAGTATATATAAAATGTATAAAACTTGCGTAGTTAAACTCGTTCAAAGAACGGAACATAAATTCCATTAACCGCTAATAGATTCTAAACTAGGCTTGAAAGGCAAGGCGCAGGTTTCAAACTATTGCCGGCGTAAAGGTTAACAGAATACATAACTATATTAAAACTAACACTTATCTACACTGAGTCACCTTTAAGTAAAGTCATTTATAAAGATTCATTTATAGTGATCAATTTCGTACTTTATGAGATGAAGTAAGTATAGCCAAATTTCGTACTAACTAGAATAAAATTTAGCTTCCATATTATGACATTCTTCGTAAGAAAAGGACCGATATTTAGCCACTTCCGCACATGCAGTGGTAGTCGTGCATCAAAGAGAGACTCTGTGTTTGGCACTAATCGGTGTAACATAACTCCTGAAGATGCCCCGTGGAGGGGTGAAACACGTGTTGACTGATTTGGCGGTGGCGGTTGTGTGATTCGCATTTTTTGCCGCATGCGCATTTGTCGGCGGGCTGGCGGCCGGTGCACTTTGTTGCATGACTACTACTGCATGTGCGGATGGCTAAATATTGGTCCTTTTCTTACTTGGGATGGACTTCCGCAAAGTAACGCCTGATTTCATTAAATATGGCATTCTCCAACTTACATTAAAGCAACAGGTTTCCAAATGCATTCTTATCTAAGAAAAATTCACCAAGAAGTTAGCCGCATTTTTTTATGAACATTAATAATCGTAATGACCACAATACACCATTATAGATATTCATTCAAGCTGTATTTTAACTTAAAATCATTGACACTGTATAAAATATTTTTAAACTTTCTATTTAATAAACTTCTTAAATTGTCTAAATAATCGTAATAATAAAAGTAGAGACATGACATGGAATTGTATTGTAATATCATACGCAGTTGCGTACAAAATTTATTAACTTAATGATTCTTAAAAAAAAGTATTTACACCTGGTGCTTTAATTATACAGGGTTGCCACTGATCAGAAACAAGCGTCCTCTGCGTACCATAATACCACACTGCGATCGATAAACAGATATCTTTAGTGAATGTCTATACCTTACAGTGAACGTCTAAAGGCTAAAACGACGAGGCGATTCGCATTATAATTATAATATTATCAATATAAAAAATAAATTTTATTTCTAAGACTATCTCCAGAATCGAACCCGCGACTTACCTTCGTAAATCTCAGTCTTATACCGCTGCGCTATTGCTCGCTGATTGTCTAACAGATGCGAATGTAAATAGGTAAATATACAACTATTTTTTTTTACAGTTATTCTTATACTATACAATACTATATGTTATATGACATAAAGATATTTGTTCCATATAGTTCTTTAGTCATCGTATACTCATTAATGTTTAATCTTTGTAATAAAATTCATACGTACTAAAATATTTAATACCATGTTTATCATAAATAAATTCTATCTCACCTACAACTAATCTTTCATTTCTTAGACGAATATTTAAAGCTTTGTTGAAAATAAATAACCTACGTTTTGCTCACAATTCTCAAGTTAAGAACAGTACTAGAAAGAATTAGTCTCTAATTTCTTATTTGTTTATTGCATTGTAATAATAAACGTCTGGTTAACAGTTCGTACATTGTCCGCCATGAACGACACAAAAACTGTATTCAAAAAACTGAAATAGTATTGACCTAACTCAAGAGTTTATCCTAAATCATAAGCTGTACTCGGTATACATTTATCACTATTGTATTAAACAGTGTTGTAAAATAAGTAGTCTTGAATAGGCTAACCTGTATTTTTAATTTATAATTTATATTCCAGATGATTTTTATCTACATCACGATTAAATCGATTTGTCTACGTGTCATGGTTTTATGTTTTATATATTTTAGTAGATTGTATACTTACTTTTGGGTTGACCTTAGAAATACATTTTTTTATTCATATGTTAACATTGACAAATATCTCTCATATATACATGTCGCCATTTTCTTACACGAATCCTTACACGCAATGTACAACGTTATATTAATATTTATTTTAGAAGTATAGAAAATCACAAACTTGGATATTCTGAGTGATTTCTTTTTTAAATGATTAGATATGTTGTGTTTTCTTTTTTAAAAAGTAAATATGATATAAATACTCCACGACTGCAAAACTCTCGTAAAATGTTTACGTGAGGTACATTCGTAGCGAGATGAACATCTGGACGAAGTATATTTTTATTATCTCGGAGTCTGGATTACAACTTCGGCAATTAAAACGGAACTGCGCTGTGTGGAGGTAGATTAAACAGAATTACGAACAGCAAAGCGTATTTCAATGTAGTCGTCGTTATGTTGTAACAAATTAAAATATTCATGCGCTTCTTTTGTACCGACATAACAATGGATGTGAGTGTAACCTGTTTAAAACAAAAAAAAACTTCCCTTTTGAACACAAAAGACACGAGACCAACAAGATGTGATGACACAATTATGTCTTTTTTTTTAATTTTACAATCAATGAAATAATCGATTACGGACACCATTCTAGTTATTTAATTACGGATTCTTGTATTTTGTAAGAAATATTTTGACATACAACAATTTACAATTTAGTTGTATAATCTAAAGTAAATTTTATATTTTAAAATAAAATTTTGAATTTCCTAATTAGAAATTCTCAAATAGAATGGTAATTGAGTTTAGATTCAAACCATAAAGCCTAATAAAATTATCCGTTTACAGCACTCGTTCCAACAATTGCTTTACCAATTGACCTGTCGTTACTAAAACAATTTCTGGTGGACCGACATTTGAAACCTTTTAGTCTAATTGTATATGTTTAATCGGATTACGTTTTACATCCGGATTTAAATTAAATTTCAAGTACTGGCCAGAATTGTTTTCAACGTTGTGATAATAAAAATAAAAACAATTTTCGAATAGTTAAAAATATCTTGTCATTTAAATAAAGTATAGTTAATGGAATAAGAACACAGATAAAGTCTTAATTTCGTATTCTTTTTATCAAAACATAACATACAACAGTGTACACTTACATCTGCCAGAAAGAATGCAAACATATTACAAATATCTTGCTTGAGCATTTTCCTTAGTCAATAATGTCTTTGCTAGGAGATTTTTGTAGCAACATATAGTTTTTACATTCAAAGCAAATTTCAACGATATTTAAAAATAAATACTGGATCATCTTACAATATTTATTGAGATTAACTTATGGAATATAGTTTCAAGAACGAGCAGTGTCCTTTTCACTATCCAGTCAGGCTCATTAGACTAAAAAAATAAGACAAAATTTTACGAAGACAGCCTGCCTTTGAGTAACTTTTAATTTAGTCTCTCTGAGCATCCCTAGGTAAAGTAAGCGCTCATACATATGTGAACACTGTACATATAACGCGCTGCGGTCGACTGACCTAGTAGGTTGAAGGCCTGTTCACTAAATCAATGACTTTAATAAAAGATTTACTTTTGAGATACTTCAACAAAGCCGATATTTTAACTGTCTATGGTATAATTTATGCCTTTAGATATAAATAAATAATATAAGAGAGTCGTATAGTTAATTCAGAACAAATAGTTAATTCTGGATATATTGAAAAATTTAACAAATATTTGTATACCGCCTTGATAATGGTTATACACATAATATGTACAACCTTTTTGTTTTAGTAAATATCTCCTTTGATAACTTTTATAGTTGTTAGTACAAAGGTTAATGTACTTTGTGGATATTTTTAGTATAAAACTTTAAAACAGTTTGAACAGCGTTAGCCCAGCGGCAAGGACTGAGCCTTGCGATCTCAGGTTCGATTCCCAGGATAGATCATAGATCACAGGTTCGATTCCCAGGAAACAATCTTTAATAATTCAGACTTTTAGCATTAATTATAAAAAATTTCCTCTGCTCATAAACAATATTCATTTTTGAGGATGGGAAGCAGCGTCTTCTGCGTACTATAATACCATACTGCGATCGCCAACCCACTTCACAAGCGTGGCGATTACGATATATCCCCCAAAGATATCTTTAGGGGAGACCTATGCGGCTATGGGCTGAAACGTCGATCAACAAATAACAAATAGTCACTTGCGCCTAAAGATTCTTAAGTGAAAACCACGGACTAGAAAGCACAGTCCGACCATAAAATGGACAAATAACCTTATCACCACCACCAACCGGTTCTCTTAGATAACTATGGGGGAGGCCAATGTCCAGAATTGGACGTCCTAGGGCTGAAATGATGATCATGATGAAATAACTAAAGTATACAACTCGTAACATAAATCTTTGTTGACTACAATCGTTAACGCTAACACTTTCTGTGAACCAATGTACAATAGATTTCGAAAATGAACCTTTCCTAAAACTATCTGTTAAGACTGCATTTAACGCTGCTGCCCATCATCTGGAAACTAGACTGCGAGCAGTAGAATCCTGTAAAATCAATGCACTAGGTATGAATTATATAAGATTGTATTCCGGTAATCAAACCAGCGACCTATGATCGCAAGTCTCAGTCGCCTACCGCTGCTCATAGTATTACTTTTTGAATTTAAATATGTAATAGTTTATACATAATAATAAGTATAGTGGTCAAAGATACCGTCACTAGGTTTAACGCAGTACATTCCGTTTACTATAAAGTGTAAATATATTGTTATTAAAACCTTGGTGATTGCTCTTAGACGGCCAATATGATTTTCTACAGAAGTAATGTAGATGTTTCGAAGCGCCTTTTATATCTATCGTTGGCTTTAACAACCTATTTTATGTATGTCTTAGCACTCTACCACTATGAACACTGCTCGAATCACATTACAGTATTTTTAAAATAGTTCTATCAATAGGTACTTTTATTAACAATGTTTTGGTTATATATACACTTTAATTCAACCGTGAGAAGAGTACTCTATTTATTCACCCTACCATACAAGACATATAATTAATTATTACAAATGCTAGAGCTGGCCAACATTTGACGTCAATCAAAATCAAATAAGGTCTGTTAGGATGGATTTAATTAATTGCATAGGTAAACTATTGTACAGTGTAAACAGAATTTCAAATAATATAAACATTTTATATTAATTATTCATTTGATTAATTATTAAATAAAACGATTTCCTATTATATATTTTCGTATCCGTATTCTAACTACTATTAATAATTCAAAAAGTTCATTCCTTCATGAGTCGAATACTCATGTACGTACGTACGTACCATACACATATATAGTAAAATTCCACAGGATATCATAGACATTCGTTTCTTATAGAATTCAAGTTTTTAGTTGATAGAAATGTGTGAAGCTTGGTTTTTTCATTTATTTATATTATTGATATGATAATGCACATGTAAAAGAGTAAGAGTCGAGTTTCTGGCCGGCTTTTCCCAACAGATTAGCGTTCCGAGTCCGTGGTAGTTTACAACAAATAATCAATGATTCAAGAGTGAATATAAATGCTTATTCGACTAAAGATACTTTGAATTTTGATTGTTATTATTTTGTTGAAAAGTATTTTTTTGAAATGGAATGTCTAGCCTTATTATCCCCTTATACTGGGAATGGTTTTTTAGGGTGCGATATTATATTATTTCATTGATAGATTTTTCTTTTTAAATTGGCCTCCCACTAGATGAAACGACGACATAAGTCGTGGGAAGTCTCTGGTTGTGGGCAGCCCAAGATCGTTAATCGTGAAGATTTTTTAAGAGGCCTTTGCTTTGCACTGGGCGTCTATCGGGTGATACGATGATGACTTTTTGAACGAAGCATATAATAAATAATTAATAAATTATTTTTCTATGTGAAAGTACATGTTAATCATAAATAGATTTAAATATAGAATAGAAGAGATCAATATTTTTTACTCATTATCATTATTAATGTTTTATATGTAGAACATCCATTGCCGTGGTAGCATAGCGGTAGAGGACAGACTTGCGATCGTAGGTCGCGAGTTCGATTCCCGGGATACAGTCCTATAAATATAAAATATATACAGTCCTTTGTGCATTAATTATATAGCATAGTAGCACAAACAAGTTTTCATAGTCCTCTGCGTACCATAATACCACATTCCGATCGTCAACCAGCCTGCTAAGTGTGACAATTATGGTATATCCCCCCCATAGATATCTATGGGGGAGGCCTTTGCCTGGTAGTGGGTATCTATGGGCTGAAAGGAGAATATCCACTGCTTACAAAGGCCGCATTCATAGATTTTCACCAGGATCACTAGCCGTGGCCTAGATTCAGTATAATCTAAAGAGTTTTAGGAAGCCGTTCGTCCATCTTAGAGTACACATTCTACGCTACGCATGTCGGTTCGTGATCTCCAGACATTCACAGAGCCAAAAACATACATGTTAAAAGCATTTATGTAATCTGTGGTATCCTACTTTTTAATTAAAGATTATTAAAAATTTAGTACTGAAGATTAATTGCTCGTTTTATGCGTCATTTTATTCGAAATAAAATATAAAAGCATATTAAACGTTTGATAATTTACTGTTTAAGGGTACGCCAACTATATTTACAATATAACATGAAAATACAAACCAATTACAAAAATACGGGAGAGAATGCAATATCAACAGGCAACCACAACATGCACTAGATTAATAAAAAAAAAATTGAAAAAATAAATCCGGTCTACGATAAATTTATTTACCTACTTATTGCAAGTTAATTTAAAAAGTTTGTGGTATTTGTTCTATAATTAACTTTTGATTGATTATTAATTTACGAGCATATTTTAATATTTTGTTTGAAAAAAGAAAAGGAATCATGGTAATTTTCTATACTATTTAGTTTATAGAAATATGTATGTAGAAGGAAATTCGTACAGAATATTAATTATGATATAGATTGATATGTTTCAACGTACTCGCACAAACACTGAACGTTATTTTCTTTAGAGCAGTTATCATAATAGCGGCGCCAAGCTTGCTCGATCATTCGACAAATTGAAATATTGAGCAGATGGTATCGGTAATTTAAATTAATAATAAATTACTTCATTACATTACACGACCTAAGGTTATTATTTTGTGAGTGGTAGTATTGAGTATTTATGTACTAACCTAAATTTAAAAATTACCATTACATAATTTATATCAAAAATACTTCTTTACGATCATTTGACATTAAAGCACTTGTCATGAACATAGTTTTTGTTGTAATAATTTTAGTAAAGGATTACTTTTAAAAAATTAAAAAACACAATGAAGATGCCATGTGGAGGGGTGAAACATGTGTTGAGCGATTTGACAGTGGCAGTTGTGTAATTCGCATTGTTTGCCGCATACGCATTTATCAGCGGGCTGGCGGGCGGTGCACTTTGTTGCACGACTACGACTGCATATGCGGAAGTGGCTAAATATTAGTCCTTTTCTTAATTCAAAAACAGTTATATATCACTTTAAATAAAAAAAAACAGTTATATAGTTCAGAATGTTCATTTTATTTTTTTAATTCGATTTCTTAATGTTACACAACGACGAAGTTTTAAAGTGTGAACAGTTAACACATTTATGAGAAAAAAGCATTTACGCCTGTTTCCAATCAAGCCGTGTAAATGGATTATTCTAATGTATGTTGAATTACTTTATTTTTTCCATGCAATGCGATAAGCCAATAACTTCTGGCAGTACAAATTCTGCAGCTATAAAAATTCACCATTTTAAAGCCTTTACACCTATAACCACTCACCTGTATAAGAGATTTCAACCAATGTACTGAGTCACCACGATATCTCTGGAACAGTAAACTCAGAGACTTGAAATCAAAATCAAAATATTTTTGTTTTAGAATAGGTTACACGTACTTTCAAATCGTCAATCAACATTAAATATCGATATTGTTAGCTCTACAGAAAGCTACCACCGGCTGGGAAAACAGCTCTGCTGTAAATAGCAGGCGAGAAACTGAACTTTTCACAAATATAGTTTTATGAAAAGTGCTTGACAATAATTAGCTTATTGAGTGAGCATCAACAACATTTAACACATTAACATTAACATGTTTGAGAGGTGACCTAAGAAAAGATTTTACGAAATTCAATCAACAAGGAGTGTTAAGAAAGCTTCTAAGTCAGCAAAGTCGTGCCCGCGATGCAGCTAGTATACAATCATTATCATTTCAGGAAAAGGACACTGCTGAAATAAGCTTTCTTCGTAGATTCACAATAGAAACAATTGGAAGCGGCCAGCAACCAACGCCTTCTGACGACTTTAACAAGGTCACCTGTCCACTTTATCGTGGATGTCTTAAACTGCGCTTACCGGTCTCCGTGGTCTCCATTCCAGAACTTTAAAACCCAGTGGTCATCTCTTAGTATATAGTAGTTAGATTAAATTTTAATCGTAATACTTATACTTACCCGATATATTTTATATGATTATATCCTTACAGGCCTTACTTGATTTTGGTTGACATAAAATGTTTGCCTGATACAATACATGCAATAACTGTGGTTTGTATGGAACAATAGGTTGTTGTTTTTTTTTACAAATTTCCATGCAAATTTTCAATTATTTCTCCAAATAAAGGCAATCCTAGTGATTTAACGAAAGAAACACAGACGAGTTTGCTACACCATTATTGAATTTTACACTTAATACGTTTAGCGAATGTAAAAGAGAATTCTTTTTTATGAATTACACAAGCCGGTAGACGCGGAGCGGAGTGGCCAGCCATTAGGTTGACTGACGACATAGTCAAAGCACATGCAAGTTGCAGAATGCAGGCGGCGCAAGACCGGTGATGATGGTGATCTGCGGTGGTGCGGGTGATGTGATGATAATGGTGATGAATTTTCTAAAAAGAATTACATAGCAATTTAATATTTTTTATTGAAAAATAATTAAAATTAAATAAAGTCTTTTATATAAAGAAATTATCACTTAATTTTCTGTAACCTATTTTAAAAGAAAGTTAAACAACTTTTTCACTTACTTAAAAAACTAAAGCAGTTAATTTAATGGAGCCGGAGAATAGATTAACCTAGTTAGGTAAATATCCAATGTGTCATTGCTAATAGCTCTAAAGCCTTGTGAAGCTGCCTACTTGCCAGACAGCAATCTATTTATTTGCACTACACTCCTGTCAAACAACACCGAACCCTCAACAAACAAATTCTCCAAGTCATTATATATCTTATAAAACGTGGTTGAAGGTATTAACGGTAGGTAAAATTAATTTAATATTTTATTACTGCATTCCAAAAGAACCTTATTCATTGTACCTATACGATAAAATATTAGAAAAAGAATAATGTTTCCTTATTTTCTATTAACCTTCAAAGCGCTTATGGTGTGAACATAAACCGCTCCAAGAAACTGAAATGGATTTTCCAGAGCAGGTGTTGTTATCGCTCTGCCAGTTTAATAGTAATATGGAACAAGCAATAAAGAGCACAGGGTAAATAACTCTTATAACAAAATACAAGCGTGGTAGCTTTAAACACGTAACATTCTTTAAGGCTTGCTTACACACATATTAGCCTTTGATCTTGAATGAAACAAATGAATGAAGCTTTATTATTAAAGTTATGTTTAGATTAAACATTATTTTAAAAATAAAGCTCTATTTGTTTCGTTGCATACAAATAACTTAAATTACATGCAATAAGACATTAGATATAATATAAAAATATAAGATGACAATTTAAAATGAGAAATTAATAAATTAAAATGTTGGAAAATAATTTTAATAATTTATATTAAATTTGTATGGATCCCCTCAAGCTAAAAGCCTCCTCCAAAGCTTTCCATTTTAGCCACGACCTCGTTATTATTTTTATTAAAAATCACTAAAAACAACAGCGTCTAAAACATGCATGTTTCATCGCTGTGTTTCATTGGCAGTATTAAAAAACACAAAAAAACACAGAAAGCCTGCTGTTTTTGACGTAATCCCTCTATTTATTTATGAATGTAATAACCCACGTAAATTCACGTACAGGTACTATTTGTAAAAAAAAAACAAATATGGTAGAAATTGAACTGTCATCCTTCCTCCTAATGACATGACGGTACCCAATGCACTTTGATCTGAGAAGTTTCCACCGCAAACATAGTTTTTTTTTGTCAACACTTTAACAATATTTTTAATACAGTAAAACATTTTTTCCCAAACTTTATTATAGCCTAAATTCACTGTGTAATAGGACTTGTTTAAATTTTTTTTTTTTTAAGAAATAGGTACTATGTTTTCAGGGAGAGATATTATTGGGAGAATATTGTTATACCATACACAGTCTTCCACCAAAGAGTCACTAGTTTTGTGAAGCCTATGAAAATTTATAACAAGCCTATATTTATTTCTATTGTTAACTTTATGTACATCGCTATTTTTATATATTTTAATATATTTATGCGTCTAGACCTGTTATTGTATGTTATTTTCATATACACCAATAACTCGCTGTCGTTCCATTTTGTGTTTTTTTGAAGTTGCGTCGCTGTTAATTGTCACTGTGCGTCGTTAGATTTTGCGCTGTTTTGGGTTCGAATCTTAACATGGTTTACTGTAGAAAATTTCAATTCACTTTGCGCCGTGTTTTTTTGGAACGTAACCACGACACATAGTGAGATATTGGGGTGCATATATATCGAATATGTGCCGTAAAATAAATTATTTCACTAATCTTTCCTCTAACAGAATCATCACATTGTTTAATGAAAAGGTAGTCCTTTATGGAAATAAAAGATTAATATCGAAATTTTGTAAAAACTTTTCCTATTAAATTTTCAATGTATTATGACTTTAGATAGGGTGTAACATACATTAATTAATAGCAAACGAGTTGTACATTTACCCTTTTAAAACTTTTACACCTACAACGAATCACCCTGTAATTAAATTTCACATTTTTAAATTTACCTCATTGAAGAAAATCTTGTATTGCGTTCTGAAACAGTAATAAACATGATGTTACAAACAAATATCATAAATATCCTGTACGTCAAACGTTTCAGAAAATAATTTCCTTTTCTGCAATTTACATTTTCGTCAAATCTTTGAACTAACCGAACGACAATCTTAACTGTATGAATAAATCGGTCGAGTAAATAAATTTATGTTGAATTCAATACCACGAAACCTTGTGTACGGTACAGCGGCGGTAAAGGACAGATTTCCACTTCTTTACTTGATTTCATAGTAGGAAATTCTCTTGATCATTCGAGTGTAATGTACTTTATCTGGGTAGTTTGAGGAAATAAAGTTTTACGGATATGTAATAGCAAACTTTTTCATTCATATTTAATATTTCTTTTTTCTATCAACCAATCTTTTTAGGCTTTTCAATAAAACATTAACATGCGTTTTTGAATCGTCGATTATTTTAACATTATAAGTAGTTAGCTACCACCGTTTCGGAGAAGTGTGTTGACAAGAGCTGATTAGAAACTCAACAATGTGTTTACAAATATATGAGGAATCACATGATTTAATATATCTAATGTGTTATACAAAAAAAACTAACAACCAAAACGCCTCGTTAATCTTATTTACTGAAAGACCATCGCAGTTAAATTTTCTAATTTGCGGCCTCCTATACTTTCAAGCCAACCGCTGTCAGTCAGAAACTCAAAGTTTCTGTAATACAACAGAATGTTTAAATTTCTTTCTCCACTTTTTAAATTAAAAATACTCGTTGTTCTGGAAAAACTGTAATTTTTTGTTGATCGATTTTGAAATAGTTGTAAAACAGCCACAAAATGTCAAACAAGATAATAAGTTACAAAATCCAGTGAAATTGTTTCTAACAGGTATAAAAAAGTACATTATAAAAATTATATCGAATGCGATACTGCAATACTTATAAACAATGAGTATAAATATTATAAGTAAAAAAAATATAAATAGTTAACAAAATCACCATTTGTTTAAACAAGTAATTAATAATAGAGTCAAAGAACGTATTAATCAATTTGCACCTAAAGATTTTGCAGATTACCTAAAGACTGCAGATGTTTTAAAACACCTAAAGATTGCAGATGTTTTAAAACTATTTAAATTATGTACTTCTTTTTATCTAGTCAAAAAGTAGTTTAGCGCGGATTCAGATGAGTACTATTAAAAATATATGAGAACAAGACAAACCCCGAAATGACGCAACTACGTCTAAAGTAGACACTATCAGAAAAGTCAGCCCAAAGAGAAAAAAGCTAATTACTCCGCTATTTTCACTCAGCCGTTTAGAAAGATACAAAATCTATAACTCGCTTAAATGGAATGCGTATATATAATATGAAAAGAGGACCGACGAAATTTGCTTGCGGTAGTGTACTAAATTATTAAAAAGGTTATTTACCCTCGAGCCTTTTATAACACACAACGATCCACACAGTTATTAAACTCAAGCGCTATCTACGAGTAGAATCTAATATGAAAGCTCTAGGAAACTAATATATATATAAATTTTGAACCCTTTTCATATGTCAGTAACTTTGAGATTATGACCAAAATACAATATATATACTATACAAATTATATAAGTTTGGTAACCGTTGTGTTAAATGGTATTCATGACATTAGTTAAATCTTGGGGAAAGGCCTGCCAAGCGAAAGTTGAATTTAAAGAAGTTATTGGTTGGTGTTTGGTAAACCTTTACGAGTGTTATCCGATACTAGTTTTTGAGATCTCCCTAGACATGTATTGTCAACAATGATTATACAAAATGTCAATATCCTGGACTTGTCAATTAATTTAGCCCATGGCTTCTTTAGGACAATGCTATAAGCACACGCTAGGTTTAAGGATCTATGTGTAAAATATCAATGTACTCTACACTCACTATACTTGGAAATCCAAAATGACAAGAAATTCAATACCAATTTATGAAACAAAACTACTTTAAATAATATTGATTCGGCTCCCTTCATTTTTGTGTCTTATAAAATAGCAGGAATAATGATGCACATTTCGATTAAATTTATAAGATGATAATGATATCAGAAATGAGAATCGCATCCACAGATACGTAGGAAAACCAAGATCACAGACGATATAAGAATTGCTGAAGTGAAGTAGCAGTGGGCGGGGCACTCGTGCAAACGATGGGCGGAAAGGTTTCCGAGTGGCGCCCACGAGCCGGTGGACACAGCGTGGGATAGTTCCCCACTACGTGGACCGACTTAGTTAAAGTAGCGGGAAGTCGCTGGATCCAGGCAGAGAAGGACTGGCCATTGTGGCATACCTTAAGGGCGGCCTATGCCTTGCAGTGGAGATCACAGGCTAAAAAGGAGAAGAAGTATAATATATGTTATTTATTAAAATTTTCCTTTATTTTTTGAAATCAACAGCAATTTTATATTCAAGGAAGACTATGTCCATACCACATTTGGTAAACAAAAAGCTCCGGTAAATTTACACATCTATCTTGGCCTATATGAAAATTAAAAATAAATTAAAATTAAAAAAAATATATATTTTAGTTATTCGCAAAGAAAGGTGAAACTCTAATATGTCATTTATAAAATTCTCCACGAGTTTATAAAATTCCTCTAGAGACATTACCCCTAAAATACGGCGCATGAATGTAAATTTTTACCGCGCCCGTAGAAAGTACGTGACTGCTGGCATTTCAGAATGCGATTTCATTAGTTATTACACAACACACAACTGACGGGTAAACGTAGCAGTTATATGATGAATATTGTATCACATATCCATTAGTTACGGCGATAGACAAACTTACATTTTAACATTGCTTATATCAATACCAACTATCACGGATATTGTGATGAAATAACACAGATTTGTTTTAATCAAAATAGAATTCTTTATATATGCTAATGTGTCAACAAGTGAAATATTTCAAAAAGGTTTGTTAACTCTGTAACTTTCCCACCTTTAAGACATACTCATCTCAGAATATATAACTTTTGCACGTTAAATCTTGCTTCAATAGACATAACAATAAACGTTATTTGAACCTTTAGTGAATTCATATTAGTAACAATTTTAAAACGCTATGTTAGTACCAATATGGATAAGCCTCCACTAAATAGACCGACGACATTCTTAAGGTCGCGGAAAGAGGTTGAATGCCGGTAGAGCAACAAGACCTGACATCATAGCGTTCTTAAGGGTAAACCTATTCCTTCAAAGCATCTATCGACTGATATGATGTCTATTCTACACCATTAAAAAATAATTCAATCCTTAAAATTATTTTTGGACTAATTCTGTGATAGACATTTACCTACGCACATAATAGCACAAAAATATGCTTCATACTGGCCAATAATCAAATTTTAGAATTCGATTTTTAACAGCTCGTATCTTGCAAAGTATCGAAGCAGTCTTTTTGATTAAAACTACAAAGAAGTCATTTGTGTCCGCTTAGACGTACATGCCGGATGCACTGTAGCGCCAGAAAAAGCTCATATGATCTTAAAATCATTAATTTCGATATGTAAAACATTAACAACCTAGATATAATCCGTCCACAAGCATTGACAGCCCACATCAGGCAAAGTTACGAAACATCATGTTACATCAGACTACCAATACTCTACGCTCCTTCTCAATGTCTTCTTGGCTTTTAAGATTATCGGCATAATAATTCCCGAGATTTTAAAAACTTGTCGACATCTCTACCTTCAAAGTTTACATCTTTAGACGATGTAATACTGTGGTTATTAAGTGAGGTGAATTTGATTATAAAATGTAAATTCTTTATTTATTCTTGTAAATAAATTTCATCCCCTTCAAAGTAATTCCCGTCCGGTAAAATGCAATTTTGCCGGCTTCTTCCGGTAATAAAAACATTCGGAATAGTCTTCAAAACCTTCTTCGATTGTTTCCTAAATTGTGTCAAAACAGCGTCCCTGTATTAGGCTTTTGAGTTTGTTAAATAGCCAGAAATCTACTAAAAAAATACGGTACACACTATCCAAAAATAAATGTGTCCAGAAATAATATCGTTATGAAAATATACTAAAACAAGCGTTTTCTAAGTTTCGTATTGCTACATATTTAAATTAATTCTTGTTTGTTATTAAATCCTGCGCGATTTACTGTTATCAAGGTCTACTTTAGTTTTTAATTCCAGAGGATACTGGCCATAATCTAGTACTGAATTAGAAGTAGAAAAAAAAGAAGTAATATCATATTTCAAATTGGACACTCTATATAGGCCTTACTATAAATAGGTGCAGAAGCTTAAAGTTTTTTGTTGACAAATGAATTATACGTGAATGTATTGTTTTAATAAAAAAAACTTACACATATAACTTATCACCTTGTATGTTTTGTACAAAACGTAAGCGAGCAGCGATACTGAGATATGCAATGGTAGGTCACGTATTCGATTCCCAGAACACAAATCTTATATAGTCCATACTCTTTGTATTTATTATTAAGGATCACGACTGATCAACATGTTTCCAGAGGGTCGGCAGCAGCGCCCTCTGATCACCATAATATCGCAAAGCAATCGTCATCCCGTCAGCCAAGAGTGATGATTATATTATATCCCTCATAAAGATAATTACCTTCATGGAAGGCCTATGATTTGTAGTGGACGAATATAAACAGAAAAGACATACACCTTCCTGGAATCGAATCCGCAATCTATGATAATAAGTTACCTTTCTTCGTCACTGTTGCATCTTAAAGGGTAATTGAAATAAACTTAAAATAATAATGACGTGAATATTAAGAAATCAATAATAAATTTCCTTACCCAAATAGGACACTTGTTTGTATGTTCCATTCACATTTAAAGATTTACTAGGATATCATAATGGGATATATCTCTAAAATGTTTCGTGTGATAATCTATATCAGTATATGCAGTAAACCGTTTTAAAAAAATTCGTTTTTCAAATATCATTTCGTAAAATGTTAATTACTTCAAATTTAAACGTGTGAAATTATGTCATTAAAACATACTCAAAAATAGGTTTCTAATAATGCTATTCAATGATTTATTTTAAGCATCCTAAATTTATTTAATTCATAAAACTAGGTTACGTGTTACTGCATCATAATTAAATTTTATTATAATTAACATTAAACTAATTGTAACGCGAAGCCACAAATGAATATAATTTATTTGCTATTTTAATTCCAGTATGGTTTATTGCAAACAGTTTTGAACTTTATTGTGTAAAGTTTTTGCGACTATACACACTTAAAGATATTACTTTTTAACAACATACTTGATGACGTAAGCATTTGATGTTTGGTGGGTTAAGTGCACGTTCTTGCAAGGTTCTAATCCCACCAGATGATTTCTTCGGTATTTTAAAAATTTTACTATAATACTAACCAACGAACGCATCGTAAAGAAATGTTATATTATTCTGCAGACAGTATTTTGGAGAGTGCGTTCTTCCATTGAACAAGATGTACGCATTCGCGGTTGAAATTCCCTTCACCCGCACTAAGCGTTTTGTTAATACTTTTATAATGCGAACAGCCAAGAAGTGGAACAATCATTTTTCCTCATTTTTCCCAGGCAATTATAACATAGGAGTCTTCAAGACAAGAGTAAATGGGTTTTATCTGGGCAAGTATATACCATCTTAGGCTTCATCATTGCTAAGGGTCAGACAAGACAGAGGTCAAATACTTCGCCCATAAAGGTTAAAAAAAAGGTTAGCAATACGACATAGCCTATTTTTTCAACTTAACATATCTGTGTTATAATCTGACAAACAGGAATACCTAACCACTCAAGATCTTTCTATAAGCAATGTACAAAAAGCATGCATTGGTAAATTTAAAAATATATATCATTAAACGCTTATATGCCAAAAGTTACTACACTGTACACGACTTCATAGAAGATAGCACACTTTGAGTTTGATGTATTCACCTCAGGGCTTTTTTTATTAATTGTAATTTGTATCGCTAGTGTTTTTTTTTACAATTTTTTTTTCGCTTTTTCTTAACGCTCAGTTGGTAGAGGGTTGCCGCTATTTGATACGGATCTTTCTTCTCCCAGCTGCGTGGCACGACAGCGTTTTGTAATTATTTACAATTTTTCTTACACAATTTTCTTTCATAGGTAAATTCAGCTTAAAATGTATACAAATTAATAATACGCCTTAGAAGTTTTACTCAATTATACATTATATCATTTCAAGTCGTTGCCTAAGCGCTACAGACCTTTAAATGCCTTGAGGTTTAGGACAATGTGCCGGGCCAACTCATCAAATAATTCTGCTGTAGATTTTTTCTTGAGAAGGTCCGGTAAGTTAAACGGAGGTATATTAAGGTTTTCACATAACTTCACGTGGATACATCTTTTGGATTTGAATCGGAAGCAGTATCTGAGTAAGTGATCAAAAGTCTGTACTGTGGAGTCGTCACAAGGGCAAGTCTCGTTATCGATTATTTTAAAACGGTGCAGGTATTGCTTGCAGTACCCGTGCTCGTTTAGTGGTTGTGTGAGATGGAAAGATGTCTTGATGAATTTTCGCAGTTTGTTTATGTCGGAGAGTTTCGAAAGGAGTCCTATGGTGTCCTGCTAAATGTGGTTGTGTTCAGCGCGAATTTCGCTCTTCACGAAACTCATTGGGAAGTAAACATAAGCTGATGTAAATGCATTGCGGCGGCGTTCTTTGCTGCCATGTCGGCTGCTTCGTTACCGACAACGCCCGTGTGGCTTTTGACCCAGGTAAAGTGTACTGAAGCAGACGTGCGTGCGTGTATCGGAGTGTGAATTTGTGTGACAATGGGGGTTGCTTCTATTCTGTAGTGCGAAGATGACCGATTGCGAGTCCGTGTGAATAATTGTGTATATGTTCGGGTGTATTGAACTGGCCCACGAACATGCTTTCAAAATGGCGAGGAGCTCGGCTTGAAAGGCCGAGCAAAACGAGTTTTTTTTTTTAATATGTATCTTCTTTTTTTTTTCGACGATAAATGCCCAATGCAAAGCAAAGGCATCCCCGAAACATCACCACGATGACCGATCCTGCGCTGCCTACATGCAGCGACTTTCCTTAACTATATCGTCGGTCCATCTGGTGGAAGGGCGTGCCCACAAAGCGTCTACCAGCTTGTGGTCGCCATTCGAAAACCTTTTGCCCCAACTGCCATTGTTTGCACGAGCGAGGTGCAAGCCTACTGTCACTTCACGAGCAAGACGTCGGTGATCTTAGTGGTGTACTCTCTGGGTGACCTTGAGCCTTTTTAAGAGGTCCGTCACTACCAACACACATTGCTCAAAGACCTTTCTTTGTCTTGAAATATTGCAGTATTTTGGACAAGAAGCTGTTTCGGAGCTTGCCGAACGCTGCCAATCCGAGAAGGATTTGGCAAGTGATATCTTTCTTGAAGTTGGACTCACCATGGGCTTAGCCCGGGTATATACATTCGTTTACAACTTCGTGCGTAGTACCTCCGGCAACTAATTGAGTTGGCACGACATGGACATTAGACATTCTTTCATCTAAAATAAAACTTATTCAAGCTGAGGTTCTTCTTTCCTGTTCTTCTCAATTGTGAGGCATTTATCGTTCAAACAGGCAATAGACTAAGCCTTTTCTTAAAATACTCGTTACGCTTGCTTTGTTTGGGACCGGGGCGCTACAATGCGGGTGTGAACATTTTTTTTTCATTTTTATTTTAATCCTTGCTCTTGTTCCGAGCAATGGTCTGCTGCATCACTTCGTTGCAGAACCTCAGAAATGCAGGATGATATATGGCGTCGCTCATGAGGTAGAAAGTGAAAGAGGAAAGTGTCGCACTTTCCTCTTTCACTTTCTTATCCATCTCGTCCACGAGATCAAAGCGGAGTACTCCAAACACGAGAGAGCCGGCGATAATTTACACCACAGTTTGATCCACTTCCGGGTGACAAATGCAAGAGTGAATCTTCTTGAACTTAATTTTGTGCAGGTACTCAGAGAATCTCCCATGTCCCATGAACATCTGGACTAGACACGTGTGCAGCTAAATTTTCCGGAGGTAGACTTATACGGCGGGAAAGAATTTCCTCGTTGCAGATGCCTTAGGTAGACTGAACTTGACGTCAATAATAGATGTTCCATCGTATGTTGAATAAATAAAATTGAATATCAATGTCTTATCAACTTCTAGGAAAAGGATTGAGAGTGGTGGGGTTAAAACAGCGTTTTGATTACTGAGTCAGGAGCTCGGGCACTCGTTCGATAACCATGGAAGTGATAAGTTGTCTGGTGGAAACTATGCTAGTTGGACTATAAGAGTATTAAAAGTGGAATAAAAGTATTTACTGTGCTGTAAATTAGAATTTTACGGATATAAATTAGAATTATTTCGATGAACCAATCAAAAATAGATCTGCACCAAAATTAAGAGTTAAGGTTAGTATATTTAACAGTGCATGATTAATGGGAACTCAAGTCGAGAGGTTAGACCACTATGAATATGGATCGAGTCAGTGGCACGCTGCTCGCAACTAACGGTCTAACAAACTGGGGCGGATTCGGCTCAATGGAGCGATTTATTGAACAGGCTCTATTGGGAATCTTCGCTCATGTAATTTACAAGTTTCGCGTCTTACACAATGCGATGGGATCCTTTAAGCCAATTCGCACATCAGGGTGTACTTGATACGATCAGATAAATGTGCGTTAAAGGAAAATGTATTAAAAAAGCTTGGGAGATGTGAAATATTTCTTTTATATCCATTCTACACAATCGTACACTGAATAAGCAACACAGGTAATTCTGTATAATTTATTCTAGTGGCGTTAAGAAAATTATGAAGTGTCTCAAACACTCAACTAACGTATCGTCAATTATAAAGGACATGACAGCTAAGCTGAGTGACACTATCACTATTTCTTTTAACATTAGTGAACTATACTGATATATTCGCTGATTTCGTAAATCACTTTAGTTGCATAACTCTAAATTGTCTACTTTACTGTATTTTGTCCCATTCTCCGTGTATTCCACTGGAATAAATTACCGTGATACCATTCTGTTACGTATTTAAATTGTCCATTTTTCGCTTATTTTTATTAAGTTAAACACATATATTGTTTGCTTTTTAATAAAAACAAGATGTCAATGATTATACCCCTAGAGCCAGCTTACATCAGAAAGGACATATGACCATAGCTGTAAAATAGAGAAGGAAATATTTATTAAAAATACGAATAAGCTTAAGTTGTGGAAATTTAACTACTATTATTTATTACTGTGGAAATTTACTAAAGGAGAGTTATCTACTAAAGTACTAGGTTACTAAAGTAGAGCTTAAATATTTAATCTATTCTGTTATCTATTTAATGTAATCAGAGGTTATTTTGCGGAAGTCCAACCTAAGTAAGAAAAGGACCAATATTTAGCCACTTCCGCACATGCAGTCGTAGTTTTGGAACAAAGTGCACCGCCCGCCAGGCCGCTAATAAATGCGCATGCGACAAACAATGCGAATTACGCAACTACCACCTCTAAATCACTCAATGCATGTTTCACCCCTCCACGGGGAATCTTCAGGAGTTATGTTACACCGATTAGTGCCAAACACAGAGTCTCTGTGTTTTGTTTCCGGCTGGCGGGCGGTGCACTTTGTTGCACGATTACGAATGCATGTGCGGAAGTGGCTAAATATTGGTCCTTTTCTTACTTAAACTAGAGCTATCTACTAATGTACTAAGTTACTAAAGTAGAGTTATTTTTACACTGTAAATATTTTAAGTCTGTTAAATCTTTTAAAGAGTGTATATATAACTTATTTACTGTCAATTATTGTATCCAGACATTAATGATTTGAGCTTTAATAAGTATTACAACAATAAAAATAGTAAATGGATCGACAACATAGTCGAGGACTTGGAAAGTCGAGGGATGCGGGTAGAGCAATTCAGGTAATCGTAAGGATAGGTAATATTTGGACAGGCTTAAGCCATGCAATGGACGTCTATAGACTGAAAAGAAGAAGTGATAATAGTATAATAAGGTAACAAGAAAAGGTGCATTATTAATTCAGATTAATATTAAATTTAATTATTGTTTACTTTTTGATCCTATAGGCTGTACTTCCAGAAATTATTGACTAGAAGTATTCAAGCAAAGTTCCGAAAGAGTGATCTATGGCAAATGAGCTATAAATTCAACCCTTTAAATCTTTTACAACAATAACCAATCCCACTAAAGTACCCTCCCAAAAATCTCACTGAAAGTGACTCGTTAAATAAGCAATTAGGGCAAAAGGGCGGTAATCTAAATTAAATCAAAATGAAGTAAAGTGCTCAGAGTGAGGCTGTGATATCTATAAATGAATCTCCGACCGTTCAAGAGGCCGCTAATCGTGGAATGTTTGCAAATATTCTTGTTCCCGTCGTCCTCATTAAACCACAAGCTTTGAAAGCCCTCGACCTCATTCCGCGCCTGAAAATTAGATCGGTCGCGAACTCCCGCAATTATCCCCGCTAGCCACCAACGCTAAGTTCTCTTCTGTTGCGTGAAGTACCTGTTGCGGCTGCTGTTTTGTGACAGCGTTTAGAGGATTAAAGCGGAACTTTCAATGTGGCTTACGTTCTTAAAACCACTTTCTTAAGTCGGAATATAGTTGCGTCAAAGGTAAACGTCTTTTTGGTGCGAATTTATGGTTCTTATATTATTATTTATTTTGTTTTATTGGTACGTTAAATATTTCAAAATTTTCTTAACGCAAATCGTCTCTAAATTTAATGACAAAAACTTACTTTACTATCTTAAATTAATACATAATATTTTGTGGAGCATCCAAGCCTCTATTACATATTTTCCTTTATTTCACATTCATCTGATCGTATCAAATACTACTATTAAAGGATCACATTGCTTTATGCAAGACTAAAAGTTTGTAGATTTTATATCCATATGGATTATCTTGATTTCCCGGAACTACTAAGGAATTGCTAACACTGCTTTATACTGATTCCTTAATTTCCAAGAACAGGAAGAGATTTTCTGTGTGAAATAAAATACACGAGACTACACGTGCACTCATTGAATTTTCTTTTAGCACAAAAGCGTCTGAAAGTTATTTATATATAAACTAAACAAGTCTCATACATCATATCTGTTTAAAATGAAAAAATTAAGAAATAATATTACACCCTAGTAAGAAATATTTGTTACATTGATTATATGTTTAAACATGTAGAATAACAAAGAAATGTAATCACCTGTTAATTTTATTTTCATTCGTCTACGCGTTTCTTCATACCCGGTACGATCTTGACAAATCGCCTGCATAGCCCTGTCCATGGCACGTTGAGCGACTTATTCCATCAGTACGACAAATAACATATTTAATCCAGACTTTGATTGAACATGTATTAAAATCAACAGTTGCAGTAGGCACACTACACTATTATAGTCTTTTAACCAGTCTTTATATATTTATTAAGATACGTAACACAAAATTAAAGCGATTGTTTAATTTAGGTTACAAATTAATACGATGGTCCGACTTTATTCGTTTCTCTATTTAATCGCGTAAAAAATAAAAAATAAATTAATTTAAATTTGATTAATTATCAACCACTAATTTATAAAATGACTAATTTAGATATATACAGCGTCCATTTAACCTTGACCGATAATCTGTATGTACTAGAAAGTTGAAGAAGTCATCCGGCCCTTACTTTTTACTCTGCTTTTCTTGTCTTCCGTATTAAGTAGCATTATACAGCTCGGCTGCTTCGGGCAGCGGGTGACTTGCGAGAGGGAGAAGGGAAGCGTTTGAGCGATGCAGGATATGAAGCGACGCGTACTCGGTTCGGTATAATGCACCACATAGACTTAATTCAGTTTAGAAAATTATATTAAAATCTAGTAAAATTACGATTAATCATTTATAAAAATATCTCTATTTGTTTTTGGTAATTTTATCATAATTTAAATGATTATGGCGATCTTCGCGGAAGATTTTTTGTAATTTAAAAATTTATAGATATAAAACAGTATTCCTATCATTAAAATCTTCATTATTTATCATGCCAACCTATAGACATCCTTTGAGAGGCACAGGTCACGTGCTGTCCGCATCCATGTAATTCCAGCGACCTTTACTATGTCGTCGGTCAACCTAGTGGAACCTACCATGCCCACACGATACTGAAAAATACTGCATAACAATATACTACACTCGGTACAGCCTGTATTGTTGAGTTATTTCGGTCGAAATAACATTTTGGACTGGTATGCGTTGTTAGACAATACCCAAAAGTACCAGAAGAGGCTATAGACCAGACCGAAAAAAAAATAATTGTTAAATTTAGAAAAAAATGTACCAAAATTAATTGACACGTCACGATTTTGTCGCATTTGTTTTCAACGTTTTTGTTATTTTTTAAGTGTAATTAAATGCAAGTAGACTAAAGAAAACAGTGGTGAATTGTTAAAGCTATAAAGTACTGGAGCGTTGTGAAGAAATAAAAGAGAGAAGCGACTCGGGAAGGGAAAGAGGTGGCGCGGGAGGGGTACCACGCGACGCGGGAGGGGCACGACGCAACGCGGCGACGGCGGCAGGGACCGAAGCGACGCGGGGAGAGCGCGACGCGGCACGGTTACAACATTCTCCGACCAGTAACCGTTCCCTGTTCGTTGCAGTGCCACATTCACGCCGCGTTTTAACATGCACAATTAGAATATACCACATTATGTCCGCTGAAATTACCTTAGTACAAGAAATACAAAAATTTCCATGTCTATATAATAATAATTTACCTGAATATAACCGTAAGGATTTAACAGAAGAAGCATGGGCGGAAGTCGCTCGTAATAACAACCTTACAGGTACGTTAAAGCTTAATAATAAACTTTATCCCATAGTAATAAAGATTAAAATCTGTATAGCATTAATAAAGTTCTTGGTAATTTTATTTAAAAAAAATTTATGCAGTAAAAAGAATTGAAGAATAAAATTTACAGTAATATGAACATTGTTTTTAAAACTTAAATATTTATGAAACCAATGCACGCTATACGTGCTTAAATACTAATGCACGCCATGTCCATTATGCGGTAGGAATGTTCGTTCTTGTTCATCAAGAGATGGCGCTGAATCTATATTTTTTAAATTTACTGATTGTCGTATTTTGAACATAATATATTGTTTTACAGTTGGAGATTGTAAGGAAAAATGGCGGAACATTCGTTGCTCTTTTCTAAGAAGCTTAAAACCTTCCGCTAAATATAAAAAGCCTTATTATTTAACTGCGTATTTGCAATTCGTACTGCCATTTATGAAATCAATAAATAATTTAGAAATAGTCGATGATGCCCAAGTTAGCGAAGCGCTTAAAAATCATTGTACAAAAGATCTATTAATAAATAATATAAAAGAAGAGCCGGGTGAAGTTTTTGGAAGACAATCTGACGAGGAGAGTGTGAATATGGAAATCCCGGTGACAATTACGGAAACAATAAGCCCAGATTCTCTCATTTCTAGACAACAGTCATTAGCTTTTAGAAAGCGCAGGCGACCGACGCCAGTATTATCGAAAACATTCAACGAAAAAAAAATTAAAAAAGCAAAACATAGCCAAGGGCATACTCTGAACATGGCAAATGACCAAAACAAAGGAAGCGGCAGCGCTATGCGATATTTTTTACTGAGCCTTTTACCGGAATTCGAAACGATGTCGGATGAACAAATAAGGCTATTTAAGATAAAAGTTATGTTACTAATAGACGAAATTAAAACAAACAACGCACAGATGAGGCAAAGTATCAACAACTTTAATGATTCCGAACGTCTTCAGAAGCGTTTGATTAATCTGCTTTTGAGAAATCTTAAAAAATCTTGTTAATTATAAAAAATTAAATTCTATTTATTTTTCAATTTTATTTAATTACATGCTCATTTTCCGTATACTGTGAATGTAATGTTATTAATTGTATATAAATATTTTTGTCATATTTCAACTTTTTATTTATCGTTTTATTATTTTTTAATTAAATACCATTTTTGTTCTCCGTGATTTACGTTATTGATATATTGTAAAACATAACCTGTAATATGGAATAACTGCAAATAACAATCCTATTTAAATATATCTTTCTAAATGTTCTCCCAGCTTTTTAGCTATATATATACATGTGTAAATATATAGCTAAAAATTTATTTAACTATGATTTTACCGCTATTATTCTTATTTATAGCAGGCCTGTCGTCGTTGTTTCTGCGGGAGAATACACCAGGATGGCGCTGATACCTATTCTATGGAAACTTGTTTTTGAGCAGTGGCAATCCTATGTAATTAATGCATAAAGTGATAATTATATAAGATTGTATCTCGGGAATCGATCCCGAGACCTACGATCGCATTTTCAGACTTTTACCGATGACCTACCATTGTCCAAATCTTTTCCTCGCTTCAATTCAATATTTTACTGATCATGAATAACACTAGGCTTCATGTTCGCCTCTTAATTTTTAGCTTAACAAGTGAAAATAAGATTAAGAAAATAAAAATTTAAATTCACGATTGTTTACGGCTGTGAAAAATTTAACCTGTTTCGATTTCCCTAGTTAAAATTATTGAATTATATGTTTTCATTTTAACGCTTACTTGTCCGCGTTTGATCACCAACTCGCTTAATGGAAAGTGACGTTTTCGAAGATAAAGCTTGTCAACTCAGCAGGTACTCTGACCCTAAAGAGACCTGGGTTAGTAAGTGCTGCACTGTGACACTGCGTGGGCCCTCCATTCCCAGGCGTTCTATGCAGGATTTCCCCCTTTGTCTAGAAATTGTTAATAGAAATGATGATGAAATGATGAGTCTTTGATTATGTTAGAGGAAACTTCGTATGTAAAACTATTAAAAAAAAACAAACCTGGGTTACAATAGTCGGGAAATAATGAAGCTGACAGTCTCTTTTTTTTAATAAATGGCGTTTATTTTTGAAGGCCTCTCGTACGTCACGTCTCGTACGTCATGGGTATACAGAGACTATTTTTACAAAATTTATAAATATATATATAATATATATATAATTGCATCTTCATCTATTTATTCATTTAGTATGTTATTTATTCATTCATCTTTTATTCTTCACAAATTCTAATATTCCTTTAATTTTTCCTGATCTTTCCATATCCAGGATGTGCGGATTAGAAACGTGAATCGAAACGCTTGTTATGCCTCCAAAAAAAAATCTACGAAGTAAGGGTGGTGTGGACTTTCTACTCGTCCTATAGAAAAATGGGGATAGTGGGACTGAGATTTTTCTTAAAAATCGAAATGTTTGGCATTTGGTTTTTTGGTTACAGGTTTGATATAAAGTATACATTAAACGTTGCTAAAAATAATTAAAAAAGAGCAACTGTTAAGTTTCGGGCAGGTTATTCTCGTAAAGCATTCCAATCCATGGATTGACAGATAATGTTAAAACAATTGATGACTTAAAGGTTCATATAAATGCCTACATCAATAAAGATATTTTGAATTTTAATTTAATAAAAACGTCAAATGCGACAACATAATTTGATTTTATTTGCATGAAATAGTAGACAGGAAAAAGTATATATACAAACAATTGTTAACACATTTCTAAATATTTTTTATGCCTCTTCATATTATATTAAAAAAGGCATGTTTTTGACGCATTGTTCGCCTTAGTTATTTATGAGAAAAGTTTTAACATAGACACATAGTAAGATATGCATATAAGTTGATAAATATTTTTGTTAAATATACTCGCGTAAAAATTAAACATATTTCCAAAATGATGATATAATCTTAAAGCAATACAAAGTTTTAAATTATCATAGGGAAAGGTAAATAATTTTTACAATGTAAATTTTAAACAATTTTAGTACATAATGTTTGGTCCCATTATAAGAATTTTACCAAAAAAAAAAAAATTACTGTAAAAGATGATATGAAAGATTTTACAAGTTTTGCATCGAACATGCCTACATATGTTATCTGTATTCTAATCCAAGTCACCATTAAATATTGAAATATCCACTTTAAGTTCAAAAGAGACAAAACATTACGAATCTCTTTATGGGTTTATATTTTAACAACACCTTATACTTTATTGGAACACCATTTTTGACCGCCAAAATTAAAATTTAATTAAAATTTAGGCGTTGACATAAACAGATGCGAATCTGAAATAATGAACTATTTTTAAACTAAAATGCTTATCTAAATTATTATTAAGGAGATAAGCTTAATCTTGCGTCTGTATATTTATGTACATTTTAAAGAACGCTCGAAATTAAAAATTCATTAGCGGTTTGGAAATGAAATCGACTAAAAGCTTCACTTCAAACTAAGCATTACTATATTATGTTCAGTTTACATTAACTTTTATTTGATTAATAAAAATATTTACGTCTATATAATTGGCTTTATTTAAGCTTTTGTTGAAGAGGGAATAATTAAAAAAATAATATATTATCTCTTGGCTATAATTATTTTATCACACGAGGACAATAGATTGTTCGCGTCCTGTTTTATTATTGACGTTTAGATATAAGCTAGCATAATTATGACCAAGGCTGTGTACGTCTACAATAGGCAAATATACATTTTTGTTCTTTTTTAAATGACACTGATACAGCTTACCTGTTTCATATACAAAATAAAATATTAATTTATATTATCAAAGTGTTATTGGATTGTTAAAAAAATACAGAGTATGATTTTGTAACATTAATTGAAATTATATATAACCGATCTTTTACAAACATATTTGTTTACACGACACTTAAGCCAATGCGTAAAATATATAGGGCCTTTAATCAAATATCACTGAATGCTGCAACTTCTCTTGTCATTCTGTCCGCTTGTCCTGACCAGTCTGTTTAGGGTGAGTTTTGGGCTACCGCTCGCACTGTCTCCGTCCCCCTTGGCACATGTCTTCGTCCTCATGATCATGAGATCAGTGCGAATACTCGGTCGTCTGACATTCGGGGCGACCACGCCGCAGGCATCTGACAACCTTCTCTTTATAGACAGGGTGCATTTTTTACTTCTGCTACTTTGGCTACTAGTGGGGGGTAGGGTGCAAGGACTCCCAAACGCTGTGCTCACCCGCTTGTGGTGATTCGGCGCCATTTCCAAAGGTACATTTGCTACAACGAATAATTCGTAAAATAAATCGTCCACGTGATAGTTCTTCTTTGCCGATGTTTCTACGAACACACAGGCTGAATCTTGTGTGGCACAATATGCGGTTGCTTCCTCGGGTTGGACAGTCCTGTACAAAAGTGTTAATTTAAAATTAAACACCATTAATTATAGTTTCTGTTTTATAAGTATCGACGTCACATTAAAACACAAGGTTAAAACTAGAACTTATCACTGACTTATTTAGTTTTACCAAAAAAATAATTGTTACTTATTATAGTTAAAACTGACAGTAGTTAAACTAATTAGGGATTCATAAAATATGTAAGTAAAAAAGAATTGTTTTTAATATGGTTTAGGACATATAGTCATGTACCTAGTTTAAACAATTGCTTTACACAAAATTAAAATAAAACAAATAACCTTGTAATTAAAAAAGGATGAGGGTTTACTCGTTGAATCAAGTAATATCGTCTGGCCAATCAGAATAACATACACAACTAATATATAACCTCGGAAGGAACAGATTTAACTGACTTGCTTCGGATAAACGTATGTACAATAACGGTAAACGTATTTGTAATGTCTAGTATTAAATTTTAAGAATTAGTTATTTCTAGTTTTAATAAAGATATTTAGTAAAAATATATTCTAACTATAGAAAACGCCCTTAGCAACAAAAATATTTTGGTTGTAACATCGACATTCTCATGTTTTGATCAATTTTATCCTTAAACTTAAAAGTATATCAAAAATCCACATGAAACACAAAAAACCTTTTTTTATTAATTCAATATTTAATAAATTAACCTCTGTAGGTCAGCCATTTATTTCTTGGAATTATTTTGCTAACATCTTCAATAAACTTACTTGAGATCTCTATCGCATTTATTGCCCGCTATAGCCATAGGGACCCTGGGCGCCTGCTTTCGTCCCCGACTGCTGCCGCTGGTCGCACTGGCCTTTGTCTCCAGGATCTGCTCGCGAAGGCGGATAACTTCTTCAAAGGATTCCCGGCTTTCCATTGAGAATACCAGAACGAACAGGTCACCTATCAAAAATTTAAAACACTCGATATAATTCTATAAGATGTAATCATTTAATTATTAAATATAATATATGTATGATTGGTTATAAGTGTAAAAGTTTTAAAGGGGCGAATGTATAGTTTGATCGATTTGAATATATTTTTTTGTTATATTTTTAAGGCACGAAGAAGATTGTTTTAAGTCAAATAATTGCAAAGAAAATTATCAAAAAAAAAAAACATTTCTTTTCGGACACAAAATTAAATTGAAAACGAACAAAAATGTAAAAAATACAATAAAAAAAAACTTTTTATGTAAATGAATTTTGTTATTATTAAGTCAATAAATCAATAAATTAAGTTATGACCCTGAAAAATGATATATTTATTTTTTCTATAAGATACTGTCGTTGGCAAAAACTATTAACAATGTAAAGTCTGGCAGGGCAACAAATGGTAGCTTGACACTTTGTTTAAGTAACCTTCAACTTAAACCAATTCATACCGACTACATAATTTACAACATTTTTTGTTGTATACGAAAAAATAATTACAAAACGAATGATCTGTATTTTTTTTCTAATAATCTTCAACGACATACAGACAAACTATTTGCGTATGTAATATTTTTAAAGTCTGTACCGCTTGGGCAGCGAATTGAAATAAAATAATGTACCATCTAATGTATAACCAAGTGAAACTTCCAAATTGTATTGTAAATATGTGTAAATTTTAGCTGTATTTACCTATAAGAAAAAATTGTATAAGAAAAGTTGTAAATAATGATAAAACGCTGTCGTGCCTCGCAGCTGGGAGAAGAAAAATCCGTATAAAATAGCGGCAACCCTCTCCCAACTGTCTGCGCTCAGTACGAAAATTGTAATAAAAACACTAGCGATACAAATTAGAATTAATAAAAAAAAACTTTTAAATACATTAAATAAATAAATGAAATGATCATCGCAATAAAAATATTTTACTCGTATATTTTTCTCGATTAGACTGCGACAGACATATAACTTTTGACAATACGAAATAAATTTATAAATATCAAAGTAGGCTGTTCTGTTATTTTAAAACAGAAGCCCCGATTACCGGCTATTGGCACTAAAACTCGTTATTTATAACTGAAAAAAAAAAATATTGCAGAATGCTCTTCGTAGTGCTGACTAATAATTTTATTAGCCTTCATAAACGATACTTTATTTTTAATAATGTTCAAAATATAGTACATATCTTGATCCATTTGTTATAAAAACTAAAAACTATTATAATAAACAAGATCTGAGAAAAGGCAGAGGAAAAAACACAGCGATAATTAAGGTCGATAGACGAGAGTAAAATAAAAGTAAGGAACGTACGAATACTAATATATAGCTCTCTATGGACGCCGCATTACTTCGTAAATAATTCGTTAATAAAGATTACACTGACAAAATAAATTGTTCGTTATATTTTTTGCTGATACCGACTTTTTAGAAATGCGTTTGTGAAGCAGTGTGTGTTGTTTTATTTACAGTTTTGACAAACGTTAACACTAATATTATAAGTGAAAAATAAACGTTCACTGCAAGGTATAGGCCTCTACAAAGACATCTATGGGGGTATATATCATAATCGCCACGCTTGGCAGGCGGGTTGGGGATCGCAGTGTGGTATTATAGCACGCAGAGGACGCTGCTGCCCATTCTGTGGAAATTTACTTGTGAGCAGTGGCAATCCTATATAGTTAATGCACAAAGCGTTAATTATACAAGATTGTATCTATGAAATCGAACCCGCGACCTAGGATGGCAAATTTCAATTCTCTATCGCTGTGCTACCCCCGCTTAATAATAGGTTGTCAAATATCTCCCTTCCGCCTTTTTGTCTTTTGAATTTCGCGGCTATGTACAAAGCGCTACAGAGCTCGTATCTGGCAATACTATACATAATTTGAAAGGTCTTGACATAACCTACAAAACGACGCTATGCATGATTAGTTTGGATATTGCTTATTATTATATATTGTTTGATATATATATAGTCCATAAATGCGATGAATAAAACATAATGGTATGAGAGTCAAAACGGCCGCATCATACTGATAGATAGCACAATAAAATTACCAATTTTAATATAAACAATAAATAAATTGTAACCTAAAAATAAAAAGGCAACGGCATATATAATTGATTTAAGACCTATTGAATAGCAAACCACACGTAAGTCAAAAGGTATGTTAGAGGAAATAGACGAGTGTGACAAATAAAAAATATCGCTTATGAGCTGAGGTTATTGGCCAAAAAAAAGTTACCTGTTAGAAAAGACAGTCTTCTCATTGCGGGGAAAGGATGGTTCCCGGACGTATCCAATAAGTCCAGTTGGTAAACTTCACCGCGTATCCGATAAAGCTTGCGATGGAAATCTTCTATTGTCGGAGTGTAGCTGTCTTCGAACTTTGTACCCAGGAAACGTGAGACAAGAGATGTCTTTCCCACACGCGCTGATCTGTGGGTAAAATAATATAATTATATAATCACTTATATAATCTAAGTCATTAAAAACGAGGAGATACGTAGAAGAATAAAAGTCACCGATGTAACTCGAAGAATTGCAAGCGGATGGACGTGGTGAGGATTGGTCCCCGAGGTTGACCGATGACATAGTTAACGACGTGGGAAGTCCCTAGATGTTGGCAGCGCCTGACCATTCATCATAGCAATCTTTGAATGTCTTTGTCTTACAATAGCCATCTATCGGCTGACATGGTGGTGATGGTATTGAATTGTTATAATGTTTCCAAAGCAGGGACATAAATATACTTTGAAAGATTTTCCGGGTTGAGAGATAGAGTGCGCTTTGATTCTAAAGTTACATCGAGTGACATAGATTCTTATTTTTCTCGGGATATTCCTGTTTCCTTACTAAATTCTATACCGACGGTTGTGAATAATCATAATCTTGTATGTAATTCTTCGAAAGTGCTACTCTCAAACGTACTCATAAAAAAGTTACAACATATATCCATCATAATACCGGTGATTTTTATATACACAGGGTGATTGGTTTAAGTGTGGAAGCTCTCTGGATTATATATTCATCATTTGTCAGCAAAAAGCTTTAAAGTATTTACAACTATTTCCAATCATTCAATATAAAGTGATTACTATGGAAAAAATATTTTTTCTATTGGTTTGCGATAGGCAAGTAACTTATAGCAGTACAAAGTCGGCAAGGACAGATAGTAAACAATAATTAAATTTAAAATATATTAATCCGAATATAGAAATCACTTTTTCTGACTACAATAAATATATTATCATTGCGTATTTTTTTATTTGAGAAACTATTAATTTTAGATAGGCTGGCTATACCGTGCATTAACGACAGCATAAGTCCGGAGTGTCCCATAAATCGACGTCAAACCTTAATTGTTGCATAAAATTATTAACATTTAATATTTTATTTTCTCACTTATCCATTTATTAATTTTATTAATCTCATGTTACCGACATTCAATCTTTTGATAGACATTCGTTTCGGCCCATAGACAAACACGCAAGTCAAAACTATAGCAATACTAGGTAAGCAATTACCCTGAACACATGGTATTTATAGTTTCACAGGATTAGAGATGGCGTAGAACTAAAAACTTAAAACTGTTTATTATGCTCGATGAGAATAGATTTAAAAATATTTGTGCTGGCTATGTTAATTGTTCGGAACTATTGTCCGAGGTAAATTTTCGAATTCCTGCAGCTAGAATGCGTTTTAAATCTCTCTTCTTTTTATCAACTGCTAAGACAAATATCGGTAAACGTGCACCCTTATGTAGAATGTGTGACCTCCACAATTCGTATATTAGTGATATTGATATATTCTCTTGCTCTCTTGTATCATTTAAAAGACAATTTCGTTCTAAATTATTGGATATACACAATACAATTTAAACCTCATTGGAATGTGACTGCTTGCTGTGACTCATAATTATTACTGTCTGTTTTGCAGAATGTTCTGGTATATTGATCCTTGTTTGGTTTGGATCCTATGTTTGTGTTTTGTGTCATTATTATTTGACTTTGATTCATTAAATGTTCTTAGTGAGATAAGGTAACAATTGTAACTAAATTTATATTTCAAAGTTTGTAATTTCTTACTGCCTTTTGTTACTGTTCTTCTCCAATAAAGTAAATAAAGAAATAAAGAAATACTTTCTCAAGAAAATGACCGAAGCTATTTCGTCTTTTTTTATTATTTATTGGTATTTTTATTAAGGTATCGAATAATAAATTTTTAATTTAAATTTGTTATTAACATTTTTCATAATAACAAGATACAATAACTGCATTCATAACACCTATTACAAAAACTGTCAAGCCCTATCGGCAATCGACAAAGAGCAAATCGTTTCGGTTCATCGGCATGTTAACATGGTACCGGCCCATTCCAATTAGGGCGATAATAACGAAGCCTTTATTAACGTGCGTCGCATCTGCCGTTCAAATTCGCTTCTAACTTTGTTATCTCTCGGATATTGTTATTTGAAATATCGGCTTGCGTTTCATTTTTAAACGAATCAGAAAACAATGAGACTTCTCTATGGTGTTTTTGAGGTTATAAACAGTGTAACGGAGACATTTGAGAATTAAGTAAAAAAAGTCAATAAACTAATTTACATTACAAGCCATAAAAACAGTATCGCAATTATTCAGCTGTGGACGTCTTATAGTTGAAATAATTATGAAAGATTAATTGAATTTGTAGACAAACAATTCATGATTATTTTTTCAGCTGTAGGGCGTGTACTGTTACACATAGGCCTTCCCCACAAATTTTCACAAGAACCAGTTGTGCAAGATTATATGTCCAAATTATGGGCAAAATAAGATAAGCTACTCTTGCCGGTTCACGATCTCCACACCCTAAGACCCTATCGGCAATCTATCTGCACATTATCGGGCTTGCTCCTTGCCATTTCAACTTAACAGTCCGCAGAGCCACGTCGGTTAGTTTTGTTCGTTTATGTATCTGATTTCTAATTGGATATCATAGAATCCCAAGTACATAGGGTATAATATAGATAGGCCTATACGCGCTAAAAACCGCTTTTATAAAAAGAAAACAAGAATTGAAAACAACTATCTTCTTTTTCTCATACATAAACAAAAATATAACGAAGTAAATGTTATACACGAAGTAAATGTTATGTAATACACATATACAAAAATATAACGAAGTAAATGAATGTGATTATATAGGGTGGGCCATAAATATTTGCACTTTTGAAACATGTGTAGAAATAAAAGTACAAATGCTATTTTGTTTATGATTTATTTACTGTAATTATCATTTATTAAAATTTATTTTTTTAAAAATTTACATCGTCGAGATGTGCTCCGTCTCGCCGTTGGCACTCCTGTAATCGACTATTATTTGTGTGTCGTGTTGCTATTTGCAAAAATTTCAGGCCCACCCTATACATTACGGCCTGTCGTTAATAGAGATTTCTTACAGATTTGTCTTTTTTAACACATTGGCATTACTAAACTCTTTCAAAAATTGAAAAGGAAAATTCTTGCACAAATATATCATCGACCCCGGCTACTTCTGATATATCACTATCATCATTCCAGCCGTAGAATGTCCAAACTTCAGTGGAACCATCGTCTCTCATTCAGATGTAAACTCAGCACGGCCGGTTTTGCAAATAATAAAACAACACAATTAACAGACGTTAACACAATTAGACTCGTATATTTTAGTTATTTTCGTAGCGTTCTCTCTAACGGTATTCTATTATAGAGCAGTGCCACCGAGGTGTTTATATCTTAAAAACTAGAGATTCCCTGAGAGATATTTTTAAAGAAATTGGTACTCTTACAGTAGTAGTAGCTTTGTAATATATTTTTAATAACCTACTATTTATGCGCCATAATTTATAATCTTATATGAAAATTTTTAACAGATATATGATAATTACAATAAATAAAAATAATCATGTAACACCTTAAATTCGTCTTCAAAAAGTTAACAAATTCTTCTTGGGTCTGGGAGTACACATGTATTACCTATTTCTTAATGTAAAATTAAAAAAAATTGTATTAAACATTAAAGAGTTTTTAGTTAATCGAAATGTGTGTTTATAACGCTAAATAATATGCTAAACTGGAACTGAATGCTAATGTGCTAAACTGAAACGAATATGCTTAACTTGGTTTGGTCAATCATTTACATCATTAATATTATAATGTATTGTTGGAAAATTGTTAAATTTCATTTAAAATAGCAAATGTTGAGTTTCTCAACATATTACCGTGCCGAGCCGGTGACAGCTTACTACTTACTGTGTTAAAATAAATGAAGATTCAAAAGTGCATGTGGATGCCTAGTTCAATCATGATGTAGATTGAATATAGATTTTTTTCAATAAGAACAGTAGGAATTGGCCTGCATGCATGCATTTGCTATTGAACTTAACATCGTTTGCTATAGAGCCATCTATCCACCATCTAGATGGACGTCCTTCCATGCGCTTAGTAGTTCGTGGTTTCCACTCCCATTTAACACACTTCTATTTATTATGTCCGCAATAATAAATTCTATTTCTAGAGACAATTAATCAAAATTGTCTTTAAAATATTTTCAGTTACGTTAATAATATTTAAAAAGGAATTGGTATATATTCTTTCTCACGTTTGCAACTATAAAATAAATGAACATTAAAATGTTAAAACAATGTTAGTTTGTACATAATGAAATAATTTTGAACTGGAAGCTTAAAGTTTAATCTTTGTTAAGGAAACTACAGCTGCGAAGTAAACGTAAAATAAAAGTAAACGTGCTAGAAGTCAAGTTTATGCATCCTTAACTAATTTCGTAGGTATGTTTTCACATGCACTCATTTTACCTGGAACATAGAAAAGGATAGAATGGCGTTTAAACTTAAATTATTTTAAGAATGCAATTACACCACACCATTTTTAAATAACATACTTTCGTGGTATAATATATTATGATTTGTTTATGTCATCTTTGCGGGAAAATGATTTTCCTAGGGAAGAAAATTTCTTTAGAATGACTTCAAGTTTATATTTCTATTCAACGATAACTCCCGTCAACACTGCAAATTTTGAATTCCATCTCCACAAAAAACATTCTATGTAATATAACGAATATATTTTATCTATATATATACAGTTATGTATAGATATATAAAAGAGACATATATAAGTCATCACTTTATCTCTGGAATCATAACACTTGGAGTCTTGAAATTTGGTAGAAATATTTCTTTTGCTGAGTAGAGGTCATTTAAGAATTCTACGAAATTCCACCCGCAAGAGGGTCTAAGTGGGCGTTCATTAAGCTCGCAAAGCTAGCGAGGCATATCTAACATCTTTATAAAAGATTTTCACCTATCTACTGAGTCACTACGATATATCCGTAATCACAATGTTTAAAGACTTGAAATTTAAAAGGCATATTCCTTTCAAGGTAATCATGAAATTTAGGAAGATTTTAGGAAAATCTGTCCTATAGAGATGTTCTTCAAAAAAATGATGATATTTTTAAACGATAGTTCCGTTAGGTTAAAATTTGGATTGAAATTTTTTTGCGTCTTTAAAATTACCAAGAAATGATTTGACTGGAAGCGGACGGGGGACAATTAAAGATTATGTGTACACTATGTACACTATTTAATAAATACATGTATCTGTACATTACATGTGAACATTGATTAATTGAAGTGACATTTAAATTACAAATACGCGCCAAGATACGACAAGAGGAAATTTCCGTAACAGATTATCCCGGCTTCGCTTTAATTTATTGTCGTTACGAGAGCAATCACTCGCGCCAGAATTTGTTAATATGAAAGGCAACGCATTCCATTCTTTATTATATATTTTTTTTTATAAATTCATCTATTACAGTAATGTATGACGGCGTACAGTAATAAATAAAAATTTAGAATTTTTTATCTTTGTTTATATTTCTAACATTATGTACTTCACCACTTTTCTTATATTTTTTTAATATTTTTAAGTATATCGATTAGCTTATTACGAGATAATTGGAAATCGGTGTAAAAACTACGAAAGGGCGAACGTACGCTATTCAAAAATTAATGGTTTCAGGCATAATAAAAAACGTAATATTAACACAATTAATAAATCGATTTACAAAATTCAGATTACTATATTAAAAATTATAATTGTTTACTATATGACACTCCAGACTTTTTACTATCAAAAGTTATTAGATTTTCGCATCTCATTAATAAAAAATAATGTTACCTATTTAAGAATAATCATTTTATGCAAATGTTTATTGACAAATGATTATAGCTCATTTTTCACCTCTTTATAACTTTTACACTAATAACCTATCACCAGATGTATATACCGCGCTAATACACATAAACGTAATAATTTCAAACAATATTAAGATATAAGTCGTAATGTTAAGTGTAGTTCATGTTTAGTGCAAGCGCAGTGGACGTGCACGCACAGAGTAGACGGATGACCTTAATAACTTCGCCTTAAAACCCTGGTCAACCATAAGCCGGTAGACACAACGTGGGTATGCCCACCACAAGGTGGACCGAGGACATAGGTAAGAACTAAAAGATAACTTGTTGCCTTTCTCCAGGCTTTATAAAATCATTAACTCATGGACTTCCATGTAATGTCCTTAAATTACATTGTAATAAATCAAGAAGTTAATTTAACAAAACCTTATAAAAAAATTATAGTTTGAAGGACCTTTTTAAGTGAACTTGGGAATGAATTGTTTCATATTAGCTAAATAAACAATGTTATAAAAGTGAAGACATAAAAGCCCTCTGAGTTTGTTGTGGTCTCTACTAGCATTTCACCCATAAAATACACGAGTTGTCACCGTGTATGAACTCATGTGGATATTTACATGAATAAATAAATTACATTCTTCGAGTTATAACTACGAGGGTTAGAAATGCGCCTTGATACAGAAGTAATATTAAAAACAATGCTTACCCTAACATAACGAGTCTGAAGCAGTTCTTTGGAGGAGGGGCAGATTCTTCGCAGCCCTGCGGCAGTGTGCTTGGTCCTGGAGACCGTTCAGGCTCGGATTCTTCTCCGGTGGTAGCGCCGCGGCGACAAAGCCATGAAGTCCCGCATTTATCCCTCGTATCTTCGACCGGCGCCGCAAACTGACATTTTCGTGGTGACCTTTGTCTGCCTGAACTGGATAATGAAGACTTCAAAGGGGATGATGGCGTCCGAACCGGACTGGATGAAGCCCTCACTGGAGAAGGTGATACCTTCACAGGCGACGACTGGAGAGACAGCCCGCCTCTCTCCGTTGTCCCGTTCAACATGATTTATCCTTATCTCATTTCATCACTAATAGTTTCATTGTTATTTTTAACTGTAGATTTACATAAACATCAAGTCACTGAACTTCTACTGCAAAATAAAATTTTAGATTTTCAGAAATAAATATACTACTAATAGTATACTGTCATTATAAACAGATAGGTGTCACATTTGTCATATTCAAAGCTTACTGATACTGATACTGATTTACACCTTTTTTCAATCACCTTATATAAAGTGATCATACGGAAAAATATATTTTTTCTATTGGAATACAACAGACCAATAACTCTTGCTGTATTAAGTCTGCAGAAAAAGTATTGTCCTATATATTAATTGACAGAAAAGGGAGCTCTACATTCATCCCTTTAAAGATTTAAAACCTATTTCTTATCAGCCTGTGTATGATAACCTTGACTATGGGTATAAAAATATGAATAAATATAAGTTAAATTATCAAAATTAGTGAAAAACTAAAAGTTAAAACTAGTATTAAATATAAGCTGGTTATATCTTTCCTTAGGCGCTACAAAATTAGTAAATTTTGTGCTTAACTATTTACGATATTATAATACACTCCTATGTAATGTTTTTGAATAATTATAAAATAAATTAAGTAGTTTACTTATAAAACTATTTAAGAAAGTCCTATTAAAGAACGAAGGATATTTTAGTGATAATAAATAGAGAACGAGTTCATCTACTACTGTATTTATGATATTTTGAAAAAGACAAAAACTGTGAAAAGGTAACATAGTAAGTCTTATAGAAAAGTCCTGTGTCGAAAGACTGTAGGAAGATGCTCTCGTAAAAATTCCAGATGTACTAAACCGTTGGACGCTTTTACAAAGACAACAGATATTGGAGTAACAGTTCTTCTAATGTTCTCGCAGAATAGAAAAATATCGTCACATTCAGCCGATCTTCAGTTTGCCTCAACTCACGTGGCAAGAACGTCACGTGTTCATATCACCAGGCATCTGTGTAAAATTTGTGTCTATTTTAAAAGCTGTTTCATTATATTACACGGGATTCAGCTAACTCTAGCCTTGCGAAAGATTCATTAAAATTAAGCGTATGAAGCTGAAAGATTATTTTTTTTATATCTAGTTAGCTTCTTTCTTGGCAACTGCTTATACTTTTGCTATAAACTTCCTCGTAACCTCTCAATATTATCACGAATCAAAAATATATAAAAACATATTTAAATAAAGATAGTTGTGATATATATTTCTCTATTGAATATCAATTGATGTAATTGTTAAATTGATTACAAAGTATATTAGATTGAGTTCGTCGCTAGTTCTATTTAAATCAAGACGCGTTTGAAACCTTCGTAGATAAATTTTAAGCTGACAGATGTCATTGTAGCGGAACGTAATTTGATTCTACTTTCTGTCAACAGTTTGAACTCACGCTCGGGCTTAAATCGTTCCCGATCCACTTTCCGAGACGTGAATCAATATAAATTGTATTGATACCGTTGGAAATTTCAGTGGAAAGCTGATAAATGTACTAATTCATGCCGATGGAAGACTAAGGGAAAATTCTATGATCAAACATTAGTGGTAGAAACTGGTTGCTCAGCACATTGGTTGGCATTTATTTATCATAGATCACTGGTAGTAGATTCGTTTTAAAAATCGATTAAAAATAGGTACGGGTTTTTTACTTTCCGCAAAGCTCGCTCAGCGGTCACCAATACATGCTTTTTTCGGGTAATTGTGAACTACCACAGATGCACGTGTTTGCTCTCAAAATTAGCCGAAATACAAGGACGATGGTATAATTACTGACGGCATCCGAAATCAAATCCGAATTCCCTTCCAATTCAAACGTTCATGAATTATTTAATACTAAGTATTTTGGTCGCAGTAGCTAGTATATGAAGTAGTATATAGTAGAAGCATTCTTACACGAACGCGACAATACTGACTATACTTTTTTCATTACACGAGTGATTACTATAAATAAGGCAAAGAGAAATACAATATAAATAAATAAACGATTGAATAAATGATCCGGAATATAAGACAAGAAGGTTATTGTATGGACAAATGCTTTATACGGATAAATACGTCATACGTAAAACAAAGTGGCTAGCATCTTCGATCGATTCGCTTGCTATATATGAGAATGCTTGCGCTTTCAATTTATAATTTTGTGTTGAACTTGCCTCGGTCATATTGGTTGCTTATCAATTTCTTAGTTGTTTTTCAGACACGAATGATTTTTTTTTTCACAAAAAAGTCAGTTCATTTTCTATCCCATTTTCAAATGTACAGGGTGTCTGGTGGCAGTCGGATTTGAAGTGCAAATTTTTTCCTAACCGTTAAGTGAGGAGGGTCAGTGCTGGTTTTGTTTTTCGTGCGGGTTTTTTTTTAGTTTTTTGTTATTTCACATGGAACGGGAGAGTAGAGCGCGTTCGCAATCACAGCGTATTTATATACACATTATTCATATAATCCTTTCAAAACCTCATAATAAAAGTCATAAAATCATCTGCAAATTTTATAAGTTTTTTAAAAATGTATCATATAAATAAACCTCCTTTCTTCTATTTTTAGATTCCTTTAATAAAAAGCTTCTATCGCCCAGATTCTAACAAAGTTTCCGTCAACACGTTGATATACGTACATTTACATTGATATATATTTCTTTCAGAGTAGAGTATCAAATGAGCACTCCGAGGGTAATAATTCTCTGTGTCCGTGGACGTTTTCCGTCAATGGGTCGTAAAAGAGCCAGGTAACGGCGTTCGTAAGTTTCACCTTAAACCGTTTTTACTTATGCACTCAGGACGGCTAGTGTCTATTGTAAACATGCCAGGCAAAGAAAAATGTTGCTAGGATACTTAAACTCGTTGATTGGATATAGGTGGAAAAGGTGGGCAGTGGTAGCCCGACGATAGAGATTTGAAACTTCGTGGTGACATTTTTCGAAGGTTCGATTCTTGAGATGTAATCTTATAAAATTCAAATTTTGTGCATTAATTATATAGATTGTCTCTGTTCACAAAGAAGTTTTAGAGAATGCACCTGCCAAGCGGGGCGATTATGATAAATCTCCCCTCCTCCTTAGATGTCTTTGGGGGAGGCCTATGCCTTGCAGTGGCCATCTATCAGCTGAAAAAAGAGAGAGAGAGAGAGGTAAAAAAGCTCTTTAAATTCGATAATGTATAGCTGTAAATGTATAGCACTTGCTGTCAATTTATGTATGGAAAATCAATGGTGTCATAAATAATAAATAACGTAGGCATAGTTTTCAAATTCGGATTACCACATATTAAGATTGATTGTTGTCTGTCGCTTCAGAAGTATTCTAAGAAATTATTGGCCTATTGAATTCCAATATTAAAAAACTAATTGAAGTAACTTTTTGTAAGCGCGTGTTGAACCGTCATCCCGACTTCAGAAAGTTATGGCTCAAGCGGTAACCTATTCTGCGTTGTATATGGCAAACCTATTGTCACTTGAACTCGCTAATCTGCTATGTTGTGGACTTGCACGTAATAGGATACCTTCTGTTGATGTTGTTGCTGTTAGCCCGATCGCTTTTACAGTTTCATCAAAGCTGAGTTCACGGAGTGGCAGGGTCGTGAATTTAAAAACTATAAAAAAGCAGGTCGGGCGTGCACCAGTTGTATGAAGACGTTCGCATGTAGTAAAGCGCTCTACACGAGTAGAGCTGTGTAGTATTTGTGTTGTGTGTACGCTGCTTGCGACGGCAGTATGCACCACAAGCGAACCGAGGAGGGATCCGGATCCAACCTTGGTTCGCTCACGCTGGTAGGGAGCGGGCGGCTGCTTCATTCGTAATAGGTTATGTCGGTGTGTTCCGCGTGTCTCCTGATCTCTTCCACGTTAGATGCGAGCCGCTTATTAATCCTATTGAAAATCTATGGGGCAGGTATATGTCCAGCTGTCGACCTACGGTTAAGTTTACTAATAATAGTGTTATCATTATTTTGTACCGGTTTCAAAAATTTAATCTAATGTCTTACTTAGTACAAAATTACTTAGGTAATGGTACTCTAATAATAAAGAGAAACGCGGCTACAATGGATTTTAAGAGTCCTTGCTAACATGCCATCAACTACAAATGCTCTTATGCGTGGAGCCTGTTAATGTGAAGTTAAGTTTCACGTGATTTATGGAACAAAGGTGTAAATTATACAAGAACTAGCTGCCAGAAAAAGCTTCATATTGTTATTCACACGTCGAATGTTATTGCAATGAATAGAGTAATAATCTAATATTTTTCTGATTTGATCTCAAATGTTTGACAGTAATGTTAGTATTTAAGGCCGGAAAGACGAAAGCAGTCATTTATCCCAATTTTTAATTTAATATTACACTCTATGAAGTATTTTACTCATTTGTAATTTTTACAATTCTACGAGAAACTACCAAACGATGCGGTAAATTTGTCTCTTGGTTTAAAATGTTTTAAACACAGGCTCTGCCAAAAGGCTTATTACTCTATTTCAGAGTATGTTCACATTTAAAACTTTTAAAATGAATATAACTAATTTAAAGAGATTTCTTTTTGTTACACAATCATACCACACTGATTTTTGCTTAGTTTTTCTCAGTAAATGGCGCATTATGAATAAACGTAAACTTGATTTTAAGCTGACGATTATAGACGATACTTTAACTTTGAATAGTTTGTTTGTTCTAAAACTTTTTGACTTATTAACGAATTTTAATTTCCTTAGAAGATTAAAAATTTATAGTTAAAAATAATTATAGTTTTCCTACCGTTTTTAATTGCCAATTTACTGACAAAAATGTCGGCAAACATCTGCTATAATCTAATATATATGCACTATAATACTGTTAATACTCTGATTCAGAAGAGCAGGTACTTATATACGCTTATTAGCAATATCACTAATTGGAGTCGCAGCAAAGGTAGACGATCGCCATTTGCTTGGCAGTACTATTTACGAGCTGAATTATAACTATATACCGCCAGGCGGTACAATATGAACATCTCAGATGAAATTAACAATGTTGAAATCGACTCCAATAATCACAAAAAAAGCTTAAGACTGACTTTCTATAATACTACCAAGTAAGGCGCGAATGTCGCTAATCAGATGGCCAAAATGTAAAGCGTCAAAGTTCAAAGTAGCATCTCGAAGAAGGACTTTACGACTATTTTTTAATATTTAAATCTAGCAGGAATCAACTCTGATACAAAATACATAAGAAATTTACTGGAATTAATATAAAAAGGAGGAAATCCTCTTGGACTTAGTGCAGGTGCTTGGCAGAAGTACTCAGATTGATACAAAACTTCTCAAATCCTTTGTTTAAAGAACCTACGCCGTTGTCATCTCACTCTTCGCCACTGCTCATCCAGGAGAATCGAAAAAGACGGCAGTATTTTTTTAGTATATGTATAATAAAAGTAATATATAAATAATATATAAATAATATATAAATAATATATAAATAAAAGTAATAAATTATGCGGCGGTCATAAAAAGACGATTTGTGTTTCCTGTAATGTTATTAAACCTCTCAAATGTAAAAATGTTAACTGAATAATTACTTTGTACAATATATTTATATCAATAGTTAATTTTTTTCACTTAATATATAACCTTCTGAATAGTACTTGCAGTCATTTGATCGTGCACCGTCTACATTAGTAGTTAAATTTTACCATCTTAATGGTGTTAATTTACTATGTGAAAAAATACCGTTTTTTGTCTCTATATATATCTTCTTTGTACTTTAACCACTTTTTACGTTGACAACACATTTAGTTCTTCATTTATATTCGTCTATAGTGTTATTCAACCAAAGTACATCTCTTAGCCATAAAGAATAGAACGAATATTAATATTTTAAAGCAGAAGTATTCGAATTCCAAAGTCGAATGTAACATATGCAATGATATTGGCAATATCCGCTTGGAAATGTCCATGCAAAATATCGCTCCGCTTTTCAAAAGATACGTACATATGGACTGTATCGAAAACCGATTAAATACATGTTGATTTTTTTTTACACTTGCGGTTTGTATTCTAATCTTTACGCTTTAAAAGTTTATGTTTTTCACTCAAAAAGTTACAGTATTCAATACTTATGTTTTTCATTTAAAACAGTGATTGATAAATCGGACAGCTGGACTTCGGGAAGACAATTTTTTTATTTACACTCTACAGTTTCAACATATATAGTAACATACTTATATCTTCTAAAAATTTTAACCAATCTGTTAGATATAGAAAAATCGTCGTCTTTTCTGCGATTCTTTATAATAAGTTAATAGAGATATTATGAGCCACAAATAATTCGTTATATGTGCAAAAGCTTTAAAGGAGTCATGTTAACTCATTTCAAAATAAAAAGCTTTGACATTTATTTCCAATCACCTGTATCATGATCAGTCTGAAATATATTACATTTTGACAGTACGAAGTCTGCAAAGACAAATAATTAACAATAATTAATGTTATTACGTAGTAATACGAACATTGAAAACACTATTTCTTATTATTCTTAATTTATATATTATTTCTTTTTAAGAGTGACCACATCATTCCGCAATAATTGACAACAAGCTATTAAATTCTCCGTTTTAAACTGTTACACCTATAACCAATCGTACTGTGTAGTTACGACGTTTTTTTGCCGTGAAAAATAATGATGATCACAAAAATCAATCCCGCTTCCTACAATCTATAGTCGCAGTAAAATCATTATTATTATAATATTTGTTAAATTCATTTTAAAACAAATAATGTTTATAGTGAATTTAAAATGGAAGTGTTAGCAAATGTTGGAATACATTTTCAGAAACCTCTTGCTTGAATGCCAACTCGTTTAAAACTTTATTGCGTCTGCCTTTCTCCGAGAATACTTTCACTCCGTTTACAGCATCTGTTAGACGCCTACTACACTTTATGTGCATCGTTGAGTTTTTAACTTTGCATTTTATTTGACCAGAATTTATTTATATTAATCTATATAAGGTGGTTTAAATAAAACATCGCCGCAATTTAGTTCATCAACAATTAATTAACTTCAATTGTTTATTTGAAACCTCTCAATTTGAGCCAGTCGTTATAATTAAAGTGTATTAATTCTTTTTCGACCTAAATAACCCTTTTTGAATACATAAAGCCTCTGTATATTACTGTGATTAAGAAGTTTGTATGTAATTCGTTAAACCAAACATTTGAGTTTGGCATAACACTAATAATAGATTTATTAAGAATGTTATGTTGCCTAAATAAGTGCCTAAAGAGGCCTAGGACCGATGTGTGTTACCGGTGATGAATTATGGCAAAGAACCATGGTCACACTCTATTTTCCACGTTGGCAAGCTCACAGTTACTTAATGAGCCTTGGAGACAGCTATGCTCAGAATTCGTCTATGAGATCAATCAGAAATGAAGTGATTTGTAGACAAACAAGGATCGAAGTGGCAATAGGCAAGGCAGTGGCTGGTAGGAGCTTAAGCTATTGAAGTGGTGACCACGGACTGGCAAGTGTAGTTTACGTCCACCCACAGAGTGAACATTCGATCTTGTTAAGTGTCGTTGAAAGACGCTAAATTCAGGCCGCTTAGACCCAGACCTATTAGAAATTTATGGAAGAAGTCTGTCTATATTGAAATAATTATGTGTTACAAATAAAGGTTTTATAGTTAGGTTCTTATATTTCATAAATAAAAAAGGGTGTCATCCGACGTATGGATGAAAATTCTTCGCGTGACCTAAAAGAGAAAAAACATATGTTGCCAATATTACCAATTTTACAGCTCTTAAGTTAGAATGAACTAGTCATTGTAAGACTGCATAGTAAATCATTTATTTATTTAGGTACACCAGCAGTACATACACGTTAAAAGTACATTAAAAGTTATTGCATTAATAATGGTTCTGTTAAATACTCCTTTATAGGTGATACAATATTGAAAATTTATATATTCATGAAGATAGAAAGATTAACACCACACCACATTAAATAAAACAAAATAAGAAAAAGTGAGCACACGTAAGAGGAACCATCTGGCTTTCGACTTAAAACACAAAAAAAGAGCTCTTAATTTGAAAATTTTTCATTCACAATCTTTGAATTTTTTTCATCAGAAAATTTGACATATTGCAGATTAAAGAAAAGTCTGTATAATCTGTATTTATAGATACATTATCAATCATTTCCACCCATGACAACAGATGGCGCACTTAGCTAAAGACGTTTGAACATATTTTCAGACTTTACGTGAGATAAATTATTACCATTCATCGAGAAACTCGGGGCTATTTCTCCGTACTTCGTGAAAGGCCGAGGGTGAAATCTTTTCTTTCACGTAAAGCTCTGGATATTTCATTATATTGCGAAAATCTACCTATTCAACTGTTATAAGCTTATATGACCGCATGGAATTTTCATTGTGTTATTGTGTTCGAGTTTTGCCGTTTTATTCGTGGTTTTATGATATTTTTTCCTTAGTTACAATTCTAATGTTATACGTGTAATAAATTTATAAAAGGTAGTTATATATTTATTAACCGGTAACACTACTCGTCAGTCTTTTGTGACAACTTCCGGTAAAAGAATTGAAAGTGGTGGGGTTTAAACAGCGTTTTGATTATTGAGTCGGGAGCTCGGTCACTCGTTCGATAGCCATCGAAGTGATAAGTTGTCTAGTGTGGCCTAAAAGTGGAATAAAAGTATTTACTGTGCTGTGAATTGGAGTTTTTCTGATATGCGAAACTCTTTACCAAAATATATCCAAGTGATAAAACGATTATACATACTTCAGAAATTGTTTGTTTTCATTTAGTTTTTTTATTTCTAATTAGCTATTTCAAAAATAAATTACCTCTCACTGTTATTTCTTTGTCAACCGGGAGACTGGTGTTTATACGGAATTCGCAATTTTATAGTTGATATTCCAATTTATTAATGGTTAAGGGTGTCTGGCAGCATTTAATATTAACGAGCTATGAATTAGCATTCAACCATCTACTTAGTAATAATTTAGGTATTTAACATGATACCTTATCTTATTTCAAGCAAAAAACATTAGAACGGCTTTGATAAATATATGGTTAATGTTTGGTAACTGATTTATAATCAATAAATAGTAAAAGACATAGTTACGGTCGCTAGATGTAGGAAGGCCTCGCAGCGTACTTCTATAGAATGAAAATATATAAACAAGAAATGAAATACTACTAATAATACTACAGGTTTAATTTAATTCTATATATATATATATATATATATATATATATATATATATATATATATATATATATATATATATGTATAAATATATATTCATTTCCGGAAGATAGTTAGCAGCATCCTCTGCGTATTATCATATCATACTGCGATCGCCAACCCGGCTCTCAGGCGTGGCGATTGTGGTATATCCCTCCAAAGATATCTTTGAAGGAGGTCTAATGTCGAATGTACGTTATACATTTGTTTGAATAAGATGAAAATATTTACATTTCAACTATGTAATAATGTTTAACGAAAATCAATCCAAAGTAATCGAATTAACAATAAACACAAAATCAACACTTATTCAATATTTTGATAGCAAAACGCAAAGTCATTCACAATTCTAAACAAATAACGTACGCCGCGTGTTGAGGTTCACAAAACAATTACATTTCATCGCTGTCTTGTTTATAAATGAATTTCTGTCAGAAGATAATATTTGTTTTAAATATGATTTAATATTGTTTGTCTTTGATGTTCATATTTATAGAACACTGTCTAAATATACATTAAATGATTGCACTTAAATGAATTTTATACATAGTTAAATAGTTTCATAAATACAAGATCTTTCACAGCAATGCATTACGCCTTTAACATTATCCTTATTTTAGCACAAAGTCCACCACTTTATATAGACCTTCCCCATAGATTTCCAATAAGATAGGTAGGAAGCAGTTTGCATACAGCGTCTACAATTTTAACAAGAACTTCTTTTCATTTTGTGGGTGGACGTCTTTAGATGTGCTTGCCGGGTCGTCGTCTCTACTTCTGGACATTAAGGTTCCAGCGTCTATCTATTCCTACTTACTGTTATATATATATATATATATATATATATATATATATATATATATATATATATATATATATATATATATATATATATATATATATATATTGTATGTGTTCGTCAACAAATCTACTAGATGCTGATTCGATTTCGTAGAGAAACAATGCGTGGCTTTGTTGAGTTACCGCGAGCTTGCCAATGAGATCCGTAATGGGAGGCATATCCGTAATACGTAAATCATCACTGATAACACACATTGGTCATAGACTTTCGCCTTTGTTTTTTTCTGAGAGATACTAGACCACATATCTAGGTACAAATAACTTGAGACTTAGATTACAATATTCTCTAAGGTGATTCGAGTTATAACTTTTAAATTTTACTTCTACGTTTCACGTGTTAACTTTTACAATTAGAACAACGAGCTTCGTTATTTCATCTTTTAGGGATAATAAATTTTATTGTTTTAATTAACTTCTATTTTGAATTCATTAAAACACTTTGTAATCATTTTCCGGACGGGTTAACTTTGCATAATTATAACAGTAAGTCGCTGAAACAAATTAAATATCACGAAAGTGAATAAATACAAACAATTAACATAATATGAGATATTGAGCATCTTATCTCAGTCATTATCTTTGCTTTGAAACTTACAGCAAGGTAAAGAGATAATAAGCCAGTAAGTAATCACATAGAAGCCTTGTTTATTCCTTGATTATTACTTGTAAATCTCTAATCGAAATTCTCATCAGGTGACATGTATGAAATACAGCATTTTTATTTTTTAACTGTGTCTGTAACATCTAAAACTTTACCTGTATATCACAAAGCATTTGACACTGACTTTCATAAAGCGATTTCTTAGTGAAATTACATTTTACGTAAAAACTAAATTGAAAATCTATTTTTAAAAATAAGGAAAGCGTTCGTTAACAGTTTTAATTATGAATGTCGCTTACAAATTAAAGGTCAAACAGTTTTTAAGCCTGTGTTTTTATATAACACAGATTGGTTGTAAGGCAACGTGGATACATTAAAACCTTTTATAAATTTAATAATAAGTGTTTTTATTCTTTATTAAATTATTACGCTAAGTGATAATTTAAATATATATATATATATATATATGATCATGATCCATATTTTATACATATCATCATCTTCGTTTGTATATTTTGCAATAAGGACGGCTTTTCAATTGCTTTTCATTTTTGGGGTCCTGTCGTTCCCCTTTCATAAATCTATGACAGCGACTTTTTTCAAATAATTTTTCTGTACTTATTTTTTTAGAGTTCTCTTCTGTCATCTGACAAGTTCTATGTCCTATTTTATTCTTCACATTTTCTTGTATAATCTTTTCTTTCTTTTACATTCCTTGTGTGTATATATATATATATATATATATATATATATATATATATATATATATATATATATATATATATATATATATATATATATATATATCCTCTTTTCTTTCGCCGCATTGTTTTAGGATCAAAATTTAGGACCCAATTTTAAGTTTTTATTCATACAATAAGTCCGGTTAAAGTGACCTGTTTTCAGCGTTTTCGATGTCATTGACAAGATTCACCTTTCGGATGTTTGGTTCACTGGTCGTCCTTCTCTGTATTTGCCAGTCCATGACCTCGACTTCAAAAGTCTCCAGCGATCATATAATCTACGCCCCATCCACTGTCACTTTACCATTCCACTAGGCTATATCGCCTACCTTCCTTAGTCTATAGATCTACTCATTCCTAATTCGATATCATAGAGAAATCCTGAACATAGACCTCTCAATGGCCGGTTCAATAAGCATAAGCTTGCAAATGAGACAAGGAGAAGGATTTTTCTGTACTGTAATAAATATTATTAGTACTTTTATTAAATTTACATTTGTAAAACTTTAAACTAAGAAGTTTATTACCAGAATACAAAATTTAATTAACAAAACTATGTAAACTGTATACGGCTAATCTATTTTATTGCGTATAATAGGAGATTATATAACTCGCGGGACCAACTACCTCGGTCCTCTGAGTTCAAATGTCACGTACGCTACCTATCTTTACCTTGTAGCCATTACAGCGGTAGCAATATCTACGAACGATTATAGATATTCCTCTTACTATTCCTCGAATTCTCTGAATATTCCAAATGGATTTAGTTTCTTGTATAGCATATATTATTAAAGTTATCAGAGACAAAGTTGGATAGCATAAAGCTGTTTCCGCATGATCGACTAATCAAATTTGTAATCATTTTAGCGTCGATAAAATGAGACATTTTTAAATAAATATTCATGTAAAACCAATTTTTAATTGTGTATAGATGTAATCCTATTTTGAGCGGTGATAAGTATTCTTCATTATCGTTTTGATCATAGACGTCCAGTGATGGACAGTGGCCTTTTAATAAGACGAGTTGGTAGCGGCAAGCGTCCAGAATTATACATCGGCCTAAGCAATGTACGTAGCAAGACGCCAGAATCTTAAGAACCTAGCGGCTATTGTTCATGTGTTTGTGCAGCACTTGCATTAATAAGCCTGCGCAACGTGGCATCGACCTCTTTATCTATATCACGAGAAAAAAATCATGATCGCTCAATAAGATAATCTTTATTCATATTAGATTTGATAAATTTGTCTAAAGAACCCTTTGCCAACTATAAATAATACTTCAAGTTCCACAACTAAGTACTCTTATATTAGGGACGAAAATATATTTTACTTGAAATCGACCTCCTACACCTCTCATGCCTCTATATAGCCATAAAAAAGTTAACTTGTTACGATTGAACCTTTTTTCTTTTGTCCCTAAAAAACCTGTAAAATCATCCTGTTATTTTCTGGTCGTAGACTTTGTTTTTTATTGTAGTATGTTCTACTTTGTTTATTAACTGTTATAAAAGTCTTTAGCAGATTTGTTTTTAGTTTAAAAACATCAAGAAACACAAACATAAAATTTCGATCTTATGAATAAGAAGATATAATAAATTTTACATTAAGAATAAAAAATGTATTATAAAAATAATGATGTTTTAATTCGTATGGGATTATTAATTCATTATTATATTTATCCACGTAAGATCATGATTTTAGTCTAAATATAAAATGATCCCTTATGTAAGTTATAAAATTATTCCAGATGAAAATGACATCCATCAATTTAAATGCCCCGATCTAAAAAGAACCTAGAACAAAATCAGATTGATTTGTTTTTGGTGAACACTTTTACGTCCTATAAAATCCTTAAGACAGTAGTATATATATATATATAGTCTTTAAGATAGACAGTGAAATCCTTTATCAGGAGCAAAGAGCAGAAAGAATATTTTTGAAATTTACAAGGTCTTGCGTGGCTTTCACAAAGACTTCTGAGTGGTAACCAGTCATTTCCTTGTCAGATTCCATGTCAATCAGTACATGGTCAACGTCCAAAGTCACACATTAAAAATTCTTCATGGTAAGTGAATTTTTGTAATCTGGTCTATAATCTAGTCTCGCAACTATACAGAGTGACTGGAAATGAGTGTACAAGGTTATTATATAGCAAAGCTCATTTATAAAGTGAACACTCAGATATATAATATTTTATATATATTTTCTAATGGAATGCCATGGTTAGTCAACAATAATTCATTTTACATTTAATAATTAAGACTTTTTCTAACTTTATTATCATTGTTATACTTCTGAAACTGTTGGTTTATGAGTAGGATTTACCGTATAATAATTTATAATAAGTGAACTATGCTATTTACCCATTCAAGGTCCTCTTTCTAATCACCCTGTATAATGAGTTTGACTTGACGATAGAATTGAAGATCTTATCTTCAGTGTACTACGATATTACTAGCTATGTTAACGTTTGTCTCAGTATCCTATATTACACACACACTCACCATATCAATACTCACTTTGCCCAAATAATTATTGTAGAGGTCTTTAACACAACACATCTATAATAAATTCTTTTGTGTCACAGCAATTAAAACAAAGACATTCTAGATACAAATAGTTATGTCAAAAACAATTCTATTCGTAACAAAGTAGGTAAGTTAAATTATACCTCGATTTATAGACATTCAACAAACGATTAATTTAACAATAGATTCCAGGCCTAATTTGTTCACGAGCTAATTTCAAAGTCTGAGCAGATAGTATATTAAAATGTAAAAGTAATTTTCGTAATTGCTTCATTTGGATAAATTTAAATTATTCTCCTAAATTGTCTACAAAATGATTAGTTATCAAAAATACGACTTTATCTTAATCTATTTAAAAAACGCAAAGTCAAAATGTATTCCAAATTTTCTAAAATTTCCCAATTTTCTCATATCATATTTATTAATTATAATTAATCTGTGGATTACTAGTAATTTGCGAATTGGAATCTTTTTATATATCTTATGTACGATCTAAACTTGCTAGCAAATTGGCAAGTTGAAATAACAGTGTGCAGGCCACATAACTTACAGAACAGAATATCAGATATCTTTCTTAACCACTTTGATACTAGCGTCGCCTACAGTCGGCCCTTACCTGAAGCGCGCTGCAACGACAGTGCGACCGTCTTTCTCTTATACACAATTATGCTGAGAGTTTTACGTTACAAGTGTATATTACTTGTAATCTATTTAAGACAGCGTTTCTATGTTTTATAATTATTTAAGTTATATTATTATAAATAAAAACAATTAAACTTTAACTTGAAGTATTCGATTTATATTATTTAAATCGTAAGTTTTAGAGCTTTACAATAAATAATATTTTTGGATATCACACAAAATACATCCTGATATGACGCATGACGTTCACCTAAAGTAATTGTAATTAACTGTAATTGCAGAGATAGGTTTAAACTTCTTGGTTGACGACTAAAGTCAACGCTCGGCTTTTGGTACCGTTTTGTGTCTGATGAGCACCGTACCGAAATGCTTAAAGTAGTCATAAGACGCTGTTTGCAGGCCAATTACACATATCGTGCAGAACAGGCAGAAGCAGGGACGTTAAGGTTTTAGATTGGAGACCACAAACTGGCAACGGAAGTGAACGACGATCTCGTTAAAGTCGTTGGTAGATACTGGATGCAGGCCGCTCCCTACAAGACCAATAGGAAATCAACGAGGGTGGTAGTAGAACTTATACAGCTGTAATGATGGTGATGATTAAAGTAGTGAAGTAGAAGTGAAGTAGTCTTGTTATTTATTTAACAAGACTAAATGATTCGTCAACAAATTCCTTATCCTTCATAAGAATATAATTAAAAAGCATAACAACAACAAAGGACAGATCTAGCTTGAAAATTTATACACTACATTTATTTTTTCATATTATTATCGACATGGAATCATTTAAAGTTACCATAGACGCCCACTGCAAGGCACAGGTATCCCCCAAAAATATTTATAGAGAGATATACTAAAATCACCACGCTTGGCAGACGGGTTGGCGATTGCAGTTTGGTATTATGGTACACAGAGGAAGCTGCTAACCATCTTTTGGAAACTTGTTTGTGAGCTGTGACAATCCTATATAATATAAGATTGAATAGCCGGAATCGAACTCGAGACCTAATATCGCAAGTCTCAGTCCTATACAGCTGAGCTACCACCGCCAGAAGAGCATTCCCACGCCACCCTCCAACTTGAATTTCCCGAACGTATAGTAAAAGTATCAAATATCGTGGTAGTGTGATAAAAATACAAATACCAACCTAACAGAATATTGTACACGGCGTCACATTCATCAACTTTGTATTCATAAAAAGAACAAAATACGTTATACTAGTGTGGGTTACAATTTATTTTAATTAAAGCAAATGGCCAGAACGTATTCGTGTTTTTTATTTTTACTGACCATTACAACCTTACGATATCGTGTCATCGTTTTTTTGATGAAACACTAGCCATTTTAAAATAGATTTTAATGACTTACACTATTTATTGATTGATGTCCCTTATGCATACACATCGCAAAAGTTAGGAAATACATTGTAATCGATTTTCATTTTTGATTACATTATATATATTTTTCATATATTTATACACTATATAAGTAAGTGACCGTCACTCTACTGACATGATCATCATATTGTATACAGGATGATTGGTTATAGATGCAAAAGCTTTAAACGGCTAAATAAATAGCATATTCGTCAGCAAAAACTTTTAAAGCATTTACACCTATTTCCAATGACCAATATAAAGTGATCACTTTATAATGTTACACTAATTTATTTTTTTCTTAACGAATGCCACTGGTCAATAACTTCTGGTATTACAAAGTCTGCATGGATAGATTGTAAACAATAATTTATTTATTTATTACACAGTAATCAAAATTGGAAAACGCTTTCTTACGATATTACCATTACATTATTTATAATTTTTTAAACCATTGATTTTTGGATAGGTATCATACATTATTTTATCCATCTATGCACTTCTTTGAAGCTTGTACAACAATAATCAAACATCTGTACGTTTCTTATAAAATTATAAGTAATATAAATTGTATAATTAGTTAAGTTTTTCTAAAAACTTACTTGAAATTTTTAGGTAAAATATTTCGTCACAAATTTATTGTAATTTCGTGCTCCTTAATCTTAAATCCTTTATTCTTTACTTCCTAATAAATCAAGGTTATTTTTTTACTTTAACAAAACTTTGCGTTCTGACTTCTTATAATAGGGCATTATTCATTTTAATATCCCGGTGAATGAGTTCTAAAACGTAATAGAAGGAAATCGTGTTTTAGGGACATAGATGATACCGCCACCATAGATATCTTAATACATCTTTCTACGACAGCACGACTAAAGTAAAGACATTTAAAGGCAGTCTTCGCACAGTTTCGCTTTGTATGGCAATCACGGAAGCTGACTAGGATTTACTCTCAAAATATTCCGGTCCAATATGAAAACCGTGTTGCTATATGATGAGTCACATCTCGCATCAGCTCCAAGTTTTCGTTAACAATTATCTTCGACGTATTCTCAGTATATACTGGCCTGCGAAAGTCTCCAACGTAGACTTCTGGAGACGCTGCGATGAGATGCAGAACGACCAGCAGATCAAACGCCGCAAGTGGAACTGGATATGCCAAATGCTCCGAAGGGACCCTGACCACATACCGAGGCAAACTCTAGAATGGAATCCTCAAGGAAAGCGAAGACGTGGTCGCTCAAAGCAAACCTGGCGGCGGACGATCACTTCAGAAGTGAAGGCAGTTGGAATGACGTTGAGCGAAATAGAGCGCGAAGCTCAGGATCGCTCGGGATGGCCACGTACTGTGGACGCCTTCTGCCCCATCTTGGGTACATAAGAATAAATGATGATGTAAATGGTTGATTATATTTTGGTATACGAGAAAGTTTTTTTTTTTAATAAAAACGATGTACCTTCTATAATAATATATACCATAGTGTTTTATTTAATAAATAATATTATATAGGAAAATGTACCATAACAAATAAATAACTATTTGTCTTTATAAAGCGTTCTAAACTTTACAGAAAATCTTCTCAGCCATTAGTATCTTAAAACAAAAGCCTAGTATTGTCTCGGATGAAGTAGACGCTGTTGGTCCTGGGGGCTTTTATAGCTTCATTGGAACGGAGTTCACGGAACGGAATCAAAAATTTAAAAAAGCCATCGTATTTCAGCTTGCTCGACGTTGATCTACACAAATTTATGTATAGTGTAATTTATGTGAATGTACGGCATTGGAGAGTAGCGAGGACCACTCGGTAATCTAAGGTTGTTGGAGGTAGGATACTGATCCTACCTCGGAACGCCTTCTTTGTTCTCGGAGGCAGGGGCAACCGTCCGCATCGGTTTGTAAGTAGGTTGGTGTGAGCATGCGTTTGTAAATGTGGTATGAGGACGCTGGTAGAGTGATTGTTGGTGCGGTGGGTGCGATTGTCTGTAAGATGAGATGATTGAGCACATCTTAAAGATGCCATTTGAGGATTTTGGAGCAGACGAAGATATATGACCGACGTGTGATATTAGTGAAGAAGACGACACGGCACTGGAACATAATCTCTCGCTTCGGGTCTTATTAGTAAGATAACAGTTCCTCAAGGAGCCAAGAATAGAGCTACACTACTCTACAAGATTGAACCACAAATAAGGAGAACTTTAGACGAACATAAGCTACCGACATTATCCAGCAGATTGGCAAGTTGAAGTAGCAGTGGGTAGATCACTGGAGCCTTATAGCTGATTGGAGAAAACGGACCGACAAGCATAGCGTATGACATCCACACTCAAGATAGATAAACGACTTTATTAATATCGTCGACGTTATTAAGACGTTGGATATAGGCCGATTTCAGCTGAGCCTATTGGAAATTTATTTGTTGTAATACTATTGGTAATTTATTGGAAATTTATTTGTTGTAAGACTTATAGCCTGTGGTGAAAAGAGAATCATATCTATATTAATTACCATATAGCAATTTTTAATCAGGCAGTTTTACAGGCAAAGGATTTGAATGAATGAACTGAATTTGCGATAAAGAACCTACTCATCGATGACGTAAGTTACGTAAGCTATTAAGCATGATTACTCATTAACAACAGGTTTGCATAAGAATGGGGTGATAAAAAGGTTTTAAGGTAATTGAAACAGATGATAAACATTCATGTTTTTATAACCATACCACCATCATTCATATTGTAAGACATTCTCATATAAAGAATTAGGCGTCTTATTAAAAGATATTTGTAACACTTTATCAATTTATTTAACACACGAACAAATTTTTATTAGCGCTTGAGTGCGAGCAAAAAGGACGTGCATTCGTCGTAGGACTCTGGGGCGCAATGTGCTCTGCGACCGAGTGAAAGCGGGCAATAGAACAAAGGCGCAAGAGAAACAAAAGTAACAAAAGGTCTGCGCCCGCGTCACCGGTGCGTGCATGTGCCCGCTGCACTAATTCGGCACACTAAGTTCGCCCGTCGGCTACGCTCGCCCACAAAATCTTACACCTATTATTCATTCAGACATCACATCAGTATATATACGACTCCCACACATATTAAGTTTGAACAATATGTATTACAACTTAGGAATTTAGAGGCATATACTGAACTGAAATATACAGCTCATTTGTTGTAAATTAATGTATGATACACCCTATCCAAAAATCAATGATTTATAATGATTGATAATGTAATGTGAAAAAGCGTTTTTAAAATTCGAACTATACAAGTATTAAAAATATTCGTGTTTACATCTGTGCCTGAAGACTTTGTACTGCCGGAAGTTATTGATCTATCGCAATCCAATAAAGAAAAAATTTTGTGTGGTCGCTTTTTACAGGCTGATTGGGAATGAGTGTAATAGTTTTAAAGATTTTCGCTGACAAATACACATTGACGTTTTTTTCATCACGCTTTACACTTATAACCAATCATTCTGTATAATATATTTATTATATTTTCAGAACGATGCAGTATATTTTGGTTTAAAATTATAATGATGAAGAATTGGAAGGTTACATTTTACACATAGTTATTATATGCAATGTTATTTAATTTTAAACAATGCTGTATAGTTATATCCTAAAAATAACATTACAGTGTAAGAAATACGTAATAATCATTGACTCACCTTCCCAACTATGTACACAAGAGAGACGAACATTCTGCCAACGCTTTTCGCTATTCTATTAGCTACCCACTTCGGACGCAGAAGCTAAGCAATTTCGGTTCGAAAACCTTACCTATACGTACGAGCTATCGTAATAAAAATAACTATAATCGTTTGACTCCTTTGGTTTCAGCTTTTTGAACGAAAACGTTATACGTAATACGTGACAATGAAAGCGATAAAGAAACTAGACCTTTTATATATGCGCATATAAATAATATATTAAAATTTATCTTACGTTATTCGAAAGAATTCACTGATTTTTTTCTAGTCTATTCAAAATCGTTAAATGTTCTATTACCTCTGTTTCTCTCTTCAATATAATGTAAGATGTGATTGTTGATATCTGTAAAAACTTTTTAGTTAGCAAAAAGCTTTAAAAAATTAGGCTTAGTTGAATAAAAGTAAATTAAATTTAAAAGAATGATGAACCTAATAAGAAGTATTTAGGAATCACCATTGATTTCGAAAGGATTAATTCTGAAAATAGTTAATTTAATTTAATTGTTAATTTATTGTGTATGTATATATATATAATTTGAATATACAGAATTATCACAAGGAGAGCTACTTTTGGCACTGTTAAGTGTACAGAGGCAGTAAATAATAATTAATTTTAATATGTAGTTATCCGAATTTTCACGCCACACTTTTTACTCCATTAATTATAGAGTACGTAGATTAATTGACAGGAAATAACCTATGTAAACACTCCTTTAAAGCTTTTACATATATAACTAATCTCGCTGAATAATTGACTTGAATTCTATATATTTTATTTAAATTAAATATAAGATGATAAAATAATTCCTCGGGGAGTGGTAGCCAAGCGGCGAAGGACCGGGACTTGCGAATGTACATCGCGGGTTCAATTTTTGAGATACAATCTTATATAATTCATACTTTGTGCATATATAATATTGCCAGTGCTCAGAAGCAATTTTTACAGAAAATGGGCAGCAGCGTGTCCTGCATACCATAATGTTACACTGCTATCGATAACTCACCTGCCGGGCGTAGCGATTATGGTATATCATTATATATTTTCGTAAGGGACCTAAGCCGTGCAGTGGGCGTCAACAAAAGGTAAATGCGACAAACTCCTTGTCGTTGAAGCGCTGATGAAGCACTACGGTGGAGTGGTCACAATATCAGCACACACAGCAATCACAATATCAGGGGCGAAAGGTAACACCATGGTAGAAAAATTGGACATTGTTAGGGTGTCGTTAAAACTAACGAAACAAATGATTTTTAAAATAAATCATTATAATTAGTTGACATCAACTTAGTTATAAATAGTTTAAGATTTAAGTTAGTGAATAGTTAAGGACACTTAAACACTGATATGCAAAAACGCGAGCAAAAAAATCGGAAACATTAAACGTGGTTATAAAAACAAAGGCACGGATGCTAATGTCTGTGGAATATAAATCCCAATAAAAAATTATTTTGTGACAGAAGATACTCGATACCTCTAAAACTATACACCGCTTAATAGTTCTATAGTTTAATTATGACTTTTATATTCACCTCGTCGATAAAATGAAAATGCTTAAATGCTTTTCGATCTATTTATATAATATATTTTAACATAAATATCAAGAAATTTTATTTTGAATACAATTTATTTCATTACACATATTTCAACGAGCCATTGAACATACTGAATATAAATTTAAAAAAAAGCCACTCAAGCGGGGAGTCACGTATGGACACCGATAACTCAACAAGTATTTACTTTGTGTTCAAAATTAATCGAATTTTGTTTGTAGCTTCGCAATTGCAACGTTTATTTCTACATACGAATTATACGAATCATATGGATTTGAAATATGAATTTCATTTAAAGTTAACGAAATATTTTTAATTTTTATTCATTGAGTCTTTTTTATAACATTTAGTGAAAAGAGTATTTATTATTCATATAATTCTATAACGACTATTAAAACATTTAAATATCTCATACACTTATTGATTAATATATTAATACAGAGTGTAGAAAAAGTTAGAACAATAAAGTTATTTGGGATATGTACAGAATGATTGGTTACAGGTACAGAAACTTTAAAGTGACGAGTATATATCTTATTTGTCGGCAAAAAGCGTGAAATCTTTTATGATAATTTAAAATCACCCTTTATAAATTGATCATTGTTCGTAGTCGTTGTTTCAAGGGATAGGCCTGCCTCTAAGACAATTATGGAGATATATATCAATCATAATCGCTATGCTTGACTGATAAAACGATCCTCTGGAAACTTGCCTGTAAGCAGTGGAAATCCTATGTAAATAACCCATAAAGTGTGAATTATATAAGATTTAGAGAGAGAGATAACGCCTGAATCTATTACTCATATAAGATTGTATCCCGGAAATCGAATCAACGACCTACAATCGCAAGACTCACTTCTCCACCGTTGGGCTACCACTGCTCGAAAAGTACATTAAGTAAACTTTATTATGTTTTCTTACTTATCAATAATTTTACTTTTATCTATGTATACAAAAATTTATAATCTTTTATTATTTATCGATAATTTAATAATTATTATTGCTTTATTATCCAGAGAGCTATTACATATTATAACCCTAAAGAAATATTTATTATATTGAAAATAATTAATAGTTCATTAAGGTTATAGTTTTAAGTTGCAGCTAGCATAATACCCGGGGCTTTGTGCGTCTAAAATAGAAAAGCTTATTTAAATCTATAAAACTTATGTAATGCTGTTAGTGTGTTCAAAGGAAATAAATAAACTGCAAATACTTCAAATACGTCATGACTATACATTTGGACGAACAAAGGTAACCGATATAGCCCAACGATTCGAACAGTTGAAGTGAGAATGGTCTGGTCGCATAGCGTGCAGAATAGATACCCGCTGGGATATTAAGCCGAATGGAGACAACGTGCCGGTAAGCGGAGCATTAGATATGAATTAATAAGGTTCTATGAATCTGGATGCAGAATGCTTCTATCCGATCATATTATAAATCTACCAAGTCTATGTCCAGTAGTGAATGTCTTACTACTAAAATCACGGTGTTAATTACAATAACAACCGTCAAAGCCGTCTGATCATAAATTCTTTTCATCAACTGCGAGATAAAAGTGACACTAATAACGCATTTTAACCTTTTAGCAAAAGGTTCTCTAATTCATAAATGATCCCATTACTTTACCATAATTTATATTTATCACATCGATCTAATTTGTGGATAATTGGGATGTGATTAGCTAAATTACTGGACTAATATATCGCGCTGTATGATCTGATAATGACATACATAAACGTACTGCGGTGCATTCTGTATTTTAAGCCGTTAAACAGTACTATTTTCATTGTATGTATCTCTTTTTATAAGTTGTTCGATTATTTTTAAAATACTACAATACAATAACATTCCTTTTAATAATTTTTGTATTGCAGATTTTTGAAGTTATTCAATTGATTATTTGACTCTATTTAAATGTAGTCTACCCTAATGCATTAGAGAACTTAATATTGTTTTGTTTTATTATGTTACTAAAGTTTAGATATAAGTTAGCATATTTACGGTAGGAGCTACTATAGACAGATATATATAATTTTGTACTTTAAATGAAACTTTTGTAAGCTTGTATTAAGTGATACTGAAAGTTTGCCTATTTGAAATAAATAAATAAATAAATGGAGATGCAGTTGTAGAGTAGTAGTTTAAAATTATGTTTCTCTGTCAATACAATCTTTAGTTATTTAATAATGTTGTTTAATAATAAATAATAATCCTAATTGAAATAATTCTAACTGAAAGAAAATCTAACTAGAAAATAATCTGGTGCTGAATTTTACATGGATTTAATTCACCATTTGTCAAAAACAATAACCACTATGGCATACGGATATCTGAAAATGTTTATTTTACTCTAAAACAATATATTGAATTTTTATGTCAATTTTACATACCATGTTTGTAAAATGAAAACTAGAAATATTTAGCAAGTTTAGTTAAAAAAAACTTTGAATTCAATACAACAACTGACTGAACTGATCAGCGTTTTAAAATAATCAATTTTATCAATTATATTTCCACTTCACTACACACTGAAAATATATGTGTCAAAGTTAATAGAACCGTTCCATGCACCTAGTTCAATTTCTAAGCGATTCACGAAAACGTATAACCTCGTAGCTCGTAGCACGGCGTAGACGCCTCTACGCGACCATCTACGCCTGAAGCCCGACGGACACTGAAGTGAAAGCGATTTGGGTGCCAGCTCCTATGTTATTTACCCGAATCTTATTATGTGCGTGGGACTGTATTTATATCTATGTTGGAATTTGTATATATATCCTTAATCTAGATATTCGTTATCAACTGCTAATAATTAAAAAAATATCAATTTATGTAATAAAATAATATTTATATATGTTTACAATAACTCATTTATAAGTAAAATATACATAATTCAAGATATTTTTGTATTATTGAAATATGCGTATATTATACGTATATACTTCTTCTAGCTACCAATATCTTTTATTCTTTCTTTTCAAAGTAATGAATGCCGAATATCAAATGTAAAATTTCGAACGACAATAATCAACTGTCTTTTGATAAAAAATAGCAGAACTTTTTTTATTAATACTTTTCCGTAATATGTCGTAAAAATTGTGCCACTGGCAACACCAAATATTAAGTTTTCGCTGCAGCAACAGATATCTGTTGCGCTTTACAATGCTCCTCGGGATTTTATTAAATCGCCATTTATCATATTTTTCAAAGCGACATAAATAGTAAAACTAAGATTTATGATAGATCGCACCATTAATAATGATTAAAATTTAATACGTCGTATTCCATAAATAAATGACTTTATCGCCATTGGCAGCAAAGTTCGTGGGATGAAAGTTACACTTCTAACTTTTACGTTAAAGTTTTAATGCTTGGTGCTTTATATAACAGTTTGTGATTGTTAAATATCTTTTATAAGACGGGTTCTTAGAAGCGAGACTTCAAATTTGCATAGATTAACTGTAAACTCAATTATATAAAATAGTTTTAATTTTCACAATTTTATTTAATAAATAAACGCGATTGTTAACAGAGTTGCACATTGTTTATACATTACATATGTTGTAACGTGTTAACATCCCATAAAATATAGTTAAAATTTTAAGCAAAAAAATATATAAACACGAGAAACATCTCATTATTTGCAATACAGCAAAAAATTGTTTAACCTTTGGCGGGGAACAAGTGGGATGGAATCGTAGAAGCGTGCTATTGGTTCAGCGGACCATTGTTTTTACAACAACTATTTCAATGCACCCGCGCACCAGCCACAGGAATTTAAATCGATTGCCTGGGAGAAGGACCCTGGCCTCGGTTGCATCCACTAGCTAGGTGGTATTGTTCACACCGACGCACTCTCTTAGTGTCGGTTGCGCTCACCAGCTACGTGACGTCTCACGCGCTGGGAATAATTCGAATTTACGTTATAAATTCACTTCTTGGTTCTTTTTATTCTCGGAGCTACTTTTAAAATCATGCATATCCTGCGATTATTGAAGTTGAATATATATCACCTTGTACCGGAACGAACACATTCTGTGAACTACCGGCGCTCCCTGCTCTCAACCTGCTGCCGCCTAATCAGTCCTGGGAGATCGTGCGGCTGGCTACCACCACCATCAAGAAAGTACCGAGCTGCGATGTAAAATAAGACCAGGCCTTCTGCCCACTACCCATTTTAATTAAATATATTTTTCTTCTTCCGCTACTCTTTCATTTTTAATTATTTGTATTAAAAACGGCACAATTTTTAGTTCATTGGTAAAAACAATACAGTTAATAGAATAGGGTTTTTTTAAGTAAGCAGTTTGGGGTATTACCAACGGTTCAAAGCTTTCGCCGAAACAACTAATTGTCTTATATTTGCTCTCCTGCTAAATTAAAACTATCAGTTAAGTGATAGGGCGGCCTGTTATACTTTTTTTAAATTACTATTATACAACTCCATGTTTTTTTTTAATTGGCCCCCGCTATTGGGGGCCTCTCGTACCCCCTATCTTTTGTGGGACAGGGACTTTTTGGGCAAATTTATTTATTTTTCACAGAATTTTTTTTTTAGTTTCTTTCTCTTCTTTCACACTTAACACTGTCTTTCGGTCTATTCTTTCATTCCACAATTCTACTGTCTTTCCCTTTTGCTCTGTATTACCTTTCATTCATTCCTCATTTCTTTTTACATTTTCTTAAATTACATTGTTATTTTATATCACATTTTTATTACTTAGATTCTATAATTATTTTATATCACAGTATTATATTTTATTTTGCTTTTATTTTCTTTATTATCTATTTATTTGCAATATTTAACTCCATGTTATGTTACGTGTACAATAAAGAGTAAAAAATTAAATGGTACAAAATAATCAAATTTTTACTTTAAATGTACATAGCTCAGCGGATTGGTGGGTTAAAGTGACAGTGAGCAGGCCATATACAACGGAGATCAGAAGGCCTCTGGGGCCCTACCACAGACCGGCAAATGTAGCCTAAGACGCCCACAAGGTGAACAGATGACCTTGTAGATATCGTCGGAAGAAGCTTATCAAGGCTTATTTTCAGCAGTGAACGTCCCAACGTTGAAAAAATGATTTTGAAATTAAATTGAAATTACTGTAACTCTAGATAGCGGGCACCAACTCGTTTCTGTAAATTTTAACTCTGAAAATATTTCATTATTTCTCTACAATGTTACGTTCGTACTACTATACTATTACGCAAACTGTTTAGTCAGGATTTTTTAGTCCTAAAATGTATGATTTTATACTAGATATCTTCTTAATTTTCTTTTCAGCGGACATACGTCCTCTGCAAGACAAAGGACTTCCAAAGATCGCCGCGAAGACTGGCCTTGCGCAGGCGCAATGACTTCCTGCGCACACTACTTAACTTTTATACTTGATATATACGATAAATATCTCTAACTTGAAAATGAATGAATAAATCGAACTGAAATAGAAACAATTAGTACTTCCATTATTATTTTAAAGAAATACTACAGTTTAGTTTTGAAATTACATATGCCTTGCAAGTATCGATAAAACTCGTTATTTTTGCTGGATAAAATATAAACATGAAATAATATTTGTTATATAACGTTTTTGTTTCTTACTTATTACAATATTTACACACCTTAAATACTCAGGTACATACATAATTACAGGGTGGTTTAAAAAAAAAAAAAACTTAATAAATAAGAACTAATTCAGTGTATACAGCTGAAGTATCTTGTCAAATTACTAGTACACGTTGCAAATACCAAGAAAAGGCAGCGCAGAACGTCCTGGATACAGGCCACCAATCAGTCCTTTTTATCTTTGCAAATACTGACAGCGGCATCAATGACACATTACTTCTTCGCATTACTATTAATATACCTTTCAATAAAACTTCAGTTGATATTGGAATGCTCTATCGGATATCATCATGAACCATTACACAAGGATATATATACATTTAAAAACTTTAAGGGTGTGAATATGTAGCTCATTCGACAAAAAACTTTTAAGTTTTGTTTTCTTCTACTCACTCTTTATAAAGTGATTATTTACTGTCAATAACTTACGTAATTTTTCGATCGGAATGCGACGGGTAGCATCGAATTTATGGCAGTAGAAAGTCTGTATAGACAAATAATTAAGTCTAATATTTAGTAATCTGAATATTAAAAAGGTTTTTTAAAGCATTAATCCATTTATTGTTCCTGAAACCATTGTTTTTTTGGATAGGGTGCACTATACATTGATTGATAGCAAATGAGCTATTTTACATCTAGAAGCAAATCATCTGTACATACAAACACAAAAATTACGAAACAATTTAGTCAGCCTTTATTAATACTGGTGACTATATTTACGTTCCTTTTCAAAAGCTTCCGGAAAAAAACAACAATTTCCGTATGTGTATGACGGTGTATAAGGAAATCTAATCTTGGATACATCCCATTGCTAGTGGAAATAAGTTTTCTTATTCTTACAGTCGATCTATTGTATTCCAAAACAACAAAAGAGAATTCACTTATATACAGAATGATTGATTATACGTGTAAATTTGTTAAGGGATGAATATTATATACAGGTCATTTACTGCAATCAACGTGTAGTACGTACATTCTATTTTTAAAGCGAAAATTTTAAAAATAAAAACTAACGTAGTGATAAAATAAAAACAACATTTTTATAACTCAGTAATTACTTATTAAAATTGATTATTGTTTACTGTCTGTTCCTAGCAATGGTAGCCTGGTAGTAAAGGGGTAAGTCTTGCGATTGTTAGTCGCGGGTTCGTTACCCGGAATGCAGTCTTATATATAATTCACATTATGTCCCAATTATATAGGATTATCACTGCTAATAAACAAGTTTCCAGAGAATGGACACCAGCGACTTTTGCGTACTGTAATACCACACTGCGATCGCCAACCCACCTGCCGAGCGTGGCGATTATGGTATATCCCTCCATACATATCTTCAGAAAGCTATGCCTTGGGCGTCTACGGGCTGGAACAACGACGACTATCTTCCCCTGCAGGTTATATAGTGCCTGAAATTATGGATTTAATAAAATCAGCCGTTATTTTGCGGAAGTCCATCCTACTCGTAAGTAAGAAAAGGACCAATATTTAGCCACTTTCGCACATGCAGTGTTACACCGAAGCTGACTCTGTGTTTGTCACTAATCGGTGTAACATAACCCCTGTGGAGGGGTGAAACACGTGTAATATTGGTCCTTTTCTTATTTAGGATGGACTTCCGAAAAATAATGCCTGATTTTATTAAATCCATAATTTTCTTACTTGAAATTATGGATCAAAAAATAATTATTGTGTCATATTCGAGTGATCACTTTATATAGGTAATTGAAAATATATGTAAAAGCTTTAAAAATTGTTATCGCCATGTATATACTCTAACCTTATTTTATTTTTCCTATTTTCGGATACTTACCACCTTACAGAGAAATAGCACAAGTCGTAATCCATCACGCGGGTTTAAGCGGATACGTGAATGTCACTCATATTTCGGATTTTTAATCATGTCGGAAAAAATATCTCGGAAAAACTGGAATATCCGGTTCCCCGCTATATTATTTTTCACCACTTAATGTAGATGACACAATCAACTCAATTTTCGACAAAGTACAGTCTTTAAATACTGGGCAGGTGGTAAGATGATAGAAAAATTAAATGTTTAACATACACACAGAGGAATAGACTTATGTTTCGAATTTGTTCTGCAAGAGCATTTAGATTTTTAAACATAAATATGAGAAACCGAATCTCTCAAACATTTTACTACGGAAAAATTCATTGTTACTATCATCGTCAATTGTAATAGATCATGGTGGCATAATTCTATTTGTTAGCTACATATTTGTGGAAGTTTATATTTTTACAATGCCAGGCCTTAGTAGTCTAATAAGGAGACCACAAACCTGACGACAACAAAGGAAGTCCTCCAACAAGGTGCACAGACGATTTTGTTAAAGTCGTTGAAAACGGCAGCCATTTCAAACTGGTCGTTCTGGAAATTTATAGGTAAGGCTTATATTCAGCAAGGGAGTTCCCATAGTGTGAATTATTACGATTTTCACGAGGTCAAACAATATAGTAATTTTATTCTTAAAACACAATTTAAACTCTCTCATATATAAACCGTTCTCTTTAGTATAATAGCTACTAAGCATATTTGTATGATTAACAAATATTAACCTCAAAATTTATTATGTATTTAGATTCAAGTTAATCAATAAACCACTGCATTAACGATATAGGTGGTTAAATTATTTATTGAACATCTGAGGTTTAGTCCTTAACGCAAGATGCTAATGTAAAAAACTGTTCAACGATCTTTTCTCAGAGCTGTGCAGTGTATTATGATCTATGATAATTACCACTATATAAGTCTAAGCGTAGAAATACCTTATAAACATTTCTTTGCCAGAAGGGGTATCAAAAACTTTGATCATCGTCATCACCATGTCAACAGGTATCCATTTCAAGTAAAGATCGCTACGATAATCGACCATGCGTTGCCTGTATGCAACAACTTCTCGCGATCATCTTTATATCACCAGTCCACCTAGTGGTCCGGTTGCACGGCCCTGCACCTGGTCGCTACTCAAGAACCTTTTGGCCACAGACGAGTTGTTCTCCTGTGGAACCTTCTCCTTTCGTTTTCGCAGCAAAGTTCCGAGCATATAACTCTCTATTACTCTTCGGATAAACTTCAGCCCCATAGTGTATGACCACGTCTAAGATCCATATCTCATCTCCGGCAGACATTAGTCAAAGACCTTCGTCACCAGACATTGCAGTATTTTGGAATTGGATGATTACTTTCGAATATACCAACACGTTTAATGACACATGAACGAATCATAAGGGATCATTATAGACGCAATTTTGTACTTAATTAAAGTTTACGACTCTCTTTATGAGTTTTGTAAATGTGTAAATTTTTTATAGCCCAAAAATATTAATTAATTTTCTGTATTGTTAATATTAAATATAATCGTTATGCTAATAAGTTAAAGTAAGATTGATATTTATTGTATATTTTAATTCACTATTGGTTTCAGAAATATATGAAGTAATGACTACACAAAAAGAATAAGCGTTTTCAGAATTCGGATTCCTACTGCATTAAAATAAACTATCGATACTAAGCTACCCGTAGCCTTAGTACTGCCAAAAGTTTCAGAGTGATTACTTTATATGAATGATTAAAATAGGTGTACGTGGTTTTTACGCCTATAGTCAATCATTATTTTTATGAGATATTTTCCAAATATTGTAAATTCTTCAATCATTGTTATTAGATATTAAGTTTTCAGAACAATTAATACATATCGGTTTTTTTAGATAGTCGAAATATTTTAATTTAATCATGTCACTAATTAATTATTAAGATAGTTATTCAAAAGTTAATATTAAATACATAAAATTAAGTTATTTATAGAAGAATCTAGAAATGAAAATGAACTATGTCTCGATTCAACTCATAGAAGCCCATCACAAGACTTTTCCCAAAGATATCTATGGAAAGATATACCATAATCGCAACGCTAGGTAATCACAATGGGATGTTATGGGACTCAAAAGACGCTACTGCCCATCCCTTACAAACTTTTGGTAAATATATTTAATGCCGAACTAAAATCGAAAGTCTACTCAAATTTACTTCTTTTGTAATAACTTCATAAAGTAGAAAAAACAATAATATAGAATTATTAATATTCTATAAATGTAAAAAAAAATATGAAAATAAATGGGAATTTATTTCACAAAACCTCGTCGCCACAGAGTCAAGGCAGTGGTCGACATATTGCGCGTTATGAGTGCCACACGCTCTGAATTCATATCGTCTTTAACTAAATAACAGAGACATCTACGGCTCTTTTATACCCGCGTCGAAGAAGTCACGTCGGTCATGGACTCGTGTACATGAGAATGGAACAATTACACATAAAATATTGTCCTACATAAAAATAAAAATATAATATTTATGGTTTAGTTAAACCACTTACTGTGTTACTGGCCACTACGGTCTCAATATTTTACAGTGAATCATTCATGTGCATTTGAATTAAAATTCGAACGCTGATTTTAATTCGTTCCATCAGTGACCTAATCAATGCCGTTGTTTAATGGCTGGCAAATTTTAAATTGTCTCCATATAAATGTGATTGTCTACATATATATATATATATATATATATATATATATATATATATATATATATATATATGTATATATATATATATATGTAATTGTCTATATATATGTGATTGTCTATATATATGTGATTGTCTATATTTATGTGATTGTCTCTATACATGTGATTGTCTCTATACGTGATTGTCTATATATATGTGATTGTCTCTATATATATCACAACGTCATTCATCATTACTGGCTATCATTTTCCTCGCCAACAATTAAGAACTGATTCGTCTAAATGCGTATACACTCAAGTATAACAGTACACTTAAAAGGAAATTCGATATCCTGTACCTAATGTACATTTTAATCCAGCTTTGTGTACACGGTTACATGGATACACGAGTATTTACGACTCTCGTAAATCTCGTGCCATAAACTTTCAAGAATCACAAAATAGAAGCACGATCTTTTGAATTTTCTAATCGATGTGAAACATGTCTAGTGGAGCGTGTTTTATATAAATATGTTAACCTCTAATAGCTGTTTGAAAAACTTGTTAATATTTACAATTGTAAATTAAATTTAAGACATTTAAATTTGCAATCAAATTATGCGTTTTCTTTTGTTCATTAAAGCATACGTCTTTTTTAACTGTACAGAGTGATCGATAAAATCTTTAAAGAGGTGAATGTATATCTTTTGTCCTTTCTATTTCTGAACACATTTTATGCGTATAAACGAATAATTCTGAAATATGTTACATTAATTTATTTTTATAACAGAATTTGATGGGCAAAAAGTGTACAGGAACAGATAGTAGACAATAATTGAAATAAGTATGTGTTAATACGAATTTTGAACACGCTTATCTTACTATATTATTACGTTATTTATAATTTTTTAAACCATTGATTTTTGTATGGGTTTTCCATAACTTAATTAACATCAAGGGGGCTATACAAAAATTTAATATATATGTATATATATATCTTTACATTTTTAATGCCATTAAAGAACGATAAAAGCAAAAAGTATTTTTTTATTCTAATGGAATATTTATTTCTTTTTGAGTGTTTATATCTCGTTGTAACGAATGAATCATATCAATTACCATCAAGCGAGCGCTGTGCTCGTCTCGTCGCATAATGACTAAAAAGGGAGACGAGTACGTAATTTTTATCGTTGGCAGGATGGGGGTTTGCACGCCTCTTATATAATGGAACAACACCTCCTACAAAAACACATTAACCCTAAAATTTTATCGACTGCCCAAACCACTTAAGACAACTTTAAGCTTCTAGAAAGTGTGCCGTTCGCAAACTCAACCGCAACGTTAGCTAATAGACCGAGGCAAGAGGTCGAAGCTTGAATCCTAAATTAAATTGATAATTATTTTGAAACTGGAAATAACTATAAAACTTTTTCTTTACACAAGGTTACAAGTGTTTAAGGTTTAAAGCGATGAATGTCCGGTTCACAGGTTGTCAATTAATGTATGGAAGTATCCAAAAATCATAGTAATAAAATAAACTTAAATTTAGAAACCTACATATTATATTTATTGTTTACTGTCTGTACTTACGACTTATGTGTAAAGGATGAACCTTACATTAATTGACGGCAAAAGAACATTCACCTTTGAATTAATTTACATCAATAAACAATTATACTGTATAACTAAGATATAGCATGGTTGCACCTTTTACAACCTACAATACAAATAATTCGTCTATTCTGTTTTTCTTCTCTGCTGCTAATTGACTAAAAATATGCCAATATTCTGGAAATATAACCGCGTATCGTACTTTTAAAATCTCGGCGTGCCAGCCGATAGACGCCCACTGCGAGGCTCTCCCAAACATATCTATTTGGGGATATACCGTAAACGTATTTTGGTATTATGGTATGCAGAAACATATTTGTGAGCAGTGACAATCATATATAATTTTTCACAAATGTGTATTACATATTTATTATATAATAGATTGTACCTCAAAAATCGAACCCGCGACTTATGATCGCAAATCTCAGTCTTCTACTGTTTTTTTTTTTTTTTTATAATGGCCCCCGCTATTGGGAGCCTCTCGTACCCCCTATCTAGTTTGGGACAGGGACTTTATTTACACATAATTTTTGTAGAGTTTTATCTTTATTCAACACTCTCTTTTATACTTCTCAATTTCTTTTATTCTTTCCTTTTATCCTTCACAACATCTTGCAATTTTTGTTCTTTCATTCCCTCTTGCTTTCATCGCCTTTCTTTCCTCATCTTTTTTACTCTTAGGTGGCTAGGTATATTTTTATTTTCCAATCTTTATCTCTATTTTATCGATATCACAAATTTGTTTGAATTTGAACTTTTTAATACATTGCTAGACTTGACTTATATTCTATTATTATTTGATAAGTTCGTTTACATGTGCATTTATTTTGTTTTTGGTTCCAGTTTTTCTATTTGGTTTTGTTCCTTTTAACAGCATTACTTACCACCCTGCGAGCAAACGATAGGAATTATAGGCGAAGGTTGTCGTCGCCCATCATTAGTCTTCTACCGTTAGGCAACCACTGCTCAATAAATATAAATAAATAATACTTGCTTAGCTTCATAGTATAAAAGATTTTAAAATAGTTTAGAGGGGCTTAAAAGGGTTAAACGACTCGGTCGTTAAATATTTAAAAGATTGCAAAGTATTGTACACTATTTTCCACAAGTCCAGTAGCAGGTGTTCCTGTAGAACAAAGTTGTGAGTTCAGTTTTCTTTATTCGTTTTACAATAACTTTTACAAAGTTCTAGCTTTATGTTATAAAAGAGTGCATCGTATATAACGATTACTAGCTGATGGATATTATAGTATCACTCACTATGTATCCGTAATTATCCTTGATTACAAAGTAAGGTATGTATTAGATTGTATGAAAATCTCTTTAGCCGTATGTACCTGGCCGGTTTCAATAAAGTTACTTTTAAACAAAAAAACTAGACTGTAAAATTTTATTCGACTTATTCTTCGGGTTCTTTTTGTCAAAATTACTAAATCTAATCAAGCGATTAGATTAGTTTTATTTATGAAATTAAAGCTAGAAATTCGAAGAAAACAGACGGAAATAATCAATAGTAGGGATATGGTCTTTCTTCACAATAATACTGGCTGTATACTACATCTTTAGCCATTAAGTATCAATTAAAAAAACTTTGGCTGAGAGGTTATAATGAATTTTTCAGAACGCTCTGACTTTAAACTTTCATATTTCTACCTATTTCAGTGTCTTTAGGACTCTTTAGGCAGAGTCAGGTTAACATTAAGACGGGGGTGCAAACAGCATCGTCTCAATACGTACAAGATAGCCAAAATCATCTAACAAAATGTCACCTATAGACTAGTTCGATGAAAATAAATTAAAAAATTTTCCTCGAATTGTTAAATAAAATGCGATAGAACTTTTTTCTTAATCCATTACCTTCCTTATTTCTCAATAACACAGATCAGAGTCAGAGTAAATAGGTACCTAATGAGTATGCGTGCTTCGTCTTAGACCACATTGTCGATTTCCGTCAGCCTAGTTGATGATCAAAAGTTAAAAAAATGGACTGTAGTATGTGAAGGGCTCACTTTGACTAGTCAATGTGAACACTGCTTTGTTATTTAACATAAGCTAATTGGTCGCTAACGACGATAAAATATTATTTTCTTAACACAAAAACGCCATGAACACTTGTAAATAAAATTCAATTATAGGATACAGGGCATTAGAGTGCATATTTCGATCAAATAAATCATAAGACAATAAATTATCCGTATCGACATTTCTCCGGGTGGAAAGAATACCGGGCTATTCGTGATAAATGGCGCTCATTTATGAATAACGACCTCGTATTACCTGTCGGAATGAGGGTGAATTAGGGAAATCGGTAAATCGCAATCTAAAATTACTGTTAGTAATTAATTTATTAAGAGTCATAATAACAAAATAATTGAAATGCTAATAATTAAACTTACAAGGCGAAAGTTTTCGACCAATGTGTGTTATGACTGATGACTTCGACACAGAAACATGGCCTCCCACTCTGCTCTTCATTGGCAAACTCAGTCGCTCAACGGATCATAGATAGTTTATGCCCGGGATTTCTCTACGAAATCAAATTAGAAGTGAAAACAACCGTAGTTGAACAAAAGCAACTGACAGACCAGAGAATTAACTGGTTGAAGTGGCAATGAATACGGTTCGAGAATGGAGACCAAAAACCAGCAAGAGCAGCTAGTGACGTCTGCCCACAAGCTGGACAAATGACCTCATTAAGGTCGGAAGACGATGATACATGAGACCTCCAACCGGTACTGTTAGAAATCAATGTGAAGGGTCCAGCAATAGACGTTCTATTGCTGCAATGTTGGTGATGAATCAAACTTTATTCGACAAACAACACGAGTATTTAAAAAGCATTTCAAAAGTATGGTTTTCACAAAAAAGTCAAATTTGATGGATTGATTTCAAAAAAATGGATGCTACGTTAAAATAGTTAAAGTTACTAATCATAAAAGTATTTAATTTAGTGTTGAAGAATAAATCATCATCATTAAATTCGGTGGCACCTTATGTCCGCCATCTAGTGAGGAAAAAATTATTTTACATTTTTCATTTCTTTGAATGCTCAAACATATATTTAGGCTAATAAAAAGTATATATATCTCGCAAAATTTGTTTCAGCCCATAGACGTCCGCTGTAAGGCAGATATTTTCGCAGTGTTGTATTGTGGAAACTTGCAATCCCATATAATTACTTTTTTCACTCTGTGTTTCGCACTAATTGGTGTAACATAACTCCTGAAGATGCCCCGTGGAGGGGTGAAACACGTGTTGAGTGGTTTAACGGTGGTAGTTGTGTATTTCGCATTGTTTGCCGCATACGCATTTATCAGCGGACTGGTGGGCGGTGCACTTTGTTGCACGACTACCACTGCATGTGTGGAAGTGGCTAAATATTGGTCCTTTTCTTACCATATAATTAATATACAAAATTTTATCCCATGAATCGAACCCGCAATCTGCTATCGCAAGTCTCAGCTCTCTTCCGCGTGGCTTTAACTTCTGTTATTGTAGTAACAGCGAAAAATATTTTACTGAGGCTGTTATAAAATATTTAACTCGAAAATTATTTCATTTTAATGGCACGGACCCAGAACATTTAGGATAGGATTTGAGACAATTGTACTGACCTATCGTGAGTAAACTTGACAAGATGGTTCTTGAACAAACTCTCAGTGAAAGTAGAATTATAATATCACAAAGATAAATTCTAACGCACCAACGAAAAGTTTAGAAACTGTCTCAAAGTGAAAAGACTTTTATTTACAAATCAAAGCTACTTGTAATTAAACAGAACTTATATTATATAAAAACATTATCCTTTGCTGGTGTAAATCATCTATGATTTTAAACGGAAAAGTTTTATATTAAGGGCATGAATAATTTTAAATCAAACAAAATTGACTAAAATTTTATACTTTGAATGGCGATAAATAAATCAAAGTAACTTTTTTCAATATGACACCGCCTTTATTTTGTTAGAGACGTAATAAAGATCGTTTCACTTTAGATAAAAGTAAATTTTGTCAATAAAAGGGAGCGAGGAAAGTAAACGAAATCTATGAAATATTTGTTTTTATTGCTTCGCCGCCGATATTTTGTACCGATTCCCCAGAAGCGGTACTTCTCTGTCCAATCAATTGTAAGCACTTGTTGAATTCTAAAACAAACCGATAAATTAAGCTAATAAAATTTGTAATAAATAACTCGTGACTCAATTAAACGCTGGTTTATTTGGAAAGGCAATGTTTTACTTCGCTCATTATTTAATACTGTGTAAACTTTCTATTTAAACATTTGGCTGTAGACAAAAAAGATTTTTTTTGTATTTTTGTAGGAATTAAATTTAAAGAGTTTATATCTGGTAACCATTTTGTTGATTTCATAATCATCATTTTAACTGCAGCACGTTCATTGACATATGCTTTCCCCATAGAATAAGACCGAAAAGAAACATGCATCTATCGTCTCCTAACAACTGTAATAAGATCATCTATCTACCTTGTCAACACCCTACTCTACTCTCACTGTATCACACTCCAGCTCATAGAGGCCATATATTCTGTGCACTGTCTGTCCACCCAGAAGATGAACAGGCCTTGTTAAGGTGTTTGGACGCTATGTTACGGAGAGCAGTTGCGATGCACTTAGGAACTCTACCCCGCGTCGCGCTTTGAGGTTTGCGATAATGACTGGCTAGCGGTCATTTTCACCAGCGCGCAGGCCCGAATTGATTTAAGGAATGACCTATGTACCGCGTCTAGGCGCACTCTCTTAAATACGGTAACTCGTAACATAGCAAAGTTAGTTTTTCATAATTAGTTTTAGTTTGTATGTAAACTAGTGTTAATCGTTAGTTGTGGTATAAATTAGTTTTTGTATATTTAAATTGTTAATAAGCTAGTTCCTTTAGTGTTGTGATACAATCCATTTCATATGAAAATTAAATCATCTTTATAGAATACGGCCACTTGCGAAAGACACTATATATAGACCGCTTGTTACTTGTATAAATATTTGTTGTTATAAATATTTGTTATAAATCTACGGAAGAGACCTACTTATGTCCTAGGGTGGATGAAATTATAATGATAATGATGATGATGCTATAAGAGTTTCAGAGTAAATTTTAAATAGATGTAAATGAAATATATTCATAAAATACTTGCAGCTACTTACATCATTAAATAATATTAGAACACGGATTTTGTGGTTTAAGGATTTTTATGAGCAGTGGTAGCACAGCCGTAAAGGGTTGAGAGTTGTGATCGTAGGTCGCCGGTTTGATTCTTGCTATGACAATATTATGTAATTGACACTGTGCATTAAATATATAGGATTGCTACAGCTTATAAATAAGTTTCCAAAGGATGAGCAATGGCCTCTGCGTACCGTAATACCACACTGGGATCGCCAATCGGCCTGCGATTATGACATTTTCATTATAGATATCTCTGTGGCAGGCCTATGGCTTGCAGTAGGCGGCTATGGGCTGAAACAACGTAGACGACGCTAAAAAAATATTTTGAAATTTCTAGATTATTAAACAAACAATTATAAATTCAACCTAACTATTATTGTAATCTTTATGTTATCTTATAACAGTATATAAGTAAAACTTACCGAAGGAAACTAGTACTGCAGTTTTACTGCACATCCGGCTTGCTAACGCTACTTAGTAATGGAGCTTTTATGCGCTTATTATACCGTAATGTGTCCATTAGCTTTTACCTAAAGGAGTGTAAAAAGAAGCTACGCCGTGACTAAAGTTCTTTAAAGGATTTTAAGAATTTCTTGAGGCTTTAAATTATTTTTTATTTAGCCTACACTCTATCATAGACTATTACATGATATTTGCAAAAAAAACAACTTGTAAGTATATAAATTTTAAATGTAGGCATATCATCATCACCGTCATCACCGTATCAGCTATTAGACACCCACTGGCATAGGCATAGGCCTCACCCAGAGATTTCCATGATGCTCGGTCTTCCTCAACCCTCTACCAGAGACTTACCGCGACTTTGGCTATGACGTCGTCCCACGTAGTCGAGAGCCTACCCAGGTTTCATCTACTAACTAAAATGGACACAGTATTCTCAGTAACCAATCATGGATGCACAGACCGCGGCCCGCCGGCCGAATACTGGTGGCCCGCCGACAGCAAAAATAATACTCTCGTACATTCGAAAAATATTGAATTCTTTTCCAGAATAAAACCAAAGAAAAAAAAATTAATTACCTATACTTCTGGCGGCCGGCCCGCCATCAGTTCATGATTTGCTTGATTGGCCCCTAGTCTTAATAAGTCTGTGCAACCATGCTCTACATTGACATAAGACAAGTCGCTTAACTTGCATCAAGCAACATAAAGAAATTATAAGTAATAAAGTAATATGTCAAATAGTTTAACCCTACACAATGTCTTACGAAAAATGAGTCTATAAAAATGTCAATATATTTTCTGAAGCAACTTAATTGCTTAAAAACTGGAGAGTTACAACCAAGCACAGCACCATACGCATATATTTACCAATTCTCATAGGAACTCCTAGATTAAAACTAGATAAAAGCGAGGGACAGTCAATTTTTTGGCTAAATCAAGTAAAACCAGAATATTGTGTCCAAAATATCTTAGCGTTTAATAAAAGAAATTATTCCGGATTAATTAAGTCTATATTAAGTACTACTGTACTGAGTAAAACTAGCTCTGCGAATGCTTCTAGCAAGGTGCCAAAAACTTGACGTGTATGCTTTTATTCCTAATAATAACTTTTGCGATGACGAAGAATTGTGATGTTTTATGATGATGATAAAATGAAGAATCCAGTTCATAGCAACCCTGTAATTGTAATGATCAAATTAAAATCACATCTAGTCATTATCATCAACATAGCCGATAGATACCCACTGCAAGTCATAGGTTTCCACCAAAGTTCGCTACATTGATTGGCCTTGCGTTGCCCGCATTCAACTGCTTCTAATAACCTGGATATATATTATTAATTGCAAAAACTTGCGAAACGAAATCGATGGAATTGTATTAATTTTTGTGTTTACATAGGATTGTAATCACGTTTTTAGTGTAGGAGGCTTGTTGATTGATAAATCCCACGTTGGATTCTCACAATTTTTCTGTCCACTCCTTCACTTTTGTTTGATTTGTTATTTGTTTTGCTTCTAGTGATTTTTGTAGACGTATCGACGCAGACTCTCTCTTCTATATATATAAAAATGAATTTTTGTCTGCATGTCCTTTATAGAATCGTAAACACTGCATTTGACCCCACAAAAGTTTCTTAATTGATATGACCTATTTTCGACAGATAGTGTAGTGTCATTCCAAGAAATTTCATATATTACCGTGAAGTTCATGATAATTTCAATAAAAACGAAAATGGCGAAATGATGACGTTTCAAGTTGTAGGTGACATAAAATGAATGTAAATTGTGAAATTCACATTGGGCTCTCACAAATTAAAAAAAAAACTAAAAAAAGTAAACTAGGTATTTCTTTGTTAAATCCAACGCGAGCGAAGTCGCGTGGCACAGCTTGTTAAGTGTTACGTTTTCATACTCCTTTTTAATCTTACATCTTAAACGAAGAAAAGATTAGTCTGAAATATCTTGTTGAGCTTTTTTACATATGCATACACTCGAACCCGTGAAGGATTTGTTGTCTTTTTGAAGACGAAATTTATTCTTTACGATTCTTTACTCTTTATTGTATATATTATTTCTATCACAATGTTAATATAAGTTAAATTGGTCTTTACGTGCTGTAACTATATCTCTGATATATAACTATTATAATCCGTCTTGAACTTCAAGTGTCTTTTATAAGTGGTCGGATTATCAGGACGATATAAATTTATCTTATTATATCTTATAATCACATCACGTCGGTCCCGCGAGTCTCCTAAAGTAGCATAAACGTGACAGCTCTGCACAGTGTTTTCCTGAGGTATTCCATACAATACATTCGATATCGAAATTTATCAATAAAAAGATCTTAGTCGTATTAAAATCTTTAATGATAATACGATAACACACTGTAGATTTTTAGTACCAGACTTTCACGGCTGCTCAAGTGGCACATGCTAATTCCACAGGTTTGCGGCACCAGGACCTCAGGACCTCTGGTCTTAAACCTCTTTTAAAGTAACGAAACTCGAGGGCTCGCTGGGAAACCTCGGCTTGCGCCGCTATATACTATTATTTGAGCGGATTGGAAGGCTGCCGAGCTCTTGGATCGCTTCAGCTGGTGCTCCATGGAGTAACCAGCCGTAAAAATTTCCACAAGGGGACCTCGGCCTCGCTGTCACTCGTCGAGTACACTGCAGACAACATACATATGACATGTACTTTGACAATGAATTTTGAACGAATCACTCGTCATTTTATTTCTATTGCACTGTCGAACGTAGGCCTCCCTCATAGATGTCCTTTAGATAAGACTGTTCGTGAAGCGGCCTGCTTTCACCTTTTCGCTCCGTAGTCTCAAAAACTGTATATTTTTGATTATGTGGACGAAGACAGTCACCCATATGTTGGTGCAATTCAATAGATATAAATTAATTTTCATCATTCCAGGGATTAAACGTGCGGGTCTGTCGCGTTGTAGGGAGAGAGGCCGGATATGGTGCACGGTTCCTGCGACCCGCAAAGCATGTGTAAGGAAGCCTTCATGAAATGCATTAGCTTTCACCTTTGCTAGATAGACTCATCTCTCTACCTAACCAATTTTTAAGTGATCCTGTTTTGGAAGCCCGCTCGAAGATACACAGACCTACAGACTACAGACCACTTTCAACCGGTCCTTTTGAAAATCTAAAGGGAGAGTCTGTCTAGATGAAGATGTCTAGAAACTGTCATGCTGTAGCTGAAATAATGGTGATGATATTAAAATTGCTAGGTAACTAACGTAAAATCATAATATTGAGACATTTAAGTAATACATATATAATTTCCTATTTATTTTTATGTTGATAAACGTTGTGAAACTACGCAATTTCACGGCACAATTACTAAACATATGACGCTCGCTCCGGTTTAATCTAATTTATCAGCTTTGATGCGAGCCTAAACCATCCGTAGGCTGTTATTTAGTTCGAGACGTTGTAAATTCTAAACATGTCTTTGGTAGCAGACGCAATATGTGGAGCCGCGAGGCGCGTCTGTACGTGCCGCCAATAACTCGGCGACTGAATTACATTCACGAAATATTCGCTAACAGTATCTTTCCCGTGGCTTAGATAAAGCACAAACTCTATGCTTAGACAGAAATAACATAAATAACGATAGACAGTAACATTTATAATTCTAAATGAAACCCGTGATACTCTCTCACGTAATGTTATCAAATGAGAAGATACACAGAAGCACTAAGGTATCAGATATACCTTGAACAATTGCAATCAAAATGCCAGAAAAAGAAGGTTTTTTACCAGACTTTACTTATGGGTTTAAATATTAAAGGGTTTTATAAAAAGGCTCAAAGTTATCTAGAGAGCAATGGAGAAGGGTATGATCTGTGCTTCGTTTTAAGATCGAATAAGATTGGAAGATCTACAGTAGAAGTAGCCACCGATATAACGGAAGAATTGCTTATCTAAATTGGCAGTGGGTGAGACACGTGCAACCGTCAGCCGTTGAGGTTGAAAGATTATCAAGTAACGAGCACGAGCCCATCATCACGAAAGAGCCCAAGGTCACAAAACCATCCAGGTGTATCCGCGTCCCACTAGATGGATCGACTATATAGTCAAGATTGCAGGAAATCGGATCGGAACAGGATGAGGAAAGCGTAAAGCTAGTCATGGTAGCGAATTTTTGGGGAGCTCATCCCTTACAGTAGGCGTGTATCGAATCATTTCACACCATGAACTTGCTGATGATATCATTGATTTATGCCGTCTTTTATTTTTAGAGACCACGTGTACGTCTTGAGTTTTTCATTTCATTCAATTTGATAGAAACGAGAATCAAATACTCGTAGAGCTACGGTAGCCCCTATGTTCTAATTTGAGAAGAGCTCACAACAAACTCACTCCGGTTTTTTGTAATGACTTTCCAAATTTCTTTAATTATTTCCTAGTTAATACCATTTAAATCTTTTACATTGTAGAATGATTTTTTACTAGTCTCTATAGATTGAAACCTTATGTTTTTGTCGATTTTTGGGAATATGGTAGAAATGCAGCGCCTTTAGTAGGGTTCACCTATACGAACTAAATTTGTTAGTGATCAATAAAATAAACAAATAAGGTAATCTCTGATAAACATTATGTCTGCGTTATAGTCCGTGAGAGTATAATGTCAAAATAAATCTCTAGCCATTAGAATTTACGCAATATTTTAATAATGTGCACTGTAAATTTAAAGTAAAACAGAATAGAGGATAATGTCGAGTCTGTTCTTGCATTAGCTATTGCCATTAAACCATTAACCCATTTACGTAAAAATTTGTGATCTAAAAGCTCCATGTAGAAGCAACGGGCGGTCGCAGCTTCTCTGTTTTACTACGAACACCATTCATTTTGTAAGAAAACCAGGACACTTTATTTTCTAATATTGAGTAATTTTTTATAACTGTATTATACTCCAAGAGATTATAACTATGCTATATCGACTTGCTTGTTACAAAGTCTTCACACGTTATTTATCTAAACATGTCCTCTTCTCTAGCGGGAATTTTAGGAAGGTTGGAAGTTAACTTTATTCAAATGTCTGTCCAAATGTCTTTAAAAATTGAAATTTTTTTTAAGAGTAGAGAATGGTTTTCTATCCTAACATAAATACAAGACAAATGTGTTAGTGACGATCATGACTGTTCCATACTGAACGCCATTCAATAAAAAGATTGTTCTGTCGACAGACTAGGTACGCGTCTGGACAGGCAGACGGTAAAATAAAAAAGTACAAGTGGTAGCCTATTATTGTAGTCGTTTCAGCTCATTAACGCACAGTAAGGCGCAGGTCTTCCACAAAGATATCTACGAGATAATATACAATAATTACCACGATTGACAGGCGGGGTGGTGATCTCTGGTATTTAATGGAATCAGGCGCTATTTTGCGGAAGTCCATCCTAAGTAAGAAAAGGAACAATATTTACCCACTTCCGCACATGCAGTGGTAGTCATGCAACAAAGTGCACCGCCCGCCAGCCCGCTGATAAATGAGCATGCGGCAAACAATGCGAATTACACAACTGCCACCGTCAAATCACTCAACACGTGTTTCAACCCTCTACGGGGCATCTTCAGGAGTTATGTTACACCGATTAGTGCCAAACACAGAGTCCTGTCTGGTCTGTCTCTGTCTGGTAATATGGCACGCAAAGGACACTGTTGCCTATTCTCTAGAAAGTTGTTTGTAAGCAGTAGCAGTCGCAAGTCATAATCCTCTACCGGTGTACTATCACTGCTCTATTGTTGTAGTGACAGTCGATTTTAGAACTTTAAACCTTTTTACTGATGATGATTAATGAAATAAACGTGGAAATAAATGACTCATCAACATGATCACAGCTGATGGACGCCCACTGCAAGGCGTAGGCTTCCCGTAAAGATCACTACGGTGACCAGTCTTGTGTTTCCCGTATCCAGTGACTTTCCCGAACTTTAACTCTGTCGTTGGTCCATGTAGTGGAAAAATGTATAAATAAATATAGTTCATATAGTTTCTCTTAGATGAAAATGACCTAGTACATTCTACATAAAGAGTTATTTTTAAAATTAAAACACAGCTAAAAAGCCAATCCGACTAAATCAACAGGCGGTCTAGCTAACACGAAAACTTCGTAGTCCATGATTTTTTTACTATTTTTTAGGAATAAAATACATTTCAATTTATTTTAATATAAGCTCACCGAACATTGTTGGCAAGGAATAATAATTATTTACGTACTTACTTGGTAAAGGAGTAGTAGCACAGCGATAAATGACTGAAACTTGCCAATCTTATATTGCGGGTTGGATACAATCTTATATAACTCACACTTTATGCATTAGTTGAATAGGATTCACTGATCACAAACAAGTTCCCTGATAATGGGCGGCAGCGTCGTCTTCATAATACCAAACTGAGATCGCCAACCCGCCTACCAAATATGGTTATTATAGCATATCTCTCGTGAAGAATGAAAGAAGAGTATGAAAATAATAAAAAGGAAGTGAAAAAGTTAATAAAGAATAATAAATATATATAATAAAGAATCCCTGTTCCCAACAAAATAGGGGGTGGAACGAAAGGTTCTCAGTAGCATCGGCCGTAAATAAAAAATATCTCTGTTTATTATTATGCTTTATAAGTATTTCGTATCATAAGTAATCCGTCTTATGTATCTTAATCCATTTTCAATATCTGTCATTTGAAAATCGACCACTCTATTTTTCCATATTAACTAAGTTAATCCAATGCTTGAAAGAAATCGCGTTCTTGACCGTCCTTTGTACTTAATTTTTTGTCTATTACCATTTCTTTTTATGTCCCGTCTATGTACAATAAATAATAAATAAGTATAAAAAAAGTATATCTCTCCATATATATCTTTAAAGGGGGCCTACAGACGCCCTCTGCGAGGTATTGCAGTGGCAACATACTAATTTACTATATACAATGAGGTTTGATCCTTATATTAATGTAAAGTAAGTAAAAACTTTAAACGAGTGAATGTAGAGTTAATTTTGCTGTCAATTAATCTATGGGTGCAACTTATTCAAAAATCCATGGTTTCAGAAATAATATTAACCTTACATCTTCACCTAACTTTCTTACCTATTTATGTAATATATATATTTACGTGTATATTTCTTACATACATTTTGTGACTGTCGTACATCCGGTAAAAACAGGTGTATCAGAATTTTTAATTGTTATTACATTGCACCATTTTAATGCATCTGATCCTGGTGTTCTTTTCTAAATAAATAAATACCTCCTCCGTCCTTTATAAATAAAGGTATATATCGTATATTTTGTGTTTAGTTTTAATGTATCATGATTTTATAGCAGATCCGTTTCGAATTATAGCATTTTCGGACAATAAACTCGCGCTACCCAAGCGCTTATTTCCAGTCGGCTGCTATTGACATTTGACGATCATATCTCGGCAGAAATAGAATTTTACGTATCAATAAACTATTAACTACCGTTGTCAAATTTCGCTTACCTCGAATAGGTAATAATTTTAAAATATTACACACTAAAAACTCTTTTCTTATGTTCTTTTAATGTTTTTTTTTTTTTTGTTATTGTCAGGCCTTCAATCGGCAGAGACCTTGCAACATCGTGTTATGTTAGTTTTAGGTGTTAATTCAGGTTATCTTTTTATTTACATTTTACTTATCATTAATTGCTTAACTTCTTTTTTATTTCTTTTGCTACCATAGACGTTACTTTTTTCGTTCTAATTCAAGTTATGGTCAATTTATTTCAAACGGTAATGTACATATACATGATAAAGAAAATGTTAATAATTGTACTTTATTACCGTGTATTTTGTGCATAGCTAAATATCAATCAACTTGAACAGAATTCACGTAACATGAAAGGTGTGCTGAAAGCATGGAGAGTTGGCTGTCACGTTGTATTCTTCATTTTCATAGCAAGGAAATATTTTGTGAAAACTTTATTCATCGTACGTTACAATATTTCGGAGAATGCTTTCTTGCAATGCTTACAGCAAACTTAAAAAGGATAGATATCATAGTACATAAAGAGATCAGCAGAATGTAGCAAAATGTAGAAGAAACGTCGTCAAATTTACGTGTGATCTAAAGCACGATAATCATTTATTCGGAACTTCTTTGTATTGTAATACTATAGCAGAATAAACCTGTTTATAATTATCGAAGCGCTGCACGTGAACACAATCATTACTGCCTTACGTAATAAGCACATAAGGCAGTACATAAGAGTTTATGTAGTGTGGATCTACAGTAACTGGTACTTCAGTGAGCTCTTTTAATTTCATCTGACTCGGAAGTTTTACACCCACTTTATTAACGTCAACATTTTGATACTCATTTAATAGGTTACAACATTAGTATTCTCTTAAAATTAAAGTTTTAGTGAACGATATTTTAACTGAATGCTTTAAATTCTCTTTTCAACCTTTACAAAATTGCCCTTTTGATCTTCGAAAGACATTTTTATTACCGTTTAATCCCAAAGGAGGAGTAACGCAGTACTAGACAAATATGAGTTATTCGAATGCAGGGTCTATGCTCAAGCTCGTCATAATATTGCTAACTCTATTTATTTGGTAAAAAGAACTAGACAGATCTTAGAAGCATACATGTCTGTACCTGATTGATTTGCCTCAATTACTCGCCTTCAAACTTTCTACTACTTTGTGACCCTGGACATGGCTAAAGGCTTTCATAGGTTACTTAAAAACCTGCAAATAGTTTCTAGAGCTATATAGCTATATAGCCGGTCATAAACTCGACCATGAATCTCTTATGTTGGTTGAAAAGAAATCAAAAACTGTTTTTTATCTTTATCAGTTCTATCTTTTGTCCAACTTTGTTTACAGTAATGTATCATGCATCCTCTACCACCAACTCATTGTGATAAAATCTTTGAAGAGTAATATTTCCTTTTCAGTCTCCCTTCACGTGTGATAACTGACTAGACTGTTGATCCACTGATCAACAGTCTAGTCAGTAGGCTTCACTAAGCCTGTATAATTTGATGCCGCTGTTTATCAGAGAAAGCTCTATAATTTGATGCCGCTTTTTATCAGTCAAGTCTCTAAAATTAGATGCATCTGTTTATCAGTAAAGCCTCTAAAATTAAATGCATCTGTTCATCAGTGAAGCCTCTATAATAACATACCGCTGTTGATCAGTGAAGTCTTCATAAACTGATGCCGTTGTATAACAGTGAAGCCTCCACAGTGCGAAGCCGCTATAATACGATGCTGCTGTAACACAGTGATGGCTCTAATAATGAAAAGCCAATATAATGTGACGCCGCTCCAAGACAATGAAGCCTCTATAATGAGAAGCCATTATACTGTGATGCCAGTTTTGATCAGTGACTGTAGGGTCTTTCTGGATCATACCGAGCTATGATACCAGATTATTGGGTTCAGTTGTAACCGAGAGCATAAAATAACTACCTGATTCAATTTATCATTACAAATTATCTTCATGAGGATATGTGGGGCCAAGTATGGCAGTGTCCGTACTGTGTAGTTTCGGCCAGCACCGATAGATGGCGCTCGTAACTTCCCGCATTACCGTATAAAACGGGCACTGCACGATAGAATTTACAAAGACACGACAACGGCACGACATATATATACACACACGAGATGAACAGACTACTTGTTAAGATTGTTGAAAGGCGCTGGATGCAGCTGCCTTTCAACTGGTCTTATTGAAAACCTATGAAGAGGCCTATGTTCAGTAGGCGTCTTGCGACTGTGATGATGATGATAAAACAAGTAAGTATTCTAGCAACAAGGAGTCAAGTCAATGGATATTTCTTATTATTATATTGAATTGAGAAGTAATATCCCGTCTTACAGAAAAATGTATTTTATTTAGCATATAGCAAATACACGCTAATATTCAAAGCTTTATTATGTTGCCTGTCAACGGCAAAGAACGTTATTACATTAAAAAAATAATTTGTTCTCTTATTGTTTCCATTTTCAAATTTATCTGATTCGACGAAATTTCTTGGTAGGTGAATAAGGCTTAATATTAAAAAAAGGAATTCCGTTTTTAGTAGAAACACAGTCGCTTTTATATTTTTAATTTTTTTTTTTGGTTACCGGTACATGGCGAATTGCAAAAATGGTTTTAGGATGCAATCAAGTAAAGTAATGTTTTCTATTCGTTCATTTGTTTGTTAATTGGGCCAATTAATTTAATTCTTATTTAACAATTATTAATTATCAGAAAACTTAGTGCTGTTATTACAATCTCCTTTATTGTCTATTTTTTATTTTCTCGTTTAAATACATTAAACGTGAAATGCTTTTACAATTTATAACAAACAACAATATTATTTTTCTGATGTCTCTAGAGATCAATGTGACCGAGTTGTATAATAATATTTATTCCGTTTAACCAAGAGAAAAACTTCTGACAGTAAAAGAATTCCGTGAGGACCTCAAATAACTCCAAGTTCTGCAATTAAATCCAGTAAACTTTTTATCTCTATATCAGTGTTTAGAATTATGATAATAATTTTATTTCTTCATTAACTCTTTACTTTATAGAGTCAACGCGCAGCAATGAGGTTTTATATCTTTCATTTATTTTTTAAAATATAAAACTTTTTTCTGTTACAAATTAAAAATCTACCACTAATTATTATCTATTGATATTATTACCGCATGTGTATAAGTAGACATGTAAATTTGATATTTATGTTGTAATGAACAATGTGTATTCGTGTTAGGCATTCATTGCCAACATTTTAGGACATACAAGACTCCCTCATAGATTTAGAGACTAAAAGGACTGGTAGGAAGCTGTCTGCCTCCAGCGTCTTCCAACGACCTTAACAAAGTGACCTATCAGCCTTTTGGGTGCATGTCCTTCGTGTTTTCCAGCCCCTGGTTTCCATTTCAAAAGCTTAAAGCGCCAGCGAACAAATGTAGAAGTAACAATATACTTTAATAATCAATTTATTGTTATTTTGCTAATTATGTATTATTCCATACTCTACGAATTCTATAGGCGTCTTTTTATGACTTTTACATGCAACTTGAGTTTTGAAAAATAACAACATCTCTTATTCACCGCGCTCTTTCATCTAATCAAATACATTACATTTCAATGTAAAATGTTTACGTTAAATATTTATATAAAAATATAAGATTTCGGAAGACAGTTAAAATCACGAATAATGGAAATTATATTAGTTTTCGACTGTATTACAAACATTACGTAATGTCAAATTAAGACAGATGCCCTACAAACTTCTCATCAAGACAAACAAAGATGTCCTTTATAGTTCCATTAATTTATGTTTACATAGAAATCTAAATTTGTCTGTTTGACATTTCATGTCTATTTCAGGAGTAAATGTTCCGATCTAATGATAAGTATATATGTAATACTATATGTAAAAAAAATTGAAATTTGACAAGAAAAATTTTATGTTTATTCAGTCCGTATCCCTCAGCCATAAGCACCTATGCCTTTATTTGTTTGAAAATACAGTAATTATTACTATCTTTAGCTTTGTTCGCTCATTTTTTGTCTTCTTCAAAAAGTAAATTAATGCTTAAGTTACTCCAGTCCCTTCTTAGGCTAGCTCAGTAACGTTAATGTTATTTCACTAACGTTTTATTAACAATTGTTTGAAAACTACAAATAAATATATAAACTATTTAAAAAAGAAATTATGTGAGGTAGTGCAATGCAAGTCAGATATAAGCTTTTTTAAAGTAAAGAAAAAAATGACTTTATCATATAACATTTAAATGTTAAAAAAATTTATCTATGGGTACAATTTATATTATTTTATTTTAGGGCATTGTTAAGATACCAATAAAAAATAAGTATTAGTTTCTCTCACATTATATACTAACCTTAAAGCTTAAGCAACAGATCAAGGACACTAAACATAATTAAATGCCGCCATGTTTTGTAAAAGTTGGCTTATTTTTTAGTATCTGTATATTCTGAATAACCTTAAACACAATGACATCTGTCAGCTGTCAGGTAAGCTGAATTTTAGGAATAGTAAAACAAATTTATTAAGTGCATTTATAGTAATGTTTTAAACATTATTCCAAACGTTTTTGTACAAATGGATTCCGCATCTCAATTCTTACCTAATATAACTGACGTGGAATGGAAACTGGAGGTGTTAACAAATACTCCCGGTATTGGTTCCGACAAATTGCTTTATACTGTGATTTTAAAGACTGATGGGGAAGATGTTAAGTTTACCTGCAACACGCAACAACTGCAAGATTTAGTGTATAAACTTAAAGACCTGGTGCGGCATTGTGAAACAGTTAAAAATGAACTGACGTGATTATTTACGTGAAAGTTGTTATTGATAAGTTTTACCATACTTGAGATTTGTGATGTAAATCATCATAAACCTGCTTCAAACATCAAAGATTCTTACGTAAAATATGGGATACATACATATATTATTACAAATTTTGACGTTTTACGTGGATTTACACTGAGATAGTGGTGCCATTAAATGTTTCCTAATTAGAGAAGAAAGTTAATATTCAACTAGATAGATTAATTCAGGGGCCTGGTGATAAACATTGACTAATATTTTCAATGAAAATTATTGCTGCCAATCAATTTTCAGTTCTTTGGGGCATCCTTAAAATAGTTAAATCAATATTTATGACAAACCTTGCTAAAGTCCCTTGCGCCTAATCCATTTATGGAGTGCTTGTCCAGGAAACCAGAGCTCATTACCAGTAAATAAGTTTAGACATGGCACCCATAACCACTTGAATCCCTTGATACTTTACTGATGAGGAGAATATTGACTTGACACATTTGTAAAAATGGTGAACATAAATGGTAAAACAATATGAACAATAAAATTATGTTGCAAAATGTGCTGAACAAATCACTTAAGTTTCTATAGTGAAGATCATGGACCAGCAAGTGCAGTATAAGATGTCCATTGACAAATTATCATGTTAAAGTTGTTGAAAGATGCTGCCCTGACTGATGCTGATATTGCTTACCCAATTGGAAATTTATAGGGAAGGGTATGATGTCCATTATTTAAGATCTTGTGGCTGTTATTATGAAGATTAATATCCTTTTACAGTGTAATAAATATATTATATGTAAAAATGAATTATGTAAACCCAGTAAGGAGTTATTCATTTTGGCATGGATGTCTGTAAAAAAGATTTAGAAATAAAAACCATTCATATTCAAAATAACTTTATTTTTAAAAAATACATTTATAAATACCATGAACATAGTTTAAAAAAACAATTCCATTGCACGAAAAAAAAAAACACATCACAGATAACTAATATTAAAGAATAATTGTAAGAAAGCTGCATTTTATTTATAATACCCTTATAATCATGTTAGCATCTCAGGACTATCAAACACTTAAAATATAGTGACAGATTCATCTTATAATATCACAATATCAACAATTATGAATGAAGAACTATTTTTATTCAAACAATTTATCAGACTTAGATGTACAGTCTATTTTAAAACTGGACAGCAAATTTTTTTTCATGATAACCTATTTGAGTGTTTTAGGCCAAATTAATCAATGAAAGCATGCCTTAAAAATAATTAAAAATTTTTAATTTCAGTTGCTATTAGAATCACTATTTCGTAATTTAAAACATAATTTACAATTAAACATTTCATTAAGCAGAAGCGAAGCTTTTAGAGAAAATTATGTTCAAATATGTCTTTAAAATATTAAATAGTCATTCCTTAGTATGAAAACACTCTACCATATGTTTTATACTTTTTAATAACACCTATGAACTACAACTATTTTTGTCTACATTGTTACAAATATATAATATTTTAATTTGAAATGAAAATAGAGTCAACTTGTATATTTGGACATATTACCAATGTATTGAACTTAAAGGTAATATTGACTTTGTCTCTATCTTGAGAAGCGGGGTGTCCAGTAATTGCTAATATTGATTAACAATTTTTTTTTAAATTTGGAATCTTTTTTATCTTAAAACATGTGGCCATCTACAAATCTAGTTTTAAACTACAAAGAAATACTTTTTGGTACATTTACACTGGATTATTATTAATGTTTGATTAAAAAATATATACTGCATAATACAATAAAGATATTGAGTATAAGCAACAATCAATGTTCTTAAACATTTATAACAGTTGAAGATCTAATTCTATTAAATTTATTCAACAATTGATGTAATTTTTTTATTAATTTTAACATGGAATAAAGGCAATTTAAACTTTATTATTAAGCAAAGTTCTACTGGCAGTGAGTCCAATATAGTTTGGATCCAGTCTTATGTTGCATTTATAAATTTCAAACAAACTTCGATTTTTTCTCTCATTGAAGTATATGCAGTAATATGTTTATAAACACACACAAAAACAAATACAAATATAATAAAAATTTATCACATATTCTAGATCAGAATTCTTTTTAATTTTTCATACTTCCAATATTATGATTGGGGTTGAATTAAAAATATTTATTCATTAATCACTGTATAAATCATAAGTAAAAAATACAGTTATTAATGATTTAGTACGACACTGGTATTAGTTTTCAAACATAAAACGCGAGAAATATATCTAAGACATAAACATTTATAAGTCACTTATGCAAGACACTACGAAGTCAATTAAATTTTTTTCAAAGTAATTAAAGATTTCTTTACGTTAGCCAGGCGCAAAATTTGTAGTTAGTAGTCACAATTTATTTATTTTTCGGGGAAGGAGATCCCCTAAGGACTATCTGGGTGAAGGATTTTCGCCCGGCTAATGTAAAAGTACCTGAGTACTTGTCACATTAGTAAATTCAATTAACATTAACATTTAGAAACGCCATCTATAAAGTTTGATAACACTTGACTTATGTAACCTGTTCATTGTATTACCTGTTAATTTTTGTATTATTCTTTTGGCCAAATCTGTGGTATCCTACATTATTAATAAATGAAAAAATATTTTTCTTTATTTATTTCTCCAATCAAATTCTTAGCTGCCTGTATTTATGTTAAGAAACTTTCTACTTTTCCTACTCGATATGACCGTTATAAATACAGAATAAAGGTCATTATCGACTATACTACATAGTGAACTCTTTTGTTAACATAATAGAGTTTAATATCCGTAGGCCTTTCTTTGTTTATAGAAATTACAACGAGAAGAACTTTAAGAAGGCTGCTGGAGGCACGGGGTGAGGCGGGAGAGGTCCACCTGCCTCCTTCAATCGTTCGCGATACTCTGGACACTATAATCATAATTAATTTTAAATAACTTTTTTATATAAGTGTGACCAAAAGACCATATGACATTCCACATATTTATTTTCGTTGTGAAACCAATACCTGCTGTTACTTTATGATAAAATTTTTTTTTCAGTATTATGACTAGTAAGTAGTCTATATCTACCAAAACCGCTATACTGGGCTTTTGAAAAAAACGTTGAGGTGGGGGTCGATGAAAAAAGTACAGCGTTGACGACGGAGTAGTCGAACAGAGGGGCCCTAACTCCCCCTGTCTCGCTGTGCTCATACCTAAGGCGCGGTACAGCGATTTCGGTAAGCTATAACCAAATTTTCGTTGAATAAATTGCTCTGTGTGGTGACTTTACGTCGTAAAATATACTATGCATCAGAGTTTTAAATTTTACAAGGAAACATTATTAATTTGAAATGTGAAATTCATTTTATATAGAAGTTCTTAGATTTAAATACAAGGTTAAAATACAAATAAATTATAATTAATAGCCGTTAAGTTTGTTTAATATTGCAACTTGAACTGGTTCTCATCGAAGGCTTTCTTTTTAAGTAGAGTTATTTTATAAGAGGTGGTATAATTTTTATGAGTTAAAGGTAGTCGTCATTATCCTAAAAAGAGATTCCATGGAAAATACGAAATAGCCTTGTATTATTTTGAAAGCTGGAGTGTCGGGGAAGATGAAACTACCCCTGAGAAAAATAACTAAGGGTGCCAGTGCTCTATGTACTGATGATGACCACCGACGGGTAAACCCAATGTCCTTATCACCTTTCTAGAAGAGTCATCATCATTTCAACCATACGACGTCTGGTGCTAGATATGCAGAAAACTCCCAGCGCATTCTGATGACTTTAGAGTCGTCTGTCTATCTAATTGGAGGTCCTTACTTATGCTTACCGGTTACCTTAAGGTCTTAACGTCCATCTGAAGTGAAGGTAAGTTGTGAAATTTTTTACCGATGGTAAAATAAGTTTCCTTGACAAAGTAGGATTTATAAATAAGGAACAACAGAATGTTTTATTTTAATATTAAGTTCACGCACTTGCTACTTTAATACTAGATGTATTTTTTTTTACCTTTTGAGTAATGATTAATGGAATTTCGGATCACTCCTTACCTGGTCAGCTATACAGGGGTGTCCAAGAGAGCGCCAAAACAGACACTTGCAGTGGCGGCATAACGACAGAGTCTCCGCATATTGGGCTTCTTCACGCAGACCATATAATCTGGGAAACGATCAACTGATACTATACCACAGACGCGGAATATAGTGAAGTCCAAACATCAACTAATCGATGAACTAAATAACTCTGTTTCTTGTCGTCCAAAGCTTTGGAATAAACTTCAACTTCGGACTTTGGAAGATAGCTAACTGTTACATGTACAAAAAGAAGGTTTTAGAGCCGTAGGCTAAAGTATCGTCATAATTCTCTCTAAGAGCAAATTACATATATAGCATAATTATATGTTTATGTAATTTATGTATATATCGCCGCATTTTAATTTATTTATTAATATTAATATCTACACAAGAAGTATAGTATGTATATATAGCAAGTACTATATGTTAATATGATTAATTAACTTTTCTATAACATCTATACACCTGCTTAATTATATCCACACCACCTAGAGTTGACTGACTGTATATAAGATATTAAGTTCGTCATTATTCAAGTTGTAATAAATAACTATTTTATTATGTACTGTGAAGTTATAAAAGAATCTTACTTCCTGAGCTGATGGAACAGCTTTTTCCAGTCGACGTCTTTCTCCTCCTTCGTGAGGACGGTGTTGAGTTGCTGCTGGGTGAAGTGGAACATCACCAGCTCGCGCCATACGCGCTGCTCCGAGCATACAGACGCCATCACGCTCCACGCTGAAGATGCGGCCTGGTACGCACGATTTGTAACTTATAGATAGACGTCTATTGCAAGGCATACGCCTATTCCAAAGATATCTATGGAGGGATATACCATAATTGCCACACTTGGCAAACGGATTAGCGATCGCGGTGTGGTAATATGGCCCATCCTTTGGAAACTTGTGAGATGTGTTAATCTTATAAATTTTATGATGTGTAAATTATAAAAATTGCATCCCGGGAATCTAACCACTACCCAATATACATAGATTTTATGTAATATGCATTATATGTGAATAATAAGATGAATAAATAAATAAAAGAGAGGTCAATTCGATTCTAATATGCATCAAATTGAGATATGAAAATTTTCTCTTGGCGTAAACAAAATTGTGTTATTTAAATTGTAAAATAAAATAAAGAAATAAATTTATGAATTGGCGTATAAAGATAATTATGAAGAATTATAATATAATAAAAAAAATAGTTTACATCTAAATCCCTGTGGTCAGATATCCTCAGCATAATTTCTCTGATGCACTCCTCCGGTAGGTCGTGAAGTTTGGGCACAACCTCTGGTCCTGGCTGAAAGTATGAATTTAATAATATTTAGATGTTATGTAGACGAAGGTATATAGTACGTAGCCCAGTTGGAGCTAGGCAGGTCACATTGCTCGAGAAACTGATAGCCATTGTTGCTTTACGATCCTGAGTACCTGCTCAGGTTTAAGCTCAAGAAGAGGCCTATGTGCATCTGTGACCCGGAAGTCAACCAGACCGTGGTACATATCGCCGGCTGTCTTGTGTTTGAAGCACTCCGACTTGAACACAAGATTGACATCAGTAAAAAGTAGAAGAAAGTGTCGTCTTCTTCATGGTCGGCAACAAATATCGTCCTGCATTTCTGAGGTTCTGCAGAGAAGTGATGCAGCAGACCATTGCTCGGAATATGAGCAAGGATTGAAATAAAAAAGGAACAAATATTTACACCCGCGTAAATATTTGTGTGTGTGGGTCAAGAACAATAGCCCTTGCCCCAAACAAAGCAGGGGGAACAAGTACTAAATAAAAAAAAAAAAACATTCAGTGAATGTTGAAAAAAATCTTTCTTACTTCTGACAGGTTTTATACCTCGTGTATGTGTATGCCTTGAGCGATGCGAGTGATGCGAGCGATAGCTCGGTCGTGATGGCGCCAGAGGGCGCGCGAGCCGAGAGGGCGACCCCAGCAGGCGCGTCGCTCAGCCTCCCGCAGTCCGGAGAGCGCGACCACCAGCGCTCGCAATGCGTTCAAGTTATGCTTGGATGTCGCCACTGTGACCATGCGCATACGAGACGTTAGAGATCTCTTACAAACACTCAATGACAGTAAACAGATTTCTTAATATTACTCAAATATACAGGATGATTAGTAATAGCTTTAAAGACGTGAATATATAGCACATTTGTTGTTAATTAATGTATGAACAACACAACATATACAACCTATACAAAAATTAAGGATTTTTTTTTAACATTCTTTATTATACACGTAAGGATACATTTGAATAATTCCTCAATAATATACAAAAAAGTACAAAGAGCGGTCTTATTACACAAGGCAGTCTCTTAGTTTTTAAAAATATTAAATAACATAAGAAAAAGCATTTTCAAATTTCGTAATACTACATATTAAAATTAATCATTGTTTGCTGTCTGTCCTCCCTGGCTTTGTACTGCTAGCAATATTTGATATCGCATTCCAATATAAAAAATAAATCGATACAAACCCTTTCAAGGTTAACATTATGATCTTTAAATCGTGCGCTGGCAAATGAAATTTACCTTTGTATTAAATGATCACACCAGGTGTCTTCCGCACAACAATGGAGAAGTTCGCTTACAATAAGAACTGTTTATACATTGTAACAATCCTTGAGAGATTAAATATATATTCTGTTCCATTTAAGCATAACCGTATTTTAAAATATTTATATCTTCAAGTCTTATTTAAATTAAAACAATTTAAAAAACATAAGTAACTTTGTCATAACCTATTTCTATTCCGAGATACCATAATTAAGGCCAGGGCTGTGCACCTATAATTTAAATTTAAAACAGGTCAGGTTTAAGATCAGGGGATAAAGATATATACATATATATATGTAGTTTTCCAAATGCAGGACACCTGGAGTGAAGATGATATTTCAACGAACCGTGATCGGCGAGCTGTTCCAACATGGAGAGCAGTAGTTTCTGCGCGGCGCCAGGCAGGTGTGTAAGCCGCTGGCCACCCAATAACAGCTCCAATAGCGCGCAGATATAGTTGAATCGGCGCACATCTCGTACAGCAGACGAGAAGTCCAAACGGCGCACCGCCTCCGACAGACCGTTGAAGCCAGCGATCTAAAAAAAATCTTAATTACTATTTCGCTATATCTCTATATTTAAAATCATTTTTATCAAAATATCATTACTTATGTACATTATCATTATTTATTTCTCAACTTTTCTGACGGAAATAATTTACATTGTTAAAAGTATATTATTATTACTGATGATCGTTGTGCTATGAAGGCTATTCTGGTTATAAATGCGTACACAACAACAACAAGTACGTTTGTTAATGATCGTCTTTTTTATTATTATTTTAAAAGTGTATTTAGGTAAAATAGAAGAGTAGTGAACGAAATTTATAATACATAACATTAAATCAATCTGGAGTGTGACACTAGTTCTTCATTTTTGTCATAATTTAAGCACAAAAATGAAAGTTTTATTATTTTTATGTTGGGATAAGACCACCGGTAAGAGAAGATATAAAGAAATCATGCTACTTTGATCATCTTTACAAACAGCCATCACACTGTAATAAATCTTACGTGGTCATCATCCTCATTTCAGCTATAGGACGCCCCCTTGTTGTGAAAGGCCTCCCACCTTAAATTTCCAACACGACCAGTTTGAGAAAGTCGTCTGTCCACGTTGTGGGTTGACATCCCACACTATGTTTACCAGTATGTGGTCTGCACACCAGAATCTTACTGCCTCAGAGGGTATCTGTTCTGCGCGCTATACGTCCTATATTTTGCATGTTGGATTCTAGTTTAAATGTGTGTCCAACATGTACTGTAGAGGATAGAGATCCATTTTGCATAAAAATTTCTAGGTGCCTTGTAAATCTACCAACGCTTTTAGGAACCGGTTGGAGGTGTACGCAGTTTGTATAATTACTGACTATGTATATGTATATCTAAAATAGTGATAGAAAACGAGTGTTTTCTACATTAAAATTCTATTTAGGCTGACGTCGACGTCCCTCTTACTATTTGGTTCAAAAGAAAGTGCTAAATTTTCAAAGATATAACTATAAATTCCATAAAATTCATAGACAACGATAACAAATTAAGAGCTCTTTTGGTGTCTAAAGTCGTGTTTCCTCTTACGTGCGATCACTTTTCTCTGCGTTCTTTATTTTTTCATGTGGTCTAATCTTTCAACAATGTTGTATATAGTAAATTTTTAATGTTGTGTCACCTTTGAAGGAACACATAACAGAAACATTATATATACGGTAACTTTTAATGTAAATAAATAAATAAACATTTTGTTGTTACTCACGATCTACAAATAAAAACTAAAAAAGACTTATAAATATAAATGAAAACAAAAAGAGATTTATATTTGATCTAATATTGATACGAAAATAAAAATATACAATATATTACGTTATTAATTAAATTGGAAATATATTGAGTAAAGGCACATTACTATAGCGCCAAAGACATCACGTTACAAAGTAGATACGATCATGAATAATGTCGCATACATTCGCTTCTTTTGAATTCCACACAATATATGTAGAGAAAGGTTTGACATTGATTCAAGATCTTCTGCAGAACGCATTGAAAAGTTTGAAAATGATGTTACAATTTTAAAATTCGAACATGAAATTGAATATACAGAGTGATTGATTACAAGTGTAAATGTTTTAAAAGGTAAACTCTTAGCTTATTTATCTTTTAGCAAGCTTTTCACTCTGAAATATGTGACATAATTGCGACAACTACTACTACCAATAACTAATTTTAAAACACGATAATCCGAATTTCGTTATCGCTTTTTCTTACTATATTACCATAATGTTATATATTATTTCTAAAACCACTGATTTTTTGATGAAGTGTACCATACATTAATACATAGAAAATGCATAGAATCACTCATCTCAGCATTACACCTATAAGCAACCACTCTGTATATAATAATTGTAAAATCATAGTGATAAGTAACTTAAATAAATATTGTATAGGTGAGATCTAAAGACTAGAGACTCATTGACATTTTTTGGCTACATTTACCTCTCTGGTGCATTTGATTGTGATGTGGCAATGCGGTGGCACTCTAGCCACGGTGTCTGCTGTACTCTTGTCCCCTTCTTCTCCTTCTTGAATCCTGAAAATTTCGTAAGAGAATATGAGTGCAAGGATTTTTCGATTAATTTTTATACCTCTTACATTTTAACGCCTAGAGACTGCAAATATTTGTTATAATATTGCCTACTGTCCAAACAGTATTCAAATGCATATTTGATAGAGTTACAAAAATACAATCTTAACAGTAAAGCCCAAAAAACGATCATAAAAGAACTGTTAAAATGAAGGACCACTTTCCTAATTAAATTAAAACTTTTATAAAATAAAAGTATCTATTAAATTGTCAATAGGATATTTTTAAGTGTTAGTTTAATGAACTTCTTAAATTTATTACATTATAATTAATAAACATTACATTATCTTTTAATATTTTACACAGTTGTCTACAAAACACTAACTAATTTTACGAAGTCCACAAAAAGGTGTAAATGGCTTTGAACAGTACAGACTGTCAGTACATTTATTACTACGTAATATGCGATAATTTTTTATGCACACAAATAGTCGGTCGACAATAGCCGGTATAATTTACTTTTATTGTAGCAATTTAAACACAATAAAGAAAATTGCTTCAACCTTTTCTATGGGAGTGACCGATTACTTAGCTAGGGATTAAGGCGCGGCTTTCAGGGACGGAAAATATCAACAGATTGGCATTATGGTGCATTAAATGTAAATTTTCCATTTTTAAATTCTAATGGAAAAACTCTCGAATCGTTAACAAATAAAGTGACAAATTAAAAGACGCTGTCCTGTATCTGCTACAAATAATAAATTAGAACGTTTATAATAAATAAGAAAAATTAAAACACATTGTAATTCATAAATTTTAAACATCAACAAACATAAGAATTTTTATGCATTAATATTAAATATTTGTGAGTTTTGATTCTATGCAAAAAAAATTAAAACACCTGTAGTGTCCCTACATAAAGTCAATAAAATCGTATACAATATTTGACTATGATTTTTATCTTCTATGAACAATGTTCAATATAATGTATGAACGGAAATAAGTATGAAAAATAATGACAGAAAATAGTAGAATAAATGAAGACGATAGATAGATCATACGAAGAACGTTAGAAGAGGACAGAAATAAAAGTAAAAGAAAGTGGAAAAATCATTAAAGAATATTTATCCCTGTCTTACAACAATATAGGCAGTACGAGAATTCCTCAATAATGGGGACCATTGAAAAATATAATGTTTGTCTTAAATATTTGTAAGTAATTGTGTAAAATAACTGAAGTTAAAATTAAAAACATTCGTATATAACTGTACATAAATTTTATTTATTTATATTTTATTTTATTAATGTAAAATTATACGATATTTAGTTCTAAATGTTGTCAGTATCTTCTCCGTGATAGTGAAATAATAATAAAAAATTAAGTTAAAAATTATTTAGCAACACGAAATATGTTTTCCGTAAATAATGCCGCAGACACTATGGACGGTAAATTGAAGTGCCTTTTCTATTTGAGGGTGTCAATTGATGTGGGTTATTGATGGTCGCTCGTGTTGAAAATGAAACGATTATAAAATTCCGAAACATCGCTGGCAGCTAGCTGTAAAAAGCCCTTTTAGGTGCATATATATTTATATATACATTATGTGTCTTGGTTATACATGACCTAAATTTTTGTTAATGATCGAATAAATTGGTTTTATTAAAAAAAAAAATTATTTATTTATTTATTATGTATGAGAATAATTTATATTGGTCACTCGATCAAAGTCAAGAAATAAATGCCAAAAGAGCCTAGTATATACGATACAAAATAGTATGAAACTGATCTACCATATAATGGTATCAGCAATAAAATAAACATATTTCTTTACGAATCTCGAAGTAATGTCAAAAGGTTATTGACCTTTAGATCAATAGGAAACAATGGGTTCTATAGTATTTCTTTTTTATATCTCTCTACCATACCCGTACGATCGTTTGTTATTGGAATAAACTATAAAATTCTATTGGTTAGAAGAAAAATTAATGGCTCTTTAAGGACTGGAAGTGCATTGGTTGTTGGATAATCGAAGTTGGCGGAAAGCCAAGATGTCGTGGCGGCTCTTTTCGCTGACGCAACGATGTTTTCTGAACTGGGCCAATTCATTTTGAACCTAGTTATTTCCTATTTTGTTTTATTTAAAACCTTTATAATAAATAATCAATATTACTTTAGATAATTTATAATTATTTTTACGTAATAAATTGTGGCCGCCTGTGCCCACGGCTGGACATAGACTTCTTCTTAGATTTACAACAGGACCGGGTGTTAATGTCCTATATCCATGGACGACGAGAAACGATCTTAATTTTTATAGGTTGATTATGTTAAAATTTAATAATGCAATCTTTTTAAAACTAATAAGTTTCATACATAGTAATAATAAATATATGAATTTTTTTTAAATATTAGATATAATAGTAATATTAAATATGAATTACAATAATGTATTTATATTATCACCGCAATAAATTGAAAATGTTTATTAAACCAATAATTAGGAACTTGAAGTGTAAGAAAGTTGAGGAGGGGAGCTCAATTTGATTCTAGTTTCAATCAAATCGAGCATTCTTCTCATGATGTTCACAAGTCATCGCTGTAAATGATTGTAAATGGATAATAAAACTAATAAATGGATATAAAGTGGTAGTGGGTGAGGCACAAAAATTATGCAATTGACCGCCGTTGGAACGAAATATTATTGAGTTGCGACCAAAAACTGGCAGAAGAAGTGTAGGTAGAACTGCCACTAGATTGTCTGATGACATAGCCAAGGTGGCGGGGAGTCGTTGGATGCAGTTACTGCAAAGTCATCGTGGCGATATTTGGGGGAAGCCCATTCTTTCCAGAGGGCGTCTATTCGCTGATATAGTGAAGATAATATAGAATTTAGCAACAACACGCCTCAGACGTTTGACATTAAAGTAATGTAGCCTATATTTCACCTTTTAAATTCGCGGAATATTCGCAGTGAAAAATCTAGAAGCGTTTGTCGGAACTTTTTGTTAGATAACAAGCAGTACCCAGAGGTATAACTTGATTTATTACGTAAAGCGAAGTCTTGCGAAATATATATCATTCGCGTACGTTCAATTTATTTGCAGAACCTAAACCTGTGTTAGTTTAAATAGATTTAAACGTATCTTACTGAATTTATATTTATATACTTCAAAATGCCACTGGCTTTGTAATTTAGCTTTTAAGAGGAAATATATTAGAAATATTGGACATAATTTAACATACAATAGATTGCGCCTGTTTTTTTGTATTATTATTTGGAGCACTGTTTATTAATATTGTTGAGTTATTAAGTTTATTAATATTGTTATATTCATTATAGCTAGGACTATAGGCAATATAAAAGTGCGATATAGAAAATTAATGTGAATTAATAATAAATAATTATTAAGTTAAAAAATAAATAATTACGAATAATAAATGTAAAATCGTAGAACCCTGTATGAAAAGGAATGAGAGATATTGTGAAGAGAAAGAAAATTGTGAAAGAATTAAAGACATAGAGAAGGACGAAAACTGAGTAAATTTATTACCATAGAAATATTGTGTAAATAAGGACCTTGTTTATCCATAGTAAAGGTTGAAATCCACCCATGGTAGGGGTTGAAAAAGAGGCTCTAAAAATGACTCCTAGAAAAAGAAAAAAATAGGCAAACATATTTTATTAACTTACGTTACGTATTGCTGTTTGTATGCCTATTTCAATTAAATAAAAAATACTTATGCCGTGCAGTGTGCCGTATATTAGAAGATGTGGTGATGACGATGACGAAAAAAGACATGTTAGATTAAAAGCCTTTAATATTGACTCTAGATATTAACAAAGTGTTCACATATCAAATCAATAAAAATGCATTCTTCTTTTGAAAACCGTTTTAATTCTCTTTCCGTATACGAAAAATTTGTGAAAGCACTCACTTCGTTAATTACTGAAATTCTACCCTTGACATATTTCCAGATTTCGAGATAAATTGAAAGCTCTGGTGCAGTAAGGTCTAATCGTATTGACCTTGCGCCACTGCGGCTGATAAGGGTGTGATTACACTCTTCTGCGTCGTGAATGCTCATTACTGACTATTGTCGGATATACAGGATGATTGTGTATTGATGTAAAAGTTTTAAAATAATATAATAATAAAATATCATAATTTTAGTTATATAATAAACAGTGTATAATTTTCTTTAGTTTTATTACAATGACAAAATAAGCATTATGTATCACCTGTGTAATGTGATCAATATGAAATGACTTTCATCTTTTGAAACGCGACGGGCAGTATCAAGTCTACAAGGACAGAGAGTAAACAATTTTTTATTATAAGTTAATTTTCACAAGTAATAATCAAATTTTGAAAAAGCTTTTTCTTACTATATTATCATTACGTCACTTTTTTATTTTTGAGATCTTTGATTTTTGGATAGAGTGAACCGATGTGCATCAATTGCAGCAAATGTATATATATAATATATACTTATTCTATTAAAGGTTTTTGGCGTACAACCTATCATTCTGTACACAAGTATTTGTTGTTTTGGAACAAACCTTTTGTTGTTTTGGAACAAAATAGATCGATCGTTAGTATAAGAAAACTTATTTTCACTAGTAATATGATGTATTGTATATTTTTCCAAGCAGAAGGTTTATATGCTATCCTCAATGCGGTAAACTGTGATCAGAATGAACTGCGACCTATTAACTCTTATACCGATATCGACGGAGTGATTAGTTATGGGAGCTAAAAGCGCATTTTCTATCAAATAATGTATGATATACTTTATAAATCAATGGTTCCAGAAATAATAATGGAATAAAAACGTAGTAAGCAAAAGCGTTTTCAAAATTCGGATTAATACATATTACAATTAATTATTTTCAACTCCGACTAGCTTGAGAAAGTCTGGTGATAGATCAACATGGTCTCGAATATGTTAGCACCATGAGAATTGCAAGGGTAGCTTAAAGAACGCATACCACGGGACGAAATATCCAGCACTTTGTGAGGATCTGTGGGCTTTCCTTATGGAAATAACGAAGTCCCACAGCAGGAGAGCAATCACCAAGTGACTAAAAATCTTAAAATTTGTGTAATAATTTTATAAAAGGCAGTTTTATTTTTCTTAAATGGCAACATTACGCGACCCTGTCACTCTTTTGTGACAACTTCCAGTAAAATAATTGAGGATGGTGGGGTTGAAACAGCGTTTTGATTATTGAGTCGGGAGCTCGGTCACTCGTTCAAAAAAGTATTTACTGTGCTGTGATTTGGAGTTTTTCTGATATTTTTCGAAGTGCGATACAAAAATCCAGAAGTATGTACGCCCTCAAAATTTTAAATATTAAAAAAAAGGAGGAATCTCGAGTTAAAATTACATTAAAATTCAAAGTAACTATAACGCTTGTTAAAAATTATTGTTATTTAATTTCGATGGTGCAAAAATAAAACTACCTTTCATAAAATTAATACAATTTTAAATATTTAATACAACTATCACTAAAATAACTTATAATTAAATAATAACGACATCCATTTAATAAAAATAGCTTCGCCGTTTTGATATCTTTTCATGTAATAATTAAATATGGTGTTGCTGAAAACGTATTTAAAAAACTCTATTTAAATCTCGATTAAAATTATTATCGACCCGAACGTTCAATAGAGTATTGAAATAAAAGAAAATGTAAAATACAAAACTCTTATTCCGTTTTGTTTTTTTTTTTTCAGTTATGCCATTCCATGGGCAAACGTAAGTAGGTCATACAGCATTTCAATACGCTTTTTTATATTTTAATCTGTCAAGCTCTCAATGTTACATGTAGTTCTGGTTAAAATAGTACATACATGATAATTATTAAAAGATAGAAGTTGCCATTGTACATGTGATTTAAATGGTAATAATGAGGATCATGGGTAATTAATTTTATAATATTGCTGTTTTGTTCTTGATAAAACAAAATTATATATAAATTATAAATAAAAATATATCATTACTTATATACACTTACAGTGTGTTCCGACATTTTATTAAAAGCATCTTGTTAGTTTTGTTTGAACTAGTTACCGCAGGTGTTTAACAAGAATAAAAATTAATAAAGGTAATATATTTAAAAAAAATCTAAACTGCTCTTTGCTTCATATATTTCATCTCCAGGTTGTCTGTTAGAGATCGCCTCGAGACTGTTGTACCTCTATTTAATAATATTTTTGCAGGTAGTGAAATTTCCTAAATCCAACATTTCTTTTTTTAAAAGTTAACAATGACATAAAGAGCTTTTTCTATCGATTTGGGGACTCTCTGTGAGTCTGTGTTAGTACTCTAGTGAGAAGCGATTCCCCCGGAGCCTAACCCAGAACTGAGCCTATGACCATCTGATGTCTCTCACATACTTTAGTTGAATGTCTTAGAAGGGACAACAGATGTTTACAATGTTTTTCATACAGCTTACTTCGCAAAGTAAAATCTAGGAAATTGTGATAACTTCTTGCCTAGTTTGCGCATTATTCAATAATACGCAGTCTGCTGGTTTTATAACTAGGTATTTAATGTATTTTTGAGTACAATAAACAGGAAATATATTATAATATTCAGTGTTATTTGCATTTTTAGGAGTTGGAAGAGATTGCCTTCCCTATCCTAAATTAAATGAATGTCTATTGTAATCAATACCGCATGTTTGTTCCATATGGAACGAGATTACGGAATGCTTGTATTTGTTACATGGCTATTTATACAACTACGGGAATATCATGGAAAGTTCCCACAGTCGCATCGTATAAGTTATCCTATTGTATGTTAGCAGTTGCTCGAATTCCGTCATTATTCAACAACAAGATTATTATCATGCAGGACGGAACCCACGGGTTAGCAAGCATCCGATAAAATATCAAGGTCCAAGTGGCAGTTATACAACTATTGTAGGTGCCAATTCGTTCGATGCCTTTTTGTCATCGTGAAGTTGAATCACTTACTAAACAATTCAGAAGTGACCAAAACAGTAGAAAATCTGAAGGTTAGAGCTATATGGCGTATGAATTACTGCTTTCCAGTCAAACTATCTTAATTATTCCCGAGTGGTGATAAATGTGTGCGGTATTAAATTGAACATATTAATAATTAATTACGGTTTTTCGGATGTTGCGATCATGTCGCTTATTAAAACAATGTACGTAATTAAGAACAAATTGTTTTTATGCCCTAATATAAAAAGCAGAGTACTATAGTGAATTAAATCGTTTACTATTTAATCAATTCTTACAACATGTAATTATTAAAAAAACAGCAAAACTTTTCATCTAAACATTCTGTTATTGAAAAGAAAATAAATATTTTAAAATTCAAAGATTCATTTTTGATATTGTACTTATGTGTAATATTAATCTTAATAAAATTTAAAAAACAACATAATAATGTTATAACAATTTTTTTAAAAATTGTAGCATATTTAGTAATAATTTAAATCAAATAACTCCAGCTTCATATTTAAGTTGCTATGTAATAAGTGTTCTTTTTGCCCATTAGCAAACATTTTCCTATCTGTATATAATATACTAATATTGTCTTCATGTAAAATTCGTGCGGCGGGGGAATATGTTTTGGCTAAACAAAACCCCGTGAATATAGGTCAGCTCGAAAAACGTGCGGACGATGTGGTCACCCAATCGAAAAATGAAATTGAAATTTTGATCGAAAAACTTGAATTCGCTTTCTTTATTCTGAAACGGTGTAATGGAATTTACACTTATAATTTATATAAAAAATAGACTTGAAAATAAATATTAAAATTATTTATACAAATCTCAATAAAAGTGTATCGCCAAATAAGTAAAGAAAGAATTTAGGATATACACCATAATCGTCATGCTTGACACGATCGCAGTGTGGTGGTGATGGTACGCAGAGGATGCTACTGTCCATCTTCTGGAAACTTTTTGCTATTGCTCGGTAATCCTATACACTTAATGTATAAAGTGTGAAGTATTTAACATTGTATTCTGGGAATAAAACCCGCGGCCTCCGATCGTAAGTCTCAGTTCTCTACCGTTGAGCTACTACTGCTTTATAGATATGCATAAATACAATTTTAGTTTAGTTATTTTATTTTCTTTGTCTTTTTTATACAAACTATAACAAGAGCCTACAGTTAAATATCCGAAGAACGGAAACTTTACCCAGCAGACATCGGAAGTGTATCTGGAAGGTAATGCCGGCCTTCCTGTTTAGAAGCACTAATTATTTTAGCGATCGTCGACGGAAATCAGTTTATGTCTAATAATTAACAACTTGGAAATATGTTAGAAAGTCGAGAAAGTCGGATGTTTGATACATGCAATTTACTTAACGCTTTCCACTCTTAATTTAAGATAAAGACAGGTATAATTAGTAATATGTTACATCAATATATGTAAGAAAAGGATTAATCGAAAAGTCACCGATCTAAAAGATGATTGGTTATAGATGTAAAAGCTTTATAGCTATATATATTATAAAGCTTAACAAATATGCATCTTTTCTTCTCAAATCACCCTGTATAAAGCGACTCTCTGAAGTGTATTAAATTATTTTCTCAGACATACATTAATTGACAGCAAATGAGCCTTTTAAAGCTTTTCATATAACCAATCACCCTGTATAACATGACTTAATTTACGTATAGATGGAGATATCTGCAATATTTATTTACAGTTACAAAATAATATCGTTGTCGTTGTTTAGAACCTATAGACGCCTACCAGAAGACAGACATTCCCCAGAGATATCTATGGGGGATGTACCATAACAGTCAAGTTTGGGAGGCGATTTGGCGATCGCAGTGTGGTATTATGGTGCCCAGGGGATGCTGCTGTCGATCCTTTGGAAACTTGTTTGTAAGCAATCCTATATATGCACGTGTGAATTATATATGAAAGTATTTTGGGAATCAAACCTTCGATCTACGATCGCAAGAGGACTACCCTCTATCACTGGACTATTTTAGTGTTACTAGGTACTGGATGGAATATTGTAATCAAATGTAACGTATATCATAAAATCAAGGACTGTGAGTATTATTATTATAAGCGAATATATAAGAATTACATGTACAATAATTTCGAAACAAAATTATTACAATATAAATCTAGTTAAAATCACTCCAGGGTGCCCAAAGGTCGCGCTGTTCTGAGACAAACAAAATGTAAAATTATTTTCCCACGCCGGCGAAGTCGGCTCATAAAGTAAAGAGGTCAAAAATTATTTAGATTCTTATAGACTTGAAGGTTGCTAGAATTACTTCAGCAACTTCTTTTAGAAAAAAAAAAAGCGTAAACGCTTTCTAGCGTTTACGCTTTTTTTTTTGAAGTGGAAGTAATGTTAACCAGACATTGGCTTCCGACCGAATTGAACTTTGGCTATCCCGAGTGTCTTAGAGCTTGAATGCTGAATGCCTTTGTAACATCCCAAACCATAGTTCTTTTACAGTGGTTATAGCACCAGGTCACTCCAAGAATCGTCCGCTTAAGTAATCTAAGACCCCAGCAACCTCACAGTCTAGTAATTAAAAAAGTAAAGTGGTATTTTAAAGTTTTTATGTAACTCTTTTTTGTCCGTGTTTGATCACTCACTCGCCTTATAGAGACAATGTTATCGAAGATGAAGGACGCTGACTCAATAGGTACCTATTTACTCTGATCCTGAAGGGACCTGTTTTATTATTCTCTGCAAATAATGAAGCTAATGAAGATCGTTTCAATAAGTGGAGTAATTTAGATCAATATAAAAGATAAATATAATTTACAGTTATTACTTTACAATGTCGGAACTAAAAAATTATTCCAAAAGTTAGTTCGGTGTAAGTCATTGTAAAAGAAGTTAATGTATGGTACACCTAAATGTTTCAGAAATAATAAATAACGTAATTATAATATAATAATAAATATTATAATCAATTGTTTGTTTTCTATCTATCTCTGCAAACTTTTTACTGTCAGAATATATTGACCTATCGCATACCAATGGAATTGTAAATTTAATGTAACATATTTCAGAGCTCCTTTTTACAAATCGATTTAAATGTGTGTAAAAGATTAGAAGCTATTTGCTCATTAATAAGCTAAATTCTCTCACCTGTAATGCTTTAATCTGTAAGTTTTTTTTTATCTGTAACCAAGCCGTATAAAAGTCTGCCTGTATAAATACAAAATATGGATAGAATGAAAATAGCATTCCTAAATTATCTACGCAACGGTGGATCTAAATAACATAATGACAATATAATGTCGTCTCATTTCGTACTTTCACCTAATCATTTGATACAATGCTGTATAGAAATAGGTTAGGTAGTTTCAAATGTTACAAATCATTGTCAGGTAAATTACACGTTTATTTTCGGAGGAGAAACGTCTTCGCACGCACATTCTCGTATGAAGAGTTGCTTCTTCTATGTTAATAAATTAGCGAAAGCATAAATAAAATCTAATTCTTTTATAATTTTATGTATGTTATATATCATAATAACATAATAATAATATACTCGGGCAGCGCAAGACATCTTCATGGCGATATTTAAGGGAGGCTTGTGCCTATTCGTCTATTGGCTAATGTGATGATGATACGAAGCCTTACGGCACAGAAACGTGATCTCTTACTCTATGCTACATTGACAAGCTCAGTCTTTCAACGGACTACAGAGAGAGCTATGCTTGGTATTTCTCTACGAGAACGAATGAGTAACTAGGAGATCCATACACGGACGAAAGTGAGAAATTGAAATGTATGCCTTAAAATTCTGCCAATTGTCGCGTATTACGTATATACGGTGGACAAATGACCTTATTCAGGTTGTCGGAAGAAGGTGAATTCAAGTCGCTTTCAATCAGTCCTATTGGAAATCTAAGAGGCGTATGTCCAGAAGTGGGCATACTACGACTAAAATTATGATATTTATAACGCAAACGGCAAGTTACATATAACTCTTTAACTTCTTTTTCGCGACAGTCACTAAATGTTTAAAAAAATGTATTTTAAACATATATCACAAGTGAAATAGCAAGTATATCGTACATATTAGCAAATTTAAATTCATAGCTCGCACTTTAGATATTTTAAATTAAACATTTTTATTATATACATATGTCACATACTTTTGGTTGTGTAATAATTTTTGTTTGAACCAAATATGCTACATTAGTGGTATGAGTTACTTTTCTAATTTCAATCAAAACAACTGTCGTTTAAAGCGATGATTCTTCCCCAAAATACCGCCACGATGACCGATCCTGAGCTTCCCGCATCCACGACTTGGGTAGGTCACGCCGCGTCTACCAGCACGCGGTCACCACTCAAAAACCATTCACGAGTTTACCTTACCGATGTGCTCACTGCAACTTCAAACTAGCAATTCTTAGAGCTACATCGTTGATGTTGGTTCTTCTGCGGATCTTCTCGGAGAACACTCTCCATTGTTCTCTGGGTATTTTTGCCCAGTGTTTCTTCTTAATCGAGTGCCATCGTGGGAGAGTGGACGTGACTCTGAAAGTCATTTGACGGCCCTTGTCACCGTCGTCCCCCATTTTTTTCTCTGAGGCACTTCACCAACCATCGCACAGCAGTCAGAGGCACTTGTTCGTTTCTTCAAGGTGTTTTTCTCCCCTTTATGAGTTGTGACGATGTTATATATATAAGGTAAGCTCGTGTTGTCAGGAATCGTATCTCTAAACTTTAACAACTAGACTATCTGCTCTAAGAGATCCATCATATATTTTATGTTATTTATAAAATCTGTTCATAAACGAAAAGGTGAATGTCTCATGAGTGGTCTATTTATGTTATGAAATAAGATTGCACTAGATAATCTGTATGCCAACCCAAGCGGAAATGTTAATACCGTACGAAATTATATCAACATAAGTGGGTTAGTATCTAAAATAGCGAAATATTATTTCGTCACGACCAATTACATTCGTTTATTGCATTTCACAACGCTCGCATCTTAGTGCAACGCAACATTGGCCAGCGGAGCTGAACCCCCTTGCGCTTCCAGACTGGACTTATTTCGTATAATGCGAGGAAGGGAATACGGGTCTTGTTAAATCGGCCGGTTACTGCAACGGTTTGCAGGTCGTTGACATTTTGATTCGCGTCGTCTTTGAGATTCAACCACAATAGACAGCGCGTTTTTGGTTCACGGAAGCATTACGATTTCAGATTTCGTGTGCGGGTATTATACGCATTTATAATCGTGTTCATATTTTTAACCCTTTCACGACCACGGGGACGCCGGTGTCCCAAGCAAAAATCATGGATTAATTAAATATTTACGTAACCATTTTAAATTATTTTTTTGTTTTAACATTTCGGAAAGTACCTTTTTATTATTTTTTACTGGAAATACATGATAACTAATACCGTTTATTGTCTATCGTCATTGGAACGTTAGAGTTCTTTTGGCGCGAATGATCTGCTGTTTGGAATAAATAATTGATATTGTAAAAGTGCTTTTCAAATTTTTACAGTGTCAAATTATCATTACCTGGTAAGTAAATTGTTATTCTAAATATTCAGTAGTAATGTATTTATGTTGTATTCTGTGATAAATCGTTATAAAGATTATGGGACACGGATGTCCCTGTCGGCGTAAAGGGATACTTTTTATACGGAATTTCTTAACTTTTGGCTTGGTGATATACCAAAATGCTATCATTTTCTTATTCATATTTTTCGCAGAATATGTTTCGTAAGGGATGTGAAGATTTTGAACTTCGAAAAAATAAAATTCTTCAAATTTTTGTGGGTGACAATAGCGATGAGGAAGATGACTTAGTGCTTGATGACGAAGACCAAAGACTTCTAGTACAGGATGATGACCAAAGGGTATTTGATGTCGAGGTTGAAGAAACGACGACTCTTCAACGGCAAGAATCACCTGAACCTTCAACATCTCAAAAAAACAATCCATCTAATCAGTAACCAAACATCTAACAACAGGAATTGTTTCGCCGAGTACCACAAATAACTTGCCCTATTATATTTATATTATTCATAAACAAGTAAAAAAAAGTACACAACGTAACAAATGTACATTATTTACAACAAAACAGACTTACCAATAAGAAAACCAAAATTTAGATGTTTAAATAGAAAGTAACCCTTAGCGACCATAGGGACATATTTGTCCCATAAATTTCCAAAAAACATGTAAAACTTTTTTGAATTTTTTGTATAAATTATGTTTTTAGGATGCCTATTATTTCATTACATCTAGCTAAATTGATTAAATAAGGTACCGTAACCTTATGGTCCTGAAAGGGCTAATAGTGATAATAAATATTTGGGTTTTATATTAAAGTAGAGCTCTATTATAATTTTTTTATTGGTGTATTATGTAATATCGACTTCATGGAGGCAATACTAATTGACAACATTATTTTTTAATTATTAACGCATAGAGTTTGTTAATCTAGTGTGGTGTAGCTTTGATAAAAGCGCTAAGTCCAAAGCTGTTATCCTAGTTTACACTCCAGCTGTAGTACATTCACTGCTGAATATACGCCTCTCACTTAAATGTCCAATAGGGCTTGCGAAAGGCAGCTTGCATCAAACAGCTTCCAAAGGTGGTGTTACGCTACGCTTGCTGGTTCTTGGTCTCCACTACAGAGCCCTTAAGACCTTTTATGGACATGAGTAAGTTTAAGTCGCGTTCAGTTCATGATATCTGCAATTGATTCTCCTTCTTTTCAGCATATGGACAGCCACTGCAAGGCATGGGCCTGCCTCAAAAATCCATGCAACTTTAACTATGTCGTCTGTTTACGTAGTGAGGGGGGGCATCCACACGAACCATTCCGCCCCAACGGCCATCGATTTCGCTCATTGCCTCTTCAAAAGATATTCTCGTATTACATAAGGTACATATAAATGAAACGTGAAAGTTTATTGTCCAGTATAAGTCGCAACTATAAAAACGAAGTTTTTTTTTGGGATTATTTATTTGTCTTTTCTATTCGCCTTGAATAAATATTTCTTTTACACTCTTATTTAATTATTTATTATTACGTTTATACTATTATTATCTACATAATAATTCTAAGTTTAAAAGTATAATAAATGTTATCTCGTTAAATGAAATTTAGTAGCTAAGTCTCCTAACGAACTATCGGAAGATTCATAAGCGATAAACGAAATATATATGCTTTTACTTAAATACACACAAACACTAAACAACTCGTGAGGAATGTTTATTGACTACTATCGTTCCATTAACGCGTCTACGGTACCAAAATAAACCTTTGTGGTTTTTTGATGGTTCACTTAGTTGTAGTATATAGGTTGTTTGGAAAGGTTTAAATTGGATCAAAGTATTTTTTACTGTCAATGTATGCTTTCAAATTACGAACTTTTAGATAATAAAATTTATTATTTTTTATTATCTGTCCATGCGTATTTTTTTACAAAAGCAATTAGTTTGAATATTTCATGGAATTAGGCGCTACCTCGCGGAAGTCCATCCTAAGTAAGAAAAGGACCAATATTTAGCCACTTCCGCACATACAGTGGTAGTCGTGCAATAAAGTGCACCGCCCGCCAGCCCGCTGATAAATGCGTATGCGGCAAACAATGCGAATCACACAACCGCCACTGCATGTGCGGAAGTGGCTTAATATTGGTCCTTTTCTTACTTAATTACTTTGAATTATAATTAATGTAAAATATTTCAAGTGACCAAGATGAACATATCACAGGTGATTGTAAATAGATACGTACAGGTATAAGTGCTTAAAAGGGTTATTGTATAGCTCATTAATTATTTCTAAAACCTTTGATATTTGGATAGATTTTACCTTACATTAATTACCTTCACTGCTTCAAAACTCTTACACCTATAAGCAATCATTCTCTATAACTTATATATTATGTAAGAAAATTTTAATTGTCTACTAAAAAATGAGAATAAAATAATATTATCTACTTAATACATTAGTCACTGTGAAGGAAAATCTGTAAAGAAAAACACAGAAATTTTTTTCCTAATTATCAAGTTAATTTCAGTGAAACAGCAGAACTAATTTTCATTAGGTTAAGATTATGCGATTTAAAATATTTCTTCCATGAAAATGCTTAAATTGACCGGAAACTCGCCGACGTTAATGAGGTCGTGTCCAAAAAATTAATGTTAATACAATTAACCGAAATTTCAGATCGCGTGCTACGTAATTATAATACGTGAAAATATATTTTTTTAAGATTTTAATTTTGATGTAAAACTAAATTTTACTTTCTTTTTATTTTCTTTCATATTCTTATTTTTATTTTTCATAGTTGACAGCCTTCTTTTTCCGTATGGGTTTCCTTCTATATATTTTACCTTGAATGTTTCTACCGGTCTATTTTTTTATCATGGTCATATGCCCGAATTTAGATTATATTCCTCATTTCAAACTGAGTTAGATCTTCTTTTTTGATCATCATCATTATTTCACTTGTAGAACGGCTACAGTCGGACTTAGGTCTCTCCCATGTATTTCCAATAGGACCAGTTGAAAAGGCTTAGCGTCCAGCATCTTAAAATTTGCTATATAAGTGTTTTTGTTGCTGATGAAGTCATCACTTCAAGATTTAGAGCAGCTGTTACTTCTGCTACCTTCCTGTTGAGGAATGGACCCCCCTTCCATCCAGCGTCTTTTGACAATATCAAGTTCGTTTGTCCACCTTGTGGACATCTTACTCTGCGCTTGTCGGTACGTATAGTGACCTCCAGAATTCGAATCATTTACCTCGATTGACGTATCTAAAATAGTCAATAAAATTATTTCCTGTGAACTGAAACGTAACTGGAATGAGTACGAATCGAGAAAATAATAGCTTGTTATAGCTTTTAGCGTAATTAATCACGCGAACTCGCATGATGATTTATCTCTGTGCACACGCAGTCCGTTTGTACCGCGAATGTTGTAGACGGTGAGTCACGTCCACCGCGCCTTCAAGCGAAAGTGATTTAACAGCAGACTGCGTGGTATGTTGTCTGTGGCGATTTATGTTTTGGGCGCGAATTTTTATGACAGAGATATGAAATATAAGTTTTATTAAGAATTCATACTCGAATGTAAAGATTGCTTATGTCATGAGCAGTGATAGCCCAGCGATAGTGGACTGAGACTTTCGATACTGCGTCGCGAGTTCGATTCAATCATATAATTGACTTTTGTCTAAATTATATAAGATTGTGTATTCATTCAATACGATTGCAACTGCGCGCATGCAAGTTTCTATATGATGAGCAGCAGCGTCCGTTGCGTACCATACCCACACTGCGATCGCTAACCCGTCTGCCAAGCGTGGCTATTATGGTTTATCCCACCCCAAAGATATCTGTGATGTAACATATATATATATATATATATATATATATATATATATATATATATATATATATATATATATACGATGTACTGACTAATCTCGATATCTTTGGAACTATAAGGCTTGGAGACTTGAGATTTAGTAGGAATATTTCTTTCGCATATTCCAGGTCATTGCGAATTCCTGACTGTGATCCACTTTTCTTAGGTAGTCATCAATTTCTTTAAAAACTGTTCGTCTTCATTAGGTCCCAGTCACAAATTAGTACACGGCTCATTAGGTTCCTTTCAGTGAGCTCCTGGAGTACCCAAATATTTAACTTTTTTGTATAACCAGATTTTTCAGCTGCATCGTATGTAGTGATATGGCGATCACAATTCACTTTTTCAAAATGGCGTCAATTTTATCTCTTACTGCCGACCAAAGTGTGATGAGTTTTTGACATTAAAATTCCTAGATAGAAAACTCTTAAACCAACTTTGTGTTACTCTTACTAACATTGCTTAGTTCCATAACATACCATTTTCCTTTTTTTAATTAAGTATAAAATTTATTGAAATTACATAGATTAATTTACTTATTTTGATAGAATTATAAACAAATAAATATAAACTCGAAAAAATGTTCCTTATAAAATGTAATGTCATTAAAACCAGCCAGAAACAAATAGTACAGGCAAATGTATTTTATTAAGAGGTCAAACAATACATACTATTTTCGAATAGACTTTTTGCAATATATAAACTTATGTATAAATGTTAAGATTCATTGCACAGCCCTCGACTTTCTCATTCAGGATAAAAGAGCACTTGGGCATCACTCGTGACATCTCACACGTCAGAGAGTCGGCCACTGCACCGACTACTCTATCTACATCTCTCAACATTTCCTTTTTCAAACTTTCATTATATACAGGATTTAATGAAACCTTATATCTTGATAGATTACGCTCCAATAGTAAATGAATTGCATAATCATGTCTTTTAAAATAAAAACCTTACACGCATTTAAAAATTTTGATTTTCTAAAATAAAAAAAAATTCTAGTACATAAATAGTTATAAAAATACAGGTGATAGGTTATAGATGTAAGCGCTTTGAGGGAATGTATATATATAAGGTTGTCAAATATCTCCCTTCCGCTTTTTTGCTCTTTATTCAATGCTTTATAAAAAGTGTTACAGTGATCGGATTTAGTTCAAATATGCGCCGTTTTGTTCGATAATCTGTTTCCATCTAGACAGCAAACTTCTATGAAGTTGCCGTCTAGATGGAAACAGATTATCCACCTCCCTCGTAGAAGCACCCCTCCTTATTTGCGAAGAACTCGGACAGCCACTTTTCACAAACCTCTTTTGAGTTCAACTTTACACCACCAAGGGCGTTCGTCATGGACAGGAACAGGTGGTATTCACTTGGCGCTATGTCCGGGCTATATGGTGGATGTGATAAAACCTCTCATCCGAGCTCCCGTAGCTTCTGACGAGTCATCAACGAAGTGTGTGGTCTGGCGTTGTCCTGGTGGAACACTACACCCTTCCTGTTGGCCATTTCTGGACGCTTCTGGTCGATCGCCTGCTTCAAGCGGTCCAGTTGTTTGCAGTAGATGGTAGAACTAAGCGTCTGGCTATATGGGAGCAGCTCATAGTGGATGATTCCCTTCCAATCCCACCAAACACACAGCAAAACCTTCCTGGCCGTCAATCCCAGCTTGGCCACTGTTTGGGACGATTCACCGGCCTTCGACCACGACCGTTTTCGCTTGATATTGTCGTATGTGATCCATTTTTCGTCGCCAGTCACCATCCGCTTCAAGAATGGGTCGAGTTCGTTCCGTTTCAGCAGCATATCGCAGGCGTTGATTCGGTCCAGAATGTTTTTTTGCGTCAAATCATGCGGCACTCAAACATCAAGCTTTTTTTTGTATCCAGCCTTCTGCAGATGGTTTAAAATGGTTTGGTGACTAACTCCCATCTCCTGGGCGATGTCACGAGATGCCACATGCCGGTCTAACTCGATGTAGTCCATGATTTGATCGATATTTGTCGTCACAGGTCTTCCGCCGGCTGGCTTATCCATGGTGTCGTTTTCGCCGGCTCTGAATCGTCGAAACCATTCCTCCGCGGTTCGAAGTGATAGAGTACCATCCCCCAAAACACCATTAATCTCACGGAACGTTTCTCTAGCGGATTTGCCTTTAACGAAGGAAAACTTTAAAATAGCGCGAATTTCGGCGTTAGTGAACTCCATGTTTACACGTCTATAACTGTTGAACACAATATCCAAACTAATCATGCATAGCGTCGTTTTGTAGGTTATGTCAAGACCTTTCAAATTATGTATAGTATTGCCAGATACGAGCTCTGTAGCGCTTTGTACATAGCCGCGAAATTCAAAAGACAAAAAGGCGGAAGGGAGATATTTGACAACCTATTAGTTCTTTTGCTGCCAATTAATATACGATACTCTATGAAAAAAATTAATAGAAATAATAAACAACGTAATATGTGAAAAGCGTTAATAAAATTAGGATTATTACTTATAAAAATTAATATGCAGACTGTGCTGCCAGATGATATGGCCCGCCGCATTCCAATAAAAAAATAAATTATCATAACATATAAGTGAACATAAACGCGGTGATTAAGATATAGGTTAAGTTTTTTTGCTGTCAAATGGGTTATGTATGGTGAATACACTACCTTTAAATCCTTTACACCAATTATTCTGAACATTCAGAGTTATTACTTAATATATAAAGTGATTGAAAATATGTGCCAAAATCACAGTAATCAGCACCAAATTTTTAGCATCGGATATAAATTTATGCAATGTTGCTGGCTGATTTTTTTGTTCACTGTTATTGCAGTAGAAAAAAAAATAGTAATTTCCCGCCAAATGTCATTTGAAATGTATACGTATCAAATGCCAAGTATTAAATGACTGCAGTGTCTCGCAACAAGAGCATGCGCTGGAAATAGAATGGCGGCACATTGCGCATCGTTCCCGATGCACGAGGCCTTCCGCTTTTCACTGTACGATGTCCAGTTTATACGTATCGGTGAATCGGCATAATTTAAATCAAAATCGAAACGAATTTTGCTTCCATGATTTTAAAAAAGAAACTTATTCTTTAACCATGTCACGTTATTAGTTATTTTGAATTTTTTTTACTTAATTTAAAGAATACAGCTAATATTCTGTAAGTTTTCGGTGTTCTGACGGTTTGATTCTTCGAGTCTTAGAAAGCTTGAAGAATCACGCGACTATACTAGACTCTCTAAAACGAATTTATTTTACTATGTGCTTCTAGGAGAACGATATCAATACGAGCACTATCTTTAAAAAATATCTTTTGTTTGTTCATTGTCTTACGTCACTAACGTGTCGTCGTTGGAAGTATCAGTTTAGCCTTACTTTGATGTGGATATTTTAAACAAGCACCCAGAGCAGATGAACTGTGACTTGTGATCATAGGTCGATCTTCGATACCGGGATACAATCTTGTATAATTCACACTTCACGCATTAATTAGGCTGGATTGCCACTTCCCACAAACAAGCTGCCAGAGGATGCCAGCATTGTCCTTTGCGTACCATTATACCACACTATGATCGCCAACCCGCCTGCCACACGTATCGACTATGGTATATTCCTCCATAGATAGGCAATGATGACGTTTCGAATATTCAGGTAGCCATATTTATTAAAACAATTTAGTTTTTTTTATTTATAATTATTAATAATATGCAATTGAACGTAAAATATGATACATGGTGTGAGACTAATCCTTCAGTTTTGTCATTATTCATGTTTAATAAACCAAATTTATGGTTTTAATATAATAGTCTATGAAACTTTGTTGAACAAATAAAACAAATGTTTCAAAGATAATCTAGAGAATATAATTATAACTCTAGATATTTCTCTATCTCGCTACTGGGCACATGAATAATTTTTTTCCAAAAAGTATTGCAGCCGTAATGGCAACGAGTAGGATGCATTCTCGCGTGGGCGCTTCAGTTTTCTCCTATCATTCTTTTTTATTATTAGGATCTATGATCTACAGACATTAACATCTCTGCCTTTGTTTTTATATTAGATTAAATATATCCTAATTTTATTTGATCACTTTTTGCATGTAAGGTAAGTTAAAAAGTACGTCTCCTAATCTATTAAGATATTGTGAAGGAAAAAAGGTAAGAATAAAAGAAATTGAGAAATATGAAAGTGAGTGAAGAATAAAGATAAAATTTTGAAAAACTTATTTGTAAACAAAGACCCTGATCCCAACAAAATAGGGGTACGAGAAGCCTCCAATAGAGAGGCCACAAAAAAAAATCTATTATATTACCATATAAGAATGAATGAATGATAATCTATTATATTATCATTCATTCATTCTTGTCAGCCGATTGACGCACTTTGCAAAGCATAAGTCTACCTCATAGATAACCACGATGACCAGTCTTACACTGTCCGCATCCAGCTGGAAGTAGCTACTTTCAGCAACCTTGATCATATCATCAATCTATCTAGTCTCCGCTAGATAGATTGACTATATAGTCACCCACAGTACGTCTACCAGCTTGTGTCGTCACTCGAGAAACTTCTTCTCTTTTAACGCAATCAAATTACATCAAATATATTATTTTACTGAGATATAGACTGACATTTTGTCGGCAATGTAAACGCATCACGACTAACAAATAAGTGGTGCCTTTTTTGCATTCTATCCCGCGGGTACAGTATAGCATTGAGTTTATTTCTGTGTGCAATTCTGCCTATGCGGTAGTATGCACTATATTCACTGGCGAGGCCGTTTCAATAACAACCTAGACGAACCTGACAACTGTCTGTCTGTCCTGACAGAGATAAGGTCAGGGATTAGGTTATAAACAGACAAAATTTTCTGTCACCATTCATCGTATCTAATAATATTTAAAATATCAAAAACGAACTTCTTAAATTTTTCTTCATTCATTGCTAAAAATGTCTGATGGTTTAATTAAATCTGTTAAACAAAGCGATAGGGATTTGCTGTCAATTGACACCTTACTAAAAATCAATGTTATTATAATGTAATGAGAAAAAGGCGTTTTCAAAATTCGAATTACTAGGTATTAAAATTAAATAATGTTTACTATCTGCAGATGAATAGAAATATAAATTAATGTAACATATTTCATAGAGATCACTTTATACAGTATGTTTGAAATAAGATATAAAAGCTTAAAAACTTTCTGCTGACAAATGAGCTATACATTCAACTCTTTAAAGTTTTCACTTTAAAGAGTTTTTCACTGAGTATAACATGTTATATTAACAAAGAATCGACTTGAGCGTTATAACAGACGAACAAGAGTGCTTATGGTTTTTTTTTTATGATTGAACCTGTTAATATTTAGTTCTTTATTCTATAGTCAAAGACAATATCACATCATCACCGCTAGGACTTCCATTAAACAAAGGCCTCTTCATAGAGTTGTAATAGGACCAGTAAGAAGCGGCCTCCATCCATCGTCTGGCGCAAAAAAGGAGGAAACTTATGTTATCTTCCTACGTAACTTTTAACTATAATAAAAAACATTTCCAAATCACTTAGTTCGGACACTTTGATAGTTAATGCATATATGTGCAGTATTAAATAACAGACATAAAGATAATTTATATATTCGTGGAACCGTTAAAGGAACATAAGGGTTTGATAGAATGCTCCGCATTCGCTTTTGGACGAGTGCCAGAGAAATTAAATCAGACTTCGATGCAACTCCATGCGTGTTCGAGTGTTTTAATAATATGGAACTAAAAACGGATAAAACGTATGGGATTATGTGTTTTGATGTGTACACAGCTTTGATGAATTTTTATATAGGTCAAAATTTATATATTGTATTTTTTATTTCTGTACTCTTCTATCATTCGTCGTATCCTCTTCTTTTATTCTATAATTTTCTATCATTCCCTTTCATTCGTTCCGTTCATTCATCGCTACACTTCCTTCGCCTAGTTCCTCAAATATCACAGATTCAGGTTATTATAACCTTTTTTCACCTCAATTTATGTCTATTGTATGCTATTTTATATCCTTATGCTTATTTATTATGTAAATAACATTATTTTAAGTTATGAGAGAGAATAAAAAGTGGTATTGGTTATAGATGTGAAATGTTTAAAGGGGTAATTTATAGCTTATAATAAGTCAGTAGAAATTTTTAAAGCTTTCACATCTTTTTGTCAATTATGTAAATATCAATTTATATATTTTTTTTGGAATTCAACAGTCCTGTATGTAAGGTGTAAGTATGCAAGGACAGATAGTAAACAAAAATGAATTTTAATATGTCTAGTTAAAAAGAAAAAGAAAAGAAATCTCTTTTTCTTAGTATATTATCACGTTATTTATTACTTAGAAACCATTGATTTTTGTGCAGGGTGTACCATATATTTACTGAAAGCACATGAGTTTAACATTCACCCTTTTAAAGCACCACAGCTAAAACCAATCATACTGTATATAATACATTACTTATACAGAATGTTGGGTGACACATTTATGTTTTTAAGCTTGAATAAAAATGTACATGAATGAATGGAAACGCGAATTTCATTTATTAAAGAGTATGTCATCCAAATGTCTTCCGTCGAGGTGCACACGCTGTTCAACGAAACCTTGTGTATTGCGCCACTCGCTGCAGTAAACTTTGTTAAATGGAGCTAATTTCTATTCCAATATTTTATTTTATATTCGCAAGAGTTCTAAAATTATCATTGTAAATTTTCTCTTTGAGGTAATCCCACAAAAATGATTTTGATCGGTACCCACGCTTTGGGCATTTAACTTCCCGAAACAAATTTTTCGAAGCTCTCGTGTGATGTCTCAACATCCTGTTGGAACCACGTACGTGATGAGATGGATGAACTAACAGATTCGGCAAAAATAAATCCGTAATCTTGCGTCGATTAATTTCTGTACTGTATACGACATTCGTAATTTGACCTCGAGCATTTACAACCAAGGCACACCAAACAGTTACACTGGAACAATGCAAGTGTTTCAGTCGTAGGTTGCTGGTTATTGGAGACCAGTAACGGCAGTTTCGCTTGTTGACGTGACCCTTTAAGTTAAAATAACCCTCGTAAAATGGGATTTACAGGGAAAATTTTTGCGTGAAACAAGTTCGCTTCCTTTTAATTCTTAAACAATTTGAATTTGAATATGATGGAATCCTTTTTTTGATATTTCATGAATAAACGCTCCTTGAAGTCCCGGTGAGGCTGATCTTTTCGTATTGAAAGTCTAGGATTTTCATGTAAACTGCCGTTAACCAGTTCAATGTTTCAGGGAGTCCTTAAAGATCGACTGGGTTCAGGCCGTTGAATGTTCATAGCAGATGCTTGGATTCTACACCCAGAAACCAATTAAATTTACACTCAGACCATCACTTATCGGTCGAATACTCCTGAAGGGTCGAAGAATAGTGACTCTTAAAAATGGCGAACGCGCGGTTCTCCCTCTATCACTGGTACATCGTAACTAAAAAATCCGCATAATTAATGATTCCAAGGGCACTACGCCGTCTGCCGCACCTTTTATTACTTTTTGAAATAATAGCATTTCAAAACATAAATCTGCCTCCGGAGACCCTGTTATTAGCATCATTATGTTACTTTTGAAAAGATGCTTGTTCATCAGCAGGGTCTATATACTTATATTTCTATAGTAACAACCATAGCCTAGCGAATTGGCAAGATCAAGTGAGCAGACGGTTGGTTTTGGTGTAGAATGATACATTACGTTCGTCACCTTTATGGTTTTAAAACTAAATTCTGTCGCTATTGGTAGAAAGTTTTATTATCTGTCAACAAGAATTTCATCTCCTTAAAATTATCCCATAAAATATATTGTGTTACAGTATTTACAATGTATTCAAAAAACACTAATTCTTTTTTTATATACGATACTTTCATTTTTACAAACACAAATATACGTATACATAATAAAAATATACTTGTTAAACTGGCAGGAATATGTCATAACACATAATTATGTAAAACAATGTCTTATTAGTGACACGATTTATAAAACTCAAGAACGGCTAGATCAATCGATTTATATGTTTTCGAAATTGTCTTTGTCCGGAATAAGATCATAACAGTTTAAAAAAATATTATTAAAAATACTAATCTGCGTTTAAAATTGAAACTAATAATTATGTGTAAATTATTCATTGACTGTTAGGCCGAAAGAAATACTTAATGAAATCAGGTGGAATCAGGCGTTACCTTGCGGAAGTCCATTCTAAGTAAGAAAAGGACCAATATTTAGCCACTTTCGCACGTGCAGTATTAGTCGTGCAACAAAGTGCACCGCCCGTCAGCCCGCTGATAAATGCGTGAGTAGTCTGTGTTTGGCACTAATCGGTGTAACATAACTCCTGAAGATGCCCCGTGAAGAGGTGAAACACGTGTTAAGTGATTTGGTGGTGGCAGTTGTGTGATACGCATTGTTTGCCGCATACGCATTTATCAGCGGGCTGGCGGGCGGTGCACTTTGTTGCACGACTAATACTGCATGTGCGGAAGTGGCTAAATATTGGTCTTTCCTTACTTAGAAAGAAATACGCCCGGTCAACTACTTTTTATATAAAAAAAAGATTAGACTAGGTAAGTAATTTTAATAAAGGTTCTCAAGTGACAAACTCGAGCCGGTAAACACGTCGTGAGTAAGCTCCCCACTAGATGGACCAATGAGGTAGCGAAGGTTGCGTAAAGTCGCTTGATGCGGGCAGTGCAAGACCGGCCATCGCAGCAATCTTTAAGAGAAACCTAAGTGCAGTTGGCGTCGGCTGATAAAATGATGATGAAGCAATTCAAGATGATTATGTTTGTAAAAAATTTAACGTATTGAAAAATTTAATTTCACCTGTCGTTCAAAGTATTTTCGTAGAAATGATGTATGATAACGAATTTCAGGCGCAGATGTCCAGTGAAGCACACAATAGACTTCATTGAAAGCGCGCTTTTGTGAAGAGAATTTAATATCAATCCCTCTTTGACGCTAAATTATGGATGAGAATGGACTTATGCTACGACCTACATACGTCATATGTATTTTCAGTGAAAAATCTGATTTTAAAATTATTAATTGACAATTTAAAACTCGTAGAAGTTAGACATAGACTATTTTCAGAAACTATCTTGGTCTTTTTGTTCTTAGTAGCAAAGTCTTTATTTTACACTGGTGATCATAATCATCATCATTTCAGCTGTAAAATTTCCACTGCTGGACATAGGGTTGCATATAGATTGTAGATCTTAACAAAGTCTTCTGTCCGCCTCGTCGGTGGTCGGTGGTTACAGATCCATGGACTCTACTCCAGAACCTTCAAGCCCCAGTGGCCTTCAGTTCTGCGCTGGTTATGAGACAAAATTTAATATTACTTTGCTTATGGAATAAATAACAATAAAATAGAAACAAAGATAAAAAAAATTCCGAGTAGACTTTAGAGCAAGGAGTGCTTGTGTACTCCGCTTAGTAGAGCGGCCCTTGTGGTTCACACCACAGAGTCATTCAGCCTTATCACGGAGCCAAACACTAGCTATATCGACGTAAAACAAGAGAAGAACAAAACCAGACCGGCTGGAAGATTTGCCGTCGGCGATCTTGTTCTGATAAAAGCGTAGGTTTTTAGATGTCGTCGCTTGAGTTCGCGAAAGGAATAGATTTAGATATGCCTCTAAGTTTAGTCTAAGTATGAGAATACTTATTTCGGACAAAAGGTACCCCACAGTCTATTTAGGGGAGACGTTATTGTTTATGCCCTGAATTCCTAAAGTGGTCCAGGTTTATAATCAAGGATACACGAGTGACTCGATTTAAGTCTACGCTGATGTGAAAAATACATGAAATCGTCCTATGAACTTTTATATTAATTAAATTGAAGCAATTGAGAATACAACGTTTACTTAAAAAAAACTCTGACATCTTGATTCTCTCCAGGCTTGGTTTTATTTAAACTTTATTATACACGACAAATAATAACTAAAAAAAAGAAACAATTTATATACAGGTACAAGAGGCGGTCTTGTCGCTCGAGTTGATCTCTACCAGATGGAGATGGGAGACATGAAGGAGAAGGCAGTTTAGAGTGTACATACATAGAAATACATAAATGTATGTATATTTATGCACGCATGCACTATATACATACATATATACAATAATATTAGGGGAACCGGAAAGTAATGTCGTTTCTATTTGTGTTGTCGTATTGATTTTTACCGCTCCGGCATTGAAAATTTGTATACTAGATGGAAAAAGGTTGTCGATAACGAAGATTATTAATATAATGTTGATAAGAAATAAAAAACTTGTTAAAATGTAGTCGTGTTAATTTAACTTGAGAAAGCGTCATTACTTTCGGGTCCCCCTAATACTTATATATGCACATAATTACGAATATATAACAAATGCTACACAATATCCTATCTTAGAGGTCAAATTTAGACAAGGATATACATTTCATTTTGTTATAAGCTAAAAGCTATAAGCAATAACCGGGATTGATAAAAGTAGGTACTGTCACGCACGAAATTTACAGCTGTTGTGCTACTTATTACGTTTTCTATAATAACGGATCAATAGCAACTGTTAAAAGCGAAATCCGTAAGAAAATGATAGCATTTTCGCCATCCGATATGCGCTTTCTAATAGTGGACTCGAAGACAGTAATCTTATAATTATATAGAAATCTAGGCATAGCTCGTTTAATAACTACTTTGACTTCATCGGTTCGTAATACGAGTCACTGTGATAAAGTTGTACATTTTGTCATATTTTTTTTTTCAACAAGTTTTCAGAGGAAGGACAACAGCGCCCTCAGCGTACCATATAACCCCACTTTGATACCCAACCAGCCTCCCATCGTGGTGATTATGGTATAACCCTCTTAGATATTTTCGGGGAAGGTATATGCCTTGCAGTGGTCTATGGGTTGTAACGACATAGATTTTGGACGGATGTACAGCATTAGACAACACTGATATAAAAAAAAACAATATAAGCTGATTTCTATGAAAAGATTGTAAAGTCGATTTAGTCTAGATTTTAACTGTTTTTATGCTATAACATAAAAAGACATGCATTACTCTAGTATTCTGTGAGATAGAGCAATTGAAAATTGAATTTGCTTATGAAATTTTCTCATCCAAGTTTTCCGAACCCAAACTATAATTGCATATTCAATTTCGTACAGCGTCAGGCTGCGTTATATGGAACAAATTATTCGTAGTCATATTAACTCAGCTTTTGCATAAAGATATTAAAAAAAATTTCATCTTGGCCGAGAAGAGAAAAAAATTGCATTTTGAAAATGGAATAATATTTAAAAAGAAAAAAAAACATTTATAGTCGGCAACATTGTGACGTAAAATGTTCTGAGTTTAGTTTGAAATATAATTCTCGACAACGCTGATTTTTATTAAGAACAATAGTTTATAGAATTAATAAAGAATATGTAAATATAATTGTTAACTTCATGATTTTATCAATAAATAAGAAGCATTGATGATAAAAATAATATATTTATAGAAACACTTTTAAGCACATTTAAAGTTACTAAATTTACGTGACCGTGACCGGGAAATTGTTTTTAGTGTTTCCGTACAAAAAACTAAAATACGCCTAAATATATTATCGATATGTAAGTATATATATAATATTAACTGTAATAGATATGTTTAGCAGCAAAACAAAAAAATACGCCTACAATTAAATAAATACAGGATGATTGTTTAAAGGTCTAAAACCTTTAAAGCGCTATATGCATAGCTTTTATTTTTTACAATCATTTGCTGTCAATTAATGTATGGTACACTCTATCCTGCATAAGCAGTGGTAGCCCAAAGGTAGAAGACTAAGGCTTGCGGAAGTATATTCCGGGTTCAATTTCCCGAATACAATCTTATATAATTCACACTTTGTGCATTAATTATATAGGATTGCCACTACTCATAAACAAATTTCCAGAGAGCTGCAGCGTTTTCTGCGTAACATAATACCACACTGCGATCTCCAACTTATTCGCGTGGCGATTATAGTACATCTGCCCATAGATATGTTTGGGGGAGTCCTATGCCTGGTGGGCGTCAATGGGCTGAAAGGTCGAAGATGACGTCACTCTATCCAAAAACCATTGTTTGAAAAATTTTTTCAAAATTCGAACATCAACATATTAAAATTAATTATTTCTTACTATCTATCTCTCCAGATCATGTACTGAAAGATTTCTTCCACCGGACACACTATGCTATTCAACCTAGAAATATCACGTAACGCGTCATTGATTTCGAAAGAATCATTATGGTTATAAATTATCGCATGATCGCACTTCCCGGGCGATTTCGTCCGTGACCTATTTTTATGTAGGGTATGTGAGCTAGATCCTCGTGGCTTACTTCCGTTCGTTTCTATTTAAGTACATTACTATCTGTAAATAATATACATTTACGGATTGTAAAGACGTCACTAACATTCTGTTATATATGTTCATCACAATTTCAGCCACAGGACATCCACTGTGAATAGGCCTTTCCATAGTTTTTCTATAACGGCCTGCATGTAGTCTTCACTTCACTTAGTGCAGTGTACCTAATAATTTTAATATTCACGATAGAACATTTACATTGATCACTTGTATAAGTAAAACCGAAGGTTTCTTTTCTTGTGGTTACTTTCACAATATCTTTAATAATGAAATAGAAAATCGTTACGCAGTTAAGCGAAGGTTCGAGAACTGTTGTTTGACAAGCTGTGGAAATCATCATTATAGCTGGATTTTATTATGTGTTATTTTGCATAAGTAGTATATGAATTATATATATATATATATATATATACATATATCACATCACATCAATATATATCACATCATCACGATAGGTGGATTTCTCTCTTCCTTTTTAATTTGGTTTTACATTTTTTATTTTTCGTGTTTTATTATATTAATATATCACTGCACTTAAGACAACATCTATGCGGCATAAAGTTCAAAGTTATATAAAAATGTAAAAAGTTTTTAAATAGATAAATAAAAAAGTGTTTCTAAGTTACATAACTTAAAATCATTCATATTATAATAACATTTTCTAACAAGTTTTTTTAAATAATCATTATAATTACGAGATAATACAGAGACATTAGTGTATTATAATACCATATATCTACAAATTTACAAATTATATGAAGTCTAATAGTATAGAAAACTTATATTTATCTATAGATACAAATAAATAACTTTGTTGATAAAACTTAGAGAAAAATATAACAAACTTATCTCTACTTTTAGTGGTTTTTCAAAAAAGCCTTTTGATTATCGACTTGGTTATGGCGCTCACTATTTTATTGTAGATAGGAGTTTTGAATGCTCCTTGACTACCAACATGTGAAAAGAACTGTCTATGCAGTGAGAAGGTTCTAGAATGCGAGTGTAGATTGTACGAAGTGTACCTTTGTGCGCTCACAGGGGAGGTCGGGGTTGAATAATCAGGAAAATGAAACAAGTAGTGCCTCTAGGTGGATTCAGGTTGTCGCCTGAAATATTATGGTTGAAAATATCTCGCGTCTACCTCAGTTCATTTGTTTTTAATAAAAGGTGATTGGATATAGGTGTAAATACTTTTAAGTGGTAATTGTGTAGCTGATTTTTTAACACAAAGTTTTTATATTTATCTCCAATCATCAAATGAAGTGATATAAAGTGATCATTCTGAAATATATTCCATAGTTATGGAACATTGAAATGCAACAAGAAAATTATTCCCGTAGTTTAACATAATTAATGTTAATATTTAGCAAAAAAATTAAAAACGATTTTTAAGTATCATATTATTTATTATTTCTAAAATCTATGGTTTTAAATAGAGTAATATGATATATCAATTGACAGCAAATGTATTATAAGGAGTATTTCTTTTTAAAGTTTTACTTACAACTAACTTGAGATTTATTAGTTTGACTAAGTGCTGGTTGTAGGAGTCGTAGACGGTAAAAGGCCACGTGGACGGTCGCCTATCAGTTGGTCTGATAGAGTCAATAATTGAACTCTATCGATACTGTCCTGAGGAAAGCGGAGGAAATGATGGCATAAAAAGAGTAAGACATCGACCTTCAGCATAGAAACAATTTAGAATGAATATGTTTAAATAGAGAATTGTATTATCTGTTATACAGTTTGAGACTTGAATTACGATGTTTTTGACATTGAAATATTTCATAAAGAAAAATAATTTGCTTATTTAAGCACAGAGTGTTGCGTAAATATGCATTATTGATAGAAACCTTATTAAGTTACTTCTATACGAAATAATATTACGTGTAAATACTTTTAAATAACTTTCTCATGTACCATCCATAATTGGTACTGAAGATTGATGAGGACTACAACAGAAGTCTGCGATATAGAGGATGATTTGTTATTGAATTGAAAGCTTAAATATATTGAATGTATAGATCATTCGTTGTCACGTAGTGTAGATACTGTCCAAAAGTCAATAGTTACAGGAATAATGAATAACGTAACGATAATATAGTAAGAAAAAGCGATTTTAAAATTCGAATTACTATATATTAAAATTAACCATCTGTAGGGACAGACTTTTTACTGTCAGATGTTATTGGCCTATCGCAAAAAAAATTAAATTAATGTGAAAATTTAAATGTAATCACTATACAGAATGATTACATCTATATAAAAAATCACTTCATTGCGCGTTTGTTTTCATATTAGATAAATTTAAACAAGGCGTCTATTTAGTTAGTAATTTAAAAAAGGAAATTCATTTTTTTAATTTAAGTCATCGCTCTCTCAATCATAGTTAAATAATTTAAAAGAAAAATATATATTTGAAATTGGAACTAAAACGTTGAACGTTTTGACAGCAGGATAAGCCAGTCAACGTTTAAAATAACACGAAATTCCTTTTTTGTTGTGACGGATTTGTAAAAGTATTCGAGTCGGTCATTTCCCTGTTTGAATGTAGGCGGATACTTAAGGTTAAAAATATACTTAACATGTCTTTGGCAATTAATTAAACGTGTTTAGTGTAGGAAATGTCTTTAACTTATTTATTTTTTTTTTTTTTGGATTACTAAGCGACGAGATGGGCAGGTCGTTCACCTAATGGTAACGCTACTTTGCATATTATACTAATAAAGATCTTAAATAAATTATACAGGCTGATTGGAAATAAGCATCTTTAAAGGTGGTGAATCTATCACCATTTGTCACTAATCGCCTTTTGCACCGATTTCCAATAACCCTGTATAATCACCTCGAAATTCTATTGAAGCAAGACACGCTAATAACTTCTGGCACTACAAAAAACGCAGATTGATGTTAAACAATAATTAATTTTAATACGTACAAATCCAGATTTTGAAAACGATTTTTTGTTATTATATCATAACATTATTTATCATTTACATTAATGACTTCAAATGAGTACATTCACCTCTTTAAAGCTGTTACACCTATTCCAAATTATAATGCATACAAGATTTTTAAAACACATGTAGACAGTACATCTCTATTGCACACAAGATGGAACAACCAAATATGGGTGACATTTCACTTAATATAAAAAATGTTAAACGTCAAATATTAATGACGTAAATAGTTATAATGCATTAATTTTGACAGATCGAATAAAAACTTATTCATGAATCGTAATTATTGCTGTAAATTATTGGCCTTTATACATGTTACGCAAAAAAACTTTTTTGAAGTTGATTACATATGAACTCTCTGAAAACTTCATCTGTCATACGTTCTATTTCTGGGTGTTCTTTACGAATATAAAGGTTGAAACACGCATAATCATACATACACGCAATCACGCACTGACATGCGTATATAGTAGAATTTAAGCTTTTGTATTATTATGCCTTTTTCATCGCTTTCGTTCCTTTTTTTAATTTTTTTTTAAGAAAAAACTGTAGTAACATATTCTTAGTAAACATGGCAACCCTCGACTTGACAACTAATGTTTTTTAAAAAAAATATTATACTTTTTTTAAGAAAGTTAAAAATAAGATAAGTAATTTACGTAATGCCATAACAACAACACAACAACATTGATTTTGTAGTTTAATGAGTTTTTAATTAAAAATGCATATTTATATATACGCCATTCGTCTTCCTATTTTGCAATGGCGGCCAAGCGCTGGCAACGTTCGACCTGACCCAGATTTCGACGAAACAAATTCATGTTTACTCTGCTTTAGCTCTGTTAAGTAAATATTGCCTCTGTACATTTTGAACAGTGCTTTTTGGTGTTATTACTTTTTATAACTATGTGTATGTTTTATTAGCAAGAAAAAATCAATATAAGACGACCACTGACAAGGTCACTAGGCTTGGCTAATCTTCAGGATTTCTCAAGGACTTTTAATGTCCTAGATTAGTCATAGACCTGTATCCAGCATTATTCACTTTACCAAGGTCGTCTGTCTGCCTTGAAAGTTGAAATCCTTTGCTATGCTTGCCAGGTCATTGTCTCCGCTCCAATCAGTTGAACTTCAACATGCCAATTAGCTGGACTATGTCGGTTACTTTCGTTCGTCTACGGATCTCCTTATTCCTCATACGATCTCGTAGAGAAATCCCGAGAATATTCCTCTTCTCTTTCGTGGAGCCAGTGTGAGACTACGTTATAATGCCGTAAAAAGTAATAAATACTCGAAAAGTTTGTGGTAGAGCAATTCATAGCGCAAATTTGCTATAACTTGATTGTAGCTAGTTATACGAAGTTACGAAAAATTCAGGACTAAAAATATATATTTAAAATAAAAAACTTTACTCCAGAAAATGATTAATTAAAAAAGTCTTTCACTACAATTTCATAATGGGCACAAAGAGAATTTACTTTGCTTAACTTTTTATTTACGATGTTATATAATCCTTTGAAAAGTTAATAATTAAGTTTTTTTACTATTATTGTACATAACCAAATTCAAAAATTGTAAACGTTATACAAAAAAATATTTATAAAATCTCACTAAAGAAGTGTTGTAAAAAAAGACCAAAATAATTATCAATATGTAATCAGTCTTTCATCATTAAAACATTACATTAGTTATTAATTAAAAATAATAATTGATAAACTATTTCATAATACGCATGAGGAAGTAAACAAAGATTCGTCGCGTATTGAGTGAAAGTTAGCATTTGCGTAACATGTTACACTTACAAATATGAAATGCACCTGTTTATACAATTGTTCACTTTTATTATTAAGTATCACATTATTAACTACATGTAAATAGTACACTCATCTGAACAGAAACACAACACACATACGCGTGCATTTGCGAAAATCAATAATTCTAGAGACAATAACAGAAACAGCTGATCGGATAAACGAAATGATTTTTACTCACCATTTCTGTTGCTTCTCGTCGATATTATTAAAGTTAGAGATAGCAGCATATCTGGAATACAAATACGGAAAAAAAACTAATTGCACACTCGAAAACACTTTACATGTAAGTTGTAAAGCATTACGTATATTAATAAATTGTTAGAAGGCATGCATTTGAGACGAACTAATTGCGAACAAAGGAGTTTGTTTTGCAACGCGTTCTTACCTCTGTGCGGTGCATTCTAATACTTTTTTCTTTTCCCATCCTTCATCAGTTTTCACCCACTCCTCCCCTGGCGAACGCCAGTCCTTCGAAATGAAGGGCATATTGTTTTCAACACAAAAACAAAGTTTGTGCGCGTTATAGAGACTGGCGACCGTCAACAAAGCCAAACAGGAATTGACGACAAATCTTATTCGATGTCGGAGCAAACACGAGTGAGGGAAAGAGAGACCTTGTTTAGAAAGAGAGCGTTGCGCGCATGGCTTTTTAGTACATTGTACCATAAACGTCACAAACAGCTGTTTAATATTTGTTTACGTAAACTTTAAAAAAAAAAGATGACATTACATTTAAAATATTATCATAATAATAACAGTAATTTAATAATAATCTAAACAACTATTGTCAAGATAAATGGTTAGGAATACAAACTATTTTTATTAAAAGATTTATGTTAAATCCTTTTTCTATATTAATGGAATATACTCTATATTATTACATACTGTTAATAAATTTATTGTTACCATATAAATGAAATTTATTAAAATAAGTTATCGATAAGAAAATAATATTTATTTAATTAATAAATGAAAATATTTTTAGCTCTAGGTTTTTTTGCGAATTTTTAAATTTTATCTTTTGAGTACTTTAATAGCAGCAAAATAGATTCTGACAGTCACTAAATCGTGGTTTCACAGAGAAACATATTTAGTGAAAAACACTAGCCATTTAAAGAGTTTTTAACTGATTTTTAATCTGTTTTATCCTCTTGTAATAAATGTATATCATTTATAATGGCTATTTAATGGTGTTTTTCCAAAAACTGGCGATGTGTTTCTAGATCATAACAAACTCTGATGCTATTGATTTTCGACATAATTATAAAGCATAAAATGACTTTAATACAAATTCATAAACAAGATTTTTGTGAAAATAACCAGTTCCGCTAAGAATAGTATGTATTAACCTATTATTTGGTGATTTGAATTAATCTGATGTATGCTATTTTGCCATTAACATTTCAAAGAATATTTGTCAAATGTATAATTTCATTCACTCCCAATTGACATTATTTTGCTGTGGCGAAATGAATTGCTTTTGCTGCATTTTGTCTGTGGTTAATAGGAGTGAGTAAATATTTTCTCTCCATCATTTTAAGTTATCTGTTACGAATTGGGTTTAAGGTTATAATACAATTAATCCTCGTAATGGGAGATTCCGACTTGAAATCTAAAATAAACAGCGCAGAAGGTAAAACTCCGGTGCTGAAACAGGCTGAACTTGATTATATGAAGATTATTGAACAGAAAAATCTCGAGCGCGTCCAAAAATTGCAACAAATTTCAAGAAGAAATAGGATTACAGGTTGTGCTATTGGAGCTGGAGTTTTCGGTATATATTTGTATTCAATTTACGCGGTCAAGCAAGAAACTTTCCTTGACGACTTCGAGGAGCCGGTTAAAGTGCAACAATAATGGCTGCTGCACATAAAGCTTCGCAGATAAGACTTCCTCCTTTACCCAGTATCAAAGATGTTATTAGGCTTTACAAATTACGCGCCTTGCGGGAGTTGTCGCAGAATTTTCTTATGGAGCCCAGAATAATAGATAAAATAGTTCGTGCGGCTGGCAATATTCAAAATCACGTAGTGTGCGAGGTCGGCCCTGGCCCTGGCGGCATTACTCGGTCCATAATTCAACAGGCACCAAGAAAAGTTATAGTGATTGAAAAGGATCCACGATTCATACCCACATTAGAGTTACTAGCTGATGCTTGTAAGAACAAAGTAGATGTTGATATTATAACAGGTGATATATTAAAAACAGATATTTCACATTTCTTTCCGAAAGATGTTAAAGTTAATTGGACTGACCCTCCACCACCAATTAATTTAATTGGAAATCTGCCTTTTAGTGTGTCTACTATATTAATTATTCGCTGGCTTGAGATGATGTCGAAACAGCAAGGTCCTTGGTCATTTGGACGTGTACGAATGACATTAACATTTCAAAAGGAAGTTGCAGAGAGAATGGTTGCCCCGATCTTAGATAAGCAAAGGTGTCGTCTGTCTGTTATGTGTCAAAATTGGTGTAATGTGAAATACATGTTTGATATACCTGGGTCAGTTTTTCTACCAAAGCCAGATGTTGATGTGGGAGTGGTAACTCTTACGCCTATGAAACAACCTAAAATACAATTGCCATTTAAATTGATTGAGAAGGTAGTGCGGCAAATATTTTCAATGCGGCAAAAATATTCAATAAGAGGTGCACAGACATTATTCCCGGAGGATGTGCGAGAGGAAATGGCCTTAAAGATGTATAGCTTGGCAGACTTAGATCCAGTTACAAGACCATATCAAATAACTAACTTGGAATTTGGTAGACTGTGTGAGGCATACAATACTATTTTGTCTAAATATCCAGAGTTAGAAAAATATGATTATAGGGCTCCAAAAAAGCAAGCGACATGTCTAGAAACTGCTGAAGATGTAGATTAGCACTATTTGTTGAATTGTAAATATTTTAGTTTATTTAGTTAATAAAACACATTGCTTAAATACTGCTTATTTATTTCAAACAAACAAAAACATGTCCAGAAATATAATTTATTAAAAATTATGTACTTGTGCTATTTTGTTCTTTATTTTCTTCTTTCTTTTTCTTTTTCAATACTCTCATGTGCTTATAAGAGTTCATGTGTATTGAGTATTCCTTGTCACCTATAATGAGTCTTTCACAGACCTCACAATAATTACTGGACTGAGTATTTATTTTGGTTTTATCCAAATTTAAATCTCGCTTTAATGGTTCGTGCTTAGAAGGAGTATTGTTCCGGTAGCTTTCTATTATTTCTATAGCTTTATTCTTTACTTCTTCATCCCATTTAGTTAAATCAGTGGTATCCAATTCGTAGATTGGAGGAACCTGTAAAATATAATTTTGATTTAAGCGCCATCTATCCAGTGTAGTAAAAATTTAAATTAGTTTAATTCGAAACGCTACTCGCCGCTAGAGGGTACTAAAAATTCTAATAATGTAATTACCCAGCTAAAAACCAACTTTATGCACACAGCCAAGCATTTACGCTTAAAATATTACATACACTACCTAAAATTTAATTTTGCTAACGTTTTGTGTTTTAAAATTATTATTATTATTAATTAGTTGAAAGAAAGAT